>NC_087117.1:4916262-6203762 GCF_963855985.1 Ostrinia nubilalis
GTATGTGGCCCAGGGGTTACTGTAGCCGCTAAGGTTTGAAACTTCTTGCTTAAAATATTGTAGTCTTTGGCATAGACTACGACGGTAGTCATGGAGATAGGAGTTTGTTATCTCGTGTCAGATGTAAATGGTGAAAAGAAAACCCATGATTCGTGTTATTTTTATGCAATATGTAGGTATTTTATAAAAGTGGAATCCCGAGTGATCTCCAAAACCCATTCTATTATTATATACGATTCGGCTTCGATATCTATAATACTACATATAACAATAGGAGTTTATTTCATGTGTCAGATGACAAGGGTGGAAACAACCTACGATTCATGTTGTTTATTTACGTGCAATATGTGGGCATATTATAAAAGTGGAATGCCGAGTTGTATTTCTAAAACTTGTTCTATTATTTTATACTATTTGGCTGCGACTCGGCGTGACGACAATACAAAACATTTTTCGCGAATCGGTGTTCATACATTCACACAATACATTAGACGCCATGTTGTCATAAACGACATATTATAAAATCGCTGTGATTTAATATTCTTAATCATTAATTTTATGGCAAGTGTCCATCAGGAATCATTGTTCTTACACATAGAATCGTATTATTTCGCTTTCGGGTAGTAATATGTCAAAATTGTTGGTTCTTAGGCGAACAATGTATGGAGAACGAACATTGTCCTTTGATGACAATGGGACAGGTGAATGTCAGAAGTGTCAGAACGGACGTCAGAGTAAGATCAATGTCAAATGAGTGGGGTTCCGTTGCAGTGGGCATTTTGTTGGTGAATGGGTGGCACTGCTCAGTTTACTCTTGTTTTTATTTTTTCTTCTTTTATTATTATGTGCCACTGTCATGTCTATGTAATTGCCTGTATTTGTGTGATGTCCATTGTAATAAATGTATCTTTCTTTCTTTCTTTAAATGGCATGAAATCTGGCTATCACAATTTCTATTTGACATTGGCACAAATAAACCTGTTAGATGTTTAAATGTTGTCTATAGACTATAATAATAGCTAGAAGAAGAATCCATGGTTCGGATGATGATATGACAGATGAATGTCAGAAGTGTCAGAACGATGTCCGTGTCAATGTCAAATTACCTGCATGCAATCAGGTCCCCGAGCAACGCTAGCATTGGCATGCTGGCTCTCCTGGACCGAGCCGCTATCCTGCACTCAAACAGTGTGAGACTCACCACCGGTACCAGAGCCCACCGGGGAATATGCATGGGTATTCGCAATAGGGAATATTATTATTTTTTATCTTTGAAAGTGTAAAATTATGCAATGTCAAATTACCTGCATGCAATCTGGTTCTCACGATTTTCATTTGACATTAAGAATATGATGATCCGAAATTTTAGACAGGTGAATATCAGAAGTGTCAGAACGGATGTCAGAGTTAATACAATGTCAAATGGCATGAAATATGGCTATCACAATATCCACTTGACATTGGCACAAATAAACCTCATAAAGAGATTACCACTAAACAAAAGATCATGGTTCGGAATTTCGGATGACGATGACAGGTGAATGTCAGAAGTGTCAGAACGGATGTCAATGTCAGATTGTCAAATTACTTGATTGCCCATAAACAAAAGAAGATGGGTCCATGGTACGGATTATGATATGGCAGGTGAATGTCAGAAGTGTCAGAACGATGTCAGTGTCAATGTCAAATTACCTGCATGCAATCAGGTCCCCGAGCAACGCTAGCATTGGCATGCTGGCTCTCCTGGAGCGAGCCGCTATCCTGCACTCAAACAGTGTGAGACTCACCACCGGTACCAGAGCCCACCGGGGAATATGCATGGGTATTGCAATAGGGAATACTCATATTTTTTAGCTGTGACATAGCACAAGTTTTCTTTAGTTTTTGACTAACTGGCACTGTGTAAATATCCAATAACATTTATTATTGTCAAATCATCTATTTTTTATCGAAAGATGTTATTTATTTATTTATTTTATTTATTTATTTAATAACAATCAATCAAACAATCTTAGCTCTAACATTACAGGTTACCCCAATGCGATAGAGTAGATTAATTAGTACATATTTAACAATTAAGATTGCCGCTATGGCTATAACATAAAATAAACAATGTAACCTTTGTGAATTTAGTCAAAGAACAGCTGAATATGTCAACGGTTCTAGCTACTACATTAAGTGTACGCAACTTATATTGTGTTATACTTTCGTGACGTCCCTTGACTCGTTAAAAGCATACGCAGCATCCTTTTTATAACGCACGTATTTTTTTTTATTTCCAGACCGATTTCGATATTTTCTTTACAGGTCTTGTAGGACTAACTTAACTGTGTATTTATAAAATAAAATTATCATATTTTGAAATCTATGAATATTCCCCATTGCGTCGATTTCAAAATGAAATATTACTTAGTTACCCATGTATATCAGATAGAGACCATGTAACCAGATTTCACCAGAAGAGAAGAATCGATCTGAATGAAGCCTTGCACCAACTTCTTTTCCTTATGCCCGTTACCTGCTCACGTAGGTAGGTTTGACCAAAGTTCCAAATATGCCATCCCTCTCACGCATAGTAAGATGCCTGCATGAGGGACAGTGATAGGTAGACCAGAAATTACTTCCAGGAGTAGCCACGAAAGAGAAGACGCAAAAGAATCCAATGGACCAAAGAGAACAATGACAATAGACCCCACCAGGAATAGAATGCTAGACCGCAACCAACATGACACCGAAACCAACCTTAAACCACCGAGATCAGACCGTTCTGTTGTCAAAATACTCGATTTTTTACCTTTACCAACCATTTTGAGGCCTTTTAGCCGTTTAAAGGCCTTTACAAACCGTTTTGGGACAATTCTGCCGTTTTAAGGCCTTTATAAACCGTCTTTGGGCCTTTTTGCCACTTTTAGGCATATACCATGAGGCCTGCTGTTCCTTTAAGGCCTTTGTAGCATCTAAGTACGAACTAACGCAACACAATTTAAACTTATATTGTAGCCAACAGATCAACTTTTTGTTCTGGATTATCAAAAACTGAGTTTAAATTATTGCTTTTAAGGTTCAATTTAGGATAATATTTATATTAATTAAGTTGATCTGCTCGCAACTGAACATTATAAAAGTAATAAACAGTCAGTGAGAATATAATTATAAATCATCATATTTTGAAACAAATAACCCTAAGAAAAAATGCATTACTACAGTCCGTTTAAATGTCTTTTAAAAACAAAATATTAAACTATGATTGATCAATCAATATGATAATAATATAATGTAAGATAGCCAGTTCCTCTGTGGTTGAGGATTCTATAGTTTTTTGTAACCACGAGCTTTTTACTTGTCTCCCCCACCCTCCTTTTTAGCTACTTTCCCTGCCTCCTACTAAATAGTCTACCCTCTCCCCTTAAACCCCTTACACAAGGGGTGAGAATAGTCCCTCTCCCCTCTTTATAGTCCCACCTACCCCTTAACTCCTCAAATGTACTCCCTGTCTCCCCTAAATAGTCCCCCATCCCCCTAAACCTTAAAAATCTCACCTGCTAGCCACCAAATCTCCCGGCAGTCCGAACCTAGCGTAGTCCCCTCCATAGATGTCCCGCACCAGTTTATCCACAGTGGTGTTGTCTCCAGCCGCCGCGAGTGATATGGATGGATATTGTCTCTCAAACAAATTTTTGCTGCTTCCCAATATTTTATAGGTTTTGGAAGTTGCAAAACTGGATTCTATCCTCACTAATCTATACAACACACTAAATACCTAAATGTGTAGTTAAAAAAAATTCACCCGGAGTCATCAACCACAGATGAACTGGCTATTTTACTGGCATTTCTCAGAGCCTTTATTTGTCACTCCCTAAAGAGAGGTGGGAATAGTCCCATGCCTCTCCACCTCTCTAGTTACATGGGGGTTGCAACCGTGGGAACGAGAGGTGAGAATAGTCCGTCGCCCTCTAAATAGTTCCACCTACCTCTTTACTCCACAAATTACTCCCTTTCTCCCCTTAAATAGTTCCACCTACCTATTAACTCCTCTAAATTACTCCCTGTATCCTCCTAATAGTCCCACCTACCCCTTAACTCCTCTAAATTACTCCCTGTACCCCCTAAATATTCCCCCTCCCACCAACCTCTCAAATACCCCTTGCCTCTCACCTGCTAGCGACTAAATCTCCCTAACTCCTCAAATTACTCCCTGTATCCCCCTAAATAGTTCTCCGTTTCCCTAAACCCCTCAAATTAATCCTTGTATCCCCCTAAGTAGTCCTCCCTTCCCCCAAACCCCTCAAATTACTCCCTGTCTCCCCCTCAAAACCCCTAGTCTCTCACCTGCTCGCGACCAAATCTCCCGGCAGTCCGAACCTAGCGTAGTCCCCTCCATAGATGTCCCGCACCAGTTTATCCACAGTAGTGTTGTCTCCAGCCGCCGCGAGCGATATAGCCTCTTCGAAACTGCTGCAGCCGGTTAGAAGGCAGCAGAGGCCAAGGAAAGTCCCACCTCCTAAGCTGGAATTGGAGATAATTAAATTAATAAAAGTTCTAGAGTGGCGACCCCGAACCGACACATTCTAGCAAGAAAAACTTTTGACTTCGAATCGCCATCAAAAGATTTATTATGAAAACTTAGTTAGCGTCCCGTGTAAACGTGACGTAAAGTACTAAGTTGTAGTATGAGAAATGGTAGCACGAAACTAATTTTAACCATCGAGATCGTCCCGTTATAGTTGAATTCGAAGGCTGGGTATCGAATTTTGTCATCCTTGGGGGATGCCTTTGTCCAGCAGTGGACGTCATTTGGCTGAAACGACGACGGCGACTATATTTTTTATGGCTCTATCGGGAACCGAACTGCTCACCTAGTGCCGCTGACGCGGTAATAGTCGTCCGGAGCGTTGACCACCAGCACAGACACGCCGCTCCCGATGTTGACCAGTAGGAACGGGTACTAATAATCCCTAAATTATATGTGAAAGTAACTCGTCTGTCTGTCACTCTTTCACGCCTAAACCACTGAACCGATTTTGATGGAATTAGGGATAGAAATAATTTGAGTCCCGGGAAAGGACATAGGATAGATTTTAGCCCGTGTTTTGAAACAGGGACGCGCGCGATAAAGTTAATTTATAAATACTATAAAAAATGATGACTCCACTGGGAACCAAACTGCTCACCTAGTGCCGCTAACGCGGTAACTGGACTTAACTGAGTCAGCCGTTATAAGATAAGATAAGCCGCCTAAATATAATATCGAGCATCTTTGTAATATTCACCTAGTGCCGCTGACGCGGTAATAGTCATCTGGAGCGTTGACCACCAGCACAGACACGCCGCTTCCGATGTTGACCAGTAGGAACGGCTGACTCAGTTAAGCGCTAAAGTCCGGTCGCCGAGCACGTAGAATTTCGTCCGATGATCCCAAGTTACCCATCCCTATTTATATTGCTGTCGCGACTGTGCGACAGGCGGCCGCAGTGAGTGTGCGAGCGCGACAGCAATATAATTACGCGAGAGCGATAAGGATGGGTAGCTTGGGTTCATTGGGCGAAATTCTACGTGCTCGACGACCGGACTTTAGACCTATAATATCGAGCATCTTTGTAATATTCACCTAGTGCCGCTGACGCAGTAATAGTCGTCGGGTGCGTTGACCACCAGCACAGACACGTCGCTTCCGATGTTGACCAGTAGGAACGGGTACTTATAAATAATTTGAAGTCTATAATTTCTTTATGGCTCTACCGGATATCGAACAGACGCGGGCGCGTTGATCACTATAGTCTGGTCCGTGAGCATGTAGAATTTCGGCCAATGACCCCAAGCTACCTATCCTTATCGCTCGCGTGTAATTATATTGCTGTCGCGACTGTGCGACAGGCGGCAGCAGTGAATGTACGAGCGACCAGACTTTAGTACAGACACGCCACTCCCAATATTGGCCAGTAGGAACATGCACTGTAAGCAATGAGGGCTATCGTTTTAGCGCTCACCAGTTAGCGCCACTGTAGAGTAAGGTCCTGTCACTTGCTAGTAGCGAAGACAGTGGCACCAACTGGTGAGCGCGAAAGTGGTAGGAGGACTATCGCATTTGCACTCATCAAGATGGCGCCACTGTAGAGGTCCTGTCAATCGCCAACTGTTAAGTATAAAAACGATAGCCCTCATTGAATAAGACTATATTTTTTATGGCTCTATCGGGAACCGAACTGCTCACCTAGTGCCGCTGACGCGGTAATAGTCGTCCGGAGCGTTGACCACCAGCACAGACACGCCGCTTCCGATGTTGACCAGTAGGAACAGCTGACTCAGTTAAGCGCTAAAAGTCCGGTCGCCGAGCACGTAGAATTTCGCCAATGATCCCAAGCTACCCATCTTTATCCCTCGCGCCTATTTATATTGTTGTCGCGACTGTGCGACGGGCGGCCGCAGTGAGTGTACGACAGTAATATAATTACGCGAGAGCGATAAGGATGGGTAGCTTGGGGTCATTGGGCGATATTCTACGTGCTCGGCGACCGGACTTTAGACCTATAATATCGAGTATCTTTGTAATATTCACCTAGTGCCGCTGACGCGGTAATAGTCATCCGGAGCGTTGACCACCATCACAGACACGCCGCTCCCGATGTTGACCAGTAGGAACGGGTACTAATAATCCCTAAAAACTAACTCGTCTGTCTGTCACGCTTTCACGCCTAAACCACTGAACCGATTTTGATGGACTTAGGGATAGAAATAATTTGAGTCCCGGGAAAGGACATAGGATAGATTTTAGCCCGTGTTTTGAAACAGGGACGCGCGCGATTAAGTTTTTCTGTGACAGACAAAATTTCACGCGGGCGAAAGCTAGTAATTTATGAATGCTATAAAAAATTATGACTCCACTGGGAACCGAACTGCTTACCTAGTGCCGCTGACGCGGTAATAGTCGTCCGGAGCGTTGACCACCAGCACAGACACGCCGCTTCCGATGTTGACCAGTAGGAACGGCTGACTCAGTTAAGCGCTAAAGTCCGGTCGCCGAGCACGTAGAATTTCGTCCGATGATCCCAAGTTACCCATCCCTATTTATATTGCTGTCGCGACTGTGCGACGGGCGGCCGCAGTGAGTGTGCGAGGGCGACAGCAATATAATTACGCGAGAGCGATAAGGATGGGTAGCTTGGGGTCATTGGGCGAAATTCTACGTGCTCGGCGACCGGAATTCAGACCTATAATATCGAGCATCTTTGTAATATTCACCTAGTGCCGCTGACGCGGTAATAGTCGTCCGGAGCGTTGACCACCAGCACGCCGCTCCCTATGTTGACCAGTAGGAACGGCTGACTCAGTTAAGCGCTAAAGTCCGGTCGCCGAGCACGTAGAATTTCGTCCGATGCTCCCAAGCTACCCATCCTTATCCCTCGCGCCTATTTATATTGTTGTCGCGACTGTGCGACGGGCGGCCGCAGTGAGTGTGCGAGCTCGACAGCAATATAATTACGCGAGAGCGATAAGGATGGGTAGCTTGGGGTCATTGGGCGAAATTCTACGTGCTCGACGACCGGACTTTAGACCTATAATATCGAGCATCTTTGTGATATTCACCTAGTGCCGCTGACGCGGTAATAGTCATCGGGAGCGTTGACCACCAGCACAGACACGCCGCTTCCGATGTTGACCAGTAGGAACGGGTACGGGCTTGAGAAGTCAAACGGTTTGCGCACGTAGAGACTTAGAGCCGCCTCGGAGTATGGTGGCTGGAACAAATACAAAATAATTACACATTGTTTTTTATAATTATAATAAGGATTTCTTAAGGAACACTAAAAAAATTAGAACAAAATATTGCACTAAAACATACCAAAATTGAATTGAGAAACGCCTATTGTTGAAGTCGGTCAAAAAGGGATTCCTCACGCTGGCTTTGGCTTTTTTTTCCTACTAATATTATAAATGCGAAAGTTTGTGTGGATGTTTGTTACTCTTTCACGCAAAAACTACTGAACGGATTTTGATGAAACTTTACAGTATTATTGTTTATAACCCAGAATAACATATAGGCTATAATTTATGACGATCTGTGACAAACTAAATTTCACGCGGGTGAACGCGGGCCAAAAGTTAGTATTTTTATACTTTTTTACCGTTTTCAAAAAAGATTCCAATTCATCTGTATTTTTTAGGGTGTCCGCCAAATCCTCCATTTGCCTCTATCTGGTAAATTATTAAAGGTCGTGCGTACGGTCGTGCCTCTGCAGGGATGACAAAATGACCTGTTGTTGATGAAAACAATGATAACGATGATAATGAAGGTAATGATGATGTTAATAACGATTATGACAAAAATGATGAAGACTCACCGAATCGCCAGGCTGCCTGTGGGCAGGTTACTCATCTATCTGAGCCCTACTAGTAGTACAGAAGACCAAGAAGAAATAAGAAGAAGACTCACCGAATCCCCAGGCTGTCTATGGACGGGTTGCTTATCAGGCGGCGCCCAGTAGTAGCACTCCTGAGCGTTCATAGCGTCCACGAAGAGAACGCCCGCGATTAATGCTTCCAACTCGTCTATCCAGAAGACTTACCGACTCGCCAGGCTGACGACAGAGTTGTCCCGAAGAAAAATACGAAGAATCAACAAGACAGTGATCTTCCCGTGACGCCTAGTAGGAGCCCAGAAGGATCAAGGCATTAGTGGGTTAGTCATCCAACAGCTTCCAGTAATAGCCCATAAGAAGACCAAAAAGAGAATCCAAAAGAAGACACCCAATCTGTGGGTTTCTCTTCTGTCAGTCTGCATCCTAGTAGTAACACGGAAGAACAAGAAGAAAGAACACACCGGGTCACCGTGTCACTTATCAGGCGAAGTCCAGTAGTAATAGTAGCCCAGAAAAACAAGAAGACTCGCTGAATCATTGGGTTTCTCTTCTGCCAGTCTGCATCCTAGTTATAGCTCAGAAGAAGAATAAGAAAAATACTTACCAAGTCTTTTTGTGTAGCCTAGTAGGAGCCAAGAAGAAGACTCGCTGAATCTATGGGTTTCTCTTCTGCCAGTCTGCATCCTAGTTATAGCTCAGAAGAAGAATAAGAAAAATAATTACCAAGTCATCTGGCGTAGCCTAGTAGGAGCCAAGAAGAAGACTCACCAAATCTGCAGACTTCTCTTCTATGTATCTGTCTGCATCCTAACAGCAGCACAGAAGAAATAAGAAGAAGACTCACCGAATCCCCAGGCTGTCTATGGACGGGTTGCTCATCAGGCGGCGCCCAGTAGTAGCACTCCTGAGCGTTCATAGCGTCCACAACTAAAACGCCTGCGGTCAATGCATCCAGCTCGTCTATCCAGAAGACTTACCCAGTCGCCAGGCTGACGACAGAGTAGACCCAGAGAAGAAAAGACGAAGAAGAATCAACAAGACAGTGATCTTCCCGTGACGCCTAGTAGGAGCCCAGAAGAACCAAGGCATTAGCGAGTCATCCAACAGCGTCCAGTAGTAGCCCATATGAAGACGAAAAAGAAAAACCAGAAGAAGACATCCAATCTATGGGTTTCTCTTCTGTCAGCCTGCACCCTAGTAGTAACACGGAAGAACAAGAAGAAAGAACACACCGTGTCACTTATCCGGCGACGTCCAGTAGTAATAGTAGCCCAGAAAAACAAGAAGACTCGCTGAATCTATGGGTTTATCTTCTGTCAGTCTGCATCCTAGTTATAGCTCAGAAAAAGAATAAGAAAAATACTTACCAAGTCATCTGGCGTAGCCTAGTAGGAGCCAAGAAGAAGACTCACCGAATCTGCGGGTTTCTCTTCTATGTATCTGTCTGCACCCTAACAGCAGTATAGAAGAAATAGAAGAAGATTGACCTCTGTGAGTCTTCTTCCACTGGCGACTCTTCGCCAGGCTGCCTGTGGGCAGGTTACTCATCTATCTGAACCCTACTAGTAGTACAGAAGATCAAGAAGAAAGAAGAAGAAGACTCACCGAGTCTCCAGGCTGCCTATGGACGGGTTGCTCATCAGGCGGCGCCCAGTAGTAGCACTCCTGAGCGTTCATAGCGTCCACAAATAAAACGCCCGCGAGCAATGCATCCAGCTCGTCTATCCAGAAGACTTACCAAGTCGCCAGGCCGACGACAGAGTAGTCCCAAAGAAAAAGACGAAGAAGAATCAACAAGACTGGTCTTCCCGTGACGCTTAGTAGCAGTCCAGAAGAATGAAGGCATTAGTGAGTCATCCAACAGCGTTCAGTAGTAGACGAAAAAGAGAAATCAAAAGAAGACACCCAATCCGTGGGTTTATCTTCTGTCAGTCTGTCTAGTTGTAGCTCAGAAGAAGAATAAGAAAAATACTTACCAAGTCATCTGGCGTAGCCTAGTAGGAGCCAAGAAGATGACTCACCAAATCTGCAGATTTCTCTGCTATGTATCTGTCTGCATCCTAACAGCAGCACAGAAGAAATAGAAGAAGACTGACCTCTGTGAGTCTACTTCCACTGGCGACTCTTCGCCAGGCTGCCTGTGGGCAGGTTACTCATCTATTTGAGCCCTAGTAGTAGTACAGAAGAACAAGAAGAAAGAAGAAGAAATAAGAAGAAGACTCACCGAATCCCCAGGCTGTCTATGGACGGGTTGCTCATCAGGCGGCGCCCAGTAGTAGCACTCCTGAGCGTTCATGGCATCCACAAATAAAACGCCTGCGATCAATGCATCCAGCTCGTCTATCCAGAAGACATACCGAGTCACCAGGCTGACGACAGAGTAGTCCCGAAGAAGAAAAAGACGTAGAAGAATCAACAAGACAGCGGTCTTCCCGTGACGCCGAGTAGGAGCCCAGAAGAACCAAGGCATTAGCGAGTCATCCAACAGCGTCCAGTAGTAGCCCATAAGAAGACGAAGAAGAAAAATAAGAAGACTCACCAAATCTATGGGTTTCTCTTCTGTCAGTCTGCATACTAGTAGTAATACGGAAGAACAAGAAAGAAGAACACACCGGGTCACCGTGTCACTCATCCGGCGACGTCCAGTAGTAATAGTAGCCCAGAAAAACAAGAAGACTCGCCGAATCTATGGGTTTATCTTCTGTCAGTCTGCATCGTAGTTGTAGCTCAGAAGAAGAATAAGAAATAGACTTACCAAGTCATCTGGCGTAGCCTAGTAGGAGCCAAGAAGAAGACTCACCGAATCTGCGGGTTTCTCTGTCTGCATCCTAACAGCAGCACAGAAGAAATAGAAGAAGACTGACCTCTGTGAGTCTTCTTCCACTGGCGACTCTTCGCCAGGCTGCCTGTGGTCAGGTTACTCATCTATCTGAGCCCTAGTAGTAGTACAGAAGAACAAGAAGAAAGAAGAAGAAATTAGAAAAAGACTCACCGAATCGCCAGGCTGCCTATGGACGGGTTGCTCATCAGGCGGCGCCCAGTAGTAGCACTCCTGAGCGTTCATAGCGTCCACGAATAAAATGCCCGCGATTAATGCATCCAGCTCGTCTATCCAGAAGACTTACCGAGTCGCCAGGCTGACGACAGAGTAGTCCCGTCACCGTGTCACTCATCCGGCGACGTCCAGGTAATAGTAGCCCAGAAAAACAAGAAGACTCGCTGAATCTATGGGTTTCTCTTCTGTCAGTCTGCATCCTAGTTGTAGCTCAGAAGAAGAATAAGAAAAATACTTACCAAGTCATCTGGCGTAGCCTAGTAGGAGGAGCCAAGAAGAAAACTCACCAAATCTGCAGACTTCTCTTCTATGTATCTGTCTGCATCCTAACAGCAGCACAGAAGAAATATTTGCCAGGCTGCCTGTGGGTTACTTATCTATCTGAGCCCTACTAGTAGTACAGAAGAAGAAGAAGAAATAAGAAGAAGACTCACCGAGTCGCCAGGCTGTCTATGGACGGGTTGCTCATCAGGCGGCGCCCAGTAGTAGCACTCCTGAGCGTTCATAGCGTCCACGAATAAAACGCCTGCGATCAATGCGTCCAGCTCGTCGAGCTTCGATAGACTCATGTTCACTTCCTGGTGGGGACAAAATGATTATTGGTTAGTTGGCGTCATTAGCAAATAATTCCATGACACATGTCTAAGGCTGTGCACCAACTTACTCTAACCGTAACTTTAACAATAACCGGTGTTTTTTGTATGGAGTTTGACAGATTTTTGATAAAACAGCAGGAAAACCCAATTTTCTACTAAAGCCTGGTCCGTGAGCACGTAGAATTTTGTCCAATGATCCCAAGCTACCCATCCTTATCGCTCGCCCGTAATTCTGTTGCTGTCGCGCTCGCACACTCACTGCGTGCGCCCGTCGCACAGTCGCGATAGCAATATAATTACGCGCGAGCGATAAGGATGGGCAGCTAGGGGTCATTGGACCAAATTCTACGTGCTCACGGACCAGGCTTTAGAAAGAGTAATCTAAATTAGGAATAGTACTGGACCGAACATAGTACCTTGATGAAGTCCTAAAAATGCTTTAGTGGCCCGAGTTTCTTGCGCTGTTTTATCTTAGGAAAAGTCCAAACCACATTACTGTGAGACGTGTAAAAATGCTCTTTAAAATCCAGTTTATATTTTTATGAGGAATGATGCTGGTTGCTTCCAACCGAGGAATTCCTTCAGCAGTGGACGTCATATGTCTGTAATGATGGTGATGATGAATTACCTTGATGAAGTCCTCCTCAAATTTGTAAGCGCCGCCGCCGGTCGCGTATATAGTGTTGACCAGGTCGGCCATGCCTTTGGACCGGGCCAGCTGCAGGAAGGCACCCACTTCGGACGTAGGGAACCGTATGAAGTGGAGGGTGGGAAAATAAATATCTACATTCTATCTACACTAGGAACAGTACTGGTCCGAACATAGTACCTTGATGAAGTCCTCAAACTTTAAAACACCGCAACCTATCACCTATAACGCATTGTCTACAGTGTTACTAGATGCAGAAGATTCATAACGTGTTGCCAAAACTAGCCTAAAACTGCAGGAAAAACCAATTTTCTGCTATGAATAGTAATTTACACTAGGAATAGTACTGGTCAAAAGATAGTACCTTGATGAAGTCCTGCTAAAACTCAGGCAGCTTCATAATACAATAGATACCTACCATTGTGGGCTGTTAACTAGCTTCACTGTGGGTAAAATAATCTACAAGAAAAGTTATTTACACTAGGAATAGTACTGGTCTGAACATAGTACCTTGATGAAGTCCTCCTCAAACTTGTAAGCGCCGCCGCCGGTCGCGTATATAGTATTGACCAGGTCGGCCATGCCTTTGGACCGGGCCAGCTGGAGGAAGGCACCCACTTCGGACGTAGGGAACCGTATGAAGTGGAGGGTGCCGCGACGACCGCGGATTTGGACGTTGTCCATCTGTGGGTAAAAAAATAAATAACTTTATTGACACACACAACAAAAAAGTTAAGAAACGCAATAACAATAGGAAATGTGAATCGAGAGGACTGACGCTTCGTTTTAGACATCATGATCTGACACTGATCTGTGTTTGCCTCACGCAGGACCTCTTCTTAAGTTATACAGGGTGTTGATTTCAATCCTCGCCATATTTATTTAGGTGATCTATTATGACTTACATAAACGCATTCGTTCGTTCGTTTCAGTCAAATGACGTCCACTGCTGGACAAAGGCCTCCCCCAAGGTTTTCCACATAAACGCATTATCCACCAAAAAAAATTTACAAACGAAAGTGGAATTTTTAGCGAATATTTTCCGTGCGACCAACTGTATTGTGGCTCGCAATACTGTAATAATAATGTTTACACTGCGGCACCATCGAGCTACGCGGATTGCTCGCTTATCATGTCGGATAGCCTACTGAAGGAAGCCAAGTAAAGTAGGTAGTGTAAATAGGTATTTTTCTTTGACTGACTAAAGTTAAAGATCGTTTTAATTTTTTTTCTAAGCCAATTTTTTACTGATTCGTGATCAGATTATGCTACTTAATCAATTCCCTAGATATGGCGAGGATTGAAAGCAACACCCTGTATAGGGATTATTTAATTACTTTTAGCAACAAAGCACACCGGTTTTATAGGCGTCAAAAATATAATCAAAGATACAACAAAACACAAAAGAGTAAATTAATAGCTAAAAGGATGTGCGTTTTGCACAGCCAGTATGGTGAGTTTTCCATCGTAATCACTATCTACGTAATCATAGTTAGCTTGAGAATGAAGAATAGTAGTGGAAATAACGAGTCAGGGAACATTACAACGCCATCTATTGACACATGTATTGAACATCGATTCTTTAATAAACTCCACCGCGATTCAGAGTACACACAGCGCCATCTCTTACTATATTAAGGAATAACTTTTCAAGTACGGTACTAATAATTCCTACCTGCAGATGCACGTCTCGCCGGCCAGTGTTTCCATAAGCCGCGTTCCTGGTGAGGTACCGGCGGATGTTCTTGAGCACCTCCGTTTCCTTGTCGATCTCCTTGCGGTACATCTCTAAAGTCCGGTCACCGAGCAGATAGAATTTCGTCCAATAACCCCAAGCTACCCATCCTTATCGCTCGCGCGTAATTATACTGCTGTCGCGACTGTGCGACGGGCGGCCGCAGTGAGTGTGCGATAAGGATGGGTAGCTTGGGGTCATTGGACGAAATTCTATCAGCTCGGCGACCGGACTTAATTCGATGGTTTCGACTGTCGATAGTGAGACTATATGTACCTGTAGATGCACGTCCCGCCGGCCAGTGTTCCCATAAGCCGCGTTCCTGGTGAGGTACTGGCGGATGTTCTTCAGCACCTCGGTTTCCTTGTCGATCTCCTTGCGGTTCGTCTCTAGTCGATGGTCCCGACTATCGATAGTGAGACTAATGATTCCAAACTATTGATAATAAAGACGATAATGTAACTATTGCTGGTTCCGATTATCGACAGTGAGACTATCAATGGTTCGGGCTATCAATAGTGACACTATCGACATTTACGACTATCAATAGTCAAATTATCGACATTTCCGACTATCGAAAGAGAGATTAACGATGTCGATGGCAATAACTATCAATAGTGAGACCATCGACTTTTCCGACTATCAAAAGAGAGACTATCGACTTTTCCGACTATCAAAAGAGAGACTATCGACATTTCCGACTATCAATAGTGAGACTATCGATAATAACTATCGATGGGTCCGACTATCAATAGTGAAGTGAAACTATCGACATTTCTGAATATCGATAGACAGTTTTACTATCAATAGTGAAGTGAAACTATCGACATTTCTGAATATCTATAGACAGTTTTAACTTTAAATAATCGTGATAAATACCTGTAGATGCACGTCCCGCCGGCCAGTGTTGCCATAAGCCGCGTTCCTAGTGAGGTACCGTCGGATGTTCTTGAGCACCTCCGTTTCCTTGTCGATCTCCTTGCGGTTCGTCTCTAGTCGGTTTAGATACAACCATCGACAGTGAGACTATCGACATTTGTGACCATCGATGTTAGTAACTATCAACAGTGAGACCATCGATGGAATATCGAAAGTGAGACTTGATAGTTCCGACTATGGATATAGTCTGGTCCGTGAGCACGTAGAATTTTGTCCAATGACCCCAAGCTACCCATCCTTATCGCTCGCGCGTAATTATGTTGCTATCGCGCTCGAACACTCACTGCGGGCACCAGTCGCACAGTCGCGACAGCAATATAATTACGCGCGAGCGATAAGGATGGGTAGCTAGGGGTCTTTGGACAAAATTCTACGTGCTCACGGACCGGGCTTTAGTGAGACTATATTATTATGAACCTGCAAATGCACGTCCCGCCGGCCAGTGTTGCCATAAGCCGCGTTCCTGGTGAGGTACCGGCGGATGTTCTTCAGCACCTCCGTTTCCTTGTCGATCTCTTTGTATTTCGTCTCTAGTCGATGGTCCCAACTATCGATAGTGAGACTCTAATGATTCCGACTATCGATAATGTAACTATTGCTGGTTCCGATTATCGACAGTGAGACTATCAATGGTAGTAACTATCAATAGTGAGACCAGCATCGACTTTTCCGACTATCAATTGTCAAATTATCGACATTTCTGACTATCGAAAGTGAGACTATCGATGGTAGTAACTACCGATAGTGTGACTATCGACATTTCTAACTATAGACAGTGAGACTATCAATGGTTCGGGCTATCCATAGTGACACTATCGACTTTTCCGACTATCAATAGTCAAATTATCGACTTTTCGGACAATCGAAAGTGAGACTACCATTTCTGACTATAGACAGTGAGACTATCGATGGTAGTAACTACCGATAGTGAGACTATCGACATTTCTGACTATCAAAAGAGAGACTATCGACTATCGATAGTGAGACTATCGATGGGTCCAACTATCAATAGTGAAGTGAAACTATCGACATTTCTGAATATCGATAGACAGTTTTAACTATAAATACCTGCAGATGCACGTCCCGCCGGCCAGTGTTCCCATAAGCCGCGTTCCTGGTGAGGTACCGGCGGATGTTCTTCAGCACCTCCGTTTCCTTGTCGATCTCTTTCTATTTCGTCTCTAGTCGATGGTCCCGACTATCGATAGTGAGACTCTAATGATTCCGACTATCGATAATGTAACTATTGCTGGTTCCGATTATCGACAGTGAGACTATCAATGGTTCGGGCTATCAATAGTGACACTATCGACATTTCCGGCTATCAATAGTCAAATTATCGACATTTCCGACTATCGAAAGAGAGACTATAGATGGTAGTAACTATCGATAGTGAGACTATCGACATTTCTAACTATAGACAGTGAGACTATCAATGGTTCGGGCTATCAATAGTGACACTATCGACATTTCCGACTATCAATAGTCAAATTATCGACTATCGATGGTAGTAACTATCAATAGTGAGACCATCGACTTTTCCAACTATCAATAGAGACTATCGACATTTCCGACTATCGATAGTGAGACTATCGATGGTTTCGACTATCAATAGTGAAGTGAAACTATCGACATTTCTGAATATCGATAGACAGTTTTAACTTTAAATAATCGTGATAAGTACCTGTAGATGCACGTCTCGCTTGCCAGTGTTCCTATAAGCCGCGTTCCTAGTAAGGTACCGGCGGATGTTCTTGAGCACCTCCGTTTCCTTGTCGATCTCCTTGCGGTTCGTCTCTAGTCGATTTAGATACAACCATCGACAGTGAGACTATCGACATTTGTGACCATCGATGTTAGTAACTATCAACAGTGAGACCATCGATGGAATATCGAAAGTGAGACTTGATAGTTCCGACTATGGATATAGTCTGGTCCGTGTCCGCGTCTGTGCGACGGGCGCCCGCAGTGAGTGTTCGAGCGCGATAGCAACATAATTACGCGCGAGCGATAAGGATGGGTAGCTAGGGGTCATTGGACAAAATTCTACGTGCTCACGGACCGGGCTTTAGTGAGACTATATTATTATGAACCTGCAAATGCACGTCCCGCCGGCCAGTGTTCCCATAAGCCGCGTTCCTGGTGAGGTACCGGCGGATGTTCTTCAGAACCTCAGTTTCCTTGTCAATCTCCTTGCGGTTGGTTTCGCGTGGTTCGAAGTATACCAGCTTGGTTAATGTGCCGCCGATGTCCATGCCGAACCAGGGCATTGCTGGAAGGAATTGTAAATATTGGATTAACTGGAACTGATTTTAATGGGTCTATTTGAACTAGAGGAAGGTTGAAGGCACAGGTGTGGATTGATCAGTGTGCTTAGTGCAAGTTTACATTCAAATCACAAACCACAGCTCTGCAATAAGGGCTATCGTTTTTATACTTAACAGTTGGCACCCCTGGCGATTGACAGGACCTTACTCTACAGTGGCGCCATCTTGATGAGTGCAAATGCGATAGTCCTCCTACCACTTTAGCGCTCACCAGTTGGCGCCACTGTCTTCGCTACTAGCAAGTGACAGGACCTTACTCTACAGTGGCGCCAACTGGTGAGCGCTAAAACGATAGCCCTCATTGGATTACCTAGCTACTTACTAACGAAAAACATAATGATTAGATTGAACATCATTGCTAGCGACTGCGTAAAAATAATATGAAATGTATGACAGATTGTACAGTAGTAGATACTTTCAAGTACTAAAATCTTTTAGATTTTTTTGCGGCACTCGCTAGCTATGTTAGATGATTTTAGTTCTTGGAAGTAACCTATAGGTTTTTGTCATTTTTTTACGCAGTCCTTAGCGATGACGTTTGGTGTGAACTCGCACTTAGCCCACGGATAGTAAGCACACTGGTCAAAACCGAACCCAATGGTCCATTCTACGAAACTACAAGAAAGGTTGCAATACGGGAGGAATGGCGATATAATTGTACTTCATCATCATTTCAGCCACAGGACGTCCACTGCTGAACACAGGCCTCCCGCAATGATTTCCACAATGAGCGGTTGGTAGCGGCCTGCATCCAGCGCCTTCCTGCTACCTTTATGAGGTTGTCTGTCAGGTCTACCTTGTGAGTTGACGTTTTACGCTGCGCTTTCCGGTACGTGGCCTCACTCCAGACTCTATACAATATACTTACGAGGTGCATTATTGTCTGGAGGCGTTGGAGGCGCGGGCTCCGCCATCTTGGCAGCGCTATTGTCTTTGCTCATCTTCGGGGGCGAGTAGGGGGAGCGTCTCGCACGTTTTAGAAGTTTACTCCTGAAATATAATACAATAAATTAAGAATTAATGAATAAGTAAATCTTCAAATGGGTCTGACGCAGAATGTGCACTTCGGAAAATACGCATTATACAAATGTTAGGCTCAGTTTCCAAAGAGGCGGAGTAGTGCGGAGATGTGCGGCGAAGCTGGCAGGCTATTTCCACCAAAGCCGAGCGGAGAAGAGTGAAGCGTTGCGGAGACGAGATGTGTGAACTGTGCGTAGCTGTCAGCTGTCAGTCTATTGCTATCTATGAAACACCGCACGGATCCGCACATCTCCGCACTGCTCCGCTCTTCTTCAACCCTTCTCCGCATCCAGCCGCGCCGAAGCCGCTTTATGCCAAATAAACCACTATGGTATTTTTACGCAAACATCACAATTACTCAATACAGTTTCCTTGATTAAATAACGATTCAAGATCTGGTGAGATATAAATAGCACGTAACGGATAATTCATTTCCCTGTAGACTAGTGTTGTCCATAGCACAGTATCGATAGTCGAAGAAAAACTAGGAGACGTAAAACGTCTTGGTATCGATAGTCAAAACGAAAGTAGGAGATGCAAAATAAGAGATTTCAAACTTTGACATCTTGCTAGATATCTACTATCGGCATTTTCGAGGTCTTGCTTGGGTATACTGTTTAAACAAAAGTAATACGTAAATCGTCCGCATAATTCAACCTGTGTAGTGAAAAGCGACAGGGGTCATCCATAAAGTACTGTTGTGACATAATTTATGTGTTTCGTGATTTATTTAACGTTCTCCAGTCCTTGTCATTTTCATTTTCTTGTCAGTGTGACGTAACATATTTTACAATTTGACATCCAGAAATTATTGAATTAAAACAGCAGTTCCAAAATAGTATCTTATATCACTAACAGCTGTCTATATTAAGAATTTATTTTGAGTTAAAGCACATCTTTTCATCGTGACATTTTCGTACTATAATCGATGAATGGTTTATAACATTTTCAGCGACATATCTATCGATACTCAAACTATCGATAACAGCCACATCACTACTGACAATGGGGCTGTGATGCAAGTCATTTTATAGGCCGCACGATGTCATAACGCATCGTTGATAAGAAATAAACCATAAAAAGTAGATATCGAATCATGTAAGTATTTTTTATTGTAAGTTCGTGAAGTTTGCTCATTATACTCTATTTTATTTTGGTAATTTATCTACACTAATATTAATATTTTATTGAACACGTCTAAAAACGCTACAGACAGTCGCTTTGAAAGAGCTTATTGGACTTTCATATTTCATAAAATAATATGACTTTTGATGAAATATGAAAGTCCAAAATTATTGTGACAGGGGGTGGATATGATGTCAATTGTTTAATTTCCTCACGGATATTGAACCTCATTATCCCTAAGATAATGGTATAAAATAAATAAGGGAAATTCAACTTCATACCTTAAACGTTAAAGTTTAATATTAATTTGGTTCTCTATTGTGGCAGGTTCATTTATGATGTCAATTGTTTTAGAATTAATTTCCTCAATGGATTTTGAATTTCATATCCTCAAGATAAAAATGGTAAAATTTTTAAATAATAGATTTTATTTAACAATTAACAAAACATTCAAGTCCAAAATCTACTTGGCATTTATGTACTGCAGATTGGTAATGCCAAGTAGATTTTGATTTTTGAAACAATTGACAATTCAATTGTATCAAGACACAATCACAAATGCATTTTGAACTCTATACCCTTGACATATAGTTCGATTGCGCAAATTTTGACAACATGCGTTCATTTAATGTCTTCCAGACTGCAGAAAAGAGGGTAAGGTTGTACAAACCTGGTCAAAGTGGGTAAATCTCACTTATTTGTTGAGATGCAGTCAATTGTTTTCCAAATGAAATTTGAACTCCATGCCTTTGACATAAATAAGTATTCCCGACTGCAGTAAATGAGGGTAATGTTGTACATACCTGGTCAAAGTTATAAAATTATAAATGCGAAAGTAACTCTGTCTGTCTTGCTTTCACGCCTAAACCACTAAACCGATTTTATTGAAATTTGGCATAGACATAGTTTGAATCCCGGTAAAGGACATAGGATAGTTTTTATCCCGGTTTTTGAAACAGCGCGACAAAGTTTTTCTGTGACAGACAAAATTCCACGCGGGCGAAGCTGCGGGCGGAAAGCTTGTAAACTATAGTCTAGTCCGTGAGCACGTAGAATTTTGTCCAATGACCCCAAGCTACCCATCCTTACTGCTCGCGCGTAATTATGTTGCTATCGCGCTCGCACACTCACTGCGGGTGCCAGTCGCACAGTCGCGGGGTCATTGGACAAAATTCTACGTGCTCACGGACCGGGCTTTATAAGTATTAAATTCCCGACTGCAGTAAAGAGGGTAATGTTGTACAAACCTGGTCAAAGTGGGCAGCGGCGCCGCGGGTGCACGTCGCCCGCACGCCGCGAGACACCCCTCACAACGGTGCAAACGCATCTGTGGACAAAACAGTCATCATCATCATCATCGTTGTGAAGAAGTATAAGTTGACGCCCGTTTGATGTAGTCAGCAGACCCCTCTTTCCCAATGGACACTTCGGGCACGTGCCCAGGGCATCGCGACCGAGCCTCCCCTTGATCCTTAAGTGTCCAGGGCCCCCAAGTAGGTTAAAGACGGCCCTGGATGTAGTCGGTTGCCAGGTCCAAAAACACAAAAGCCGGACTCGGTGCTTAATATTTGGCCGGTAATTTTACCCTAAAGCCGGTATAAATACTCTTTTTTCCTTGAAGTCAGAAATTTGATATCATCATTTAATTTTTTTTAATTTTCATACAAAATAAATTTAATAAAATCCGATTTGTATGAAAATGAATATAATTAAAATGAAGATATCAATTTTCTGACTTCACCATACCATTTATATGCCCATGTTAACATGGGCTAGTGTCGGCTCATATACCCATTTACCTAACACCCTGTAGATTTTGTGGTAGCAATTTTTTTTGTCTTTTTGGTGCCCCCAAACACTGCCCTAATTTTTTTATTAATTTGCAAGTTAGGTTATTGACACTGAAAACCTATTTTTTTCTATTTCTATTTATAGAGCCGGAACAACCAATGAAAATGGAGTCATGAGTGACGTTTAGTCTTCAATTTCACGATAACTGTCACTATACCGACTGACACACCAAACTTATCGTGTGCAATTTTTGATAAGATAATTTCTGCCACAAATACGGACACGATTATCTAAATCATATCCTCATAGGGGATCGCCGTTAGTCAATGAGGATTATGGTATACTTAACACTTAGGCGCACGGTGAAATGCAACTGCAACGTCTAGTTACTTTTGAGTTGCATCTAAGTTTCTACCATAGCGTCCGTTGAGAGACTGCAGTTTCGTTGCAGTGGCGTTTTACCGTGTATTCTGGGCCTAACACTTGGCAGGTTATGCGCTGGACCGACCAAGTGAAATCGGCAGTGGGAGACGACTGTGACTGCACCAGACAGTCTGCCAACAGAGAGACGGCGGGAGATCGTGCGGAGAGTTGTATCCGCCTCTACGACCGACGTGAACAACGCCTCAACGTGACTACGACCGCTCTGCTAAGAGTGAAACGAATAAGAAGAACAGTTGGCACCTGGCACTGACGTGTGACAGTACCTCACTCTACAGTTGCGCCATCCTGATGAGTGCAGATGCGATGGTCCTCTTATTGCTTCAGCTCTCACCAGTTGGCGTTACTCTCTTACGGGACTATTCCCACCTCTCGTTCCCACCGCTGCAACTCCTGTGTAGCCAGGATCTATAGCTTTCCCGCCAATAAAAACCCGACCAGCGAAGGTCAAGTTTGTCCCAGGGGAAAGTTAAACTTGTCATTGGTCCCGCGAACGGAGTTCGAAGTTAAGGTTCGACTTCCCTCCATTGCAAAGCGGTTGACAAGTGACAAATAAAGGTTTAGTAACTTTTAAGCCTGTCTGGCGCCACTGTCTTAGCCACTAGCGAGTGACAGGACCTTTCTCTACAGTGACGCCTACTGATAAGGAAAAATACGATAGATAGCCCTTAATGGGATTCATTTTATGAGGTATCAAAACGCTGTTTCTCTATAACGTATGGAAATAAATTACAAAGTTTGACGCAACTTGTAGGTTCTGTTGTTTAAAGGCACCCACTGAAAACCAGTGTCTTGGCACTTAGCAGTAAAATGTCAACTGTCAAGATGATACTGAGTGGGTGACCTCTTTGGCAACATTTTTTTTTCGCCTCATTGTTTTTGTGCTTTTTAGTTGTCAAATAAATAATTTTTCTTTCTTTCTTTCTTTCTTAAAGTCCACTAAATTATCACCATCAGGTAAGATAGGGTCGTGCTCATGCAGTGGATACTAAATGACCTGCTGATGATAATAAAAAGTACGCCAGCTGACTGGCAGTGACAACTGCCCAATTAAGCAGTTAAAGATAATACATCGTGAACTTATAAACAAACGAACACGAGGTCAAATCGTCGGTTAATTAAAAATCACGGTAAGCAACGGTGGCCTAGAAGGTAATAATGAATGATAACGGTAAAATCAAATTATTAACACGTTTGTAAACAATTATTTTTATTTGGATGATTTGTTGCTGGCCAGTTTCTGCAAGTACGGTTAGTCTATCCCTCTTTTTGATAAAAAAAGGCTACACCCATGTTGATCAAGAATTTAAAACGTCATATCCATAGTTTAAACTGATTTCTAACCTGTGTGACTTATATTAAAGAGGAGCAAGCACAAAATCTTTCCTCTTTACAATATTAGTGTAGATGTAAAATAGCGTGTTACGTTACAATTGATGGTATCGAATTCGGTCAATGGGTGTTATGAGCGACCCGCCAAACTGGTTCGAGCAGTTAAATCGCGAACTTTAAGTGGCCCACCAACCGGTTACACTAACTGTTCGTACGAACGAACCACTTTTACTAAAGGAGCTACGTATTTAATAAAGAGGACCTTTATCCATTGCTGGACTAAGGACTTCCTTCCTCAGACTCGTTACTGCGGTGCCAAAATTCAGGCGTTTTCCACAACCTTCAACAGATCGTCGTTCCAACAAATGTTTAAATAAGATGTAGGTACTAAGGACAATCTGTTCAGGTGGGGATTCACTAATGGTTCAAACTTGGAGTGCAAATGTGGTTATGTTCCCCAGTCAATGAAACACATGATATCGTGCCCTGCGTGCCCAAATAACAGCACGCAGGAAGACTTAATGAAGGCTACTGACAACGCCCCTCTTGTAACAGAGTTTTGGGCTGACAGTGTAAGAAAATAAAGATGTCCACTGCTGTACTAAGGATTTCCTCAGACTCGTCCGTGCAGTGCCAAAATTCAGGCGTTTCCCACAACCTTCAACAGATCGTCGGTCCACCGAAAGGGTCTACATTACTTCTTCGTCAACATTAATTATCATTTCAATGTGAAGCTCTAGGCTAAGTGCTAACCCAGAGGTATCTTAACCCAGCGATGGTAATGTCAAAATTGATAGATTACAAAGAAGTTATCCTGTGTTGCATAAGAAAATCAGTGTATAAATCAGAGATGTCAACCGCATTATTGTTGTGTTGAGGAAAGAAGATATAGTTCCTCTGCGGTTGAGGATTCTCTTTAGCAACAGAATTTGTCTACTAAACAAACTTTGACATTCACTGGTTGGATTTTTATTGGCAGTCAACGTCAAGCTGTAGATCCTGGCTACACAGGAGTTGCAGCGGTGGGAACAAGAGGTGGGAATAGTCCCGTACCTACTGTACTTTATTTAGCGTTCATCAACTTTCACTCCCTTAAATAGTGGTCATACTTCAAGTGATGCTTGTTGAATACAAATACTAGCTTCTTTAACTTCGCATACTAATTATTAATTAACGCGGATTCACCTGCATACATTTTGGTTCGCTTCAGAAAACTTTCATCACGCAAGTAAGTGGTTTCAAGATCCGGTATTATCCAAAAATATTATTTATTTCTTAAAAATTTTCAGTGCGCGAAGACGCGCTGAAAAGAGTAACAAATCATAAACCCTTACAAACTTTCGCATTTATAGTATTAGTAGGAAATACAGGAATTTATAGTACATAATTAACTGTCAGTATAACGCGGGAAGGTCCTCTGACCTTGTCACCTATAAGACCTGCGCAGTCCACTAGAAACGTTTATAAGTATAAACAATATGCAAATCTTCCGCCTTGAGGCCGCCACACTCGTACGGAACCTTGGCAACGAAATTATGTAATTAACCTGTTATTACTCAAGTTGTTTTAATGTAGATCCCTTTTATTATAATGCTCTAGATTTTTTAGTAGGTCATAATAAGGGAAGAAATAAATGGTGGACGCACAGGGTGACAAATAAACCAATTACAGAGTTCTATTCATTCGCTGTGCGTTCGATTTGTTGCTTCACTTAAGCAAGAATCGTTTGTGAATACGGGTGTCATTATTGAGTATGTATTTTTAAACAAGCGCCTTTACCTTGTCCTATTTGTCAATATTTACGCCTGTGGTCTTAACAACAAAAATATCGTTCAGCCAAATGACGTCCACTGCTGGACAAAGGCCTCCTCCAAATCTTTCCACAACAACCGGTACTGCGCTGCCCGCTTCCGGGTGCTTCTCGCGACCTTTACCAGATCGTCGGTCCACCTAGTGGGAAGCCTACACACACTACGTCTTAAGGTGGCTTTTCAGCTCCAGCGGCCATCAGCTCTAAGAGAGATAAGCCCGGCCTGATGCCACATAAAAAAATATCATATAGAAGAAATAATGTCCATATTTTCCCAATTTAAAAAAAACCGACACTTCCAGTTTTTTTTTCATGCAAATCAATTTGTAAATCAAAAATCTTGCCTTAGAGACTCATTGACAGCATACATATTAATTAAACCCAATTCTTTGAAAGGAAGAGGTTAATCGACAGTTCATTGAATAATAACTACGTAATATTGAATGGGCAATTTGAATACAGTTGACAACGCGTCAAACGACCACAAAATGACATACTTCGAACCTTAGAACAAAGATTTTAAGCTTCAATATCCATTGGGGAAAATAAATGTTGGTTTTATTTGCTGTTGACTGTACGCAGACACATTAAATTTTAAGTATAGTTCGCGTCAATAGTCTGTGTCCATACAGCAAACCATTTAAGGACATAGCAGACTTATCAACTCGGAAATGGATCAACGTATCGCCTTTCGGGAGCTGTCATCGCCTATCGCACGCTGTCAATCGCGAGGCGAGGCGTTTACGGTGCGGATAAGTGTGCGTTTCAGTATAGAGTATCATCAAAGAATACCTACTGACCGCCTTACCGATCCCTTTCCGGGTTGATAAGTGTGCTACGTCCTTTAAATTTTAAGTATAGTTCGCAATAGTCTGTGTCAATATAGCAAACCATTTGGTTTGACAACCATTGACATAGCATTGTGGTTCCGGCATAGTCGAAACGTAGGTATAGTCCCACGATTCTGAAACGTCAAGTGGCAAAAATCGAAACTAACCCAGCAATGATAGTAGCGCCCTCCTATTAAATCTTACTAATATTATAAATGCCTAAGTTTGTATGGATGTCTGGATGTTAACATGTTTGTTACTCTTTCACGCAAAAACTACTGAACGGATTTTGATGAAACTTTACAGTATTATTGGTTATAACCCAGAATAACATATAGACTATCAATTATGACGATCTGTGACAAACTAAATTTCACGCGGGTGAAGCCGCGGGCAAAAGCTAGTACCAATTATATTATTGACATCATGATATCAATTTAACATTGTATGTGCTTTATGTGTTTTATATCATTTTTGTCCTATCTCTGTTGGGCAATTTGGCATAGCAACGTATATCCTTAAATAAATAAAATAAAATAAATAAAATAAAAAAATATTTCTTTTTATTTACATTTATCAGTCGAAATTGTTTAGATTACATACAAAGAGACTCTACATATTTAATTTATTTTTTGGGTTCCATGAGAATAAGAACTAAATGACTTAATTTTAAAGGAGCTGATTGATTAATTTTCATGATTTCAAAGTAATAGCAGCAATGGGTTTGCGGGTTTTTGAGATATTTTTTTTAAGTTGTGTAACTGAAATTATCTCTATCACTACATAGGATAAAACAAAGTCGCTTCGCTGTCTGTCTCTATGTATGCTTGTATGCTTAGATCTTTAAAACTACTCAACGGATTTTGATGCGGTTTTTTTAATAGATAGAGTGATTCAATGGGAAGGTTTATAATATAAAAACATATTATGAATAAAACATGCATATTATAGAAGAGAAAAGCCCAGAAATTTCACCGTGCAAAGCTGGGGCGAGCCGCTATTGTAAACAATATAAATCGAAAAACACTTACTTGATGAATAGTAATTACTCCGGTCTGTTGGGTCATTTTGGTATAAAAAAATCACTAAACTAATATCACAGGTTGAATAAATATTTTGTCACCACAATATCACATTACTAATCTAAATCCAAGTCCCACAAACTCGCTAGGCGTTCCAGATAATATTCTATCACAGTGTCGATTATTTTGTAGAGAAACAAATTGTAGTAGAGTAATATACACGCGTATTCGATTAGTATTCTGAAATCGTATAACATTAAGCGCGACACGTCCGCTCGGTGACTCGGTCGGGCCGAGAGTGATGATTGAGTGTTCAAAACACGCGAATGGGTGCGCGTACGCATTTGATAAGCGCAATGGAGGGATAGGGAGTGGGCTTGCTTCGTATAAACGTGTGCTACTTCAAAATGAAAGATATGGAATCAAATATTTTTTATTCGAATAATTTTGGGGCAGAAACGTTTTCGAGGGGTGACCAAAGACGTAGCAGACCCCCGGTGAATCGACGATCTGGTGAAGGTCGCGGGAACAACCTAGATGCGGGCGGCGCAGGATCAGTCGTTATGGAAATTCTTGGGGGATGTCCAGCAGTGGATGTCATTTGACTGAAACGAACGAATTCAGTTTTGACTTTAGGCGCATTTGTGGACGTCCTTTAGCTAAAATGATGATGATCATAGTGTCATCACTATGAACCAAATAAACAAGGGTAGCTCTTAATGGGCTCTGTGATTTTTCCTTATCCATCGCTTCGAGAAAAAGGAAATGAAACGCTGGAACAATTTCAGTCACCACTGGTAGGGCAAGCTATATTTGGGACGTGTATAAGCGCTATGCAAAGGGCCTAAGTACTTAATAAAAGCTTTGAAGCTAGTTGACAGTTATATTTGAGAAAAGCAAGCAAATTAAGAGGTAGGTACATTCAAAATCTGCAGACAGATATGACCTTGCAGTTTCATTCTTGTCATCAAAAGATTTTGCGCCTTATCATGTTCTGAATATGGAAAAATATTGCTTGCATTAAAAAAGTCATGCCTGATTCACACAGCCAACACGCGAGCATGTATGGTCATATCGTGATTCAACACATGGATAAATTAGTGGAATATAGAGAGAGGAAGATTTTACTGTCACTGACAATAAAATCTTTTTAATGCACTCTTATATTAGTCATATTACTTTTGCAGATGCCTGAAAAGGTATTAAATCTAGTAATTAAGGGAAGGGTCTAAGATACTATTATAAACTCTCGAAAAAGAGGCTGTAAATAGTGACTGTGTTTCTAGCGCTGCTTCTTCTCAGCTCTGGCCTAACTTCTCAGCACTGGCCCACATTGTTGTCGCGAAGCTGTTAAAAATCTTATACTGGGACGTGCAATCTTTAAAAGCAGACTTATTTATCATCATCATTAGGTCATTTAGTCTCCACTGCAGGAGCACAACCCTCTAATTCACCAGAGGCAAATGGAGGTTACGCTAGCCAGACTGCTTGGGGAGGCCTGATGTTCGCATATTTCTCCCTGATCCGCCTATACTCCCTACGCTAGGCAGACTGGTCGGGAATTTCTCCTAGTCACATATTTCTCCCTAAATCGACTCGAATGGGGGGTAGTCACATTCTACCATGCAAGAACCACCCAGCTAAGCAGCTATGCAAAAGCAGGCTTCATTCGTTTCAGCCAAATGACGTCCACTGCTGAACAAAGGCCTCCCCAAAGATTTCAACAATGACCGGTCCTGCGCTGCCCGCATGCATAAACTTCCCGCGACCTTCACCAGATCATCGGTCCACGTAGCGGTTCAAACTTGCTGATAATAAATTGACTTTATTCTTTATCAAGATCACGCTCGAGCATACTGCGTCTCTATCAACTATGTGATGATAATAGAGATAGCAAGCGACCGGAGGGTCAACCGGCGAGAAATTGCAATTAGCCTGAACTCTGGTTTCCTCGTGATACGATAATGACCGCAGTGATTTATCTGTAGTAGGTTTATAGGTCTGGATGTAGACTTGAGTCCAAGACTGATGGACTTATACCTAGCTTTTGACCGCGATTTCGCCTGCAGGAATTTCGGTACAGAAAATTTATTAAGATATTCTTCAAAGCTTCTTTGTCGTTATGGGTTTTTTTTCTTCATTTTCTTTGAGGCGCACCTAATGAAGCGCACTTAAACTATTCCTCGAAGCGCACCTATCTTTACTAAGGTGAATAAAATGCACCAGGGAAACATAAAATAGGTGCGCTTCGAGGAATACCTAGTTTATCGAGAGCGTGTCCCCTTTCCAACCCCCTCTCTTCCCGTCCCTATCAGCATTATTTTGATGTTTTATGTCCTCTTCTTGAGAAATGATTTGTTTCCCCAAACAAACTTGCACACGGGGAGTGTGGATCCCTCAGGGCATAATTTTTGGTCCATAACAAATTTCATCCAAATCAGTTCACCGGTTATTTATGCTCCATACTTTCATCCCCTTAAAGGATAAAATCTGGGATAAAATCTTTCATCGATCATTGATGCCCCATACAAACTTTCAACAACTTAAATGATGATTTCTGGGATAAAAAATATCCTATGTAATTGTCTGGGACTCGAAACTTTTGTTGGTCTCTCTCTACATAAGAAATATCAGATTGTTTTTCTTATTAAGTTCTTACAACAAAAGAACTAACTTTACCCTTTGGCTTTATAATATTACTTAATATGATGACCTCCGACGTATGAAATCTGACACCTAAGTATGACGTCAAACTAAACATTTACTGTGAATTATGGTTGTTTTAAGCCATCAGTAAGTAAATAAAAACCATTAAAATAACGTCTAGAACAAAAAAACGGAAAAACACTGGACTATGTTTCTAAATGTTTAAAATAAACTTTAAATACATTAAAAAAACTAGTGACGTCATAAGCTTGTCTTTTCCTTAAGCCTAGGCATATACCACCGATTTTTTGTCGGCCGATAGTTTAGTCGGGCAGTTAATCAGTATGGGCATGTATGGAAGTGCGCACATTACACAGTTTGATTCTTCATACAAATTAGAATCGGGGCCAACAATCGGCCGACCAAAAATCGGTGGTCTGTTTTCAAAGAATTACTTTCAAAATGGCGTATGTATTCTAAGAAATTGATCTTAGACTAGGACCAATGTGTTAATCAGTGTGTTTTCTAAAATCTATTATTGATCTTTAAATTCGTAAACATTTAATCCATAGTTGACAAGCATGTGTTAATTTCGTTAGCAACAGGTGTGGTGTTGTTATGGAGACGTATAATCATCATCATCATTTCAGCCATTGGAATAGGACATCTACTGATGGGCTTTGTTTTGTCTCCTGTCATCCGCTTTGCACGGGAAGAAAATCGAACCGGAACTTCGAACTGTCAATGTTCTTCTGATTAATTTCGTTGCGGGTCCAAAGACAGTTTTGACAGCAGACCCCAGATCAACGAATGTTAAGTTTTTTTTAAAGAAATGTTAAAATTTTCTCTTATTCAAAATAAATCATTTTAACATTATTCTAATTCCAGCCTTAGGGCCTCGTTGACGTCATAAAATAAATAAATTACAACGCATTATAAACAAAACACTTGCATATGCAAATATTGATGCAATAGCGTCAGAGCTTATTTATTTTATTACTAACTATATCTTGGTCGCTTTGGCAGAATAATCATATTTATATCCTACTATCCTACTAATATCATAAAGGCGAAAGTTTGGATGTCTGGATGTCATGATGTGTCTGGATGTTTGTTACTCTTTCACGCAAAAACTACTGAACCGATTTTGTTGAAACTTTACAGTATTATTGTTTATAACCCAGATTAACATATAGGCTATAATTTATGACGATATGTGACAAATAAATTTCTTACAATAAATAAACTAGCTGACCCGGCGAACTTCGTACCGCCAATTAAAATTCTTGTTTTCTTGTCGCTTGAGTTTAAACATCGCACTTTCTAGTTTTATCATAATAGTAAACAATTTATTTCAACCTTCAAACTATCTAATTATTTTAATTTGCGCAATAGAACTATCTTATCAGGTAGGTTATCTATCAGATATTTGATCCAAAATATACCTACCTCCATTTGTGTCAAGTGCACAGAAAAAATCGCTTAGGATTATGACAATTTCAATATTGACTTGGCCAAGGCATCTTCTTCTTGCAGTGTCGACAACAAACCTACACAGTGTCAGCCCAAAACTCCGCTACAAGAGTGGCGTTGTCAGTAGCATTCATTACATCTTCCTGCGTGCAGTTGTTTGGGCACTCAGGGCACGACATCATGTGCTTCATTCAGGTCATTTAGGTCAATTTGGCCAAAGCTTGGTCATCGTCAGGTCATTTAGTCTCCATTGCAAGACACGACCCTCTAATTTACTAGACGCAAATGGATTTGTTTGTTTCTTTACGAGATCGAATCAGAAATGAGGAGATCCGTACACGAATTAATCGCTGACATAGCCCGACGGATTAGCAAGCTGAAGCGGCAATACCAACCGGTCAACATGGAAATCATCGGCCCTATGTTCAGCAGTGGACATCCTAAGGCTGATGAAATGATGATGATGAAATGGATTTGGCCTACACTCCCCACGCTGGCCAGACGGGTTGGGGAGGCCTGATGTTCGCATGTTAATCCCTTAGGCCTAGAACAGACGGTGAAACGCAACTGCAACGAAACTGCAACTGCTAGTTACTTTTGAGTTTCATCTAAATTTCTGCCATAGCGTCCGTTGAGAGACCACACATGACGCGACCAGTTTGAAACTTTCAGTTTCATTCATCAGAATGATCAGAAAGTTGCAGTTTCGTTGCAGTTGCGTTTAACCGTCTGTTCTGGGCTTAGTCGCCTCTTACGACATCCATGGGAAAAGTGGGAGTGGTCATATTCTACTCTATTAAATTTATAGATAGCCTTTCTTTGGAATTATCATAAATAAATGATTTGACTAATGAAAGATATGAAATCACACACTTCCACACGTGATTTCAGGGTCAGAACTGATAATTCTGATAACCTTGATATATGCAATGAGAAAGCTGGTTGGCGAAGCCTGTGGTTCGCATGTTTGTCCCTTAAACCCGTATTCACAAACGATGTTTGCTTAAGTGAAGCAGCAAATCAAACGCACAGCGTTGAATGGAGCTCTGTAATTGGTTCGTATGTGACCCTGTGCGTCCTCATCTTCATAGTAATGTTTCTGAATATGGGCGTCAGTCGCCTTTTACGACTTCCTAGTGATGTGAAATGAACCTACACTCAACATCAAATAAACCGCACCTTCCGCGACGCGAACTTTAAAGATTTTCTTCTGACACAATCATGGTACCCCAACAATATTGGTGTTATTTGAAAGCCCAATAAATATCCTTAAGGAAAAACACATTTCATTTCTAAATAAATGATTAACATATACCATAAATGTGACTTGAAAATAGACCTCACTTTGGGCTCACCTCTGGGATCAATTAGACCAATTTTTATGGTTATAAATCCAAATAAAGATCTCACGTGTCCTCTTTAACAGATGGATAGCGATTAATCCCAACTTAACAGTTTTATAGTCATAAAAAATGGCTATAGCGTAACTACCTATTTTTTGAAGAAGTGATTCTGGATCCTTGTAAAGACACATTTTTGGGGTAAAAACCTTTCCTTTAATGAAATGAAGTTTAGAACTAGGCTTTCAAATGGTACCAATGTTGGTGGGAAGTGGGGATGCATACGTTTGATAAGTGCTTGTCGCGGGAGGTGCGATTTATTTGATGCCGAGTGTATTCTACATTTTTTTTTGGTTAAATTCATTAACGGGATCTAACGGGATTTTCAGGGATAAAATTATTGTTAGAATTTGTTGAAGTTTTGTTTCAATCAGAGCAAATTGGGTGGGTGTTTATTACTCTATCACGCATAACATATTGAACGGAGACTGAAATTCACGCGGGCGAAGCAGCGGGCAATAGTTCGTATACCGTAAAGTACCACAAAACTAGACATCTGATGGTGAGGTAAGCGCAAGTACAGGCAGACAGCTGTCAATGTCACAGTCAAAGTCGTTGATACGCGTGCCGAGATCAGGGCTGTATCTACCTTTATTAATATTGGTCTTTAGGGGAGGTCTTTGTCCAGCAGTGAACGTTTTTAGTCGTTTTCTTTCAGTGGCGTAGGTTGCCTTGGTCCTTATAAAGGAGAGAATTTTAAGTAGGGCCCTAAAGTTAAACGTTTGTGTTACGATTGGGTTCACCACAATAGTCAAGCGGCAGCGGGTCGTACCCGCGTTCCTTGGATCACGAGTCGGGACTACCCACTTCCCTGCAACTCCTATGTAGCCAGGATCTACATAAAAACCCAAACAGTGAAGGTCAAGTCTATCCCGGGGGAAAGTAAAACTGTCATTGGACCCGCAAAGAAATTAATCAGAAGAACATAGTAGTTCGAAGTTAAGGTTCGATGTCCCTCCATTGCAAAGCGGATGACAGGTGACAAAGGTTTAATAACCTCACGAGTCGGCCAGTCCGACACCTTCATTGTTCGGCTATCGCTTCAATTTGTCAGACTAAGTGACAGCCCTATCCTACCCTCAATTAACCGGTTCTCTCGGAGGAAGTGACCCTCCCGCGGTCACATTTGTTGACCCACATATGAGAGGATATTATTATAAATCGTTGATCTAAACTTTGATTGTATTGTTTTGATAATATTCCGATAGATTGTATAGGCTTATCGCGTAAAATAGATAAAATGGCGTGATAAACGCTTACCGCGGCGCGCATCCTAGGCCTACAGATAAATTAAACCCTCAGAGTTCGACAGGGAACTAGCATTGGACTGCTGATCACTCAATGTTAACGAGAAAAGGGTGCTGGAAATGGGATGATGAATTTCTATAAAATATCTACTTAATACAATAAATAATTATAAATCTACTCTCTCGAGAACAAGGCTTTTGATCGTTTGAAATATTTCAAAATACGTGTGCTAGTAATAGAACTACGAAAACTACTAAAACACAATTTCTTACAAGATTCAGGAATGCGCTTAGAAAAGTATACACAGGCTTGGTTCTCAGGATTTTGGGGGAGGGGACACCTGCAAGCAAGGATAGGGAACGATTAAAGTAACTGGGTTTCTGTATTTTCTGGTCTAACTGTCACCGTCGCACATGCTGCCAACTCGCTTTGTGTAAGAGGGATGGCAACATTCAAAACTTCGGATAACGTTTTTCCGAGTAGCCCCGCTTGTCTGTGCCTGAGGTATGAGGAGCAGCACGGGAGGGTGTTTTAACGTCAATCAAACGTCAGCGAGACTTCAGATGGACTTCAGACTTGTATGCTCTGTTACGTCATATGTCACCCGTGCCGCTCCAATACCTTAACTCGGTTATGCGGTAGACCTGTGGGTCTAGACAAAGTGCAAATTATAATCGCAATCCAGTCGAAAAGCCCTCGAAAAGTTGTATTGACGGATTCGATTTTCGATTCGATCAAAAAGTGCATTTTGTCTAGGGGGCTTGTAATGTAATATTCTATCATCATCAGGTGACGAGGCGAAGAAGATCGGCCAGACCTGGAGCGAAATCAAGCGAGAAGCTCAAGACCGAACGAGATGGAGGACTGTTGTGGACGCCCTCTGCCCCATCTAGGGGACATAGGACCATAAGTCAAGTAAGTCATCAGGTGATAAGGCCATTCAGTATCCACGTCAGCACGTTTTCTAATTTACTAAAGGCAAACGGAGGATTTGGCTTTCACTCTTCACGCTGGCCAGGCGGGATGGGAGGCTTGATGTTCGCATATTTCTCCCTTATCTAAATATATAAAAGGAGAAACTGACTGACTGACTGACTGACATATCAACGCACAGCCTAAACGGCTAAACGTAGGCACTTGAAATTTGGAAGGGACGTAGCTTAGGTACCGTAGAGGTGCACTAAGAAAGGAATTCCCGAAATGCCCACGGGAATGGGAATTAGCGGGAAAATCCTTTTGTATGAAAAATATAAACCGCTTAAGTTAGACGCTTGAAATTTGTCATGCAGGTACCTTAGTAAACTTAAAGCTTAGTTACAACAGGATATTGCAAAATTCCCACGGAAACGGGAGACAGCGGGAAAAAACATTTGTATGTAAAAATCTAAACCGCGTAAGATAGATGAACGGGATCCACGCGTACGAAGTCGCGGGCGGCCGCTAGTTAGCCTATATGCAGACCATTGACTTTTAGTTGGCCGATAGTTGGGCCCGATTATAATTTGTATGAAGAATCGGCCGATACCAAATCGGTGTAATGTGCGCACTTTCATCTCCATACTGATTAATCCCACTAAGCTATTGGTCAACGAAAAATCGATGGTCTGCGCCTAGGCTTAGTTTTTAATTCTTTTATTTACTTACTTGCTATCGCTGATTGATATTAAATGACAGATTTATACAGATATCAATTTATATCACTTGACTCATTGTGTAAAAATAATTTTACAGAGGCTACGCAACCATGACTGGCTGTGGCGCTCATATTTTTGGATCTGTCACTCATGCCAGTATCTTAATATGAGGGAAAAGGAAAGAATACGTGAATTTTAGTATACAAACCAGGGTTCGAAAGGATAATTATTATCTTGATAATAACAGATGGATAATTATCAGTTGATAATAACAAAAAATGCGCTCGTAAAAGTGAACTGTATTGGAAGTTTTCAAACTCGTATGGACTGTGTGGACGTTATTTAACATAGATAGTTCTGAAACCTATCTATTTAGCTCCATAATGATGACTCGTTAACTAGCGTCAAAATATTTATCTATTTTCCACAACGCTTTATGCGACTAGCGATGGATAACTTGACAACAATCAGTAACCAAAAACATAAAGCAACATTCTCATCGTAACATCAGAATTTCTTATGAAACAATGTGACAATTATGTATCTTACACTGTTGATAATTATCTGATAATTATCACGAAGCGTAATTATCTTGATAATTTCGAACCCTGATACAAACAGTACAGATTAAATTTTAAAAATCATCATGATTAAAAACAAGCGATCAGTTCTTTTACTTTGAATTGATAAGCACAGAAATCGATTTCTTTGGGACCTTACCCAACATTTGATAAAGAACACTTTTGTACCTATTTTAAGTCGGTCAATTTTCTTTCAATAGATCAGTTTGAAGAGAAGAATAAAATTGTTGTGAGTTGGGAACCGCTAAGTTGTAAACAAATAAAGATCACTATCCAGTGGTACAAGGTGCATATTAGTTCATCGACTCGTGCGCAATTCGTCTTGCAACTCGCAAACAAGGCAAATGGGGGTCCAAAATCCTTGAGTATAAGGTACATACTGCCGCACAATTTATAAACGCAGTAAGTAACACGTGAACAGTTTCGAGAAAAACGCGATCAAAGTTGAAATTTTATTTTGGGGTGTCTACAATTAGTTACGCAAATATTTGTAAAAAAAAATATATGGGCTTATAGAGCTAAACTCAAAGTTTATTTTGATATGAGGTTTTTGTATTTTAATTAATATTTTGTATTTAAAATTATTAAAAAACTGTTTATGTTATGGATTAACTAAGATTTCGTTCGATACTTACTACCCATGAATGCAGTATGATTGTTCCTTACTGCGTTTATCAGTAGTTTTCGTTACTTACGGTACATGTGTTAAATGATTAATTTAAATTTTAGTTCTTACAACGTAATATATGCGCCGTATCTTTACAACTTACTGCATTTATGAGTGGGAGTGTGAATCAAAATAATTTATCAAAACTTTAAATGCGCAGTAATAATACAATTATACTGCGCTTATCATAAGCCAATAACGCTTTCATGTTGAACTTTCCCATATGACCAAGGGGTAAATGAAACAAGTATTATAAAATAATTGCTGAGATCGCTTGTTATTCAATCAAAAATTAAGATATGGCAACCATTTTTAGATCTTAAATATACCAATCTAATAAAATAAAGACTCGGTCGTTCGTTTCAGCCGAAAGACGTCCACTGCTGGACAACGGCCTCCCCCAAGGATTTCCACAAAGACCGGTCCTGTGCCGCTCGCATACAGGCACCTGACGCGACCTTCACCAGATCATCGGTCCACCTAGTGTGAGGTTTGCCCAAGCTGCGTCTTCCAGCTCATGGTCGCCACTCAAGAACTTTCCTGCCCCAGCGGCTATCAGACAACTCATAGTGTCTCCAACCTTCAGAGGAGTGGGTACAGCACGGCATTTGACATGATTTTTGTCTTGTCCATTAAAGACCCATTTGTTGAGAGGCTCTATTGAGGCAATCGAGGATTGAGCTTAGATCCTCCACGTTCTCAGCCATGACTACGATATCGTCCGCGAATCAAAGATGGGTGATGTACTCGCTGATGATATTTATGCCCAATCCGCTCCAGTCCAGAAGCTTGAAAACATCTTCCAGAGTGGTAGTGAACAGTTTTAGAAATATGACATCTCCCTGTCTGACCCCTCGCTGCAACTGAAGTCCTGATCCCGGAGACGGACTGACATTGTGGCCTATTCGTACAAGCCTTTCAACGATTATATCTATAGTAAATTTGGCACCGTTGGAGAGACTGTAGCTTGAAGAGAGAAGTCTTTCTCATAGACCACAAATGCCAGACAAAGTTGCTGATTATTCTCCTCACTTTTCTGCCATAGATATCTTATCTTATCTTATTTTAGGGCCGCGCATGGGCGCAGTGCACGTCGACCCATTGGGATCTTTTGTACTTCCCTATACCTTTATCCCCCCTCATCCACAAAGATCCTATCCATATAGTGGATCAAGTGCTTGGGTGAGAAGGACCTATATTCTTCTGGCGTCGGATAAGCCGACCCCAGGAGACCCATTCTAGTTCTAGCTAGCGCGTCACATTCGCAGAGTAGGTGTTTCATGGACTCCGCATGTTCTCCACATGCTCGACAGCTGTCATCCGTAGTTAGGCCCATTTTGTGGAGCATGTGGTTTGTAGTGTAGTGTCCTGTTAGCGCACCCGTAATCACTCGGGCTTGCCTTCTGTTTCCATTGAGTATGAGCTTTTCCCATGATCTTGTGTTTCCAACTAGGAATAGTTTGGAGTGGCTCATGCCGTTGGAGCTTTCCCATTCAGCTCTGTGCTTCCTGGATGTATATTGCCTCATGGCCATGTGTACAGTGCTTATAGATAAGGGCACTATCGGCTCTGGCCCAATAGGTGCCGCCTCTGACCCTTGTCTCGCTAGACTGTCGGCTCTCTCATTGCCTTCGATTCCAGTATGTCCAGGTACCCACATGAGGGTCACCCTGTTGTGCCTTCCAAGTTTATTCAGTGCCAAGATTGCCTCCAAAACGAGTCTGGATCCAACCCTCACTGAGGCAATGGCTTTGAGTGCTGCCTGACTGTCACTTAATATGTAAATGTCACGCTTTTTATGCGCCTGTTCTATATTCCTTACTGCGCACATGATTATAGCATAGGTTTCAGCTTGAAACACTGTTGCAAACCTCCCTTAGCTTTCACTGTGCTCAGATTGTTTGGAGTAGACGCCCGCTCCTGTTCCTGAGTTCATCTTGGAGCCATCAGTATACCAGATCAGGCTGTCTTGTTGACGTTTTGGTCCTCTTTTCCAGTCTTCCCTTGTTGGTATAGACACTTTAAAATCCTTGCTAAACATGTACCTAGGCTGCATTGTATCACAACCCATGTCCATTATTGCATCTAATTGAGGATCACTCCCCATCCTTGTGTGCTTGGTGCAAGGTTTGGATGTACTCCAAAGTCCCGCCCCCTTCAGTCTGTGCAGCGCCTTCCTTGCATCTACTTCTAGCGCCAAGTGCAGTGGGGGCAATCCCAGAATAATTTCCAATGCTGCAGTTGGCGTAGTTCTAAACGCACTCGTTATTGCTAGGCATGCAGTTCTTTGCAATTTGCCCAGTGCCGTTCTGCACGTCTGTAACCTAATTCTAGGCCACCAGACAATGCTGCCATAAAGTATTATTGGTCTCACCATAGTTATATAGATCCACCTCATCACTCTGGGACTAAGTCCCCATGCCTTCCCGTATGCACCACGACACATTCCCAGCACTCTCATAGCCTTAGCTATGACCGTATCTTGGTGTTTACGCCATGTAAGTTCCTTATCTAGGATTACCCCTAGATATTTCACTTCATTGGTCCAGGTTATTTGCTTACCATAAAGGTAGAGATGTCCTAGCCCTGTTGTATTTCTCATTTTTGTAAATGCAATAGCATTCGTTTTTCCCGGATTCACCGAGAGGTGGTTTTTGTCACACCACTCTTCCAGTGTGTTGAGGGCTCTTTGCATGATGTCTGTCACAATAGTTGGGAACTTGCCCCTTACCATAATTACCAAATCATCTGCATATCCAACCGTGTAGAGTGGTCCTTTGTTTAGTTTCACAAGTAGTGAGTCCACGACCAGGCTCCATAGCAAGGGTGAGAGTACCCCCCCTTGCGGGCAGCCCTTGACAGTCCTTACACTCATGCACTCTCCTTGCAGTTCTGATTGAATAATCCTGCCTTTAAGCATACAGTCTATCCACCGGCATAGAGGTAGTGGTACCCCGTGGTCAGAAGCAGCAGCTCCTATAGAGCAGAAGGTAGTGCGGTCAAATGCCCCATCTATGTCGACAAATGTCCCAACAGTAACCTCCCTACTCTCAAGAGCCGCCTCCGCCCTGCCGGTTACATAGTGTAGCGCAGTTTCTGTAGATTTCCCTGCCTGGTATGCACATTGAAGCTCATGTAGAGGAAATCTTTTTAGTGGTCCTTGTCTTATGTACTTATCTACAAGTTTTTCAAGCGATTTGAGAAGAAAAGATTGTAGACTTATTGGCCTATATGCCTTAGGGTCGTTGTAATCCGGTCTACCTGGTTTAGGTATAAAGATCACTTTGACTTCTCTCCATACCTTAGGTATGTATCCAAATGCTATGCAGGCCTTGTATAACCTGCATAGATGAGGAGTCAGAATGGAGATTCCTTGCTGCAAGAGAATTGGGTAGATCGAATCTGGGCCTGGTGCCTTGTATGGTTCAAAGCTCCCGATTGCCCATCTCACCTTAGTCTCATCCACTACTCTCTTAGCCGTAACCCAGTCGAGCTTGTTTGTTGTTCTATTTTGTTCCTCCACGCTGATTGGATCTTGATCATCGTTTAGGACCATGCCATAGATAAGTATGTGGTCTATCGTACTAAAGCCTTATCGGAAACCGATTTGTTCGGGAGGCTAGATGTCGCGTGAAACCATTCATGATGACTCTCAAAAACAGAATCAGAAGTGAGATGGGTATAAAATAAATTCTTCAACAAGGTTTTGTTGCCTTTTTTGAAGAAGAGTATCACCACACTTCTGTGCCATGCCGTAGGCATTTTTCCCTCAAGGATGACGGAATCGAATAGCTTCTAAAGAGCCTTTAGTACCGGCGTTCCGCCTGATTTCAGAAGCTCAGCCGTGATTCCATCATCGCCCGGTGCCTTGTTGTTTTTCAGCTGTTTGAGAGCCATTCTAATCTCGTACAGACACGTCCGGGATATCTTCGGTATAGTGTCGGGTCAATCTAGCTCTTGGGTCTTCGGCTACATTTGTCATTTGGACAGGTTTTCAACTTCTTCCAATAACGTAAGAGTCAGCCACTGCGTTCATAACATGTTAAAACCTAGGCAGCACTCTGACAATCCTTAGTATGTACGCAGTATAATTGTAATTACTGCATTAATATTAAGTACAAGTCATCTGTTTTTCCTATGGAAACATAATATCAGTGTGTGTTTAAGTAGAATTACTGCACATATACTATGTGCAAGGTGAACTTAACAATTGTAGAAACATAATAAGAATGATGTAGTTGGCACATACTGCACTATTACTGTGTAGCAAATTAAGTAAGCGCGAGTATTCACGTAATATTAAGTTATTATGTGCTCTTACTGCTAACATAGTATGTGAAGAAACCTACAATCTGCTCTTTACTGCGTTTATGATAATACTAGCTTTCCGCCCGCGGCTTCGCCCGCGTGGAATTTTGTCTGTCACAGAAAAACTTTATCGCGCGCGTCCCTGTTTCAAAAACCGGGATAAAAACTATCCTATGTTCTTTCCCGGGACTCAAACTATCTCTATGCCAAATTTCATCAAAATCGGTTGCGAGGTTTAAGCGGGAAAGCGTAACAGACAGACAGACAGACAGACAGACAGACAGACAGACAGACAGACAGACAGAGTTACTTTCGCATTTATAATATTAGTTGGGATGTATCTTCCGTTCTAAGATAGATAGAAAAAAACGGGTCTTTGATTCTGCCGCACAATTTATAAACGCAGTAAGTACCACTTACTGCATTTATGATTGTTTTGAATATTCTGAATGACATCGCGATCTATAAGAATCAAAGACCCGTTTTTTTCTATCTATCTTAGAACGGAAGATACATGTTCAGTAAAGAGCAGATTGTAGGTTTCTTCACATACTATGTTAGCAGTAAGAGCACATAATAACTTAATATTACGTGAATACTCGCGCTTACTTAATTTGCTACACAGTAATACTGCAGTATGTGCCAATTACATCATTCTTATTATGTTTCTACAATTGTTAAGTTCACCTTGCACATAGTATATGTGCAGTAATTCCACTTAAACACACACTGATATTATGTTTCCATAGGAAAAACAGATGACTTGTACTTAATATTAATGCAGTAATTACAATTATACTGCGTACATATTAAGGATTGTCAGAGTGCTGCCTAGGTGTTAACATGTTATGAACGCAGTGGCTGACTCTTACGTTATTGGAAGAAGTTGAAAACCTGTCCAAATGACAAATCTAGCCGAAGACCCAAGAGCTAGATTGACCCGACACTATACCGAAGATATCCCGGACGTGTCTGTACGAGATTAGAATGGCTCTCAAAGAGCTGAAAAACAACAAGGCACCGGGCGATGATGGAATCACGGCTGAGCTTCTGAAATCAGGCGGAACGCCGGTACTAAAGGCTCTTTAGAAGCTATTCGATTCCGTCATCCTTGAGGGAAAAACGCCTACGGCATGGCACAGAAGTGTGGTGATACTCTTCTTCAAAAAAGGCAACAAAACCTTGAATGGTTTCACACGACATCTAGCCTCCCGAACAAATCGGTTTCCGATAAGGCTTTAGTATGATAGACCACATACTTATGGCAGACACATCTATGGCAGAAAACTGAGGAGAATAATCAGCAACTTTCTCTGGCATTTGTGGTCTATGAGAAAGACTTCTCTCTTCAAGCTACAGTCTCTCCAACGGTGCCAAATTTACTATAGATATAATCGTTGAAGGGCTTGTACGAATAGGCCACAATGTCAGTCCGTCTCCGGGATCAGGACTTCAGTTGCAGCGAGGGGTCAGACAGGGAGATGTCATATTTCTAAAACTGTTCACTACCACTCTGGAAGATGTTTTCAAGCTTCTGGACTGGAGCGGATTGGGCATAAATATCATCAGCGAGTACATCACCCATCTTTGATTCGCGGACGATATCGTAGTCATGGCTGAGGATCTGAGCTCAATCCTCGATTGCCTCAATAGAGCCTCTCAACAAATGGGTCTTTAATGGACAAGACAAAAATCATGTCAAATGCCGTCCTCTGAAGGTTGGAGACACTATAAGTTGTCTGATGGCCGCTAGGGCAGGAAAGTTCTTGAGTGGCGACCATGAGCTGGAAGACGCAGCTTGGGCAAGCCTCACACTAGGTGGACCGATGATCTGGTGAAGGTCGCGTCAGGTGCCTGTATGCGAGCGGCACAGGACCGGTCTTTGTGGAAATCCTTGGGCGAGGCCGTTGTCCAGCAGTGGACGTCTTTCGGCTGAAACGAACGACCGAGTCTTTATTTTATTAGATTGGTATATTTAAGATCTAAAAGTGGGTGCCATATCTTAATTTTTGATTGAATAACAAGCGATCTCAGCAATTATTTTGTAATACTTGTTTCATTTACCCCTTGGTCATTTGGGAAAGTTCAACATGAAAGCGTTATTGGCTTATGATAAGCGCAGTATAATTGTATTATTACTGCGCATTTAAAGTTTTGATAAATTATTTTGATTCACACTCCCACTCATAAATGCGTAGTAAGTAAGTTGTAAAGATACGGCGCATATATTACGTTGTAAGAACTAAAATTTAAATCAATCATTTAACACATGTACCGTAAGTAACAAAAACTACTGATAAACGCAGTAAGGAACAATCATACTGCATTCATGGGTAGTAAGTATCGAACGAAAACTTAGTTAATCCATAACATAAACAGTTTTTTAATAATTTTAAATACAAAATATTAATTAAAATACAAAAACCTCATATCAAAATAAACTTTGAGTTTAGCTCTATAAGCCCATATATATTTTTTTACAAATATTTACGTAACTAATTGTAGACACCCCAAAATAAAATTTCAACTTTGATCGCGTTTTTCTCGAAACTGTTCACGTGTTACTTACTGCGTTTATAAATTGTGCGGCAGGATTCTTGTAGATCGCGATGTCAGGATTCAGAATATTCAAAACAATCATAAATGCAGTAAGTGGTACTTACTGCGTTTATAAATTGTGCGGCAGCATAGTTCATCGACGTATTATGTACTTCGTATTCGAACTGACTATAGATCGTTTCATACACGAAGACGCGCCCCACCATTCTTCCGCTGTTTGAGTGTTATCGGTACACGCAGGCCTCCGTCACTCGCCTATGCCGGCCGAGATAATTACCTACAGCGCGCGACAACTTCAAGTTGCAAATCAGTCAGGACCGCCACGCGCCGTGACGCGCCTGTGAGCACACGCGTATTTCTATACACGCTCGGTCGATCATCGTTGAAATCAAGGTTTATTGTTCCAACAGCACTGTTATTCTTCTTTAATGGAAAATCGTAATATTTAGAAATAATAATTAACTGTAGTGATTTAAATAATTTAAAAAACTACACTTTTTGAATAATTTTGAAATACTTATGACAAAAAACTGTAGCAAAAAAAATATTTTACCTAATAAAACCATTAACTTTTACTTTACCGTGTCTATTTTCCGACACTACACCTTTTAAAACTGTTTGTCCAATTTCGAATTATCGTAAAACTGAAGATTATTAATAGGTACTTTAGAGATGGTACGATTATACAAACACCACTAGATTAAAGTTTACCAATCGTAAATACAATAAATGCTTTTTAAAATTAAGTTTTTATTTATTTTACTTTGCTTATACAACCCTGACGCTTGAGCTGTGAGGTAGATCAATTCTGAACACAAAAAAATAGCGCTCTTGTGAGCGTAGTAGTAAGGTGCGATTTCGAATGCACCATGTGCGTTGGATATTTTGCATTATTATTATTACCGTTAAAATGCCGGCATCTGATCCTACACAAAGGAGTGCAATTTCTGTTGCTACTATTATGTATTCTGTGGTACACGCTAAATGATCCATGAGTGCACACGCACACTACAATAATGACGCTCGGATTGCTCGGATCAAACTCCCCGCAACCCGCGCTTCTCTCGACCAAAAATTGGTGGGGCGCGTCTTCGTGGATGAAACGATCTACAGGGTGTCCCAAAAAGTAGTGTCAAGCCAAAGCGGCAAAGAGGTAGAGCATCACTAGGGCTATCCAAATCACCCCCATGTATGTTCCGCGATTTTTGATAGTTTTCGAGTTATGATTGTTTTAATTTCTGTGCTTAGGCCCTTTTTTGGTCACAGTAGCTGTGGCGCGAATGCGAACGCGAACACCTTTTGTAAACATTATGGAAGCAATAAACTATTCAGTATTGAATAGTCAAGTTACATGCCTGATTTTTTTATTATTATTAATTAGATGAATACTAGACCTAGCTGATTCAGTAGTATTTACACGAATGTAAACTAAAAACGTTAAAAATGTATGTTATAAAAAAATCATAACTCGAAAACTATCAAAAGTCGCAGTGATTCGGGTAGCGCTAGTGATACTCCACCTCTGGGCTTCGGCTTGCCACTACTTTTTGGGACACCCTGTATATTGACTGAATTTTGAATTTGGAATCATCACCAGAATAAATACAAATGAGTAGGTCATCTTCATAGAAACACACCGAGCGCGGTTTGTATGTGAGCGCGCCAATACGTATGCGGTGCGCACGCACAGTACGCACACACTGACAAAATTCCTATGAAGATGACCTACTCATTTGTATTTAATCTGTCATCACTTACCCATCAGCATGTCCCAGCGCGGCGAGCGCAGACACTGGCTGGCGCGACCATGTCAACCGACAGAGGGCGTAGGTATAAACGTCACCGGGACGACGCCATTGTATCTGTGGACAAAGAATAAATACTTTTTATTTTTTTGCGAAGGTCACATTTTTATGGCCAAGGAATATTTTCTAATGGACTTAAATTATTTTTTTTTTATTAGTATGTAGGTGATTCGCATGGCACTTATACACGTCCCAACATAGCTTGCCCTGCCACCACTTCGGGACAACAATGGGCTGGTGCTGAGAAGTGGCGGAAGAAACTTTGAAAGGAGCAATAAGATCAAAGTAATAGTCATGAGACATGTAGACATACGCCCGTATTCACAAACGATGCTTGCTTAAGTGAAGCAGCAAATCGAACGCACAGCGTTGAATAGAGCTCTGTGATTGGTTCGTGTGTCACCCTGTGCGTCCACGCGCACTGTGAGACCTCATAGTAATGTTTGTGAATACGGGCGTTAGTCAATTAAACTTTTTCTGACCTGTCAACACCATTAATTTTCAGGGTGGTATGGTGGTAACACTATGACTTACTAAGCAGGCGAAGTTGCGGAAACTAGCTTTTTTATAAAACCAGAAGGAATAACGCAGTGGCCTTCACCTTAGTTACAGAATAATGTAAACTGTCACCTCCTTGACATCATAAACAATAGTAAAAATACTTATTTATATTATTTTACGCAAGTCTTTCCATTCATATTAAAATTACGTACGTTTACGACGAGTACAGACAAGATTTACGTCCGGGAACGAAGTACAATCAACATCAGACTGTACATTATTGTTTCAAAACAGTTAGGCAAACTGCAACTTTCTGATGATTCTTATGAATGAAACTGAAAGTTTCAAACTGGTCGCGTCATGTGTGGTCTCTCAACGGACGCTATGGCAGAAACTTAGATGCAACTCAAAAGTAACTAGCAGTTGCAGTTTCGTTGCAGTTGCGTTTCACCGTCTGTTCTGGGCCTTACAGTACCTATTATGTACTACAATACATATAACCCGATCGAGCTAAATGCGCACCTCGCTGAATGCGACTCTCCCTCCCACTTACCCGCGTAACTCATGAGAGAGGGTCGAGCTCCTGCAGTGGAGACTAAAATACACTCAACATCAAATAAACCGCACCTTCCGCGACGCGAACTTTATAGATTTTCTTCTGACACAATCATGGTGCCCCAACAATATTGGTGTTATTTGAAAGCCCAATAAATATCCTTAAAGACAAACACATTTAATTTCTAAATAAATGATTATCATATACCATAAATGTGACTTGAAAAGAGACCTCACTTTGGGCTCACCTCTGGGATCAATTAGACCAAATTTTATGGTTATAAAACCAAATAATGATCACACGTGTCCTCTTTAACAGATGGATACCGATTAATCCCAACTTAACAGTTTTATAGCCATAAAAGTTGGCTCAAGCGTAATAGCCTATTTTTTGAAGAAGTGACTCTGGATCCTTCTAAAGACACATTTTTGGGGTAAAAACCTTTCCTTTAATGAAATGAAGTTTAGAACTAGGCTTTTAAATGGTGCCAATGTTGGTGGGAAGTGGGGATGCATACGTTTGAAAGTGCTTGTTGCGGGAGGTGCGATTTATTTGATGTTGAGTGTATATTACCATGACTTGACGATGAAGAGCTGCTATTGCAGTGAATCTGTTAAGCTGTGTGCGTTCAAGGAGCTACCGGAAAACCGGAAAAATTCCCGTCTTTAAAAATACTCCTGGTAATGGCTCAACTCTAGTCCTGTTTGTCCTATGCAGTTTTTTTTAAACTTGGTGTTTTACGGCTCTGGGCTCAAGCCCTTTTATGCCAATCGTTCGTTATTAATAGATAAAATTATATCTATTTTTAAACAACAACATACCATAAAGATAATCTTGAAACGTTATGATATAATCATGAAGACACTTATCAAACAAACTAAATATACAACATTTGATTACGAAACATTCGTTTATTACACCCGTTACGTTTCTAAAACTCCGCGAAAACAATGTAATTAAATGAAGTGTAATCATAGTTATCACTTCCACACTCAGTTCAGTCTAGAATAATACTGATAATATAGTACGAACTGCGAGGAACAATAACTAAGTAAATATGTACTGATATCTTTGCATAAAAAACGTTCTATGATTACTATAGCTGTTTCCGCGACTTTTTACGCGTGAAAATAGTTTGAATAATATTTCCCGTTTTTTTTTTCTTTACTGCTCCACCCCTATTGGCTGGGCTGTAGAGCGATGTTATAGCCTAAAGCCTTCCTCGATAAATGGGCTATCCAACACAAAAAGAATTTTTCCAATCGGACCATTAGTTCCTGAGATTAGCACGTTCAAACAAACAAACTATTCAGCGTTATAATATTAGTAAAGTTAAAAAACGTTCAATGATTATGTATTCAGAAACATGTAACTTGTAGATAAGTAAAGTCGACAAACAATAGGAATTTAAAATGAAATTGTAAAGATGGCTCATTAAGCATCATCATCATTTCACTGAAAACCAGCGCCGCGTGGCCTTCGTCACCGTGGGCCACGGCACAGTAGCGGCGTAAGGGGAGGGCGGTGGGGGCGGTCCGCCCCGGGTGCCAAGCATCAGGGGGTGACAAGTCGCGCAGATTAGTACTCACTGGCGCATCTGCATGGCAAGTCTGCGGTCTACGTCATGATGAGGGGGGGGGGCGGGGGGTGCGATTGTCCTTCGAATCGTTAGGTAACCCCAAAAAATCCTGGGGGGTACCAGGGGGTGCCGTAGGACTTATGACGGGGGGGGGGGGGGTTTATCGCCCCGGGTGCCAACCCAAATATGCCATGGCATATGCTGAGTGGGGTCCCATTGCAATGGGCATCTTGTTGGTGAATGGGTGGCACTGCTCAGTTTACTCTAGTTTTTATTTATTTTTTCTTCTTCCATTATTATGTGCCACTGTCATGTCTATGTAATTGCCTGTATTTGTGTGATGTCCATTGTAATAAATGTATCTTTCTTTCTTTCAGCCACAGGACGTCCACTGCTGAACATAGGCGTCCACCAATGATTTTCAGACTGTGTACATAGGCGATAGGCCCTTAGGAAGAATGCCCAAGTAATAGCAGGTTATAGTGTATTTTTCAAGTGGATTAGGTGTTTTAACATTGCAATCTTTTTTCAATCTATTTGGTCCTTAATATTGATAGATTAATGTTAAAAAAGTCAAAAAAGTCGCCCGGCAAGCGAAAGGTTGTGGGTTAGATTCCCGCCTTAGGCAGTTCGTTTTTTTCAAGTTGTTTATTTATAATTTAATAATAATATATAATAATAATAAGCCTTTTATTTCCGAAACATTTTTACAATTTAGTCAGTAACATATTTATAATTTAGTCAAAGAAAAATTTAAACTACCAGTTGTTTGTTCTTTTTGGTGACGTCAAATTAGGACTCCCTATCTACATAACAATCAAAGATAATATATACTTATTGCACGGTAATACTATGATAATATTACCGTGACTTATGTCACGACACTGACGTAGGGACTGACAGAACTTATTTGAATAATAATAAAAATAAAAATGAATGCAACGTTGAATAGTCTTACGTCTAAGAAGGCAATGACTTCTGACTTTTACTTCTTACGTAATACGATTAACAATAAACAGTTGTCTTATCACAATTCTTTTCATCTTTTTTATTGAATAGAGAACTATTTTAAATACAAATACACTAATTTCTAGACTATTTGAGCAATCAGTTAATTTATTAATATATTTTAGATATTTTTAAGTTGTTTCAACTAGCATGAATAAGTTATTAAAATGGTAATAATTTCAGTGTGCATAAAACTATTATATTAACATGTTAATACTTTGAAAGTTTTACAGATTGAATGAAACCACTCACATTTTATTTCAAAGTAGGAAGCAGTTTTGCATTATTGATTTTTACAGACTAACTATAGTTACAGACATCAACCGTGTGTTGAATGTTGATATTTAAACTATAATTTTGAACCCTCAGATTAAGTTTTTTTTGTAGATTTTTTATACAATCAGTCGGCAGACTATAATCAAATGTTTTGAGTGTATTTTTATTATTAAAGAGCTGTTGTTTACTTAAATTACATGGTTTCTTTTAGAGTTGCCGCGAATAGTGGCTATAGCGAGTAGTCGAATACCGATTAATCGCCATTCACTTTGGCGAATAGTCGAATAACTCGACATTACTATTCGACATAAAAACATTAAAATTATTTCTAATTTCTTCTAAGGTTGTGAGAAAAGAAAACAATAAAGTTAAAGAAATCTGTTTCATGTTATACATAACTACATATATGTAGTAAATTTTGGGCATGTTTTGAAGAATCATCTATAGAGCAACCTACTGAAGAGCACCCCAAGAATGCCACTGCTGAAGAAATCGCCCACTACATCGCATTAACAAAGGCTGACAGAAAAATAAACCCATATGAATGGTGGACTTTGAGTATCAATAAGAATAGATTTCCTATATTAAGTAAGCTTGCTAAACGATACTTAATCACACCAGCAAGCTCTGTTTATTCAGAAAGACTATTTTCCAAGGCAGGCTTAATTTACGAGGAAAAACGAAACCGACTTGCTCCTGAACGTGCAGAAAAAAATGTTTTTTTGCACCACAATCTGCCTCTGTTGGATTTTAAATATTAATTAAAAAGCCTAACTAATTTAATTTCATGAATATGATAGGCACAGGTACATATTACTAATAATAATTGATATTGTGTATTGTTTTATTAGGGAAAATAATATAAATATGATTATTTTTAACTCATTAGTTTTTTTGTTCACTAAAAGTTTATTTTAGACGACTATTCGCCGAATGCCGAATAATACTAGCTATTATTCGGTATTAGACGAATATCAAAAAAATGTCGAGTAATGCCGAATACCGAATAATAGCGAGTATTCGCGGCAACTGTAGTTTCTTTTTAGCCTTATAACCATGTTTTAGACCTCAGATTAAGTTAAGTGATTTTTTATTTGAGCACTGCCATTTCTGACAATATTCTTTCTTATAAGATAGGCCACAATTTGATCAGGGCATTTCTTATTGGATTCATTTCTATTATTGATTTAAATTCAACATATTCGTAAATGTATCTACATGACAAACATGTTTCAAATATAGTTGAAATGATAAGTAGGTCACCAGATAAGATTGGTTTTATCTAAGAATGTATTGCCAACGCCTTAGTTTTTATAAACATTATGCTTTCTAAATTAGTTAAATAGTACAGTTACAAACATACTTATTTTGTATGTAATTTATTATACATACTGTAAGCATAAGTATTAAAAAGATTAACTATTTCGTATGAGTGTGTATGATGTTCTGAGTGTTATGTGAATATTTTAGGTATTCTTCTTAAACTTAGCAGTAGAAAGTTGGAACTACTTGGCAAAACAATCAAGACTTGGGTTTTTAAGAGTACAGTATTATAAGAGGTACATAGACATGTGCCAATGACTAAACATCAACTTTCCCTCGCAAAATTAGTGTTTATATAAGTTGTAAAGTAGTGTTAGATAAACATTAGCCCGTGTCTTTACATGCCCTAGTTAGATTTCACAAGTCATCTCCGCTAACAATTTGTCGGGCTTTACAGCGTACTTTAGCACTAGCGATCCAACGTAAGTGCTGATGATAACACAAAAAACACTGTCAAGCAAGGACAAGTGTCGAAAATCCGCATAAATTACAGTTTAGATAAAAATCTCATTGAAAACCGTACTGTGAACTAGAAGTATAGAACTATATCCTGCTAATACTGGATACGTAGGCTGGATGGGACAAAATAAGGAAGGCTTACTTACCGACACAGTATCCAAGAACGTTTTTGCTGGGTTTAACAATGTAATTTATAACTAATTCAATGAGAAAAAATATAAATTCACGACCAAACGAATCACGGAAGCTGCGAAAATGACAGATGGACAGATAAATCAAAACCAAAGTCAACTTTTCAGAATGCGTTTCGTTCTTAGATTAATAAAACCTTAAAAGGTTTTATTAATCTAAGGTTTCGTTCAAATCTTTGATTTTAATACAAAGAAGAAAACGAGATTTAAAGAAAATCGCTATATACTCGGTGTAAGTGCATTTAATTTGAACTTTAAAATTAAATAAATGAATCAGTACCTAGACCTACTATTGAAAATAACTCCAATACATTTCGATTTTAATTTTTAAAGTTACAATCTTAATCGAGATAAAATGTGAAAAACATTTTCAGCACTTCACTACGAAACGTCAATCTCGTAAAAAAATCTCGCGCGCCATTGCTCGCGCAAGACATTTTTTCGCGTCTTGAAAAATTATTGTCTTTTTTACCCAAACAACGTTAAATCTTTGAAAGTAAATCCAAAATGGGTTTACCTGGAATACCGGAGGATAAATTGCCTCCGTGCTGGTCCGACGATGTGCGTATGAATGCGTTATTTGCACCTTTTCGGATAAAGACAGCCAACCCCGAATCTTGGGACATGAAGATGAAATTCTGGAGTGATATGTTGAGACAGTGGTGTAAATGTAAAAAGGATCCGATAATATCTGCGGCGGACGCTAAATTCTCGTTTCAGCGCAAAGGTCGCACGCCAGCGTGCATCGATATTGTTGTTGAAGAATTGTGTCGGTAAGTCTATTATTTAATCTTTATTATCCCTCCAACAGTCCCTGATGCAATCGTGCAGTAATAAGGAAGTTGAAACAATCGTTAAACTTCATTTAATTGCCGAGTTTAACTATAAAATGACATAAGAAAGCAGTGCTGTAAGATAATATTCAATAATATGCAAATATCGGTTGAAGGTCGCAGATGATAGGCGAAAATCTGTGTACTGTCATAAATACACTCGTTTAAGCGTCGTGGCGAGGATTAGACAAAGGTATTGTGCCTTATTTTTAGTCAATTGAATGTAGAAAACATGTTTCTATAAACACAAATTAATTTAATTCTTTTTCCCATGCAATATCACACTAATTTATTGCAAATTTATATCCTACTACTTCAGCTACAAAATACTCCTACAGTTAATTGATTTCATATTTAGGTAATTAAATAATTTAGACTTAACTCCATAATACTGATTGCTATAGTAACAGTTTGTTCTATAATCTTACTTAGATTATTTCACAATCTTTAATTCTTATAAAAACAGATCCTAGATGCCATTCACATATTGCTAGAGAATATAGAAAATGTACCAAATGTAAAAATATACTTAAAAGGTAACAATTTCTGTGTGATCTGTATCTGGTGTGTGATGTCACATTCATGTCTGTTGTTATGGATGGAATGATTCATTAGAAACTATTGAGTTACAACAACAAGTACATCAAAAACAAAAACATTAGTTAGAGAAATTCTGGAAGTTACAGAATTAAAACAAGAGTGAACTTCGCACCTTGTCTAGTTCACTCCTGTTTTGAATGTACGTAAAGTCAGACGAAATTTCATTGTTTGTTTACATCATCTTTAAATATAAATGTGAAAATACTACTTACTGATTAGTCGCGAAATCTCTGAAACTATAACACCTACGTTCCTTATAGGGTGTAGACATCTGCTAAGAACGGATTTTACGAAACTCCACCCCTAAGGGGGTAAAATGGGGTCCACGCGTACCAAGTCGCTGTTTAAAAGTAGACATCAGATACCTTTGCTAAACTAGATAGGTCATCGTCATCAACATCATCATCATCATATCAGCCATAGGACATCCACTGCTAAACATAGGCCTCCCCCAATGATTTCCATGTTGATCAATTGGTAGCCTGCGTCCAGCGCCATCCTGCTACCTTTATGATGTCGTCGGTCCACCTTGTGGGACGTAAACTTGATAGGTACGATTCAATAACAACCAGTTTGAAAAATAAATTTTCCTTAAAAAACAAAGTTGAATAAAACCACACCTCTTATTTCCATCTAGCTATCATGGGGTGAGCAGGCCATATCCTCTGTTTGCCTCTGGTAAATTAGGGAGCGTCACGCTCCTGTAGTGGAGACCAAATGAACAGTCAATGATAAAGGCTTCCACAGACCAAATGCGGGTCAGAAGCAGTGCGGGTCAGTTGCAGCGCGGCTGAGGCACACTGAAAGCAGCGCAGTTTCAAAGTAGTTGCAACGCGGGCGGTTGTCAAAAATTTAAATATTCGAAAACCGCTTTCAACGCGCTGCTACCGCCCTGCGTCCAGTGTGTCATGCTAATATGGCCGCCATAGTAATACAACAGCGCGGGCCCGCGTTCGCGCCGCTTCTGTCCCGCACCCGCGCCGCCTCGTTTGTCGTTCGGCAGTTGCAGTGCGGCGCGGTTGGAGCGCGGGCCCGCGTTCATATTTGGTGTGACACACTTCAAAGAGTTTCTTGTATTACAACTTGCGCGGGCCCGCATTCAAACTGCGCTGCTACTGCCCCGCGTTTGGTCTGTGGAAGCCTTAGATGTACATTTAATTTTACAGGAGCGGAGACCTGTCCCCTCTCTCCAAATACCAGCAGATCCTCCACAACGGCCCAGAAGGTTGGGTCCGCTGGGGAGCCCGGCTGGCCTTCAAGCCAGCAGCGTTCGCTCTGACCGCTGTCTCATCGTTACTGCCTGGTCGACAGAGTTTGGATAATGATGGGCTGCCCAAAGCCAGTATCGATTCTACTCAACGATGGGTGGTGGAGAGCGCTGTGAAGGTAGAAATTGAATTTTACTATTTTAATATGCAAATTTAACTAAGGACACTCCCTCTCTTTCTATGAATATCATTAAAAAAGATAGTTATTGGTTAATTTGCTATTTGATAAATTGTTAAAATTGACAACCAGTTACAAGCAGGGCAGTTTTTGTAATCTTACGTAAGAACTATGAAGACAGCCTTATAAGAAAAAATAAGACACGGTCGACCCCCCTCCTCCCCTAAATCGTCTTACGTAATAAATGAATGGGCCGCCCAACGGCCGTTTTCACCATCAATCCCTATTTTTTAGGTACCCCTACCTATGGTAATAAATAGCAGGAATTTTGTTTTCATAGGGTCACTTAAAAATTAGGGATTGATGGTGAAAACAGGCATTAGTCTGGCTTTTTAGGTAACTTAAATTGTACTTTTCTTGTATAATCATCCATTCATTTATTGTGTTACAGATTTTTACTACCTGTCAATTTCTTAAAATGTAATTTGACCAATCATGTATCTTAACCATTATTGTATGCCCATGCGGCGGAACACAGCTGATCTATCATACAAATTTAATGACTTGACTTATGTACAGTCGCGGAATGAAAAGGTTCGTCACCTTGTGTCGGTTTTCGCTTGCACTAGGTACTGTAAGAGTCAAAGCTGCCAACATAACAGTGCAAGAAACAGTGCTGCTAACATTTAAATAAATATGACGTTTGCTAACGAATAAGGTTTTGCTTGTTTATTTTTCTATCCCATCAGTGCAATGCAATGATGACATTGACCAATTGACAATAGTTTTTTTTATTTAATAGAAATAATAATGGCAGGTTGAACCAACAAGAAGGTTTTAGTTTATCAATCATAATAATCTTCTTGACAAGATAAATCGTCAAACAACTTTGATCTGAATAATTTTGAACTTTACTGACGAACAGTTAAAGATTATTTTCTCTAACTCGAGATTATTCTGTAACATAGTTTCAAAAGGTAATAATAATATGTGCTCGCGATTCGTTGAAGGAATCAATTTGAAAACTGACGAACCTTTTCATTCCGTGACTGTACCTGTGATTTCACAATAAATAAACACAATTTGAATTCATTTGTCCTCCAATTTCCAGGAGCAAGCCACAGAGCTCCTCAACTCGTACCCTTCTCACGAGGAGCGCATCGGCACCATAGACGAGCTCATGAAGAACTGCGCCTGGCCGGGCAGCCGGGAGACGTTTGAAGTGCTGCTCGGGTATCTAGTGGCTCAAGGTGCGGCTGTGAAGAAGGATGAGATCGTTAAGATTGGTGAGTTCTAAACTATAGTCTGGTCGCCGAGCACGTAGAATTTTGTCCAATGACCCCAAGCTACCCATCCTTATCGCTCGCGCGTAATTATATTGCTGTCGCGACTGTGCGACGGGCGCCCGCAGTGAGTGTGTAACTGTGTAGCTTGGGGTCATTGGACAAAATTCTACGTGCTCGGCGACCGGGCTTTAGTTCAAAAAAGTGAGATTCAATACAATAGCGCCCGTATTCACAAAGATTACTATGAGGTCTCATAGTGCTCGTGGACGCACAGGGTGACACACGACCAATCACAGAGCTCTATTCAACGCGGTGCGTTCGATTTGTTGCTTCAATTAAGTTTGTGAATACGGGCGTAGGGATGTTTGCTGGGTAAACTTATCAAAAATTACTAGACACATATTTTTCACTTTTTCAAACTTATGAAAATTTAAAGAGATAAAGAACGCCAATGTTCAAATGAAGAGGGGTGTGACGTCAAGGAGAGCTTAAAAGTGTAGAACTTTGTGATGTCACACGGAACTACAACTCGGCATATCTTCGTTTTTTTTTTGTTTGATTCACAATTTACCAGAATGTGACCTGTGGCCTAATTCACGTATTTTGACGGTCAAGATCTCGCTAACGTTCAGAAGTCGTCCCATTGAAAAACAGTTCTAAATCCGTATTCACAAGGGTCATTTTGTTAGAACGATTATTCGATAGGATCGCAACTCAGTGTCTTGTTCTCGTTGAAGTTTTGTTACGTGAATAAGGCTACTGATGATGATGATGACAGTTTGTGTATTATTTTTCCAGCACAACCGGACAAGAAAGCAACACCAGTTACGGAGACAGACGAAGCGCTGGTCAAACTGATGACAGCTGAAAGCCGATTGGGGGCGGAGCTAACGCGGCTCGCGCGTGACGTCACTTCCGCCGAAAGCGACGCGCGCGCAGCGTTACAATTAGGCAATAAACTTGCTGTGAGTCAAATTTGCTATTTTAGATTGTGTATGACGTCATTGGTAGCCTATGTATTACAAAATCTATGAGAGAGACGCATTTTGACAGCTCATAAAAATAATTTTAACCAAACCAGTCACAGAACCTATACTCAACTCAATTTAAACTCGACAATTGTAAACTGTGGTTCCCAAACCCGAATCATTGCATAAAAAAGAAGACTATAGTCTGGTCTGCGAGCATGTAGAATTTTGTCCAATGACCCCAAGCTACGCGCTCGCACACTCACTGCGGGCGCCCGTCGCACAGTCGCGACAGCAATATAATTACGCGCGAGCGATAAGGATGGGTAGCTTGGGGTCATTGGACAAAATTCTACGTGCTCTCAGACCAGGCTTTAGTGGTGTCAATACCATTTTCGTTTTTATTTGGTCGTTCTATGACTTGTTAAAGAGACCTGGCTGTACGATATATGCCTTTGCCATTTCTAGTAAAAGGAAAGAACTAACCAAAAACATTAATAAATCTTTGAAAAATCGACTGCTTGGTGGAAATGGAATTCAAGATTCTAAAAACATTGTACTACCTTATTTACCCAAACATTGGTCTTTCCAGGCTTAGTTAGTTATTTAATTTTCAGCGTTAAGAGTCGCATCTCAATCGTGGGTTCAATTCCCGCCTTAGGCAGTTCGATTTTTTCAAGTTATTTATAATCTTCAAATTATCTGTTATTTTCAGGCCAAGAACCATCTCCGCAGGAAACTCAAGGCTCAACAACGCGCCACCCGCTGCGAATCAACCTTAGAGAATGTCCGCCATTTGCTACAGCAAACTAGAGAGGCGGATGTCAACGCTGCTATCGTCGACACCTACAAGTGAGTATCTTCGTCTAACCACAGAATAATAATAAGTACTACGTACAGAAGTTTTACTTCGCGAAGGTATTTAAAAAAATGTATGCTCAATGTCATTAACAATATGGTGTAATTTAGCCTGTCTCAAGAGTCAAGCACCATTTTGTTGACAAACGTCAGTGATCGGCACTGCGCCGAAGTTATAGGGCTGACTTCGGTAAAATGATGTGACGTGAGGTGCCAAACTGCGGAAAATGGCGGAGGAAATACATGATTTAGCATGAATTATCATGAATAATATTAACTACTTATTTACCTCTCAGTATCTTGAGGCAACTTAAAAAAGTACATGCTGTGTTTTTATTATTATTTAGGCAGTTAAATACTGCACAGTTAAATACACCATTTTCTTTATTTTCTTCCATCATACACAAGAATACGCGCGCGTGAGTCAATGTTCGCTCGTATGTGAGGCCTTGTCCAATAGTATCCTGTAGGTGGGCCATCGTGCGTGTTTTGTTTTCGATGTAAACTCGCGGAGATGAACAGACCTGGTCTAACCCAGTGGTTCCCAAAGTTGTCTGGGCTACGACTCGTCTAATACAAGTTTCCAAACTCGGGACCCACCTATAAGACATTTCGCCCGCTGCCCAGTGTTTGCATCGGTAGGGTGGTGTGTCGTTCTACAGGCAGGGCCCACTCAATGTTCGCTCGCGACCCATGGTTTGGGAAACCCTGTTCTAAACACCTCATCATGAAGCTGAAGGCCCCATGCAAACAGTAAGCGTCAGTTCGCGAGAGAGACCCTTTGTTTCTGACAAGAAACAGAGACAAGAAGAGATAAGAGAGAGAGAGAGAGAGACAATAGACAGACAAAAACAAGAAACAGAGACAAGCATCATCAAGGCATAAGCTTCATAAGAGGCAGAAACAAAAGACAGAGGCCTAAGTAACGACTGCGCTCTTCCATCTCGCTCGATTGTATAGCTATCTCTTGTCGCTACCTTTTGTTTGTCTCTGTCTAACGTGAAACGCTAAAAAAACGTCATAAAAATGGTCATTAAGGATCTAAAGGGCTCTTTACTTGTAAAAGAAGGCTCAGCAACGCGCCACCCGCTGCGAATCAACCCTAGAGAATGTCCGCCATCTACTACAGCAGACTAGAGAGGCGGATGTCAATGCTGCTATCGTCGACACCTACAAGTAAGTATCTTCGTCTAACCCAGTGGTTCCCAAAGTTGTCTGGGCTACGACTCGTCTAATACAAGTTTCCAAACTTGTATTAGAACCCACCTATAGGACATTTCGCCCGCTGCCCAGTGTTTGCATCGGTAGGGTGGTGTGTCGTTCTACAGGCAGGGCCCACTCAATGTTCGCTCGCGACCCATGGTTTGGGAAACCCTGTTCTAAACACCTCATCATGAAGCTGAAGGCCCCATGCAAACAGTAAGCGTCAGTTCGCGAGAGAGACCCTTTGTTTCTGACAAGAAACAGAGACAAGAAGAGATAAGAGAGAGAGAGAGAGAGACAATAGACAGAGACAAAAACAAGAAACAGAGACAAGCATCATCAAGGCATAAGCTTCATAAGAGGCAGAAACAAAAGACAGAGGCCTAAGTAACGATTGCGCTCTTCCATCTAGCTCGATTGTATCTATCTCTTGTCGCTACCTTTTGTTTGTCTCTTGTCTCTGTCTGGCGTAAAATGTGTCAAAATGTTAAGGACCCTGTCTTAAAAATGGTCATTAAGGATCTAAAGGGCTCTTTTCGTGTAAAAGAATTTTACACACTTCGAATCAACCCTAGAGAATGTCCGCCATTTACTACAGCAGACTAGGGAGGCGGACGTTAACGCTGCTATCGTCGACACCTACAAGTAAGTATATTTTATACCACTTGACGTTACAAGTAACTCAAGAATCTTTTACCCCCACTTGACTATACAAGTAAGGCTCGATTCGACCAAACTTTTATCCAAGAATAACTCCTGGTATAACTGGCACATTGACAGTTTCAGTATGGGAAGTATGTCAAAATTGACGATTTATTCCGAGATTAATATTTACTCTTGTTTGGTCGAATCCACCCTAAATCATTAATCTTTTATCCCACTTGATTCTACAAGTAAGTTGAGAATCGATTACCGCACTTGTCTTTATAAGTTAATCCAAAATCTTTTACACCAGTTGACTCTACAACTAAGTCTCTTACCCCAGTTGATTGTACAAGTAACTCGAGAATCCTTTACCCCAGTTCACAAGTAAGTTTACCCCAGTCTACAAGTAAGGGAGAATCGTTTACTCCACTTGACTTTATAAGTAAAGAATCTTTAGTTGACTCTAAAAATAACTTGAGAATCCTTTACCCCGGTTGACTACAAGTCTAAAATCTTCCTCACACACTAACTACAACTAGGAAACTCTTGACCTGCGTCATTATACATAATATTATCAAGATTTGACATAAAATGTTTTGTCAACAGAACCACAGCGGATGCTATGAAGCGCGGAATGAAGGAGGGTGGACTGGAAGAAGATGCCGTTTACGACACCATCGACGAACTGAAAGAGGTGAGAATATTGTTGTTTCTACTTATTTATCACAATCTACTTTCATAAACTCTTAATCTTCAACCACACCAACGCATGCAAATCACGCGACCTGTCATTTCGGTGTTAGTCGGCCGTTCGATGTAGTGGTTCGAAACGGACTACTATTCCAGACGTTGCGAGTTCGATTCCCGCACAGTACAGACATTTGTGTGCATGAACATATTTGTTTGTATTGGACTGGGTGTTTTCTATGTATAATATGTATGTATGTATTTACAAAAAAAAAAGTATAAGTATGTTTATATCCGTTGTCTAGTACCCATAGTACAAGCTTTGCTTAGTTTGGGACTAGAAGCGCAGTGTAAAATGTCCAAGGATATTTATTTCTTTATTTCCACTATGATCGCGCCGGCTATGGCGATCTGACCGCGTTGGTGTGGTTGAAGCTTTAGGGGGCCAAGTTAGACACGCCGATAGTTAGATAGTAGGGATGTTATGGATATGTTGTTACGGTTACGGATATAGGATTAATATTATACCGGTTTCGGTTACGGATATTTTTTTATTCCGGATATCCGAAAGTTTCGGTTACGATTACGGATATCTGTGCTTTAGAATGCAATTTGAAATAGTTGTCCAACACGATTCATTCATGGCCGCACGCTTTACATCGAATAAAAAGTAATAAAAAAAATTGATACTACATAGATGGCATTATAAAGGTAAATCAGGCTGCCTTTACATATAATGCTATACAAAAAACAATTTAAACTGCCTACATCCGAAACTTTTGAATCGGTTACGGTTTCGGATATTTTTTTATTTCGGATATCCGGAAGTTTCTGTTACGGTTACGGATATCCATATCATCCCTGTTAGATAGTATGGGTGCGTGCTGTCGTCACCCTCAGCCAATTCCATACAAAGTTTTAAAACTTATATCTACTGTTAGAGAGTCATGAGATGCAGGCCAAGAGCTTCCTCGTTGTGGATAAAAACATAAATAAAACTTTACAAACTGACTCAAGATTAAATAATACTGTTTATAATGCTGTTATGTTCATAAATAAATCCATTACAGGTCATGGACACATACAACGAGGTGGAGAAAGCCCTCAGTTCCACGGTGGAAGAATATGACGCCCAAGAGTTAGAGGATGAGCTGAAGGAACTGCTCGCAAAGCCCGGCCCTCCTGGAGGAGGCACCCCAGGAAAAGAAGAGAAGACAGGTGCGGAATGTGTATTAGTAAATAGGGCTGCAGCGTGTGTGTTACATAAGGCTAGATTCTGTATATTATAAGAAAAATAGGGGTATAGCCTTCGTATTATATGAGCTACACCCTGTATATTACATGGGCTACATTCTGTATGTTAGATACCACGGCTACACCCTGTATGTTACAAGTAGGGCTACACTCTGTATGTTGCATAGGTCTACAGCCTGGAGCCTTCCTTTGTAGTATAGTTAGCATAATAAGGAAGGGCTACATCCTGTGTAATCTAAGAATAAGAGAAGACAGGTGCGGAATGTGTATTACCAAGCCTGTGGCCTAATTCACGTATTAAAACTTCAACCACATGCAAGCGATTTGATCGCTGGAGTCACTTCGTATTAATCGCCCGATTTTGTTTCGATTTCGTTCACCCTGTGCGTCCACGCGCACTGTGAGACCTCATAGTAATGTATGTGAGTCAATACGGGCGTAAGTTGCTCGCGACGCCTTTAAAATGTTAATAATATTAATCTTAATCATTTTTCTTCCACAGAAAAACCAAAAGAGAAAACGCGCAAAGAGTCCGAACGCGACTTCGTTTTTGACGGCGAGGAGCGTATACTGGCAGAATTAGAACAACTGGACGTGGAGCACGGAAGCCCTAAAGAGAAGAGAACAGAAGAGAAGAAGAAAATACCCGTCACTGAGGAGTGGGAGACTGAACTGGGTAAGTTTTCTTCTTGTAGACCCACAGATCGTTCGTTCGTTTCAGCCAAATGACGTATTGTTATTCGCGACGTATTGTTTTTATTTTGATTACTTTGTGTGTGTGAATTTCTAATGCGACACTGATTTTCGAACTCAGCGCATTAGTTGGCATCTCTCTATATCTCTATGGGTTGTTGTGTACATATTTTTCGATTTACTAAGGGTTTTTAAATAGCCCTTTTTGAACGGGCTCTTAAATTGAATCTTCCAATAAAGGGAGCACATTCTATACTGACCTTTCTAACATTATAATATTCTTTCCAGTTAAACCGCAGCCCAAATCAACGAAGCCATCTCAGTCGTGGTACCCGCCGTCAACGCAGAGCCTCCGCCCCGAGACATGGAATAATAACCTGGACTCCGGCGAGATGCGCCAGGACCACCGGATACACCCGGGTATGTACTACAAGTGTGGTATAGAAGTGATATAGTGGTGCTACAAGCACCGCCATGTGCTATAATAGTGCTACAAGCAGCGGTATGTGCTACTAGGTTGATGTAGTGGTGCTACAAGCACCGCCGTGTACTACAATGTACTATAGTGGTGTTAAGAGCACCCCCATGTGCTACTAGAGTGCTATAGTGGTGCTACAAGAACCGGTATGTGCTACTAGTGTACATACACATCGGTGCTATAGTGGTGCTACAAGCACCGCCATGTGCTACTAGAGCGCTATAGTGGTGCTACAAGCACCGCCATATGCTACTAGCGTGCTATAGTGGTGCTCCAAGCACCGCCATGTGCTACTAGAGTGTTATAGTGGTGCTACAAGCACCGCCATGTGCTATAGTAGTGCTACAAGCAGCGGTATATGCGACTAGGTTGATGTAGTGGTGCTACAAGCACCGCCATGTGCTACTAGAGTGTTACAGTGGTGCTACAAGAATCGGTATGTGCTACTAGAGTACTATAGTGGTGCTACAAGCACCGCCATTTGCTACTACAGTGCTATAGTGGTGCTACAAGCACCGCCATGTACTACTAGAGTGCTACAAGGATCGGTAAGTGCTACTAGTATACACTACGGTGATATATTGGTGCTATAATAACCGTCTCAGTCGTGGTACCCGCCGTCCACGCAGAGCCTCCGTCCCGAGACATGGAATAATAACCTGGACTCGGGCGAGATGCGCCAGGACCACCGGATACACCCGGGTATGTACTACAAGTGTGGTATAGAAGTGATATAGTGGTGCTACAAGCACCGCCATGTGCTATAATAGTGCTACAAGCAGCGGTATGTGCTACTAGGTTGATGTAGTGGTGCTACAAGCACCGCCATGTGCTACTAGAGTGTTATAGTGGTGCTACAAGCACCGCCATGTGCTATAGTAGTGCTACAAGCAGCGGTATATGCGACTAGGTTGATGTAGTGGTGCTACAAGCACCGCCATGTGCTACTAGAGTGTTATAGTGGTGCTACAAGCACCGCCATGTGCTATAGTAGTGCTACAAGCAGCGGTATATGCGACTAGGTTGATGTAGTGGTGCTACAAGCACCGCCATGTGCAATAATAGTGCTACAAGCAGCGGTATGTGCTACTAGGTTGATGTAGTGGTGCTACAAGCACCGTCATGTGCTATAATAGTGCTACAAGCAGCGGTATGTGCTACTAGGTTGATGTAGTGGTGCTACAAGCACCGCCATGTGCTACTTGAGTGCTATAGTGGTGCTACAAGCACCGCCATGTGCTATAATAGTGCTACAAGCAGCGGTATGTGCTACTAGGTTGATGTAGTGGTGCTACAAGCACCGCCATGTGCTACTAGAGTGCTATAGTGGTGCTACAAGAACCGCCATGTGCTACTAGAGTGTTACAGTGGTGCTACAAGAATCGGTATGTGCTACTAGAGTGCTATAGTGGTGCTACAAGCACCGCCATGTGCTACTAGAGTGCTATAGTGGTGCTATAAGCGCCGCCATGTGCTATAGTTGTGCTACAAGCACCGCCATGTACTACTAGAGTGCTACAAGGATCGGTAGGTGCTACTAGTATACACTACGGTGCTATATTGGTGCTACAAGAGCCGTCTCAGTCGTGGTACCCGCCGTCAACGCAGAGCCTCCGCCCCGAGACATGGAATAATAACCTGGACTCGGGCGAGATGCGCCAGGACCACCGGATACACCCGGGTATGTACTACAAGTGTGGTATAGAAGTGATATAGTGGTGCTACAAGCACCGCCATGTGCTACTAGAGTGCTATAGAGGTGCTACAAGCACCGCCATGTGCTACTAGAGTGCTATAGAAGTGCTACAAGCACCGCCATGTGCTACTAGTGTACTATAGTGGTGCTATAAGCACCGCCATGTGCTACTAGAGTGCTATAAGGTGTTACAAGAACCGCCATATGCTACTAGAGTGCTATAGTGATGCTACAAGAACCGCCATGTGCTACTAGAGTGCTATAGTGGTGCTACAAGCACCGCCATGTGCTACTAGAGTGCTATAGTGGTGCTACAAGCACCGCCATGTGCTACTAGAGTGCTACAGTGGTGCTACAAGCACTGTCATGTGCTACTAGAGCGATATAGTGGTGCTACAAGAACCGGTATGTGCTACTAGTGTACACAACGGTGCTATAGTGGTGCTACAAGCACCGTCATGTGCTATAATAGTGCTACAAGCAGCGGTATGTGCTACTAGGGTGATATAGTGGTGCTACAAGCACCGCCATGTGCTACTAGAGTGCTATAGTGGTGCTACAAGAACCGCCATGTGCTACTAGAGTGCTACAGTGGTGCTACAAGCACTGTCATGTGCTACTAGAGTGCTATAGTGGTGCTACAAGAATCGCCATGTGCTACTAGGGTGATATAGTGGTGCTCCAAGCACCGCCATGTGCTACTAGAGTGCTATAGTGGTGCTACAAACACCGCCATGTGCTACTTGAGTGCTATAGTGGTGCTACAAGAATCGCCATGTGCTACTAGGGTGATATAGTGGTGCTCCAAGCACCGCCATGTGCTACTAGAGTGCTATAGTGGTGCTACAAGAACCGGTATGTGCTACTAGTGTACATACACATCGGTGCTATAGTGGTGCTACAAGCACCGCCATGTGCTACTAGGGTGATGTAGTGGTGCTACAAACACCGAAATGTGCTACTAGAGTGCTATAGTGGTGCTACAAGAACTGGTATGTGCTACTAGTGTACATACACATCGGTGCTATAGTGGTGCTACAAGCACCGCCATGTGCTACTAGGGTGATGTAGTGGTGCTACAAACACCGAAATATGCTACTAGAGTGCTATAGTGGTGCTACAAGAACTGGTATGTGCTACTAGTGTACATACACATCGGTGCTATAGTGGTGCTACAAGCACCGCCATGTGCTACAATGTGTTTTATGGTGCTAAAAACACTGTCATGTGCTACTAGGGCGATATAGAGGTGCTACAAGCACCGCCATGTGCTACTAGAGTGCTATAGTGGTGCTACAAGCGCCGCCATATGCAGATCTATAATGTAGATCATTTCACCCACGAAGACGTGCCCCACCATTCTTCCGCTAATGTTCGAGTGTTATCGGTACACGCTAAATGATCCATGAGTGCACACGCACACTACAATAATGCCGCTCGGATTGCTCGGATCAAACTGCTGCCTGCTGCTGTATTTCCTGAACACTATAATCCGGGCGTTTTCAAGGCGAGAGTGAATAGGCACTTACAGGGCAGATATGTACTATCCTAGACTGCATCTCACTTAACACCAGGTGCGATTGCGGTCAAATACCTGCCTTGTCTAGCATAAAAAAACAAGAAAAAAAAAACCCCGCACCCCGCTCGACCGAGACCAAACATTGGGGGGGCGCCTTCGTGGATGAAATAACTAGGATACAGGTTTTAATACTAGTTTAGAAGACAAGGACTTGTCATTTTTTAAGAGAGTATTGTGTAACCATAGTTAAACTAAAACCCTATTAATGTATACTGCGAATGTCTTATGTATTTTGTTATTGGTGTACCTTTATCAATAAACAAATAAATAGTTTCTTCATTTTATTTCAGGTCAGCCCCTAAACATAGACTTCACGACGCCCCCAAGACTATACAACTCGGACTTCCAAGTGCGCGACCAGAAGTTCAAAGATGGCGTCTGGCTCTACAACACTAGGGATGCCAACAGCAATGTGGATAGTGAACTGGGCGCTAGCACGGAGTACTTCAGGTGGGTGATGATGATGATTATAATGCTGAAGGGTCTCTAAAAGCAACGTGAATGAAGGATCTGGTGTCAGCCCGAAATGATGATGATGATGATGATGGTGGTGATGAGACTTCAACAGCAACGTGTGTGGTGGACTTGATGCTAGCAAGGAATACTTCAGGTAGGTGATGATTCTCCATCATGGTGATGATGATGAGAGAATCTAAAAGAATCTTAGACGAAGGACTTGGTGCTAGAAGAGAATACTTCAGGTGATGATGATCATGAAGTTGATGATGATCAAAAACTCCTGCAGCAGCTGGCACGAAGTACCTAAGGTAACACGCTCCGTTATGATGATGATGACTCGAGACTAAAAGCAACGTAAATGAAGAACTTGGTGCCAGCTGAGTAACTCAGGTAGGTGATGATGGTGATGATCAAAGATTCCAGTAGAAGTAGCTGGCACGAAGTTCTTAAGGTAACATACTCCGTGGTGATGATGATGATGATGACGCGGCTGTACAACTCGGACTTCTAAAAGTTCAAAGATGGCGTCTGGCTGTACAACACTAGGGACGCTAACAGCAATGTGGATAGCGAATTGGGCGCTAGCACGGAATATTTTAGGTAAGACCCACGGCAGTCCAGTTATGCCGGATCCAGTAATGTAGGATCGCGCAAAACTTGACTGTCATGTGAGCACACATAGTGTGTTTGATTCGAATTACAAATTCGAACGATTTAAGATAATAATCTTTAGTGCTATAGATGACCCACGCTGAACTGTCCCACCAAACTCAATGACAGGGGGCGCTACCATCGTTCAACTATAATTTTATTTTTATTTATCTTTATTAAATTTAATGGTTTCCAACATGACGAAAATCGGAACTAGCGATCCGGTATTGACGGTGGCGCCCAACTGTCAATGTCATGGATAGGACAGTTCAGTATTTTGGAACTATACACAAGCAATGTAAACTGTTTATACATACGTCGCTGCTGTCAACATTGCTGTCGCGAGCAATGTGTTCTATTTTTGGGCATATTGCTGCGACACTGGCCACGCCCCCTTGTCACATTTCCCTTTAATTTCTGTGATCTGTGGTATTGACAGGTCATCAGTCAGTAATGTTTGCCTTTTGTAGTTCTGACTAGCGTACGTGACATTGGCAGAACAGTGGCGAAAAAGCACAAGTTCATCGCCATCAATAAAAGAAGAAGAAGTAGTTCTGACTTATATTAACACCATAATTTTCTTTCCAGCTCCGAAAGCCCAGGCAAGTCCGGCAGTTCCTTCCAAATGGCCCCCGGCGGGGAACGCAAGCGGGCCCCCCAGAAGGGCCAAGACCCCGTGGCCCCCGCGGCGCCCTGGCCCACAGACAACCCGGTCGAAGACCTGGAGAGGAGGTTGCGTAGCCTGAGAGGATTCAACTTATAATATTAAGTGTGTGAGTGTAATTATTATTATAGGATACAGTGGACAGAATATCAATTTACAAGGACAAAACTGGGTTTTGTGACGTCAGCGAGACTTCAGATCACTTTCAGATTCATATGCTCTGTCACGTCATAATATATCAATTCTCAATCTGATTTCTGATTCTGCTAGACCTATAGAAGATAGTCAATCCTCAACTTCGAATTATTAAGGTACAGTTACACATTCTCATAAAATGTCATGTTTATTAGCATGCTCAAAACATGTGTGCTAGAACAACTCGAAAAGAGCATGCAGCAGCAGTTGTTTCGACACAAGCTTTCAATTTTATAAACTTTAAAAAATCGAATTGCTTCAGCTTGGAATCGAACCCACAACCTTTCGCTTGCGACTGCTCTAACCGCTGAGAGATTGGATAAATCCGTCTTAAATCGAACCCACGATTTTTTTTATTTCGAACTCGTTCTTCTCATTAATTTCGTTGCGGGTCTAATAACAATTTAACTTTCCCCCGGGACAAACTTGACCTTCACTGGTTGGGTTTTTATTGGCGGTCAAGCTGTAGATCCTGGCTACACAGGAGTTGCAGCGGTGGGAACGAGAGGTGGGAATAGTCCCGTATGTTCTAAATTTTTTGAATTGATATAAAAAAGTTGAATTCTCTAGTATTGTTCTAAGATAAATTGTTGGGCTGTCCACTGCACGTATTTTGTTTAATTTTAAATACTCTGGTAAGTTTTAGTGTAAACAAATGTAAGAAACCTAAGATGTGTTTGCTCTGTGTTACGTACTCGGTGAAAAATCTCGTGGCAGGCGGTGTAATAATAAAACAGTGCATATTATTACGTTTTCACTCGCACTCACACTGGTTATGGGTGACGTCACACAGAAAGTTTGGATGTCTGGATGTTTGTTACTCTTTCACGCAAAAAGTACTGAACGGATTTTGTTGAAACTACAGTATTATTGTTTATAACCCAGATTAACATATAGGCGATATGTGACAAATTTTCAATAAATAAATAAGACGTGTCTAAAAAGCGCCATCTATCGTCATTGGTTAAAATCTACAGTGCTGGACAAACTACTGTTATTGACGTTCGTAAATATTCATAAGCTGTGAAACGGCATCTATCAACATGATATCTAACGGAGGTAAAATGTGGTCCACGCGTACGAAGTCGCGGGCGGCCGCTAGTACGTAATAATTAATCAAATATTGGCGAGCGTGCATCTGTTTCAGAAAATACTTATGGCCCCGACTGCCACGAGTCTTTGCGTCGAGTATATCAAGAGAAACGCATTAATATTTATACTAACATAGTGTCAAAGAACTGAAAATATTATTCGTATAGTGCTAAAGGAACTAGGATTAGTATCGTGCCATCAATTTAGTTTTATAATTTGACGAAACAAATGTTGATTTAAAATACATGTCCTGCGTCTTATGCCAGTGACAGATATGTGTCAAGATATTTGCAAATATGTCCAAAGACTATGTCGTGGGATATTGCAAATATTTTTAAAAGTGTGTGTGAAAAGTGGTTCTTATCAACGAAACTTTCGTTAATTTTGTGCGCTATCTGTACAAACATATTTGCAAAGTCGAAACTTTCCTTCATTCATAAAACATGTACACACATATCTTGACACTTGTCTGTGATCAGCATTGGAAATTCTGTCAAATCTGACTATCGCTTCACTGTGGAAAAATAACATCAGATTTTTGTACTAAAGTAAAATGTAATATAAATCAGCACTTGACTACCCTCCAAATCGCCTGGTGTTAGAATTTGACAACGAAATGACAGATTTTTGACAGAATTATGTCGCCCATTTTTCACTTTAGCCATTTCTGGAAATGGTGAAAAATAATACAATATTTTTTGTTGAAAATATGCAAACTAAAAACATTTGTGAAATAAAAATAATAATGAAAAAATTAAAAAAAGAGTGTAAAAAAATTTTGAAATGTCAAATAAAAATGTATCATTTGTAAATACACATTAATATTATATTGATAATAATTATTAGTTATTAAAAATAATGTTTCTCGCAGCTCTGGATTTTTGTTATATCAGATGAAACTAACACCCGTATTCACAAACGATGCTTGCTTAAGTGAAGCAGCAAATCGAACGCACAGCGTTGAATAGAGCTCTGTCTTCTTCTTGTCGTGTCGACAACAAACCTACACAGTGTCAGCCCAAAACTCCGCCACAAGAGTGGCGTTGTCAGTTCTATGATGATGGAGCTCTGTGATTGGTTCGTGTGTCACCCTGTGCGTCCACGCGCACTGTGAGACCTCATAGTAATGTTTGTGAATTCGGGCGTGTATTTTATTGACAACTGTGATGGTTGACACTTTGACCTTATGCTATGAAGTTCTGAGTTTTATTCTCTCAGCTGTACGTTTTGGAATCTGGTGTTTATATGTTTATCTTCTACGTAAATACATTGTAAATATTGTACATAAATAGTTTTAGGTAGTATATTATGTAACAAATTTTTTGTATGCGCTGTATAGGTAGTAAATGTTGCGTTGGCCCACTGCTGGGCATGGCCAAATCTCATACATGTTTAATTCATTAAAAAGGCAAGGTAAAATTAAAAAAATAATAGTCTTCAAAATATGGTTTAAGGTCAAAACATGAATATAGATTTATTTTTAACCGACTTCAACAAAAGAGGTTCTCAATTTTGTTGGCTTTAGACATCTACCAGTGACCGTTAACCTATGTAAAAGCTGTTTTGTCAGTTTTTGCTTAATCTATCTATATAAAAGAAAGTCGTGTTAGTTACTCCACTTATAACTCAAGAACGGCTGAACCGATTTAGCTGAAAATTATCAGGGAGGTAGTTTAGAGCCAGGAGAAGGACATAGGATACTTTTTATCCCGTTCGAAATAAAAAAAAGTCTGCTTATTTATTGCCATTAAGGCGGAACAAAGTTCGCCGGGTCAGCTAGTATGGAATATAACCCAAGCCCAAAAAAATTTTGGTAATGTTGAATACTCAATTGTTTTTACTAAATAAATATTTATTTTTAAAATATATTTACTACCTATATTGAGAAATAGTGAGATAGTTAGTCGACTAAAAAAATTAATTGAAAAAAATCTAAAAAAAAGTGTAATTATTATGTGTTTTGTCTATGGATGTTTATGTTACGTGATCATGAATTAACTGTCGTTGTGTTTTAACTGTGTTGCCATCTTTTTAATTTGTTTTAACTTTATTGTAACAACCTGGTGAAGTTAACTGCGCACGTGGTGGCCGTGACGTCACGTCGCCGCTCTGGTACGGAGGAGTGCGGGTGAGTGCGAGGGAGAGTCGCATTCCAGCGAGATGCGCAGTTAGCTCGATCGGGCTGTATCCAACTGCCTTACGCCCGTATTCACAAACGATGCTTGCTTAAGTGAAGCAGCAAATCGAACGCACCGCGTTGAATAGAGCTCTGATTGGTTCATGTAGCACCCTGTGCGTCCACGCGCACTGTGAGACCTCATAGTAATGATTGTGAATACGGGCGTTAGTATAGATACACAAATATAGGGTTACTTTGCCTCCAACCCGGATTACTCAAAATAACTATACTAATAACACCGAAAACCTTCTAAAATACCTGGATGACACTCCTAAGTATTAAATTATATCATTTGCTGTGTTGCCTGGCCCTATTCTCGCAGATTTAAAAATGTCAACGTGAAATTGTGAACTCCGTCAGTTTATAATACAGGGTGTAACAGGGGGGGTGGATCATCGTAAGTCAAACGATGGGGGACTTCAATACCTATCGATATAACCCCCATGATGTATGTTTCGCGATTTTCAATGGTTCCAAAGTTATTGAGATTTTTGTGAAATTTAAGTAAAAAGCCGGAATTCAGTATAAAAGTCTTCACTGTAGCTTAACTACTGGACCTGCTTGCATGATTTTTAACAACTTTGAATTATTTCTAACAACTTTTTTTATTTTTTTTTTATTTACACTTTTGCACATACAACTGTACAGTGGCGGACTTAATGCCAGGTGGCATTATCTGCCAGTCAACCACAGGTCGAGTAAAGAGACTTAAGGCGGTGCAATAAATATGACGTTTATAGCCTGACCAGGAACATAAAAACCCTGGCATAGAGGCGCGTCAATTGCATTTGATAGTGCAACACTGAGTACAGTCGTACCTGTGTTAAATTAATAGGCTAACTTTATGTATCAGGATTCAGGATTACGGGCTAATTTGATATTTTCATAACTTGACGAAAAAATATTATTATAGGCAGCCTGGTTTAAATGAATTAAATGAAACCATCAATCGAGCTAGTAGATTTATTTTATTATTCATCAATAATCAAATTCAGAACTTGAATATTCAACTGCAATGTCTGCTCATGAACGCTTCAAACTCGGTACTTCTTTCCCAATCCCATAAAATTCAACACTTAGAAAGTGACAAAATTTTTAAAATAGGTAGTTGAAACAAACCACAGCTAATTTTCATAGTGGACTGTACTATACGATAAACATGTCAGTCAATTTGACAACCTTTGTCGGAAACATTATTCAATGAAAATATTGTCCGAACCCTTAGTATTTCTCTTCGACAAATACTTTAACACATTGTGAACCACTTTTCTTTCACGACTATAAAAATATTTTAGCAATTTAATTCATAAAACCAATTGCGCACATTTAAAATAAAGTTTGTTTACACTTTGACAGCAATAGACTGACATGCAAGGTGACATGTCAATGAAGTTTTCAGTTACTGTTGCCATTAAAAGAAATTAGTACCATTAGTTTTCCGCAACATGGCGAGGGTTTTTATGTTCCTGGTCAGGCTATAATTAATATACTTACATAGCATTAGATAAAATAAATAACATAAGAATACATAATTAATATAATAGAATTTTACATAATTTTTTTTTATTATTTTTTTACGAATCGGTATCGTGATTATTAAGACCCACTATTGAACTACTTCTAGAAAAAAAAAACATGCAAGCAGGTCCAGTAGTTAAGCTACAGTGAAGACTTTTATACTGAATTCCGGCTTTTTACTTAAACACAAAAATCTCAATAACTTTGGAACCATTGAAAATCGCGGAACATACATGGGGGTTATATCGATAGGTATTGAAGTCCCCCATCGTTTGACTTACGATGATCCACCCCCCCTGTTACACCCTGTATAACGCGTGAGATTGTAAACTAACAGTGGGCTAACTAACCTAACTTCGAACTCCTATGTTCTTCTGATTAATTTCGTTGCGGGTCCAATGACAGTTTAACTTTCCCCCGGGACAAACTTGACCTTTACTGGTTGGGTTTTTATTGGCGGTCAAGCTGTAGATTCTGGCTACACAGGAGTTGCAGTGGTGGGAACGAGAGGCGGGAATAGTCCCGTAACTAACAGTGGGTTGTTATGTTAGGTTAGATTGTAATCTTCGTCAAATTATAATCTGACGGAATTCACAATTTTACGGTGACATATACAAAATATGGTGTTCTTTTAGTTCTAGACTAATCCTTTGTGTAAATTAAATTATGCTATAAAACTGCCTTTCACTTTTGCATATTAAAGTTGTGTGTTTGTATTGTATAATAATTCAAAATATCGATTCTCAAACTTGTCTTCGTTTTTTAAACGTGATTTTTTCAAAGATTAACATTGTTGTGTAGAATGTGCCTTAATTTTCTGTAATATTTTTAAATGCATTGGGCTTGTTAAGACCGTACAATTTATAAAAGTAAAATAAAGGAGGAAATTTTCCTGTCTACCGAATATCGAACGAAAATTGTAGTCAAAAAGAAAAAAACTTTTTTTAAAGGGCTTTTAAGTTAAAAAAAGATGTGTGAATCTTCCCGTGATGTAGAAAAGTCGCTATCATACTCCTATATTTACTTATTTATATTCTTCAGATTAAATTCGTTGCGGGTTCCACGACAGTAAGCTATCCCTGGGACTGCTCAACCTTCACTGGTTGGGTTTCATTGGAGGCCAAGCTGTAGATCCTGGCTACACAGGAGTTGCAGTGGTGGGAACGAGAGGTGGGAATAGTCCCGAGTAGGTCATCTTTCAAAGTAAAACTCCTTTTTTTTTTGCAAGTTAGGCTTTTAAAAAGCCCTTTTACACTTCCTAAATATAGCTTGCCCTATCACCACTTCGGGACAACATATGGGCTGAGAAGTGCCGAAACCATCTCGGTCAAAAAGTTTGAGTATCGATGTTTCTCAAAATGTGTATAGTATTAGAAGTATATTATAATGATGAATGACTTTAAAACTGTGCCTTATTATGTGTCTTTAGGTTATTATACTATTGTTTTTCTAATTTAGATGGCAACATTATTTTTCAATTGACGTTTTGTATTTTTTTACTCGATAGTGTAAGGAAATTTGTATAATACTCATGTATATATTATATTTATACGAAGTGCCATTTCTGTGTATTATTTACTGACCCTTTTTTTAACAGTTACCTAGTTATAAAGATAGTTTTTTTCTTATAACTCTAAAGACTTTTTACGCTCCGTTCACGTTACAGCTTCGTTTGAACTAGCTGTCAAGCTAGCGACACCCAAGCGCTCAATTTTGACCCCCCAATTTTGTCCCAATCCCGCACCTGTACCTTAAAATGTCAAACGTAACAAGTTTGGAAAACTGAGACAGACCACGACGCTCTATGACTCAATTTTTAATTCCAAGCACACATTCTTTATACTCAAAAAATGTGCTAAATGTACCTAAAATTAGTTAACATTCCCCCTGAAGTGTTAAGCAAACACCTCGCCTAATTTTAGAGTAAATAAACATTTTAATGTGCAAATAAGGTATTCGAAGTGATGAACAAATGTTGACTGCCTTGATTGATCTATTTTAAATATGACATTGATTTGAGTTTGTATTAGTGTCGGTTATTAATATGAACGAGCCAAAAATAATTTATAGACCTCGCCACACTGACATAAGTAAGGTCCGTTTTCCACCTAAGTTTATTACGCAAGCATTAGCAAGCATTTAGTTGTCTTACCAGCACCTGGTGTTAAGCGAGATGCAGTCTAGGATGGTATATCTACCCTGTAAGTGCCTATTCACTCTCGCCTTGAAAAAGCCCGGATTATAGTCTTCGGGAAAGACAGCAGCAGGCAGCGAATTCCAGTCCCAAGCTGTTCGCATTATAACATGTTTTTTACGCAATCAATAGCAATAGCAAGCATTTAGCTAAAGTTTCGACTCCACTCAGCTCCAGTGGAAATAGTTGACAATAGCACAGATAATATTATGTGTCTTCAAACAAAATACGTCGCACAAAACACTTGAAAATTTCAAAACAATCTCAGTAATTTTTTGGTCGCTCCGAAAATCTGTAAGAAAGAAGGCATAAATGATATTGAAGATTTACTAAGTAGGTAGCATTTTGTCATTTCACACAACTAAATTGGCTAAAACTCATCCAAATAGGTATTTTCTCCTTGACATTAAATAGTTACAAAATTCAGATTCGCTAAATTACTAATGAGTAGCAACAGCAACTCAAGTATGTTGGGTAATTTCACTGCCACGAAATGCCATAAAACAGAAATTTTGAAAGAAGTGCACGTTAAAGATGCAAAAAAATGATTTCCACACGAGGGTTTCCGTACGTGTTTTATAATACCGGGAAACATTTTAAAAAAGCTCCGTTTCCTTGTGGTCCTACTATTATACTTAAACCGATGCTAAGTGTTACCGATTCTACTTCGTAATCACTAAACGTTTTAAAGAGATTTAACACAGTTTTAAAGAGATTTAACTGTACTACCACAGAATAATAATAAGTACTACTACTACTTACAAATAGGCTGAGTTGCACCATCTTTTTTTAACTTTAACAAACGTCAAAAATCTGTCAAACTTCATACAAAAAGGTCCGGATTATCCGTCCGTTAAAGTAAGTCGGTGCAACTCAACCTTAGTTGACTGGTAGAGATTGCCTAGTGGCTTTAAGTTACCTATTTGAACAACTTTGAATCGTAATTTGTAACGCATCTTGAAATTTAAATTGCCCGGGTTCACTAACCTAGTAAAGAACATTCAAAGTCATTTGTAACACCTTAGTAATAAATTGTTAGACAAACTTATTACATCGATGTAACATTAGTATTCTATCCAAGATCCCGCCAAGAACGTGTACTTTTCACCAATAAAGAATGTACTTTGTAGAGGCGCTAGTGTCTTAGGAATTAAGTAGTTTATTTTGTATGAGTTATGATTAGTTAAAAATTTCGCTACCCGCAATTGCTTCTGGTAGACATTTATCTTGACAAAGATAGATTTGCAGTCACGAGTGGCGCTACTGTCTATGTGAAATTATGCATATTGTAAGACAAGATTGTAGTTCCACTTTTAACCGCAGGTATTAAGTTTGTAATACACCAAAGCCGGAGGTCAAAGGTGACAATCTAGCGTAATGATCATTGCATGTGAACCACCTTTCGTTCAGTCGAGCGCGAAAAAGGAAGACGAGCTGTCATATTTACGCGGGAATTTTGACAGCACGTGGCCAGAGCTTTTAAGAGTTTATATTTTTAAAAGAAAACTTTTTAAAAGAGTTTATATTTTTTTGAGGTTTTATTTGACAAAGTGTTACCAAAATGAAATTAGCAGTTGGATTATTTGTGGTAAGTGTTTTTCAATATTTTTACTTTCTTTTTTATTTGTTCAAAAGTAAGTATTTAAGAATAAAAAAATATTTTTTAAACCCGTGCGCGGGATACCGGCCATGTGAGCCGGTCACGTGTGAGGTCTGCGGTTCTATTCCGGGGTCAAGTTGTTTGTATAAATAAATGTCTAAAGTTATTAATAAAGTTTACTTATTACAACTGAAATAATCACTCTTTAAACAGAGAGAAAGAAAGAACGCGATCTGAACAAAACCATTGGGCTATTGTCGCTTTAAATTAATTCAATGATCATAAATCTTCGCAAAAATCAGAAATTATGTGTTTTTTCTAATTTTAGACTAAAGTTTACGGCATTCTTTATTGTATATGCATGCTTTTTCAGCGGTTTATATCCACATCCCAATATTGCTCACTCTATCACCTCGCAATCAGCTGATCAATGCTGAAAAGAAGTGGCGAAAGAAAATAATGGTTAAATCGTATTTTATCAAAGGGCTTTTTGAGGGTTGGAAGGTTTTCAAAGGGTTGAATCACTTTCACATCCACTTTTCACTAGAGGGCTCCTATGTTCTTCGATTAATTTCGTCGCAGGTCCAATGACAGTTTAAATTTCCCCCGGGATAAACTTGACATTCACTGGTTGGGTTATTTCGGTCAAGCTGTAGATCCTCACTACACAGGAGTTGCATGCAGCGGTGAAAACGAGAGGTGGGAATACGAGTACTTAGTCCCGTATATAATTATTACAGTCATGTAATAACATTACTACGAGCGGTGCAGGACCGATCTTTATGGAAATCCTTGGGGGAGGCCTTTGTCCAGCAGTGGACGTCTTTCGGCTGAAACGAACGAATAACATAAAAATAATATTTTGGGATTAAAATAAATATAAATTCCTTGATTCCTTTCGTACCTACCAAAAAACATAAGATAGCCAAAATGTAGTTAAAATTAGCCAACTATTCGTAGGTACCACCATATTTTTACATAAGCTAATAAAAATCTCGCCGTATTACTAAAATATTAGCCAAAACACGTGTTTTATTAATATAAAAAGATAACTTTAATGACATACCTATCAAGCGAGGTCTTATAGTGAATTTTTATCGTAAGTAATTTTATACTAAATAAATATTAATATTCATAAGTTAGCTAGCGTAGACGATTTTTTTACGATGTGGTTTTTTTGATGTAGCAAATATTTTTATTCAAATTATGTATTACTAGCGGCCGCTCACGACTTCGTACGCGTGGCTCCCGTTTTACCCCCTTAAGTAGGAGTTGAATTTTGTAAAATCCCGTCTTAGTGAGCACCTGCGTTCTAAAAGGAAAATTTGAGATTCCTAGCACTTGTAGTTTCTGAGATTTCGTGATGAGTGAGTCAGTCAATGAGTGACCTTTTAACAATTAGTAGGTAGCATGTTACATATTAATATATGTAAGTAGACACAGTACTCGTGCGTACCAACTTCTACCAAACACTGCACCATAACTTCGAATTCCTCCTATGTTCCTGTGATTAATTTCGTTGCGGGTCCAACGACAGTTTAACTTTCCCCCGGGACAAACTTGACCTTCACTGGTTGGGTTTTTATTGGCGGTCAAGCTGTATCCTGGCTACACAGAAGTTGCAGCGGTAGGAACGAGAGGTGGTATAGTCTCGTTACTACGTTACTCCTGTACAGCCAGGATCTATACAGTTTGACAGCCAATGAAACCCAACCAATGAAGGTTGAGGAGGTACCTTCGTGCGTTTGTCCTGCTACGTTAACGAAGCTGTTAGGAAAAAATATTTCATCAACTACCTTAATATTTCACCGACCACGTTAGTGCTTCACCGACCACGTCAGTGCTTCACCGACCATGTATGTTAGTGCTTCACCGACCACGTTAGTGCTTCACGACCACGTTAGTGTCGAACTGTCGACAGCTTACGTGATCTATGAGACAGATCAAGAATCACTTCTTTCAGTGGGCTGAGTGATGGAAATTTTAGTTTTTGAACGTTTCCCGCTAGGGGCGCTGTACAATCCGTCATACATTTAATGTCATTTTTTCAGTGAGCGCGTTTGATGAAAACTCACACTCAGCCCTCAGTACTGAAATACACACTTAGCAGTATTTACCTTCTCTGTGGTCTAAGTAGTGGTAGAATGGGCTCTTTGATCCTCCCGGGTTCGATTCTCAGGTCGTAAGATTTATTATTTATTTATTTATTCAGAAACTCAACAGCTGTTTTACAATATTCATGTTAGTTTGATGAGCATTAAATCTAAGCCAATTAAAGAGTTTCCTAGCTGCTTAAATAAGTTCGTACATTATTACATTTTATCAGGTAATGAGTACCAGGTAATGAGTACCAATAAAAGATTATCATACTAATATTATAAAGAGGAAAAGTTTGTGTGTTTGTATATTTGTTAAATTGTAAGGGGTAATGTCGGGATCTACTGAACCGATTTTAAAAATTATTTCACCAATAGAAAGCCACATTATTGCTGAGTATCATAGAATATAAAAAACCGAAGACATTTTACATAAGCTCATTTTCTTTTTAAATTAGGTGATTCGGTAAACACTGTAATTAAATAACAATACTTACACTTACCTACATATTAAACAAATTGTGCAATCAAGTAGTAAGGTGACCTCTAATTCTAGTTATTATTTGAATATAAGACGAGCGGAATTTCTAAAATTTTCGATAGAGATGGGTATTTTTTAGATTTTTTATTAGGTACCTAACTACCTACTTACTTAATCTTCGTAATATACATCTGTGGTACATGAATGTAGAAATAAATGAAAAATAGTTGCTGGGGCAGAAAAGTTCCTGGTGGTGACCATGGACTGGAAGACGTAGTATGAGCAGGCCTTCCATTAGGTGGACTGACGATCTGGTGAAGGTCGCAGGAAGTAAATACCTGAATGCGAGCAGCACAGGCTATTCCTTTTGTATTATAACACTTTAACTAGGAAGACAATAATAACTGACTTCTTAACACTTGCCAAATGCTGGTCTCGAAGTGCAAGAGACAGGTTGAAAGGTTGACTAGAAAACAATGCTGTATTATGGCATTAAGTTCGCCTTTCCTACTGGTTATCTATACTAACTACTTACTATTATAAAGAGGTAAAGTTTGTGTGTTTGTATATTTGTTAAATTTTAAGGGGTAGGTAGTTAATCTCGGGATCTTCTGTACCGATTTTAAAAATTCTTTCACCAATAGAAAGCCACATTATTGGTAAGTGCCATAGGTTTATTTATATAAAAAACCGAAAAATTCCACGCGGGCGAAGCCGCGGGCGGAAAGCGACAAGTGTAATAAATTTACTCTTCAAATTCTGCATTGTTCTGCCTTCTATTGTTTTCCATAGCGCCACTCCCGCGCATTCGTCAATGATTTAACATAATCTATGTTGGTATTGTGACACTTCTAAATGTCAAGCGACATCAATCATGAGGGTTCGTCGTGGGAAAACCATGACTTCTGTGTGTAGGCACACTATAAAAGGTTTTATTAATTAGTTCAAAAGTTTATGGGTGACCTTAACCTTCTATATTAAGGCACCATGTTTAAAATTTTCATCGATTTTTAACCGACTTCAACAAAAGGAGGTTCTTATAGTGAATACCTAAAGTTCAATTTATGTTGGGCTTGGGAGTGTGCTTTCCAGGGCCACAAAAAGGGTTAAAGCTTGATAAAAATAAAATAAATAACTTTAGAATATGAAGAACGTAATACGTGTTACGTGCCTATAAAAGGACAATGGGCAAAATGGTACCCGGCTCCAATAGATATGAGTCTAGTATCGTTTGAAAGGTCTTACCAAGATGAACAACTTTCACTATGACCACCAGCCTCAGATCTGGTTGTGTACGAAGATATACATACTTTTTTGCAGAATGGTACCCGGCTCCAATAGTAATGTTTGTAGTGTCATTTGAAAGGTCTTACCAAGACGAACAACATTTACTATGGCCACCAGCCTCAGATCTGGTTGCGTTCGAAGATAAAGATACTTTTTGTGTAACCTAAGTATCATACAGTACGAAGGGGGACGCGCTCGGGGCAGGACACCGACGAGATGTCGGACGCGGCGAGGAAGACGGTGCTGGGCAGGAGTTTGCATCGTGCGGTCCACACAGCTTATGACCGCAGTCTGTGGAGGAACACTATCTGTGGTCGCGATACTCATCAGTGAGGGACCGAGGAAGAAAAAGAAGAATTATCATACGTGTCCAGTCCATCGTATGGTACTTAGCTTATGCGAGTCAGGAAGGGTTTACTGTTCCAGCATCCTTCCTTTTAACTCTATAATTATTGATGGGGATGATTGTGAAATAAATATTTTTATTTAGAGAAGTACTACCCCCTTATTAATAAAAAGTTACACCTAGGAAGAACCTTGGATTAAAATGACATTTCCATACCAAATGACAATTTAAGCCAGAGTTCAACTAGGGTGTAACTTTTATTAATAAAGGGGTTAAAGTTTTATTACTTCTTAAGGGTTTTATTATGGGTTGCTAAAGCGAATAAACCCTCAAGACCCAACAAGTCCATCCACAAGATGGACCGACGACCTCATAAAGGTAGCGGGAAGGCGCTGGATGCAGGCCGCCACCAACCGGCCATTGTGGAAATCATTGGGGGAGGCCTATGTTCAACTGGACGTCCTATGGCTAAAATGATCACGATGATGATGATGAAAGCAAATAAAGGGCTAATAGCTTGGGTAGTTCATCGTAGGTATAATCCTTTCCTTTTCAATGCTTCTTTTAGTTATATTAATAGATTGTAGTCATAATACATACTCGTATACATGGATGATTGTGTTATACTTTCATTATAATACTTAGTGGAATTACTGCTTTCAAAACGTGAATTAGAACTGGCCCCATAGCAGACATTTTCCTACATCTAAAGGCCTTTTAAAATATATATTGTTTATGGCTATTGGAGCGGGTACCACTTTCCATACATTTGTGCCCATCATCCTTTGAGGTTTGCCCTCGATTTCCCTAGAATCCCATCATCAGATCCTGACTTGGTGGCTATGGGACCACCTCAGAAGTACCCTATCGAACAAAAAAATAATTTTGAAAATCGGTCCACAATTGATGGAGTAATCGGTGAACATACACATAGAAAAAAAATACATACCTCCTCCTTTTTTGAAGTCGGTTAAAAAAGTCCCTCGTTAACCCTTCGAAGTCTAAGTTTAAAAATCATTGTTAGGGTAATTACAATAGTTCAACTGCGACGGGGTTCGAATTACCGACACTTGAATCTGTAGTCCGATATTGACACCATTGGGCTATTAAAATTTGTCATCTCTTCTGTGGATTACTGCGAAACCAACTAACTACATAGGTTCCTTAGACCCGGAGGTTTCGGGTTCCATTCCCAGTGGGGGCAAAAATACCTAATCTATTCGAACCTAGACTGGCCGTCAGTAAAGTAAAAAAAACAGTATAGAGAACCTCCTCCTTTTTTTATTTATTTAAAAAAGTTACAAATTAGGAATGTTGTTTGGTTCTCAATAAAATTAAGGCTGAGTTGCACCACCTAACTAACCGAAACTATAACGATAACCGGTGTTTTTTGTATGGAGTTTGACAGACTTTTGACGTTTGTTACAAGTTAGAGTAAGATGGTGCAACCCAGCCTAAGTGCTTGACATACCTAATTTATTTTTAACCGACTTAAAAAAAGAGGTTCTCAAATAGATTGTATGTTTCTGTAACCTTGTTACTTGTGCTTGTGATATGCGCATTTAGAAACACTATTATTAGTAACAATTATCGGATTATCAATTTCGGAATCCTGAACAATTAAATTGCCTTTTACTTGGCTTTGTCCGTCAGTTACATAAAAGAACATCTTGCATTATACAGCCATTAAAAGTCTATAAATAAAATAATAATTTGACAGCTTCAACGATCCTATGGCATTATTAATATTGGCAAATCAATCAGCACGTGCGAATGGGTAAAACCTTTTACTTGTTAGGGTTGTCAAATACCTACAAAAAATACTAACTATTCTACTAATTTATTTTTTAGATTACCTATTATTATGACTGTAAAACATTTTTCATTATTTCTTTTCTCAAAAAGCACATGTCTTTTTTAAAGTTTTTTTACCAAACACGATGTGGAAAAAACACGATTTTTTAATTTATTTTTAACACTGTGGACCATCCTGCATTGACCTGCTGTACTAGTTTTTGGGGCGGTGAGTTTCCTTATTTAAAAAGTCAAAATCCGAATCCAAAAAACAAACTAGTAAATGCGAAAGTAACTGTCATAAAATCTGTTAATTTTTCACACTTAAAAACACTGAACCGATTTTCAAGGAATTGTTTGAGGGATAGTTTTGAGACTTAGATAAAAAAAAACATAACCAAGTATTTATTTTGTTCTCCACTGCAGGAGCACGACACGACGTTCAACAAAATATGGAAAAGGATGTCTTTTTCAATATCTGACAAGTGACAACCCTATCCGCACGTCGGATTTTCGAACGGCTTACATAAACACAGATAATGTAATGAATCATAAAAACTACTGATTCATTGAGCCTGACCTCAATTTATGAGTGTCTACTCGAGATGTCAATTCTATGAAGTTAAGCTTTTGCCCGCGGCTTCACCCGCGTGAAATTTTGTTTGTCACAGATCGTCATAAATTATAGCCTATATGTTATTCTGGGTTATAAACAATAATATTGTAAAGTTTCATCAAAATCCGTTCAGTAGTTATTGCGTAAAAGAGTAACAAACATCCAGACATCCAAACTTTCGCATTTATAATATTAAGTAGGATTAAAACTATTTGGCAATTCAAATAGTCTATGGCCCGTATTCACAAACGATGCTTGTTTAAGTGAAGCTGCAAATCGAACGCGCAGCGTTGAATAGAGCTCTCTATGATTGGTTCGTGTGTCACCCTGCGCACTGTGAGACCTTGTAGTAACTTTTGTGAATACGGGCATTATTTATGACCATTAGTAGGTAGGTACTCGTCTTATTATGTTATGGCGATAGATAGGTAAGATGGTGGTAGCTAGCCATGCAGGCTAAGAATAGCCCTAGCACCAATCATCATCATCATTTCATCCACAGGACGTCCACTGCTGAACATAGGCCTCCCCCAATGACTTCCACATCGCACGGTTGGTGGCGGCCTGCATTCAGCGCCTTCCTACTACCTATATCAGGTCGTCGGTCCACCTTGGGGGTGGACGTCCCACGCTGCGTTTTCCGGTACGTGGCCTCCACTTCAGAACCTTGCTGCACCAATCAAGAAGCCTAAATATTGGACGAACATAGAATCAAACACGGAACCTCTGGCTCTGAGACAGTATTTCCAGGTTCAGAATCTTATCATCAGGTATCCACTACAGATATACAGGGTGTCCCAGAATGGGTGAATCAAACTGCTACGGGAGGTAGCTCTACTAATGTAGGTACTATCCCTAAAATGTGAAAAAAAAAATTTTTGAGTTCCGTTTTTTTTTAATAAAGTGCTCTAAACTCGAATCTAGTCATTATTTTCAAAAGTTTGTTTACAGAATAAACGTGTCTCTTAGTTGCCTCTACCATTAACTGTCTCTACTTACGAACACCAATAATGTTATCTACTTCAAAATCTTTTCGCAATCCACCATGTCGTCGCTTTCGTAACGCCAAAAATTAACACTTCATGATATTTTCGATTCTAGTGCTCATGATGTAACTACTGGGTTAAGCTAATACAGAAACTCTAGGACTGTATTCTAAAACGCTCGGCTTAGTGTGAGTTTACAACAAACGTAGCGGAACCTTTCAAGAATTTTTTCATATTATTTTTTTAAAGCGCTCCCTATATGACGACGTTTGACGTAAACTCACACTAAGCCCTCGGTATGTTACGAATGACGGCATATTGTATGTAACCAGGCGCGGATCCACCGTTGTGGGCACTGTGGGCATGCCCACAACCCTAATTTGCTTGTTTTAATTATGATCTATTGATAAGATCGATAGGCATGTATGTATGTGCGGGCATGTAGTGATCCAACTCTCACTTTGCTAATTTTTGGTGGCTGTGCCCACAACCTTTTTTGATGGCTGGATCCGTGCCTGTATGTAACTATAGTTTTTTTGGACAAAGACCTCCCCCAATGATTTCCATTACTTACGACCGGTCCTGCGCTGCCCTAGGTAATCCTTGGGGGAGGCCTTTATCCAGCAGTGGACGTCATTTGGCTGAAACGTAAGGTAGTTTTTAGAACTTCATGCGGTTTGCTGTTTTATACATAGAGCCAGTGTCAAATAAAATAATGGAGTGGAGACTTCTTGGCGTGAAAGTAAGCGTCTTGTTTCGCAGTTTTGTTTATTTTCTAAAACTTAATTATTAGGGGAACCTGTTGTACTTAGGCCAGTTTTTCGAATTTTGATTTTTTGAAAAATAATGGTGATAGTTAAACTTGTCTAGTGCAGTTATATTTAAAGATCATTTAATTAACTACATAATTCATTCATAAAATTGTGTATAATTTAAAAAATTTGGGCATACTAGCTGCTAGAAAAAAAAAGGGAAAACTGTCCTAGGTACAACAAACCAGGTGTACCTTGGACCGTGTACGTTGTACCTATTTAAATTTAAATAAATGCTTATATTCGCTTCAATTTGTTAATTTTCTGTTAAATTATTATTTGAAATACCAATTATTACAGTTATTAGCAACAATATCTAAGTAAAAGTATTTTTTTAAAAAGATCCTCATCCATATTTTTTGTACTAATTATTTTTCACAATTTTTTGGCAACAAATCACTTAAGTTTAAGCCGGCTCTCCAGTCCATGTTCAGCCTTACACAATCAACTAAAATATGACAATATTCAACATTTTTTCTAGAAAATTTTGTTGAATGTTGATATGTTATGTCGTGTAGGACAAAATACGCGCTGGAGTGGCTTTAACTTGCAATCTAGTTTTTTTTATTTCTTATCATTTAACATAAATTCTAGCAAAATATCCATTAAAACCGCTTTATCAACAAAAATAATCTTAAAAAAGTCATATGAAGATACATTAAACGTAAATTTAAAAAACATTAGAAATTAAAAAAATACATATCAAAAACAGACTTTAAATTGCTATTTTGAGGTCTTCGGGGCATTGTATCTATAACAGTATGATATGTTTTTTTTATTACAATAAAATTCTCATTAAAACGTATGAAAATCAGTGACCAAGGTACATCGCTAGTTGGGTGGTCAAGGTACAACATTGTGACTACTTCACTTAATAAGCACACTATACCCACTTCCATTTGAGCTTAGGATCTGAAACTCATATCTTCCAGTAGCTAGATATATAAAGATTATGTTCTAACTATAACCGTTTTGTCAAACATGCAACATTTTTCATAAATTGACATGAAGTAAACCTCCAAAAACTCACTGCGTCAGTGTAAAATATTAAATTACCATTTTTTCTTGTACTTGCACGGCGTCGGCGAATCTTAGCTAACTACACGTTAATGTTGACAAATAACGTATGTAATACCCTAGACAACTTTTCATAAAACCGCATAATTTAAAAAATATATACAATTGTTTTAGGTACAACTCTGTCCAAGGTTCAACAGGTTCCCCTATTGTGTCTAGCCGAATATTAATGTGAAATTATGGTGGATTGTTAGCCATTTTAGTGTTCGTGAACGTGCATGAGTTTAAGCAAATGAAACAAAACAAAAAAAAACAATTATTTAAAGAAGTCCGGGTGAGGTCTTCACTTCTTAGGTCTGAGTCTCAGTAAAGTGCCACATATTATTGAATTTGAAACTTTAGGATGCTGGGGGATATGCATCTACATCTTTGGTCCCATATTTGTTAAGTAGATAGTTAGTTACTTTAAATTACATAGTCCTACTTAGTTTATTTACTAAAGCACCAGTTGTCAAGTAGGCACATAAAATAATTGCCTATAAGCACGCACACTTGTCTTGAATTTGAATACCGATTGATTATATCACAACCACGAACATGTCATCGCGCGAAAGTAACATCATTCGGATACCTTGAGCAAATATCATCTAAAGGTCGCAATTCATGCTGAAAACTATTCAAAATGAATGCCACTAAAACAATGAGACATGCAAATGTTAAAATCCGCCATTTTGTTTGGGAATGCTCGTAATTTTGTATGTAAACTTTAACAATCTCTAATGAGTTTTTTAAGCAACACCAAATTATTATTTCTACTTATTTAATTTGGCCTTGTTTTCTATGAGAATATGCATTTTATTTTTCTGCAGGATGTTCTCTCTCCATAGTAGGAAGTCATCCGCCATTTTGTGAGAAGGAACTTTTGGCGGGAAAATGAAACTTCACCATTGACAGCTTTTTTTGGCCGATATGAATGTTGTATGAATCGAACCCGTATACGAATACGCGAACCAATCAGGCCAATAATTATTTTGTTTGGTTTAAAAACATCGAATAAAGACTTAAAGTCTGCACCTTGACATTTGGAATTATGTTAATAAAATTAACAAAGTAATGGTGATTGGAATCATAACTTTGATTTTGAATATTAAAAATTTAACGCCAAATATTTACAGGCCTTTTTTCCTTAATTCTAATAATGTTAAGTCAAGATTGAATTTACAATTTAATTGATACAATTAATGAAGCTTCCATTTTAATAGTTGGTTTATTTAAATTTTAGTGGCAAGAGCAGCGTTGAAAATTTTTAACAGTTAATTAAAATAAGTTAAAGACAACAAAGACTGTGAATGTTAAGACACTGAATTCCCACACTTAATGAAGACTTAATGATGATTAGGTATACATAATAGCAAGAAACTTATTACATAAAGCGGTATCGTTAACATATTGCTCACAAATTATGGTCGTAGTAAAAGGATAAGGTTAAATCTTAGAATGCCACAACATAGCTCGGATGCAGTAGCTTAAGTAATATATACTATACTATATTTGTTTGGGTTCGGCTGGATTAACATAACGCTACACTACACAGTACAGTAGGTACACAGTACAGTGTACACAGTACCTACAGTACCCAGTACAGTACACAGTACAGTACATAGTACAGTATACAGTACACAGTAACAACAACAGTAGCTGTGGACGTCACCTATTTCCATAAAATTACTTGAAATAAAATAAATATATAGACAAAATTAAATTAAAATTAAATTCTACCAATGCGCCTACTGTCACCCATTACAATCACAAAACTTTACCCAATGTTAATCTTTGTGTTTGGGACTATTTAATTTTAGCGATGCCGCGTAAAATGTCATAAATGGATATTTTTAATTAAATTTTTATCTGGGGGCACGGCAGTGCCCCCACCAAGTCGAGCAAAAAAGCGGCACGGCCGTACCATCCTTTTCTCGAAGCAATTCAGGCCATTTTCGACCGCCTGTAACTTCGTTGTGGATAAAACTAGAAGGCTGAATTTTCATTAGCTATGCAGGCATTGTAAAGACCCGGTATATTTCAAATTTCATTCAATTTGAACCAGTAGTTTAAGAATTATAACGGGTCAAAGTTACTTAATTTTGTCACTCACTGACTCACTGACTCACTGACTCACCGATCATCAAAATTCTAAGGCACTTCTAGCAGACCTAGAAGCTTCAAATTTGGAATATAAGTAGTGTTTGGTGTATGAATCAAGGAAAAACTAAAATATTTGGGGGCACGGTAGTGCAACCGCCAAGTCGAGTAAAATTTTTCAATTTCGGTCCAGTTTTCTAGATACATAACTGCTGTCTACAAAATACAAAAAGAAATGAGATTTGGGGGCACGGTAGTGCAACCGCCAAGTCGAGTAAAATTTTTCAATTTCGGTCCAGTTTTCTAGATACATAACTGCTGTCTACAAAATACAAAAAGAAATGAGATCCCATCAAAAACAATACTTGTCAAAAAAACCAAGTCTCGCAACTCAGTTGTTCTACGGTAAAAAGTTGTGAGATCCATGTAATACCAAGTCCAGGCCAGGAAATCTTTAACGTTTTACATAAATATATTGACTTGGCCATCGCATGAAAACACGTGTAAATTAAATTATTTAGTGCGATGGCCAAGTCAATAATTTATGTAAAACGTTAAAGATTTCCTGGCCTGGACTTGGTATTACATGGATCTCACAACTTTTTACCGTAGAACAACTGAGTTGCGAGACTTGGTTTTTTTGACAAGTATTGTTTTTGATGGGATATTATTTATTAGAATAACTCTGGAAACATTCAAAATGCGGAGGTCTTACATAACACGCTAGTGCGTGCGACTATTATGTAATAAAATTGTTGCAATCTCTTATTATTTAATGCATTTTGAATATTTTGAAAACCACATAATTTTACTTGATTTTCTGACATTTTATTGGTTACATAAGCCGGAAGAACAAATATCATGGAAAATGACAAAATAATAAACTAAAAAAACTCATATCATGGAAGTTCTTGGCCTGCATCTCATCTATAAAAAGTGATGATCAGGCCGAAGCGAAAGTGGAAGCGAGCTTCACCCGGAATCCTCAACCACGGAGGAACTGGCTATGTTATCTTATCTCCCACTGCTTATTTGAGATTTGAAAATATTTAGTATGAATTTTGACTTATTTTTTTTAATTTAATTTAATAGTACCGTAAAACCCCTCGTGCTAACCTAAAAATATGCTTGTGTTGTGAGTGGGTTCACTACAATACTTAATCCAGCTTTTTATTTACTATGTACTTAGTAACTAGTCTAGTACTTATACAGAGTATCCCAAAAAGTAGTGTCAAGCCGTAGCCCAGAGGTAGAGCATCACTAGGGCTACCCGTAGGTATAGGTTATAGGTACTACATATTATTAATGTTTTTATAACATTGAAGTTCTATTAACTAATACATACATTACGAAACACACATTAAATTCATTCTTTATGACAGTATGAATATTTAGAAAAAAAACTGGTAATAAAAATAATATTATTGACGTTACATTTTAATGTATTTTCAAGGGCGGTTAGGCAATGCGATGTTTGAATTATGCGATTTTATTGTTTTATATTATGAGATAATAAAATGTGACGATTTAGAGGTCGCCAGTTCGATTCCTGTACAAGCAAAAGTACTGTGACGAAGTGAATAAAGTCTAAGTCAAAATTTCTTTATCTACAGGTAGGTTAGGTAAATGGGTGAGCCGACACTAGCCCATGTTAACATGGGCATATAATTAAATGGTATGGTGAAGTCAGAAATTTGATATCATCATTTGAATTTTTTAAATTTTCATACAAAATACATTTTATAAAATCCGATTTGTATGAAAAATAAAATAATCACCTACATAAAATGAAGATATCAATTTTCTGACTTCACCATACCATTTATATGACCATGTTAACATGGGCTAGTGTCGGCTCATATACCCATTTACCTAACACCCTGTATAGACTATTAGTAGTACTTACAAATCGTCAAATATTTTGGAGCCTCTATATGTCTCATAATCTTTTTACCCTTAGCGCTTCGAGACCAAAATTAACAATAGAATCTTACTAATTCTGATAAGTATGAAAGGTCGACTGGCTAAGACTGCTTTAAGCAATAAATCCACCTTTTTTAGTTTACAAACAAATGGCGCTGGTGAACAGTTTCGGAGATATGACATCTCCCTGTCACCCCTCGTTGCAACTGGATAGGTTTCGAATCTTAAATGACCCTGGAGATGGACCGAATTCGGTTAGTAGGTATTTCTTTTGTTGATTAGTCAGTGAACCTTATATGCATAAATATCATATATCACTGGTGGGTGACAAGTTGACAAGACAACATAAGTACGTCTGTTCCCCTAGCTAATATTTTTGCTAACTCGCCATAATGTCAGAACTAGGTATATACGAATGTTCACTTTTCTCTCAGACGAATGTTCATTTTTCTCTCATACGAAGTTCGCTTTTCTCTCGGACAAATGTTCTATTTTCTCTCATACGAATGTTCTCTTTTCTCTTGTACGAATGTTCACTTTTCTCTTATACGAATGTTCTGTTTTCTCAGACGAATGTTCGCTTTTCTCTTATACGAATGTTCGCTTTTCTCTTAGACGAATGTTCTCTTTTCTCTTATACGAATGTTCGCTTTTCTCTTAGAAGAATGTTCTCTTTTCTCTTAGACGAATGTTCTCTTTTCTCTTAGACGAATGTTCACTTTTCTCTTAGACGAATGTTCACTTTTCTCTTAGACGAATGTTCACTTTTCTCTTAGACGAATGTTCCCTTTTCTCTTAGACGAATGTTCGCTTTTCTCTTAGACGAATGTTCACTTTTCTCTTAGACGAATGTTCCCTTTTCTCTTAGACGAATGTTCGCTTTTCTCTTAGACGAATGTTCACTTTTCTCTTAGACGAATGTTCGCTTTTCTCTTGTACGAATGTTCTTTTTTTTGGACGAATGTTCTCTTTTCTCTTAGACGAATGTTCTGTTTTCTCTAGTACGAACGAGGAGACATCAATCAAACTTATAATATTTTGTTTGCTTTTCACTTTCTCAAATAGGAAGCTGCTTAATGTAAAATGACTCATGAGTTAAGTGAGTTGTGTCAGCAGGCCCTGTTTCCACCAAGGCGGAGACGAGCGGAGAAGTGTTTTGAATAACCAATCAGATTTCATTATTTCCACTTCTCTCCGCTCCGCACAGAACCGGTCCGCGCCGTGCCGCAGCCGCTGTCAAATTCTATAGAAAATCTAGCGGCCGCCCGCGACTTCGTACGCGTGGATCCCGTTTTACCCCCTTCATCTATCTTAAGCGGTTTAGATTTTTTCATACAAATGTTTTTTCCGCTAACTCCCGTTCCCGTGGGAATTTTGCAATATCCTGTTGTAACTAAGCTTTAAGTTTACTAAGGTACCTGCATGCCATTTAGTTTTTTCATACAAAAGGATTTTCCCGCTAATTCCCGTTCCCGTAGGAATTTCGGGAATTCCTTTCTTCGTGCACCTCTACGGTACCTAAGCTACGTCCCTTCCAAATTTCAAGTGCCTACGTTTAGCCGCGGCCCGCTCCACCTTTGTGGAAACCAGCCTGATGATGACACATCTGATGATAAGAGATGTTGTTAGCCTTAGCTCGAGATTTAAACTATGTTTCTAGTTAAAACCTTTATAAAAAAGATACGACATTTGTTTGTTTGCATTTCATGGTCACGACCGTTGACGATCATGTCTAAGCGAAGCCGCCGGCTAAAACTAATTAGTTAACATAATTTGATGAAGCGTTGATTTGTTAAATTGGATGACTCTATTGAGAAATATGTCGGGTCTCATCAATGGTGTAGTTTAAATTAACGTATAATGAGTTCATTAATATTAATTTTTCAAGTTTACATTTTAATCAAGAATTCAATAGACCTTATTTATAAATTAATTTTACAAATATCAATGTGTAATTTGAAAAACAAGAAGATTTAACTGGTCACCATACACCATTTCGTGGCGTGGATACAGGTTCGATTCCCAGTTAGTCCTATATTTCGATTTTTATAACTCACTCGCGTGTTACTTACCTACCTACTTCTATTACATAGTTTCTAGTGAGTACCGCGATACTACTAAAGATATTTAGCTATTTGGAATTTTCTCCACGTCGGGAAATGTGCCCGAATTTTCCATTCCGTACCGTACGCGGCACTACGTCGCATTACTAGCAAGATAGCGCTGTGTGAAATTGTCCAAAGATATTTATATTTTATATATTTTTGCCTAGTTCGAGACTAGATTGATTACTTATTCACAAATGGATTAACAAATTATTAAAACCGTATACTCGTAGAAATACGTTTCGTGGTTTTTAACTATCATGTTATAGACACGATGCTGTTTTATGAACTGTTTGTCACAATTTTTATAAATGAATTCCCAGTTCTTTTCAGTATAACCAGACATAGTAGTGAGCCGAGTTAAATGCCCAAAGTTATTTTCATTGCTTTTTCTTGTTCCAGCTTGCAGTTAGCTTATCTTCGGCGTACTGTCAACGAACGGAAGCCATCATGAGGGACGACTTCGACGGGCCCCATGAGGACGGCTCCTACAAGTGGGCCATACAAACTGGTAACTTCTTCTTCTTTTATTGTGACAAATCTGTATCTAAATATAATACATAACTATTTATAACTCAAAGGTGACTGACTGACTGACATGGTGATCTATCAACGCACTGCCCAAACCACTGGACGGATCGGGCTGGAAATTTGGCATGCAGGTAGATGTTATGACGTAGGCATCCGCTAAGAAAGGATTTTACGAAACTCTACCCCTAAGGAGTAAAACGTGATCCACGCGTACGAAGTACGTATAGCTATAAAAAGAAACCGTTATCGACTGTAATATCACTGAATGGATTGCACGTACTGGATATCCAGCTCACAATTTTTTTTATACAGAACAAAAGTAGGTTATTTGACTGCAATCAACACCTGATGATAAATGATATAGCCGCCTCTGTGGTCTAGTGGTAAGACCACCTGCTTCAGACGCAGAGGTCCCGGGTTCGATTCCCAGTGGGGACAGATTTCTCTGTTCGGTTTGGTTAGTGGTAGGGCTTGTTCGCCTGGCTAGCTACCACCATCATAACAATGTTAACAGCATTGTTGTGTTCCGGCAGTTAGAGGTAAGATAGCCAGTTCCTCCGTGGTTGAGGATTCCGGGTGAAGCTCGCTTCCACCTTTTCGGCCTGATCATCACTTACCATCAGGTGAGATACAGGCCAAGAGCTTCCTCGTTGTGGAATTAAAAAACATGCAGTCTAGGATGGTACATACCTAGCTGCTCTGTCACTCTGGCCTTAAAGAAGCTCTTCCAAAAAGAACCTTTTGAATTAAGACTTCTGTCCACTACTCCAATTTTCGTTTTCTATTATTTGTCTTCACAATCTGGTTTGTATCTACTCTTAATCTCCAGAAGGAGGAATCTACCACGAGCAGCGAGGGTCCCTGCAGCCCAGCTCGTCGGGAGAACCGGCCCTGGTGGTGGAAGGACAGTACCAGTATGTGGCGCCTGATGGCCAGGTAACCAGAAAATCTATATCAAGTCTTTTTTTAAATAAACAACTTGAAAAAAATCGACCTGCCTAAGGCGGGACACGAAGAAGAACCCACGACCTTCCGCTTGCCGGGCGACTGCTCTTCCAACTGAGCTACTTAGACACTGGATGAACCTGTCGAAATTGTCAAGTGTGTCCCGCTTTAATGCAGTTCGATTTGTTCAAGTTGTTTATTTAAAATTTAGTTTGAGAAGCGACTCTATTCGCTAAGAAGTCTAGCAAAGAGCAAATTAAAATCGCAAACATGATCGCAAACCAGTCGAAACGTGGTCGAAAACCTTTTTTTGTATGGAGTTTTGACGGATTCGATTTTCGATTCGATCAAAAAGTGCATTTTGTCTAGAGGGGCAGGTCATTTATAGGTCTAGCGCTTAACTTAGTCAGTGCCTGAGGTATAGGAGTGGCACGGGAGGGGCGACATTGTTTTTTTTTTTTTTTTTTGAAGGGACGCGCGCTGTTAGCTTGAGGAGCTTTTCCAGCTTCACCGGGCAGAGTGACGAGTACAGAAGGTTCCTCTAGCCGTTTGGCGATCGTCGGTGCGCGTGCCGACGAGGCCGAGGCTCGTCCGCGTCGGTCGCAGACCGACGTTCGCGATCGGGCCGTATCGAGCGCATAAGGCGCCCGATCAGTGGCGAACCCAACTAGAGGGTTGAGGGCGACATTGACATAATAATAATTATTATATATTGACATAATATAACGTGACAGAACATACAATGTCTCGCTGTCGTTTGACGTCTCAAAACACCCGCATTCCGAGCCGAAGCTATGAATCGTTTCATCCACGAAGACGCGCCCCACCATTCTTCCGCCAATGTTTGAGTGTTATCGGTAAATGCTAAATCAACCATGAGTGCACACTACAATAATGCCGCTCGAAATGCTCGGATCAAACTCCCCGCACCCTGCGCGACCGAGACCAAACATGGTGGGGCGCGTCTTCGTGGATGAAACGATCTATGTATGGAGGGGTGATGCGAAAATAATGAAATCTTATTGGTATTTCAACCACATCTCCTCTCCTGTCCGCTTTAGTGGAAACCGGGCCTAAAGCGACTGTGACCATCATCATCTTCATCCTATGTTCTTCTGATTCATTTCGTTGCGAGTCCAATGACAGTTTAACTTTCCTCCGGGACAAACTTGGCCTTCACTGGTTAGCGGTCAAGCTGTAGATCCTGGCTACACAGGAGTTGCAGCGGTGGGAACGAGAGGTGGGAATAGTCCCGTTAACCATTCAATTTGTTCCCAGGTAATCAACCTGCTCTACCGAGCTGATGAAAACGGTTTCCAGCCCCAAGGAGCGCATCTGCCCACGCCGCCACCAATCCCGCCGGCCATACAGCGAGCGCTCGACTATCTGGCAACGCTACCGCCCTCTAAGGACTACCAGTGAACTACGAAACATGGCCGACTTTTGAACCTTTTCTTTACAAACCAGTGAACTATAGAAAATGGCCGATTTTATTAACTTTCAATATAAATGTTAAGCGATAGAGAATCCTGTAAAGACGCCCATGGATGTAAAATAACTTACTGGAAAGACTTAATTAAAAAATGTAACCCTCCTTCTGGCGCAGTCGAGTAAAAAGAGAGAATTTCACCGAATTATTTTTTTTACAGCATTGCTCAATTTTTTTTCTTTTTGCATAATTGTGCCGTTTATACAGGGTGGAATTTTTTAATGCCACCTGGAGGGAAAGTACTCTTAATACTGTAGGTAGATAGAAAAAAATTCTCAAAGAAAACATTCCTTTATTTTTGAAAAGAAATAGAACTGCATTCAAAGATTTCCAAAAATTTGCTTGCCACACCCGGAAATCGAACCAACTAAAATCTGTTAGAAATTACACCCTGTATTTTTATTTCATCGATCGTTAGGGTCAAGTATAATCCCACCAAAAACATTCTGTAAAAAACTAGCCAAGTCTCGTTGGAGCTGCTTGTTTATCTCTAAAAAGTAATGAAATCTAGACAAAGTCGTGCCAAGTCTATGGTTCCTTACTGCGATTTCTTTATTATTATAGTTAATGTTGTGTGACTTGGCCGTTGAAGGGTACAATACCAGGTGCTCCAATCTGTCGCCAGAAGCGCTACCCATTGACGATGAAAAATTGCCACTTGGAAAACGTTGATATTAAATCACCAGTCAGTTGTAGGCTTAATAAAGCTGCGTATTTCAATAATACTTATGTAATGATTATCATAATAAAGATTGTTCAACGGCCAAGTCACACAACATTAACTATAATAATAAAGAAATCGCAGTAAGGAACCATAGACTTGGCACGACTTTGTCTAGATTTCATTACTTTTTAGAGATAAACAAGCAGCTCCAACGAGACTTGGCTAGTTTTTTACAGAATGTTTTTGGTGGGATTTCACTTCTTTTTGTAGAAAGTGGCATAATTATAATTTAACGTCGTCGTCTTTTAATATTATCGACATTTTTTTTACGATAAATAACACAAATTAACTCAACGACCTTTAAAATGGACAAAGAATCAGAATTATTGGTTTAATGACTTAACCATAGCGAACCTCACGATATAATAAACGAAATCAACGAACGAAATTCAAACTATACAACATTCAACTTAATCGACGGGGGGGTCTAGAAAGGAAAAAAAATCTGGACACCGTGGTGCAGAAAATCGACGCTCAAAGTGCTAGCGCCATCTAGCGGTGAGCGGTACAGGCGAACACCACGGTGCCGGTGTGGCGCTAGTAGTATTGATTATGAATGTGGTGTTACTCCAGATCTTCGATTTTCCTAGTTTTTATAGTTTTCCCTTTATGTGGCCATTAAACTCTAACCCCCTTACTAATAAAACTTACACGCTCGTTGAACAGTGTTTTAAAGTGACGTTTAGTATGGAAATGTCATTTTAAAACAGTGTTCAAAAACTGTGTAACTTTTTATTAGTAAGGGGGTAACTCTGTACCAAATTTCAGCTCTCTGAGTTTATGGGAAGTACTAGTTCTATTTTGATGATCATCAGTGAGTGAGTGAGTGAGTGTCATAAATGCGAAACTTTGCTCTCGCTTAACTTCGGAACTAAATGACCTACAGACTTGAAATTTTGAATTTTAAGTATGTGATTATAGCTTACTAGATGACGAAAATTTCTGCGCTCTGGTCTTATCCAGAGGTTCTCAAATAGGGGCCTGAAAATGCGGCGAAATGGTTCCAGTAAAGGATGGTACGGCAGTGTTTGCTTCGCGCTCGACTTGGCGGGGGCACTACCGTGCCCCCAGATTTGAATTTGAAATTTCTCTAACAAACTTGATAAGTCAAATGAAAGGAAATCCATAAAATCTTAAATTATTTTAATTATGTATAGAAAATTGTATGGTATGGTAGTGAATTTTCGAAAAAATTTCGAAAATCTATTAATGCAGTTCTCTTTCTTTTCAAAAATAAAGGAATGTTTTCTTTTAGTAAAATTTTCTATCTGCTGTATTAAGAGTACTTTCCCTCCAGGTGGCATTACAAAATTCCACCCTGTATAAAATTATTCATTTAATTACTTAAAAGTTAATTTGCATGTACCAAATTAATTTCACAATTTGAGGGTTAGGCAGGAAAGCTATTCCTACAACCTTTTAGGTACTATGGACCACTATTATGGGGAACTCCCCATTTTCGTTCATGTCGTCTCGTTCTATCGCAAAGAATCACCATTTTGATGAGAGCGAGAGAAAAAACAGAAATGGGTAGCTGGAACAGTGGCCGATAGTACATAAAGTAAGAGTAAAAAGTCGATAAAGTACAAAATTACTTAGAATATTTAGCGTAGGTTTAGCCCGTAATTTTAGAATATTCAAACCAATGATTGAGCGACAATATTTCATTAATAATCACAGGAGTGAATCCACAATAAGTTATGTTTCAATATTTTTTATAATGTACCCCCCCACTAGCGGCCGCCCGCGACTTCGTACCCGTGGATCCCGTTATACCCCCTTAGGAGTTGAATTTGCAAAATCCCTTCCTAATGATGAGCACCTACGTTCTAAAAGGAACCCCCATGCAAAATTTGAGACTCCTAGCACTTGCAGTTTCTATGAGATTTCGTGATGAGTGAGTCAGTCAGTGATCTTGCGTTTTTAACCGACTTCAAAAAAGGAGGAGGTTTTTATACGTATAGATTTTTATGTAGAAGAATGTTAGTTACTTTTGTAAATATTATAATGCATATCACAATAAACTATTTTATATCTAACAACATTGTTTCATTTTCAATAGCAATTTAGCCGGCAGTTTTGTACATAATGGCTGCTGGAAATAAATGTATTTATTCATTTTTTGGAATATAAATAAAACAACAGAGAAATATTAATAAATAAATTTTATTTCTTACGTAATAAATTGTAATATTCTTATAAAAATCTTAAACTAAACAGCGAATTAACGAAATGATACTTACCTATTTACAAATCCCAACTAATCCCAACTAATATTATAAATGCGAAAGTAACTCTGTCTGTCTGTCTGTCTGTCTGTCTGTCTGTTACGCTTTCCCGCTTAAACCTCGCAACCGATTTTGATGAAAGGACATTGGGAACTTTAATATGAGAAAATGCCCCACGGCGGACAAAGATGAAACGTATTTTATTTCAAAGCTTTATACTTGTAGGTATATTCACTTAAAGCGCTATGTTGTGAGATATGGGAATTCTGAGATATGACGAGTCTAAGTTGAAAATATATTTGTCTAAAATGATTTGATATTTTTACATGTTATGTTGTTTGGCATTGCAGAGTAACCAATAAAAGTAAATAAAATAATATAAATAAATAAAAAATATAAATAAAATAATATAAATAAATAAAATATTATAAATACTTAAATTAATATTAGACAACATCTCATATACTCCAACCCAAAATAAGTAGCTAAGGCATTTGTGTTATGGAAATCGGGAACGACGAACCACAACACACCCAAATCAGAGACAATGTGAAAAGATCGTTTTCTATATTGTCCCGGCCGGGAATCGAACCCGGGACCTCAGGATTGGCCCGGCACACCTTGAAAACCGGTGTGTGCGCCTCTCCGCCACGGAGGTCGTCAAAAATGTTACCTAAATGTAAAATAAAATAAAATATTAAAACTTCATTTTCTCAATATTCCTATATAAGAGAGAAAAAAAAATGCACGGAAATTCATTGGATATTAGTATGTATCATCTGTGATAGGTTTCGTTTGTGTCCGCTACTTTTCGAAAAGTGGGGCAAAAAGTTCCCAATGTCATTTGGCATAGAGATAGTTTGAGTCCCGGGAAAGAACATAGGATAGTTTTTATCCCGGTTTTTGAAACAGGGACGCGCGCGATAAAGTTTTTCTGTGACAGACAAAATTCCACGCGGGCGAAGCCGCGGGCGGAAAGCTAGTATTACATATTTTATGCTGATGACATAGATTTATTTCCCATTTATCCACTTCCCAATAAAAATACGGTTACAGTAGTTGTAAATCTATATCGATAGATTACGATATCGATACAAACTCGATAGTTTAATCGTCGAATAAACCGGAATCACTTTTTTTGGTAGTAGATAAAAATTCAATTAAATATCTTTAATCAAATTTTGACTAAAATAGGTCTAATAACGTCAAAAGAAAAGAAAAAAAAAGCAGTAACAATGTGTTAACTTGAACCATCGATAATGTATCGACAATATTCGCAACTCTTCTTTTTAACAGCTCTTTTTTCTTAATAAATTAAACAATATAAATATTATATCAGTATGTACTATCTAACATTCTGGAGCTCTAAGCAAATTGATATTCGTGACATATGTACAAAAAACGCCGGAGCGAAGCAATTTCGAAAATATAACTGTCACGTATGTCATATTGTCTAGGGCTTACACAAGTATATTTGGCAGTCTTCGAGAATCGTTCGTTATCGTAAAGCTACAAAATTCGAAATAACAACGGATATTTGGCACATTCATTCGTTATAACAATACCGTTATTTCGCAACGTAATAAAATAACTATAAATTCACCGGTATGAGTAATAAAATTTATTAAACCACTTGACCGTTATTAGAAGCTTAAATTATAATGAGATAGGCATATTCGTTTCCGTTGTATTTGTGTCTCTTTCTACCCTATATCGCTATCCCTTTCGCACCTCCCTACCTTTTCACCAGCCGAGGTGGGGCAGCGCAGGCAACGGACCGCGCGCCCCTGCTCGCCATTGGCGTGACTTTTTCCGTTGAGTTAACTTGTGCTCCAAAAGTGCTGTTACTTTCCTAGGTAATACCTACCTAGCCTACCTTAGTGCTATTTTCAACACACGTAAGTTGCACAAATATTTTATATTTCTATGTAACGGTGTTACCGTTCTTTAATTTCATAGCGTTTAAATGTCTTTCTACCCTCATTAAAATGTTTTATTTTTATAAATATTTCTTGAAGTGATTTTACGCTATCAATTGTTTTACGTGTAATATTGACCTTTAGCAAACGTAATCGTTCGTTCTTTTTAGGACAGTGAAGTGATATTGTGAAACTGTAGCTCAGGTCATAATGGATAAGGATAGCGGTGTTCCTACGGAACCCATTGCGGGTACCTCTGGTATAAAATCGCAACGCAATAAATCGAGTGGACGTGATCAACGTGCTATGTCGACGGGTAGCAGTAGCGATTCTAATTCGAGCTCCTCGTCCAGTTCTTCCGAATCTTCGCGAGATTCGAGGAAAAAGAAACGTAAATCGCATCGTTATCGGTCCAAAAAGCAAAAGCGTGAGCGTCGCCTATTAGAGAAATTGTCGAAAGAAGTTAGTGAATTGCGGAAAAATATAGTTTTTAATGACAATACTTGTCGTGCTAATGATAATGAATCAATTATTTCCGACGTTAGTCGAGAACTTTACGATGATTTCTGTGCCTCGCAGGCATTTTCAGTCGCGACGGATCCAAATCCTGTCCATGTACCTAGCCTAACGTTCGATTTTGAAACTAAAACGAAAGATCCCGCGGTACCCTCAACTCCTGAAGAATTTTTAAAAGTTCTCAATGAGGTTCAACGTTTTGGAAGCAAAACGTGGTCCGATGTACGTTATTTTGAAACTCAAAAATTGTATAATCATTCGCCAAGATTTACTGACCTTGAATCAAACGAAGAGGTAAAAGCGTATGACAAAATACGCCACTTAGCATACTCAGATAAATCCTATGCCGCGATTACTTTTTGTATTCTAAAGCAAAAAGAAGTTTTCTTGAATAGTTGTCGTAAATTACTAGCTTGGTCGAAATCTACAGATGCCTCACTAAGTAGTCTCGATCAAAAAATTGAGGAACTTTTTCTAAAAGGAGATTTCCATAAGGTTTCCTCGGATCTATTGCAAATGGCTTGCGGTCACCGGGCTGAAACAATAGAAATGAGAAGGGATGGCATTCTTAAATGCGTTCGCGACCCACTAGTTAAATGCAAATTGGGAAAAATCCCTCCATCTAATACCCACCTTTTTGACAATGACGCTCTCTCGGCTGCGATTGAGAGTGCTGGCGGAATAAGAAAAACTTTTTGGCCGGCAAACCAGTCTAGTGGAAATGCTTCGCGAGCAAAGTCCACTAACTCAGCACGGCTCCCCTCGCAGGGGCAAGCCCGCTCTATTGCACCATCGCATGGTATCTCAGAGCACTTCTGTAATGTAGTGCACAGTGCACCTAACAGCTGTCATTATAGTCAGCCCTCGCAGGGCGTTTGGCAATCTCAGTGCCCCTCGAAGGGACATAATAATACAAACCGTGAGCAGCGTTACCACAATCCAAATAATACGACCTTTCGATCTCGCAGATCAGGTCAGAGACAGCCGGCACAAAGAGGCCAGAAACGTTCCTATTCGCCCTCTGGCAATAGGGGCGGAAAAAGACAGAGACAATGACTCGAACCTTTTTCAAGCCGGACGGTTAGCACAGGTTGTCGATCACTGGGAGAAAATGAGAGCTCCAGATTTCATTTTGAAAATCATAACAGGGTATCGCATACCCTTTCAAAGGAGACCACCTCTAAGGACACCAGATATAAAAAGTCATCGTCGTTGCACTTTAGTCTCGAACGAAATGACATTGGCTGTTCAACAAATGAAACGGCAAGGTGTTCTGGAACGGGTCATTCTCTCTCCGAGTTTCATTTCACCTCTGTTTTTGGTTCCAAAGAGCGACGGTTCGAATCGACCAGTTTTCAACCTGAAACTGCTAAACCGATACGTTCTTGCAGACCGTTTTCGGCTAATAAACATGCATCGTGTCCCGGACTTTCTTCAAAAAAAAGACTGGATGTGCAAGGTGGATTTGTCCCAGGCTTATTTCAACCTTCCAATAGCACAGTCCCACAGACGGTATCTACGTCTTATTTACAAGGAAGAATTACTCGAAATGACCTGCCTTCCGTTCGGTCTGAGTACGGCACCGAAGGTTTTCGCCTGTCTAACCAACTGGATTGCGCAAACACTTCGGGAAAAAGGTGTCAGGGTTATTGTCTACCTCGACGATTACCTCCTTGCACACCAAGATCAAAACATTTTGTCCAGCCATGTAAGCATGCTGTTAAAAACTCTGGAATACCTCGGATTCCAGGTAAACTACGAAAAATCTGTTCTTGTTCCACAAAGAAGCATCACCTATCTCGGAATAGTCTGGAACCCTTGGATAAATCACAAGTACCTACCACCAGTAAAATCTGCCAACCTTGTCAAAAAACTGACACAGGTTCTAAAAAGCGGCATGATAACGGTAAAGGAACTTCAAAGTCTGGTGGGCTTATTGAATTTTGCCAGCTTTGCTTTTCTTCCCCGAGGAACCCTCGGGGAAGACTAAACCATCGAGCTTCCCTCAAGTTTCTAAATTCATTGCCCGAGCAGGCTACTCGGACAAAATACAACCTGCCGAGTCAGGTGATAGACGAAATACATTGGTGGCTTCAAAACTGCTATCTCGCTTCACGGATACACATGCCTCCAGTAACACATTTTCTGGCCACCGATGCTTCAGATATAGCTTGGGGGGCTCAGATCGACAATATCAGATTAACAGGCGAGTGGACCCAAGAGGAAAGACACCTGCATTGCAATCAGAAAGAATTGCTGGCGATATACAAAGTTCTCGAGTTTCATGCGCCGAAAATGGCTCAGAGTTCAGTGTTAATCCAGTCCGACAATCGCACTGCAGTGGCGTATCTGCGCAACGAAGGCGGAACAAAATCCCAAGTACTTATGGACTTGACACACAAAATATTTCGAATCCTGGACATTTTTCAGATTTATCTGAAAATTCATTACATTCCCGGCAAGTTCAACAATCACGCGGATTGTCTATCTCGACACCGACGACCTCCGGAATGGCACTTACTGCCGATTTGTACCGAAATGATATTTACAAAGATGGGCATACCGGTGATCGACTTGTTTGCGTCCAAGACGGCTCGAGTAGTAACCAATTATGCAACCCTGGATCTCAACGATCACGAAGCGATGTTTCACGATGCATTCAGCGTGACGTGGAACTTCCCACTCGCATGGGTCTTTCCGCCACCTTTTCTCATCCCCAAAGTATTGATGCATCTCAACCAGGCCACAGGAATGTATCTGATTGTAGTCCCTCGGTGGGAGAAGGTGTTTTGGAGAGCAGACCTCAAGTCACGGGCGATAGCAGCCCCGTTCATCTTGAGGAATCTGAGCCGGTTTCTGGTCGACATGACAACAGGGTTACCACCTCCCCAAGTTCAAGACATAACTCTCGAAATCTGGAAATGTGGGGGTGGGAAGAGAAAATAAAGTCGTGGAATTCAAATCAAATAGATTTACTTAAATCTTCCTGGCGACCTTCTACGTGGCGGACATATAAAGTTGCCTGGAATCGTTGGAAAGTATGGGCTAATCAACATAATATAAGTCCAACACACCCTGAAGGGTCAGACTTGGCCCAGTTTCTATCAGATCTATTTTTAAAAGACAATTTTTCATATAACACTATTCTTTTACATAAGTCAGTGGTTTCCACGCTCTGTAATGCAGAGTTGTCTGGTAAATTAAGTGACGATATTTTGGTCAAACACATTCTAAAATCTATATCTTTGAAGAAGCCAAAAATTTCAAAACCACCCATTTGGGACATAAACGTTCTGGCAGCATACCTGAACGATTACCCCGTAAATGATACAAATATTTTCCAAACTGTTCGACATACAGCGGCACTGTTAGCTCTGTGCTCAGGTCGCAGAATTCATGACCTTACACTTCTGAGTGTAGACGCAGAACATTGTATTTTACAAGATGATTTTATTATATTTTGGCCTCAGTTTGGTTCAAAAACAGACTGTAGTGAATTTAGGCAATCAGGGTGGAGACTAGTGAACAACCCACAAAATCAAAAGTTAAATCCTGTGTATTGGATCAATAAATGTATAGCGATCTTAAATGAAAGGCGCTGTAAATCTGGTACTTCCAATTTGTTCATAACCCTACGTGGGTCACCTTCTCCGGCTTCCCGTACGGTGATAGCGGGGTGGATTAAATCGCTTATGACTCAGGCTGGCATTACTGCCACCCCAGGAAGTGTACGCTCGGCCGTAGCTTCCAGTAACTGGATTAATAACTTTCCTCTCGATGATATTTTGGCTAGAGGAAATTGGAGATCGGCTAAAACCTTCCAAAATTACTATCGCCGTGAGGTGTTAGTAACCGCAGCTGATCGTTCTACCGTCACTGATCTTTTCAATCCTGTGAATTAGGTAAATCAACTTGTAGTAATTGATTCATTATTTATTTTGGCAAAATGTAAAATACCTATCCAAATGTTATTTTTATTTATCATAAAATAACGGGAGTGTGAATTTATTATTGTATTTATTTTGTTTTGATGTACATGCATAATGTGTTGTTATAATAAAGTATAACTCAATCAGATGCATATTTTATTTATTTTTCGCACACCTATAAATTTGTTAATCAACTTTTCACCAGGCGATAACAAACAGGTCTCATTATAATTTAAGCTTCTAATAACGGTCAAGTGGTTTAATAGACGCGTTTTACCTGAAATAAAACGCATATTAAACTACTTACCTTATTAGAAGCTTAGTTTTTACCTCTGCCTGGTGATATTGTCGACCCAATGGCGAGCAGGGGCGCGCGGTCCGTTGCCTGCGCTGCCCCACCTCGGCTGGTGAAAAGGTAGGGAGGTGCGAAAGGGATAGCGATATAGGGTAGAAAGAGACACAAATACAACGGAAACGAATATGCCTATCTCATTATAATTTAAGCTTCTAATAAGGTAAGTAGTTTAATATGCGTTTTATTTCAGGTAAAACGCGTCTATTACCACACTAAAGAATGAAGAACATTAAAGATATGCAATATGCATTATCTCTATAATTAATATTTCATTTATACATTTATTTGTATTACACTAACCTGCAGTAAAAATGTTATAAATAAAATTAATTTTGGTAAAAAAACATCATGAACACACTAGACTAGTAATATTATAAATCACTTTAACATTTTGAAATATACGCCAATTTTAATCAAGGAAAATGAAAATTCTTTAAATGAATTTTAAAGTATTTTTGGCGATTTATTAGCCTATTTTAGTTTCTTAAGTCCTATTTATACGAAAACTCGTCAAATTAGTGTGGGAGTGTGAAACGGAACGCAAGGGAGTGAGTGAGAAGGAATGAATTAATGAGTGAGTAAGTAAGAAAGAAGTGATTATGAAAGAAGACAGTGGGCTGAGTGTGAGTTCACATCAAACGCGCTCACTAGAAAAATGTATGAAAATTTTAGTTCTTGAACGTTTCCCGCTAGGGGCGCTGTACAATCCGTCATACATTTAATGTAATTTTTTGACGCGCTCACTGGTGAGCGCGTGAGATGTAAACTCACACTAGGCCCTCAGAACAGAAGACGATTGAAATACGACGGAGCGAGGACTTTCCTTCTCCTGAGGTTTATCCCGAAAAAATACAAATAAAGCTGAAGAAATACAACCGCCTTTCAATTCTTACATTAATCAGATGAAAACATAACCAACAACAATTTATTATTAACTCTTTTCTGAATAAAATAATAGAAAATATAGTAAAACTCATTTATAAATCAACAACATTATGTAAAGCTTTATTTACGTAGGTACTTTTCTGTTAAAAAAATATACTCCAATGGCACTAATTTATAAACCTTCTAACAAATTCTTAAGAAAAATTCTAAGAGGATCATAGCAGACTTATCAACTCGGAAAGGGATCGCCTTTCGCGAGCTGTTATCTGCAAGGCGAGGCGTTAACGTTACGATGCGGATAAGTGTGCGTTGCAGTATGGAGTTTCACACAAATAATACTGACCGCCTCGAGTTGATACAGTTACGATCCCTTTCCGGGTAAATACGTGTGCTACGTCCCTAAGAAAGACTACAAAAAATCAGTCACTCGTGATTTTTACTGAATCGATATTACACGTTAGAAATACCGGTATGTACCAGTAACGGTAACGTTATGCATTAGGTACAGTTATCAGTAGATACGGCCTACAGAAAAATATCATAATTTCATGTTTTGAGCTTTATGACTCAAGCGTTAACGTCAAAATCAATTGCTAATTGTAAATACGCACAATAATTTTATGTGTGATATAAAAATGATATAAAATTAACAAAAATGGGTATAATAATACCTTGTAAACCGCTAGCGTTCTACATATACGAGGGGCGGCTGAAAAGTTTTGAGCCTAAGTATCTTCAAGTGTTATTATTGACTCGCGCTAAATTTCATTAATTTGCCAATAACCTCCTTAGTATATGTACAAAGTTTCATTTCATTAGCGTCATCACGCTTTTAGTAATTAATTCGTAAACATCATCATGTCTCAGTCATCCGCGCAATGTACGAAATTGAAGTACACAGTTGTCATAAAATTCCTCAAAAAGAGGAACAAAACGCTGACGGTAACATTTCAAGAGATGTCTACAGTTTATGGGGAGTCTGGGCCTTCATTTGCCATCATGAAAGATTGGATCCGATAGTTCAAGCATGGCAGGGAGTCGCTAAAAGATGACCGCAAGTTAGGGCGGCCAGATTTCGCCATTAACGAATAAAATAATGAAAATTTAAATAATCTTGCTTTAGAGATCAGCGAATTAACCTGTGACGGATAGCTGAAGCCATAGGCATTAGCAAGGAACGTATCGGCGATATTTTTCATACTCATTTGCACATGAAATAGGGGTGCGCGCGATGGGTGCCAAAAATGCTCACGCTGCTCGACAACCAGCGTCGAGTCACAACTTCGCAGGAGTTTTAGGACATCTTTGGCCAAAATCCTTACAATTTTTTTTCTCACATTGTCACTATTGATAAAATTAATAGATCCGGCAGTACGATCTAGAGTCAAAATAAGAGTGAATGCAATGGATTCAAAAGGGAAAACGCCGCCGCGGAAATTCAAAGTGGAGCGATCGACACCCACGCTCATGGCCACTATTTTTGGGATTGTGGAGGAATTTTATTCATTGCCTACCTACTTAAAAAAAAAACTACAATAAACGGGGATTATTATGCTGTACTGTTGATAAGAGTGCGTCAAGTGGTTGTTGAAATATTAAGAGGCAAACTGGCGAAAGGAAATCTGTTATTGCAAGACAATTCGCCCGCGCACACCGCGCATGTTGCATGGCTTGCCACGGGTAAAACTGGATTTCAAGAAATGAATCACCCACCACACAGTATAGTCCAAATCCTTAGCTATTTTGTCTAATTCTCAAATTGGAAAAAAGATCTCCAGGAACGAAGATTTTTGAGTGGCAAAGAAATGAAGGCGGCGTTAAGGCCTCAGCCTCGAACTTAGCGGGCAGCGGGGCGGCGGCGGCGGCGGCGCGGGAGCGGCAGGATCTTATGCGTAAAATCAAATAGACCGGTTCTCGAAAACAGCGGCGCGGCAGCGGGGCGGCAGCGGGCAACGAGCGGGCAGCGCACTCCTTCTTTTGCCCACAATAAATCGAGCGTTAGGAATAAATTTGAATCGAAATAAAATTGTCGCCGTTGTTCAGACATTTCGTTTGCGAATAAAAACAAATATCTCGACAACACAACCCCGAACACAACACTTCGCCGCTAAAGCGCCGCGCGAGCTGCCCGCTTGTTTCGAGAACGGGTCTGCGTTGCCCGCCCCGCTCCCGCGCCGCCGCCGCTCCCGCCCCGCTGCCCGCTAAGTTCGAGGCTGAGGCCTTAGGGCTCATTTCGAAGGCAAAGATTGCGAATTTTTTTCAGTGGGTTAAAAGCTCTTTTACACAAATGTAAGAAGTCCGTTGTAGTAGAGGGAGATTAAATAGAAAAATATATTTTTTATACTTTTCTATCGGCATTTTTAATACCCTAGGCTCAAAACTTTTCAGCCGCCCCTCGTACAACGTGTTAATGAAAAAACGCAAAACCTCAGACACCCCAACTTATTTTTATTATAAAAGAATTATGTAAATTATTAAAATTAATTTTCGCGGATTATTTACGAAGATATTCACTCTTTTTGTTTTCGCCCCACGCACTTGTTATCTCTTTTTTACGCATTTCTGGAAACGTATTGACCTTTCACACGCTGATTGCAAGGCATGCACGCCTATGAGTAGGTTAGTAGTTAACGTAGATAGTTCATTCACCTCTGTAAGTAACGATTAAACAATTTGACCCTAATTTTTTATTAGTGGAATCGATTCTACTCTCGATTCCGAACAAACTAATTTCAGGTTTTGCGCTTTTTCATTAACACGTTGTATTACAACAACGACAAATAATAAGGGATGTGTTTGCCATAATAAATCATATAGGTACACGTCCGTATTCACAAACGATGCTTGCTTAAGTGAAGCAGCAAATCGAACGCACAGCGTTGAATAAAGCTCTGTGATTGGTTCGTGTGTCACCCTCATAGTAATGTTTGTGAATATGGACGTCAGTATAGTGTATTAGTAAGTAGGTAATATTTAACTTTAGTTTGTTCAAATATCTACAAAATCAACTGTCAAATATCGAAATATCATTAAAACGTATTTATTGTATAAATCACATATCGTTTTGCTGAGAAACATTTCATTAAAGTAAAAATACCGTTATCATAATAACGTTATTTAGTAACGTTACCAATAAAATAACGATAAATTTACCGGAACGAGTAATAAAATTGGGTAGGTCCATTCATTGTCACTACCCAACTCTATTATCCAATGTAAAACTGAGAACCAAATAAATAAATAAATACTAACTAACAGTCTTCTCTTGGAGTGGTACGGTGGTGTCCCTGTATATGACGTCATACTGCTGCGGCGGCGGCAGCATTTTCTCGCCTTCTTCTGGTGACGTCACTTGCTTCGCTTCTGCGGAAGAAACGGTCACTTTAATGATTAATGAATACTATACTAATATTTTAAAGCTGAAGTGTTTGTTTGGTTGAACGCGAATCTCAGAAACTACTGGTCCGATTTAAAGCTCGCTTCCACCTTCGGCCTGATCATCACTTACCATCAGGTGAGATACAGGCCAAGAGCATCCTCGTTGTGGATGAAAAAAATATGTTGGATAGTTCGTTCATCGAGGAAGGCTTTAGGCTATATAACATCACCCTACAGCCAATGCCAATGCAAAAACGGGAAATATTATTTTAAGTATTTTCACGCGTTCGAAGCCGCGGGAATTATATTATCCGAATCCGACGAGCATGCAATTTTCAGTGGAGGGTTGCACCCACCCGTTCCTGGCGTAAAAAGATGATCCGTGTGTAAAATTATGATCCGAGTGTAAAATGATGATCCGAGTGTAAAATGATGATCCGAGTGTAAAATGATGATCCGAATAAAATGATGATCCATGTGTAAAATTACGATCCGAGTGTAAAATTATCATCCGAGTGTTAAATTATGATCCGAGTGTAAAATGATGATCCGAGTGTAAAATGAAATGATCCGAGTGTAAAATTATGATCCGCGTGTAAAATGATGATCCGAGTGTAAAATTATGATCCGCGTGTAAAATTATGATCCGAGTGTAAAATTATGATCCGCGTGTAAAATGATGATCCGAGTGAAAATGATGATCCGAGTGTAAAATGATGATCCGAGAGTAAAATTATGATCCGAGTGTAAAATGATGATCCGAATGTAAAATAATGTTCCGAGAGTAAAATTATGATCCGAGTGTAAAATGATGATCTGAATGTAAAATGATGATCCGAGTGTAAAATGATGATCCGAGTACAAAATGATGATCCGATTGTAAAATAATGATCCGAGTATAAAATGATGATCCGATTGTAAAATAATGATCCGAGTATAAAATGATGATCCGAGTGCAAAATGATGATCCGAGTGTAAAATTATGATCCGAGTGTAAAATGATGATCCAATGAAAATGATAATAAACTCACCAGTCCTTTTTTCATTTCGCCTCTGTACAATATGTGATATAGCATGAATGCCTGAAGCCACTATAGCAACTACAGACAGGGCGCGGAAAGACCCCCGCCCGCCCATACGGCTGTATAACTGCCCGCCCACCAGTGAGAATGGCTCGAAGCAGAAGAAACAGAAGAAGAAGAAGAAGTAACTTAATAGAAGAAGAAACTCCGAAAACAGAAGGAGAAACTCCAAAAGAAGAAAAAATCTCCGAAAAAAGAAGAAGAAATCCAAAATAAGACAAAGAAACTCACTAGAGAAGAAAAATAATCTCGCCAGAGAAAAAACTCACCTGCTCTCGTTTCAAATGCTATATGTATAAGAGAGAAGAAGAAGCTGATTCTCGCCTCAGCCCCACAAGTAATTGTCATTATTATAAGAAAAAAGAAGATAAAGAAACTCACTAGCTTTCGCGTCAGCCCCATAAGTCATTGCATGAAAGAAAGAAATTAGGAAAGAAAGAAGAAGTAACTCACCAGCTCTCTTGTCAGCGCTCCTCTGTACCACATGTGATACAGCATGAATGCCTGAAGCCACTATAGCAACTACAGATAGGGCGCGGAAAGTGAGGCCGGCCCGAGGCAGACGGAAGAGGAAGAAGAAACTCAGGAGGAAACAGATAAAGAAGAAGAAGAAACTCCGATAGTAGAAGCAGAAACTCCAAAAGAAGAAAAAAAACTCCGAAAAAAGAAGAAGAATTCCAAAACAAGAAGACACTCCGATAAAAGAAGAAATCCAAAATAAGAAACTCAGGAAGAAGAAGACACTCCGACAGAAGAAGAAGAAACTCACCAAAGAAGGAAGAGAAGAAGCTCACCAGTAAAGAAAAAAATCACCAGATAAGAAGAAAACTCACGAGATCAAAAGAAGAAACTCACTAGAGAAGAAAAAGAATCTCGCCAGAGAAATAACACCATCTCTCGTTTCAAATGCATATAAGAAAGAAGAAAAACAAGAAACTCAGTAGATCTCGCGTCAGCCCCCTAAGTCATTGCATAAAAGAAAGAAAGAAATTAGGAAAGAAAGAAGAAGTAACTCACCAGCTCTCTTGTCAGCGAACTTCTGTACAACATGTGATACAGCATGAATGCCTGAAGCCACTATAGCAACTACAGACAGGGCGCGGAAAGACCCCCGCCCGCCCATACGGTTGTATAGCGCCCGAAGCGAAGGCGACCCGAGGCAGACGGGAGAGAAAGAAAAATAAGAAGAAAAAACTCACCAGAGAAGAAGAAGTAACTCACTAAAGAAGAAGAAGGTCACCAAAGAAGAAGGAACTCAAAAAGTTAAAGTAACTCCGAAAAAAGAATAAACTCAACAGAGAAGAAAAAGAAACTCATCGTATCATTAGCATGAAAGAAGAAGACACTCCGAAAGAAGAACGAAATCTGAAAGAAGAAGAAACACGGAAAAAGAAAAGCCTCACCAGAGAAGAAAAAACTTATCAGCTCTCGTGTCAGTCCCACAAGTGATCATCATAAAATATAAGGAAGAAGAAGAAGCAACTCATCAGCTCTCCAGCTCTCGCGTCAGCTCCCTAAGTCATTGCATAAAAGAAAGAAAGAAATTAGGAAAGAAAGAAGAAGTAACTCACCAGCTCTCTTGTCAGCGCTCCTCTGCACCACATGTGATACAGCATGAATGCCTGAAGCCACTATAGCAACTACAGATAGGGCGCGGAAAGACCCCCGCCCGCCCATACGGCTGTATAACTGCCCGCCCACCAGTGAGAATGGCTCGAAGCAGAAGAAACAGAAGAAGAAGAAGTAACTTAAATAGAAGAAGAAACTCCGAAAGCAGGAGAAACTCCAAAAGAAGAAAAAATCTCCGAAACAAGAAGAAATCCAAAATAAGACGAGAAACTCAGGAAGAAGAGGACACTCCGACAGAAAAATAAACTCCGAAAGAAGAAGAAGAAACTCACCAAAGAAGGAATAGAAGAAGCTCACCAGTAAAGAAAAAAATCACTAGATAAGAAGAAACTCATGAGATCAAAAGAAGAAACTCACTAGAGAAGAAAAAGAATCTCGCGAGAGAAATAACACCTGCTCTCGTTTCAAATGCATATAAGAAAGAAGAAAAACAAGGAACTCACTAGCTCTTGCGTCGGCCCCCTAAGTCATTGCATAAAAGAAAGAAAGAAATTAGGAAAGAAAGAAGAAGCAACTCACCAGCTCTCTTGTCAGCGCTCCTCTGTACAACATGTGATACAGCATGAATGCCTGAAGCCACTATAGCAACTACAGATAGGGCGCGGAAAGACCCGCGCCCGCCCATACGGCTGTATAACTGCCCGCCCACCAGTGAGGATGGCCCGAAGAAGAAACAGAAGAAGAAGAAGTAACTTAAATAGAAGAAGAAACTCCGAAAGCAGAAGGAGAAACTCCAAAAGAAGAAAAAAATCTCCGAAAAAAGAGGAAGAAATCCAAAATAAGACGAAGAAACTCAGGAAGAAGAAGACACTTCGACAGAAGAAGTAACTCCGAAAGAAGAAGAAGTAACTCACCAGAGAAGAAGAAACTCACCATAGGAGGAGAAGAAGCTCACCAGTAAAGAAATAAAGACTCACCAGATAAGAAGAAACTCACTAGAGAAGAAAAATAATCTCGCCAGAGAAGAAACTCACCAGCTCTCGTTTCAAATGCTATATAAGAGATAAGAAGAAGCTGATTCTCGCCTCAGTCCCACAAGTAATTGTCATAATTATAAGAAAAAAGAAGAAAAAGAAACTCACTAACTTTCGCGTCAGCCCCCTAAGTCATTGCATAAAAGAAAGAAAGAAATTAGGAAAGAAAGAAGAAGCAACTCACCAGCTCTCTTGTCAGCGCTCCTCTGCACCACATGTGATACAGCATGAATGCCTGAAGCCACTATAGCAACTACAGATAGGGCGCGGAAAGACCCCCGCCCGCCCATACGGCTGTAAGCGAGGGGGCCCCGAGGCAGAGAAAGAAAGGGAAAGAAAGAGAGGGAGAGAAAGAAGAAGAAACTCCGAAAGAAGAAGAAACTCCTAAAAACAAGAAGATGACACTCCGGAACAAGAAGAAATTCACCAAAGTAGACGAAGAAACCTACCAGAGTAGACGATACTCAACAGAGAAGAAACTCACCAAAGAAGAAACTCAGCTCTCATATCAGCCCCTAAATCATTAGCATGAAAGAAGACGCTCCGAAAGAAGAAGAAAATCTGAAAGAAGAAGAAACACGGAAGAAGAAACACCTCACTAGAGGAGAAGAAACTTATCAGCTCTCGTGTCAGTCCCACAAGTGATCATCATAAAATATAAGGAAGAAGAAGACGCAACTCATCAGCTCTCCAGCTCTTGCGTCAGTCCCCTAAGTCATTGCATAAAAGAAAGAAAGAAATTAGGAAAGAAAGAAGAAGCAACTCACCAGCTCTCTTGTCAGCGCTCCTCTGTACAATATGTGATACAGCATGAATGCCTGAAGCCACTATAGCAACTACAGACAGGGCGCGGAAAGACCCGCGCCCGCCCATACGGCTGTATAACTGCCCGCCCACCAGTGAGCCGAAGGCGAAACCTGAAAAAAAAAGGAATCTTTAATACCACACAAAATTGATACATGACTAACGCCCGTATTCACAAACATTACTATGAGGTCTCACAGTACGCGTGGACGCACAGGGTAACACAGGAACCAATCACAGGCTCTATTCAACGGTGTGCGTTCGATTTGCTACTTCACTTAAGCAAGCATCGTTTGTGAATACGGGCGTAAATGCCACAGGGCGTTCTGTGCCGGTTAACCTTTCGGGTTAAAAAACGTTTGACAGTTATTTGATAAATCAATAGTATTTCTTGTCGATAGTGAGAGGAAAGATAATATATCGATAGTATCACCATGTGCAATATGTTACTATCGACAGGAAATTTTGAGCACCCCTATTAATAATGACAATACTATCGTTTTTATTTTGTTGAGGGGCTATTTTAATGTTAGTTCAATGAAGTCCTAATATCACTGCGAGGTATCCCGTAAAAAAAGGATTCGTTTGAATTTCCAACACACACTTGTGTGTTCACATCAGTGGGCTGAGTTGTAAGTTTACATCAAAAGACCTCACTAGTGAGCGCGTTAAAAAAATGTATGAACATTTTAGTTCTTGAATGTTTCCGCTAGGGGCGCTGTACAATCCGTCATACATTTAATGTCATTTTTTTACGCGCTCACTAGTGAGGACACTAGGCACTTAGTCCAGTTTTGTGAGATACTGCAGTACTGGATCCCTGCAGGATGTACTGGATTGCTGCCGCTGTATTGGATTGCAGTGATAAAAGGCCCTGGCGCAGAACTGACGGCCGATGGGGCAGCAAGGTTCTGGAGTGGAGGCCGCGTACCGAAAAACGCAGCGTGGGACGTCCACCCACAAGGTGGACCGGCGACCTGATAAAGGTAGCAGGAAGGCGCTGGATGCAGGCCGCTACCAACCGTGCGATGTGGAAGTCATTGGGGGAGGCCTATGTTCAGCAGTGGACGTCCTGTGGCTGACCTGATGATGATGATGGCTTACCATAGCTACCGTCCGTGCCATACTCAGAAACAAGAAGAAAAAAAAGACACTCCAAAAGACGAAGATGAAAAAAGACAGTCCAAAAGACGAAGAAGAAAATAGCACTTTATAAAAAGAAGAAGAAAGAAAAAGACACTTTAGAAGAAGAAGACATTCAAGAAGAAGATGACACATGAAGAAGAAGACGCAGAGAAGAAGATACTTTTTCTGAGTGTCTTCTACTTCTTCTTGTTTCAGTGAGTGTCTTCTTCTAAGTGTCTTCTTCTTTCAGTAAGTGTCTTCTTCCCAGTGTAGGATTCTCCTGAGTATCTTCTTCTAAATGTCTTCTTCTAAGAATCCTCTGATTCTGATTCTGAGTCTCTTCTTATTAGTTCCCGCGTCAGCTAGACACGTCATGACCTGATGATGATGATGATGATGACAATGACTTACCGACGCCATCATCCATGCCGGCCACGATCCCTTGTACAGTGGCAGAGTATCCTTCAGGCGCGACGTGCGCCGCGTACCCCACTATACACGAGTAGCATAATGCGTAGGTCGGCCCTTGCATTGTGGACTGGCTGGCCTGGTGATGACGATGATGATAATGACTTACCGACGACATCGTCCGTGCCATACTCAGAAAGAAGAAGATAAAGACACTCCAAAAGACGAAGAAAAAAAAAGACCCTCTAAAAGACGAAGAAGAAAATAGCACTTTATAAGAAGAAGAAGAAAGAAAAAGACACTTTAGAAGAAAGACACTCAAGAAGAAGATGACACATGAAGAAGACACTGAGAAGAAAGCAAGAGAAGAAGATACTTAAAAACGTTTGCTTCTTCTTTTTTCGGAGTGTCTTCTTCTTAATGACTTTTTCTTCTGAGTGTCTTCTTCTTCCTCCAAATTTCTTCTTTTTCTTCCGAGTGTTTTTTTCTTCTATCTGAGTGACTTTTTATTCTTCTGAGTGTCTTCTTTTTCTTCTAAGTGTCTTCTTCTTCTTCTGAGTCGCTTCTTCTTCTTCTAAGTGTCTTCTTCTTCTTCTGAGTCGCTTCTTCTTCTTCTGAGTGTCTTCTTATTAGTTCCCGCGTCAGCTAGTCACATGACCTGATGATGATGTGTAATGATGATGATGATAAAAGGCCTATAACTTACCGACGCCATCGTCCATGCCGGCCACGATCCCTTGTACAGTGGCGGAGTATCCTTCCGGCGCGACGTGCGCCGCGTACCCCACTATACACGAGTAGCATAATGCGTAGGTCGGTCCTTGCATTATAGACTGGAAGAAAACATAAATCTAAATATACCTATTACCTATATGTCAACGTGAAATTGTGAACTCTGTCAGTTTATAATATAACGCGTTAGATTGTAAATTAACAGTGGGTTAGGTTAGATTGTAATTTAACTACGTCAGATTGTAATCTGACGGAATTCACAATTTTACGGTGACATATATAACTCAAAGGTGACTGACTGACTGACATAGTGATCTATCAACGCACAGCCCAAACGCACAGCCCAAACCACTGGACGGATCGGGCTGAAATTTGGCATGCAGGTAGATGTTATGACGTAGGCATCCGCTAAGAAAGGATTTTAAGAAACTCCACCCCTAAGGGAGTAAAACGGAGCCACGCGTACGAAGTCGCGGGCAGCCGCTAGTAAAGGAATATTCCTAGTGACGTGAGTGATATCCGATGGTAATTTTTGACTCTGGTACACTTGGAATATCTTTTCGCGGAAGTGATACTGCGCGCAAATGCTTTTAACGCTTGTGGATTCGCTCAAGTGTTTTTGCGCAGGTGTCCTAATACGCACTATGCACTATGGGCCACACTTCCAGCTACCTATTTCCGGTCATATCGTCTAGTTATATTGTGAAGAATCAACATTTGATGAAAGCGAGAGCAAAAACGGAAATGGATAGTTAACAGTGTGGCCGTGTGTGCACAGTCAAAATTCATATTCTGACTGATTTTTGCAGTTATAAGTGGTTGTAAAAAAATCTGTCAAAAATTATTTCGCCTGATTGAAAATTTACCAATCAGTCAAAATTCACACACATTTATGATTAATAACTTCTACAATCAGTGCTGTAGACAATAATGAAAACATAAAAATATCGGTATTCCGTTACGTTACTGATCGTAACGGAATACCGATATTTTTATGTTACCATCAAAACGATATACCGGTAAAAGTATTTCTGTTTTAAACTTATATTTTTTAGAAAGTTGAAAAAATCTATTGCCTCAACTACCAAACCAAAGGTAGTGGTTTCGAATTGTTCGAAATCGAACTCCACCGAAGGCAATATTATTTTTTCGAGTTAATTTTTTTTTAAATTGTTTTTAAGATCTTAGCGCTCCTGCACACGACGCCGCTACCGCGCCGCCGCCGCGCCGTCGCACTATGGATCGAAATTGCGATTTATGGACATAGCGATTTTTTCCACAATTTCTATTTGAAAAAATTACCTATCGATAGGTTACGTTATTTTGATGAATGAATGCTGCACAAGTTTTTCTCTAAAACTAATAGTTTGGCTGGAAAAAAATATTTTCCATTTTCGTTGTATGGAATGAAACATAAAGTGGTCGACTTCGACTAAGCCTTGACAGATCTTGCTTTAAAACTACTTGAGCCTTGTTTTATGGCTTGTTGACTATAATCCTACGCAATCAGCGCGCGCCCAAAGTTGCCCGTTCACAAGTTATGAGGTTCTGAAAATTTTTAAAAAAGTAAGTAAAAGTGACTTTTTTTTGGAATATCTTTAAAGATTTAACGAAAATATAAAGATTATATACGTTAATAATGTGAATTAACCTTAAATTACTGCTAAAAACACATTTTAATAAAATTAAAAGAAATAAAATCAGCGATATTTTTTTCACAATTTCTGTTTGAAAAAAATACCTATCGATAGGGTATGTTATTCTGATGAATAAATATTATGAAACGTTTTTCTCTAAAACCAATAGTTTGGCTGGAAAAAAAAAATCCATTTTCATTGTATGGGACACAAAGTGGTCGATTTCGACTAAGCCTTGACAGATTTTGCTTTAAATCTACTTGAGCCTTGATCTATGGCTTGTTGACTATAATCCTACACTAACAGCGCGCGCACAAAGTTGCCCGTTCAGAAGTTATGAGGTTCTGAAAAATTAAAATTAAAGTCGTCGGCGTCGCCGCGCCCTGTTTATACGCACCGAGTGCAAAGGCGCGAAGAGGGCGCGGCGGCGGCGCGGCAGCGGGTTTCACGCGACGCGTAAAAACAGTGCAAAGGCGCGGCGACGGCGCGGCGGCGGCGCGGTAGGGGCGTCGTGTGCAGGAGCGCTAAGATCTTAAAAACAATTTTAAAAAAATCGTGTGCAGGAGCGCTTATACGTACCTCGATGAAGACCAAATGCCATGGATGCTGTATGAGCGATATGAACACCATTCTCAGCCCGTAGCACAGTAGCGAGAAAGACATGGTCGGCCCGTAGCCCCAACGCTTTATTATTTTACCTGAAAAGACGAAAAAAGCTGATAGATTACTTTATTATATTATTATGAATAAACTAGCTTTCCGCCAGCGGCTTCGCCCGCGTGGACTCCGAAAACCCCAAATATTTTACGGAACCCTATTTTTTTTCAAAATAAAATATAGCCTATGTTACTCGTGGATAATGTAGCTTTCGAATGGTGAAAGAATTTTTAAAAACGGTCCAGTAGTTTTTGAGCCTATTCATTACAACCAAACAAACAAACAAAGTTTTCCTCTTTATAATATTAGTGTAGATAAGGACTATTCCCACCTCTCGTTCCTGCATTTTCATTCTCCATTTGCTTGCAAATAGAGAGGGTTGTCTTTCTGCAGTGGAGAATAACGTCCGTATTCATAAACACGACTATGAGTTCTCACAGTGCGCGTGGGCGAACCGGGTGACACAGAGTTCTATTCAACGCTGTGTGTTCGATTTGCTGCTTCACTTAAGCAAGCATCATTTGTGAATACGGGAAGGTTATCCAAAAATGTTTCATCTAAAAAAGGTCATTGCAAAATTTTATTTGAGCAGACTTGACCCCCTCTATTCCGGAGCCCTGGTAATCTTCTTAAAGTCTACAGTCTAATGGTTCATCTAGCCTCGGGAGCTCTTTTAGACCGGGGGCCCTAAATGAAAAAAATGTAAATGAAAAAATACTTATTCAGTATCTTTAAAGTTTACATATTGTTGCAAGTGGCTGGGGTCTCGTTTTAATTATAATACCTGTGTTAGGAGGCCCCGCTCTTTCTTAAAATACAATAATACAAATAACTTACCCGAGAAGTAGAAAAAGAGCAGCTCCCCTACGAAGCTTTGCCCGGCGACCACCACGCCCTCTATGAGCTTGATCTGCGCCATGTGACCCGTCTTCTCGGCTAGCTCTTCCAGAAACCTGCACACAGGCAACTTTTTAAGTCCCGTTTTAGTCCCTGCATTACTGGATCTCGCAAAACTGGACCGACGTGTGAATACACATACATAAATCATAATATGTATGTATGAAATTCGAATTACGCATTCGAACGATTCAGATTTTTGCAGGACACTGCAAACGGGGTGTTCGTGTGAAGGATAATATTAAAACACGTATGTATACTAAAGTCCGGTCGCCGAGCAGATAGAATTTCGTACAATGACTCCAAGCTACCCATCTTTATCGGTCGCACGTAATTATATTGCTGTCGCGACTGTGCGACGGGCAGCCCGCCCCAGCTTTGGGTCATTGTATAAGATTCTATCTGCTTGGCGACCGGACTTTACTAAATGGGATCCTGCAAAAACGGGTTGTTTATTTATTTATTTATTGATAAAGATTTACCAACAACATATCATTTCACATGCATCGTTACATTATTAGAAAGCTAGAATCTAGAAAAGATACGCCTTTACAGGTAAATACAGCATTCAAAGAAATGTTTACTTGGAAATAAGTTCAAAATCCCTGTGCGTGTCGTCCCGATTAAGAGAGGCACAAACCACAGAGGCTACTGATTGAAAATTATGGGTAGGTACTTTGATAGTTGAGCTATGATAATAATTGCAACTTGAACTCACCAGAACATATAGTAAATGATGAAAGAGTCGAAGGTGCCGGCCACCACGGCAAACACAATGAAGACCAGCACTCGTGGCATCTTCAGCACTTGGCGTAATGCCGCGCCCGAGTCTTCGGGACTGCTAAGAGCGGGCAGCTGGAATTTAAGTCATAAATATTTAACCCTTTATACAACACGGCAAGCCACTTTCTAAAGCTACGGGACTATTCCCACCTCTCGTTCCCACCGCTGCAACTCCTGTGTGGCAAGGATCTACAGCTTGACCGCCAATAACCCAACCAGTGAAGGTCAAGTTTGTCCCGGGGGAAAGTGAATACCCTTATTTATACGGCAGTGGGAATATGGTTCCCACCATATTTTGAATTTCAGTTTATTTCCTTGTCTAAAAGTCCAAATACAATGAAAAGTTCGAACTTGTTATGGTCGTTAAAGGCTTACAAATATGTAGTATCCAGTTTAATTTATAAAATTACATAATTTTTTTAACTATACCTACTTACCCACTGTTGTTTAGGCCCAATGGGGTATGCATGAAAATAATAATTTCAGTTAACATAGCATAAACAGTTGGGATAATCAATAAATAAATTAGTAACAAAACGGCAAATTACTATAAAGATAAACGATCTATGTAATTGTACTGGGACACAGCAACAATCAGTTAGCAGGTTTGATGGACAATACACCTTATTTTCACAGCTGTAGGGACTGTTTTAGCGTTACCTAGATACATGCAATCAATCTGAGCCTCTTAGAGTGTCCAACTGTAGAGTTTATAGCATTAGAGTAAGTCGTGGAACAATACACCTTATATCCAAAGCTGAAAGGTCTATTTTGAACGTGTCTGAACTTCTGACCTGAGTTGATGACCGGACTATGCCCTCATATGTCCCATTTAAAGGAATGTATACCTTATATCTACAGTTGAAGGGCCTGTATTTGCATGAGTTTGTATTAGAGTGTACTCACAGTGAGCGCTCTACAGCTGTATCCACCGCTGTGGCCACCAGAGTTGACAAACGATGCACCTTATACCTATGGCATCAAAGCCTATGGTATTTGCTGGGTGCTACAAGACTGTCTAGCTCCAAGCGTCATAGAGTTAAAGGAATATACGCCTTATATCCACAGCTGAAGGATCTATTTTAGACGAGCAACTTCCCTGACATTCTGACTTGAATTGATGCGCCTAATGTCCAATATACACCTTATTTCTAAAGCTGAAGGGCCTATTTTGGCATGTACTCACAGTGAGAGCCCTACAGCTGTACAGGTCCACGGCTGTAGCAGCTATGGCGACCACGAACGCCGGAGTGAAGTCCTTATACTCCCCGGCAGACACCTAGTCTACCATCCATCCAAGTTAAAGAACAATGCACCTTATGTCCATGGTATTAAGACCTTATTAGCTTGGAGCAACTTGACTTTATGCCTTGATGCGCTGGAGTCCACCAACCAGCCCCCTAGTAACGCTGTGAGCCCGTACCCAGCTGATTTGCACCTTATGGCCAGGGCATGAGAGTAGTAAATATACTTGGAGCTACTAGTCAGTGCCTGAGGTATGGGAGTGGTAGGGAAGGGATGACATTGACATTTATGACGTGACAGAGCATAAAATCTGAAGTCTCACTGACGTTTGACCGTTTCAAAAACACCCTTCCGTGCCGCTCCCATACTCACTGACACTGACTCAGTTAAAACCTAGACCTATAGAATCATATTCTTGGAGTTACTAGACATGGATGCGTGTCTAGAAGTCGCAGAAGAATGTGCCTTATATCCACAGCTGGAGAGCTTGTTTTGGCAATTTCACTGATGATCTGATCTGGGCCTCTTAGAGTGTCTAGCTGTAGAGTTGACCTCTCGTTCCCACCGCTGCAACTCCTGTGCAGCCAGGATCTACAGCTTGACCGCCAATAACCCAACCAGTGCAGGTCAAGTTTGTTCTTTCACTTTATTTCCATCTATCAGATGGAGATCTAAAGGAATGTACACCTTATGTCTAAAGCAGAAGGGTTCATTCTGGCGTGTACTTACAGTGAGAGCCCTACAGCTGTAAAGGTCCACGGCTGTAGCAGCTATGGCGACCACGAACGCCGGAGTGAAGTCCTTGTACTCCCCAGAAGACACCGAGTCCACCAGCCATCAAATTACAGAACAATGCACCTTATGTCCATGGCATTAGGACCTTATAAGCTTGGAGCAACTTGACTTTATGCCTTGATGCGCTGGAGTCCACCAACCAGCCCCCTAGTAACGCTGTGACCTCGTACCCTGCTGAATTGCACCTTATGGCCGGGGCATTAGAGTCGTATATGCTTGAAGCTACTATACGATACCATGCGTGGACCTAGCGCTGGTTTGTAGAACTTGTAGAAAAATGTGTCTTATATCCACAGCTGAAGGGCCTATTTTGGCAATTTCACTGATGATCTGATCTGGGCCTCTTAGAGTGTCTAGCTCTCGTTCCCACCGCTGCAACTCCTGTGTAGCCAGGATATACAGCTTGACCGCCAATAACCCAAACAGTGCAGGTCAAGTTTGTTCTTTCTCTTTATTTCCACGTCTAATGGAATATGCACCTTATGCCTATAGCAGAAGGGTTAATTCTGGCGTGTACTTACAGTGAGAGCCCTACAGCTGTAAAGGTCCACGGCTGTAGCAGCTATGGCGACCACGAACGCCGGAGTGAAGTCCTTGTACTCCCCGGCAGACACCGAGTCCACCAGCCATCAAATTACAGAACAATGCACCTTATGTCCATGGCATTAGGACCTTATAAGCTTGGAGCAACTTGACTTTGTGCCTTGATGCGCTGGAGTCCACCAACCAGCCCCCTAGTAACGCTGTGATCCTGTACCCTGGTGAATTGGACCTTATGGCCAGGGCATTAGAGTCGTATATGATTGGAGCTACAAGACTGTACCATGCGTGGACCTAGCGCTGGTTTCTAGAACTCTGGAAGAATGTGCCTTATATCCACAGCTGAAGGGCCTGTTTTAGCATTTCCTGGATACGTGCAGTCAATCTGAGCCTCTTAGAGTGTCTAGCTGGAGATTTGATGGAATATACACCTTATGTCTACATCTCAAGGGTGTTTTTTATCTACAATGAGGATTCTCTTGGCCTGCATCTCCTCACCTGATAGAAAGTGAAGGTCAAGCCGAAGGTGGAAGCGAATTTTAAGTGTACTCACAGTGAGAGCTCTATCCACAGCTGTAGAGCCTGTTTTAGCATTTTCTGGATACATGCAGTCAATTTGGGCCTCTTAAGAGCGTCTAGTTACCAGCGCCCTAGGGTTCATGAAGGATTATGCACCTTATGTCCACAGCTAAAGGGTTTTTTAAGAGTGTACTGTGAGAGCCCTGCAGCTGTACAGGTCCACCGCTGTAGCCGCAATCAACTGAGTTGTTGAAAGATGCACCTTATGCCTATGGCATTTGAGTCTATAGTACCTACTCATATTTGCTTGGTGCTGCTTGACTGACTAGCTCCAAGCGTCATAGAGTTGAAGGAATATACACCTTATGTCCACAGCACAAGGTACTCACAGTGAGAGCCCTACAGCTGTAAAGGTCAACCGCTGTAGCAGCTATGGCGACCACGAACGCCGGAGTGAAGTCCTTGTACTCCCCGGCAGACACCGAATCCACCAGCCATCAAATTACAGAACAATGCACCTTATGTCCATGGTATTAAGACCTTATTAGCTTGGAGCAACTTGACTTTATGCCTTGATGCGCTGGAGTCCACCAACCAGCCCCCTAGTAACGCTGTGAGCCCGTACCCAGCTGAATTGCACCTTATGGCCAGGGCATTAGAGTCGTAATTGCTTGGAGCGACTAAACTATGTACCATCGCTGGGTTCCAGAACTTATGGAAGAATGCACCTTATATCCACAGCTGGAGAGCTTGTTTTAGTATTTCCTAGATACATGCAGTCAATCTGGGCCTCTTAAGAGTGTCTAGATCCCAGCGTCCTAGGGTTTATGATGGATTATGCACCTTATGTCCACCGCTAAAGGGTTTTTTAAGAGTGTACTCACAGTGAGCGCTCTACAGCTGTATCCTCCGCTGTGGCCACCAGAGTTGACAAACCATGCACCTTATGCCTATGGCATTAGAGCCTATGCTATTTGCTTGGTGCTACAAGACTCTCTAACTCCAAGCGTCATAGAGTTAAAGGAATATACGCCTTATATCCACAGCTGAAGGGTCTAAAAGATAACTTCCCTGACCTTCTGATTTGAATTGATGCGCCTAATGTCCAATATACACCTTATTTCTAAAGCTGAAGGGCCTATTTTGGCATGTACTCACAGTGAGAGCCCTACAGCTGTATAGGTCCACTGCTGTAGCAGCTATGGCGACCACGAACGCCGGAGTAAAGTCCTTGTACTCCCCAGAAGATACCGAGTCCACCAGCCAGCCCCCTAGTAACGCTGTAATTCCGTATCCTGCGGTACCCCATGCCCTTTGCGCTCCGTATTTTGAGCTGCGTTCAGGTCCTGCAGAAGAAAAATTGAAGTATTATCAAAATGTGATCTAAGGTATCTAAATAGTAGATATTATTTATTACTATAGTCTGGTCTGTGAGTACGTAGAATTTTGTCCAATGACCCCAAGCTACCCATCCTTATCGCTCGCGCATAATTATATTGCTATCGCGCTCGCACACTCACTGCGGGCGCCCGTCGCACAGTCGAGACAGCAATATAATTACGCGCGAGCGATAAGGATGGGTAGCGTGGGGTCATTGGACAAAATTCTACGTGCTCACAGACTGGGCTTTAGCTGTGCCCGCTTATGATTCTTAAAGCTCAAAGTTGAACAGCGTGCTATGGAGAGGGCTATGCTTTGTGTTTATTGAATAGAATAAAGGAATTTGAATTTAAGATCAAATCAGAAATGAGGAGATCCGTTAACGAACTAAAGTCGCTGACATAACCCGACGGATTAGCAAGCTGAAGTGGCAATGGGCAGGGCACATAGTACGCAGAACTGACGGCCGATGGGGCAGCAAGGTTCTGGAGTGGAGGCCTCGTACCGGAAAAGGCAGCGTGGGACGTCCACCCACAAGGTGGACCGACGACATCATCAAGGTAGCAGGAAAGCGTTGGGTGCAGGCCGCTAACAACCGGGCAACATGGAAATCATTGGGGGTGGCCTATGTTCAGCAGTGGACGTCCTGTGGCTGAAATGATGATGATAATGCTCATGCAAGGAGACTAATGACCTGACGATGACCCCTAAATATTTAAAAACAAAATACAACTCACCCAAAACATCAAAGCACACAGCGTCTCCAATACAATTCGCAACATTGAACGCGACTGTGCCCAAACACATCAACACTACAAACGCCCAGAAAGACGCTGTCATGTAAAAACTCCCATCGTTACTCTTCTCCTCAACTGTCCTATGAGCCACCTTGGTTTTAGCGTATATATCCTTCGCCCCCAAACCGTCTTTGGTGTAATCCACCACTAGATGTTCATCTGAAAAATTCGACACATCCCTTCGACTCCGATTCACGGTCATATCCTCTTCAAAGCATAGAAGATTGCAGTCGATTTTCGGCACGCACGTCACCTCTCCCTGTCTCACATCGTCAAACTCCATATGGAAGAGCGAGCACGAGTCATTTCTCACTGTATCGTCGACGTATAACGTGTTTATGTACGTCGAATTCGACAGGTACGCAGCAAAATTGCTCGTGGTAGAACAGTTCCAATGGCAGCTATACTTGTCTAAAAATGTGTCGTGTGTATATTTTTTGAGGTATATAGTGTCGTTTAGGGTGTATACGTATTCTAAGATGGGCGGTTCAGCGTCAGGAGGCTCGGGCATGGGTAAAAACCATAGACAACAGTACGAGCCCGTCATGATTGTTATTAGAAGCATGAAGACTAGTTTTCTGTGGGCCTGGAAAAAAAGAAAATTTAATTTTGTTAGCTAACCCTTTATACTGTAGGTAATATAGCTAGTTCTCATCATATTTTGAACTTTATTTCCTTGTTAAGACAAAAACAATGAATTTGGACTTGTCATGCCCGTTAATAAAAAACTTTCTAGCAGAATAGAATAAGACTATCCCCACTCTTCCTGTGGATTTCGTAAAAGGCGACTGTCAGGGACAAATAATTATGCGCGTGGGTTCACCAAAACAGCATCGGCGGGGTTCGAATCCACGTTCTTCTATTAGTCTTAATCCGGCACTGAGTTTAAGACCAACCCCTCTTCAGTTATTGCGATGTGTGACCTAGGGGTATGTGTACAAACAAATATGATATCCTTACCGGCCAGTAATCGACCACGTATCCAAACAGCGGTTTAGCAGCTGCCCACAGCAGCGGCAGAACAGCGGTGACCAGCCCCATGACCCCTGGAGACACTCCCAGCTGGCGACCGAACACATTCATCTGGGGCAGGAGCGGGCCCAACGCTGGGAAAAAGATAGCGAAGAGTGAGAAATGATGAGGATCTCCTTCCTAATATTGTTGTGCCCATCATCTATCTATCTTTCTTTCCATAAGAGCCTGGGGCAGGAGCGTGCCCAGTGCTGGGGAAAAACTATAACGAAGGTAGGTATAGTCATATTCTAAGAGCCCGATAGTTTATTCTAATCCGTAACATTTTGGTCCTTCGAGCCGGATTTTCACTCAGAATTATATTTTTGTTGCAAGTAACATGAAATTGAAAGATGTTATTTTGAAAGTTAAGAAAGTTACGTTACTTTTTCATGACTATTTTACTTTTATCTCTAGCATAGAGGTGAATGATTACTACTACTAGGATTTAGGATAGAAGAAGAGGTTTTTAGTCTTATAAAGACTTTCTGTGCCCGAGAGTTAAACAATTGATTTTGTTTGCTGTTGTAAAACCGCATTGCATAAGATGCAGTTTTTTTGTCCGTCACCACAAAAGTCGCGTCAAGGTTGTAAGACGATGGAAATCTTATTTTCCTTATGTTAAAATGGTACAGAATTATTTTAGTGTTTGAGGAAAAATCTTAAGAACGTGCAGAAATAAACATAATATTATCCTAACTCCAATGTCGACTGCGTTATAACCAACAAGCGGCCGCCCGCGACTTCGTACGCGTGGGTCCCGTTTTACCCCCTTAGGGGTGGAGTTTCGTAAAATCCTTTACATCCTAAACATCTACCTGCATGCCAAATTAATTTCAGCCCGATCCGTCCAGTGGTTTGGGCTGTGCGTTGATAGATCACTATGTCAGTCAGTCAGTTAGTCAGTCAGTCAGTTAGTCAGTCAGTCACCTTTAAGTTATATATTTAGATTTTAAATAAAAACTGAAAAGAAAAAACCTATTTTAGCATAGTGATCTCATAGCTGTCCTCATTATGTTAAAAATTATTTTAACATAATGAGATTAAAAATTATCAGAACAGACGGAGAAACGCAACTGCAACGAAAATGCAACATTGTGATGATTCTGATGAATGAAACTGAAAGTTTCAAACTGGTCGCGTCATGTGTGGTCTCTCAACGGACGCTATGGCAGAAACTTAGATGCAACTCAAAAGTAACTAGCAGTTGCAGTTTCGTCGCAGTTGCGTTTCACCGTCTGTTCTGGGCCAGTCACACAGTCAATCTGGATAACTTCAACCTTCAGTATAACATTGGCTCAAATATAATTGTGAATTTAGTATATTTTCGCTTGCTTGCTTTTGCGATGTCTGTGTATGAAGACAATAAATTAATACAACGCCAAGTCATTAAGATTGTAAGCATTTATCTTTATTACCAGTTTTCCACAAGCCTTGGTGATAATTTTCCTTGAGCACATGACTGTATACATTCAGAAACATCCTTATAAACTTGCAAATTATTACAAAACGAAGCTAAGATAATAGATAGGTATTTGATGCCCGTTTTCACCATCAATCCCAAATTTTTAAGTGAACCCTATGGGAACACATAACAGGAATTTTGTTTTCATAGGGGTCACTTAAAAATTAGGGATCGAAAACGGGCATGAATCTATTATTTTAGACCAATCAAAAGATTCATGGGACAATCTATGATTCGAGATTGAATCGACTTTGAGAGAACAGGACTAGCGCCCGTATTCACAAACGATGCTTGCTTAAGTGAAGCAGCAAATCGAACGCACAGCGTTGAATAGAGCTCTGTGATTTGTTCGTGTGTCACCCTGTGCGTCCACGCGCACTGTGAGACTGATTGTAAAGGGGCAATTTGCAAAAATTGATACGTAAGAAAATTAGATGACAAAAGTTCCCACATTCATCCGCCAGGGCGGCGCTGCCGTTTCTCGGTCGCAAGAGTCAACCTTGACCATTGTTCGCACATGCATGTGAGTGATAACCGGTGCGTTGACCCTAGCTGTTGGAGTATAAATAAATGATTATTTACCATTGTGTTTATGTGTTTTCTTAGTTCCCGACACGCCATGTTAGAAATTAAAAATATTAATGGTTGGGTTAAATTAATTAATTAATTCGATGGGTGCCGGGAATAAAGCCACAATCGACAAAACACAATTTTACAGGAGAAGAGATTTAGTGTCAATTTTGAATAATTCTAAACTACGAGGCGTATCAAAACGGTTTGTATATCAAACGATGCGTTATTTTTTCTGGAGTAACATTTAATGTGCATAAGGTTATAATGCTTAGAATATACTTTAAAAAAGGTAGAAATACATATTGCCGCTTCATACATTGAAAGTCGGTTCCGTAAGAGTCCATTGTGGTTTTATTCCGGTAAAAAGTGTGCAATTAATCAAACAGCAATAGTGTATTGCAGCCTCGGGCGCTGATCTGAAGGATACAGTAATAGCCGTTTGCTTGTAGAAGATTTAAATAAAAGTTTTAACATTGTATATGGCACGATTATTCCGGTCAACAAATTTTAAATGATGAATGGGAATAACGATTCAATATCCATAGTGATTTTGGTAAATCAGGCAGTTTCAAAGATAAAATTCTGAAAAAAAATCAAAAGGTGTATGGCTATTGCGGCTTTATTCCAGGCACCTATCGAATTAATGGGCAGGGCACATTTTAAAAGAGAGTTAAAACATGTAAAATGGGTACCTATACGAAAATGCAAATTCATGCCTTGGTAAGAAATAAAGAAGGTTTAAGTATACGTTATGTTAGCTTAACAAAAGATAATAATTATAGCTAAAACAAAGCGAAAATTACAGCTATAAACTCGGTCAGATGACGTTTGTTTAACTGACATTACAATTAACAGTATTATCCGTGGGTACACAACAATTAAAGTACTATTGTATTAATCATTTTGTAGCATTGTATTGTACAATGTTGCCGTTTTGTAGTAGATTTTACAGAGCACATTTTACGTAATAATAGATTTTATTTACATTGTGAAATTAATGAAAATCATTCGTACTAGTATACTGTACGTAAGACAGACCATCCAGACTAAATTATCATTGCAAAGTCGTACTAATTACAACTCTGTTAAGTTTAGCTTGTTGTGACGTCGTCTATGTATAAAACCCTACCATACAAGAAATACTAGGTAGGTGGTAGTAGGTAGAAATTCTAAGGTATTTCCATTTATTTTCCTATTTCATTCTCCTACATCTATACATACTTACATACTAATATTATAAATGCGAAAGTAACTCTGTCTGTCTGTCTGTCTGTCTCGCTTTCACGCCTAAACCACTAAACCGATTTTGATGAAATTCGGCAGGGAGATAGTTTAAGTCCCGAGAAAGGATATAGGATAGTTTTTATCCCGGTTTTTGAAACGGACGCGCGCGATAAAGTTTTTCTGTGAGATACAAAATTACAAGCGGGCGAAGCCGCGGGCGGAAAGCTAGTTTTGTTATAAGTAAAAGTTCTTAAACCTGCCAATAGATGGCGCTGTGCGGAATTAGCTCGCGCAAGTGAAGTATTCCTAGTGCCCTTTATAAAAGCAATCGTCTTATACATGAGGAAGTTAATCTGTGGAACAATATACCGTTGTTTGCGATAATGGATTATTAACGTGTACGTACACATTGTAATTTCATTATAACTCGTAATAACACCATGCAGGTCTTAGCTCAGCTGTTATCACCTTTAGTGATAAGAAACATAATCATCTGTATTTACACTAATTAACAGTTTATTATGACATAAGAAAGTTTTGTTTTGTCTTAATTGTGTACATAATGATGTTGAAGAAATAACTATGATTTTCGGAGATGTATCTATAACTACTATTAATGTATTTAAAAAAATATAGAGCGATTCACTCTCGCCTTGAAAAGGTCCGGATTATAAGTTGGGGAGTGAAGACAACGGGACTATTCCCACCTCTCGTTCCCACTGCTGCAACTCCTGTGTAGCCAGGATCTACAGCTTGAACGCCAATAAAAACCAACCAAATTATTAAAATTTCTTAGCGATTGGAGTCGCTTCTCAAACTAAACGCGGCCATAAAACTTGAAAATTTCGACGGGTTCATCCAGTGTCTATGTAGGTAGCTCATTTGGAAGAGCAGTCGCCCAGCAAGCGAAAGGTCGTGAGTTCGATTCCCGCCTTAGACAGCTCGATTTTTTCAAGTTGTATATTTAAAAAAATATATCGTTTATAGATGCCCTGCCTCCTGCTACCTAAATTCAATTTTCAGGGCTAGATTGAAGTGTGTTTTCAAAAAACTGTGACTTGCTTGGTATTGGTGTCAAGTAGGTACCTACCCAATTGTAATACGGTGAGGCAGGTCCAAATGAGCCTGACCTTGAACTCGTGCCTCGATCGATCAACGAGACGTCCCCACGGGAAGCCACCGGGGATCCATCATAGCGAATAATAGCAATGTCACGCCGGTCGCACGCTCGCGCGATAATTTATGCGATTGGGTTGGTAGTCTTTGCAAAGATGGCGCACAACGCTGCCTACTTACGTGACGTAAGTACTTTGAAGGAGGCGAAGGAACTAAACGATTTGACCTAAAACAATCTGACTTTTTAAGTCACATGCGCATATGTATAGCGGTAACACGGCCGCCAAGGATGTTAGGCTACCGATAGTTAGTTAGTTAGTTAGTTTTGCAGGGCAATCGAGTACCGCACTTAGCCTCATGATTGGGCCATTGTGCGCGATTTGTGGTTTATCTTCCTACTCCAACCACCCCAGATCCCCCCAGAAGGCGAGTAGCCCGTCTAGGCTGCTGCAGGCCTCCTGTAGCGACGACGGTGATCGAAGAAATTGAGCCCGTTGTTCTTCCACGCTACTGCACTCCATGAGCACATGCTGCGGTGTTTCCTCTGCCTCCATGCACCCCCTGCACAGTGGGCTGTCTGTAACACCTATGTTGTGTAGGTGTAGGTTACCGATTTGAAGATGATAATTGATAGTACTAACTCATGAGCTATGATACTAATTGCAACCACCCCCCGTGACTTGTCATGTCAGGGGCTAGGCCCCTCTCCCCCTCTCCGGTCCGCCCCGGGTGCCACCAAGCATCAGGGGGTGACACAAGTCGCGCAGATTAGTACTCACTGGCGCATCTGCATGGCAAATCTGCGGTCTATGTCATCATCATGAGGGGGGAGTGGGAGGTAACCCCAAAATCCTGGGGGGTACCAGGGGGTGCCTTAGGACTTATGACGGGGGGGAGAGGGGTGATCGCCCCGGGTGCCAACCCATGCTACGCCGCCACTGACCCTAGATACGCCATTGCTTGGCCAGTAGCTGCCGGAGTTTGGAGAATCTGTTTGGCGCGCGCCCGTCTAGTAATCCCTAATACCTACCTAGGTACTTAAAAGTCTGGTTATTTAGATGCTCTGCTAAGTGAAGAACCTAAGGTTTATTGCGATTAAAAAAAGAAGAAGTAATAGCCTGTTACCCATCAAACATTCTTAAAGCTAATGGTGTAAGTACCCTCAGAAGCGTGCCTTGATGAAGTTTACGTCCATTCTAAAATATGCTATGCTGTGTCATTTAATACAAATGTATTATTATTTATTCCTGATGATGGTCGGGCTTGTTCCAAGTCTGCCTGGCAAAATCTAATTTTAATTTAAAATGTAAAGACAAAGAGATCTGGAGAAACTATCTAATAAAAGTTACCATGTACCAACACATGATACAGTCAGAAGATAAAGAAAAGATTAAGTAGATATCACATTCATTGACTGATAACTGATAAATCAGTCTGTATAAAACACATTATATAAATAATAATTAACTTGTCCACAGAGTAACTAAGGCCCGGTTTTTTGATTCGTAGTTAAAATAACCAATTGTTAAATTTTGTTACTAATGGTTAAATATTAACAAAATGTTAACTAATAGTTAAAAAATGTACTAAAAGTCAAGGTAACCATTGTTCGAAAAACATTTTTTTCTGATAATTAACCACTTGTCATTTGACATCTGTCAAATTTGACTATTGGTTATTTTAACTACGAATCAAAAAACCGGGCCTTAGTAAAGGCACATAAAAACATGTTCCAAGCACCCAATCTAAGAACTGTGGTCTCTCTTTGGTATTTTTTATAGTACTTGGTGAATAAATCATGCACAAGTTGCATGTGCAATGCACACTATATGACAAAGTTAAACTCCTCAAAATTAATCAAAAACACATTGTTTGATTAATTTTGGAGCAGGTCCAATAACAGTTAAGTTTTCCCCCGGGACCTGACCTTCACTGGTTGGGTTATTGGCAGTCAAGCTGTAGATCCTGGCTACACAGGAGTTGGAGTGGTGTGAATAGACTTATAGATAGCAATTGTCTCACACTCAACAAGGAATGTGGTTTTAATTGTTCAGTATATAGCAATTAATTGAATTCAAAGAGTTACTCAATAATTAAATCATCAGTTTCTTTGAATTTAGAAACATTTTTTTAATCATATTGGCGGATTAATTTATCGTCAAATGAGATTGTGTATAAATTATCTAATTGTTAAACTACTTATTAAATAAACAGTAAACTTTATTATGTAAAAGTTAGTCAATTAGTCTTAATTAAATAGTAGGTATTTTGTTCGATCAAATAAAACCTAAATAACTCGTTAATGAAATTAAATTAAATACTTAATATGAAACTAATTAAATATGTAGCTACTAAGAAATTAAATTGATAATGATGATGAATTTTAAAGTTGTTAAAAATAGTGTATGGGTATTTAAATTAACATCTTACCTGCGAAAAAGAAGAAGAAGTGGGCCTTGATGGGCAGAAGCCCTCTGTCGATCTTGAATTTCATTGTTTTAGCACAAATTAATAAAGTTTTGCTACCAAGTTCTATACAATTTCAGGTCATCTAGAAATTAGAGTAAGCACTTTTGAACACGTATTATTTCGGGGTCACCGTCCGCTCACAAACATTACACACTCGTCTCGCCACTTTCCAATCGCGTTGTGTATAAAATTAAAACGCCCAAGGCAAGGCAAGTTTATCGCTTGCGAACTATTTATTTATTTACATTTCAAACGAGAACGACATGACAGAAAAGCAGCGTCAAGCTGTCAAAACAAAGTTTTTTTTTAATTGTAGTGTTGTATCAGTGTTTGTAGTCTATAATCGAATAATAAGCGTATTGTAGATGGCGCTCGCATAGTTGGTTCCCGTTCCTCCCGCTAATCGTTATCTTTAATTATTTTATAAAAGTTTTTATTTAATCACGAAGATAATTTAATCCAACGTCTTTTAAGAATTTTGGTACTGGTACTCAAATTCTATAGTTTTTCGTTAGCGTTAAATAAAAAATATTAAAGAATAATATACTCGATTATAACAGCACTATCGCCGTAGTAGATCGATCTTCATTTGTCAATGGCGGGAGAAAAAATGCAAAAGTTTCGGAAAATGTCCTCTTTTCTTTGAAAAGAATAAATAAAAATAAAAAATGGACGAGGAGGACTTTGTAGGTTGCATCAGTTGCATGAGCACCAACGATTTATGCGACCTGTTTGCTGCGTACGCGGAGAACGAGGAAACTTACGCGAAAATGTTTGAAACCTGCTTTGATATCAAGGTTCTTGTCATCAGATTTTATCAAAAAGAAAATAATAAACGCAAAGTAGTTAGCGTCAATTTAACTTCGAAACTATTTAGTAATTTAGCGAAGTTAGCAATTCATTATTTCCTAAACTCAAACCAACATCAATCAAGTTTTGGCATAATATTACTGAAGCATTTATTTCAGGTTACCAACGATATAAAATACATTTGCGCCGTATGCGTCGAGAATTTGGAGAAAGCAGCCGCATTCAAGGAACAAACTACCAAAAATATGGCAGTTTTCCAAAGTATCAAAGGTATTGTTCAAATAAATACGTTTTTTTAAATATGATCACAGCTTTCTGCCGTGATTCTTTTTACTTTTTATTAAAAATTTAAAGAGAAAAACATTAACTTAAAAGTATACTCAGATGTCTTTATAATAATACCTGGATGCGTACAAAATAAAAATGCTGAAGCCTGGTCCGTGAGCACGTAGAATTTTGTCCAATGACCCCAAGCTACCCATCCTTATCGCTCGCGCGTAATCATGTTGCTGTCACCCTCGCACACTCATTGCAGGCGCCCGTCGCACAGTCGCGACAGCAATATAATTACGCACGAGCGATAAGGATGGGTAGCTTGGGGTCATTGGACAAAATTCTACGTGCTCACGGACCAGGCTTTACACGAAACTGCAATTTTTAAACCTAAATTGTTTTACATTAGACGAGGAATACTTGGATGAGACGATACTCGAAGAAGCAGACGGCTCCAATCCTGACGACAAAGGTGCGGGCAAGTCTAAAACGGACAATGACGATGATGATGACATGTATGGTAAGTTTAAATACAAAAAAAAAAATTGCACCATATTGTTGACGATATTGATTAAAGTCCGGTCGCCGAGCAGATAGAATTTCGTCCAATGACCCCAAGCTACCCATCCTTATCGCTCGCGCGTAATTATATTGCTGTCGCGCTCGCACACTCACTGGCGCCCGTCGCACGGTCGCGACAGCAATTTAATTACACGCGAGCGATAAGGATGGGTAGCTTGGGGTCAATGGACGAAATTCTATCTGCTCGGCGACCGGACTTTAGACATATTTTAAAATACGTTTGCGAAGAAACGAAATCTTGAAGACGAAACGAATCTTGTGTACGAAATAATTTAATATTCTGAGATACTAACTACCCATTCACAGATGACATAGACGATGAACATGCGATCCAATCGCTAGACGATACAATCTGCATATACTGCGAGTTGCAACTACCCACAGCAGAAATGGTGGGGGAGCACATAAGAAGCGTGCACGAAATCGAACCCAGGACCGGTATGAAGCTAAGAGAGTGCACGCTGTGTGGTGTACTGATGACACGTCCGGCTGACCACGCTGACAGGTGAGAAACTCTCTCTCTCCTCGCTTTCTCTGTTCTCTCCTCGCGGTCACTCTCTTCTCTCTTAGCTCTCTCGCTTTTCTTTCTCCGCTCTCTCTATTTTCTTCTCTCCTAGACCTCTTCTCTCCTATCCTCTCTCTCTCTCTTTATTTAATTCTCGCTATTTATTTTCTTCTCGCTCTCTCTTCTATAATTGCTCGCTTGCTCGCTCTTTTTGACAACGCACTCCTCTCTCTATTTTCCCCTGGCTCTCTTTTTTATCCTCACCCTCTCACCTCTAATTTTTTGAGCCTCGCGCCCTCTCAATTCTCTCCTGGCTCTCTTTTATCTCCTCCCGGTCTTCTCTTCACTCTCTCCTCTCTCTCTCTCTCCTCTTCTCGTGGTCCTTTCTTCGCTCTCTCCTCTAAACTGTAAAATTGTAATAATTGTTTTGGACCAAATTTTTTTTTCTTTCTTTCTTTCTTTTTCTTTCTTTCTTTTACTTTCTTTAATCGCTCTCTCTCCCTTTCTCAAATCTCTCTTCGCTAATCTTGGACCATGCTGACAGGTAAGGTGCTCTCTTTTTCTCGCTCCATTATGTCTACTCATTCTGGTTTCTCTCTTTGTTCTATCTCTCTTCTCTCCTTGTGCGCTCTCTTCTCTCCTCACTGTCCTCTCCTAGCTCTCTCCTCTCTTTGCTCTCTCTCTCTCAAATCTTTCTTGGACCATGCTGACAGGTAAGAAATTATCTCTCTCAAATCTCTCTTCATTATTTCTTGGACCGTTGCCATCATCATGCCGATAGGTGAGGAACTCTCTTCTTCTCGCTGTCATTCCCCCTTATTACAAAAAAGTTAAACCCGGGACGATCACTGGCTTAAAATTACATTTCCATACTAAGTGTCAATTTAAACCAGAGCCAGAGTAAATACAAATGAGTAGGTCATCTTCATAGAAACGCACCGAGCGCGGTTTGTATGTGAGCGCGGCAATACGTATGCGGCGCAACACCCCGCTAATCAACGCAAAATTTTGTCAGTGTGTGCGTGCGCGCTGCATACGTATTGGCGCGCTCCCATACAAACCGCGATCGGGCGTTTCTATGAAGATGACCTACTCATTTGTATTTACTCTGCCAGTGCTCAAACAGAGTCCAACTTTTTGTAATAAGACCCATTATGTCTATCTCATTCTTGTTTCTCTCTTGGATCTCGCTTTAATCTCTCCTCGCTCTCTCTATTCTGTCCTCGCTATCTCTTCTATCCTCGTCGTGCTCCTGCATTGGAGACTAAATGACCTGATGATTATGAATACCTAATACTTCCAGGTGTCACGGAATCAAGTCTGAAATCGAGGGTAGGAAGTACCCGTGCCACTTTTGCGATAACATCTATAATAGCAAGAAGGCTTGCTTCACGCATCTACGGATGAAGCATGGACGTAAGTATCGATTTAAACGTAACGTTATGTAAAGGACGAAGCACACTTATCAATCCGGGAACGGATCGTAACCGTCAACTCGAGGCGGTCAGTATTTTTTGTATGAAACTTTGTACTGCAATGCAACGCATATTGCACCTTAAACGTAAACGACTCGCGCGGCGAAAGGTGATACGATTTACCCTTTACGGGTTGATAAAAGTGAGCTATGAATGTTTAATCAACTCCCTGAACAACCTTACCTTAAAGCCTGTGGCACACAATCGACGTGAACGTGACGCGATATGAACGTGACATTTCCATGCAGAGGCAAACATGTAGTTTGTTTTAAATATGCTGTAATTTTTACATGTTAATAAAATCTAACCAGTCAATTTAGACTCTAAATTTTAGAGAGATAATAATTGCCTCATAAAAATGTTCTTATTTATTGCTTACTGTTACAATCACGCCGCGATCACGTTGCAGTCGTTTCGCAGTTGTGTCACAGTTGCGTCGCAATTGCGTCACCGTCGCATCACAATCGCGTCACAACCACATCACAGTCGCATAGCAGTCGCGTCGCTTGTGTGTCACTATCCCATCCCATCCACAGTGAAACTGTGCAACGACCAAACCCCCAAGCTGACGACGCGCGAACGCAAGAAGTGCCACCTCTGCAACAGAGACTTCAGCCAGAAGCAGATTCTGAACAAGCATTTGTGGAAGGCGCATGGATTTGAGGTTTGTTATTGTATCCTATCCTACTAATCATCATCATCATCATCATTTCAGCCACAGGACGTCCACTGCTGAACATAGGCCTCCCCCAATGACTTCCACATCCCACGGTTGGTAGCGGCCTGCATCCAGCGCCTTCCTGCTACCTTTATCAGGTCGTCGGTCCACCTTGTGGGTGGACGTCCCACGCTGCGTTTTCCGGTACGTGGCCTCCATTCCAGAACCTTGCTGCCCCATCGGCCGTCAGTTCTGCGTACTAAGTATGTGCCCTGCCCACTGCAACTTCAGCTTGCTGATCCGTCGGGCTATGTCAGCGACTTTAGTCCTACTATCCTACTAATGCTATCCTAAAAAAATATAGGGTGTCTTTTTAAGTAAGTATGGATCAAATAAAAAGCATCATAAAATAAGCAACAATTTTTCTCAAGGGAAGGAATTTTTATCACTATAGCTAAGTGATGAAAAATTCCTGGACGTAATTTTTTTTTAATTTCGATATCGTTTCTGTAGGAAAGTTGTTGCATTTGAGTAGTAGAATCAATCCTTTTTTGTTTGATCCATACTTAAAAAGACACCCTGTATGACACCTTTCTACTAGTGTGTCATTATTTTTTTTCTAGACTCAGGTTAGCGTTACGTCCAGCTGTATTAGCTATATTTTCACACGGTCGTCTGTCCATCAGGTAGAGAAGCGCAAGGCGTTCATCTGTCCGCTATGCGATGAGCGGGTGAGCTACGGCTCTCACTTCAGCGCGCATTTGTTACACGCGCATCGAGTGTTCGAGCAAGTGGAAGAGTTGGAATTCTACTCTATGGACGGTGAGTTTTGGACATATTTTTAAGGTTACGGGTAAAAAAACCTACTAAGGCTGAGTAGCACCACTTAGCTTTAAAAGTAATTATAACAATAACCGGTGTGTTTTATACGGAGTTTGACAGATTTCTGACGTTTGTTAAAGTCAAAGTAAGATGGTGCAACCCAGCCTAAGACTCCACCGTCCTTCTGCCTGTCATCAGGCTGTATAGTCTCATGAACTGTCTAAAGAACAACAAACGTGATTTTGCCGATTTGCTCGCAAAACATAATTTTAGAAAGATACTAGACATATAGAAATAACGGAACCCTTAGTACACGAGTCCGACATGTCAAGATATTTGTCAAAAGTTTGGAAGTTATATTCTTCGCAAATACGACTTCCATACACATTTAGCACGTATATTTTTTTAACAGTTTTTAAAGATAGCGCACTTATGCCCATTTTCACCATCAATTCCTATCCCTAATTTTTAAGTGACTGACCCCATTGAAAACGAAATCCCTGTTATGTGTTACTATAGGGGTCGCTTAAAAATTAGGGATTGATGGTGAAAACGGGCATTAATGGACTAAAATTCCATCGATCAGAACGCTTAGAGAACTTTTCAAACAGTTATTATAGATACCAAGATAAATGACGTCGTACATTAGTCGTAAGTAGTGCATCTTCAAAAACTTTTTTCTAAAGCTACATGTTAAGAACTAGGTCATCATCACTCCCCCAACCAGCTAATTCTATCTTTTTCAGATTTCATGCTATTCAAGAGCGCTATTCAAGAAGAGACCAAGTACCGCTTCAGAAAGACAACGGCCAGCAAGCAAACTATAGAGGGAGTCCGTTCCCATTACATGTGCAGCCAGTCCGGCGTCTATGTGTACCAGGTGATCATCATCATCATCATCATCATTATCATTCATCATCATCGTAGACCACGGCAGCAAGCAAACTAGAAGGAGTCCGCTCGCTGTGCAGCCAGTCCAAAATCTATGTATACTAAGGCCCAGAACAGACGGTGAAACGCAACTGCAACGAAACTGCAACTGCTAGTTACTTTTGAGTTGCATCTAAGTTTCTGCCATAGCGTCCGTTGAGAGACCACACATGACGCAACCAGTTTGAAACTTTCAGTTTCAGTTTCATTCATCAGAAACATCAGAAAGTTGCAGTTTTGTTGCAGTTGCGTTTCACCGTCTGTTCTGGGCCTAAGTGATCATCATTATCATCATCACCACACTAAACCTACATTCATCACACTAGCACTAGGAAAAACTACGGCCAGCAAGCAAACTATAGAGGGAGTTTGCTCCCATTACATTTGCAGCCAGCCAGGAGTCTATCCCAAGTAACATTTTACTCCATTTAAGAGTTCAATAGTCGTTCACATGTACTCCACAAGCTGTGTATGTCAGCTGTATACGAGCTGTATAGCTAGCTATAATGCTTTTATATAACCAGTTTGGGCACAAATTAGACAGCTTTAAGTTCACTATGGCTGTACATTAGCAGTATAATAGCATTATAATAGCAGTTTAAGTAGTAACATCGTACTTAAGGCTGACTTACGGCACTATATGGGACGCAGTGTGAACCATACAACGTACGTGAGGACAATAAAGAGTAACAAGTGGCTAAATGCACAGCTTTCAAAGTTATAAAGTCCGACAAAAGTACTCCAATGCTACCTAAAGTTCACGTGTGTCTTAAATTATTTCCACATTTTAATATTAGTTTGGTATTTGTACGTGAGTGCCAAGAGGGAAACAACTCGGGCGGATAATCATTTATGCAAATAATAACACGGGTTTTAAATACTTAATAATGTTAATGCCATTGGGAATGCAACTTTATCATGAAATGTATACATATTTACAGCTAAAATATTTACGCGCCTCTGTAAAAACGCGATATTCATTTTAAAATATTTAAAACTGGCTGAGAGGAAATCTACAATTTTCAGTTTTTGATATTGGATTGGCATTATAATTATATTACGGTAATTAATTATAACATGAAACCAAAACTCAATCGCTCTATCTGCGAATTTTGTGATAAATCTGCATTAATTTTGGAGATTTATTTGGTAAATATTTTAGGTTATGTAGAACAAAATGGTGGAAATGAAATACGGCTATGTGAACTGTTATAACTCCAATTTAATGCGGTGAGCGTATATTAGGTTCACATGTGTTCTGTTAGAATGCTGTTATCTATATGAAGTTCCACATTTGTACCACTACAGCGCTAATGTCTATAAATTTATTCTAATGTGAACTTATGTACAGCTTTAAGATGTACCTAGTTCAGGTCAATTGTGTATCTTTAATTCTTTCAAATACTGAAATTTTAGAGATCCGCAATAAAAATTATTAATGTCCGTAAATCGCCTAGCCCAGGTACTAATAGTCAAGTATGAATACCTAAAGCATCAGACGGTAGTGTTCCCGGTTTAAATTCGTTTATTATGCTTGACAATTTATTCAAAGCGGAATGAGGAATACGATTTTCAATAGCCCATGTTCTTTTTTTTTTTTGCGAAAGGTTAAATAATTGTCCAAATCAAAATGGTATTCACTATCACAAGAACTGCAATCATCACACTCTGATATCTGGTATATTTTGAAGGGAAATTTCAGGTTCAGGCATAATATTTTCCTCTGCATCATGTACAGAACCACCATGAACAACTAAAAACAGGCTTGGGGAAATGTGTAATAGAATATCACATTCACATTCGTGTTCAGCTTAAAGCAAATAAGAGTAGTACTTGTGGACAAATAAACTGCTATTGATGTTAATGGACAACACATATAGTCCTTTTAACAGCCTACATAGTGTACATGCGAACCATTGAAACACTTTTGTACAGATAGTAAAAAAAGGTTATTTTAATTATCACAAACAAGTCCTACTACAGCTACTAGCTGTATAACAGTCTAAAACAAGTAAACATAACAGCCTTTGGCTTTATAAATGACCACGTGTGTTCTATTAAAATGCTAGCTCTATAACATCGTACAAGTAGGCCGTTAAACAGCGGTTGCCGTATCTCTACCCTCCTATAATGCTCTTAGTCAGATGGCTGACTAAAGGACAGTTGTTAGAGTATTATAACACCAACAATCGTATAAAAGTATAACTCTACACTAGTCTACACTCCTATAAGTCCCTTAGACAGGTATAGGTGTAATTAATTGCAATAATACAGCTTATACATCACGAGTGAACTGTACTAATGCTTTAAGTACACATTGGAACTAAATGTGAACTCTTAAATGGAGTAAAATGTTACTTGGGATGTGTACCGATGATCATCATCATCATCATCGTCCATACTAGAACGAGTACCTCCTAAAGACCAGGGCTAATAACAGACTAAGCTAAGGGGCATCCGCTATTATAAGAATATCAGGTGGTCATCTTCACTTCATCATCATCATCATCACCAGACCACGACCACGCAGACGGTAGGCGTAGGGCACTTCATGTGCAATCAGTTCGGCATCGATGTGTACAAGGTGATCATCATCATCATCATCACCACACTAGAACTAGTACCGCTTCAGAAAGACAACAGCCAGCAAGCAGACAATAGAAGGCATCCGTTCCCATTACATCCAAACAAAACTAGCACTATAGGTGTACCAGAATCTCATGGCAAATGGGGAAAATAAATTTTGTTGAGTGCAATACTGGGGAAATTGGATTAAAGTACCCACTCTTATTTATAACTAGCTGACCCGGCGAACTTTGTTCCGCCTTAATGGCAATAAATAAGCAGACTTTTTTTTTAATTTCGAATGGGATAAAAAGTATCCTATGTCCTTCTCCTGGCTCTAAACTACCTCCCTGACAATTTTCAGCTAAATCGGTTCAGCCGTTCTTGAGTTATAAGTGGTGTAACTAACACGACTTTCTTTTATATATATAGATTTAGTTAGTGAGTACATAGACATTAACGATTTACCACTACTATTTTTTTAAACTAATACGACATACCCACACAGAAGAGGAGAGAGTGAGAGAATGAAGAAGAGAGAGAAGGGATAAAGCGAGATATAAAAAAATATATTTAAGAGAGAAAAAAGAGAGGCAGAGAGAGAGATTTTAAGAGAGAAAAGATTGAGTATTGAGTACTTTCCCTCCAAGTGGCATTACAAAACTCCACCCTATATAAAAATAACACTTCACCCCGTCTCTCTATAGGGTAAAGGGAAGCGTCCGGCGCCGGAACGGCAGATCTACAAGACGGGCAAGGCGTGTCCCGCGCACATGATCGTCACCGAGACCATGGACCGCGTGCTGGTCACCTTCTACAAGACGCACGTGGGCCACGGGCGTGAGTATAGTTCGTTAGGAATTAGGATACGTACTTATGTATATTTTCGTATAAAGTCCGGTCGCCGAGCAGATAGAATTTCGTCCAATGACCCCAAGCTACCCATCCTTATCGCTCGCGCGTAATTATATTACTGTCGCGCTCAGACACTCACTGCGGCCGGCCTTCCCGTCGCGCGCGAGCGTTAAGGATGGGAAGCTTGGGGTCATTGGACGAAATTCTATCTGCTCGGCGACCGGAATTTACCCTCATTACAGTGGCGTGCGTAAGTATATTTTAAGGTAGACAGTAGAGTGTCGTGATTAGCAGGCTTCAAGATAGACACTCAGTGGCGTGCATAAGTATATTTTCCAAGATAGGCAATAATATCACATGGAGATGGCTGTGTCAGTAACATTAGTAAAGGCAAGCGTCCGGCGCCCGAGCGTTAGATCTACAAGACGGGCAAGGCGTGTCCCGCGCACATGATCGTCACCGAGACCATGGACCGCGTGCTGGTCACCTTCTACAAGACGCACGTGGGCCACGGGCGTGAGTATACATCATCATCATCATCATTTCAGCCACAGGACGTCCACTGCTGAACATAGGCCTCCCCCAATGACTTCCACAATACATCGCACGGTTGGTAGCGGTTGCTTCCAGCGCCTTCCTGCTACCTTTATCAGGTCGTCGGTCCACCTTGTGTGTGGACTACCCACGCTGCGTTTACATACACTGAGTATACATAGAAGGCATTAAAATGTGGCTGGCGTACTAGTATGTTTTCTAGGTAGGCACTACAGTGGCGTGCATAAGGATATTTTCTAGATAAAGTCCGGTCGCCGAGCAGATAGAATTTCGTCCAATGACCCCAAGCTACCCATCCTTATCGCTAGCCTTCTACAAGACGCACGTGGGCCACGGGCGTGAGTATACATAGAAGGCATACATTGGTTCCCAAACTTATTTGAGACGCGCCCCCTTTCGACCATACAAAAAATTCCGCGCCCCCCCTCCTCCAGTCAAGATTATTTTATAGTTAGGTACTCTCAGCGGTCGCAGGTTTTTTATACTTAAGTAGGTAGGTACACAGATGGACCGCCCGCCCGCCCCCCCTTAAAGGTCTTTGCGCCCGCCACCCCAAACGCCAACCAAAACTTGAAAATATAAGTAAAATCAATAATATTGATGAAAGAATCATGAAAATATCTCTACAAGTAAAGAAGTTTCGCGCCATTTTTGAACGATTACTTCACGCTATTAATTTGGAGTACAAACAGTCAATCACCCCTAAGTCGTTCGGGGTTGTATTGTCGAGATATTTGTTTTTATTCACGAACGAAATCTCTGAACAATGGCGACAATTTTATTTCGATTCAAATTTACCCATCAAAAACAATACTTGTCAAAAAAACCAAGTCTCGCAACTCAGTTGTTCTACGGTAAAAAGTTGTGAGATCCATGTAATACCAAGTCCAGGCCAGGAAATCTTTAACGTTTTACATAAATTATTGACTTGACCATCGCACTAAATAATTTAATTTAGGTACACGTGTTTTCATGCGATGGCCAAGTCAATATATTTATGTAAAACGTTAAAGATTTCCTGGCCTGGACTTGGTATTACATGGATCTCACAACTTTTTACCGTAGAACAACTGAGTTGCGAGACTTGGTTTTTTTGACAAGTATTGTTTATGATGGGATCTCATTTCTTTTTGTATTTTGTAGACAGCAGTTATGTATCTAGAAAACTGGACCGAAATTGAAAAATTTTACTCGACTTGGCGGTTGCACTACCGTGCCCCCAAATATTTTAGTTTTTCCTTGATTCATACACCAAACACTACTTATATTCCAAATTTGAAGCTTCTAGGTCTGCTAGAAGTGCCTTAAAGTTTTGATGATCGGTGAGTCAGTGAGTCAGTGAGTCAGTCAGTGAGTGACAAAATTAAGTAACTTTGACCCGTTATAATTCTTAAACTACTGGTTCAAATTGAATGAAATTTTAAATATACCGTGTCTTTACAATGCCTGCATAGCTAATGAAAATTCAGCCTTCTAGTTTTATCCACAACGAAGTTACAGGCGGTCGAAAATGGCCTGAATTGCTTCGAGAAAAGGATGGTACGGCCGTGCCGCTTTTTTGCTCGACTTGGTGGGGGCACTGCCGTGCCCCCAGATTCCTAACGCTCGATTTATTGTGAGCAAAAGAAGCCGCGCCGCTAGTTTGGAGTGCACCGCCCGCTCTTTGCTCGCTCCCGCGCCCCTGCCTGCTAAATTCGAGGCTGAGGCCTAAAAGGCATGCAATGCAGTATTGCAGTGTATTATTATACCTACTGGGAGGTAGGCAGTTTGCATACATCTTTGCAAAGTTTGCATGTTACCACCCAATACCAACACTCGTGCGTGCAATGGCATGGTTTGTTTTGTTATTGATAGTTCTATAGGCGTTAACCAATTTTATGGATAACACCCTTTCAAGATAAATCTTGTTTCAATTCGATAGACGAATACGTGCCTTTACAAAGCTTCTGTAGCTATAAGAAGTTTCGGAAAAAATCAAATGAAACCGCGAGCTAGGAGACATACAAGGCCATCTGTTGTCAAAACAATAAATTAAAACTCATTGGTTTAAACAAGAAGTTCAATATTGATCGATAGGATCAGTGCTGCCATCTGCATTTGGATCGAGGAGTTTCTTACTCGTAATCAATTACAAAGTAGATAGAAAATTTTTCAAAGGAAATATTCCTTTATTTTTGAAAAGAATTGCATTCAAAGTTTTCCGAATTTTTAGAAAAATTCACCACCATACGTGGCATAGGTACAATTTTCTGTAAATGATTAAAATAATTGATATTATTACGGTTTTCCTTTCATTTGATTTATCAAGTTTCTTAGAGATTTCATCTTTATACTTAACCCTAACTATGCCTTAACGATCGATGCAATAAAAATACAGGGTGTCATTTTGGAAATGTTTGAACACAGTTCTTTCTTTTAAAAAATAAAGGAATGTTTTCTTTGAGTATTTCTCTATCTGAAGTATTAAGAGAGTTATGCTACTAAACGCTGTTGATAAGGCACACAGTGCATATTCAGGTAGGCATGTCTGCATCTTTGCATGATGCAAATACCTAACCAACCTACATGCAAGCATTGTCGATTTGTTATTGTTAGTTTAGTAGGCGTTATCCAATATAATGGAAAACACCTTTTCAAGATAAATCTTGTTCATGTATTCGAAGACGAACCCAGGCGTCCAGGCATTGGCTTAGTTTACAACTAAGCGTCTGTAGCTATAATGAAGGCGCGGAAAAAATCAAATGAAATCGAAAGCTAGGAGACATATAACGCCATCTGTTGTCAAAACAATAAATTAAAACCCACGATAGCCCAACCAACGCGCAACGGTGATGACGGTGAAGTGGTCGGACTGGCCGACTCGGCCGACGAGATCCGAGGAACGCGGGTTCGAATCCCACCGCTTGCTTGACTATTGATTGTGGTGAGCCCACTCGTAACATAAGCTTATTTCGCTTAATGGAGTGAAGCGGGGATGACTCATGTATGCATAACCTCACACTTAATTGTGGGTTTGGAATTGAAATGAGTATAATTTATTATGATACTTATTTCAATTCTAAATCTAAATCTAAATTCAATTTATTTTACATCTTGTTTCAACTAACATAGTTTTTAAGTGCAATTGTTACTAACAGAGTCCTGGTTACTTGAATAAAGAATCATTTATTATTATTATTATGTTTGTACGCTTTGGAGCTCACGGGTCAAAAGTGGCCCGGTCCTTTATAAGGCTTGCGTGGGGATACACACACAGGATACAGATATTATTATTATTATTAACACGAGGGGCTAACGGGATTATTAGTAATTTGTGCAATACAAATTGCTAATTTTTTTTTAAACTCATCTTTGTTCTTTTTTTATCTGTTCAAACAAGTTCATTATTGCTCGATAGGATCAGTGCTGACATCTGCATTTGGATCTAAAAAGTTTCTTACTCGTTATCAATACAAAATAATAAATTATTTTTCTGTTTCCAATAGCAAAAAAATATGATGTTTTTATTTATTACATACATTTTGTACTAAAAATGATAAAATTTACTTCAGCGTCCTGCGTTTATCTATTATACCAACAGATGGCGTTGGATATCCACTGACTATCTTGATGCTAAGAATATTCTCTCCCCAAATCAATTTGGTTTTAGGCGGCAAATGTCGACTGAGGATGCAGTTACCTCCCTAAGTACTTTAATATCACAGTCCCTAGATAATGGTCAGAAATGTCTCACAGTGTTTATAGACCTCAAAAAGGCTTTCGACACAGTCTCCTCTTCTATCCTCGTTCAAAAGCTAGAAAAAATTGGTATTAGAGGTAGACAGCTCTTGATTTTTGAAAATTACCTATCTAATAGAAAGCAAAAAGTAAAGATAGATGACTGCACGAGTGAGGACATAGAGGTATCATGTGGCGTACCACAAGGGAGTGTTTTAGGTCCCACTCTATTCCTCATTTATATAAATGATTTATGCAACTTAAATCTTTACAATGCAAAAATATTTTCCTATGCCGATGATACTGCAATCGTCTTCACTGGCTCCAACTGGGATGATATAAAAAAAACGGCAGAAACCGGTTTAATGAAGGTCGCATCATGGCTGAAAAACAACCTCCTCACCCTTAATACAACTAAAACCAATTATGTATGTTTCAGTATATACAATAACTCTCAACCCAATCAAGACTTTAATATAAAAATACATACTTGTAATGAGATAAACAGTCATAACTGCAATTGTCCCTCAATAAACAAAGTAGAGTCTGTAAAATATTTGGGAGTGATGGTGGACCATAAGGCTTTCATGGTATCCACAGATAGAAATGACTGTATCAAGGATACGTAAATTTAATTGGATCTTCCGGACGCTGAGACACATTGTTCCTACAAATCTGGAAAATAACGTCCATACCACTAGGAATTTACTGAATGAAATATATGTTACGGTCAAAGTGATAAATGTGAAAATTATGAATAATCGCCGGTTATTATGAATAATTACCGCATGATTTGGTTAATGTGATTAATATGAGGTCATTTATGTGTGTATAAAACTAAATAGGCGGCTTAGGGGTGGCCCAAGGGCCACCCCCGCCGCACCTTAACCTATTTTTCACTTTAAATCAAAACATTATGTTATAGGCATCATGGAAAAGTAATATTATGCAAGAAACATTCCAAACTCATTATGCCAAATTATATTAATATATGATATCAAAACGTTCAATAGTTTGGCTGTACACGAGCACGTACACAAGATGTTGTTCTCTTTTAAGAAATGTGTTAGTACTAAGGTTGAATTATTAAATAATCACTGTTAAATGTGATTAATTTATCACTTTTACCGCGACTGTCGGTAATTATTCATAATAACCGGTTATTATTAATAATTTTCAATTTATCACATTAACCGTAACATATACATTTCTCTGGTTCAGTCGGTAACAACATATTGTATCTCAGTCTGGGGTGGTGCCCATAAAACGCGTTTTCTGATGATCGAAAGAGCTCAAAGAGCATTACTCAAAATAATGTATTTAAAAAAAAGAACTTTTTCAACCCAGGGTATCTACCATACTAGCAAATTGTTATCTGTGAGAAAACTTTATATCCTGGGGTTAATATTAAAAAAACACAAAACATTGACATACGACCCTCGCGTTGAAGATAAAAGACGAGCTCGTCAGTTCAAAGTAGCAGCCATTCCCAAACTCAGAACAAAGTTTGCTCAAATGCAATTTGATTTCCGATCTTCCCATCTTTATAATAAAAAAGTGAGTAGGAATCGAGCTTTATATAATATAAAATAAATAAAAAGCTTGATCTATATAAAAAAACATTCTCAGATTGCAAATCTACAATGAAAAAATGGTTACAAGACTTATGCCCGTTTTCACCATCGATCCCTTAAGCGTTTGCTAACTAAATATCACTTTGGTTAAACGATCGCCTAAACTGCCCACTAACCTAAGTTCGTTTTCACCATGCTATAGTAAACCTAAGTAGGGACTCTTTTGTCAGGTGGCGTTTCTCCGTGCGCCTAGTGACGTTTGAAAAACCGGTACTTTCCGATAAAATATTTTATTGGGAATATCTTACGTATTTCACAGAAACAAATGAAATAAAAGTAAAACTAAGAAATAGTTGACCAAAACTGATGTCTTTTTGTATTTTTGAGTTATTATTAAAGACAAAAAAGATATTTGGGCTATTATGTAATCTGTGGTTTGGGTGCATAATGTAATTCCTTTGCCTTAAAAAAAGTAAATGTCAAGATGACTGCTGCACCACATTAAATGAAAATAAAAATGTACATATTGATTTTGATAGATATTTTGTTGAGTTCTGTGTGTAGTTTTGTGCGATTTAACGATAAAAACGACAATGGAATAAAGAAATGAAGCAAAATTTTTCCCTCAAGGAAAAAGATAAATTGGTTATAATTTTACTTGCCCACAAGGATACTGTACGAGCACGTCAGCATCGACCGCGACCTACGTGCTAGCCGACTGGCCCATGAACCCTCAACGTGCACCTTAGGCATTCTACACCGACGGCACATTGGACTGGACACATTGAATTGTGTAAATCTTGTATATAGCAATAGCATAACAGTAATAAACCAGATATCAACCGTCCGCGTTGTGTTTCATTTACCCCCACTGAGGCCAAGAAAGCCTTAGTGCAGCCCTCCTTCCTATCAAATCTTTATTATATCTAATTATAAGGTATTGTTAGGGCTCTAGGGACTACAAACGAAGCCAGAAATATAGCTTGGTTATGAGATAAGTTATGAGTGACCAATCCAATACCTACTATCTATACCGTATGTAATCCTGTCTCACTATAATATTATTATGTGGCCGCCTGAATAAACTTGAGTGAAAAAGTGTTTCCACTGTCTCAATTGCATAAAAAGCTCCAAAAAAATCATTTAATTCAGTTTCCATTCTGCCGAATAGGCGTGATTGACAATATAACTGTCACCTAACACTTAGGCGGCCGAAAATCGGGCCCCTGTTTTAAAGTGATCCCATAAGGCCTAAGGTGTCCCTTATGTGTTGGTGAAAACGAAATTCCTGTAAGGTATTACCTAATATTACATAAAGGTCGCTTTAAAATTAGGGATTGATGGTGAAAACGGGCATTAGACTACGACGAAGTTGAGGCTTTGGTTAATTCATGAAGTGATTTTACAATAAAATATGAATACAAGCACCATACCCTCCTGAGACCCAGACCCCTAAAAATTGTCGGATTGTCTTGAATTTTGGAAGGCAGGCTAAGTTTCATAATGTACAACTAACAAAAAATGCGAAAAAAAATCTAGCCCCCCTACATACGCCAAAATGGGGGGTGTCACCAGTGACACTACGGGTTTCAAAGACATTAAAACGGGCTTGAATTAATTAATATTTTAATTACTTCAGGTATGGGAAAATAGGTGTTTTTAGTTTCAAATTGATCTGCAATTGTTTAGAATCATATAAGATTTACTTTTTAACAGCTTTTATTGAACTTGTTATTACAAACTTTAATTAACTTGCAATAAATGTGTGAATGTATGTTTGAGTAAAATCTTGGAAGCTGAATTAGAGCTACTTCCTGCCAACCGATTGAGCTGAAATTTTGCATAGACATGTAACTCAGATGAAACTTCAATATAATGAGGTCATGGAGCTGATCTGATGATGGATACGAAAGGTAGCCATATAAACTCTGTGACTAAACGATGTAACTCTGTCGACTTTTGACTTATTTGATTGGTATTGACAAGTACTCTGGTCTTGGATGATATCCAGGGTCTGATCTGAGGATGGAGCATCAATTTTTTCATCATCTGTCTCATCAAAGTTGCATAACATTGACTTGACGTTACCATCAGACAATCCTAAAAAGGACCATATTTCAAGTCACGAGTGCCCAAAGTGTCACCAGTGACACTCGAATTAATTGACGAAAATAATTATTACAATAGATACATTTTAATAGTTTTATCGCACAATCTGAGAGATATATTATCGTAGCACACAGAAAACACAAAACAATACCAAAAAACTTGTTTTAAATAATATTTTCTTTTCTTGGAATGTGTCATGTCGGCGGTCGCGCGAATTCAAAATTTCAATTAATGTTTACAAAATCAAAAACCCTTTCGTGCGAGGCATAGCAATTTTTTGGATATGTGACATATTCCAACGTTTTACACACTTTTATTAATTTTCATAAATACCAATAAATGACGCTGTAAAAAAAATATATACTCAAGTGTCACGAGTGACACCGGGGGTCTCAGGAGGATACATACCATACTACACTCCACATACACTACACTATACATACACTACACTACACACACACAACACTACACATACCTACACCATACTATACATACGCAACATACATACAAAACTATAAAGTAACATAACACACACACAATGCACACTCCTAATTATAATATAATACACATAGCACGTCCCTACAGTAAGTACACATAATATTCACATCATTATATTTATAAAAATATAATAATTGTAGAATAATAGAATATTTCTTTATTATTGATTTTGAGTAGAATTTACACAAAACACCTATAGTTATGCAGAGCGTTGTCTCCTGGCACAGGCAATCATACGCCTAAAAGGAGGCTTCGTCTATTAGTATTTAAGTAAGCCTTTATAAAGAAATAAAGAATTTTGAATTTTTGAATTTTGAATTTTTGACTCGCGGTTCTATTTGAATTTTTCCGTTTCTTTCATACTAGTCCATGCAACTAGCTAAGCATTGTTTGTGACTTTCATCACAGAAACAAGATTTCTCTTGAAAGGGCGTAGGTCAGACCTGCTGATCTATGCCTATAGAATCCATACATACACAACATTAAAACCTAGGTCCTCCTGACCCTTGGTACTATACTATTATTTTATTCTGTGTCCGGAGTTCCGGACTCCTGAAGTGCTGACCCTCAGACCTAGTTTTCATATCTGAGAAGACAAGTTCTAGCAGACTTATTAACTCGGAAAGGGATCAACATAGTATCGCCTTTCGTTACGGTGCGGATAAGTGCTTGCTTGGAGTTTCATACAAAGAATACTGACCGCCTAGAGTTGATACGGTTACGATCCCTTTCCGAGTTGAACAACGCCCGTATTCACAAACGATAGATGCTTAAGTGAAGCAGCAAATCGAACGCACAGCGTTGAAAAGTGCTCTGTGATTTGTTCGTGTGTCACCCTGTGCGTTCATGCGCACTGTGAGACCTCATAGTAATGTTTGTGAATACGGGCGTTAAGGTTCGTTCGTTTCAGCCAAATGACGTCCACTGCTGTACAAAGGCCTCCCCCAAGGTTTTCCACAATGAACGGTCCTGCGCTGCCCGCATCCAGGCTCCTCCCGCGACCTTTACCAGATCGTCGGTCCACCTAGTAGGAGGCCTGTCCACGCTACGTCTTCTAGCCCGTGGTCGCCACTCGAGAACTTTTCTGCCCAGTCTGGGCGTTAATGTGCTACGTCCAATAACCTGGTGATATTCCAGCGTGCCCATACTTCGAGCCCCGCGAACCGAAGAAACTCAAACAGGAGCCGACTGGCGAAGATTCCCCTGAGGCTTGGATCTGCGACAGCTGCGGAATGGGGTTCCTTAACGAAGACAAGTTCAGGGAACACGTGGAAGGACACCAGCACCATAGCTTGCCGTGCCATTATTGTCCTCAGGTGAGTTATAGCAAATACAAATGAGTAGGTCATCTTCATAGAAACGCACCGAGCGCGGTTTGTATGTGAGCGCGCCAATAGCCCAATACGTATGCGGCGCAACACCCCGCTAATCCACGCTAAATTTTGTCAGTGTGTGCGTGCGCGCTCTTTGAACTCTGGTTATATAGCACCGACAGATAAGCCGTGTGGTGACGGCAGACAAGAATACATTTGTCACCAACCCATACTCTTCCCACGCGTGTCGTAAGAGGCGACTTAGGGACTACACATCAAACAGAGAACGGGCAGCAGCGCTCTCTGAATAACATCAATCTTTTAAACTGCGATCTCCAACCCGCCTGCCAAGTGTGGGGATTATGGCTCATAGTCCAGCAGTGGACTGTAAAGGGCTATTGATGATGATGATGATGAGTTATAGGTTCCCACCTCTCGTTCCCACTGCAACTCCTGTGTAGCCAGGATCTACAGCTTGACCGCAAACCCAACCAGTGAAGGCCAAGTTTGTCCGGGGGAAAGTTGAACTGTCATTCATAATCATAATATCTTTATTGCTTCATGGACCGCAACGAAATTAATCAGAAGAATATAGTAGGAGGAAAATCTTAAGTACCGCTTTCATTCAGCAACTATGTTCTTGATGTCGTCGGTCCATCGAGCAGTCTTACGTTTGCCTCCACGTAGCGACCAGAGACTAAAATACTATAAATTAATCATATTATTTTTTATTTTCAGGACTTTCAAGATATCGAAGCGTGGACCCACCATATCCGAGTAGAACACAACATGGCTAGTCTATTTTAGTAAAATATACATTCTGTTAAAATACCTAGGATAAATTTAAATTATCTGTCTGAAGAAGTCATATTATTTTTTTACAAATAAGTGAATTTGTTTTTAGTTAAATGAAATGTTACTTATAGTTGTTGGAATATAGTTTTGTTATAAAAATCGTGTTTTATTTAAAATTAAACCTTTACATGTTGGTTGGTAAAGAATGCAGTTAGAGCTGACCGACGCTAAACTGTCCCACCAAACTCAATGACAGGGGGGCGCTACCATCGTTCAACTATAATGTTTCCAACATGGCAAAAATCGGAACCAGCGATCCGGTATTGACGGTGGCGCCCCACTGTCAATGTCATGGATAGGACAGTTCAGTATTTTGGAACTATAGGCATTAAGCCTGTCAATGCAGTAGTTTATCATCCATACAACAATATTCGATTCTGATTTTGTGTAAAATAATTATTTTTTTTAAGTTATGTGTAAAAGAGTGTATTTACATAAAATAAACGAAATATTTTTAATCATTAATTTATTAAAAACGCTACAACTAACAATATCAATATGCTGAAGAATAACCTACATTAAAATATATCACATTTCCGACTTCATAATAATAATATAACAATTTCTATTAAAAATTAAACATTTTTTTATTTTTTAATACATTTTTAACAATTCATTTGAATAATGTTGCCAAACCAGCTTAGTGTGTCATTTACAGTTCTAAAAAAATAAGTGCTTTATTTTTTCCATTTTGTTTTTACATATTTTTTGTCAGTTACATATTTTTCTCGCCGTGGCTTGTCAAGAAATAACAATAACATTTCTACTAACAAAATCATTGTGAAACTAAAAAAGCATGTTTTTTTAACATTTTGCAGTCACACTGCTTCTTCATAGATTCAATTTATAGGTCAAAACAACACTTGGTCTAGATTTTACCTACTTCGTATAAAGAAAACGTGAAAATCATTGACCAATATTGCTAGAAGCAACTCCAGGAACTATCTAGTGCTATTGTCATAATAACCAACTAATTGACTAGTTATATTAAAGTCGTATTAGTGTTTTCAAAACGAGTATTTTAGTCATTAGTGCCAAAAATTTAACAAGTTTTTTAAATCTAGTACATACAAACTAATGAATAAAAAAATATGAATAGCATTTTTACATGTATTTCTCTGAAACTACTTATTTTATTGAAATTCCATGAGATCTAATATCAGAAATAACGTTTCAACAATTTTACTACTTCGAAGTTCTATGGAAGCCATTTTGTGCAATAACATATTTCACTATTTTATGTCGAACCACGTGTCACAATTTATTTTAAAGTACATAATTATAATATTGATATGACTATGAAAGACCCATCGCAAGCTTCAGATTTTGTCGAGCGATAGTTTGTTCGGGCTCATAAAATTAATATACCTAGCGGAATAGAGCAACAAAGAACTGAGCGAGCGAGATGTCACTAGCAGCAACACTGTGTGATAAAAGAGATGTATGATGCCGTCGTCGTCACGTCAAACAGAACCGTTTTTTGAAACTATTTGACAGTTCGGAGGCACTTATTGGCACGCTGAAAATTTGAACTCTTGAGATATTTTCAGATTTTACGTGAGTGAAATCGTGGATTTTTATTAGAAATAGTGCTTCAGAAACGTGCTTTAGGATTTATTGTACAAAACAGTGAAATCATCCTAACACTGACACACAAATGATATCCAGTGTCATCCAAAATGTGTTTCGTTTAACAGCTCGTGGTTGTAGCTCTAATCCGAAGGAATATTAAATTTATGAACATGTATTGAAGACCGCACATTACACAGATTTGGTATCGGCCGATTCATCATACAAATAATTTGAAAGCTAACCAAACTATAGACCGACTAAAAGTCTGCAGTCTTATGCCCGTTTTCACCGTCAATCCCTAATTTTTAAGTGACCCCTATGAAAACAAAATTCCTGTTGTGTTACCATAGGGATCACTTAAAAATTTGAGATTTATGGCGAAAACCGGCATTGAAGTACGTATGTATTACAAAACAACGCTCAAAACTAGATTATATTTTAATCAGATTCTGATCTGTGATTGGTCTAAATATTTATACCTTTTTATTTTAAAGTAGTGACAATGTTACAGTCAAAACTTATAATCGGTCAAAACCACTTTTGACTGCAGAAATCAGTCAAAAGTGGTTTTAATTGATGCTCTTGGTCAATATAACTTTTGACTGATTATTCCAGTCAAAAGTGGTTTTGACTAAAAAATATGAGTTATAAGTGACTGCAACAACAATAAGACCAGCTTACATATCTATCACTAAACTTTAAAACGCATTTTTAAAATTAGTACAAACGCATTTTTAAAATTAGTACAAACATTTTAAAGGGTGATTTACGATAAATCACAGATCTGAATTTATATTTAGGCGTTGTGTCTAATTAAGACACTAACTAATTTGAGTCTCGAGGGAAGACCGCTACAATAGGTCTACGCTTCACTGAGAGAGTGCCTGAGGTGGGAGCGGCTAGGGATGGGTGACATTGATATGTGACGTGACGTCAGAAGACTCGCTGACGTTTGACTAGAGATGTAAATTGACTGAATCTGACCGGTCACTATGGTCAAATACTGGTCAAATTCAGTCAATTTGACTCAATATTACTGTACTACCGATTAATTTATTTATTTAGGTAACCAATTTATATGCAATTTTAAATGAAGGAACGTTAATTTATAATAAATTGCGTAGGGAAAGAAAGAGAGCACAATAAATCATTACAAAACACTTATAGTTTCAATTTAGAAGTTGTAGGTAGACTCACTGTAAAATGTTTTTCTATAATAAATAATTACAAATCACTTTTTTATTTCAATTAAGATGTTGTAGACTTTTATCAATCACAAAATCTAAGAAAATACTATAAAACTTCTAAACTATTTCTGAAATCAAATTGACCGAAACTGACCGTTTTTGACAGTTTATGACTTGTTTTTGACCAATTTGACCGTAAATGACGGTCAGTCAAATTCAACACTACGTTTGACGTCCCAAAGACATTCCTGCGCCGCTCCCACATCTCACACAGACTTAGTTAAGCTTTAAATTAATACCTATTAACAAGTTTAGAGAAAATATTGCTTTGCTTTAACAATATCGAACGTTAAAAACAATGGACATGCAAAACGTTAAGTTACTAAAGCAAAACACCAAAACGACAAAAAAAATCTTACCTTTTAAATATCAGTGATAGTTAAAAATATTTACAATCACATTAGAGGCTACGGTTGTCTTAAAGAACATCTAAAATCATTTAATGGGCGAGACATTTTATCGACGTTGCACGAAAAGCCTATACATTTGTCGTATAAAATCATTGATAAAAATTTATCATGGCGGCTTGGCTGGCAGAAATCTTAACAGGTAGTGGCGATATAGTAAAGTCACTGTCAAACAGTTCGTGACACCCAAAGTGACCAAAAAGTTGACACACAACCTTATTCCAATTGTAACACACAGACGTGTCTTATTGGCTACTTTGGGTGTTTTTTTATCCACAACGAGGAAGCTCTTGACCTGTATCTCACCTGATGGTAAGTGATGATCAGGCCGAAGGTGGAAGCGAGCTTCACCCGGAATCCTCAACCACGGAGGAACTGGCTATCTTACCACTAACTGCCGGAACACACAACAATGCTGTTAACATTGTTGTTATGGCGACAGACTTAGGTAAGATGGTGGTAGCTAGCCAGGCGGACTTAGAACAAGCCCTATCACCAACCAAACCGAACAGAAAAAAATCTGCCCCCACTGGGAATCGAACTCGGGACCTCTGCGTCTGAGGTAGTCTTACCACTAGACCACAGAGGCGGTTGGTGTCGCGAACTATTTGACGCTGGCTGTACACATATTACCTTTCAACGTTTTTGCCTTATCTTGAATGATGATAAAAACTTGCTGACGCTTAAGACGGTAGTTTTGGTCTTGTTGGTTCTTCTAGATGTCCTCTAAGACTGCTTCCTCCAGGGTAGGCTAGCCTCCACTAGTTTGATGTCTTTGGTTCTGGAAATAACGAAATATTAAATTAATAAGTCATTCCGTCATCAAAATAGTTTGGTCGCTTGCTTAATTCGCAAAAAGGCACCCGAGTCTCGAAAGAAATAATTCAAATTGAAATAATTTCAGTACTTAGGCCCTTTCCAGGGCACTTATACATGTCGGCGGTATTCCGCCATCACGTTCGTTGGGTTCCATTTCGGGTGATAAATGAGACCATTTAAGTTTCAATAATCACTTGTGATTTTATTTATAATTACAATATTACACTTGATCACAATCGGGCAGAGTAACACCTTATAACACGGTTCAAATGCGAATGCCATCGTTACAACGACAAATGACTTAAATACTGTGTGTGTGACAAACAACCCCACCACTATTCACGACACTTTGTACAAAACAAGTCAATCAATAGACTTATTTTATCAACAATTCATTTAATAATTAAAATATATTTTTAAAATACTAAACAAATATTTTAAACTATTTATAAATTGATTAAATTATATTTTAAAATATCTATTAATTATATTCGCTTTTATAAACTAAACGGAACCGGATATGTACAGCAAACGTGATCGGCAAATAAAACTGATAAGATATGAATTAATTTTATACTAAAATAATTGAATTACATATCCCAACTAATATTATAAATGCGAAAGTAACTCTGTCTGTCTGTCTGTCTGTCTGTCTGTTACGCTTTCCCGCTTAAACCTCGCAACCGATTTTGATGAAATTTGGCATAGAGATAGTTTGAGTCCCGGGAAAGAACATAGGATAGTTTTTATCCCGGTTTTTGAAACAGGGACGCGCGCGATAAAGTTTTTCTGTGACAGACAAAATTCCACGCGGGCGAAGCCGCGGGCGGAAAGCTAGTTATTCTATATATTTCATAATTATTTAGGCTCATAATAATAATTAAAAAGGTACGCCGCCCATATACACGTCCCAAATAATAGCTTGCCTTACCACCACTTCGGGACAACATATGGGCTGGTGCTGAGAAGTGGCGGAAGAAACTCAAGTCACCTTTGTTAGCAATTCAGTTAACGGACCAATTCACAAACTAGATAATTCTTAAAGGACTAAATATGAAACTAATTCTCAAAAGGACTAAGAACCGGTTTCCGGATCCTACCGAGATACGAAAGTTCTATAGTGGCTCAATAATTGGTCCATTCCGCTTTGATCACCTAGAGGCTATGACCTAGGTGATCTTATCCATGGGTGATCAAAAGACACCAAATTATCACTTGGAGTTCACTTTGATCACCTGGGTTTGGTCACCCAGTGATCAAAGTAGAATAAACCTAATAATTTGTATGGAAACCGGGCCGTGTCCGCACAGTAGATTAAAATAGAAAGGGATGATACGGTAAAAGCGTATCCGCCCTCTGAGGATGTCCCAGGACATTTCTGACAGGTCACAATTGCTTAAATTAAAGTAATTTGATCTATTTTGATCTGAACTACGCAATTTTGATGTCGGAAGTAAGTGTTACGTACGCAATTTTGATGGTGAATTTAAGCAATTGTGACCTGTCAGAAATGTCCTGGGACATCCTCAGAGGGAGGATACGCTTTTACCGTATCATCCCTTTCTATTTTAATCTAAGGATGATGATGATGGATATCTTACCCGCATTATCGCAACTAAGGTCATTTTTCAGGGCATTTCACCATACCATTCTGGGGTGGGCACAGCCGCGGGGTTGTCACCTGGACATGATGACATGCACAGAGGGAGACGTTGGAAGGATGATTAAGATGATTATGTCTCACCCGTGGATCATTTGGCAGCAGATGACAGCGACTGCTGTAGGCCGAAATGACGGTGATTGCAGTCAATAGGTTACTATAGGCTGAAATGAAGGATCCTCCCCTGGAAGCTTTGAAGGAGCTAAGTCAAACTATCTAACTCGAAAACGCAAACGTGGTCGCCCCAAGCAAACTTGGCGGCGCACTGTAGCAGACGAGGCGAAGAAAATCGGCAAGACCTGGAGCGAGATCAAACGCGAAGCTCAAGACCGGACGCGATGGAGGACTGTTGTGGACGCCCTCTGGCGCATCTAGGGGACATAGGACCAAGTCAAGTAAGTCAAGCCAGAAATTGGGTACGCCCATGCCAACAGGTGACTGCTATGAGTTGAAATGATGATGAATGTCTCACTCGTGGATCATACGGCAGCAGATGACCACTATAAGCCGACATTATGATCATTACTGCCAACAGGTGACTGCTATAGGCTGATATAAAGGATGATGATGATGAGTGCCTCACCCTTATCATTCGGCCGCCTTCCGGCAGTTGGGGCACGTCTGCTGCTCCTGCAGCCAGGGCGCGATGCATGCCGCGTGGAAGTGGTGCGTGCACGGCAGGGTCGTCACCTGGAAGTGGATAAATACCATCATTCGGTCATTCTGTGACCGTCCCATTCGCAAAATGGTCACACTTTTTCAACCTACAAGTTGAACTATTGTTTCACAAATGGTAGGCATTAACCTTTATCTGAGTGTGACCATTTTGCGTATAGGACAAAATGCGAATGTGATCGTTTTTTAATTTGTGACGAAATACGATTGGGACGGTCTGCGTTAAACCCATTTATCTTCAGCCGAGCTAGGATGCGCGCCGTGATAAAACTTATAATTGTTTTAGACGATTTTATGGGCTTATCGTGCAGTCGATAAAATTTCTCGATAACATTATCGTGGTGCGCATCTTGGACATCATTGATATAAGATATGACAGCAACGTTATGAGCTTGACGCTTTAGTCCGTGAAAGTGAGAAAAATATCCATCATCAGTTCATTTAGTCTCCACTGCAGGAGCACGACTCTCTAATTTACCAGAGGCAAATGGAGGATTTGTCCTACACTCCCCACGCTGGCCAGACGGGTTGGGGAGGCCTGTGGCCTAATTCACGTATTTTGACAATATCTCGCTGAGGTTCAGAAGTCGTCCCATTGAAAAACAGTTCTAAATCCGTATTCACAAGGGTCATTTTGATAGAACGATTACTTGATAGGATCGCCACTCAGTGTTTTGTTGTCGTTGAAGTTTTGTTACGTGAAAAAGGATACTGATGTTCGTATATTTCTCCCTTAGTTGCCTTTTATATGACGTTCACGGGAAGAGGGGGATTTCGCTTGTTCTTTAGTCGCCTTTTAAGTTCACAGGGTGGTTCTATTCTATCGTAAAAATGTATGAATACCTGCTGATCCTTCAGTATTATGTCGAAGCAGATGGAACACTCTTCGAGGGACCACGAGCGCTCGCGGCTGGAACAAGAAAATATACAAATTAGACAGGGACAAAAAACGTTACTGATTAAAATATAAACAAATGTGCAGTTTCCGCAAAACATAAAATAAAATCAAGTATATTCTTTATTTACAAGTTTATACAAATAAAGAATATAATGATTATGAGTTAGTTAAACCAAACAATAGTTAATGAATTCAACTTAAGCGCATTCACATTATAAAAAACTAACAATTTCTTACATAAACATAATTAATAAATAACTCAGCACATATTCCATTAGTTAATATTCTAATTAGTTAATAACTAAACTAATAACAAATATCCAACAAATCTCATGCATTTTTTGAACAAACAACACAAAAACCAATTTCCCTTACTATGCCTCTTCCCTTAGCATTTTAATTTGTGCCTCCTCATACCTGAAAACATTTAATACATTATTCTAAAATCGTAAGTCTAATGCCCGTTTTCACCATCAATCCCTAATTTTTAAGTGACCCCATAAAAACAAAATTGCTGTTGTGTTACCATAGGGGTCACTTAAAAATTAGAATTGGCAGATACCAAATCGGTGTAATTTGCGCCCTTTCATACACCTCCATACTGATCAACAGCCCGACCAAAATCGGCCAACTAAAAATTGGTGGTCTGCGTCTAGGCTTAATCTTTACACAAATGCAAGCAAAGTCGTGGGCAGGAGATAGTATTAGTATTATTTTTGAGGTTAAAAATATTGATGAACAATGAATGATAGCAGAAATATTGTGTCACTAAATGGCGCGATGGCGCATCTACTTGTTTCAGATTAGATAGGATAATGTAATGAACAATGTATTAAATTATCTGGTTTACAGTGAAAATTTCTGTTTGTATTAATTTTTGTACAGGGTGTCACTTTAAATATAGATCAAGGGATTGATTCTACTGCTCAAACGCACCATACATTAACTTTCAAGAGAGTAGGTATTGTGTGCTAATGGTTATTTAAATTTTAAAATTAGATAAAAGAGATACAAAACATTGGACAATGAATTCTTTTAGTGTAAATCTATAGGTCTAGCGAACTGAGTCAGTGCCTGAGGTATGACATATTATGACGTGACAAAGCATCTAAATCTGTGGGTCTAGACAAAGTGCAAATTATAATCGCAAACCAGTCGCAAAGTGGTCGAAAAGCCCCTTTTTTGTATGGAGTTTTGACGGATTCGATTTTCGATTCGATCAAAAAGTGCGTTTTGTCTAGGGGGGCTGAAGGAGATCCGAAGTCACGCAGACGTTTGACGTTACAAAAATTAACACTGGGCAATCTTCAAATTCCATTCCACTGTCCACCGTGTCTCTCCAAACACTCGACATTGGCAAAACCAGTGTGCTTCAAATACGCACCATTGAAGCCATTAGACAGAATATTAATCCCATACCACTCCCATACCTTGATACTTCAGGCGCTGAGTTAAACGCTAGATCCAAAACTATTGTCCAACTACAATGAACTGTCCCATCAGTGACATTGAGAGGGGGCGCCACCTTCAATACCGGATCGCTGGTTCTGACTTTTGTCATGTTGGAAACTATATTGTTGAACGATGGTGGCGCCTGCCTGTCAATGAGTTTGGTGGGACAGTTCAGTGTAGTTCATCTATATAAAATTATCAATATGTTAGTGTTTTCACAAAAGATCACTAAAACGAGCACTTTTTAGTATGGGATGTTTTGGGACGGACACAGTGTTAGTACACAAAACAAAAAGCAGGCCAAATATTGCATCGCTTACAAAGCTTGCTGCCTAAGGGATTCCTCCTCTTTGCTCCTGAAAATGTTGAACGGACAAATGGAATAATTGTGTCATAAAAAAACCTTTAAAGTTACCTATTTGATATTATTATTATTAAGTTCTTTGTAATGAATTAACATTGTTAATGATGGAAATGAAGGTTACTCACATCAAATTTCTAGCAGCCTGTATTATATTAAATCCAGACACAGGACTCCGTGGAAATTCAAACACAGGCACGTCAATTGACGAAGTGGTAACGTCCCAGTCCATAGTATCAGAATCTGAGAATAACTGCGGCATTCTCAAATAATCTGTTGTATCATAGATATCGCTGTTTTGACTGCTTTCAAAATTTCCCACAGATTCTTGAGAAGTATATGCGTCAAATTCTGTGACGGAATCGTCAATAGAATATTCTGACGATACAGCACTGGAACCAAATGTACTGGCCTCGCTTGATTCTTCATTTGAACTGTCAGGTACCCATTCTTCCTCTGAGTCTTCGGAGTCTGTGTTTGAATCGTGGATGCTTGTATCGCTAGTGCTGTTCTCGGATATGGTGATGTACGAGTCATCATGTTCGGTGAGTTCGGACATTTGATCGCTACTGCTGATGGAATGTATGAACGTACATGATTATTTACAAGTGATTTCTTGAAAGTTGGCATGGAAAATATAAACCTACCTAGGTATTAGCAAACTACGTTTCAGACCAACTTTAAAGAATCAACTGGTTCTCAACTCATGTATGAATGATTGTAATATGAAAACTGTATGATGTAACATTAGCTACACTAAGTACATTTTAAAATAATGAATACATATTTCTAATAACTGATTAAAATGCAAATTAAGGTTTAAAAGTCAATGACTAGATATTTTGCAGGAAGAAGAAGAATGCAATTTTGATGCATTGATAAAAAAAACAATATTTTCGTTTGTGGGTACTTGAAATAATTAGCAAAAGCGAAAGCGAAGCGTTGCTACAACAAAATGTACTTTATATCCATACTCACAAGGCGTGAGGTTGCTCGCACGTCCATCCGCTGGTGGTGGAACCTTCACCATCAGGGTTCTCTGGCCGCTTGCTGAAGAAGTAGTACAAAGCGGCCCCAACACCGACGCCTATCGCCGCGGCCGCCAGCCCGAGACCGCGGCTTGGGCAGCTGTTCTTCTGACGGTCTTCTTCGCGCACGTTCATGATTGCAAATAAATAATTTTCTTCCTTTTTGCGACACACAGCAACGACAAAAATATTTTCGCAGGTGTTTTGTACCACAGACAAAATAACGATTGTTTTTTTTTTGACGTTTGTTAGTGATGTACCGTTTCATCGTAAAATTGGGATATTCGATTATCGATTGTGACTTAAATTTCACATTAAATTGTTTTTTTCATTAATCCATCAACATTCGATCGAATGTTGCAAATACTCTTTCATTTCCCGCCTGCCTTTTTCTTTTTGTTCACCCACAAGTGCATGAGTCGAAAAACTTGCTTCATTGTTCAAACCTACATTACTTTGATTAAGCACTTAAAAAACACAATTCTTTAAACATCATTTTAAAATATTTTGTATGTATATCATAATGTTGTATAAATAATCTTTGAAAATAATGCACAAGTTTATGTAATCGAACGTAGAACGGAACGTATCAAACGGTCCGTAATAGCGGGGATTTTTTTGAAAATAAAAATCTCCCACCCACCCCTACTTTGATGTCGTGAAATTGCGCCGTGCGCAAGCGCAGATGTTACGAACCTTTTCTTTCTAGAGTCGCATCTGTCACAGCCACAGCAGTTTATTTACGTGCTCAGCCCCCCTAGACAAAACGCACTTTTTGATCGAATCGAAAATCGAATCCGTCAAAACTCCATACAAAAAAGGGGCTTTTCGACCACTTTTCGACTGGTTTGCGATTATAATTTGCACTTTGTCTAGACCCACTAAGATAAGATAAGATAAGATAAATTTATTGAATAAAGACTTAGCCTAAATACAAGAAACTTAAATGGGGCTATGAAATTATTTGGTTAGTAACAATATTTTAATTAAGGTAGTATACCTAAACTAAGCAAAAATGTTTGCCTGTGTTTTAGGTATCCATACTTATTATGTAAGTTAGTGCTTATTAAACAGATATTATAAATAATTACACCAAAACAATGTTGATAAAGGTAAAGGTTGACAATTTTGTTACATAAATAAAATTTTGCTGACAGAATGTTTATTTATAGTTAGCATACCTAAAGTAAGTAATTTAACTAATAACTATTAACAGGTTTTCTGTGTCATCATATGTTTTACCCTTGAGCCATTTCTGCAGTGCATATTTACATTCTTTGCTGTTCATTGGGGTTCACTGTATTTATTGAGTTGCCTTGGTTACGCAGTGTACCGTACACTTGTGTTGGACTACATTTCTCTAAAGTTAATTTACTGTTAAGGTATGTACATATGTTTTAATACTTCCATTATACGTAAATAGACTGTAGATTAATGTTTTAGAGTCATGTGGCACTGCCTGCCAAGTGTGTGTACTTTTTCTGACGTTAATACGCAGTAACCTTATGTCTATAGCCATAAAGTTCAAATTGGCATGAAGTAATGTTTGATAGGTACTTAACTTAACATTGATTGCAAAGATGTTTCAAAACACAGTGTTCAAGGACATTATGTTTTGTTTGCTTAACATCACAGAATACCTAACTTTGATGCTTGAATTCATGCATTAATTTCCAAACTTTTTAATGTCAATGTGTATCATTTAGTACCAAATAAATATTTTTTCTTTCTTTCTTTCAATCTTCTGCACTGCGATTCTAAATGAGCGAAACACTTGCAAAAATCTTTTATTATTTTATTTTTAAAATCTTTAAAATTGGAGCTATAGTCCGATGGTCAAGTGGTAAGAGTGAGGCTCTCAAATCGGAAGTTTTGAAAGCATGTTCAGAGCTAAAAAAAAGTGTTTATAAGTTGGGTTTTGGAATTATTACTTAAGTGTCAACCATCAACCCAATTAGGTACCCAGTCGTCTTAATTTGTGACCTTTCAAGCAAAAGTTATTTTGGATTATCTTATCAAATGTCCTTATTTGATAACTTATCGATTTGTCGCGCCTGTGTAAGTACTTACGTACATTATGTAAATAATACTTACTGCCTCAGATAGATGTTTTTTTTATTCCCGTAAAAGTATGTTCCAGAAAATACATTGAATATACCGTCATGTAATGTTTTAACAGCGACATCTCTTATTGACAAATAACAACCAATGTTAATGGTGCCCCGTGCCAGCCATCAAGGTAGGGTACTTGTGGTACTCATGGCTTTGCATGGTAAAGTGGGGGACATCAAGAAAATAACGTGAATCGTTACAAATAGTGGGGAAAACGGGAAAATAACGACAACTAGTGGGGCCAACGGGAAAAATAACAGCTTTAATATTTTCAGATATTCAGCCGTGCCTATCAAAAAAATTGTCGTCCATTGCTGGACAAAGGCCTCCTCCAAGGTTTTCCATAATGAACGGTCCTGCGTTGCCCGCATATAGGCTCTTCCCGCGACTTTCACCAGATCGTCGGTAGTGGTAGGCCTGCCCACGCTACGTCTTCCAGCCCGTGGTCGCCACTCGAGAACTTTTCTGCCCCCATAAATAAGAAAAAAAAGTAAATCTTCTTAATTTATGACACTAATCACACCTTGGTATGAGCGTTTGGACCTGAAAAATAACCCTAGATACGCCAATGCTTTCAGCCCCCTAGACAAGTTGCACTTTTTGATCGAATCGAAAATCGAATTCGTCAAAGCTCCACACAAAAAAAGGCATTTTTTTGACTGCTTTGCGATTATCATTTGCACTTTGTCTAGACCCACAGATGGATTTCCTCTTCAAAGGGCTTCTGCTGGGGACTGCAGTGCTGGTGGCGGCTGTGACGGTCGCCGTCGAGTTGTGGCAGTATCGGAACGTGCCCAGGCAGTATCAAGCACACGGCGAGCGGAGGCGTAGAGACGACTAACAAGTAGGTGTGCACTGTGCCTTAATGGAAAACAGTGGGAATGCAATAAAAATGCTATTGCTTATTGACACTGAAAATCATGGATATTAACTTAACTATCGTCACAAGTGGGGGCAAAGTGAGACATTTAACCCTAAAATGATATCTCATTTGCCACTAGAAGTGGGGACATGTGAGTCGTTGTATTTTTTCAATGAGGGTTTTCGCGTATGAAAAATCCGCCAGATGGCAATACGTAGACGCGAGGTCCAAATGCTGCATGATTGGTTATTTTTGACATGACATTGACAGATATGTCAAAATCCACCAATCACGCAGCAGTCAGACCCCATATCCACGTCCCGCCATCTAGCGGATCTTTCATTCGCGAAAACCCTCATTCCCAGTGGCTGAGAGCGGGGGAATAACCGGGCCCGTTAAATAAAAAAATCAACTGATATAAGAATAAGTGATTTTTTTTTACCTTTCAGAATCCACTGGTTGGATCACGATGTCTTCTCTCTCGCACCTCAAGCAAGCAAAATGTTTTATTATTTTAAGTCTTAGATATTATTGCACTTTATATTCAATGTGTTTATTTCTCATAATGCTGGTTACAGACATGTGTCAAGAAGAGTTCTTCACCAAAAAACATTGATGTTGTATAATTGGTGAGTTGTTCGAGCGTTATGTTATAATAATAAATGGTACTAAACGAAACTTTCGTCCATTATGGCGCTATCTTTGCAAAAAATATTCCAAAAATATTTGCAAAACGCAAATGGGAAGTCTCAATTGCAGAGTAAAACTTTTCAAAAGATATTTATAGCAACACCATGAAACATCTTGCCACGTGCCTGTGACCTGCATTAAATTTTTATGTATAAGTACTTACAGGCAGGCTGCAGAGCTTAGAAATTATTCTCAAGTTGTTTATGTTTTTTTAATATTTATTGATTAAGATATGTATAGAACTTGACATTATTTACGTGAGCATACTAGAAATAAGTTCCGTATTACTATAAATAAATTAATTAGAAAATATGCTCATAAGTTTCACTAAAATTTTTAGAATAGTATTATTATTCAAAATCAAAAATATTTATTCAGTTTAGACCACAAGTGGCACTTATGATATGGTTATGATATATTGTGATGATGGGAAAAATTATGATAAATTATTATTTTAAATATTGAAATGAATTTATTGTTATAATTTTGTAATCTTTAATTATTTACGTATTCATTAAAATAATACAATATTAAAAATTCTTTTTTTTTACAACAATTATTAGTCTTCTTAGGTTGCACCATTTAATTTTAACCAAAAATCTGTCAAACTCCATACAAAAAACACCGGTTATCGTTATAGTTATGGTCAAAGTTAGGTGGTGCAATTCAGAGGGTATACTTAAAAAAGAAAACTCGGTATAATGTGAACATTCTATTATATTTTTGCCTCAGAATATATTTACACTGGGTTTACTCCCCGCGTCTATCCTAAGCGAATAAAAATACAATATCTTAAAAGCTATGACATGTTAAAAAAACTTATATTAAAATGCACTTTGAATTTCTCATGGCAATATGGACTTATCACACTGCGATAAGGAGCATAAATGTACATCGAATTCAATTAATAAAATAAAATACTTAATATGAACTGTCTTTGGGTAGTTGATTTGTCAGTCCCAGAATCCCTCATCGGAGGTACATTTTAAAGCGCGGGGGTAAATGGGATATAAGTGTCATTTGTCACTAGTGGGGGCTGCTGGGAAAAAACATAGCTGAATTTGAAGACAGCAGTTTATGGTACCATACCTGACCAATTAAATGACAAAAAATGAAAATGCAACTTAACTATCCGTCTCCCTCCTCTACTACTACAATATAAAAGCGTGAATGAAAGAGACGATTATAGTTGAAATGCTTACAGTTTTCGACTATAGAGTCTATGGAATAAAGTCCGGTGTACATTTATGATTCTTTCGCCAGTGAATTACGCGACCATCTTCCTATTTCGGATTTATAATTGTTCGGCTTTATAACTTGATTTTCACATAGATAAATTTACTAACATTAATATAACCGTCTCTCTCTCACACACTAACATTCCTGTGCGAGTCAGAGAGTATGAGAGAATACTAGGTGTATATTCAAGAAATATCAAGTAGGTATTGTATTTTCTATACATAATTAAATTTGTCATTTATTTTAAACCATTTTTATAGCTGGTAACACTGATAAATTTGTTCAATGACACAACATTGACCTACCCAAGGAAGATGGCCGCCAATTTTAAAATTAAAAACACAAATTCCAATCTCACATTGATTCAAAACAACTAATCCAAAAAACAACGCAACACATTGCTCTTAGGGTCATTTTAGGCACCAAATTGTGTGACCACACGCAAGAGGATCTTTCGGACAACAGTGAAAACTGATAACCCATGATATGGGTTATTCTCAATTGCCCCTAATAGGGACTAATGGGAATTTAATTATAAATATGTCTCAGTGTCCCAGCGATATAGACGATCAAACTATGAAATACCAGATTTCACAAGCAAGAGAGACTGGGACATTTTTGTAAATTTCCCAGACGCCCCCAGTTAGGGTGGCAACTGGGAATAACCCAATAATTTGATACAAGCTATTATGTACCGTAAATACCTCTCTTTTTAAATGGTAACTAGTTTTCACTACAGTCCGAAGCGAAAAAGAAATACAAAATTAAATGCTAAAATTAGGGAATTACAAAAAACAAAGTCTTTTTTACAGTTATACCAGGCGCGTGTGACCGAAACGCAACATATCGTCGTCTCGCTTGCACTCCCGTCGGCGTGCAGTGTTGGAAGTGTTTATAATGAATGTCTCGTCAGTCTTATTCATTAGCAAATGATCTAAAGCCTGGTCCGTGAGCACGTAGAATTTTGTTCAATGACCCCAAGCTACCCATCCTTATCGCTCGCGCGTAATTATGTTGTTGTCGCGCTCGCACACTCACTGCGGGCGCGCGTCGCACAGTCGCGACAGCAATATAATTACGCGCGAGCGATAAGGATGGGTAGCTTGCGGTCATTGGACAAAATTCTACGTGCTCACGGACCGGGCTTTACTCAACACTGACATTTACCAAAGCTTTCCTCTTTTCAAGATGTCCACTGATGGACAAGCCTCCAAAAAGCATTTCCACAAAGACCGGTCCTATTGGCAAAACCATCCTAGATTTTTTAAAGAAATGTAAAAAATGATTTGAAGTGGGAACCAAAATCTTTGGTAGGTTTACTTCTGGTTTATACCAATACCGAGTGATTATTATTACAGCAGTTACAATGGATTTAAAAAAATGGGTGTTTAGTTCTCTTATTTTGATAGGCATTCACTAGTTATTCTGTAATCTTTTTAAGAGATGTCCTGTCCACTGTTCTAGCAATTTCCACTTAACTTTAGTACAAATGAAGCTCAAAAGATGTTTGATTGCCAAAACCCAAGAAACAAAATTTTGACAACACTAAAATGTGACTTATAGATGATTTCTCAATAATAGTAACCGTGATGAAAGAATTACTTCGTCAGAATTATATCTCATAGAAGTTTAATAACCTATGATAAAACAAACTTAGTAAATGTCAATGTATGAACAATCAATACATATTGAAATCCTTCCAATACTCCACTCCGACAAATTAGAAAATAATTCAAAAAAATACCTACACTAAGGCGTCTCTAGACGCCAATTAAAAAAAATATCAACGCCAGTAGTGTAATAGAGTTGATTAGTTACATAACTTAAATCCATATACTTTTTTATTATATTTTGAAAGTTTTTTTTGTTTTTTGAACCAAAAATTTTTTATTTTTGGTTCAAAAAAATCAAAAAGTTTTTTACATTAAAAAATGGAGAGAGTTTAAAGATGGCCGCGACAACCGCACAAGATATTACGTGAACCGACACGATTTTTAAATTTAGAAGCACTACGCATCACATTTTGTAAAACAAAACTTGTTTTTTCTTAGTTTTCGTGGAAAATTTATTCAAAATATTCTATACACACACACAATGTAAAAATAGAAAGATTTTTTTAATTTAATCAAATCAAATCATATTGCACGACACTTAAACATTATTAATCATAATTTTAAAGACAAAATAGTTATATTCGTCTGTTTTAAAGCCAATTACTTAAAAATTAGTTTAACTGTTATCAACGACTAGTTTTATTACACAAAATAGATGCGTAATGTGCAAAATGCATTATTATTTTCAATTTATTCATAATTTTATTATTAATAATCTTTGACACAATTTTTTTTATCAGGTGACAGGTGTACCATTTGTCGGCGTAAAGTCAAAAATATTGAAAAATGTAAACGAAAAAAGAAATGCATAGAAATACTATATACTGTTATAAAGGCAGTATTGAAACTATAAAATATAGCTGGATAGAAATATTTTCATCTATAAAATACACCAATACAGTCAGCGTCAAATAGTTTGTGACAACCAAAGTGGTCAAAAAGCTGACACATCTTATTCCAATTGTAACAAAGACGTGTTGCGACCTTTTTGGCCACTTTGGCCCAGTTTGACCAGTTCAAATCGGTTTCAAACTGGTTGCGTCATGTGTGGTCTCTCAACGGACGCTATGGCGGAAACTTAGATGCAACTCAAAAGTAACTAGAAGTTGCAGTTTCGTTTCACAGTGTGTTCTGGGCCTTTGAACTATTTGACGGTGACCGCAGAAGTGTCAATTTTATAATTCCCAAAGTAATACCAACTCTTTGGTAGAGCGTTCAAGATCTGTGCTGAATGGTAATTAGGTTCCGAAAACCTATTATAACGCTTGTTATAATTAAAAACATCTTCACATTATAACTGTAGTGGAAAAGCATGAATATTATATTATATTGGCATATCATAAAAAAATAGAATACTATACTATACATATTATTATTATTATTCAACATCGATGTGGCTGTGTATTAAAAATACTGCTTTGAGTCTTGTATATTTATCAATTATTGCTTTATGTAAAGTCAAGTTATAATTTCAATAAAAACAAAATAGTATTTCGCTTTGGTTAGTTTAGTCTAGCCATAGATAAGTTTTTGAGTCGAATTGATAGATATTTTAATACCATAGACAAGGTACAGCCAGCGTCAAATAGTTTGTGACACCCAAAGTGGCCAAAAGTGTGGACAACACAACCTTATTCCAATGTAACAAATGGCAATGCCAGATTTTGTATGGAAGGTGGCGTCTTTTTTTTTTCGCGCGGCCATCGACCAAACTTTATTTTTTGATTACAAAATAGTGTAATAAACCAAACTTATTATGGCATGTATACCTCTAAACTCAGTCTGAACTGAGTTACGAGCATTAGAAGTTTGATGATTTTCATACTAGATTTGCTTTTTGCGCGCAAGTTTTGTAAGAAATTGCAACAAAATAGTGACATTGTATGTGTAAACAAACAACACCATCCATTAAAGGCTCCAGACATCAGTATGCAGCAGAATCAGCGCAATAAAAAATGGCGGATTTTTCAATCGCGAAAACCCTCATTAAGTGAATTTTTAGGACTTCCAAAAATAACAATCGTTGTTAAATTAATTGCGTTTTTAGAGACAAAATAACTTTGTAGTTTTTAATAAGAAGATTCTTGAATAAAAAAATATCCTTGGACATTTTACACTGCGCTATCTAGTCCCAAACTAAGCAAAGCTTGTACTGTGGGCCAGCCATCGAATTTATTACTTAAATACATTTTATGTAAGCATACATAATAGTGGCATTACCTAATATGTATTTTCATGTCTGTGAACAAAATAACAAGGCAGATTTTGAAAAATTACTAATTTTCGACCATAAGAGTAGATACGGTTCAAAACATACAGAGCCTCATTTAAACAATAAGCGAATTTTTGTCTATTATATTTTTGAAGTATTACATTAATTGTACTCAAAATACAGACATGCTGCGCGATTTGCGACTTAGCGTCCTATAGAACAAAGCTCAATTTGTTTTCAAGCATACATTGGTTGAAACAAACAATCACTGGAGAAAATCTATGGGGACGTTTGGCGGAAAAAGCGCTTTACGTTAGCGTTAAGCGCTGTCGCTGTTAAAAATATGAATGAAACACGTCTCTATTGAAGTCAGCAAACGTGTCCTCAGCAAAAACTGTCGTAGCGATAGCCATTTTGCTTGCAGGCGCTTTTTTCCGCCATATGTCCTATGACTGTTTTGAGCTTCGTTCAAAAACAGACGTTGTTAGTATTGCCTTAAAATTTTAAATAGCTTGTACTTTAAATTGCTACTATAAATCTATCAAATCACAACGACGCGTTAAATAAATATGTTTAACAAATATACATTCCTTTAGTCGAATTGGAGCAGATTCTAGTCAATAATTATCACAAAACAATTTTTTTTGTCTCTTAAAATGTCAATGGTCGGTGGGGTTTACAATTTAGTTTTATGGTTTGATTTTGTAACAAATATTTTCGCCAGCGAATCGATTTGGGATTATATTACTAAATTGATGAAGCTGAGTTATTAGCAATACCGGATCGCTGATTCCGATTTCTGCCGCGTTGGAAAACACTGAATTCTCATTTGGAGGAAGGCGCTGGTTACTATACAGGATGTTAGGCAAATGGGTATATGAGCCGACACTAGCCCATGTTAACATGGTCATATAAATGGTATGGTGAAGTCAGAAAATTGATATCTTCATTATAACTATTTTAATTTTCATACAAATCGGATTTTATAAAATTTATTTTGTATGAAAATTTAAAAAATTCAAATGATGATATCAAATTTCTGACTTCACCATACCATTTATATGCCTATGTTAACATGGGCTATTGTCGGCTCATATACCCATTTACCTAACACCCTGTAGATCCAAAATACTGAACTGTCCTATCTATGACATTGACAGGGGGCGCCACCGTCAATACCGGATCGCTGGTTCCGATTTTTGCCGCGTTGGGAAACACATTATTTGCAGAAGGGCGCTGGTTATTTCCTTTCTTTGCCATTAGACGTTTTAAAATCGTTCAACTATCTCTGGCCTGTCTGGTTATGTCGTCAACGTAGATACCTAGTGGGTGCGTCGCGTCGCATCGCATCGCAGTTTACTCGCGCAGTTTGAGCGCGTGATCCTTGATGGCGCCACCGTCGCCTTCGGACACGAAGCGTTTGCGGCCTCTGGGAAGGGAATAATATTTAGAATTACGTAGGTATTTTTTTGTATTTTTATATGTAAAAAAACACAAAATACAAAACAAGACGATGAACTTTTTCATCACCATCATTTCAGCCATAGGACGCTTACTGTTGAACATAGGCCTCCCCCAATGCTTTCCATGTTGAACGATTGGTAGCGGTCTGCGTCCAGCGCCTTCCTGCTACCTTTATGATGTCGTCGGTCCACCTTGCCGGTCGCCGAACACATAAGAGTTTCGTCTAATGACCCCAAGCTACCCATCCTTGTTGTCGCTTTATCATCCTTTGCTGTCGCGCTCGCACACTCACTGCGGGCGCCCGTCGTACAGTCGCGACAGCAATATAATTACGCGCGAGCGATAAGGATGGGTAGGGACTTCTTGGCGGGAATCTGAAGCGTCATGTTAGCGGTTTTGTTTTATTTCCTCAGATTCGTGTTTGGGCGACTATTAATGTGTAATAATGGTGGATTATTAACCATTAAGTGTTCGTGAACGTGCATGAGTGGGCAAGTGAAGCAAAACAGTGCATCGTGATTCTTCTGGTTCTCTCAAGTTGTCCATAGGAGGTCTCAGTAAAGCACCACAACTTTACTGAGACTCAAAGGGTGGGAAGGGGTATCATCTATCATCCTTCATTATATCATTACTTGATCTCATTTTGTAACTCGTATCACATAAATACTTGAAAATAGCACAAATCAAGTCGACCTCGACGTGTATTGCCAACATCATCAAAAAAGAAGAAGAAGAATGGGTAGCTTGGGGTCATTGGACGAAATTCGACGTGCTCGGCGACCGGACTTTAGACACGCCAATGCTTACCTTGTGGGCGCGCGCTTGAGCACGTGGTCGCCGAGCCGGAACTTGCGCTGGCAGCGCTCCATGAAGCGGTCCAGCATTATGTACGCCAGCGGCACGTCCAGCACTATGTCCGACATATCCTCCAGGACCCGCTCCCTCTAGACTCTAGCTAGGATGTCGATGTCGCCCTGTAGATGTCGATGTCGCCCTGTAGATGTCGATGTCGCCCTGTAGATGTCGATGTCGCCCTGTAGATGTCGATGTCGCCCTGTAGATGTCGATGTCGCCCTGTAGATGTCGATGTCGCCCTGTAGATGTCGCCACACGTCTCCCAATGCTCACCTTGTGGGCGCGCGCTTGAGCACGTGGTCGCCGAGCCGGAACTTGCGCTGGCAGCGCTCCATGAAGCGGTCCAGCATTATGTACGCCAGCGGCACGTCCAGCACTATGTCCGACATATCCTCCAGGACCCGCTCCCTCTAGACTCTAGCTAGGATGTCGATGTCGCCCTGTAGATGTCGATGTCGCCCTTCAGATGTCGATGTCGCCCTGTAGATGTCGATGTCGCCCTGTAGATGTCGATGTCGCCCTGTAGATGTCGATGTCGCCCTGTAGGATGTCGATGTCGCCCTCTAGATGTCGATGTCGCCTTCTAGGATGTCGATGTCGCCCTGTAGATGTCGATGTCGCCCTGTAGATGTCGATGTCGCCCTGTAGATGTCGATGTCGCCCTGTAGATGTCGATGTCACCCTCTAGGATGTCGATGTCGCCCTGTAGATGTCGATGTCGCCCTGTAGATGTCGATGTCGCCCTGTAGATGTCGATGTCGCCCTGTAGATGTCGATGTCGCCCTGTAGGATGTCGATGTCACCCTCTAGATGTCAATGTCACCCTCTAGGATGTCGATGTCGCCCTGTAGATGTCGATGTCGCCCTGTAGATGTCGATGTCGCCCTGTAGGATGTCGATGTCGCCCTGTAGATGTCGATGTCGCCCTGTAGATGTCGATGTCACCCTCTAGATGTCGATGTCACCCTCTAGATGTCGATGTCGCCCTGTAGATGTCGATGTCGCCCTGTAGATGTCGATGTCGCCCTGTAGATGTCGATGTCACCCTCTAGGTCTAGGATGTCGATGTCGCCCTGTAGATGTCGATGTCGCCCTGTAGGATGTCGATGTCGCCCTGTAGATGTCGATGTCGCCCTGTAGATGTCGATGTCGCCCTGTAGATGTCGATGTCACCCTCTAGGTCTAGGATGTCGATGTCACCCTCTAGATGTCGATGTCGCCCTGTAGATGTCGATGTCACCCTGTAGATGTCGCCCTGTAGATGTCGATGTCGCCCTGTAGACGTCGATGTCGCCCTGTAGATGTCGATGTCGCCCTGTAGATGTCGATGTCGCCCTGTAGATGTCGCCCTGTAGATGTCGATGTCGTCCTGTAGATGTCGATGTCGCCCTGTAGATGTCGATGTCGCCCTGTAGATGTCGATGTCACCCTCTAGGATGTCGATGTCGCCCTGTAGATGTCGATGTCGCCCTGTAGATGTCGATGTCGCCCTGTAGATGTCGATGTCGCCCTGTAGACGTCGATGTCGCCCTGTAGATGTCGATGTCGCCCTGTAGATGTCGATGTCGCCCTGTAGATGTCGATGTCGCCCTGTAGATGTCGATGTCGCCCTGTAGATGTCGATGTCGCCCTGTAGATGTCGATGTCGCCCTGTAGATGTCGATGTCGCCCTGTAGGATGTCGATGTCACCCTCTAGATGTCGATGTCACCCTCTAGGATGTCGATGTCGCCCTGTAGATGTCGATGTCACCCTCTAGGATGTCGATGTCGCCCTCTAGATGTCGATGTCGCCCTCTAGATGTCGATGTCGCCCTGTAGATGTCGGTGTCGCCCTGTAGATGTCGATGTCGCCCTGTAGATGTCGCCACACGTCTCCCAATGCTCACCTTGTGGGCGCGCGCTTGAGCACGTGGTCGCCGAGCCGGAACTTGCGCTGGCAGCGCTCCATGAAGCGGTCCAGCATTATGTACGCCAGCGGCACGTCCAGCACTATGTCCGACATATCCTCCAGGACCCGCTCCCTCTAGACTCTAGCTAGGATGTCGATGTCGCCCTGTAGATGTCGATGTCGCCCTGTAGATGTCGATGTCGCCCTGTAGATGTCGATGTCGCCCTGTAGATGTCGCCACACGTCTCCCAATGCTCACCTTGTGGGCGCGCGCTTGAGCACGTGGTCGCCGAGCCGGAACTTGCGCTGGCAGCGCTCCATGAAGCGGTCCAGCATTATGTACGCCAGCGGCACGTCCAGCACTATGTCCGACATATCCTCCAGGACCCGCTCCCTCTAGACTCTAGCTAGGATGTCGATGTCGCCCTGTAGATGTCGATGTCGCCCTGTAGATGTCGATGTCGCCCTGTAGATGTCGATGTCGCCCTGTAGATGTCGATGTCGCCCTGTAGATGTCGCCACACGTCTCCCAATGCTCACCTTGTGGGCGCGCGCTTGAGCACGTGGTCGCCGAGCCGGAACTTGCGCTGGCAGCGCTCCATGAAGCGGTCCAGCATTATGTACGCCAGCGGCACGTCCAGCACTATGTCCGACATATCCTCTAAAACCCGGAGGAAGCCCTGGAAAGATCAAACACCTCTTAATTTGGCTGAAAACTAACAGTCTCATCAATGCAAATTGAGGTAAAAAAACAATGCAACCAAAAATCATAATTTACAGGTAATTTTAAATTAATTACATTTTTAAGACCTGAATGTAGTGTATTTTAAAAAAGTTGTGATTGATAGGCCAAATGCATTTGCGTTTGGCAAATTAGAGGGTCATACTCCTGCAGTGGAGACTCAATAGCTTGAGGGCTTACGCCCGTATTCACAAACATTACTATGAGGTCTCACAGTGCGCTTGGACGCACAGGGTCACACACGAACCAATCACAAAGCTCTATTCAACGCTGTGCGTTCGATTTGCTGCTTCACTTAAGCAAGCATCGTTTGTGAATACGGGTATTAGTGTGAGTTTACATCAAACGTCGTCACTAGCGAGTACGTCAAAAATCTATGAAGATTTTAGTTCTTGAAAGTTTCCGCTAGGGGCGCTGTACAATACGTCATACATTTAATGTCATTTTTTACGCAGTCGCTAGCAAAGACGTTTGTTTTATGCCCATTTTCACCATCAATAACAAATAACAGGAATTTTGTTTACATAGGGGTCACTTAAAAATTAGGGATTGATGGTGAAAACAGGCATTAAACTCGCACCAAGCCCCCTGGTGTATAAGAGAGGATCGTGGTCCTGCATTGGGGACTAAATGACTTGATGATGATGATTATCATCGCATCGACATAATATCATATTCAGCTCGTAAATTTGAAGCTGTATTGCATGACTTGTTTGTTTCGGATAAATAGTCTAAAGATTGGACTATGTATCCGAAACGAACTGTGGACTCTAATCATGATTTGTGTAAAAAAAATGCCTTCTATCAGTATTACACTTATTTGCATGTCGTGGCAGCCTTTAAGTAAGGCAACACCATATAATCTAGTTTTTTTTTTTCAAAATTGTCACCTAGTCTTTTTGTGCAGACTTTTTATTGATAAGTGTATGTAAATTATAAAAATTTAATTTCGTAAATAATTTCGTACGAAAAAATAATTCGAAAAAAATTGTTGAATTAAAAAAAAATGTAATGCCATTCCATTCTTCTTATTAATACCCTAGAGTTCCAGGAAATCAGAAAGAACACGTTGTATTAGATAAGGTGTATGCTTTGTTGGTTTTCCTTAAAATAAATAAATGATGACTCACCCGATCCATCTGGTCGGGGCTGACTATGACGCAGCGCCGTAGTTCCGCAAGGAACGTGCATAACTGCTCCTCGACACTGGAGTTTATGGACTCCACCGCCAGGAGAACGGTCTGGAAAGAAAGAAGAAAGAACGCAGCGGAATAAGGGGGCCTGCTTTAAATTGGCTAAAATCGTACCTTATTAAAAGAACACAATATGTAGAGATCACGCAACTGGATTCAAATTCAGTTGCTCAGACATATAAATCGGAACAAGAAATATATAAATTTGGTGTTCCACAAGGAAGTGTGCTCGGCCCGCTATTATTTATATTGTACATAAATGATTTGCCAAACGTAACGGAACAAAAGACTGTACTTTTTGCGGATGATGTATCGATTATAGTTACTACCGACAAGAACTGTTCACTAGATCAACATAAACATGACATCCTAAATGCAATGACATCAGTAATTGAATGGCTTGAAAAAAATAACCTTACAATAAATTTATCAAAAACTCATAAAATATGATCAATTTTAATAACTTTAAAAATCAAACAGTTGACATATATTTTAATGGACAAATTCTACGGAACGCGAATAATGTGACTTTCTTAGGCTTGATTTTAGATCCAAAATTAAATTGGGAAAACCAAATAGAGAAGGTTTGCAACAAAATAAACGGTTTCGCTTTTGCTTTATACAAATTGACTAAAGTTGCAAACATAAATACGGCCATTACTGCTTATTATGCGTATGTGGAGTCAGTTTTAAGATATGGTTTATTAATTTGGGGAAATGGAACTAACATAAAAAAACTATTCATCGCCCAAAAACGATGCATCAGGGCTATATGTAATATAGCACCTGATATATCTTGTTTGACATATTTCAAATCGCTTCAAATACTGACCCTACCATGCCTTTATATATTAGAAGTGAGTGTGTTTGTTAAAAAAAATAATCACAAGTTCTTACAAGCGAAACAATTATACCCAAGATCAACGCGAAATTGTCAGAGACTGGTGTTAGAAACAGTCCCAAAAACACGAAGATTTCAAAAAAATTGTTATGATATGTGCAAAACCATCTATAATAAATTACCATGCAACATTAGTGAACTACCGTTAAATAGTTTCAAAACAGAGTTGCGTAGATGGCTATTAGATAAAACTTTTTATTCAATTGACGAATATTTGAAATTCAGGTTGTGATAAATATGGTTGATACACTGCTTGATAATCTTTACTACTATGCGCTTGTAAGTTACTACCTAGTTTGTAAGTGATAGAAGAATACCGGAAGAACTTAAGTACTCCAAAGCCCTATATTTAAAAGCAGATTGACTTGCTGGCTTTTGGACAAATGTTTTTATAGTTATAAGGAATATTTTAATTGGCGACATTGATATGTATTAATTTAATTTTAAATTGACATTTTCTTAATTATTTGACATACTATTGAATCCTGTAATTTTTGCACGTCTGCGAGCAGACTAAACACATGATCCTATTTAATATTGTCACCCTATATAACTGTGTTTTTGGCAAATAAACGTTTTGAGTTTTTGAGTTTTTAAGAAATATAATATTAATACATATTCTTATAGCTATACAGGGTGATTTTTGTATCAGTATCTAAATTTTCAGGATCGACTCAGAATCAGTAACTTAATTGATTTACGTAAACAAAACAAAACTTTTTTCTCCATATTTAATTATTTTCATCATCTGCGCGCGGTTTCCGAATTGACTCACGTGGAAAATTTGCTTCGTTCATGAAAAAAATGTACACACAGTTAACTGCAAAGCTTAATAGACATAATGGTGAGCGAAAATAAGCAATAACCTTTAAAACATAAGATATGGGCACCCGCGAATAAGATTTTCAATATTTTTTTTTTGCTAAAAATACCAAATTAAAAATAATTACGATGAAGTTGTATTGTCAAATTGTTCTAACGAGCTTATTAAAAAAATTTGGATACTGATAACAAAGTCACACTGTATAGCTCGCAGAATTGCTAAAATCAAGTGGCAGTGGGCGGGGCACATAGCTCGTAGAGACGATGGCCGTTGGGGCGGAAAAGTTCTCGAGTGGCGACCACGGCACAAATCACGGGCTGGAAGACGTAGCGAGGGGAAAATTCCGATCGAGTTTTTTCACTGTAGAAAAAAATCCTGGAATATTTTTTTTCTTGTATAAAAATATCCGAACGCCTTTTTTCTCCGTATTTCTTTTTGACGCACGCAAAATTTCCTAGTCATTCATTTTACTAGGGGCAAAACTTTTAATTCGTTGGTGACCCTGTTTGTAATTTTGTATCAGCTTGACGGTCAGAGAGCATCAGCGCGCGGAATTCTAAAACCAACCTCACTGAAGGGTAAAATTTCGTATCGACAAAAATAAATATGAAAAAAAAAAATCCATACAAAATTGCAAACAAGGTCACAACAAACGAATAAGAAGTTTTGCCCCAATGAATGACTAGGAATTTTTTTTTTTGTGCATAACAAGGCAGGTATTTGACCACAATCGCACCTGATGTTAAGTGGGATGCAGTCTAGGATGGTACATATCTGCCCTGTAAGTGCCTATTCACTCTCGCCTTGAAAAGCCCTTGCGAGCGTTCCAAAGAAATACAGATAGAAAAGGCGTTAAAAAAAATTCGCAAGTATCGTAGTTTAAATACTGGAATGTATGGATTCTATAGGCATAGATCAGCAGGTCTGACCTACGCCCTTTCAAGAGAAATCTTGTTTCTGTGAAGAAAGTCACAATACTTAGCTAGTTGCATGGACTAGTATAAAAGAAACGGAAAAAATCAAATAGAACCGCGAGTCAGTGGACATACAACGCCATCTGTTGGCGTAATAGATAAACGTGACAACGCAGGATGTTGATGTACATTTTATCAAATTTAATACAAAATGTATGTAATAAATAAAAACTTTATGCTTGATTAAGCTCGATTCACACATATCAGTGAAGCCACAGTTCCGTCACGGTAATACTATCTATACAGTATTCCAACTCGGCCATATTTTTGAAATAAATGTCAACAGCCGCGCGGTACGTCACCGTATGACAACATGCGATAGGGCTGCCCGCCCACCTGCAGACCCTATTTTCATCACATCTGCCTACTTAGAATTTCTATTTAGTTTTGTGAATGTATTTTGTGATTGTATTTTTTATTTTATTTTGACAAACAAAATACTTTGTGAATGAATAAGGATAAAAATGTATGGAGTTTTGTCATTAGTACATTTAATTAAAAAAATATATTTGTGTTAATATTTAGTAACAAATCTTATAAATTTGCAACCGTAAAATGTATGCGCTTCGACTGAGGCGTACAAAATGCATAAATGGTATGAAGTAAGAAAATTGATATTATCATTTTAATAATTTTTTAATTTTCATACAAATCTGATTTTATAAATTTTATTTTGTATGAAATTAAAAAAAAAAGATATCACTGACTTCACCATACCATTTACATGCATAAATGTTAACATGGGCTAGTATCGGCTTAAAAACCCATTTACCTAACACCCTGTATAAATAGGTACTTATAATTATTTTTATAAAAAAATACTTACTGTTTAAAAAACAACACATCGTCCGTTTATTACTGTGGCACATTCGCGACACCCCCGACTTTTGCATGTCGAGCGCATACCGAGATTTGAAATTCGAAGGAAAGCTCGCGTTTCGTCCGTTTATATGAAGTTACAATACTGTATGATAGTATTACCGTGGTTCCGTCACAGTGTCCGCTCAGTTCAGTATCAGTGCTACAGTGTTGTGTCAGTGAAATATTTTAAAATGTCAGAGAGCTGTATCAATATTCTTGTTCAGAAACTATGAAGTAAGTTATTTTGTTTTTGATGCCGCGGCAGCGTCCGTGATCCGACAAAAATATCGTCGTCAACGAATACGTCCGTGATTGCCGGTGTCGGCACTGATATAGTTCCAAAATACTGAACTGTCCTATGCATGACATTGACAGTGGGGCGCCACCGTCAATATCGGATCGCTGGTTCCGATTTTTTCCATGATGGAAACTAGGAATACAGTTGAACGATGGTGGCACCTTTCTGTCAATGAGATTGGTGGGACAGTTCAATTTAGGTCATCTATACGGAGCGGTGTGATGTTCCATAGATAGCAATAGACTGACAGCTACGCACAGATCACACATCTCCTCTCCGCTCCGCTCCGCTTTGGCCCCTCTCGTTCTCTGGTAATGTTATAGTCTGGTCTGTGAGCACGTAGAATTTCGTCCAATGACCCCAAGCTACCCATCCTTATCGCTCGCGCATAATTTTTATAATATTGCTGTCGCGACTGTGCGACGGGCGCCCGCAGTGAGTGTGCGAGCGCGACAGCAACATAATTACGCGCGAGCGATAAGGATGGATAGCAGGCTAGTTTCCTAAAAAAAATTTTTTAGTCCGTCAATGTTAGTATAAAAAAATATTGGACACATATATTTTTAATTGGCAATCAAACAAATAATTACAAAGTTATAGTGCGTTGAAGTTCCGCGCGAAGTCACAAAGTGCTGCACTTTTACGCACTCACTGACGTCACGGGCCTTTTCTTTCGAACTTTGGCACGCTTTCTCTTTACATTTTCATTAGTTTTAAAAAGTGAAAAATACGTGTCGAGTAGTTTTTGATAAGCTAACTGACGGACTAATTAAAACTCTTGCTTTTTTACCCAGGAAACATCCCTATTCTACGTGCTCAGAGACCGGGCTTTAGCTGGAATATCATAGTTACCTCGTAGACTAGCTCGTGATGGAAGTGTGGCACTTCCAGCTCCCTCACGCATCGCACGGCTTCGGCCAGCTCGCCGGAAGTCAGGTACTCTTTGAGAAGCAGCTGGATTTGACGGATCAGGGATTTGACTGGCCTGGATACAAGAAAATTAAAATATCTTTATATAGATTGTCGGCCGCTTTGTGTAGTGGTTCGAAACTGTTAATTGTGAAAAATATAAAACGTTAAAATAGCGGTATCGTTATAGCCAATGAGCTGCTGTCATAGTGACATTGACGTTATGTCAATGTCACACGAGAATCAAACGTCAGAATAGAGGGACGCGCGGAGACGATTCCGCGCGCTTTTGTGCTAAGTGATGAATTTTATCTAAATTAAGGCAATATAATGTGAAAGATGAGTATCCAGCGTTTTATTTATGAGAATAGATCGACCGGCCTTTAATAAAACGGACTACTATTCCGGAGGTTGCAGGTTCGATTCCCGCACAGTACAAACATTTGTGTGCATGAACATATTTGTTTGTATTGGACTGGGTGTTTTCTATGTATAATAAGTATGTATTTACAAAAAAAAAAGTATTAAGTATGTTTATATCCGTTGTCTAGCACCCATAGTACAAGCTTTGCTTAGTTTGGGACTTGAAGCGTAGTGTAAAATGTCCAAGGATATTTATTTATTTTATTTATTAGTGGCTGACAATGGTGAATTTTTTGCGCTGCTTTTTTATATGTAAGACAAGGCAGGTATTTGACCGCAATCGCAATCTTAACCCTGGTGTTAAGTGGGATGCAGTCTAGGATGGTACATATCTGCCCTGTAAGTGCCTATTCACTCTCGCCTTGAAAAGGCCCGGATTATAGTGTTCAGGCAAGCCGTGTGGTGACGGCAGAGTAGAATACATTTGTCACCAACCCCTACTCTTCCCGCGGGTGTCGTAAGAGGCGACTTAAGGACTACACATCAAACAGAGAATGGGCAGCAGCGCTCTCTGAAAAACATCAATCTTTTAAACTGCGCTCTCCAACCCGCCTGCCAAGCGTGGAGATTATGGCAAAACCCTCCACTATAGTGGAGGAGGCTCATAGTCCAGCAGTGGACTGTAAAGGGCTGTTGATGATAGTGTTCAGGAAAAGACAGCAAACAAAAACAAACTCGATCTTCACTGGTTGTGTTTTTATTGGCGGTCAAGCTGTAGATCCTGGCTACACAGGAGTTGCAGCGGTGGGAACTAGACGTGGGAATAGTCCCGTATCCTACGATATTGGTTACGACAAGACTCGAACCGTGTACTGACCTGATTCCACCGCCGACCCCCCAGATGTTATCCAACCGCACTAGACCTTGGTTCATGGATAACAGCGTCTCGGCTCTATGGATCGCTTGCCTGCAACAATATCAAACGATTAGTCTTATAATATATCAACTAAACGACTAGTATTATATTGTATTAAATAGGGATGTTTCCTGGGTCAAAAAGCAAGAGTTTTAATTAGTCAGTTAACTTATCAAAAAATACTCTACACGTATTTTTCACTTTTTCAAACTAATGAAAATTTAAAGAGATAAAGCGCGCCAACGTTCATAAGAAGAGGCCCGTGACGTCAATGCTTGCATAAAAGTGCCGCACGTTGTGACGTCGTGCGGAACTTCAACGCACCATAACTATGTAATTATTTGTTAGATTGACAAATAAAAATATATGTGTCCAATATTTTTTGATATTAAACATGACGGACTAAAAAATTTTTTTTAGGAATCTAGCCTGTTCTACTAGTTCGCGAATGTATCTCCTATTCACTAGTACAGTCAGTGTCAAATAGTTGGTGACACCAAAAATGGTCAAAAAGCTGACAACACTACACAACCTTATCCCAATCGTAACAAAGATGTACACATACAACACATTCTATATCATGCGCGCCAGTTCTACTCCCGTTCATACGAATCTAGCAACTATCCCTTTTGTACCCTTTGCACCACCGGCCTGCACCACTGGTGGTGCAAAGGGTATTTTTTAATCCCTTTTGCACCACCAATAGTGCCGCCCTACCATTAACTGTAAAACGATTATCTATAATCATATAATATTAATATTATAAAGAGGAAAGATTTGATTGTTTGTTTGTACTGAATAGGCTCCGAAACTACTGGACAGATTTGACAACATAACATAAAAATTAATAACAACCATTCATACCTACATACAACGAATAATTCCTTAAGTACCAGGGCAACATAATCATAAAGGAGCTATATCAAATTCTTCTTGGTTGACCCGAGAAATAAACATGTATCATAAAATAGCTCCTTTATGGTTATGTTGCCCTGGTACTTTATTCGTTGTATGTAGGATGTAGGCCCGGGGTATCGTGGGTCTGACTGAAGTGAAATGTTTATAGGCACTTACTTACACACACACAAATTAAAACTTTTAGGTAAGTAGGTTTTGATTTAATTATAACAATTAAATTATTAAGTATTTTACAGTCTACTACTAGTTTTACAGTCGATGGTAGCACAGCACTATTTGTTGGTGGTGCAAAAGGGATTTAAAAATACCCTTTGCACCACCAGTGGTGCAGGCCGGTGGTGCAAAGGGTACAAAAGGGCAACTATCAGTAATGCAATAAGGTCTCTCAATTCATACTGTCACTTGTATACCACGCCCACCAAATCTCGCCACAGTAATCTAGCTCTTATACACTACTACATAAGGTCGCAACTCGCCTGGTAGTCATCTCCACGCCCATTCTAACTCTTACCACTCCAATTTAGCACTTATAAAAAATGTATTAAGGTTCAAACTCGCCTGGCATGCGTTAATATCTCCACATCTCACTCTGTTCGCTTGCTACTCTAATCTAACACCTAAAGCAGGCCTGGCTCACTCCGCGCGGTACATCCGATAATTACCTACAGCGAAGCGCCCCGCCGGCGGGTATTATATCAGTCGAGTGTCACGCGCGCGCCCGTCAGGACGCTGGCGTGCGTTGTAGTATGATTATAATTCTATGATCGAAGTATTATTTAAAAATGGACATAAAGAGAAAGAAATATTGTGCGGCGTTCGGGTGTTTAAATTCGAAAAGAAATCTACCGGATTTATCTTTTTTTTCGCTTCCCAAAGATGCTGAAAGGTATGTTGGCCATGTAGGTAATCAATAATAAAATTCTTAGGATAGTATAGGATTCTTCTTTTTTCTGTAATAGTATGTTTAATTTATCTGTCTTATGTTAAAATAGGTATGAATGAAGACATTGAGTAATAAAACAAGTTTTTTTAATCCTAATTAGGTATATTTGAAATGTTATTTTTACAAAGGTAAAATAACAGTAATACTTACTTACCTACATACGTACCTGGGTGAATTTCAACAAGTGCATATTTTTGCCTAATTTTGGTGGAAATTGTTATTTGTGTATTTTTATTCTTTAATTATATATCAAATTTATTGGAAACTTATACTGTTTCTAAAATGATTAAGACATTAAATTTTGTCCAGTAGTTTTTTAGATTTTCCTTACACCAAAATTAAGAGAACACCAAAATTTATAATTAAGCACCAAAATTAGAAAATATGCTGTCAGTCGGTCATATCTTAGTGCCAAGCTCAAGAAATGGTTTTAAATTTACCAGAACCGACTCCAAAAATATTAATCATGGTATATTGTCCTAATAAATAAATAACGACGTACTTATTTTCTACTTTTAAGTGATTGTTGGCGTCGGTTTTAATTTTTTTGTTAAAATTATTTTTTTTCATGCTTTTTAGTTGATTAGTCCTTGTTATTGTCACTGAAGAGGGACAGTACCTATGTTTAATGTGATTAAGACTATAATTTTCCATTTTGTAATGGAAAATTATAGTCTTAATCACTATCCAAGTGTAAATAATCTTCCTAGCAAAATACAGGCTCCCTACTTTAAATATCGGCAACTAAAAAGTATCAATGTATCATGTGTCAATGTATGTATCAACAAATGAGTATTGAGTATCATCTAACTCCTAACTTATGTTGTTTGACCTTTCATCATCAGCTCATCTTAAATACCTGAAATAATACAACTGTATGTACATACCTACCTAAAATATTTAAAGAATTATCCCCCAACTCCTAAGCGTTAAGGAGTTTTACCTTCCATCATCACCTCATCAACATTAGATGATGACTACTTGAATAACTTTAGAAAACGTATTGCATTCCTACAAAATTTGAGGGTTACTCTCGATTTCCCTAGGATCCCATCATCAGATCCTGACTTGGTGACAATGGGACCACCACATAAGTGTACCCTATAGAACAAAAAAAGAATTTTGAAAATCGGTTCACAATTGACGGAGTTAAGTCGGTTAAAAATGCTTTGGTGCACCACCAAAAACACCAAAATTGACTCACCAAAATTAGATTCTCGTTGAAAAAGCTAAATTATATGAAATCTGTTTTAAATATAACAATAACATTTTAACACATGGTATGAAAACAGTTCCTTTACATTATACGAGGAATTCAACTAAAAAGAATAGCTTAGAAATCTTATACAAAAAGACACCAAAATTGCAGAATTGTTGTCCGTTTAAAAAAAAACAACACATTTACGTTTTTGGCGGGAAGACGCAGAGGTCTTGCACCCGTCTGCCGTCACTGCTCGCGAGGGCGGTACTAAACCTAACGAATGATGGGAGTGTTTAAATCCTGTTTGATCTTTAAAGAAACTGACGAGCTATTTCATTATTGACACCAAAATCATAAATTTTTCGCGGACAAAACTTAAGGACGTGACTTAATCACAGTTATTTGGGAAACTTGCTTAATTTGGTAATCTTAGATAATAGATAGATTGTATAATCCAAAAATATACTTTTTCCCTAAGTTCTGTTTTGATCTTCAGCTAAAAAAATACATATTGTAAGAAATTAAGGATGTGGACACTGCACCAAAATTAGAAACGCTTAGTTCAATTATTTTTTGTCGAATTTGTAAAAGAAAATACTCATTAATAATGTTGTCCTCAAAATGGAACCTCTGTATATTTTCGTGTAAAAAAAAATCAAAGTTCTATGTCATAAAAAACATATGATTTTCAGCTACGCCGCTCAAAAAATGTGTTTGGGAAATTGACCCACCTCATTACAAATAAGTAGATTAATTATTTTTTCACTAGACAGCAACCCTAACAGCGTAAGAAGAGTTCAGAGGCACGCGATAGAAAAAGACAAAACTTGTAGGTGAATAAAATTGTAGGTACGTAGTGCTGTGCGAGCTGAATTCCACTGTATCGCGTCGTAGCAAGACTTGCATTTATTTAAATCGTCTTGCGGAGTAATCCTTCTGTACCTGTACTATTACTTATTCTGTGCCTAAAGTCCATTCAATAAGGTCGCAAATCGCCTGGCGTGCGTCTTAAGTATTCTTCTCTACAGCTCCCACGCTCGAGGTCCTCTCATCACACTAATCTAGCTCTTAAACCCTATGAAAAAAGGTCACAACTCGCCTGGTAGTCATCTCCATTCCCACCCACTCTCGCCACAGTAATCTAGCATCTTTAAACTACTACATAAGCTCACTCTGCTTCTTTATCGCACCAATTTAACCTCTTTAAGCTACTACACAAGGTCACAACTAGCCTGTCACTCATCTCCAGATTTCTCCCTACTTTGTCACAGCAATGTAAACCCTATCTACTAATAAATAAGGTCGCAACTCGCCTGGCGTGCGTGTTCAGCTCAGCCGCTGCCAGCGACTGCACAAACCGCGGCGGTAGGCAGTCGTCGGCCACGCAGCGCGCTATGAAGTTTGACAGCAAGACAGCGGCGATGTGACACTTATCCGCTACTACACAAGGTCGCAATTTGTCTGTCACAGCAATCTGACCCTTATTCACTGTCGCTCAAGGTGTCTAATCGTCTATCTTGCGAGATCCACTCCACACCTCATGTGTTCCAGTACTATTTTTCATACCTCACACAAATCTAATTCTTATTTACTATCTCACAAGGAAGCAACTCGCTTGACGCGTTAGATCTACTCCATATTCCACAGCTCATGCTCTCTTCCTCACACTTCATACTAATCTCACCCTTTTACACTATCTCACAAGGTCTCAACTTGCCTGGAGCCTGAATCTAAATCCACACAAGCAACATTGAGGCTGCTTGTACACTGAAGCGGACCGGAAGTTTTGAGCAATTTTACTATGGAATACCCTTTTCACTGGACCGCTAGTCTTACTGGGGAGTAAGGCTGCCTTCACATCAGTAGAAAAACAGTATTACATGATATGTAATAAGGTTCAAACTAGCCTGGCGTGCGTTATCATCTCTAGATCTCACTCTGTTCGCTCACCACTCCAATCTAGTATCTATAGACTACTACATAAGGTCGCAACTCGCCTGGTAGTCATCTCCAAGCCTACCAACTCTTGTCACTCCAATCTAGCACTTATTAAGAACGTATTAAGGTTCTCCACATCTCACTCTGTTCGCCCGCTATTCCAATCTCACCCCTATCTACTACTAAATAAGGTCGCAACTCGCCTGGTAGTCATCTCCACGCCCACACCAACTCTTACCACTCCAATCTAGCACTTATTAAGAATGTATTAAGGTCCAAACTTACTTGGCGTGCGTACAACGACACAAGGTCACAACTCGCCTGGTAGTCATCTCCACGCCCACACCTACTCTTACCACTCCAATCTAGCACTTATAAAGAATGTATTAAGGTTCAAACTTGCCTGGCAACCTGGCATGCGTGTTTATCTCCACATCTCACTCTGTTTTTTGTCATACCAATCTAGCCGTTTAACACTACTACATAAGGTCACAACTAGCCTGTTACTCATCTCCAGATTTCTCCCTACTTTGTCACAGCAATGTAAACCCTATCTACTAATAAATAAGGTCGCAACTCGCCTGGCGTGCGTGTTCAGCTCAGCCGCTGCCAGCGACTGCACAAACCGCGGCGGTAGACAGTCGTCGGCCACGCAGAGCGCTATGAAGTTTGACAGCAAGACAGCGGCGATGTGACACTTATCCGCTACTACACAAGGTCGCAATTTGTCTGTCACAGCAATCTGACCCTTATTCACTGTCGCTCAAGGTGTCTAATCGTCTATCTTGCGAGATCCACTCCACACCTCATGTGTTCCAGTACGATTTTTTATACCTCACACAAATCTAATTCTTATTTACTATCTCACAAGGAAGCAACTCGCTTGACGCGTTAGATCTACTCCATATTCCACAGCTCATGCTCTCTTCCTCACACTTCATACTAATCTCACCCTTTTACACTATCTCACAAGGTCTCAACTTGCCTGGAGCCTGAATCCAAATCCACACAAGCAACATTGAGGCTGCTTGTCCACTGAAGCGAACCGGAAGTTTTGAGCAATTTTACAATGGAATACCCTTTTCACTGGACCGCTAGTCTTACTGGGGAGTAAGGCTGCCTTCACATCAGTAGAAACACAGTATTATATGATATGTAATAAGGTCCAAACTGGCTTGGCATGCGTTATTATCTCCACATCTCACTCTGTTCGCCCGCTACTCCAATCTAACCTCTATTAACTACTAAATAAGGTCACAACTAGCCTGTCACTCATCTCCACAGCTCTCCCTATTTTTTGTCACAGCAATGTAAACCTATCTACTAATAAATAAGGTCGCAACTCGCCTGGCGTGCGTTATTATCTCCACATCTCACTCTCTTCGCCCTTCTATAGCCTATATTAAGGTTTAAACTCGCCTGGCACGCGTCTTCAAGTGTTCATCTCTACAGCTCCCACGATCGCGGTCCTATCACACTAATCTAGCTCTTAAACAATATGAAACAAGGTCGCAACTCACGCGTCAGTCATCTCCACGCCCACACCTACTCTTACCACTCCAATCTAGCACTTATAAAGAATGTATTAAGGTTCAAACTCGCCTGGCGTGCGTTAATATCTCCACATCTCACTCTGTTCGCCCGCTACTCTAATATAGCACCTTATATAGCCTTTGTAATAAGGTCGCAACTCGCATGGCGTGCGTCTTCAAGCGTTCTTCTCTACAGCTCCCACGCTCGACGTCCTCTCATCACACTAATCTAGCTCTTAAACCCTATGAAAAAAGGTCACAACTCGCCTGGTAGTCATCTCCACGCCCACACCAACTCTCACCACTCCAATGTAGCACTTATTAAGAATGTATTAAGGTCGCAACTCGCCTGGCATTCGTGTTTATCTCCACATCTCACTCTGTTCGCCCGCTACTCCAATCTAACCTCTATAAAATACTGCAAAAGGTCACAACTAGCCTGTCACTCATCTCCACATTTCTCCCTACTTTGTCACAGCAATGTAAACCCTATCCACTAATAAATAAGGTCGCAACTCGCCTGGCGTGCGTGTTCAGCTCAGCCGCTGCCAGCGACTGCACAAACCGCGGCGGTAGACAGTCGTCGGCCACGCAGCGCGCTATGAAGTTTGACAGCAAGACAGCGGCGTCGGGCGTATCCAGCACCAAGTCCGGAAGCTTGTCCAGTAGCCTTTCGAACGCTGGAAAGATACAGGGTGTTATATGAAATTAATGATATACATATGTCGTGCCCTGAGTGCCCAAGCAACTGCACTCAGGAGGATTTGATGAGTGCTGCTGACAACGCCACTCTTGTGGCGGAGTTTTGGGCTCAGACTGTGTAGGTTTGTTGTCGACACGAAAAGAAGAATGATATTAATTTTAGTTTTAAATATTATTTCGTTCGTTCGTTTCAGCCAAATGACGTCCACTGCTGGACAAAGGCCTCCCCTGAGGATTTCCATAACAACCGGTATAAGGCACATAGGTCGTGGAGCTGATGGCCGTTGGGAAAAGTTCTCGAGTGGCGACCACACTAGGTGGACCGACGATCTGGTGAAGGTCGCGGGAAGAAATATTATTTACATGCCTTTTTTTCTTTGAGTCATAATAACTCTGACATCGCACGGTTGGTAGCGGTCTGCATCCAGCGCCTTCCTGCTACCTTTATCAGGTCGTCGGTCCACCTTGTGGGTGGACCAACCGTGCGATGTGGAAGTCATTGGGGGAGGCCTATGTTCAGCAGTGGATGTCCTGTGGCTGAAATGATGATGACAATGAACTCTATGACATAAATGAAGCAAATGTACATTGCTTTCGCTGTCATTATAGGGTAACGGCACCAGTGGTCAGCCAGGAACCAGTCATCAGCCTATTGCGTTGTTTATTGGCCATAAATATCGCTGTAATCAAAATAACCAAATCACGCGCACTTAAATAGAAGCTCTGTTTCCTTATTGGTTCATGCATCACGCGATAGGAGCGGCAGGGGGTCAGGGGAGAGAAGTAAATACGTTCATACAGGTGCTGTCCGCCGACAAGAGCAGAAGTGTCATGTCCGCCATATTTTTTGTTTCACGTGGTGCTCTTTTGAAAGGTGAGAAATAACATATTTTAGTATGAAATGTGATTGTGTTTTATAGATAATAACTTTATACATTAGTTAGTGCATTTAATTTTATGAAATTTGATAAAAAATATTGTTTTTTTACTTAAAAATTTGAGGGGCTGACCATTGGATACTGATTTTTTATGAAAGATCCAATGGACAGCCCCGGGGGCTGATTACTGGGTTTTTCTATTTTTTTTAACAGTAAAAGCAAAACGAGCCCTTAAAACCGTTAAATTTATATTTACATATTTAGTGAGACAAGTATTTCCTAACTGTTAGAAAACCCAGTGGTCAGCCGCATTTCAAAATATTTTTTTAAGCGGTTGACCACTGGGTCTCAATGATCCAGTATTCAGCCACGATGTTATTGAAATAATATTTTAAGTATAAATGCGAATGTTTGTGTGTAAATCTATAAGTAATACTTCATGTTAGTTAAGTTTTACCTGAAATAATGGTATAATGTATATTCATATCCAAAAGTTATTATTGTTCACTTTTTTTAGCTAAAAATGCCGCCAAGACAACAGTATCCTCCAGAGAAACTCTCATCTGCCATGGAAGCCATACGAAGTGGAATACCGATTAGGGAGGCTAGTAGAACATATGGAATTCCTCGAGGCACACTGCAAGATCGATCAATCCAAAGAAATTAAAAGAAAATCTACCAAGAAGCCCAAAGTAAAAATCCTGTCTAATCAACTTGTCTGATTTCCGAAAAAGGAGAATATTGGGATTATAAATAGGCCAGTGCTTAGAACTAGTAATAGAGAAACATTCATACCTGACCGAAAAATATCGGAAATCTTAAATACAAGCAGTCATCAGCATCATCATCATCATTTCAGCCATAGGACGTCCACTGCTGAACATAGGCCTCCCCCAATGCTTTCCATGTTGATCGATTGGTAGCGGCCTGCGTCCAGCGCTTCCCTGCTACCTTTACGATGTCGTCGGTCCACCTTGTAGGTGGACGTCCCACGCTGCGTTTTCCGGTACGCGGCCTCCATTCCAGAACCTTTCTGCCCCATCGGCCGTCAGTTCTGCGTACTATGTGCCCTACCCATTGCCACTTCAGCTTGCTAATCCGTCGGGCTATGTCAGCGACTTTGGTTCGTTTACGGATCTCCTCATTTCTGATTCGATCTCGCAAAGAAACACCAAGCATAGCCCTCTCCATAGCACGCTGTGCAACTTTGAGCTTCTGTATAAGGCCTATAGTGAGAGGCCACGTTTCCGAGCCATAAGTTATCACTGGTAACACAATACAAGCAGTGGCTCGGAGAATTAAGTTGACGAATGGCAAAAACTCGTTTCTTTTTAGAGATTAGAAGTTACCTCTTAGTATTGTGGTTGATTATAATTATATACATAGTGGATTATAGATACATCAATAGGACATATTATATATTAATATCGTTGATTTTTTTTAAGAAATATAGCTGTTTTTATGATAAGAAGTTCCTAGAAAATTAAGAAGACACAAAGAGATTGTAATAGTATGTTTAAAATAATATTAATTTGTATAATGTGCGATATACATTTTTTTTTGTGCTAAGTGAATCGTTGCTATAAAAATGTGATTAATGTCGTTGATTTTGATATAACATTGTTTATTTTGATCTCATTATTAGTTATACTTACTATAGGCTGAACACTGGGTCCAACAAGGCTGTTTATTGGTTTTTAGAGGCTGTTCACTGGGACACTGGGCCATTTTTTGTTTAAAATTAATTATATATTTTACTAAGAGAATTATTGTTTTTGATAAACGTTGATTCGAAACTACAATAAACAATAAATCCATACATGTTGTACGTTTTTTTATTCGACGATTGTAGTAGAAATGACAATTGTCAAAACTTCAAAAAGCTGTTATGAGGCTGACCACTGGTGCCGTTACCCTACTTACTCCGTGAAAATAATTAAAATTGTGAAATCCAAAAACTTGAACGTAAAAATGTAGTTTTTATGGGGTTCTTTAGATCCTTCTTAAGCATAATTCATAAAATATTAGGGTCGCTTTATATCCCATGGAGATCTCAGAAATTACAAGTGCTAGGAGTCTCAAATTTTGCTGGGGGGTTCCTTTTCCGGGCTCATTAAATTTTAACACAGCCGCCACTTACACTAGTTGCTTATTCGTGTGAGTTTTTTCATACGTACCTACCTATTTCTTTTAAGCAAGTTGATAAAACTTGCGATACACAATGTATGCGATAATGCAATGGTTTTATTGTTGATATTAACACCAATAAAATAAAATAAAAAGTGAAGTTGTAAACTACTTTTGTGCTGCGATAATGCCATTAATTAACATTAGTGCAAAAATTTGATTTGATGTACTTACAGTGTTTTAATATTTATAAGTAGGTACTTACTAAGAATATTGTATAACCTGTCGAATAGGTCGGATAATTAGTTAATTACTACATTATAACCTTGGTGGTTATAGTGCTGTGTGCTATTATTACCAAATAAATAAATTTTGAATTTTGAATTTTTTTAGAACGTAGGTGCTCATTAAGACGGTATTTTGCAAAATTCAACCCCTAAGGGGGTAAAACGGTGTCCACGCGTACGAAGTCGCGGGCGCTAGTACTTTATAAACACAAACTCACCATAGCCAATGTCTTTCGCGGAAAACACCCTCCCGTACAAATCTGAGATGAGGACGGACGCCATCTCACAGTGCGAAGGCTTGTGGTCCAACGCGATCTCAACTATCATCTCGCACACCTGTGGAATTATCATCATCATCATCATCGGGTTATTTGGTATCCACTGCAGGAGTATGACCCTCTACAATAGGGAAAAAAGCTAGAGTTTTAATTAGTTCGTCAGTTAACTTATCAAAAAATACTCGACACGTACTTTCACTTTTTCAAACTAATAAACATTTAAAATGATAAAGCGCGGTACAGTTCAAAAGAAGAGGCCCGTGACGTCAAGTATTTAAAAGTGTGGTAACTATCGACCGATAAAAAGTCTATAGTCTGCGGGACTTTTAGCGATGTTTGCTTTTTCTACCCGTTTCTTTAAACTTTTCTTTTACCGTTGTGTAGTACATGTAAGAGTTACAGCAGGCATTAGTTGTACAGTCTTAGAATATTTCTGTATATATTGTGTACATAAATTGTAAAAATTGTACAGCTGTACATAAACTGGCGGAAGGCGCATAGGCGCCTGCTTAGAGTTGTCCTGTGGTAATAATAAGGTGGGTCCGCACAGCGGATTAACTGAGCATAGGTGGAACTCGGGTTAAGGTTCGCTACACCGGCAACTCCCCTATGCTCAGAAAGAAGGACACTGGTGGATTTTTTTAGTGGGTAGGCCCCTCCCGTCTGGAGGGGAGACTAGCCCCACATAACCCGTCGCCTGACCACAGCGGCGGGTATGCAGCTCAATGCATTTTTACCACCTAAAAAAAAAAAAAAGGCATTCTACTTTTAACATCGGCGATAGGCATTTTTCGACTCCATCGATGCAGCATCGGGATTTAGCGACTTCATGCGTTCGGACGCGGTATCGGAATCGCGCGTTTTAGCAACTCTATCAGTGCATCATCGCGATTTAACTACCTAACAGCTACCAGGGCCGGATCTACAATATGGCTTTTTAGGCTTCAGTCCAGGGCCCCGTGGATTCCAGGGGTTTATTCCAGCTAAGTCAAGTCAAAGTCAAAAATAGACGATAATGCGAAAGAATATAGTAGGTGAGCCCCTAAGTAGTATTAGCCCAGGGCCCCCTAAACTCACGGTCCGGCCCTGATAACTACACCCCTACGTATTAATACATAAATTCTACATACCAAGTGACTCCGTTTCGCGGTGACAAACTCCAGGAAGTCTTCACAGGCGGCGTTGGTGTCGCCATGCTCGAAGTACTCCAGGATAACCGGCTCCGATTTGTGCTGGAACAATCAAAGATATTATATTTTAAACGTTTATTTGGTTGGGATAGGGGCGATTTTGCAGTTTTGGTAGGTCCGACTGGTTATATGGAAAGTGAAAAACTAATAATTTATGAATTTTGATTATAAATAAAAGCTTTGCGTTAATTTCTTATGTTTTTCATAGGGATTTTTATAAAGTTTTGTTTATAACATATTGCTGAGTTTCGTGGAATTGTTAAACGTAAAACTATTAGTTACCTACTCATGTTAGAAATTTTAAACATTGTGAAGAGCAGCCTTATCCTAGGACAAGTTTTTTAAAACTTAAATGGATAAGGCTAAGTAATTTGTAATGACAATGTAACATGTGTTTCATAATAAAATATTTGTATTTGTATTTGTCCTTTTTAGGCCGCTAAGAAAGTCCCAATACATAAATGAAGACCACACGGGAAAAACAATGAATGTCACCTTTTTTGTGAAACTTATTTTTTAATGCCATCTGTTAGCTTTTTAGGGAAACATTCTATTTCAAAAATCAGAATTGGGTAAAATCGTCGTGGTCAACTGTAATAGTTCAATTTGTGTTGGTTTATCCATGGCAAGAAACGGTTATATTATGGACCATAACTTAAAACTTATTTAAACAAAGTTAACACAGTAATAAGTTGTTTCAATATCTCACATAAAAGAGTCTAACATGAAAGAAATATAGACTTTCAAACTACCTTTAAAAACCGTTTTTCTCTTAATTGTAGTTTTTTGACATTCTTTGTTTTTCCCGTGTGGTCTTCAAATATAGACACTGGGGCAGAAAAGTTCTCGAGTGGCGACCACGGGTCGGAAGACGTAGTGTGGGTAAGCCCCCCACTAGGTGGACCGACGATCTGATGGTGAAGGTCGCGGGATGAGCCTGGATGCGGGTGGCGCAAGACCGGTCGTTGTGGAAATTTTTTGTCCAGCAGTGGACAGTAATTTGGCTGAAACGAAACGAACGAATTTTTGAAACAACAAAAATTAAGTATCTAAACTCATTTTTTCCCTTTGAAACGAACAATGGGTATTCTGACGCCAAAAATTGGCATCAACCAAGAATAAAAAACTTTGAAACTCATCGGCAATCCATACAGCACGAATCTCTGCGGGGTCAGTGACAATCGCATTGCCAGCCTCATTCTGTATGCAAACTGCATTCTTGGATGCATGTGCAACATTTTGATGCGAAATACGAAAAAAAATTATGTTTTTTTGTTGCAATGTTTGAAAAGGATCGTACAGCGACATCCGAGGGCTTAGGCCCAGAACAGACGGTAAAACGCAACTGCAACGAAACTGCAACTGCTAGTTACTTTTGAGTTGCATCTAAGTTTCTGCCATAGCGTCCGTTAAGAGACCACACATAACGCGACTAGTTTGAAACTTGGATGCAACTCAAAAGTAACTAGCAGTTGCGTTTCACCGTCTGTTCTGGGCCTTAGTGTGAGTTTACATCCACTTTTAAAATTATAGTTTTTGAAAGTTTCCGCTAGGGGCGCTGTACAATCCGTCATACATTTAATGTCATTTTTTTACGCGCTCACTAGTGACGCCGTTTGATGTAAACTCACACTAAGACTCTACGCCTAGTAGACCACCGATTTTTAGTTGGCCGATAGTCGTGCCCGATTTAAAATTGTATGAAGAATCGGCCAAATCAAATCGGTGTAATGTGCGCACTTCCATGCCCATACTGATCAACTGCCCGACTAAACTATCGGCCGACGAAAAATCGATGGTCTGCGCCTAGGCTAAGCCCTCTGATGATGATATACGGTTTCAAATGTGTCACCTGTCACTCAAAAGCTGAACGGTTTGCGATTCAAATGATGTCACAAACCGACGCCGGCGCACGTAAACATATTCTACGATGCAGTCTGGCAACGGGTCGGGATGTAGCACAAATGAAGCAGCCAAACCAGGAGGAACGACTTTTTTTCAAAAACCGGGATAAAAAGTGTCCTTTTAGTCCCGGCTCAAGTAATCTCTATCTATACTAAATTTCATGAAAATTGTTTTAGTGGTTTACGAGAAGGCGTAAAGACAGATAAGAGTTACTTTCGCTTATATTATTATTGGGGCTACTACAGGTCTAGCGCGTAACTTAGTGCTCGAGGTAAGGGAGCGGCACGGTTAGGGCGTTTTTGTCGACGTCAAAAGTCAGCGAGACTTCAAATTTGTATACTCTGTCACGTCATAGGTAATATCTCAATGTCATCCCTCCCGTGTCGCTCCTGTATCTCAGGCACTGATTCAGTTAAGCGTAGCCTATAGCAGGGTTTCCCAATTTTTTTTTGCCAAGGAACCCTAATTGATTATACTTTTCCTAGCGGAACCCCCGTACTTCTCCGCCCGCACGCCCTGCCCCTCCCTTGTGCGTAAACAAGTCGGTGCGAGCGAACAACGTCGGTCACGAAACGTGGGATAATATTTTTTACGGAACCCTTGCGGCCTTTCCACGGAACCCCAGGGTTCCGCGGACCACCATTCGGGAACCGCTGGGAAGGAGTGCAAGTGTGATTTTATTCCCCAGTCGACGAAGCACATGATGTCGTGCCCTGTGTGCCCAAACAACTCCACGCAGGAAGATTTAATGAAGGCTACTGACAGACAACGTCACTCTTGTAGCAGAGTTTTGGGCTGACACTGTGTAGGTTTGCTGTCGACACGACAAGAAGTAGGGAAGAAGGGATTTATTTATTTATTTGTGTTTACTGATCTATTCATCCTGTGCCTCATTGCCAACCCGCGACACAGTGAGGGGTCGTCGACTCGGCCGATATCGAGCGGCCGTGGCGTGACTGCGAGCGATTATCGAGAAACTATTTGTCTAACATTGTTGTTGGGCAAATTAGTTGTTGCAGTGGAAGCCTAATGACGGTTGTGCAAAAAGTTTGACGTAATGGAGGTACAGTCAATAGCACGTACAATTAAATATTAGTAAAGATTTTATCGAATCCATTGGTCCACAAAGTGGGGAGCGCGCCCCCCAGGGGAGGCGCAAAGACCTTTAAAGGGGGGCGCGGCACAGTGGATCGAAATGGCATTAAAGTGGACATAGGGATTTTTTCCGAAAATCGAATTTTAAAAATTGCCAATCGATAGGCCTTTGCTCACTCATCACGACATGTCATATCACATTTTTCTCTAAACCTGATACTTTAGCTTAAAAAAAATAATTTGTGTTTTTTTTGTATGAAACGAGACATAAAGTACTAATTTTCTCCGAAGACCTGCTAGATCGTGACTTGAAACAACCTAGGTAGGTATAACTGCATTATTTACTAATATTCTAAGCTATTTCCAGCCGTCCAAACCGCAACTTAGCCTGTTAAAAGATTACGAAAAAAAATATCTATTTAATCCTGAAGAAATTGGGCCATCTGTGTACTTAAGTATAAAAAACCTGCGACCGCTGAGAGAATGCATTCCAGACTGCTCGATACGACCAATAAATAATCTTGACTGGAGGACGGGGGCGCCGAATTTTTTGTATGGTCGAAACGTCAAATAAGTTTGGGAACCAATGATCTAATCGGATCAGTGCAGTGGTTTAAAGGACGTAGCACATTTATCAAACCCGGAAAGGGATCGTAGCCGTATCAACTCGAGGCAGTCAGTATTATTTGTATGCGTTATCCGCAGCGTAACGTAAACGCCACGCCTCGCAATTGAAATCGCTTGAAAGGCAATGTCAGCTCGCGAAAGGCGATACGTTGTTGATCCCTTTCCGAGTTGATAAGTCTGCCATGAGCTTAAGTCTAAAAAGATAACACATAGACAGACTTTTCTATTTATAATACTAGAATAATTTGTGAATCTCATTCATACTGCTATTTTACATAATTTTATGACTCAAAATTACAATGTAATAATAGTATCAAAATTCAAACATTACACATAACTGCTGGCTATCTATACTAATAATATAAATGCGAAAGTAACTGTCTGTCTGTCTTTCTTTCGCGCCTAAACCACTGAACCGACTTTGATGAAGTTTGAGTCCCGGAAACGGACCTAGGATAATTTTTATCTCGATTTTTGAAACAGGGACGCGCGCGATAAAGTTTTTCTGTGACAGACAAAAATCCACGCGAGCGAAGTCATGCGAACATCATAATGTAACGCAACAACCAAAACATTACACAGTTTGGTACATTATTAGGGTAAGCGTCATAAATTTAGATCACCCCCGCCAAAACTGCGTACGTGCGTTCACTCACGTACGCCAGAGGTCAAGCCACGCCCCTACTAGCGTAAGCTTAGCGTATTTTTTTCCTTATCATAACAACACAGTGGCGAGTATTTTTAGTAAACACGAAGATAGGTCAGAGAATTTAAAGTTTAAACTAATGGTTTTTGTGAAACTATGTTGTGAATGTGGGAGTATGTGTGGAGAAACAAACGTCACGTTGCTTTTATATTACGATAACTGTTGATAGACGTACGCGTCAAAATAGTTTGTATAATATTTCCCGTTTTTGCAACATTTTTACTTTACTGCTCAGCCCCTGTTGGCTGTAGGTGTAGCCTAAGCCTTCCTCAATAAATGAGCTATCCAACACAAAATTTTTGAAATCGGATCAGAAGTTCCTGAAGAGGGTTCAACAAAACAAAAAAAATCTTCAGCTTTATAATGCCTGGATGCGGTCGGCGCAGGACCGGTCGTTGGGGGAGGCCTTTGTCCAGCAGTGGACGCCATTTGGCTGAAAGGACGACCTAATTAGTAGGGAAATTTGTGGATAAGTAATTTGGCTGTTACTCAGTTCTTAAATACATGAAGACTTATGTTGACAAACGAAGCACTATAATGTTCCTTGTATGACGTGTTTGTTAAATTGGCTTATTTATTTATTTAGTACTTATTTCGCGCGCGTGAAAATGGAATGTTTTTTCAGTCTCAGGCTAGTTAGTAACCAAGTGACCAGTTTTTCGACAGCTATAATAAATCGAGTGAAATCACTTATCGTTTTCACCCTGTATAGTATAAACCTTCCCCGATAAATGAGCTATTGAAAACAGAAATAATTTTTAAAATCGGACCAGTAGTTTTTGAGATAAGCTAACCAAAAAAATCCCAACTAATATTATAAATGCGAAAGTAACTCTGTCTGTCTGTCTGTCTGTTACGCTTTCCCGCTTAAACCTCGCAACCGATTTTGATGAAATTTGGCATAGAGATAGTTTGAGTCCCGGGAAAGAACATAGGATAGTTTTTATCCCGGTTTTTGAAACAGGGACGCGCGCGATAAAGTTTTTTTGTGACAGACAAAATTCCACGCGGGCGAAGCCGCGGGCGGAAAGCTAGTAAAATATAATGAAGAGGGCTATGTTCGGTGTTTCTTTACGAGATCGAATCAGAAGAGGAGATTCGTAAACGAACTAAAGTCGCTGACATAGCCCGACGCGACGGATTAGCAAGCTGAAGTGGCAATGGGCAGTGCACGTAGTACCATCAGCTTCAGCATAGATAAATTGAGGATTCCGGCTACTGGGATCGCAATTAACTGGGACCGCGGGCCCAGTCCCTGGATCCATTAAAATTTAATATTTTTCTTCCAGCGACTAGGACCACTTATAGATAACTTTAAAAAAATTTATTATTTAAGCCAAAATCGGTACAGTACTAAAATTAATGAGTTGTCCCAGTCGCCGGAAGAAAATGATTTCATTTTTACGGATCCGGCGATTGGGACCGCGGTCCTCAATGATATTATATAAGGTGTTATTTTTTGTACTGATCATACTTTACCAACGCATCTAATAAAATCATACAAATACAACCCAAGTGTTTTTAAAAAAAAAATCAGGCTAGTTTTTGTTTTTACTTTACCTAACAAAAAAAAGATATTATTTTTACAACCATCCTGTCTTCACTCACTGCCTCTCTCTCTTTCTTTACTCATTTCATTCATACGAGTACGAACAATGGCCGCGCGCATTCATTCAACGTTCACACACATAAAGGTTAGATTACACTAAACCTACGTTACCAAAAATTATCACTCGTGAGTATGTACGATGTTACGTCATGTTAATAGGTACTACGCGCTGGGAGAAACAAAATCTAGCTACATAAGTAGGTAAATAAGTGTATTTTCATTAGTGTAATAGCGGGGGACTTTTCCAACGAACCGAGGCGAATCATCCGCGTTAAACTAGAAATTTAAAAAAGGATAGAAATTGGAATTCAATATCTACGGTTTCGTAATGCCTACGCAATTTATTTAGAGACGTAATAAAAAATTGATAGGTACATACCTATTACTACTTCGCTTCGCTTCAGTGGAAATGCACCCTAATATTGAATATGAATAGGTAGGTGTTGTAAATAAAACTCACTGATAAATTTTCCTGGTTTTAATTCCTAAATTATGATTTGCCATCACACTTTAGATTCATTGATTTTACTTATTCACACATTTACCTATTTTGAATGTTGTTATTTAAAGTTCCTAGGTTATTATTACACTAATCACAATACATTTTGAACGTCAAGCCTTTGTTGAATGTTCACGTAAACACTGTCTTGCACTGTCTAATCTAGCCACGATCGAATTGAGGTAATGCTTTCGGGCTGCACACTTGCTTGCTGTTCACTAGACACCACGTCGGATGTTGTATTCACAATTCGCGCACTAACTTTTTTACGGAAAAAGTCCCTTTCGCGTAAACAAGCACTCATCTGTCCAAATCACACTGTAGGTATGTACCTAGGTAGACTTCCGCAATAACCATCGATAGAACTAGGTCGCGGTCGTGGCCCTCTGGCAACAACTCCTTGATAAGGCATTCCGTATTTTTACGCAAAAGCCGCCGTCTGCGGCGCTCGCATCTGGGTACCGCCAGCACTGTGCCGGTGATTGAAATTGAAATCCAGAACTTCGTCCTCGAAGCGCACGGAATCTCGTCAAGTCAGGATACGGCTGCGCTCCCTGAAGCGCTGCGCGGCTCCAAACAAGCAAGGTATGAAGGTTTTCGACTCGTCAATGTTTCTCGTCGGCCAGTTAGTGTGCCCGAAACATAATTTCACCTGCGTTTTGTTATTGATCAAGCGCGGCATTGTAATAAATCACACATACACTGCAATACGTTTGGGCGCATTGGACGGACTGGGACGATTATTTATGTTGTTGCGCTCCCGCATGCCGATCGGCGGCTCGGCGCGGGCTGTGGGCGCGGAGCGACTGGCAGCGAGCGATATCAATATGGCCGACTCACGCGGCGCGGCACGTGGCAGTGGTCGTTGCCCTCGGCCGGCTACTACGATAGTGCGTACAAACGAATACTCACCGCGCTCAAAGGATGATTTATTTTTTATTTTTTTCGAAACATTCTTTGTCGTTTTACTCGAAAACTAGCCTGATTTTTTTTTTAAAAACACTTGGGTTGTATTTGTATGATTTTATTAGATGCGTTGGTAAAGTATGATCAGTACAAAAAATAACACCTTATATAAAAACAAAAGCAGATATGTTATAAGCGCTCGCGCTGTGAATACTCAAATACGTCCCAATTGGGACGTCTTGTGTTTAGTCTTCGTGTGGCCTGCGTCGTGCGCAATCGCGTGCGTACCACACCGTAAGTTCCTGTGTTCTTACCAAAATAAATAAAAAATGCCATCGTGTGTGTTTCGAAAGTGTACCAATTATGACTCTAAAGTAAACAAAATACAAGGGATCTCTTACCACATGTGATTATGCAAAATTATTTAGTATTTATATTTTCAATTATTTATGCAAACAATCAAGACGCCATGCGCCATGTTCAAGTTAAGAAAGAGAAAGCGATCTTGTTTTGACGTTAGAGCGATAAGGATGCGTGCGCTGCGGACATAGATTAGTTAGCGCAGAATCGTTAAAACTATAGCTATCTCTTTCATTTGCGTGCTATTTCGTATCTGTTGTTTCACTTATCAGTTACATTTGTCAATGTGTGCAATTTGGAATAGCTCGGCACGGATTCAAATCGTAATTTCTATGAACGTAACATATCTATAGTTCTATAATATCATTGGCGGTCCTAGTTAACTGCGGTCCCAGTCGCCGGAAACCTCGATAAATTATTTTATTTTTCTATTGCTTTAATTCTTGAATTTTCTCGTCGTTGGAACGAGTTACCCGATAAAAATACACAAAAACATTTGTACAACTGCGTCTGAGCGTGTGTTTTGTCGCGATCGAGTAAACACTGCTCAAGGCCGAGCGTGTGGTGTTAATAGTTAAGACTGTGGTACACTGAAAGAGGTAAATCGTCGAATCCAACTCGACTTGGCAGCGTTCGGGAAGCTTCGCAATATGCTCACGTCCGAAATACCGCAGTCTCAAGACAAAAGTCTTGACCAGTGTGTGTTGCCAGTGATGATTTATGGATCGGAAACGTGGTCGCTTACTATGGATTTCATAAGAAGGCTCAAGGTCACCCAAAGAGCGATGGAGCGGGCTATGCTCGGAGTTTCCCTGCGTGATCGAATCAGAAATGAGGAGATCCGCAAGAGAACCAATGTAACCGACATAGCTAGCAGAATTGCTAAAATTAATTGGCAGTGGGCGGGGCACATAGCTCGTAGAGACGATGGCCGTTGGGGCACAGGAGTTCTCGAGTGGCGACCACGGGCTGGTAGACGTAGCGTGGGCAGGCCTCCCACTAGGTGGACCGACGATCTGGTGAGGGCATACGCCGCGTATGTAGCGCTCTATAGTGCTCAGCCTACCCTAATGGTCTATGTTGCAGAGGTCATAGCATTCGATTTCACACATAGCGTCGCATTCGCAATGGAATGTTAGCACGCCGATCTTCGATCGTATAAAATATTTTAATCTTCACCTACATTTACCTTGTGGTAAGAAAAACATTGTGTAGAATTCAAAATCCACGTACATTTTATCAACAAGAAGAGAAGAATACAAATGAATACTGATTGTACCTACTTAATTGTATGTAAATTGTATTTATACTTAGTATAAAATGTAATATGTAGGCTTTGACAACATTGTAGCAATAAAGAATTTGAATTTGATACAAATTGCAAGTATTGAGTTTTTTATTCACCCAAAGTTCAACAGGCCAAGTAAGTTATCAACTACAAAGGTGGCCGAAGGTGGAAGCAAGCTTCACACTGAATCCTCAACCACAGAGGAACTGGCTATCTTACCTCCAACAATGCTGACACTGTGGTTTTGGCGTCAAACTAAGCCCCAGTTTCCACTAAGGCGAAGCGGAACGAAGAATTGTCGGGCTGTCAAATTTTGCGAAACGGAGAATTGTCGGGCTGTCAAAGCGCGGAGCGGAGTTGTGCGGAGCGGAGACGAGAAGTGGAAATAATGAAACCTGATTTATTCAAAACACTTCTCCTCTCCGCTTTGTTGGAAACGAGGCTTCAATTAATTTTTCCAAAGAATTGACGTCGTTTATCTGAAAATAGGCCAAAGTCAAAAGAATTCATGACACTCACCATGACTTCTTCAGGGTCAGCCTCTACGATGACCTGCTTGAACTCGACGTCCCCGTTGGAGTTGGCCTAGGAGCCCCCCACTTTGGGAACCAATGACCTAGTGGGAGGCCTGCCTACGCTACGTCTTCCGGCCCGTGGTCGCCACTCGAGAACTTTTCTGCGCCAACGGCCATCGTCTCTACGAGCTTTGTTCCCCCCCCCCAACTACCACTTGATTTTAGCAAATCTGTGAGCTATGTCGGTCACTCCTGCGGATCTCCTCATTTCTGATTCGATCACGCCTTCGATCACGATGGGGGAGGTCTTTGTCCAGCAGTGGACTTCTTTTGTCTGAAAACATCTCCAAGCAAGTCAATAGAACACTTACCATGACTTCTTCAGGGTCAGCCTCAACGATGACCTGCTTGAACTCGACGTCCCCGTTGGAGATGGCCTCGGAGTCGTAGTTGGGGTCGTTGGCGTCTTCCACCAGCTCCTCCAGCATTTCCGAGCCGGGAGCGCCCCAGACACCCTTGCCTCCGGCGCCACCTGGGAGAAAAACAATGTTGAATACTTGGAAGCGTACTTTCAAGTACCTATATTAGAGTACCTCTTGTTTGTATCGTAAACGAACTAAAGTCGCTGACATAGCCCGACGGATTAGCAAGCTGAAGTGGCAATGGGCAGGGCACATAGTACGCAGAACTGACGGCCGATGGGGCAGAAAGGTTCTGGAATGGAGGCCGCGTACCGGAAAACGGGGCGTGGGACGTCCACCCACAAGGTGGAGACCGACGACATCATAAAGGTAGCAGGAAAGCGCTGGACGCAGGCCGCTACCAACCGGCTAACATGGAAAGCATTGGGGGAGGCCTAAGTTCAGCAGTGGACGTCCTATGGCTGAGATGATGATGATGATGACCTCTTGTTTGCGGTTATGCCGTGTGAATTCTTAGTGCTTTCACATTTAGGCGACTTTAGAAGCGCGACAGACGCTGCCGATAATTTCATACTATATGACCGCGAATGCCTGTCTTCAAATTATAAAAACGCCGCTGCCGCGCTGCCTTCGCGCTTCTGACGCCCTAATGTGAAAGCGGTCTTATTCCTTTAATTTTCAGACCGAAATTAGGCTCTAAGTTCCCTCGCTCACGGCGGCTTTTCGTAGTAGTGCAGCATCATTCATTCATCATAGCTACGCGTTAATCGCATTTTCTACAGCAACGCGCGACAGAATCGCTATAAAAAGTCGCCATGGGCGAGGGCATAAAGAATCCTTTTTTTAAAGATGATTAAAATAAGTACGTTCATATTGCATAAATTAATAGTCCCGTACCACTCGTGCTAAGCTAATAAATGGTCAATCTATAAATTTTCTGATCTTCAGTCATCCTCAATACAATATAAATGTTAGCTAACAAACACTTGATATTTTGTCTGTTGCATTAAAATGATAAGCACTCGAAAACAAAGATTAAAGTAGATTGCAGTAGTTATGAAACAAGGTATTTGATATCAAATCAAACTTCTTATCACAAAATAAACATAATATTTAGTTAATAAACAGTATTGTAATTTTATAGGTAATCAAATTGATGATTGTTTACATGTAACAAGGAAAATTAATTGGGTTTAATAAAATATGTAACTACTTAAGTCTCACAGAGTGATAAATTTTATTAATTTCAAGCCTTGAGAAAGATGAAGGTATTTAGTACTTAGGTTCCTTATAGGGTGTGTAGACGGGGCTATCTGCTAAGAACGGATTTTACGAAACTCCACTCCTAAGGAGGTAAAACGGGGTCCACGCGTACGAAGTCGCGGGCGGCACAGTAAAGCTTACAGGATTACATACTGGATTTAAGTTGCATCAGACTTTAGGCAAATAATGATAATCTTAGCCAGATAATTGTTAACTTTATTATCTAGATAATTTTGAACTCTTTTGAAACTGTACAAGTTGATAAGAGCTGATAACATGATATTTTAGTCAAAGTGAGTTGTTTTGAATGATAAAAGCATAAAATATAACAAATATAAAATATCTGTGTGGTTTTGTATGTCCTAAATAAGTCATAATAATAATTTTATGGTTATTATTATTAATTTTACTATCTCCACTACATAAAATGTCTACAAACTCCTCCCATGTTCTTCTGATTAATTTTAGTTGCAGTTGGTTGACAATAATAATAATAGTTCTAATGACAGTATAACTTTCCCCCGGGACAAACTTGGCCTTCACTGGTCGGGTTATTGGCGGTCAAGCTGTAGATCCGCGCTACACAGGAGTTGCAGCGGTGGGAACGAGAGGTAGGAATAGACCCATTTAACCTCCATTATAGAGTTCACATTTCTTAATTTTTGTTTGTAAAAATTTGTTAATTACATGAACATTATCTCAACAGCTTAAGCCTTAAGGTTAATAATTAATATAAATATAATATTCATGATGTAATGATGCTGTTCATTTACAAAAACATGGATGATAAGGTACCAATAATTATAATGATTTAAATTATTGTTTAGTCTGAAGCAGCTATATGTACTATTGAGCTGTTTAATTACCAAGTTCTTATTGGAATATCTCAAAAAGCTTTTACAAGGAATATCTCAAAAATCCTTCAACTGTGAGTAATATTGATTTTTCTAATTATAACAAAAAAAGAACAGAATTATTTTAATTAATTATAGTGGATCAGTTCCTTGTAAGTATCTGATAGGTTATTAGAAAGTTATCTGTTGGATAAACTATAAATTTTGGCCACAAAGATATCTGATAGATAGTCAAGATTTAGTTGTTAGATTAGTGATAAAGGACAGATAACAGCCAAAAAACTTTTTCAGGAACCAGTGAAAACTGTAGTTAGGTAGTCATGTAATTTATTAATTAATTTGCTAATTCTACTCATTAGCATAAAAAACTTCCGGCAATTCGAATTTAAAATGCGTTTTAACAACTTGTAGAGGTATAAATATTTATGTTTACATTTTAATGTCAAAACGACTTGACCTTGAATAGGCAGGCGCTAAAGAGGTTAGGAAATTGATATTTGCTATTGAACAGGGTAGGGCTCCTAATCTATGGCTAGATACCGGTTACAAGGCCTAAAACGAACGATAATGAAAGTTGTTTTGAATTACCTAACCAGTCATTCAAGAACTACGACCTATGCCAAGACTCGTATGGCGTCAGTCGCCATGTATAAAAATAACATACAGCTCGATTGATATCCGCAGACGCGAACTAACTGCGCACATAACCTGTATCTGGGCTGACCTTGAAGCTGAAACTCCTAAAACGCATGCGGCAAAACCATAATATTATTATTCCGTCGTAGTAAACAAAGGTTACGTAAACCGTACCTGTGTTCACTGCGTTCCAGTTTCCAGAAAAATCGACGCAATATGCCGGCTATTGATGTTTTATAGGTTTCTTAAAATGTAGGGAAAGGTTCAGTCGGCAAGCTCACCTTTTTTCGGCAAGCCCCGGCCGTGTCCATTGCGTGGTCGGCGGCTATTCTTCCAGCTGCGGTACTTGGGTAAAGGAGTCGTACTAGCAACTCCACCATCTTTGCTGTTCGAGCGGGCGTATTTCTTGCCTTTGCGTTTCAAACGCTCGCTATTAGAAGTCGTAGCGTCTCCCGCTGCGCCCTCGTCGGCGGCCACCGGCTTCGCGTTCTCATCCACCGCCACGTTTTCGTCGGCACGGTCGACCTCCATCGTGGCGAGAGGATTCAATTGAACGCTCAGCGGGAGTGGAAAAAGAGTTTTTTATGAATGATTTACAGCGCAAGGGAGCGAATCCACTTGGATTCTCACAAGAATTAGATCCCAAGAATAAGATTGGGCCTATAAACAATGGACCGCACCACGACGCACGTATTTGTTTTGAGAGCGCACCAGTGTGAAGTTAGCAAAATAACATGGCGGCGGTCGACGAGGCGATAAGTGGTACCAACTGTGAAATAAAAACACTTATTTGATAGTTTCTAGATATGGTTACAGATGGCGCTAACATTGACTAGAATGGTTTTCAATAAAAATCAGTTTTGTAATTAAAATTAGGAAAGTTATTACCGAAAATTAAAGATTAATAAATTTTAACAGCTAGAACTCCTTTCATAAAGTACTTAAATACAATTGTTTCATGTTGTTTTAATAAATTAAGATTATGATTTAGATTCTCATCTCATTCGCATCACTAGTAAAAAAAAAGTTGATAATGCCAACATAAAGATAATTGCTGTCAAAAGTGACACGTAAATTTTTGTAAGTTTTCCAAAATTACAAAGTGAACTTTTTATCAATAAAATAATGAAAAAACACAAAGAAAACTTATTTGCTGAGAAGTTCCACTTGCTAAGCAGTCAGCAATCTGAAGATATAACTTGGTCGTCCAGCGAGTCGAGTGATTTCGAGACAAATCCACCGAACGTCGACAAACTTTGTAACATTACTAATAGGAGAAGCCATGGACCTATAAAAAAAGTCGGACGGATTCTCATCAACAAAATACTGTGACATTAGGATATACCAGCTCGCCTGTACGTACAGGCCGGCACGCACACATTCATACCCTGATACACCACTTCGAGTGCAAACTTCACACAGTTGACACATTTACGCGGCGAAAAAAAAACACAAATACGACATGTCTTGCGTGGTGAAATTGTGTAAAAACCGTTCTGATCGAACGAACAAAAATCAAGGAATCACATTTCACAGGTAAACTAATAATCTAATCACTTATTTCCCCGATTTTATAAACATTAAAATATTAAAATCAAACGTCAATCACCCGACAAAATAATACGTCAAAGGCCAGTGTTCTCAGTTATTTACGTGGGAAAATTACCCGAAAAGTGGGAAATCTATAATTTTAATACTTTTTAGGTGTTTATTACGCATACTATTGAAATAAAATAATGTATCATAATAACTGTGTTTTAATGGGATATATTTTCGTAGGCAGATTTGATCCTTCCCAAGGGCGTGGAACTGCGAAATTCAAATTTTCTTATATTTTTGCAAGTCCGTGTCAGGTTGTATGTTAAAATCTAACAGAGATAATAATATTGATGATACATAAGATTATGATTACGTAGGTACACAAGATTGATAATTTGTAACTGCGTGAATCGTACCTGACACTGACTTGCAAACAAAGTAAGAAAATTTGAAAATTTCGCATCTACCTCAACGTATTCATCTTTCATCCTTTTCAAATGGCACGATATAATTCCGTCTACATTTCCAAGTAACATATCTGCCCATCTATGTTTTTCTTAAGATAAATGGGTAAAATGTTTTGGCTAACATGGCATCCCTAAATTCACTCACACAATAGACAAACGCCAAAATTTTGCGTCACAGTTTTGTTGTAGCGCGAGTTCCGTCCGCCTTTTTTTATAGGTCCATGGGAGAAGCATTAAACGAAAACGCAAGCAAACAGTGCCAAAAAATATCTCTAACTTAGATGTAACCATCGTAGATGTGAATAAAGATGCTAAAAAACCATCAATCAAAGTTGAAATTGAGGATCCCATAATCAAAAGTAAAAAAGAAATTTCGGGTGCCAAATCGCCAATTTTAGGATCTACTCAGTATTTCCCGCCTTATCAATGTAAGAATATCGACGTCTCTTCCATTATTACGACAAAATCATTCGAAAACCGGTCAAAAGTGTTAACAAGTCCAATCTTAGTCCTGAAAGCAGCATCGCCAAAAATATCCCCAAATGTACGCAAGAACCTATTTGAAAACAAGAACAACATCTCTGAAAAGACTACAGAAACACATAAAAGTAAATCATTAGCTACAAATAATAATAACTATTGTTTAGACCGAAGAAAAATAAGTAATAAAGTTACCACACAGGAAAAATCTGAGAAAGATCAACGTAAAGAAGAAAATAGTGAACTTCAATCAATAAAATGTGAATTGTCAAGTCAAAAAAGTGTAAAATTTGATAATACAGATGAAATTGAGATTTTAGAAACACAGCAGAGCAGTAATTTTGAAAACACACCAAGAAAACTTAATTTGGATGAAAGTGTATCAATGTTGAAGACTTCAAGCACAGACCTAGCTAAGAAAGTCAAAAGCTACTTCGACTGTCATTTCAGTTCGGAGAATGCATCTCAAAACACAATCAGTGAAGTATCAACTCCGAAAAACAACTCAAGAAGTAGCGACGACATCGAAATACTAACCATAACGACTCAAGTAGTATCAAAAAGTAGTACAGAGTCTATGAAGCCAGAGATAGAAGTAACCACAAATAAAAAAGAAAAAAAGATTCGCTACAAAAAGGATGGTCTATCCTACAGGTTGAACTCTTTAGTGAAAAAGCAAGCGGCCAGTATTTCTCTCTGGCATCATGAGAAGTTTTTGGCGGCAAATTCAAATTTTTTCATTCCAAAAGGAGAGTTTCTTGGGTTTAGGATTTGCAAGATTCATTTCAAATATGGTTGCTACCTACTTGAGGCTATGGACACAAAAGATGATAATTTTATGATTTTTATCAATAAATGCCACATGACAAGTGAAACAATTTCTGAAGATAGCATCCTGAAGCTGTATGAACCATATAAAATGTTAAGTTTTAATAATAACTGTAAATATGTGATCAATGTTGTTAAGTTTGAATTTGTAAATATTAAGAAATAATATCTTCTGACTGTTGTATAGAAAATAAATGAAATTTTAAACTGTTGTAAGAGTTTTAGTCATTATCAAGAGAGGAGAGTAATGGTGCTCTGTAATATAGGCTTCTGGCCTAGTTCAGACATTTCTCTCACAATCTTACCCTCTTCAGATAGTAATAGTGCATAGCAATATTTGTATTTACATTGGATTGTGAGAGAAAGAAATAAATGCTTTTATATTATTTACTTGTCTCTATATTGTAATTAAACAGCTAAACTAATGCATCCACCAACAGACTTCTTTTTTTAAATCTTATATTACTTACAATACAATCTACATGCAAAAAGATTCCGATTTTATTTATGAACTAGCTGTGCCCGGGATTTTGTACACGTGGAAATCAAATCGTAATTTTTCCCATGTTTTCTCATCGTTTATACCTTCCCTGGACTACAACAATTATTTAAAAACCAAAATCAGCGAAATCAGTCCAGCGATTCTAGAGTTTTAGCGGGCTTATCGAACAGCAACTCATTTTTATTAATTATAGAAGATTTCGATCTAAAAATTCGAACATTATAATGTTCACTGTTCTATTACCGAAATAAAGGTGATTTTCGGTGATAGGTAATTTAAACCTAAATAAACAAGTTGCTTTTCGGTTTAATTAAGTGCCTAAAATAAGTCGTCGTGACTGTCGCAACACGATAAAAAGCCTCTCTACATAGTGTGGATTGACGCACTCGTACTGTTATCGCTGCCCACACGATAGTCTTATTTTGATAAACTTGTATTTGCGACTTGGTAGACGTGGACCCCGTTTTACCCCCTTAGCGGTTGAATATTGCTCGGAAATTATTCGAATTTTTCTCGTAGTAAAAACCATCCTTGGACTTCAACGAACATTAAAAAAAACATTTGATAAAATTGGTCCAGGCTTTGTTGAGTTTATATGCGCTTACCAACACATTTTGCGATTAATTTTCTTACAATCATGTAACTTTGCATTTACTGGCAACATTTCCCTACAAGTCACCCCGAAATATGGGTGATAAAAAGCACTCAAATGGCAACACCGCCTGAAAGCTCCATTGGCTTCCGGTTTCAGTCGATATTCTAGCGAAAGCTTGTAACACGTTCATGAAAACCATGACCTAAGTATTTAGTATAAAGCTTTTTGTAGAACTTTATAAATCCTACGCTGTTTTAGGCACTGTATTTTTGGTCGATTGCTTACATAGTATTTTTGGACGTTTTTTGAACTACTGTGCGTATTTCGTGTAAAATTATTGTGTGGTGTATTGATTTGATCGCTGTACCTGAAGGGTTTACGTAAATTAAAACACAGGTAAGTTATAGTGTTGTGTAAGTAATATTCTTTGGGGAGATTGTTTTTAGTTATTTATTTATCGTGATACTTAATCATTTCTATTTTTATTGTTTGGATTGTGAAATCTTAATCTCGGAATTACTTATTGAAGTTTACTACTATTCAAGAAATGACGATAAAGTTACTAAATATTTTTATGTTTTGATTGATTAAGTAAATAATATTATTTATTTATTCAATTCAGAAATGTTTCTGAATGAACTTTGGATGAAATTGACAGGTAATACGATTTACAAAAGTGATTTGGGACAAAGCTCACTGAACGAAGCTCTTAACTCTACCTAAGTACCTACTTAATTTCTAAAAGTAGTGGGCATAGGCATTTGAGGATCAAGTTCTTTTCGTTTCAATACCTATTCACCTACAACTTTTGGTTGTTATCTAGTTCAGTTTTTGAGAGCAGACGAGATGGGGTCTCCTTGATAATCGATTTCTGGTTCCCTTCGATCTCAGGGCCCTAGACACAGGACCAGAGTGCAGCCCAGTGGGAAAGAGGGCCCTGAAAGTAGTTACAGGCTTTAACAGACCCGGACTTAGGTAAAAGCTTACAGAAGAGTGCTCAAAACTCAAAATTTTAAACATACTTATAGAAATGTTTTAGACCAACTTACCCAAAGTGGGCAATAACGCCCCCTTGTGGGTGCTGCAGACCTAAAGGGGGTTGGTGAGAGGCCCAAAAAAGATCGAGGCGTTTTGTAGAGGCCTGAGGCTTAGGGCGCTATTTGAAATTTCATCTCTTATCATCATTTCAGCCATAAGACGTCTACTGCTGAACATAGGCCTCCCCCAATGATTTCCACAATGGCCGGTTGGTGGCGGCCTGCATCCAGCGCCTTCTACCCTTATGAGGTCGTCGTGGGGGACGTTCTACGCTGCGCTTTCCGGCACTTCACTCCAGAACCTTGCCTCCCCATTGGCCGCAGCTTGATTAGCGAGCTAGCGTTGGGCTATGTTAGCGATTTTAGTTCGTAATATTTTCGTGGTTTTTAAATAGCTGAAAAAATGGGGGCGCTATAAAATAGTTCATTCTCAAAGTGAGCAGTAACCAAATTATTTTCTGGAACCCCTGCTTTAGACTATCTGAATTCCAATACTAGATCAATCACAGGAAGCTAAACTAAGATTGAATCGAGTTTTTATCGTTTTGTAATACGACCTACTTATCAAGTGTTGATGGCTCATTTACCCAGTTATTTATTTAGGAACTCATTGATATAAACACATTCTTCAAAACCTTTGGGAGCGTTTAAAAATAACTTTGTTGATTGATTCTGATTATCAGACGGATTTATAACGTGACGTATGAAAATCGTGACGCACGATTATTCATTCAGTATACCTACCGATTTATTATTATTATTCTGTGCCGATAGTAACTAACCCCCTTACTAATAAAAAGTTACACGGTTGTTGATCACTGTTTTAAAATGACATTTCCATACTAAACGTCAATTTAAAACACTGATCAACGAGCGTGTAAGTTTTATCATACTTATTATTATTCTGTGGTTTTATTAGTAAGGGGGTAAATCTATAACTAGACTAGCTGTGCCCGTAACTTCTTACGCGGGAAAATCGTTTGAATATTTTTTCCCGATTTCGCAAGATTTTTCACGTAAGCTGCTAAAGCTCTGCAAAATTAGTCTTAACGTGATGGTTATTTAGTCTTCTTCTATAATAAGCTCAGTCCAACTGAATCGGACCAGTATAGTTTAAGTACATATTTAATAGATCTGGGTGGGTATTTCTCATCGCCACGGTTCTCATCGTCACCTTCGTGGCGAATTTTATTTCTAACTTAATCCAACTTTTTGTAAACAAAAATTGTAGCGCTTGATGTGAAGATTGTATTCTCAATAAATCAGTCAAATAGTGAGTCTCGTTTGGAAGCTTTAACGTTTTGAATTTTTTGATGCCACGAAAGTGATTCTGTACTTCACAGCAATATTTTTTTCAAACTTTACTACTGTAAATAACTCTTAAGTGTTTATAAAACATATATTTTGTCTTATTTTCACAGATAAATAGCAATAACATAATATAAATAGGTACCTACTTAATTACAAGATAAAATTTTACTGATTACGTCACCTACTAAGTTACAAGATTCTACGCAATTGGTTTTAACTGAAGCCTATTCATGGTGGCATGGTGACCCAGGTTGCTTTTGGAACCCTGCACTAAAAAGGGTACGTATCTTGCGCATCGAGGTAACTTGAAAGGGGCATTTAGGTTGATGGATTCCAAAAACTTTGGACAGTCCACCACGCCGTTTACGATCTTGTGCAGAAGTAGTTATCTAATCCAAGAGTTGTCTGCGATCTTGCAAGCTGTGCAGTCCGAAATGAGCCAAGCGTTCCCCATACTTCGGAAGACTCCTGGCCTTCCCGGTCTGATATGAGAGATGCCACATGAACATTTATCAGTCAATCAACAAAAATATATTTTTTATTTAGGCCAGAGGGCCTCGTATTTTTGTTGTACAACTTTTAACTCAAATTTCAGATTAAATTTATCTTACAAACAGATACACAGTCACATATACAGACATACATACAGTCATACATAGACAACAAAAAAACGAGGCCCTTATTTATTTATTGATGTACTGATCTCTACTTACCACGTATAATTTATTAGTTATTAAAATATTGTAAAAACATAAACACCAGTCACTATATTTTAAAATAAACCAAAGCAAAAAATCACTTTCGTGGCCTAAAATCACCTTCGTGTATAAAACACCACGAAGGTGATGCCACGAAGGTGACGAAAATTTTAGTTTTTTATGAATTATCCTTAAATTTGAATTTAACGGTTCAAGTCGAATACTACACAAATAAGTCTAACATGTTAAGTTTTCAATGGCACAGTTTCAATTAAATTGTTTAAATTTTAGAGGTAGAAAATATTGTTCAAGCAAGCGTCGGTAAGTTTATGGATAATCACAAAAAGTTACGTATTTTTTTCACGGAGCGACGATCGACCTATCTCACCTCCCCAATGGTCGAAGCGCGACTGACATTAACCGAATAGAACGCTGTGATTGGTTGCTGGTGTTCGGTTTAACGACAATCTTGTATCATTACTCAAAATTTTAGGTACCTAAAATCGTGTGACCAACGTATTTCGCTTTCTCAATTCAAAATAATTATAAGAAGATATTTATTTGACTATTATGTGGAAAGTATATTTAATAACGATGATTTTAGTATATGCTACACACAAATTGAATGAAAATTGTGAATGCAGTAACAAAATGTTTCATTGCAACCGAAGGTGTGACACGATGAGAACGCGAAAAATGACCCCGTTTTTTATCGTTCCATGTGATTTTTTCGTATTATTTTTGCTTCTATTACGATAAAATTTATTTTGTATGTAGCTAAATAGATATTTTATCATCTGATTTCAAAGTTATTGTTCTAACTTATACCGTTTATGAACTATTATCGTGTGACCATCAAATTTGAGTGTAAATGAGAAGTACCCGGGTATTTCTCATCGCCACGGTTCTCATCGTCACCTTCGTGGCGAATTTTATTTCTAACTTATTTCAACTTTTTGTAAACAAAAATTGTAGCGCTTGATGTGAAGATTGTATTCTCAGTAAATCAGTCAAATAGTGAGTCTCGTTTGGAAGATTTAACGTTTTGAATTTTTTGATGCCACGAAAGTGATTCTGTACTTCACAGCAATAATTTTTTCAAACTTTACCACTGTAAATGACTCTTAAGACTCTTAAGTGTTTATAAAACATATATTTTGTCTTATTTTCATAGATAAATAGCAATAACATAATATAAATAGGTACCTACTTAAATACAAGATAAAATTTTACCGATTAGGTCACCTACTAAGTTACAAGATTTTACGCAATTGGTTTTAAGGGTGACACTGGTGGCATTCTGAAATGCTAAGAAGCAAAAAACGGATTATCAGTACCTCAATAAAAAAGAACTCTAACTGATTATCAGTCCCTCAACAAAAATATATTTTTTATTTAGGCCAGAGGGCCTCGTATTTTTGTTGTACAACTTTTAACTCAAACTTCAGATTAAATTTATTTTACAAACAGATACACAGTCACATATACAGACATACATACAGTCATACAGACAGACAACAAAAATACGAGGCCCTTAATTATTTATTGATGTACTGATCTCTACTTTACCACGTATAATTTATTAGTTATTAAAATATTGTAAAAACATAAACACCAGTCACTATATTTTAAAATAAACCAAAGCAAGAAATCACTTTCGTGGCCTAAAAGCACCTTCGTGTATAAAACACCACGAAGGTGATGCCACGAAGGTGACGAAAATTTTAGTTTTTTATGAATTATCCTTAAATTTGAATTTAACGGTTCAAGTCGAATACTACACAAATAAGTCTAACATGTTAAGTTTTCAATGGCAAAGTTTCAATTAAATTGTTTAAATTTTAGAGGTAGAAAATATTGTTCAAGCAAGCGACGGTATGTCTATGGACAATCACAAAAAGCTACGTATTTTTTTCGCGGAGCGACGATCGACCTATCTCACCTCCCCAATGGTCGAAGCGTGACTGACGTTAACCGAATAGAACACTGTGATTGGTTCCTGGTGTTCGGTTTAACGGCAATCTTGTATTATTACTCAAAATTTTAGGTACCTAAAATCGTGTGACCAACGTATTTCGCTTTCTCAATTCAAAATAATTATAAGAAGATATTTTTTTTACTATTGTGTGGAAAGTGTATTTAATTACGATGATTTTAGTATATGCTAAACACAAATTGAATGAAAATTGTGAATGCAGTAACCAAATGTTTCATTGCAATCGAAGGTGTGACACGATGAGAACGCGAAAAATGACCCCGTTTTTTATCGTTTCATGTGATTTTTTCGTATTATTTTTGCTTCTATTACGATAAAATTTATTTTGTATGTAGCTAAATAGATATTTTATCATCTGATTTCAAAGGTATTGTTCTAACTTATACCATTTATGAACTATTATTGTGTGACCATCAAATTTGAGTGTAAATGAGAAGTACCCATCTATATTATTTAAGTAGAAACAGCAAAATTTAAAAGCGGTCTTATCGCTGGGGAGCGATCTCTTTCAAACTACCCAAGGCGGCGGAAGGGGAAGGTGGTGATTAAATTAATAAAGATGTTCTAAAAATGCATACCTACCTACATTAACGGTTATAAACGTTTATTATGATAGATAAATCTTTTTGTCCCCAGAGCGACAGAAAAGGCCCATTAATATTAACGAAAGCATCTCGTATGTTTTTTCATACTCTACACACTACACAATAAAACGGCTCTTAACAATGAGAAAGCGGCTAATGAGAGACTTTAGTGCAGTCTTTTAAATGTTATACCTACGTAAGTAATATAGGAGACATTGGAGACATGCAAAGAGCCAGTTCTAGAGACTATAATAACTTTGTTGAAAAATAAATATGACTTCCCAATTTTTAATTTAAAATTAGCTAAATAACACACGAGCCGACGTCGCATCGTGGGCAAAAGCAAATCTTAAGACAATAAATGAAGGATGTGTTTTGAGTTTTGTTACAAACACCATAGAATACGGAACCCTTGGTGACCAAATCCGACGCGCATTTATCAGATTTTTGGGTTAGATGAGAAAATCCTTGGGGAAAGCCTTTATCCCGCTGTCCACAGTCTTTGGTTGAAACCTGAAGGGAAGAAACGAACGAACGCAAAGAACTTTAGTCAGCAAAATTCTTCTACAAAATCTGTCGAGTAATAAGTTAGGATGTTTGTTCTTCTATAAATGAATCCCAAAATGTGTTGGTAAGCGCATAACTCAACAGCGCCTGGACCAATTTCACCAATTTTTTTTTATGTTCTTTAAAGTCCAAGAATGGTTTTTACGGCGAGAAAAGTTCGAATAATTTCCGGGAAACCCTAAAACTCGAAACTTCACCCCTAAGGGGGTAAAACGGGGTCCACGCGTAGAAATCCCGGGCTGCCGCTAGTTTATAAATAGATTTACCTATTTTATTTTCATCTTATTATGTTTACAAACTAGGTAGTTAGTCTTTTGTAGTTCACAGTCTACTCAGAACTCTGGTTTGTGTGTAAACAGTGGCTAACGTTGGTTTATTCGTATAAACAACCACAGATCATTATTTTCAACGTCATTTTCAGGTTATTAATTAATCTTCACTGTATATTAGGTATCAGTATGCAAATAAATGATACCTAGGTACCATGATATTTACCAGAGGCACAAACGCAGTAGGTATCTATGACATACTATGAAGTAGGTTAATCTGGAAATTAACTTTGAAAAAACTAAACTCATGACCTTTAATCCGCACCAAAAGACACCACTTACCCTTAACTATAATTTTAACAACATTAAAATGGAACAAGTTAAAGATTTTAGTTTACTCGGTTTAACAATAGATACACACTTAAATTGGAAGATACATATACAAAAAATTAAGTCCAAACTATCAAGCTTTGCATACGCTCTTCGAGAGGTTAAAAAAACAACTAATTTAGAAACAGCGCTTGTGACCTATTATGCCTACGGCTACGCCTGGCTAAATTATGGGATTATCCTATGGGGCAATAGCACCGACGCTCCCTCACTATTCATCAAACAAAAAAAAACTAATCCGTATATTAGCCAATATTAAGCCCAGAGACAGTTGTAAGCCTTACTTTCAAAAGTACAAAATATTGCCCTTGCCTTGTATTTATATTTTAAATATTTGTAATTTTGTCCGTTCCCACTTTGAGTTTTTTACAAAACGTGAAGAATCATGTCCACAATACCATTTAAGAAATAAAAATAAGTTAATGATACCAACCATCCGCCTAAATTTATCCTCTTCAAGTACTTATAATATGGCCATAAAGATCTATAATAAATTGCCCAATTATCTATTGAAAGAAAATAATGATAACAAATTCTCAAAAGAACTAAAAGAGCTTTTAAGTACAAAATGTTATTACACTATAAAAGAATATCTAGATGATAAAATAAGATGAGTCTATTAATCTAATAATTAAAAAAGCCTCCTCTCTTATATTTTATATTTTAAATTGCAGCGCCCAACAGGGTCCATAATTAACTGTATTATCACACTGTAACACCTATATTACCTACTATGTATTATGGAAGCAATAAACATATTGAGTATTGAGTATTGAGGTAGGTAACATTATTATTCTCCAATGCCTATTAGTAAGTTTTTTAAGTACCTACTCTCCGCACTGGCCAGCCTGAATAGGGAGGCCTGGGTAGTCACCTAGAAAATTGTTATTTATTAATATTATTACTCAGTCAGAACCACACATTCCCCTATTAACTACCTACATTATTTATAGCTACGATAGCCGAACGGTGAAGGGGTCGGACTGGCCGACTCGAGATCCGAGGAACGCGGGTTCGAATCCCACCGCTGCTCAACTACGAGTATTGTGGTGAGCCCACTCTTCGTAACACAAGCTTATTGAGCTTACCACGAGGGGCTAACGGGACTATTAGTAATTTGTGCAATACAAATTTCTAATAATCTTTAAAAAATAACATGAGGAGGATAGCTAGTTATTAATGCCTGAAGTATCATTTATCATTTTTAAAAACCATGGTTAAATATGGAACCTTCTTTTCCGCAGTCGGTTAATGAACATCAATTAATTGGGTAAACAATCAAAATGGCGGATCGGATGTACACAATATCATACAATATCCTTGATTAGGTGTACCAAACATAAAAATAGGTCATCGATTTTCAGTCGCACATTAGTAATTTGACACCATGTACGAAGGTTGTGGTAACCTTTCAACATTTTAAGAAATCCTTGGATATTTATTTATACTAGCTTTGCCCCGCGGTGTTACCCGCGGTAAAAGATAACCTATGTGTTAATCCAGGGTGTCCTAACTCCATATTAAATTTTATTAAAATCGCTCTAGCCGTTAGGCGTGAAGAAGTAACAAACATACACACTCATAAACTTTCGTCTTTATAATATTAGTGTGATGTGATAACTAAGCTGTATCTAGACCCAAAGCAAAGCTTGTACCTACGAAAGAAAGAAAACTTATCCAAAAACATAACCATCCTTCTGGCAATCTGGGTAATAACACTCCTTCTGATACAGTTGGTTAAAAAAAGCTATGGGCTCAAACAAAATTATTCTTTCAATGAGCTTTGTTTTATAGTCTAATTACTTACCTCATTATCATCATCATGATCTTTTCAGCCACAGGACGTCCACTGTTAAACATAGGCCTCCCCAAATGATTTCCACAATGCACAATGGCTGGTTGGTGGCGGCATGCATCCAGCGCCTTCCTGCTACCTTTATGAGATCGTCGATTTCCATTGTGGGTGGATTACTTACTACATCCTTGTTAATTATTTCAGATACGAAGTATGGGCACAAATGGCAGTCAGCGAAGAAGCATATTGTTGGCAGTTGCTGTATTTTTCTCGTGGATCTCTGTTGGTGAGTTTCAACCTCCGGCGTTTTCCAAGGCTGTTCCCTAACACGGACTGTTCCCAGCAGCTGATCCGGGAAATCACTAAGAATAGGGGGACTCTGCCTGAAAGTCTGATCTGGAACAGACTGCTCCCCCCCTGGTCAGGAGGCCTAGACTCCACGACCGCCCCTACCCTGGGCCAGATGGCTTAGCTCAGAAACTGGTCTCTGTTGAATTAGTGTGTACATAATGCTCCTGCTGCAGTCTACTAAATGACCTCTCCAAACCGCGTGGCATAGAGTGCTTCAAGTGCGCGTCGTCGATGCAGAACGATGCTTCAGAGCCAAGCGGCTCCAGTATTCTAGACTGTCCACCTGATTAGCTATCCATTTAAGTACTCAGCAATCGAATCTTCTCCACAGCACATAGCATCGATTGATTCAAATGCGTGTCTATGAACGGCGTGCGACGATCCCCTCCACAATAACTATTCGCTGCAGATGCAATGGATGCTGGAGGCGCCCTGCATGGGCTCCCTGCCTCTACTATTATTACTTAGGAATCTATGTAGGAAGAAATCCATTTATGCTTAGGCAGTAGGAAGGGAAGACCCAGCAGCTGATTCGGGAAATTAGAAAGCCTTTGAGCAGCCTGCTGTTTCGTTCTTAGTATATAAGTGCGGGGGAACTGAAAAAAAATGATACACTAGAGGGCAGCTACCCTATGTTTTTTTCAAGTGTCTAAGAGAGGGGGCGTTGCCTCCCTTGAGTCAACCCTCCTAATCCCCCTGCTACACCACTTTCCCTAGGTCAGCGTCCCCTCGAGGTCAGTCTGCCCCTCCTCGCTCTACCTACCTATCTGGGTCCTGTACTCCTTCTTCAGGTCCGTGTAGGTTAAATTCTTCATTTGCATCTGGTTTGGGAGATCATATGACCTGATGATCCTTGTCCACAGCATACAGCATCAAGATCAAATGAACTGATGATCCCTGCCTTGTCCACAGCACATAGCATCGACTGCTTCAAATGCGTGTCAATGAACGGCAACTTCCCAGCGTGTGACGACCCCTTCCACAATAATCACTCGCTGCAGATGCTAGAGGCACCCTGCATGGGTGGCAGGAAGGGACGGGACGGGTTGTTCCCTGCTACGTCCTGCATCAAGATCGCTGGGGTCTTTGGTGAGTTACTACCCCTTTGTAAAGACTTCAAAATCTGAATCCACAATCGTTTACTTCGTACCGGGTGGCAACTTTAGTAAGTGACGCGCGTCTGTCTCCTCCCATATTCTTCTGATTATTCCTTCCACGACAGTTAGCTATCCTCCGGGAGCCGGGACTACCTACTTAACCTTCACTGGTTTGGTTTCATCGGAAGCCAAGCTGAGATCCTGGCTATCCTGAGAGCACTCCTGATTTGCCGTGGTGGGAATAAACATCCGTATTCAAAAACATTACTATGAGGTCTTACAGTGCGCGTGGACGTACAGGGTAACACACGAACCAATCACAGAGCTCTATTCAACGCTGTGCGTTCGATTTGCTGCGTCACTTATGCAAGCATCGTTTGTAAATAGTACGGTTGTTAGTCCCGTAAGTGATGCATAAATTAATATTACAATAACAGCCCGGAACGAAGTAAACAATTGAGATTTTGGATTATTTGTTTTGTATTTTTACTGATAAAGATGCGTCCAAACGTTAAAAGTGGCTAAACATTGTAACAGAAGGTTAATATTTCGGCTTAAGATTGAAATACCTATAGTCTGGTCCGTGAGCACGTAGAATTTTGTCCAATGACCCCAAGCTACCCATCCTTATTGCTCGCGCGTAATTATGTTGCTATCGCGCTCGCACACTCACTGCGGGTGCCAGTCGCACAGTCGCGACAGCAATATAATTATGCGCGAGCGATAAGGATGGGTAGCTAGGGGTCATTGGACAACATTCTATGTGCTCACGGCTTTAGGTTATTTGCTTTGGTCTATAAAAAGTAACACTCAAAATCTTCCTCAGATGACACGGGAGAGTCGATCACGGTGAGAGGCTGCGGCCTGGACTCTGGGACCGCCACGACAGACACAGAAATCATCAGAATGTCCCACTGCGGGCGGTTCTACTACAACGACAAGTAAGTCCAAGTGTTAAAAATCAAAATCAAAAATATTTTATTCAATTTAGACCACAGGTGTGGCACTTATGATAATATAAAAACCAGTCTTAGGCGCGATTTCCACCAAGGTATGGAGCGGAGCAGAGAAGTGTTTGGAATAACCAATCAGATTCCATTATTTGCATATCTCCTCTCTTCTCCGCTCCGCTGTGGTGGAAACCGGGCCTTAACAGTGCCGTAGCATGTAGATGGGCACTGTATCATAACCCCGTAACCCCCCAAAAACCCAAAACCCAGAAATAACCCTGTAATCCCCAAAACCCTGGATAACCCCGTAACCACAAAACCCAGCAATGACCCCGTAACCCCCCAAAAACCCTGAATAACCCCCAAAACCTAGCAATAAACCCGTAACCCCCAAAACCCTGCATAACCCCGTTAGTCCCAAAACCCCTTCATAACCCCGTAACCCTACAAAAACCCTGAATAACCCCCGAATCCCCGTAAAAACCCTGTAACCGCCAAAACCCTGCAATAACCCCGTAACCCCCAAAAACCCAGCAATAACCCCGTAACCCCAAAACCCTGCAATAACCCCGTAACCCCACAGATACGTCCACGGCTGCCTGCAGTCCTGCAACGATGCGGACGCTTGCAACAGCGCGCCGCGGTTCAAACCGCCGCCGGACGGGAAGCCAGTCGTCTACGTGTCGCTCGCGTACGTACTTGCACAGGCACAGCTGATCATGTTTAGGAGATAACAGAGCTAGTTTTAGCTAAGGGTAACTAAAGTTTATTTACGTTTAAGTTTATTATGTTTTAACCACACCAACGCGTGCAGATCGCCTTCGCGGGCGCGATCATAGGGATGTCGCGCGAACTGTCATGGGTCGCACGACCTGTCATTGGTCTTTGATCGCGCCGCGGCGATGGCGATCTGTGGGTCTAGACAAAGTGCAAATTATAATCGCAAACCAGTCGAAAAGTGGTCGAAAAGCCCCTTTTTTGTATGGAGTTTTGACGGATTCGATTTTCGATCAAAAAGTGCGTTTTGTCTAGGGGGGCTACACGCGTTGGTGTGGTTGAAGCTTTACTTTGTGCCACTGCATTATTTGAGAGTCTACTGACTGTAAAACCAAAATCTTCGTTAGAAAAGAAAAATCAACTTTACTTATGAAAAAAGAAGAAAGATAAATAGGTATTTATTTGGTTTAACGTAAGTACCTATGTTATGCCTAATTCCGCTCATGGCCTGAAAAGACCTCATGTTTACCATACATGAGATAAGTACTTTTAGCCCATCAATTACGTACACAAAAGAGTAAAATCAACCGATCGAGATTTGACCGCAATTGCACAGTGATGATAAGTGAGATGCTGTCTAGGATCGAAACTCTCTCTATTGTAGGTATTGACAAATTATTGTGTGACTGACGCCCTTATTCACAAACATTCCTATGAGGTCTCACAGTGCGCGTGGACGCACAGACACATGAACCAATCACAGAGCTCTATTCAACGCTGTGCGTTCGATTTGCTGCTTCACTTATGCAAGTATCGGTGAATACGGGCGTGAGTATCTTTAGGTACTTCTACGCACCAGCCGATATGTTTTAAGATACATGTATTTAACCCTTAACAGGGCCTACCTACATGAAAACAAAGATTTTGAATTTGAGTAGCTCATTTGAAGACTAGAAAAGATTCTCAAAGATTGTGGTGGCACATGAAATTGCTAATTGCTAACTTTAGTTTTATCACTTGCATTTATTTACATTTTCCGGTGGGCATTGATAAGCTAGAATAACGTTCCTTTCTCTTTAGACAAGGGTTTTTTTTTACTTAGTTGAAGATAAATCTATTATTGTTATGATTATTAATAAGTATTCTCAATTTGTGCTATAAAATATAACGGAAAAATTGCAAACTATCACAAGTTAAGAATAAACGTGTAAAGAGCAATTGTAGAGCGATATGCCACAAAATTAGCACCGATTGAAATTGAAATTATTCTTGTTTAAGTTTGTATAAAATTTATATAAAGGAATGATAAGGGAATGACCAATTAATAGGCAGATCTGTTTGTCAAAACTGCTTGAATTTATTAGAGAACGCGTAGATAGATAATTTCATTAGCTACCTACTTCAACATGATCAACATTATTCAGGATTTTTTTTCTGGAGTTAAAGCCTGGTCCGTGAGCACGTAGAATTTTGTCCAATGACCCCAAGCTACCCATCCTTATCGCTCGCGCTTAATTATGTTGCTGTCGCGCTCGCACACTCACTGCGGGCGCGCGTCGCATAGTCGCGACAGCAATATAATTACGCGCGAGCGATAAGGATGGGTAGATAGGGGTCATTGGACAAAATTCTACGTGCTCACGGACTAGGCTTTAGACACATTATTTTTTAATAAAAAAACTTAATTTTAAAATGGAATTGTCTAACGCGTGCTGTATTGATTTATTGATAAGAATAACTATTTCTTTTTCTTTAATTTTTATGCAAACTTTTACCGACATTTTATTAAAATCAGTTTGTACAGCAATCGAAATATTTTTTTTGTTTGCTGTTTTTAAAACTATAAGTTGTTCTTATCAATAATAATTGGAGAGTGAAATGTCCATTATAATAATAATAAACGAAATTATAGGACGTAAGAATATTTCAATTGACACACGAATAAATTTTGTAGACGCATTTAGGATTAGGTAGAATATTTACTGGTTAACGGGGATTTTTGACTGACGCAGTTAGTTTGTGAAATAAAATTAGACAAACTGTGAAACCGGGTCCCCAGCGCAGCGTTTCCTACAAAAATGTTGAATGTTGACATGTTTTGTGTTGATTGTGTAGAGCAAAACACGCGCTGGAGACCCGGCTTTAAGTAAAAGTATATTAATCATCATGAGGTCACTCCACTCCACTGCAGGAGCACGTGACCCCTCTCTAATTTACCAGACGCAAATGGAGGATTTGGCTTACACTCCCCACACTGGCCAGGGGTTGGGGATTGGGGAGGCTTGATGTTCGCATATTTTTCCCATTATTAGTCGCCTCAAAAAAATTATTTTACTTAAAAAGCGACGATTATTTCAAGTCAGCATCAAAAATCCCCCGATGACCAAAGAAACATAATCATAGGTAAGAGCGCAAAGCTTTTTACTAAGCCTTATCTTCGCTTCTAGCTTGTAGCACTCAGGTGGCGTGACTGTGGCGTGACGTGACAGTGATTTGATATGAAAACGCTGTGTTCACGCTGCCTGTGTGACAAGGGCTTCATTCAATTTTACGAGTTTACAATTATTTTGCTATGTACTGTACTCTATTTACTATAACTGTTTTAACTCTATGTTCACGAGTCAATACAATAGTTATCCTACGTATAAAAAACATTACCCTCCTTCTGGCGCAGTCGGGTAAAAATGTTTACCCAACGTTATTAATGCTACAATTTATTTTTCGTAACTTACTAATGATATGGATATCATAAAAAAGTCTGGTAGGTATAGGCTGTAAAATAACTTCATAGTAAAAATAAAAAAAATATCTCAAAATAATTAACCCTTAATCGGACAAGCAAGTTATTCATTCGTTCGTTTCAGCCGAAAGACGTCCACAGCTGGACAAAGTTATTCATTCTTTTGAGACATTACTACTAAAAGTTTAATTTTGCATCACTTGCCAAAACCAAAATTCAAAAAGTTGCGAAATCTATCTTTATAAACACATCCTAAACTGTATGAAATGTTTGAAATCGCTATAGGTATAACGTGTTTTCCCGATATCAATCAACGTTTGATTTTATTACCAGAATCTGTTATCTCAAAATAGACATCACATCTGTTGATTGGTTTGTTTACGAAAATATCAAACATGAAAAATTGCTTTCATCAATTTCCAAGTAATACGACGGAAATCATTTGTCTGTTTAATGAAATCATGGATTAATAACGTGATTTGAGTTTTGCAGGCGTTGGTGTTTATCTCGAATCCAAATAAAACACTACAGGCATAAAATTGCACCGCCGACTTAAATTCTCTGTTTTACTAATTTTCTGGTTAGCTAGAAGAGAATGTCACATGGCATTAAGCTCGCCTGTTGTACCACACTGTTTTTATGTGTGCAATAAAGATTTTAAATAAATAAAAATAAACCGAGTCTGAGTTGGTTCCTGTTATGATGGAGCTGTGTGGGAGGCATGAAGGTCATGGTAAACAAATTAAACAGAATACTTGACCACAGTTAATAAGGGTATTTGACACCACCAATCAATTGACGTACTTTTTAAACCTGTCAAAACGAGATTCTCTCCTTTAGATTTGTATGGAAATATGCCTGTGACGTCACTTTGTCAACTCAAATAAACTACTTTTTTCAATTACAATGCAACCAAAAATCTTAATTTAAAATTAATTAAGTTTTTAAGACCAGAATGAAGTGCATTAGCGGTCTCTTTATACTAAATCTACCTATCCACATTAATTTTAGAAAAATATCTAATTGTAATTGGCTCGTGGACATTTCTATAACGTTTCCTAATATTCTAAAGTTTCTTTCGCTTGGCTGTGATAGTAAATTATACTTTAGAGCGTTTCATTAAATAAAACAAGCTCTCTTTTCCAATAAAGGGTTAAAAAACTGTCTTTCTTATCGTAAAATATAGATCGTTTTCTACTTTCATCCATGAAGACGCGCTCCACCAATTTTTGGTTTCGGTCACGCGGGGTGCGGGGAGTTTGATCCGAGCAATCCGAGCGTCATATTGTAGTGTGCGTGTGAACTCATGGATAGTTTAGCGTGTACCGATAACACTCAAACATTAGCGGAAGAATGGTGGGGCGCGTCTTCGTGGGTGAAACGATCTAACAGAAATAATGAGACAGTAAAAATGTTTCAATTTAATAAAACGGTCTGTATCTACTCTACTTGAGTTCCTCTCGTTTAGCGATCTATTTCAATGCTTTTTAAACAATGTAAGTAAGTCACTAGCTAGTCAATCTACCCCCAATATAAAAAAATACACTTAAGCCCAATTGATTTTGAGCTCTCCTTCGCAAGGATAAGGTTTAAAATCAACTGGGTAACACCTACCTACCACTAAATGACTGTAAACTTTGGGTAATTAATTTTATGGTTTAAAAATTAAAATATTTGGGGTAGTTTGATATTTGACATAATAAATAGTTTTTGTATACACTCATTTAACTGTGTTTGGAGTTTTCGGTAGAAAGAAAAAAGCAACGCTCCAGCGAATCAACAAAAACATCTAAACATCAACAAATTGCCTACAAAAAATGTTGACATGTTTTTGTTTGATTGTGTAGGGAAAACGCGCGCTAGAGACCCGGCTTTAAGCTTTAACCCTTTGGTGGATTAAAAAAATAAATTTTTTGGCCTTAAACAATGTCACAAAGTTATAAAATTAAATAAGTAGTCAATTTATTACCACTGCCCGATCATTTCTTTACGAAGTAATAGTTAACACGTATTAAACACTAGTTTAAAGTGTCCAAATATAATTTTAACTTAGTGTTCAATACGTGTAGCTTTTACTATGTAAAGAGGAATTTAAAAAACGTAGACTAGGCTAGCAATATAAAAAAAAACTTTCAAATTATTTATCCTGTAACTTTCTTATTAGTTTTTTTTTCTATTGTAAAAAGTTAAAATTCTTCGTTGAGAAAATCGTTCCTTAGCATCGTATTTTTTATTTCGTAAAATAAAACTAGCGTCAAACTCTCTACACAGCAAATTTTACTAAATAAGAATATTAGGGTGATTGCTATAGTAATTGGCCTGTACATAGTTATTGGCCACCTTGGCTAAAATAAAAATAAACAAGCATATGTACGTTATTAAGAGTGGAAAAGAGACACAAATACTTTCTCTGAGCAATACGCTGTCCAATGTAGTATGTCTGAGTAAGAACAGATGGCACTCTAAACAGCAGAAGCTTTCTTTCGACAACGAGTCGTCCGAGTAGCCGCATGCTTGTCAAAATTTTAAGGTAAATATTTATGAATATTGTTCGTAATTTAATTGTTTTTGCTTGTTATAGTAATTTTACTGTTTTTTTGTAAAGAGATAAATGGTAGCTTATGTAGATAGATTAAGTTACTTTGTTTTGGAATAAAATAACTTTAAAATTAGACCGGCCAATAACTATACCACGTTTCAATTTATTTCATTTATTGGCCACGGGTGGCCAATAATTAAGTTTTACTTTTATTGTATTTTTATTCAAGATTAAGTTAATTTAACCCTTAAATATTTGCTCTTAAAATACTAACGTCCTAACCTATTAGGATCAGTAATTAGCCGGGGGGCCAATTACTGACACTTATGCACGGCCAATAACTATTTTTATTGATTTACTTTACCTAGATTGTTACAAGATGCCGTTGGTAACACAGTATACTAAGGTTGGTATAAGTAGTTGGAACAGAAACACTTAATCAGTTTAAAAAAATAAAACAAATAATACCTGAAATGCAAAACAATGATTTTTTTATTATTCTCTATCGTTTTTGGGACTATTATAAGCAAAATGAATTGGAAGCGGAAGTTACAGATGAACCTGAACCTATAAGTCGGGAGAAAGAATCAACATTGAGTGAAATAGGAGAACTTCAAACTAGAGATAAAGAAAGAGAGACAAAAGACCCTAAAACTGGGACCCAAGAAGATGAGATAGGTACTTGTAGACGAACGAGAACGACGAGATGAACCGTTACCGTAACCAGAATATCAGAGGATTCTGGAAGAAAAATAAATCCTCGAGAAAGAAAAAGGTAACGGAAAATTGAAAGAGAACATAAAAGAAAGGACAGAAAACTGAAAGCTGAAGAAAAGAAAACTGCTAAAATAAAAAAAGTAAGAATAATTTATCTGTATCCAATCAAATCTGTAATATTTGCAAAAAGCTTATAAAAAATAGACTTTTAGTATGCTCTGAATGTCACCGTGTCTTTCATAAATCTTGTGCAACAGCATATTCCTGAAGAAGAAGGAGACAGTTATCTTTGTCACAATTGTTACAATGTTACTGAATGTACTGACGATGATGAGATAGATGAAGAAATCGATAAGAGTGATACCGATGACGAATCCTTAGCTAATCTTAAGGAAAGACAAAATGAGTTAGGATTACAAAGCGTGAAGTTTCAGTGATTTTTATGGGTTTTTTTCGGTGGCTAATAACTGTACTTCTAGGAGCCAATTACTGTGATTTTGGGGCCAATAGCTAAATTTAATGTGATCTCTGATATTTTTAAAATTATTATTGTAATTCTTATCGTATAACACCAAATAGGTACTAGTCTAAATAGCAGCAATATTGTTTTCTCATAATAAAATATAAAAAGTAAACAAAAGTCGAGTTTTTGTTACATTTTACACAAGTTAACTTACACAACGCTCTTAAAGGGCCAATAACTGTAGCAATCACCCTACTTTAAGCACATTCAATGTACTTTTTTATATTAGATAAGTCTAATGCAAAATAATTTACGCAAAGCATAAAAACGCATAAGTGAAGGTGCTTGGTGAAACAATTTTTTTTCAGTAGTTTGTGAAATAAAAAAAATCCTGTATCTGGAAAACTTACTCAAAAAATATTTAATAGTTATTTTGGCCTTAATTGACGGTCAAAGAACATTAAAATCAATTTTTATTGTCTGGTAATTTAGTTTTATATTTTTTTTTAACCAAAATGGCAGTATAATTTTTATTTAACGTGAAAAATATTTGTTTCACCAAACATAGAATACAATAAATTATACAAACACTGTAGTAGGCTAATAACTTTGTATTATTATTAACCGGAATAATGTACAATTATGATGAATATACATGAATTTCAATAAAAGTTGTTTTAGTTTTATTACTTGCTTTTTAACCCTTTATGGAAAAAGTAAAAATGTTTCATTGACCACTAATTAAAAATATGGTGGGTGCCATTAATCCCATTGCCTTATTAAGGGTTAAAAGATTGATACAATATCTATAATATTCTGCAGTGTAAGTTGTCTGTTACGTATTATAAAACGCAGCCCTTAATAATTATACATATTCTCAAAGAAATAAAACGAATTAACCCTTTTGGAAGCTAAATATTTATTTTTCAATAATAAAATAAATTAACATGATTGCACAACCCCGAATCAAAGCACTTTAATAAGCGGTAATCCTCCATTTTTATCTAATTTCACACTCCCCTTACCTACCCTTTGACACTTCTAAGTTAAAAATTCCCCAAAATTACTATCACACAAGTCTCAACAATCGAATCAAATTAATTTACTGTTTTTATAACAACGAGAAAGCTCGAGTGGCTTGCATCACACCTGATGGAAAGTGATGATCAGGCCGAAGGTGGAAGCGAGCTTCAGTCGGAATCCTTAGCCACAGAGGAACTGACTACCTTACCTCCGACTGCCTAAACCTAACAATGCTGGTAACATTACTGTTATGGCGACAAACTTGGGTAAGATGATGGATGGTAACCAGTTATTAAAATTAGTTAATATTATAAATCAAAATATACGTCCTTATACGAACATACAGAAAATAAGTGGCAATGTACAGATTACAGATGCCAGGACATTAGATTTTCGTCGTATATCGTACTTATTTTATCCACATAAGATAAAACAGTATTTATTCACTTTGTTGTGCTCTCATAATCTGATTCTGTACTAAATACCTATGTCTTTGTCATCATCTCCCCAATATAAATATATCATCCATGTATACCACTCGACCGTTTACTAATCCTGCGGTTCGTCATCAGGCACAGTGGATCCAACTGTCGATGTGGCTTCTGTCACATCCGTGGTGGACGCATCCCCTAAACCATCTGTGGACAACAAGAACTGTTATTGACTATTATTCGCAATAATTCTTGTAATGTGATTTGTAGAAAGCCTGAAGAGTGATCTACTGTTGCATTATAGTTCTTGCAACTCACGAAGGCTAGTGAGTTTTACTTGTGCGACCACACACGTATAGCTCACTAGGCTTCGTGAATTGCAACAACATAACAATAACTCTGATAAAAGGGATAGAAGCACAGTTAAAATACCAATGGAATATTGTGTCCATTTATCAAGTACATATTTGGATTTATGTCATCTTTAATAATGTGATGTAAATAAAATACCATAATAATAATTTATTTATTTGAATAGGTATTTATTGAGTATGCAAAGCCTTACCAGTAACAGGGCTGGGTGTGGGACTAGTGTCACACTTGCAGCGGCGCATCTCTTCCAGGATCCTCACTTCTGAGGGCAGCAGCTGGGCTATCTGCTCCGAATCCATCGTTGCTGATGACATACAGAGTTTAAATTTTAAAATAGCAAATAATATTATGCGTACTAAACAGGGCAGGTTATTATTATGGGGCTCGACTAATAAGAAGGATGAGAAACTAAAATAATTCCGGTACTAATGCCCGTTTTCATCATCAATCCTTAATTTTTAAGTGACTCCTATGAAAACAAAATTAATGTTATGTGTTACCATAGGGGTCACTTAAAAATTAGGGATTGATGGTGAAAACGGGCACAAGTCAGTCACCTCAAGTGGAAGGAAGGAAATGGTAACTGGTAAAGTAACAAATAAATTCGACGCACAACCTGATTCAAATTGGGGTTTGTTAACTTTTTTGTTACTTTGAAATTAATAATAGCACATACATAGTATAGAGCTTAACTTAGAGCTAAGCTTTTCCAAATAATTTCTAAAAAGAGACGGACGTTTTGTCGTGTGTCTACAAGACCGCAGACCTTCAGACAGTTCTTTATGACAACGGTCATAGAATTTATAGAACGTGCGGCTCAAAAAGTCTAATTTTAAAGAGCCGGTCTGTTTCCGTAAACGTCAAACTTCAGCGGGCTTCAGACATTAATTTGTGTTCCATGCGTGACAGCTCTAGCTCTGTTATGTCTGCAGTATGACTGAGCGCTACACAAATAGTAGTATGAATTAGAATTTCAAAAATAGACTCACAAAGTCCGAACTGCACTTTGCTCTTTAGTTCATCTGCAGAGACAGCCTTCTCTACGCAGCGACACGTGGGATCCTCCAAGGCCGCCTGCTCCTCCGCGCGTCTCCTGATCGATGACGGCAGTTCCTTTGGACCTGGTGGTGGAATTATGATTATACTTTTTAGGGCGAGAGTGAACAGGCACTTACAGGGCATAGACTGCATCTCACTTGACACCAGGCGTAATTGCGGTCCAATACTGCCTTGTTATTTATAAAAAAAGTATCTACATACCTATTTTGAATTAGGCAATGAGAACTTGTAAAATATAATGAATACTTAGTTTTTGAAGTGAAATTAGTCCGGATAGCATTCTGAACTGAACCTAATCCTGATAAATAACGAGTTTACGACTTGTTCTCTGGTTTTCTAGGAAACCAACAAGTCGTACTTTTACTTTGAAGTTCCGTCACCGTACATGTCTTTGTCATCATCTCCCCAATATTTATAAGTATATCATCCATTTTTTTTTTTTTTTTTTTTTTTTTTTCGTCAGGAAAATACATTGATTTGTATACCCACCAGCCGCGGGGGCAGTTAGTGGATTATGTGGGGTTCTCCCTGCCAGAAGGGCAGGGCCTACCCACTAAAAACCTGACGTTGCCCTCGGTAGCCATATGAGTCGGGAACGCGGGCCATCACTATCGGCATTTTGCCTCAAGCATTCGTCCGCGTTCCCTGTTTGGCATTTCACTCGCTTAAACCAAGCCCAAACCAAGGAAGGCGTTATTACGCCTTCAACCTCCTGCGAGCGGCACGCAGGACACGTGCTGCGCCGTCGCGGCCTCTTTAGACGCCACCAGACACCCCCGTATCTGATGGCCGAGGCCTATTAGGAAGGGGCAGATGGAGGTCATAGAGCCTCCTTCTGTGCCCATGACGTCGGCGGCGGGCAATGGGTGCGTCGGGTGATGCTTCCCGCTCCCTCTCCGCCGCTTCCTTCTGTGAAATGACTGCTTCACAGAAGGTGAGAACTCCACGCCACGCCTCCTCTCCGTTGGTCATATGGTGGACTAAGACCGGTAGAGAGAGGTCATTTCCTAGGCATATATTGAGGGCCGCACGCTCATCCGCCCAAGCTGGGCATTCTTGGAGCGTGTGCTCAGCTGTATCCACAGTATCAAGGTTGCAGTGATGGCAGCCTGGTACCTCTTCTCGGCCTATTCTGTGAAGGAAGGCCCCGAAACACCCGTGGCCTGTCAGTAGCTGGGTCATCCGGTAGGTTAGACGACCATGCCGACGTCGCAGCCACTCCGCTAGGACAGGCAGAAGTGCCTGCACAGTGCGACGCCCGACTTGACTAACGGCCAAGCGTCCTCTCCAGCATTCTAGGGCCATCTCCTCCAGCTCTTCTTTTTTAGCCTCAACCTCACGGGGTGCAGGCCTTTGCCCTTCAGATTTCTGGTCTCCCCGCCACTGGTATACCGCGGCGAGGACCTTGGCGTTCAGGTCCCAAGGCATGCTCCCAGCCAATGAGAGGGCTGCGTCTGCAGATATTGTGCGGTACCCGCGGCCCACCCTCAAAGCAATCAAACGCTGTGCCTTCTGCAGAAGTAGGGTACTTTTTGCTGAAACAGCTTTGTACCATACTGGGGCTCCGTACAACGCCATTGAGCGAACGACTCCAAGATATAGACGACGACTCACCGCAGCAGGCCCACCTATATTTGGCATCAGCCTGCTAAGAGCACCAGCAGTCGCCATTAACTTCGGTGTAAGGCGCTTGAAATGCTCGTCGAACGTCCATTGTCCATCCAATTGGAGTCCCAGGTAACGTAGGGACTTCCCAACTGGGATTGTAGTGCCTCCAACGACGAGATGGGTCCCAGCTGGTGGCGCCTGCCGAGGCCCATGGAAACACAGAGCTTCAGATTTCTCGAGCGCCACTTCTAATCCTAGTTCGCGTATTCTGCGGACCACGATCGCTACGCCGGCCGTAGCGCGTCGTACCGCCTCTCGGATATCATCCCCGCGGGCCGTCACGAGAGTGTCGTCGGCGTAACATGTCACACCGACCCCCGTAATTAGACGCCCGCGGAGGACCCAATCGTACCCCAGGTTCCACAGGAGAGGCCCAAGGACCGACCCCTGTGGAACTCCACACAAAGCTTTCTGGCGGAGAACTCGCCCATCTTTCCCTTCCAGAGTAACCTCTCGGTTGGCCAGATAGTCGGCCACTACGTTTTGGAGGTATAACGGGACGCCGTGGTGTACAAGAGCCTGCCTGATGCAAGCCCATGGTAGGCTATTAAAAGCATTTTTAATGTCAATAGACACTGCCAACAGTACCCCTCCTCGGGCCACCGCTTTTTCAGCTAGCTCTTTGACCCGTAAAATGGCATCTACCGTCCCTCTTTCGGCTCTAAACCCAAATTGGGTGGTAGCTAGGTTCGGCCCTTGCTCTTCTAAATGCTTGATAAGACGCCTAGCGATAATTCGCTCCAGTAACTTGGCTATCTCATCAAGCAATACTATAGGACGGTACCCGGAAGGGGAGTCTGGTGGTCGCCCCTCCTTCCTTAATAGGACCAAACGTCCACATTTCCATTGCGCTGGAAAGCGCCCCTGCTCAAGACAGGCGTCAAAGAGCCGCTTTACTCTGCCCCCAAGGGTCTCTTCGGCCAGCGCCCATGCCTTTCCCGAGAGTCCGTCTGGACCCGGGGCCACATTCTTCCGGCGAATTCTTAAATAGGCTGCTCCAAGTTCACCCTCTGATATAAGCTCAGGTGCAGCTGTCGAGGCCACTGGGTGGGGCCTCATGGCTGGTGGAGTATGTTCTGCGCGCGCTGGAAAAAGACCTGCGACGACCGTAGCGAGCACGGCCGGTTCCAATGAGAGCGCTACCGGAGGAGCCCATGGTCGGAGTTTTCCCCTGACAGTTTTATATGGCCGTCCCCATGGATCACTGGTAAGCGTGGCAAGCAGATTTTTTCGCGCCTCCACTTTAGCTCTGGCTATGGCAATCTTTAGAGCTTTTTTGGCCTCCTTATAGGCTTCGCGAAGTGGATCGTCCTGGTCTGGATCGCGGACACGTCTCCGGTGGTGCCGGTAGGCTTCGCGGCGTGCTGCGTTGCACGCTCGACGCAATACAGCGATGGCCTCTGACCACCAGTAGACTTGTCGGCGAGGAGGCAGTGGACCAACGCGAGGCATGGACGCATCACACACGTGCGTCATAGCTACCCGGAGCCATTCCGCCTCCTCATCCACCTGGACGGGTCCAGCTGGTGTTGGGAGCCAGGCTTTTACAAGGGCTGCTGCCTGAAAGGTATCTCTATCTAAAGCACCAAGTTTCCACCGTGGATATACGGTGCCACGCCCGGCGAGACTGGGTGTATTGCTGTTGGGTGAGGCGGCTATATCCCATCTAATGTATAGATGGTCGGACAGTGTTTCCACCTCAGTAAGTACTCGCCAGTCAGCCGCGCGGGTAGCAATCGCAGGGCTCGCCAGGGTTATGTCCACAATAGATGTCCCCTGTGGCCGAACGCATGTTGGTTCGGAACCCGTATTTAAAACTACGAGCCCCAGTGCTGTGGCCCACTCTAAAACTAAGTCTCCTCGGCGGTCTGTGGCGCGAGCTCCCCAAGCTATTGATTTGGCATTAAAATCGCCACCCACCAGTGCAGGGAATTGAGACTGCCGTATTATAGCACTCAGTCTGTCCAGACTAGCCTCAACTGCAGCAGTGCTTTTACTGGGAGAAAGATAGACCCCTACTAACAGTATATCACTCCATTTTCCGACAACAAAGCCGTCTCCTTTCTCTACCACCGCAATTTGCAACCCTTGTGCCACTTTTATGGCAACTACACCTTCCAGATCCGCTGCCCAGTCGTCTCGGTCGGTGGGGACCCAGTACGGCTCTGACACAATCGCCACGTTCATGGACCACTCCATCATATGCTGTAACAATAAGTCTTGAGCACCGATGCAGTGGTTAACATTCGCCTGCATGAATTGTAGAGCCATTACGGGCACTCCACCTCAAAATCCATCGCCGGTCCACTGCTCTGGACCTGAGTGTTGGCAGCCGGTAGCGTTGGCTGGCCCTTTATTCCTCTCTTCGGCTTCGGTGGGGTGCAGCTTTTGCTCCCCATCTTGTGGTTTGCTCCTTGGCCGGCTTCTGCACAGACAGGGCAGTGTGGAGGAGCAGTACAGTCTCTTGCCAGATGTCCCGACACACCGCAGCGGTAGCAGTTTCCGCTGCGGTCTATGCCAGTCGAGCACTGTGCACTGACGTGACCCTCCTGCAAGCACTTAAAACATTTGAAGGGCCGCCTCTCTAAAATTTTAACGTGGGCCGATACCCAACCCACAAGAAGTCGTCCTTTAGCCAACTTTTTAGCGACCGCGACGGGGACCTTTATGACGACAGTCCCACAGCCTGAGAAGTTTTCTCTTATAAGGCCCACCTTTACTGACTCAGTTGCGCAGCAGCCAGCTTTAGCCACGGCGGCCACAATCTCCTCCTGCGTTGTGGAGTCATCTAAGCCTGACAAACGTACGTCTACTGTCTTAATCGGCCTGGAAACTCGCACTGCATCCTCTGGCAAGACTTCTTTGAGTTTTGCAGCAAGTGCATCTGCTCTGTCACCACAGGATTCCCCTGGCACTTCCAGGAGTTTGGCACCTGTTTTGGTGCTCCTAAACCGCATGGAGGTTATATCGAAGTCACTAATGTCAATTTTAGACCTTGCTTCCCGCATAACTTCTTTGTAACCTATTCCCTTCCCTACTGCATCCGGCTGTAAACTGAGCACGATGGCAGCCGTGCGAGGTGGGCGAAGTTTGGGAATCTTGGCCTTCGTTTCAGATTTACGAACCTGGGGCTGGATTTCAGTGAGTTCCTTCTGCCTACGGTTTGCTCCTCGCCTAACCACTGTAGACCACCCTTCTTCAATTGACACAGGAGGAGGCGGAAGTGGGCGTGACTCACTCGCAGGTTCTGGGGCCGAGCGTTTAGCACCTTTTCTGTTTTTGCTACGTCTGGTAGCAGGCATGGGCTCAATGGCCGCAGGCTTGGGGTCATCAGGTGTTTTACTTGCTACTTCTGGTTTGGCTGGTATGACCTTTCTAGGTGCGGGTTTTGGAGCGGACTGCGGCTTGGCGGCTGCCGTTTTAGCTGCTTTCTTAGACTGTGGCTTAGAGGCAGTTTTTGGTGTCATTGCCAGAGGTGGAAAATCAGTGTCCATCACTGTCTTCTCTCTTCGCCTATCCGCCGCTAATGGGGGTCGGAGACGTTCTTCAGGCAATAGCCTGGGCTGTAGTGCCTCAATCCGCGCATTCACCATGGTCCCGACTTGGACCATGATGTCACGCGTAAAATCATCCCGCTCCGGCTGCGTCTGATTCAGCTGGGTGGCGGGAGCTTTATTGCTCTGCTCCTTTAAGAGACGGAATTCCTTGCGGAGTTCTTCCAATTCCTGGGACATTTTCTTGTTTGCGGCTGTTAGCAGCCGAATTTCCTCCGTTGGGGACCGCGCAGAAAGGACCTCAAGTGCCCCCGCAATATTCATGGCGGCCTCTTTGAATGTCTTTTGAATGGGACCCGAAATGTTGCCGCTCTTTTTAGAAGCAAGAACGACGGCATCCGTGCTGGTGCGTATCTGCTGCAGCAGTTCTTCTGTTGTTTGTTCTCTTGCCGAGTACTCGGCCCGGTTGCGCATCCGGATTAATTTGCTCGTCCAGAGCTCGGCCTGCTCATCGGTCTCCATTTCCCGTTGTTTCTTACGCTCTCGGGCCTCTGTCTCTTCGATAAGTGCACGCTCGGCGCATGCGCCAGTCTTGGCAGGCCTTCCACGACACTTTTTTCCTACATGTGCTTTGGCTTTGGGGGGTCGTGCTGATGAGCTAGCAGAATCCGAACCTTCATTTGTCTCGTCTCTATCAGGCATATGAGGCCTTTTTGTTGCCGCCAACCGCGAGGCAATGCGCGAGCTGGCCCGCGAGCTCAGTCGAGACCTCTTTGATGCGACTGACGCGAAGGACACGTCAGATGCACTTCCGTCCTGTTCTGAGTCATCATTCTCGATGCTTTTCAATGTATCTCGCCTCACAAAGAAGCGGGAGTCGTATCCAGTTTTATGTACATTTTTGGCATTTGAGCCATCGCCGCTTTCTACCATATTTACATTGTTTATACATGTCGGTTCATGCTCAACATCACCGCCCTCTTCGATATTTACAATACTACAACTTTTTACAATATCTACAGCATCGCCGCTTTCCTCATCTCCTATCGTACTATATACATTATTTACATACGCAGTTTCCTGCGGAACAGCGTTGGCCCCCCCGTATACATAGGGCCGACTACCTTGTGGGCAGCCACGGGATTCCCCAGCATGGCTGGGACCCGCCCGGGTACTATTTTCCGTTTGACGACTGTTCATTTTTATAAACTGCTTGCGGGCGCAGCTGCCCCACCTTTCCTCCCCGGGAGGGGTAGCGGCCAACGATACTCCGCTGACCATATCGAATCTGTTAGGACCCGATATCGCTCTTCGGCCCCCACCACACCTCGGCGTTTGAGGGTTTTAGAGACTTTTCCTTGTCTTGGCCCCGACTTCCATAGCCGGGACCCCCGGTCCCCCTCCATTGGGGGATTACGGGTTGCCCGACAGGCCCGCCGAATTGACGTAACCTGCCGCGCAGATGAGATGTTAGCCGCCCGCATGTACAATCATGCGGACGTTGCCCAGGATGCACCAACGTGGAGGTCTCTCACCATCGCACCCCAAGTATATCATCCATGTAGTATACCACTCGACCGTTTCCTAATCCAACTACTAGGAAACCAATAAGTCATAAACTAGTTACTCTCTTTCATACTTGGACTCTTAAAAATTAAATTAATAAAATTCATTTATTTTTGCAAATAGGCTTTTAAAAAGCACTTTTACACGTCCCAATATTAACTCTACCACTGCTTCGGGACAATAAATGGGCCAGTGCTGAGAAGAAGCAGCGCAAGAAACTCAGTCACTATTGTCAGCCTCCTTTTCAAGGGTTTACAGTCTTTAAAATATACAAATTATAGTCATAAGCATCGATGCGAGCTCTTCCTCTCTCTTTCTCTCTCTCTCTCTCTCTCTCTCTCTACTATGGCATTAACCAACAGTACATCGTTTTGGGGCTAAAAGATGATAATGAAAGTCATAATTTCAAAGAACACTTACACTTGGTATGCTGGTCGAACGGCACGCTCCTCTCCAAGGCGTCTTCCACCACGCGCATCATGAAATGGTGGTACTCCCCGGAGCGAGGCGGCGGCGACCACGCCCCCGTAGCGCGGTCGAACACTGGAAGGGGAAATTGTTTATTTTTCTATAGTCTGGTCTGCGAGCACGTAGAATTCTCTGTGGTGTAGTGGTAAGATCACGTGCTTCAGACGCAGAGGTCCCGGGTTCGATTCCCAGTGGGCGCAAAATTTTCTATTCGGTTTGGTTGGTGGTAGGGCTTGTTCTAAGTCCGCCTGGCTAGCTACCACTATCTTAATTATGTAAGTCTGTCGCCATAACAACAATGTTTAACAGCATAGTTGTGTTCCGTCAGTTAGAGGTAAGAAAGCCAGTTCCTCCGTGGTTGAGGATTCCGGGTGGAGCTCGTTTCCACCTTCGGCCTGATTGTCACTTACCATCAGGTGAGATACAGGCCAAGAGCTTCCTTGTTGTGGATTAAAAAAACCCTAACCAAAAATTAGGTTGCCAGTGTCAAGTAGATATAGTCCTATTGCCCTTATCTCAGTTTTGTCAAAGATTTTTGAAAAGGCAATGCAAGCCAAATTAATTTCATTTCTAACAAAACATGCTATAATTAGGGAGGAGCAATTTGGGTTTCGCAAGGGAAGGTCAACAACACTGGCGTGTTACTCTCTTATTAAGAATGTATCGTACCATATGGACAAGAAGGTTCCCGTTTCCACCATTCTTTTCGACATGAGTAAGGCCTTTGACTTTGTCAATCATAAAACACTCCTGAACAAGCTCGAACGATATGGTGTACGGGGAGCTGCCTATGGTTGGATAGAAAGCTATCTCAGTGGGAGGACACAGTTTGTAGAAATACCTAAACTAGATAATAGGTTCCAGAGCGTGACGTACAGATCAGAGAGTAGGTTAAATACTTCAGGTGTACCTCAGGGCAGTATATTGGGTCCATTACTTTTCATCCTTTACATTAATGACCTTCCAAATTGTACGCAATACCCGGTCACACTTTTTGCCGACGATATTTCTATAACAATACACAAAAAATCGAATATTGACTATAATGATGAAATAAATAATGAAATAAGAAATATAACAAATTGGTTGGAATGTAATGACTTAAAAATTAACACAAATAAAACAAAATACATACAATTTTACAACAAATATGGTAAACCTCAGCAATTATTAGTACAGCATCGCAACAATCCTATTGACATGACTACATCGGCAATCTTTCTTGGTATTGTAATCGACTCCAAACTTACATGGCAAAATCATGTTGACATTGTGTGCCAGAAGATTAACAGGTTTGTTTTCGCTCTGTATCGTCTTACGAAATTGTCTAACCTTAAGACAGCTCTGATGGCATACCACGGATACGTAGGCTCGGTGTTAAGGTATGGGCTAATCTTGTGGGGAAACTCGACTCACGCAAATCGTGTCTTCATTCTACAGAAGCGATGTATAAGAGCTATGTGCGATGTTGGACAGATGGAATCATGTAGGCCTCTCTTTAAAAATCTAAAAATCATGCCATTACCCTCCTTATACATATTTGAAATCCTAATATTTACGAAAAAAAATGCAAACCTTTTTATAAAAAAGTCTGATATTTGTAATCGTGGTGGTACGAGAAGATACCCTTGGAAGCTATCAGTACCCCCAGCAGCCACAACTTGCTTTACTAAAAATTGTTATAGTATGTGTATACGATTGTTTAATTTACTTCCAAATCACATTCAAAATTTGCAATTCAATCTTTTTAAGAGAACTATTTTCCGAATTCTCACTGAAAACTGTTTTTATGACTAGATGAATTTATAAAATTCTGCCGTGGTAACCATATGCGAATTGCTAATTTATGACATTCTTGTAATTTTGATACTGACATTGTATTCTCACATTTTATTGTGATCATAAAATTGTTTAATTTATTATAATTTATGTGACATCCTAAATTTTAATCCTTACCTGAATTACCTAATTGTTTTAATTAATATTGTAATTGCATTGTAATAAATATTTTTGACATTTAAATTCTATTGGAGGTAGATCATGTAATATTAATAATGACTATTAATAATTTAATAATAATACTGCATGACGACTAAATGTTTGCATATCGCTATGTCGATGAAACATGTTGTTCTCGTAACAAGATAATAACTGAAATGTACCATGTTTTATGCAAATAAATAATTTTGAATTTTGAATTTTTTGAATTTTTTGTCACCGAGCACGTAGAATTTTGTCCAATGCGCTCGCACACTCACTGCGGGCGCCCGTCGCACAGTCGCGACAGCAATATAATTACGCGCGAGAGCGATAAGGATGGGTAGCTTGGGGCCTTTTGTACCCTTTGCACCACCGGCCTGCACCACTGGTGGTGCAAAGGGTATTTTTAAATCCCTCTTGCACCACCAACAAATAGTGATGTGCTACCATCGACTGTAAAACTAGTAGTAGACTGTAAAATACTTAATAATTTAATTGTTATAAATAAATCAAAACCTACCTAAAAGTTTTAATTTATTTATCGCAGTGCACCAAGAAGAATTTGATATAGCTCCTTTATGATTATGTTGCCCTGGTACTTTAATACATATTTTTAGTAACTCTTTTGAAAATATTTAATAGCCTATGTTACTCAGAAAATTATTTAGATTTCGGAGCCAGTAGTTTCGGAGCCTATTCAGTACAACAAACAAACAATCAAATCTTTCCTTTTTATAATATTAATATTATATATATTATAGATAAACGTTTTACAGTTAATAGTAGCGCAACACTATTGGTGGTGTAAAAGGGATTTAAAAATACCCTTTGCACCACCAGTGGTGCAGGCCGGTGGTGCAAAGGGTACAAAAGGGCTTGGGGTCATTGGACAAAATTCTACTTGCTCACAGACCGGGCTTTATCATAGCAAAACATGAGAGGACTTATTCTAACACCCGTATTCACAAACATTACTTTGAGGCCTCATAGTGCGCATGGACGCACAGGGTCCCAAAAACCTATTCATAGACGATACTTCAGTGGTGACAAGCACTATGTGTCCCTTAGAATGAACGCAAAGCTAAGGTAGCCAGGGAGCTGTATTACGCAACGCATAGTGTCTATTTACGTCAAAATTGTTAGGTTATTCTCGTTTTTGAGGTTTGTTTGCTTTATTTATGGTTGTATTCGATTAATATCATCTTACAATGGATAAACAGTAGTGAAGACTAATTTGATAATTATATCAATGAGCAAAGTGGAATAAGTACCAGAAAAGTAATACGGGATTCCCAAAATCCCTTTGATTATTACAATTCAAACGAATTTAGTTTAGGTTTTCCAAAGATGGGCTACTTTTCATACTTTTACCACTGATAAAAGAAGACCTGAGGATATTAACTGCGAGAGGCCTACCAGTGCCTATGTATCAGTTGCTAGTGGCAAATAAAACATAAAATTATTTATGAAGTTTTATTTTCATCAATTTTCAATGTCTAATTTAATTTAATGTATTTGTAAATCATTAATCTTTTTTTCATGTTCTAACTGTCTAACAAATTATTTTCTCTTGCTATCATTTTTTTTTCTCTTTGTAGCCCCAACTCGTGCAAAGCCTGGTCTTGTTGTATATTCAAAGTGGTGCGTTTGATTCTTGTTTCTGTCTTAATCTTAATTCTTGCTACTACTAATCTTAATTTCTTGCTACCTGAAAAGCAAATTATGAATTTAACTTCTATGAGTATACTCTGCTTAGTTATTCGTCATAAATCTATCTATTATATTTTATAAACATTACGGGTGTTGAGAACGTTTGATTGATTTCTGAGAAAGTTCTTTTTTCTTTGGGTCTTTAAATTATTCCAGCAGCTTTTCAGTTGATGTGTGAGCCTTTGTGAAACATAAAATATGGTTGAGGATTGTAAGCCACTGTTAGATTTTCCCAGGCCTGCTTCTTCAACTCGATATTTTAGAGAGGATAATAATATGCTTGTCTTCAATAATAGGTCGTTCTCTTATTATAGCTACAATCAGCTCTCTTTCGGAAGAAGAAAACGGCAGCTTTTTTGATCTGAAAAATAATGATTTTGACTATTTAAATTTTTATTATTGATTGAAAATAAACAATGAAATCGAAGTATTAATACTAACCTGATAGTTGTAGTTTAATTCATATTTATTAAATTCACAAATCCACAAAATATTATCACATAAAACCGTTGCACCGTTTGAATGACAGGAATGTCAGCGGAGTGAAGTGCGTAACATAAGCGAACCAATCACAGAGCACTATTCAACACTCTGATTTTGCATAGTCAAGGGTCGTTTATGTATTGTTTATGAATTGAAAGGCTTGCCATATGGAACGCATTGAGAAATGTCACATTTCGCATAGCGTTGCTGTTTCACATAGGTAAGTATCGTTTGTGAATACGGGTGTAAGTCCTTCTGGCTATTTGCTACCTGCCCCTTACGTATGTCGTCAAAGTTAAAAGCATAATTGTTGAGCCTGTATCTCACCTGATGGTAAGTGATGATCAGGTCGAAGGTGGAAGCGAGCTTCACCCGGAATCCTCAACCACGAAGGAACTGGCTATCTTACCTCTAACTGCCGGAACACAACAATGCTGTTTATTGTTATGGCGACAGTTACTTTTTTTCAGCAGTCGGAGCAAATAAGTATAGCCAGTTCCTCTGTGGTTGGGTTACCTACGAAGTAAGTTCGCTTCCACCTTACCAACAGGTGAAATGAAGGTCATGAGTTTCCCCATTGTGGGTAAAAAAGGAAGGTAAGCAAACTGAAACAGCAATGAGCAGGGCACAAGCATGCAGAACTGATGGACGATGGGGCAGTAAGGTTCTGGAGGTCACGTGCCGGCAAACAGGGTGCGACGTCCACCCACAAAGTGAACAGACGACCTTATAAGGGCGCAGGAAGGCGCTGGATGCAGGCCGCTGCCAACCGGCCAATCTGGAGGAGGCCTATGATAATGTTCAGCAGTGGAAGTCCTATGGCTGAGATGATGATGATGATGACTTGATATTTTAGCATCGGGTCACGTTTATTGTTCACTGACAATGGGTACTTTATGGTTTTTGAATACAATTTTGCATATCCTAAGAATTGTTTTGTACTTACGCTCAGCAACAAACTCCTGCGAGTCCAAAGTGACCTCTATGCGCTCGCGCACGCCGCGCGCACAAAAGCGTTGTATCGCCGCCTCTGATGAAAGCCGCGCGCGCGATTCCAGCACCGCTAAAAACATAATACATTAATTTAATACATCAAAAACTGGTGTGTTTTAAGTTGGTAAGTCTAACTTGGCGTCGCACTGTAGCAGACGAGACGAAGAAAATCGGCAAGACTTGGAGCAAGATTAAATTGAAGCTCAAGACCGAACGCCATAGAGGACTGTTGTGGACGCCCTCTGCCCCATATAGGAGAAAGTGAATCTTGTCAGATCTAACAGGCAGGCTTTGCTGAAATCAAAGTATTGTTTATGGGCGTACCGACTTGATGTAGAGGAAATTTATCACTCATATACCTAAACTACCTACTTACCTTCTTTTTCGTCTTATGTGGATATCTAAGAACGGGGGGACCGTGTCTAAAAAGTCAGATATGCCCTCCAGTGCGTCGTAAAAATATGGTAAACCTCCAAGGGCGTCACAGTAAAAAAAGTTCGGGAAGCCCTGGTAAGTTAATACATCTTCATCAGCATTTCATTTCATTTTTTAAGTCTTGCGGAATTTTACATAGGTAAAAAAACACCCCTTTGTTATTGAAACGTATAGCTGATCGCATATAGCTTCAACCACACCAACGAGTGCAGATCGCCATCGCCGGCGCGATCAAAGGCCAATGACAGTTCACGCGACCTGTTATTGTTTGTCATTCATCGCGCCGTGATCACGTCGGCGATGGCGATCTGCACTCGTTGGTTGGTATGGTTGAAGCATTAGACACAATTTATATCCTTACCTTCATCCACGAGCGTGTCCAGCATGCGCCTGAACTCGTAGTCGGGAGGGAACCGCTCGCTGATGCTTCTCTCTGGAGGGCGAGGAAGCGCTGGAAAACAAGTTTTAAAACTTAAAAAACTGTAATGACAAATGCCAATTCAGGAGGAAACGTCAGATGACAGAACAGCGTTGTGCGTGCCATTGTGTGCATTATTACTTTTACTAAAGCCCGGTCTGTGAGCACGTAGAATTTTGTAATTATGTAGCTGTCGCGCTCGCACACTCACTGCGGGCGCCCGTCGCACAGTCGCGACAGCAATATAATTACGCGCGAGCGATAAGGATGGGTAGCTTGGGGTCATTGGACAAAATTCTACGTGCTCACAGACCAGACTATAATATCTTATAACTGACGAGTTTCTTGGGTTGTCGAACGCCCTAACCTCAAGAACTATAGAGTGATGTAGTCCGAATTGGAAAATTTTTGAGTTGGATACTCCATTTATCGAGGAGACTAATGCCCGTTTTCACCATCAATCCCTAATTTTTAAGTGATCCCTATGGTAACACATGACAGGAATTTTGTATACATAGGGGTCACTTAAAAATTAGGGATTGATGGTGAAAACGGGCATAAAGCTAATAGCATTACGCTACTTATTTAGGAGCAAAACATCTACTATCTGTAAGTAAATGATTTCTAAAAACTAATATGAGTTTTATGACTTATATGAGTTTTCTATGAAAACTTGCAAAAACGGGAAAATATTCAAACTATTTTCACGTGTAACAAGTCGCGGGCACAGTTAGTAGTGAAAGAAAGAATCCTACTATCCTACTTCCTACTAATATTATAAATGCGAAAGTTTGTGTGGATGTCTGGGTGTTTGTTACTCTTTCACGCAAAAACTACTGAACGGATTTTGTTGAAACTTTATAGTATTATTGTTTATAATCTAGATTAACATATAGGCTATAATTTATGACGATATGTGACAAACTAAATTTCAATAAATAAATAGGACGTGGGTAAAAAGCGCCATCTATCGTCATTGATTAAAATCTACAGCCAAAAAATTTTGACGTTCTTAAATATTCATGCCGTTAAACGCCATCTATTAACATCATTAGTAATTAAATGAGGTCCACGCGTACGAAGTCGCGGGCGGCCGCTAGTGAGTCAATAAATCAAAAACGTAAAAAGATAAAAAATAGATACTCACACCTGGAGTGCACCCACCGCGGGTCGAACCTGGCCTTGGTCTCGGCCGGCTCCTGCTTCAACGGGCACACGCGGCAGCGGCACAGCTCGTCCAGCGGGCAGCCGCATTGCGTGCAGAAGCCTGGAGTCAATTACATCATCATTATCACAAGGTGGACCGACGACCTCATTAAGGTCATAGCAGATAGAAGCAGACATATCAACTGGGGATCCGTAGGAGAACCAGAGTGACTGACATAGTCCGCATAATCGCTAAAATCAAGTGGCAGTGGACGAGGCACATAGCTCGAAGAGCTGATGGCCGCTGGGGCAGGAAAGTTCTTGAGTGGCGACCACGAGCTGGAAGACGTAGCGTGGGCAGGCCTCCCACTAGGTGGACCGACGATCTGGTGAAGGTCGCGGGAGGTACCTGGATGCAAGCGGCGCAGGACCGGTCTTTGTGGAAATCCTTGGGGGAGGCCTTTGTCCAGCAGAACGAACGAACGAACTACTGGGAAAGGGATCAACGCCGAATAGCCTTTCGCGCGCTGTCAATCGCGAGGCGAGGTGTGGATTTAAGTGTGCGCCTCGAGTTGATACGGTTACTAGGCTAAGGCCTTAAAGGTAGCAAGAAGGCGCGGGATGCAGGCCGCTACCAACCGGTTATTATAGAAATCATTGGGGCAGGCCTATGTTCAGCAGAGGACTTCCTATGGCTGAAATGATAATGATGATCACCAATCAGGTCATAAGTTTAGTCTTCACTGCAGGAGCTAGATTCTCTCTAATTTACCAGAGGCAATAGAGCTTTGGCCTACACTTCCTACGCTAGCCAAACGAGTAAGGGTCTGATTTTCATATTATATTTTGTTCCTTACTCGTAAGGAATTAGAGTTATCTTCTCTGTCGATTTGATGGAATAGAACTTATTGTTACTGCGGACGCAAAATAAATATCGATTGACATAGTCAAATTTGGACGAACGAAATCAGTATTTTGGGGCAGCTAGAACTGGTTTCATACGAATATACTTTACAATATAGGTAAGTAGATGCTCATCAGATGTTGACTAACCTTCTTTAACCTCAGCCTCGTCCAAGTGTCCAAAGATGGTCCTTCTAGCAGCTTCCAGCTTGGCGTTCTGGGCCGCCGATATGCGGTGCCTAGCGGCCGTCTTGTGGACTTCTGGAAGCAGGAACTGCTGGACTAACTCTGCTACCAGCTCGTTCTGTTCTGCTGTGGACCTGGAAGGGAAGATGTCATCGTCGTATCAGACAAATGACGTCCACTGCTGGACAAAGACCTCCCCCAAGGATTTCCACAACAACCAGTCCTACGCTGCCCGCATCCAGGCACCTCCTGCAACCTTCACCAGATCGTCGGTCCACCTAGTGGAGAGCCAGCCCACACTACGTCTTCCGGCCTGTGGTCTTAGAAGGAAAGAATGTAGCTCATAAAAAGTATATCAATTGACTGATGATACTGGTCGTCCGGAATGTGTAATAACATGTCGTCAATATGTACGCAGAATTCCCAAGCTTAGCCTGAAATGGCAATGAGTGACATAGCTCGGAGAATTGATGCTGGAGCAAAAATAATCTGAAATTAAATAGCGTCTACGAAAAGCTTAATGTAGCCAGGCCTCTCATTTGGTGGATTGACAAATGAAAATTGCAGACAGCGCAATCTGTCGTTGACCTTTGGGAGAGGCATTTACCTAGCAGTGGATGTGTTTTGGTTGAAACGACATTATCAAAAGTTTTCCAGCAGGTTTTTCGATTGTGACAAAACACAATTTATTGAAACAGTTAATTAAAATGATAATGAGTAATAAAGACAGTGTCGTCAACGTACATAGAATCGTTCTCCTTCAAAGACAGGTCGATCTTGTCGGCTTCACAGCGCGCTTTCTTCACGGCATCCTCTTCGGCTGCCAGCGCCACACCCTCGTCTATGATCTCACGGAGATACGCGTCTACTGTCTCTTGGGTCACTCCAAGAACCTGGTGAAAGAATATAACATCATCATCTCCTTTTTTTAATCAAATACACTTCTCGCATTCTAAAATTAAAAGTAAACCTAACGAATAAACATGTGGAATTTGAGAATTGATTGTAAAGTGAAACAATTGAAGATCGGAGATGCCTACAGCTAAACTACCATGTCCATCGAAGGTGCCACTCCCTATCCCAAATATTTTACACAAATATTTCCACTTGATTGACCGACGATCTGGTGAATAATGCCGCAGGACACGCCTGAAAGGTGCCGTCGCAGGAACGATCTTTGTGGAAATCCTTGTAAAGTCCTTGGTGAATCTGGACGTCTTTTGGTTGAAACGAACGAACTAACCTGTTTGAACATCTCATCGTGCTCTCTCCTTCTGTGCTCTTCTTTCTGACGGCGGCCGGCTTCGGCTGCTTCTCTCATCGCCTTTTCGCGTACTGAAAACATTATTATTTCAATTACGAAGCCAAGAACCTTGCCTAATAATACTTCTATACTACTCTCGTAGTACAAGATCATCATCAGGTCATTGATTCTTCTTCTTTTCTTCTAGACAACAAACCTATGTACAGTGTCAGCCCAAAACCCCACCACAAGAGTGGCGCTATCAGTAGCGTTCATTAAATCTTCCTACGTGCAGTTCTTTGGGCACGCAGAACACGACATCATGTGTTTCATCGACTGGGGAACATAAACCACACGTCTTGCACTCCAAGTTTGAATCATCCAAGAGGTCATTGGTTAACATATAAAAATGGTAAACCACTGACGTGCAATCAATATGTAGGCGTGCTGTCTCCTCTCCTCCTTCAATCGTTTCAGCTCCTTCTCCAAGAAGTCCAGGGCAGCCGACACCGCCCCACCGCATAGCTCATCCACCAGGGCTGATATGGCATCGTCCTGTGTGAGATAAATCATCATCATCTTCATAATTTTAACTAATAACAGTACACTGTTGGACGTTAACCTCGAAACAAGGGTAATTAATTACTCTACGTTAGTCATAAAGTCTACTCGTCACAGGAAATTATGTTAAATTCGTCACACTTTATATTTCTCGTGGGGAATTTACTTCCATATTGATCTCCGAGAGAGAGCTCATAATACTCATCGGGCTTTCTCCGCCAAATAGTATGTCCGTCAATAGTACAACTGTGATGGTTGTAGCCATCGAAATAGATTCACGAGAGAGAGGTAAAGGAAGAGAGAGAGAGATTCAGAGAGGGAAAAGGGAGAGAAAAAGAGAGAGAGCGCGTGAAGAAATAGAGGAAGCGCCCTCACACAGAGAATAAGATAGGGAGAGAAGTAAATAAAGGACTCTTTCTTTTGCTCCCGCCCTCTTGTAGAGAAAGAGATAGTAAAAAGTGGTGAGAGTAGGTATTCTATTCTAATTCTGAGTACCTTCTGCTCGGACTCTGTGCGTAGTGCGTTGTACTCCCTAGCTTTAGCCTCCTCTCTAGCAATCCGTATCTTGTCCTCCTTCTGAAGGCCGTGAGTGGTCTTCAGCTCCTCAGTCAGCTCGGAAGCCCGAGTGCGGCCCTCGTACATCTATTAAAGAAACATTATTTGAATAAGTTTCACGGCAATTAGTATTCATGGATATGGAAGGATAGAAGTCACAAATTACATGATGTTGCAAATGTCAAAGTGGCGCGACAGTGACGCGACAGTAACGCGACAATGACGGGCGCGTCGTAAATGTGGTGCAACGATGGAGTATAGTGATGCGACAGTGACTTAAAGTTATTCCTATAAACAACATAACTTACTAGATTCTGCAGAGCGCGTCCTCTGATAATCTTCTGTAGCAACAACGCGGCAACGCAGCCTAATGGCTGGCCTCTTCAGTGTCCTCTACGCTCTCTACCTCCGGCCTGGGCAGACGCGTGGCGCGGCATAACAGTGACGCGATCAGTGACGTGAAGGTGACACGACAGTAATGTGACGGAGATGCGACAGTGAAACGCGACGGTGATTCGACAGTGATTTCCTTCCACAACATAACTCACCAGATTCTGTACAGCGCGTCCTCTAATAATCTTCTGCAGCAACAACGCTACTTGGTGGCTGGCCTCTTCAGAATCCTCTACGCTCTAACCTCCGGCGTGGGCGGACATGGCGTGACGGTGACGCGACTGTGACACGATGGCGACGCAACAGTGACGCAACGTACCTTCCTATATACAGAACGTCACTTACCAAATTCTGTACAGCGCGTCCTCTAATAATCTTCTGCAGTAACAACGCTGCCTGATGGCTAGCCTCTTCAGAATCCTCCACGCTCTCAACCTCGGGCGTGGGCGGACGTGGCGTGACTGTGACGCGACGCGGCTTCAACACGTGGAGTGGCCCGGCTGTGCTCTGCGCCGCTCCTAGACGAGCCTCTGTAAGGAACGTGACGTGTTTTTAGTTGATTCTTGCGAGTTTAACTACGTGATCGATCGAAAAATATTGGCGACACAGGAGTCGCAGTCGTAGGTAGACCTTTACCACATCATGGGACTCGGTGGACTGATGATGTGGTATAGCTCGCGAGAGTGAACTGGGAGCAAGTCAGAATGATCGGTCATTGTAGAAATGCTTAGGGAAGTAAATAAATAACACCTTATAATTGACAGTGGGACATAGTTCCCACTATATCTTGAACGTTATTTCCTTGTCTTAAGGTCCAGAAACAAAACAAAATATGAACTTGTGATGACCGTTATAAGGCTTCAGTTAGGTTTTCTGAGTTAGGTTAGGTTTTTGGAGTTAGGTTAGTTTTCCGAGGTTAGGTTTCGGAGTTAGGTTAGGTTCTGAAAATAGGTTTTCCATTAAGTAGTTAGTTTTTCCGAAAGTTAGTCTTCCGAAGGCTGTTTTCCGAAATTGAATTTTCCGAAAATGGGGTTTTCTAACAGTCAGGCTTTCCAAAGTTAGGTTTCGTGAAAGTTTGGTTAGGTTTTTTCTTCTTCCCCCCAGATAAGTATGCGATTCAATGCATTTTATCCCTATAAATAATATTCTATTCTATTTTATCCCTGTTTTCTTCTTCTGATTATCAAAAACTTACTCTTCAAATCATTGTGAAGATTCTCCAAGAACTGTTCGCTCCACTTCGTCTCTCGCTCGCACAGCTGCATGGGATCCCTTGGTAGATGGTGACCGGAACAGGTGCGCTTGAGGTTCTGACCGCACTGGTCTAGCCAGGCGGGAGGCTCGGCTATCCTCTTGTGGTCTTCTAGAGCTGTAGGAGAATGGAATAAGAATATTTGGTTCAGAAAAGTTTTCGAGTGGCGACCACGAGCCGGAAGACGTAGTGTGGGCATCCCACTAGGTAGACCGACGATCTGGTGACGGTCGCAGGAGGTGGATGCGGACGGCACAGGACCGGTCTTTGTAGAAGCGTAGTGTAAAAAGTCCAAGGATATTTGTGGAAAATCTTGGGGAAGGCCTTTGTCCAGCAGTGAACGTCTTTCGGCTGAAACGAACGAACAAAGTATCTGGTCTGCTCATATCTGTGGCAGAATCTAGCTGGACTGAGGATCTCAAGTAGATAAGCAGGAGATCGTGCTTTGTGGTGTTCTTTAGTTGTGGCTGATGTCTTAACAGTGGATTGCCTTTGGCTGAATTAAACGAATAAATCATGCAACCTTTAAATAATCTTTTAAAGTTCTAAAGCCTGGTTCACGTAGAATTTTGTCCAATGACCCCAAGCTACCCATCCTTATCGCTCGCGCGTAATTATATTGCTGTCGCGACTGTGCGACGGGCGCCCGCAGTGAGTGTGCGAGCGCGACAGTAACATAATACGCGCGAGCGATTAGGATGGGTAGCTTGGGGTCATTGGACAAAATTCTACGTGCTCACGGACTTTACCCGGACACTTCTTCGGAATCGCATTCTTCGGCTGATTCATATGGACAAATTTCAAATTCGGTTTTAGGTTTGTAACATAGACTCATATGAAAATAGGTACACCCAATAACATATATTTGGATAAGGGACCATTGAAGTAATATTACTACGTATAGAACAGACATCGCGAACAAAATATGTACAGTGCGGGGTGCGGGGCGGGAATTTGACGGACAGCTGTCAGTCAAATCCATGACTATCAAGTTTCATAATTTATGGCGATAAAATCTGCACCAGAAAATGTCGTACTTCATTGATAGGATAGCACGAATAGTGACGTTCCTGCGGTCGCCTCATCATAGACATTGTGAATCGATTGTTAAAATAAACAAATCGGCTAAATTGTGTTAAATTTTCATGGTGCTCAATAGCAAAAAGGTTCAGCTACTTACATTATTTTCTTTTATTATATTGTGCGTTTCCTGTAATGTAATCTAAGCTCCCCTCCCTTAGACTAAAATTATCCCTCCTAGACAAGTGACAAAATGTAGCAGTTGAAACATTCGAAATCACTTCGCTCTGCCGTTTTTTGGTGTTAGTTACTTCACTCTGTGATGCGATTTTAAAATTACAACTGGCGATTCCGAATTCACAACTGAGGGGACTGAGGCTAATCGTGTTACTTGTGCTACAAGTGCGTATGGGCTTCATACTGATGCTTAAGCCATTAATTATTTTTCTTCCCGATTAAAATCTAATGTAATCGATAATCGCCATGAGAATCGTTAACTGGTATTTTCTAATTCGATAAAAAAATTACCCATCTCTAGTTTAAAACTGTCATCCAACAGCGCACGAAATATTATGAGTTATAGATAATGATACCATTACAGAGGCGACACTTCGTTTACGTTTAGTTTCTGCCTATTGAATTGGATACTGTAAGGAAACATCGTCATCATCATTTTAGCTACTGGACGTCCACTGCTGAACAAAGGCCTCCTCTAATGATTTCCACATCGCCCAGTTGATAGTGGCCTGCACCCAGCGTCTTCCTGCTATCTTCAGTCAGTCCATCTTGAGATTTTAGAAAAATTCCCACTCGTCACGGTAGGAACAAAGCTAGGGATGACCCACGCCTTCACTCCAGAACCAATAAAATAACTGAAAGTCAGAAACTTTCAGTTATTTTATTGTCTCTATTGTTAACTATCTCAGTGGTTGAGTGAGTACACGTATAATAGCTGTGAGGTAGAAGTTACGGGACTATTCCCACCTCTCCTTTTCACCGCTGCATCTCCTGTGTAGCTAGCACCTAGACTAGTTGATTTAAAGCCAAGGTATATCAGTTTTTAGGTAATGACTTAGTGCATCTAAAAATGTAAAACTTTCTAGTTTTTTGTAACATTGAAAAATCTAAAAAGAAGCATCATTTTTTTACGTTCAAGTGTTTCTAAGAAATTTAAATGGAAGCTTTTGATGATAACGTATTGCTTACTTTTTCAGCTGTCCAACGAATCACTTATATACTCATAGGTCCTGTACTTCGGTAGATTTGGTAAATAAATGAATCCATCCGGACTCAGAAACTAAAAAAATTAAAATAACTGTATTTTTTTAATACTGGATTTGTCGATTAAATTGATCATATTACTGCGCCCTAATGGGTCGGACACTAGTGACCAGACACACTGTACAATTATTATAATTTTAGCCTATCTCGTGAGCTAGGTGTCAATAATTAGGGTGATTTACTAACTAACCAGTCGCATACGAACAACAGCAGTGAGATTCAAACAAGTTTGATCCATGATGCCGCACGACTATTGTGTGAGCCCACCCGTAACCCAAGCTTATTTAGCTTAACACAAGGGGCTGGACGGGACTATTAGTAATTTGTGCAATACCAAGTGCTTATAATCTTTAAAAAAATCTTTTTATTGCTGTATTTAACCTTCCTTTCGTATACTAATTTATGCGTCAGTGTCAAGTCTGCGATTTTTATTCTTTGAAATTTTCGTAAAATGGCTGCCGCCGCGGTGACGCCTTGTAATTAACAAATTAAAATTAAATTAGTGTTTTAAAGTGCATAAATGTACAACTTAATGGTAAAAAGTCATTCCTTGATTTTTACTTAATATGTATCTAGAGTTATTAAATTTGAACAGTATTTTCGTCTATAGGATGGCATATTTCAAAAAACAAAACTGCACTCAAGCGTGTTGTCACAGCAACCGCTGAGCACATACTAATTGAATTTCGGTCCATGGACCTATTTGCGTGCCAGAAACAGTCTAGTTGACATGTCTTCTCTAGTACGTAGTACATTATAACTCAATGTAAGGGACTCGTTTTTGTAAAGTAGTTTTCAAGATATCGACGTTCAAATATTTTGTGCCCATATGAATCAAAATTTGTTACATATTAATCAAAAATAGAAATAAAATTTATGATATTTATGTACAATTGAGAATGTTACTAGGTATGCAAAATCACTTGAAACCTATGTTACAGTTAAGCTTTTACATTTACAAATACATTAGTTTTTATTTCATTCAAAAATACCCAGTAGTTATGATTTTATAGGCATTCAAAGTTCGCTTAAATATTGAGTCCCGCCGACGGTCACGTGACCCCGTGTGACGTACATTCACAGCGTCCGCTCACTAGAAAACGGATATAAACATACTTAAATAAATGTTTTTTTGTTAATACAAACTTATTATACATATTAACACCCAGACCCATCACAGAAATTAAAATTGAACCAAACCCAAACTTGATGCGATTGTGTCGTTTTATTGCGAATTACCTTCCAGCTCCATCATTAGACCCCGATTACTATATAGAATTAAAATACTCATCAATACAAAACGAACGAGCCCAAACTCGATGCATTTAAGTCGTTTTATTATAGAGTTCCTATGGCCACCTTCCAGCTCCATCATCAGATCAGCTCCATGTCATCATAATATTGCATGGTCATCCAAATCACATGTGTTTGCGAAATTTCAGCTTAATCGGTTGCCTGGAAGTTAGTCTTAATTCAGTTTGCAAGATTCCACCCATACAAATATGAGCCAGTCGTTGTAATATGACGTCACGCGCATAAAATGGGGGGCCGGCCGCCGCCCGCACTTTTAAAATTCAATATCTTGGAAACTAATTAACGTATCGAAATAATTCTTTCACGTGTATTTTTTATTTTTAACAGAGAATACAGAAAGCTAAAAAACAAAATTAGTGAACATTCTTCATTGGCTCTAAGTTAAGAAAATAATCATATTATAACATAAACAATGATCTGTTGTTATGAAAAAATGCAACGATTCCACAATAATTCGTGAAAAAACATTTTTTTGAAACTTTAGTATACATCCTTAATATTTTGTCATCATCATAATCATTTCAACTGAACATAAGCCTCTCCCAATGATTTCCATAATGACTGCTTGGTAGTGGCCTGCATCCTGCGCCTTCCTGTGGGAGGACGTTCTACACTGAGCTTTCCGGCATGTAGCTTCCACTCCAGAAACGTGCTATCCCATCGGCCATCATTTCTGTATACTATGTGTCCTGCCCTTTATCACTTCAGCTTGCTAAAACATCGGACTATGCCACCATGCGACTTTAGATCGTTTACGGATCTCCTCATTACAATTTCCATTGCATAAAAAAAACAAGCATAGTCCACTCCATAGTACACTATGCAACTTTGTGGTTCGTAAGCCTACAGTGAGAGGCTGCTTTTCAGTACAATTTGTCATCACTGATAAACACACACTGGATGTAGACTTTCATTTTATGGCACTAAGGTATTTTAGATGACACTACCAAGCTGTATCACTTATCCAACCTATTGTTGTTAAGACGTCCACCTACAAGGTGAAGAAGGTGAGATGAGCTTATAGAGGTTGTGGCAATGGCAATCAGTTAATCTCGAAATCATTGGAGGCCTATGCTCAGCAGTATATTATTATGTGCTATGGACGCCATAAGTGTAGCTGAAATAATAATGAAAATAAATAAGTCGTTGCACACGTACAAAATAAGCAACAAATATGCTTGTGCTATGTTTGGTAGCTTAACGGATATACTACTTATTTACTGTTTAACCACAAATTATTCTTAACATAAAAATGATAATGTTTTTTTATTCATAAAAAGACCGCAATCGCACCTGGTCTTAAGTGAGATGCAGTCTGGGATGTCATTCTTAGTTAAAAAACCCTTCTTTGGTGCTCGAAAGACCAAAAACTAATTAATTTTATGATTCATATAGGGCCCTGACCATATGAATCACGCACAGATAAATCAGTTTTTTGCCTAAAATCGAGAAAAACTCGTCATACATACAGACTACAATGTTGTCATTTTTCTACATGAATATATAACCCAAAAGCATCACAAGAAAGACAGATTAGATTTTAAATGCAATAATGTAATTTTATAAAGTAGGCATTGTAATCAGCATGCCACCTGAACCAAGCACAGATGAATCAAGTATTTGCCTTCGTCACGCCGGGTTCTAAGCCAACCAGCTCCACGTCTGCCTTCTAGCTCATCCGTTGCAAGATGGGCTTGCCTCCACGCCAGAAACCAGACTCTCATGATTAAAACCTGACCAGTTATGGTCAAGAACAGCTCACGCCATATGAATCAGTATTTTATGCCGGACACTGCTTATTTATTTTTTTGCGAACAAACTAACTTAATTAAAATTATGACACATTTTTTTTGTAGAAGGACAACTCATTAGCTTTCGAAATAATTTTAATTTATATTGATATATCAAAAGGAAAATGCTACATCAACTATTTTGTTCCGGAAAATGGCTAACGGACACACCATATGAATCAGAGAATCATACTTCAAATATTTTTATGTTGTATAAAGACAGCAATTATGTCAAAAATGTAATTTGCGCCAGATAGGGCTATAGCTAAGCTATACGAAAAAAAATATTGCATGCCATTTTGTTAGTTGGTTACAGAACTATACCCAAAGACATCGAAAATTCTGCCTCCGAAGAAATACCCACCCATTGCCTCTTCAGTTTTCCAATCCTTGGATGCAGGCCGCCACCATTCTGGAAATCTGAGGTCTCTTGTATGTCCTGTAGCTAAAATGATGATGATGATTGAGTAAATAGCTTACGTACACAATAGAGTCGGATCGTAGTCAATATCAGCGTGCCTCCTGCGCGCCTGATACCCATGCCGGGCTAGCGGCGCGTGCAGGTCAGACGTGGGGTCGTGCGCCGCGAGGGTCATGGAGCCTGACCCTCGGGAGGCCCTCATCCGCTGGACCAGGCCTGGGCGTCCGCCACCGGTGTGAAGGGCTGTCAGTTTGCGGAGTTCTGGAAACCAGAATATGTTCCAAGTATTATTGTCAGGGTAGGTATATCTAAAGCCCGGTCTCTGAGCACGTAGAATTTTGCCCAATGACCCCAAGCTACCCATCCTTATCGCTCGCGCGTAATTATGTTGCTGTCGCGCTCGCACACTCACTGCGGCCGCCCGTCGCACAGTCGCGACAGCAATATAATTACGCGCGAGCGATAACTTATCGCTAAGGATGGGTAGCTTGGGGTCATTGGACAAAATTCTACGTGCTCAGCGACCAGACTATATCTACTTGACACTGGCAACCTAATTTTTGGTTAGGGTTTTTTTTATCCACAACGAGGAAGCTCTTGGCCTGTATCTCACCTGATGGTAAGTGACGATCAGGCCGAAGGTGGAAACGAGCTTTACCCGGAATCCTCAACCACGGAGGAACTGGCTTTCTTACCTCTAACTGCCGGAACACAACTATGCTGTTAACATTGTTGTTATGGCGACAGACTTACACAAGATGGTGAACCGAACAAAAAAACCTGCACCCACTGGGAATCGAACCCGGGACCTCTGCGTCTGAAGCAGGTGGTCAAATGCAGACGCCAGGCACAGACCTTTTCCGTGTGTGAATACTTATTTGCAAATCACACAAAAGCCATTAAGAAAAAAGAATTTCTTGACTATTCCGCAGGTATGTAACTTGCTGTAACGTAACCTGTTCCTTATAAATTTTTAAAAATGTACAAGCTACATGAAGCCAATTTGTACCTCTGTCCCTGCTCCTTCTAATGTGGTCCACCTTCCGTTCCATCTCCTGTTTCTTGCAAGCCCATAGCTTGGCCAGCTTCGTGCTGGTCCTGTTGGTGGCTTTCTGCCGCTGCTGCGCTTGCATTCTGTGCAGGAGGGTCAGCCTGATGTCCTGGAACAATAATGGTAAATGATTTATCTTTTTTATGGGTCCCGCAAGAGCGCAGTACACGTCGACCCAGGATCTTTTGTGTTTTATCATCATTTCAGCCACAGGACGTCAACTGCTGAACATAGGCCTGCCCCAATGACTTCCACATCGCACGGTTGGTAGCGGCCTGCATCCAGCCTTCCTGCTACCTTTATCAGGTCGTCGGTCCAACTTGTGGGTGGATGTCCCACGCTGCGTTTTCCGGTACGTGGCCTCCACTCCAGAACCTTGTTGCCCCATCGGCCGGCCGGCCTTTTGTGCTTCTCCTTGACCTTTTTCTCATCCACAAAAATCCTATCCTTAAAGCGAATCAAGTGCGTGGGTGAGCTCTATAGTCTGGTCTGCGAGCACGTAGAATTTTGTCCAATGACCTCAAGCTACCCATCCTTATCCCTCGCGCGTAATTATATTGCTGTCGCGACTGTGCGACGGGCGGCCGCAGTGAGCGTACGCGCGCGACAGCAACATAATTAAATTCTACGTGCTCACAGACCGGGCTTCAGAGGGACCTATAGTTTTCTGGTGCCAGAAAGGCCGACCCCTGGAGACCCAATTCAGTAGATGAAGATGCTGAACTATAAAAAAAAGCTGTAAGTGGAGAATCTGAGTTTGCGTGGAATCAAATGGTGAAGGTGATTTTGTCCATTTTCGAGTGAAGGATAGAAAACAGGACTAAAGAGTAAAAACTCGATAAATATAAAAAAGTATTCTAAAAAGGTCCTTAAATCAGCATTAGGTACTTATCGTAAACTCGTGCTAAAGTTTACCACGGCACGCTGGTCTTCAGGTGATCTTAGGGGCAATGTGTTGCTGTCGGGACATAAAGTGAACGAAAGAGAAAATAACAATATTTAAGTAGTTTTGTCGCACCTTTTTTTTTTAATCCAGTAAAATGGCCTACCGCCGGGGGACGGTAGGTTATGTGGGGCTCGAACCCACTAAAAACCTGGGGTGTTCCCTCTGCCGCATAGTGGTCGGCGCCTTGGGTACTAGAAACGACCAGGACGCCTTCCGCGGACGTCCCGCCCTACACGGCGGGACCCAACACGCCCCCACTTAATGGGGGGCAGTTTTATCGCACCTTCAGTGGTGTCACACTGACCTGCAGCTCATCGATCTCCGCCTCCCTGAAGATCCAGTCCTTGGTCTCCACGTCAGTTATGATGGCGTTCCGTTTCTTCATCCAGCGCGGGAACTGGGCCTTTTCTACTAACTCCATCCACGCGCGGGCGTGACGCATCCTATTGGAAAGTTTTGAAAAAGAGTTCAGCTGTGAAAAGGAGTTGTCCCAAATATGTTACAAAGAGTTGTAAGTAGAAAATTTTAACCTAGGCACAGCCCATCAACTATTAGTTGGCCGATAGTTGTGCCCGATTTTAATTTGTATAAAGAATTGGCCGATACCAAATCGGTGTAATGTGGCCGGCAAAAAATCGGTGGTCTGCGCCTAGGCTTAGGTCTCTAGGCCAAAAGGGCCCAGCCTCCATACAATTTGGGACATCTCTAGTACTTGTGTGCGATCTCGCAAACGCATGACTGACATCCTGTTAAAACGTCTAGTTAATTTGAAAAAAACCTTAATTTTGAGACTTACTTGTTAATAATTTCCGTGGTGTGAAAATCTGCCGGTAGATCGCCAATTCGGTAGGGGCTGCCTGGTCCTAAAAAGGAGATATCCTTTATTTTAACAAACACTCCAAAAATACTCTCTCTCTCTTATAACTTTCCCCTCCCTTCATCTCTCCCTTTTCTCTCTCTCTCTCTCTCTCTCTCTCCACTCTATTTACCTATCTCCCCCTCTCTTTTCCTCCACTTTTCCCCTATACCTCACCCTTTCTTTCTCTCCTCTCCCGTTTTCTATCTCTATCCCTCTTATTCGTCTCCCCCTCTCTTTCATATCTCTCTCCCCTCCCTCTCTTGACCCTCTCTCTTTCTCCTCTCTTCTCTTATTGAATGAATATTAGTTTATTTTTTACGATGATCACACCCCATTCCAGCTTATCCAAATACAGCACTTCGGGGGTGTTCTCGCACGTCTCAGCCGGCTTCCCGTCGGGTTGCCAAGGTATGGTCTGCGCCGATGACTCTCTGGTGAATAAGAGAAATTAATAGATCATAGCGATGGCCGTTAAGGCAGAAAGGTTCTCGAGTAGCGCCTACGGTCCGGATAACGACTGTGGACAGACTAATCTAGGTGGACCGACGATCTCGTGAAGATCGCGGGAAGCACCTGGAAGCAGGCAATGCAGGACCGGCGGCCGTGTCGACCTTTGGAACAAAATAGAACAAAACGGACTGAAATGGGTTAGAATGGAATGGTAAGGGATGGGATGGAAATGGAATAGAAAGGGATGGAAAAGAAAAGAACGGATTGAAACGGAACGGATATATGCGCAAATAGATTATTATGATTTGTAACTTTAAAAGTAAGCAAGACAAGATCTATGGCAAGACTATAAGTCTAGAACATGGCGTCCAATAAAGTATACGATTGTAATTCTTTTAAATCCCCCTTATTAATAAAAGTTACACCCTAGTTGAACTCTGGCTTAAATTGTCATTATAATTCAGTGTTCATCCTAGGTGTAGCTTTTTATTAAGGGGGTATAAGAATAAATAAAAAACATAACCCTACTTCTGGCGCAGTCGGGTAAAAATATAACAAACCGGAACAAGCTCTGCGTGCCCCTGTTTCGGGGCTTGGTGGGCATGACGGACGCGTTGCGAGGGCTCGGCGGGTGGAAGTCGGGCGTCGTGCTGTGGACTGGCAGCAGCTTCTTTGGACTGGAATGATTGTGAAGAACCATCATCAGATCATTTTATTTAAGGTATTAAAACAGCGTAGGGTGTACCCATAAGGTGGACCGACGACCTCATAAAGGTAGCCTTTGAAACTAAGCGTCACAGACGCAGCATCTTTGGTCATGTGCCACCAAGTCCAACGCGTCACAACTCGCTTCGAAAGGATACCTTTTAGACCAAAGCTAAAGACGCTGCGTCTGTGACGCTTAGTTCGAAAGGCTACCTTAAAGGTAGCAGGAAGGCGCTGGATGCAGGTCGCTACCAACGCGCTATTGTGGAAATCATTGGGGGAGGCCTATGTTCAGCGGTGGACGTCCTATGGCTGAAGTTATGACCCGCTAAAACTCGCGTGGGTTTTTTTTTTTGAAGGGACGCGCGCTGGTAGCTGTGGGTGCACGGAGCGGGTACTATTTGATTTGATAATTATTATGATTATGCGACAACACTAGCAATAATGCTAAGCTAATCTACATGGTGCAGGTACACTATGCGGGAAATTAGCTAAGCCGCATCAATGTGAACACATACTTGATAAGAACTCGGCAAGCTTCTTCGTCCCCAACCCACTGTCAGCAAGTGCTCCCAAGTCAACTTGGCGAACTCCGCGCTACCAGCTACTGAGTTACTTGCCAAGTTGTCCAAGAGTGGAAACACGCGACTAGACTTAGGGTTATCTTCGACAAGTATCTAGTAGTAATACCGAGGCGCATAGTGTACCCGCACCAACAGACATTCTGCTTATAGCAAACCGCAAAAGCCAAGAAAAAAAGCCCTTCTGCTTGAAAACTCACATGGCAGTGAACATGAACCGGTCCCTTCCCTGCAGCTGCGGCGCGGGAACGTTCTTCGAGTCCTGCACCCGCTGGAGATACCCGCTATACGAGCGGTCCATGTGGTCTGGCAGCCGGCAGTTGGCGTGGTACACTGGAAAAGATGTTAATGTGCAGGGCACATAGTACGCAGAACTGACGGCCGATGGGGCAGCAAGGTTCTGGAGTGGAGGCCGCGTACTGGAAAACGCAGCCACAAGGTGGACCGACGACATCATTTAGTGATGGTCAACTCGAGTACCTAACTCGAGTTAACTCGAGTTGGGCGTAACTCGAGCCCACTCGAGTTGAATTCTCTCTGACTCGAGTTCGTAAACTGTATGGAACCGACAGAAACTGCCGGTTATTGTTGTAGATTTTTGTGTTTTATGTTCTGTTTTTGAAAAACCCCGGGTCCTAAAAGAAAATCTTTAGTTTGGGACGTATTCGAATCGCCGGAGAGTGGACGCGTTGAGTGTAAACAGTGTTCAGATTCATTCAAATATAGTGGAAATACGACCACATTATTAAACCACATTAAAAAAAGCATCCTAATGTTGCCATCGAGGAAAGTCAGAGTTCATTATCAACAATGAAAGTACCTAATATGAGTACTTCGACTGATTCATCGCAGTTACTTGTATTGACAACCACATTGGATGTTGAGCCTCCTCAAAAAAGGTTAAGGCACACTCAAACCCGTCACTGTGCCAAAAAAAATAACGCTAAATTTCTGGTATTAACGCTTTAATTAATTTGATAGTAAAAGATTTGTAGCCATTCAGATAGTGGAAAATTCAGGTCTAATTTTTTTAACTAAGTATTAATGCGAAGCTAAGGGATTAAACTGGTAAAAATAAATAAAAAACATTCACTTGTCCACCCAGTTAACTCGAGTTACGTAACTCGAGTTCAACCCGAGTTATGTGGATTTTAACTCGGGTTAAATCGAGTTTTATTTTTTACGAGTTGGCCCATCATTAACATCATTAAGGTAGCAGGAAGGCGCTGGACGCAGGCCGCTACCAACCGAGCAACATGGAAAGTATTGGGGGAGGCCTATGTTCAGCAGTGGACGTCCGATGGCTGACATGATGATGATGATGACTGGAAAAGATATCTTCCTAAAACTAGTTGAGGTTGAGAGCCACCTGCGCTCACATATTGCCCGGTGAAGCTGAGAAAACCGCTCTTTAACCGCTATCAGCATTAGTCAGTCAGAAAAAAAAATCCTAAAACTAGCACAGCAAGTAACTTTGTATGCATGTTCTTAGCCTATAAGTAGATATCTGAGTCAGTGCCTGGGGTATGGGAGCAGCATGGGAGAGTGTTTTTTGACAATCAAAGCGAGACTTTTATTAAATGCGTGCTAATAAAGAAGCTTTGTCTATTATTAAGTACTCACCAACGTGCATGCGGGGCGCTCTTTTCATCTCCGAGAACATGGTTTTGTAAACCGGTTGGATTATCTGAAATATAAGTTGAATTATTACAATACAGGCATTGTGCATCACGTCTTTGTATTATAGAAGCGATTATACACAACTCGCCAACGGAGCTCAGATCTGTCGCTTCGTACATGATAGTAGAAGATTGCAAGAACAGAAAATGTATAAGTACTTACAACTTGAGCGGACGCCATAGCTGCCTTGAAAGCGGTCCTCGCGTAGTCCCGCGCTCCTGATACTATGAACGCCGAATCTGATAAAATTTGATAAATACAGAATAAATAATGTTCTTGGCGGGAAAATGTACATAAAACAGACGACGGCACTAAATGGTCCCAAATCCTTGTACTTTGGAGACTGTGGTAGACTGTTAGTGATGCTACCCTCATAAATGAAGTAGGCAGTAACTACTATATGAAGTTTGAACACTTTTCTTACCGTATAAATAATCATGTACCCTCATTTTGGGCGCAACGTGCCTTCTAGGTCTCTCATACAACGTCTCTCCGCTCATTTTGGCCACAAGTAACTAAAAATTATATAATAAACTTGACGACATTCGTCAGGAAGACATCGACTAAACAATTACGTTGCTAGGCAACCATTATTTTAATTTTGATAAGAGGTTGCATTGAGGTTATTAATTTGGTGGAAAAGTTAACGTTAACGTTTTTGAAACGGCGCGGTAGCGTTGTGAAAGACCGCTTTGTTGTGCTTTGTGCTTATCAAAGATATATCGTAGTTCTCGTATTAAGATATTTTAAATCTATTTTATAAACTGTGATTATGACTAAATACCAGAATCTCAGTTTTCGACTTAGCCAGGAACGGTACCTCACTAGTATTGTAAAGTGACAACTGGTCAGCTGACAGCTGTCATTGGCGCAAACTTTTGTGTTGTGTTGGGTTACGGGTTTTTAAATTTTAATTAAAATGGTAAACTGTTCGGTATCGAAATGCAGAAATCGTTCGAACAAAAGGAATTTAAAAAACGACGGTATTTCTTACCATTTGTAAGTACACTCAGTCCATTTGTAGAAATAAAAGTAATGAATACTGTGTCAACAAAGTTTTTTCTATTTCCATTTCCAGATTCCCCAGAGTTCCTGGGATGAGACGAAAGTGGCAAGAGTTTTGCAACAGAGGGCCGAGCTGGCAGCCGTTCCGGACCAGTACCATCTGTTCGGAACATTTTGAACCCGCTCAGTTCCAATGCGGGACCAACCGGCGGTTTTTGGTGGCTAAAGCCATCCCTACAATTTATCCGGCAGTGAGTTATATCTTATCAACCATTAGCGGCCGCCCGCAACTTCGCACGCGTAGATCCCGTTTTACCTCCTTAGGGGAGGAGTTTCGTAAAATCCTTTCTCAGCAGATGCCTACGTCATAATATCTACCTGCATGCCAAATTTCAGCCCGATCCATCCAGTGGTTTGGGCTGTGCGGGCCTGTGCGTTGATAGATCACTATGTCAGTCAGTCAGTTTTTATATTTAGATTTTAGACGACAATAATAATTATAGTCTAATCGCGTGAAATCGATAAAATGGCGCGATAAAAGCTTATCGCGGCGCGCATCCTAGGCCTACTGAGCATGAATGACTCGTGATTGACATCATCATCATCATTTCAGCCACAGGACGTCCACTGCTGAACATAGGCCTCCCGCAATGATTTCCACAATGGCCGGTTGGTGGCGGCCTGCATCCAGCGCCTTCCCGCTACCTATATGAGGTCGTCGGTCCACCCTGTGGAATTCCATAAACAACAATATGAAATATATTAGTCACAAATTAATTGCACTCTTTATTCCAGCACATGAACGAACATAATGATGAAGGGAGTGATGATTATTCATCGTCTGACCAGTTGGATCAAAAACCGCAGTCACCAGCGGGATCCGAACCTGAGAACGGACAGGTGGATAATGGGTCGCAGGAGAAGGAATCTGATGACAAGGTAAAGGTGTGTGACTGTTTTATGGGCAATTATTTATTTATTCTTCAATAACAAATTGATATCAGAAATATTTATTCGCTTCTAAGATGATTTATAAAGTTTTTTTTTATAATGGCAAACTTAATGCCATCAAGCATTCTCTGCTAATTATCCTTTAGGTTGAACAGAAAAAATCCTTTGCTTGCTCGCTTTAAAAAGCAGATGAAATTCGCTTATTACTTAATTTGCTTAAATTAAATAATATCATTCTTACTGACAACTATAATTTTTGTATATTTTATACTTTATTTATACTTCCTACCTTTTTTACCCTGGTAGGAGTTAAAACCAACTTTTACAAACTTTTATTTTAGTTATCGTAGACTGCATCTCTCATAACATCAGGTGCGATTGCAGTCAAATACTTGTCTTTAAAAAGTCCATTTTATTTCAGGAGACGACTTCAAACAACCACAATCTCCGCATACAACTGAGAGAGAAACGTCTAAAAATACACAGGCTCATACAAAGCAACCGATACTTGACGGAAAAAGTCGAAATACTGCAAAATATATTGAAGAGAGTCATAAATAAGTCCAAATATGTGAAACACAGACATAAAAATGGTTTCAAGTAACATGTCAATAATTATTTACCCCCTTACTAATAAAAAGTTACACAGTTGTTGAACACTGTTTTAAAATGACATTTCCATACTCAACGTCACTTTAAAACACTGTTCAACGAGCGTGTAAGTTTTATTAGTAAGGGGGTTAGTCTTATTATAAGTAACTTTAATAAAATGTCTATTTAAAATAAAAAAGAAAAGTTTTATACATACTGTTTTATTAACAAATCATTTTTACATTATGTACAGAATCCAAACCAGTTGAACATAATAAAATAAAATCTTAAATACACACACAAATCATTTTTTAAAATATAAAAATAAATTATTATTTGTATTTAATACACAATACAATAAATGACAAAAAAAACTCAGACAAAAAAACTTAGCTACCGTTACAGTTTTAATTTCGAAATAGCTTCATCATTTCAGCCATAGGATGTCCACTGCTGAACAAAGGGCCTCCCCAGTGATTTCCATAAAAGCCGGTTGGTAGCGGCCTGCATCCAGCGCCTTCATAAATAATATAAATAGCCTCAAGGAGCTAAGAAATCATACAAAAACAACGCCGGGGCGAATCGATTTCGGAGTTACAACTGTAACGGATGTTTACTTGTCTAGGGAGCTGTTGCGTATGGTAAAAAAAAACCTATTATACAGTATTGTAACTTATAACTATTATACTACATATTACGCTAAAATTGGTCTTTACACATTTCCGTAAGTCCAAGAAAAGATAATAAATAACAGTTAACTTAAAAATCCGGCTCGAAGGACCAGTGATAAATGATTACTTTTTTAAATATCGATTAAATTATCATACCGACACCTTCAGGTTCAATTGTCGTATAAACCATTTTGGCCAAATTGAGTTATATATACCATTTTAATCAGAATTTTTTTCTCTATCGAGCTGTATATTCGATATATTGAAATTCGCTAAAAAAATGTTTATACGCCCCAAAAAACTATAGCCTAAAAGATAAATAAATACCTTATAAACGATGTAAAAACCGAACGCTTGTTTTTGGTATTTTTGCTAAGATGTATCAACCATACATTTTTTTAAGCCAGGATGTAAAACTCTCTCGTAATTGAAAATGGTTTTTACGCCCAAAGACATATGGCCAGATATTTGGATCCAACGTCGTAAGTCCACGTATTCAATATGGTAATTATCTGTTTCATATTCATATTCATTTATTTATTGCATCACATATGTATGTATGGATAGTAAGTAAGTTTTTCTTAATTATAAAGATAAAAAAAGATGATTGTTTCTACTTTTAAAGATAATAACTAGATAGGTAGGTATATAAAGTTGCTTTCCAAGTCCAGTACATTCGTGAATTGATCTCGACTAAATGTGATGAATTCAAGACTTTTAAACAAAGAAAACAAGCCATAGTGTGCTCATGAAGGCTATTTATACCCTTTTGATATGCTCTGTAATAATTTATTACTTTACAAGTACTATTAGGGATGATGACTAGGTAATGAAATCGAAATTCTCTTTAGTCCGTCAGACAGATAATTAGAAAATATTAGACTCATATTTTTTTTCTATAATCGAATAATTACAGTGTTATATTGAGTTGAAATGTCGCGTGACGTCACTTTTGAGTAAAAATTCTACTCAAGCGTGACGTATCGCGCCATTTCAACTCGATGTAGCATTGTTATTATTTAATTATGGAAGAAAATAAAAAATATGAGTCTAATATTTTCTAATTATCTGTCTGACGGACAAATAATTGAAATTTTGTCATCTATGCATTTGGCTTTACTTTTAGCTGTAATTTAAATTTGGGTTTCTTGTAAAGATATAAATTCCTTACAGAAATTCTCAAAAAATTACAAATCCTTCTCCTGAGCATACTGGGGCTCTTCTCTTTATGCAAAATTTATCATAACCAAACGAATTCAATATGCGTCAGCAGATAACCAGGAAAGCTGTCTTAATGTTTTGCTGTAATTGTATTTTTTTGTTCAAAATTTATGGTGATTAGTTTTGTTTAAAATTATTAGTTTTGCCATAATTTTCCTGCAAAATTGTAAAAAAAAACAATAAACTTGTTATTTTTCGTATGCAAGCAAATTTATTATTTCTACCTCAACCAAATATAGTTTTTACACTGTCAAATATCTTTGTGCAAATTCTCTAAACAACAAAAGCCTGGAAATAGTAAACAATACATTATTTACATGTATAGTTTTAATAATACATTTAAATAAATCACTTTATCAATGGGTATATAAACCAAAAAAATTACATCTAATGGTCTTTAAGCCATCAATTTCAGTCTCGTGTTTACTAAAAAATCAAATACGACGTAAAGAGTTATTTTTAGGTCCAATATAATGGGTCGTATAAACCACCGAGTGCCTTTTTTAAGGACGTAACTCCAAGCTAACTTTAAAACTACTGAAGATGCCCATTTTTTAAATATCTAGACTTTTTCATCGCAAGAATTGAAAAATGTTTTCTCTTGGTCATTTTTTTATAACTTCTCAAATAAAAAAGTTACGATTTTTTTTCTAAAAAAAAAAACGTTTTTTGGCTCTCCTGAAAAGTAGGGTTTTGGTTTATACGACAATTGAACCTGAAGGTATCGATACACATTTGATCTTAATAAAGTAATAAAAATGCAATATGCATTTTTAAAATTAATAGAAACTGGATAGCTGAAGAACTTAAAAGAGAGAAAACTTCTATAGTCTATACAAAGAACATTGAAAATTTTGTCATGAATATCCAACTAAGTATATTTTTATAAACTTTTGTAGTAGGTCTATAAATTCAATACTAGCGTTTTTCTATCAAGTTTAAAAATGGTCATAGACTATGATAACAACCTTTTTAATATTTAAATGACTAAGTACTATTGTCTTTAAGCATACATAACGGTAGGATAACTTAGTCGCTTACGACATTCACGGAATGAGTATAGATCGTGTCATCCACGAAGACGCGCCCCACCATTCTTCCGCTAATGTTTGAGTGTTATCGGTACACGCTAAATCACATGAGTGCACACGCACACTACAATAATGACGCTCGGATTGCTCGGATCAAACTCCCCGCACCCCGTGCTTCCCTCGACCATAAACTGGTGGGGCGTGTCTTCGTGGATGAATCCGACAAGACCTATGCTCTACCAGAATCAGACGCATGTAACATTTTGTGCAAGTTTATTAACCTATTATAACAGTGAACATTTCAGAAGTGTCCTATACTTAAAAATGCAATAAGGCTTTTTTTGATTGGCAGTGCTGACATTAAGAGCGTCATTTTATTTAAATATTATAATAACTATTGTTTTTACGCAAGTTTACAAAAACGCAGCGCATCCCTATTTTGTCCTCTGTCTATGAATTTGAATTCTTTCAGGGGCGTAGCTACCGCCGTATCAGCTTATTGATACGGGGCCCCAGGGCCGCACTTTTTCGGATTAGACAGAGTAGGCAAATGCCTAGAAAAGTTCCAATGATCTTTTTTTAGATAGGGCCTTGAACAATTTGATACAGGGCACGCTACGCCACTGAATTCTTTATGTATGTAGTTGTAGGCCCTTTTTTAGGGAAAAAACTAGTCTTTTGTATTGTCCAGTCAGCGTCAAATAGTACGTGACACCCAAAGTAGCCAAAAAGTTCGCAACACGTCTTTGTTAGAGTAGGCGCACACCGTTGATTTTTAGTTGGCCGATAGTTGTGCCCGATTTTAAATTGTATGAAGAATCGGCCAAATCGAATCGGCGTAGTGTGCGCACTCCCATACATGCCCATACTGCCCGACTAAACTATCGGCCGACGAAAAATCAACAGTGTGCGCCTACTCTTATAAGGTTGTGTTACGACATCATAAAGGTAGCAGGAAGGCGCTGGACGCAGGCCGCTACCAACCGGGCAACATGGAAAGCATTGGGGGAGGCCTATGTTCAGCAGTGGACGTCCTATGGCTGAGATGATGATGATGAAGATTGTGTTGTCAACTTTTTGTCCACTTTGGGTGTCACGAACTAATAGACGCTTGACTAATGACCCCAAGCTACCCATCCTTATCGCTCGCGCGTAATTATATTGCTGTCGCGACTGTGCGACGGGCGCCCGCAGTGAGTGTGCGTGCGCGACAGCAACATAATTACGCGCGAGTGATAAGTAATAAGGATGGGTAGCTTGGGGTCATTGGACAAAATTCTACGTGCTCACGGACCAGGCTTTAAAACAAAATGAATCCTAGATCTAGCTAGACTAAAAAATGCTGCATATCAGAATTAAATCTATGTTATTGGATCTCAAACTAGCAATTTACAACTGTACACTTATTTTGTTAATCACATGCTTGTTATTATGTAAGAATAACTAATAATAAAAATACGTATGTCAGCGTCGGACTACGGATATTAGGGTCGGTAGTAGAGTTGTAAGAAACTCGAGTCTTTTAGTCTTCATTTCGAGATTTGAATCTACTTTCATGACTAGGGGTGGATTCGACCAAACAAGAGTAAATATTAATCTAAACATAAAATACATAACTCAAAGGTGGCCGACTGACTGACATAGTGATCTATCAACGCACAGCCCAAACCACTGGACGGATCGGGCTGAAATTTGGCATGCAGGTAGATGTTATGACGTCATCCGCTAAGAAAGGATTTTACGAAACTCCACCCCAAAGAGGGTAAAACGGGATCCACGCGTACGAAGTCGCGGGCACAGCTAGTCTCAGAATAAATCGTCAGTTACTTATTCGACATTTTGATTTATTATTTTTCATACTGAAACTGTCAATGTGCCAGTTATACCGGGAGTTATTCTCGGATAAAAGTTTGGTCGAATCGGGCCTATGACCACTAGGGCTCGTTAATCACATGAGTCCAAGATTGTCTCTGAGTCCTTTCGAGTCTTAATTTCTTTGAGATATTTTTCTCTCGGTTGATTTAAAAAAATATTTTTTCTAAAGCCCGGTCTGTGAGCACGTAGAATTTTGTCCAATGACCCCTGGCTACCCATCCTTATCGCTCGCGCGTAATTATGTTGCTGTCGCGACTATGCGACTGGCACCCGCAGTGAAGTGAGAGTGCGAGCGCGATAGCAACATAATATACGCCCGAGCGATAAGGATATAGATTGGGGTCATTGGACAAAATTCTACGTGCTCACGGACCAGACTATAAATGGGGTTACATACTTATCATTCTACGGAAGTATTATCTAGTTATTCTTACATACAATCACATTTTAAGTAACTATAGATATGACTTTCAACAATAACTTACTACATTAAAAGGGATTAAAGTCCAGTCGCCGAGTACGTAGAATTTCGTTCAATGACCCCAACGTCGCGACTGTGCGACGGGCGGCAGCAGTGAGTGTGCTAGTGCGACAGCAATATGATTACGCGCGAGCGATAAGGATGGGTAGCTTGGGGTCATTCGACGAAATTCTACGTACTCGGCGACCGGACTTTACACTATGTTATTTTCGTTGATACAATTCATACAATCGTTTAGTATAATAAAAAGTGTTGGGAAGACTTATTCTATATTGCACCATATCTCCAAACGAGAATTACTATTGCTTTGACGGCCTTAAGGCCATAGCACACTTATTAACTCAGAAAGGGAACGTCACCGGATCAACTCGAACCGTTCAATATTCTTTGAAATGAAACTCCATACTACAACGCACACTTATCGGAATCTCAACGTAATTGCCTCGTCTTGTTAGGCTGACGCCTGTTTGACGAGGCGAAGCGATACGGTGACGATCCCTTGTCGAGTTGATGTGTGGCTACGACCTTTATGTTCCTTTCGTACAATATTACTAGGCCCGTGAACATACGCACTTTGAACTAATTTTGAATCAATTCTTGAGAATTGATTCGTGCTGTCGTTTCAGAACACGGGCCCTATTTTGATAATTTTGAACTACCCTCAATGTTGCGTTTAAAATTACATGCTATTTAAATTTACAATTGACATGATTGCTGTATAGAATGTCAAAATAACTAAATTATAAATTAATAAAAAAAAATTAAATTGCCTAAGGCGGGAAAAAATCACCAAACTTCATTTTTCTGTAAGAATAAAGGCGCGCGCGCACGTTTCACTTTGTTGCTGTGGCAGTATTATTCGTGATAGTATATCTGTTTCTTTTACACCTTTATAAAGAGAGAAAGAGAGACATAGGCCCAGAACAGACGGTGAAACGCAACTGCAACGAAACTGCAACTGCTAGCAGGCCTGGCTCACTCCGCGCGGTACATCCGATAATTACCTACAGCGAAGCACCCCGCCGGCGGGTATTATATCAGTCGAGTGTCACGCGCGCGCCCGTCAGGACGCTGGCGTGCGTTGTAGTACCTAATTCTATAATCGAAGTATTATTTAAAAATGGACATAAAGAGAAAGAAATATTGTGCGGCGTTCGGGTGTTTAAATTCGAAAATAAATCTACCGGATTTATCTTTTTTTTCGCTTCTCAAAGATGCTGAAAGGTATGTTGGCCATGTAGGTAATCAATAATTCTTAGGATAGTATAGAAACCTAACCTACCATGACTACTGCTCAGAATGCGTTCGTTCGTTTCAGCCAAATGACGTCCACTGCTGGACAAAGGCCTCCCCCAAGGTTTTCCATAATGAATGCGTACTTACCTACATACGTACCTCATTACAAATAAGTAGATTAATTATTTTTTCACTAGACAGCAACCCTAACAGCGTAAGAAGAGTTCAGAGGCACGCGATAGAAAGAGACAAAACTTGTAGGTGAATAAAATTGTAGGTACGTAGTGCTGTGCGAGCTGAATTCCACTGTATCGCGTCGTAGCAAGACTCGCATTTATTTAAATCGTCTTGCGGAGTAATCCTTCTGTACCTGTACTATTACTTATTCTGTGCTGCTAGTTACTTTTGAGTTGCATCTAAGTTTCTGCCATAGCGTCCGTTGAGAGACCACACAAGACGCGACCAGTTTGAAACTTTCAGTTTCAGTTTCATTCATCACAGTAAGTTGCAGTTTCGTTGCAGTTGCGTTTCACCGTTTGTTCTGGGCCTTACTGTCACGGTAACAAAAATAGCACGTGCGCGCGCGCCGTTACTAAAATAATCTTGAACAGCTGAAAGAATTAAAAGGTTTCATTTTACAAAATACACATTCACTCATTTTTAACGAAGCTAAGACATAATTTAAACAGCCTTATAAACTCACATATTGACAATTTGCTTTTAAGTTCTTTTTTTAGCCCAGACATAAAGTCTGTACAGCCACATTGACAGTTTATTTTTTTAACACGCAAAGGCAACAAGTTCTTACCGCCTTTAAGACACTTTACTTTTTAAATAACTTTCACCGCTTTTGACACTATACTTTTTTTAAATCACGCAAACGCATCACGTTCTCACCGCCTTTGACACTTTACTTTTTAAATCGGCAAAGGCATCAACTCATACAGCCTCTTAAACTTTTTTTAGTTCACGCAAAGGCATTAAGTCCGCACAGCTCAGTACTCTTCAGCCATTATGAGGGTCACGAGGGCAGTCCATCCACTGAAGGGTTTACATCCAGACCCTCGGCCGTCTTCGCCAGAATACTGCTCCCAGAGGTAGCCTGTTCTCCTGTATTCTGAGAGGATATTACCTGAAAAAGAAAGGTCATCATCTTTAGATCGTTTCATCCACGAAGACGCGCCCCACCATTCTTCCGCTAATGTTTGAGTGTTATCGGTACACGCTAAATGATCCATGAGTACGCGCACACTACAATAATGCCTTACGGATTGCTCGGATCACACTCCCCGCACCCCGCGCGACCGAGACCAAACATTGCTGGGGCGCGTCCGAGTGGATGAAACGATCTATACTTCAGCGATGGGAGAGCGAGATAGTCGACTTTTTGTATAAGGTTAATTGAGACATACATCAGGAATTCTTATAACCAGACTCCATTTGTCTCTATTATAAAAATCTATCTACCTACAAATATAGACCAGAAGTACCAGGCTGCCATAACTTCTAAGGAGATCCACTTGTTATTTTTCTATTAGAAAAAATACACTGAATGAAAAAAAAATACCAGACTAAAGTCCGGTCGCCGAGTACATAGAATTTCGACTCCAAGCTACCCATCCTTATCGTTTGCGCGTAATTATATTGCTGTCGCGACTGTGCGACGGGCGCCCGCAGTGAGTGTGCGAGCGTGACAGCAACATAATTACGCGCGAGCGATAAGGATGGGTAGCTTGGGGTGATTGGACGAAATTCTATCTGCTCAGCGACCGGACTTTAGTGCATAAAGCACTTACGGACTACGTTGTTTTTCAGTCTCGAATGCAGCTCTCTCGCTCTATCCATGTGGGGACCGGGTGCGTTCGCGTAGTACTTCAGCGATGAGAGAGCGAGATAGTTGATATTGATCCAGATCTGTCCTCGCCAGTATGGAGGGTCGTGTTCTGTGTTCCTCTTCATGTAGAGAGGGGAGGATTTTGAGAGGGACCTGTAAATAGGGGGTTGTTAAGAACATCATCATTTTAGCCACAGGACGTCCACTGCTGAACACAGGCCTCCCCCAATGATTTTCAGATTGGCTGGTTGGTAGCGGCCTGCGTCCAGCGCCATCCTGCTACTTTTATAAGGTCGTGGGTCCACCTTGTGGATGTTCTACGCTGCAATTGAAATTTCATAGCGACGCGAATGTATAGAAAAAAATGTATGAAAATTTTAGTTCTTGAAAGTTTCCGCTAGGGGCGCTGTACAATCCGTTTTACGCGGTCGACATCGAATGCGTTTTCCGGTACGTGCACGCTGCGATTTCCGGTACGCGGCCTCCACTCCAGAACCTTGCTGCCCCATCGGCCATCAGTTCTGCGTACTATGTGCCCTGCCCACTGCCACTTCTGCTTGCTAATCCGTCGGGCTATGAACTATGTATGGTACAAATAAAGAATCTGAATTTGACTCACCTCAATCCAAAAGGCGACCACAGCAAGCCAGGCTTGTCGAGGCTCTCGAGTATTTTCCCAAGGTTCTCGCTCTCAGGAGTTAAGACCCTGAGCAGCATTGGGAACAGGGATATGTAACCTGCGAACACATGTTCATCATCAGTACCTCTAGCATGAACAACTTTCGTCTTCGAATCGTTTGCGTATTCGACAAAATTCGATACTCAATCTTCGAATTAAACGATAACGTGACAATTTTGATTCTCAAAATAAGTTTCGTGCAACCATTTCTCATTCAAAGTTCACTTTACGACACGTTCACAAGGGCGCTGTTGTAGTTTTCGTATTAAATCTTTTGATGGCGATTCGAATACGCAAACGATTCGAACTCGAAAGTTTTTCGTGCTAGCCGTACAGAGGGCTTTGTTTAAGTTTACATCAAACGTCCTCACTATTATTATTGTTTTTTTTTTACATCCTCACTAGCGAGCGCGTCAAAAAAAACTAAGAAGATTTTAGTTCTTGAAAGTATCCGCTAGAGTCGCTGTACAATCCGTCATACATTTAATGTATTTTTTTTACGCAGTCACTAGTGAAGACTTTATGTAAACTCACATTAAGCCACCAGGTCATTGAGTCTCCACTGCAGGAGCACGACCCTCTAATTTACCAGAGGCAAATGGAGGACTTGGCCTACACTCCCCACGCTGGCCAACTAATTTCCCTATACAGTGTGAGTCACGTTAAAGTGTACATATGAAAATAGATGAAACTAGACCTATTTTTATCGACAAAAAAAAGGTCAAAAAATTTTTGAGATTTTTTTTTAATTTTTTTTTAGAATTTTTTTTCATCCAATTACTTATTGTAAAGAAAACGTAATAACTTTTGAACTAAGCGGTATATCCTGATAAAATAAAAACAGTAATAATGCTAAATAACAGGCGATACTAAAAAATACATAAAATACACAAAAAATGCCAACAAATAATAAAAAATGATACTTTTTGAAAAAAATCTGCTATTAAATTGGTGTTTTTTTGGTTATTTGATAAATTTCTCCAAAAAATGCCCCTATAACCGGTGGTTTGCAATGATCAACCAAAATAACCAAAAAAACATGAATTTTAAAGCAGATTTTTTTCAAAAAGTATCATTTTTTATTATTTGTTGGCATTTTTTTGTGTATTTTATGTATTTTTTTAGTATCGCCTGTTGTTTAGCATTATTACTGTTTTTATTTTATCAGGATATACCTCTTAGTTTAAAAGTTATTACGTTTTCTTTACAATAAGTAATTGGAAGAAAAAAAATTCTATAAAAAAATAAAACAAAAAATTTTTGACCTCTTTTTTTTTCGATAAAAATAGGTCTAGTTTCATCTATTTTCATATGTACACTTTAACGTGACTCACACTGTATATTCCATAATAATGATTGTTAAAAACGATGGAGTGGACTGTATGTAGAGATAGGCCTGCCGGTGGTGATATTATGCAAGAAGCAAGGAAACACTCCAAAACAAGGGCCAAAAAGGTATATTGCTCAAGACATTAACACTAGAACACGAGAGTAGAAAAAGCAACTTCAAAATCTAAAACAATATTAAAAAAAAGTAAAAAACCATAAACAATTATCAAAAGAGGATTGCTGGCCAAACTGCCAGCAACAATGATCATGAATTTTTCCGCAACTCTGCGCCAACCGATATGTTGTCCCGATTCGTTCAAGGGCAAAGTACCTATATTTGGGACGTGTATAAGGGCCCTGGAAAGGGCCTACATACACTTATGAAAAAAAGTCCTACATTTGGTCGGCCGTTTGGTGTAGTGGTTCAGAACGGACTACTATGCCGAGAGGTCCCAGGTTCGATTCCCGGCCGGGCAAAAATTTATCAAGAAGCTCACTGAGTGAGCGATTTTTTGTTTCAACCACATGTCCACTGCTGGACAAAGGCCTCCCCCAAGGAATTCCACAACGACCGGTCCTGCCTGTGTAGATCCTGGCTACACAGGAGTTGCAGCGGTGGGAACGAGAGGTGGGAATAGTCCTATGGTGAAAATTTCCCACTCACCGAAGGCAGAAGTGACGAGTTTCGGCTGAGGCGGCACGGTGACACCTCGCACCAGCTTGGCCGGCTCGCCCGGGTGTTTGGGCATGGTCCGGACGAACCTCACACCGTCCGTGTGCATACCTGTATATTAATAAATAACACCTGGATATTAATAAATAACACGCAAAAACTACTGAACGGATTTTGATGAAACTTTACAGTATTATTCTTTATAACCCAGAGTAACATATAGGCTATAGTTTATGACGATATGTGACAAATAAATTTCAATAAATAATAAATAAGACGTGTCTAAAAAGCGCCATCTATCGTCATTGGTTAAAATCTAGAGCTGGACAAAAAATTTTGATGTTCGTAAATATTCATGCGGGGGAAGCCGTGAAACGCCATCTATCAACATCATTAGTCCACGCGAACGAAGTCGCGGGCGGCCGCTAGTCTATAACAAACTCACCGTAGTCAGCATAAGTCTGCGTGGCGGTAGACCAGTGAAGTTCGTTGAGGAGGTCCTCGTCTCCCAACTGCTCTTTGGTCGCTTCAAATCTGAAGAAAGAATATCATCGTCAAGAAATGTCGTAAGGTAACCAGACACACTCACTCCCTCTAAAAGTAGTATAATAAGACAATAAAGATGACGGGGGAAGAAGGAAGATGATAAGGGAAGAATGAATAAGAAGACAGAAGATGGCAAAGGAAGAAGGAAGAAAACGACAAAGGAAAAAGAAAACAGAATATGACAGGAGAAGAAAGAAGAAGAAACAGAAGATGATGGGGGACGAATCTGAAGATGACAGAGGAAGAGAGAAGTCAGAAGATGGCAGGGACAAAGGAAGATGCTGGCAGGGGGAAGAAGAAAAAGAAAACAGGAAAAGAAAGAAGAAGACAGAAAATGACGACTGAAGAAAAAGATGACAGAGGAAAAAGAGAAAAGAAAAAACAATAAGAAGGAAGAAATAAGAATAAGAAAGAAGGAAAATAAGTACTTACTTGCTAGGGTCTTTCTTTATAGCACGCGCTATGGTTGCTAAACTGTCTGCAGCGGCGTACATCCAGCATCGAAGGTCTACGTGCCTTTCTATATCTGAAGGATGCGACGCTCTGTGAAACAAAACAATTAATTATCATCATCGGGTCATTTAGTCTCCATTGCGGGTGCACGACTCTCTCTAATGTACCAGAGACAAATGGGCGGGGCTAGTGTCGCAGTAATATGCCCAAAAACAGAACACATTGCTTACGACAGCAATGATGACAGCAGCGACGTCATAATGTAAACAGTTTACATTGCTAGCTTAGTACTAAAGATTATTCGAACGTTGAGTACTGATACTGCAGTGGATAATGAGCACATTTTTTGATTTCTTTGTCTGTGTTAATTTCTAATGCGACACTGAGTTTCGAACTCAGTGCATTAGTTGGCATCTCTCTACATCTCTATGGAGGGTCGTGCTCCTGCAGTGAAGACATAAGACTAAATGACCTGTTAATTTAGTATGGATGGTTGAATAAATACTTACCGCGGGTAGTCATCCAAGCCAGACGACAGAGACTTAGGGTTGAGCTGCATCCCATCGTCTTCTCTGCCGCGCCATCTGTAGGCCGTGGGTTCTTCCCCTTTCTGGGTCGTTTGGAACCAGTTGTACCACGCCTGGGGGGAAAGGGAATACCATTAATAGGCTATAGTCTGGTCTGTGAGCATGGAGAATTTTGTCCAATGACCCCAAGCTACCCATCCTTATCGCTCGCGCGTAATTATATTGCTGTCGCGACTGTGCGACGGGCGCCCGCAGTGAGTGTGCGAGCGCGATAGCAACACAATAGGCTATCTACAAAATTTCAATTATTTGTCCGTCAGACAGATAATTAGAAAATATTAGACTCATATTTGTTATTTTCTTGCATAATTAAATAATAACAGTGCTACATCGAGTTGAAAGGCGCGATACGTCACGCTTGAGTAGAATTTTTACTCAAAAGTGACGTCACGCGACATTTCAACTCAATAAAATACTGTAATTATTGGATTATGGAAAAAAATTCAAAAATATGAGTCTAATTTTTTCTAATTATGTGTCTGACGGACTAAATAGAATTTAGATTTAATTACCCAGTCATCATCCCTATTACGCGCGAGCGATAAGGATGGGTAGCTAGGGGTCATTGGACAAAATTCTACGTGCTCACGGACCAGACTATAGTAAATCTTGGAATATTTGCTGTCAACTAATACACTAAAGGGATAGCGCATAAAAAAATAGGTTTCTAGTGTTGTATATGTTGATGAGCACCTTCATGCTGTATAACGTAGAGCTGGCTAGCTGGAACCGCTATGATAGAACTGTCATTTATATTCAAATGTGATGTTGTCTTTAGCTGTGTAATGGCTGTGCCGAACTCTCTATTGTAAATATTCTACGTGTGCTTTGATACCAATATATTTATTATGTTACTACCAACCACTGTGTTTATTGCTCTGTAGCGGACTTAATATATCCCTAACAGTATAGACCCAATACACTGAACTGTCCAACCCGTGACATTGACAGGGGGCGCCACCGTCAATATCGGATCGCTGGTTCCGATTTTTGCCATGTTGGAAACTACACATTTAGTTGAACGATGCCTCTACTCCAAAACCTTGCTGCCCCAATATTGCTATCGCTGATGTCATCTACTAAGCTATATGAAGTACCAGGGTACCATAACTAACCTGGAGCCTAGTGAACATTCTCCCCAGGTTGATGTCATCTCATCATCATCATTTCAGCCACAGGACGTCCACTGCTGAACATAGGCACAAAATATAACAGAAGGTAAACTCATGTATGTACTTCGCTTCGCATACCTGCGCTCGGCCGTCGCGCTAGGGTTGTCTTGTCATGTGTTGCGTTTATTTCGTTATGATAGAAAAATGAAACTTTTAATACTATGGAAGAAAGACAATAACAGATATCCACTTTATCCACGTATAATTATGTAGTTATGTTTAGTACGTTATTATTATAGTAATAGTTTGCAAACAAATACACGAGAAGGAAGTAGTATGACGTAGTATGTAGTTGGGTGGTTGACACTATTATCCAATAATTGCTAAAACCTCTTTAAACACTTCGATATTCCTAATAATTGAGTTGGATTTCAATTTGTCAACGTTAAACGAACTATTGAAATACAAATAAATACCTTACTTACCTCCCGGAATCAATTGGTAGTTTAAAAAACGAAGATTTAGTTTTTAATTTTGAGTGTAAGCAACCATCTACTTCACAAATGTTATAATACCCCTTTTTTGTTGTTCACTCATTTTCGCACAAAAAAAAATAATTTCACAAACGCGTGAGCAGCGTCACTCAAGCGAACGCAGGCGCGCCTCGCATTCGTCCGAGACAGTCTTGATAACGCGTACGTGAGCGGTGTCTATGTGTGCGTGGCTCGAGCCCGCTTAGTATGGAGTTTACCTTCTGTTATATTTTGTGACATAGGCCTCCCCAAATGATTTCCACAATGGCCGGTTGGTGGCGGCCTGCATCCAGCGCCTTCCTGTTACCTTTACGAGGTCATCGGTCCACCTTGTGGGTGGACGTGATACGCTGCGTTTTCCAGCACGTGGCGTACTCCAAAACCTTGCTGCCCCAATATTGCTATTGCTGATGGCATCTACTAAAACTATTAAGTACCAGGGCAACATAACTAACCTGGAACCTAGTGAACATTCTCCCCAGGTTGATGACATCTCATCATCATCATCATTTCAGCCACAGGACGTCCACTGCTGAACATAGGCCTCCCCCAATGATTTCCACAATGGCCGGTTGGTGGCGGCTTGCATCCAGCGCCTTCCTGTTACCTTTAAGAGGTCATCAGTCCACCTTGTGGGTGGAGTCAGTTATGCGCTATACCTTTACTAAAGTACCCAGGCAACATAAAAACACTAATAAACTATCTGAGATATGCGCTACTTTTGTACTAAAGTACCAGGGCAACATAACTTACTTGCGAGTGTCTATTGAAGATTCTTTCCAGGTAGGGTCCTCACAGGCTTTCATATTTTATTGGTAGGATAGTAAGATAGGATAGGATAGTAGAATTAGTAAGACAGGATAGTAGAATTAGTAAGACAGGATAGTAGAATTAGTAAGATAGGATAGGATTAGTACGATAGGATAGTTGATACTAAAGTACCAGGGTTACATAACCAACCTGGAGCCTAGTGAACATCCTCCCCAGGGTGGCTCTGTGAGGCATTCCTGACTCGAAGAGGTGTGGCCTGGTCTTCACGAGGCGAGCTAGTTGGATGAGCAGCATCGGAGGATTGGCTGCGGCGTTGTTTTGTACGACGAACTCCTTCGGGACCCTTGCTAGGGCTTCCGCTCCTGGAGAAGGAAAGGTATTTGAAATATCATAAATACAGGGTGGAAACGATAAGTGATCTCACTCGATAATTTCTAACCTATCTATAAAAGATTTCGAAAAACTGGTTACTGATCCTAAAAGTGCTTCATGAGCTCTAATAATAGGAAACATTGAATTTTCAGATAGTTCCAATTTTTTCTGTAACCTAAATTGGTACCATTTGAAATAGTTTAGAAATAACCGAGTGAGATCACTTATCGTTTCCACCCTGTATACCAGGCAACCATGACTTACAAGAAGCTAAATTCGGTCAGTCTAAAATAAACCTTACACACTATGTAATACCACAGAATAATAATAAATACTACGTACAGAAGTTTTACTTCGCGATGGTATTTAAAAAAATGTATGCTCAATGTCATTAACAATATGGTGTAATTTAGCCTGTCTCAAGAGTCAAGCACCATTTTGTTGACAAACGTCAGTGATCGGCACTGCGCCGAAGCTATAGGGCTGACTTCGGTAAAATGATGTGACGTGAGGTGCCAAACTGCAGAAAATGGCGAAGGAAATACATGATTTAGCATGAATTATCATGAATAATATTAACTACTTATTTACCTCTCAGTGTCTTCAAGCAACTTAAAAAAGTACATTCTGTGTTTTTATTATAATAATAATTAATTAAATTCATTTAATTAACTGCCTAAATATAGGCAGTTAAATACTGCACAGTATTTAGTACACCATTTTCTTTATTTTTTTCCATCATACACAAGAATACGCGTGCGTGAGTCAATGTTCGCTCGTATGTGAGGCCTTGTCGAATAGTATCCTGTAGGTGGGCCATCGTGCGTGTTTTGTTTTCGATGTAAACTCGCGGAGATGAACAGGCCTGGTAATACAGTCAAAAGTAAAAAAAAAATCTTTCTCACCAAGTATCTGTTCTCTTGGTATCCATCCTTCCACATTGATCAGGTCCATCCAGTGAGCTGCTATGTCCATCTGTATGTCAGGAGACCACCTCCCTATGAGCAGGCCGTGGAAACCTTCGTCCCAGAGGAATCCACGGGGGAAGAATGACCTGGAAGGAAGTTAAGGTGAAATAGACGCAGTGGCTTTGGAATATGGTTGAGATTAGAATTATTTGGAAGGAAGTTTAGGTGAAATGAACGTAATGACATTGAACTATGGTTGAAAATTATTTAAATGGGTCGTAAAAGCTTGTATTTTTTTTACGATAATTCTATAGTCTGGTCGCTGAGCACGTAGAATTTTGTCCATTGACCCCAAGCTACCCATCCTTGCTCAGAGACCGGGCTTTAGTTTAACGATCACGCTAGTCAAGTGACTAGCGACAAGTGTCTAATCAGTTTTTTTTCTGGTTAAGAAATAAGACCTTTATCCTAAGACCTTTACGCGAGAATGAACACAAAAAGCACGATAGTAAAGCACGAATTCGCTAGCAGCGAAGTGAAAAATTGTTTCAATCATCACCGATTTGAAAAATTTTGTCACCATTAAAATCCTACATTATTTTTGATGAACTTAGGCGGTATGAAGTTCGCCGGGTCAGCTAGTAAAAAAAATTTTTTATGTATGAAAATCGTATCTTAAAATTATTTAAATTCAAGCAAGAATTAAGAGCCATTTTACATTTTCGTGCGAATTTCTAAGATTTTGGAAGCATGAATTACTATCTTAAGCAACACCCAGAGATTATTTAATAACTGCGAAAGATAGGTCAATCCTTGGTGTTGACCATTAATGAAACGGATTTACTAAAACTCTTTTGCTTAATTCACAGTGCCCCATCTCCCACAACCATTTTACGGAAAAATTGCCGCAGACTCATTTTCAAAGTCCTGTATCTATTATTTATGCTCATATAATAAGCTTAAATATATATAGCAATCATCGGACATATATTCTTGTAGTCCATTAATGAAATAGATTCTTGAATTTCATTACCATTATTGAGTAAAATCTAAAAATAATTTGGCAAATTTGAAGATTAACGTCACATTTTGATCGTGGTTTTTGGTTTAAAAACACAGCAATAACTGCAATAAAAGTATCCCAAAATAAAGAATATTCATTGTAGAATTGATTTCTACAGTTATTGTTTAAATATTAGTAACCACTTTGTCAAAATATTGATGTGAATATCAGTATAAATTACAATGCGCAAGCCGACATCGATTAGTATGGCGCGAGCGCCCGTCAAGGCAGGACCTGTGTCATTTTTCCCGCCGTGACGTTTACGTGCGTTCGTGTCGTAAAGCGGTGATTTGTACGGCGACCAAATACATTTGATACTATGCCGAGAGGCTGTTTCGAGTCGGCCGGCCGAGCAGAAATTGAAATGATGAATTTTAATTTCTTTGACGGATCTGGGTGAAACTATGTATAATATGTAGGTACCATGTATTTAATTTAATAAATAAATTATAAAAAAGTATATCCATTATGCTAGCACCCTTAACACAAGCATATTGGTTGCCTACTTTTGGACTAGATGGCGCTGTGAAATTGTTCAAAGATTTGTTTATTTATTTATCCGCTTTGAGTTTTGTTTCGTGAAGAAGAAAAAGAAGCATTTTGTTTCGAGAGGGAAGCTTTGTTGTTAAATCTATACTAATAAAAGAGGAAAGATTTATTGTTTGTTTGTTTGTTTGGAGGCAATAGACTCCGAAAAAAAATTCTTTCACGATTTAGAATCCTATTTTTTTTCTATGTAGGCTATAAAATATTTTCAAAAACATTAGTCCAAAATCTTTGATAAAATTCGACGTTTAATAAATAAATTAGATAACATATTAATACTTTTTTTCAGTACGATTTTAGTACTTGTTTTTCAGAAATTCTACGATTTAACTAAACTTCTAAAGTGTTTATATTTTATGCATAATTTATTAACTTCTAAAATATACATATATCCTATTGATAGATGACGTGCTTCGTATTTTATTAAAATTATTACCTGACTAGGTTAAAAAGGTGTGGAATGTTATTTTGGAGATAACTTGGTTCCATAGAAATATAGAGCGATGCTAAGTAATGCGCTGAGTTCGAAACTCAGTGTCGTATTAGAAATTCACAAACACAAAGAAATCAAATTATGTGCTCATTACCCACTGTGATATCAGTATTCAACGTTCGAATAATCTTTAGTACTATGCAAGCAATATAAACTGTTTACATAATGACGTCGCTACTGTCATCATTGCTTTCACAAGCAATATGTTCCAATTTGTCCCTTGTCACATTTCCCTTTAGTTTCTGTGATCTGTGCTTGTTTCTAAGTTGATATCAATGAAATATTCCTTAGTACTTTTGATTTAAATTATTTTTTTATTTTGACACGTGTTTGAAAAATCAAGGTCAGATTACAATAAAATAACAAGTGAAAACGTAACATTGCATTGCAACTCGCAATTTCGCAATATTGATGAGGAGATTCCATTGGAAAGTATGTATTCATTCCTAGGATTCCCCTAACACCATCAAATTCAAGAGAATTCAAGAGAGTGCAGTTTCCCATCTCATGCTTAGGGACCACGGTTTAAAATAGTGTGGTTGCATAGAGCCTGCAACGGGCAACCGCGTGCGCAGCTGCTCATACTAATGTTCAATACAAAAGCAAGTGTTGGCGCCCTCACGAGTTTTAGCGGAGTTCCATATGGTAGCGGGAGTAGACTTAATGGAAATCTATGCTTCTCCGACGACCAGTTGTATGTGGAATACTCCTGAGTATGCGCACACAATAGCCTGGTGATTTTAGCACCTGAAGGAAAAACAAAAAAACATTGTTTACATAGAAATCTGCGGCAGGTGTGGTGTTTTAATTTTGTTTTAGAAAGATCTCATAATTTTGTAAGTATTCAAATATTTAAACATAATAATTTGTAGATTTTATATCAAAAAATATATAATCATTTAACAAAATTAATTTTCTTAGAATATTTTAATTCTATTAGAACCATTTTCCACTTCATCGTAGAAGAAGTCGCGCGCAAAAAGCTAGTATGAAATATGTAGTATTGCCCGCGGCTTTACCCGCTTGAAATTTAGTTTGTCACCGATCGTCATAAATTTATAGCCTATACATTGTTATTCTGGTCGACGCCAGGGCTGGATGAGCGTCGCCATCCACGAACACGTCGAATCCACTCGTAGAAATTAATAAACTCAGTGTATTCACGAAAATAATTACACACAGCACTAGAGTCGTATCGGAACTGAGTGAACCAAAGGTCTTGCGATAGGAACTTCCGACCCGAGTGATAGTTGAACACAGACTGCCTAGTACTGCTGTACTGTACTGTAAAGTTTCATCAAAATCTGTTCAGTAGTTTTTGCGTGAAAGGGTAACAAACATCCAGACATCCACACAAACTTTCGTATTTATAATATTAGTAAGACTAGTAAGAAGTAAGATACTAAGATGAATGATTTTAGTTATTTGTTTACTTATAATAATGTTTATTTATTTATTTCTTAGCTCTGTCTGATAATGGATCTGGAGGAGATGCAATGGCCACCTCCGTAACAAAACAATAGAACCCTATGGAGTTTGGGCTTGTGTGATTTGCCTTGACGAATATTTCGTATCCAGGGTCCGATGATGGAGCTGTAAGGGGGCAGATTTTTTTTTTTCACCATGTGACTGTCTTTATTTTGTACTTGATATATATTTTACATATTATACCTATTCGTGTTTCATTATGAATCGAAATTTAAAAGACTTAATAAACTCTATTAAAAATTTAAATTAATTTATCAAGTTTGAATACCTCATTCTACCTTAAAATTAATAACTTAAATCAAGTCTTAATACGGTCACGGCTCAAGATTTTTTTGTCCATTTCAGCGTTCTTTTTACTCTTTTGACGTTGCGTTGACAGCTTTTACCTAAATTCGCGCGGAATATTTTTGTGAAATGGCTCTTAAGCATATCTGATTATGCTGTATTTTAGACAAGTATACAGTGTGAGTCACGTTAAAGTGTACATATGAAAATAGATGAAACTAGACCTATTTTTATCGACAAAAAAGAGGTCAAAATATTTTTGAGATTTTTTTTTAATTTTTTATAGAAGTTTTTTTCTTCCAATTACTTATTGTAAAGAAAACGTAATAACTATTAAACTAAGCGGTATATCCTGATAAAATAAAAACAGTAATAATGCTAAATAACAGGCGATACTAAAAAAATACATAAAATACACAAAAAAGGCCTACAAATAATAAAAAATGATACTTTTTGAAAAAAAATTGCTTTTAAATTCGTGTTTTTTTGGTTATTTGATAAATTTCTCCAAAAAATGCCCCTATAACCGGTGGTTTTTATTACTTTGTATTATTCTCTATCGTATTACCTTCGTAAAACCAAAAATCGCATGTGTCTATCCCTATCACAACGTTTGCAATGATCGTTTGAACTAAGCTTCTCCGGGCGCGCCATTCAACGCTTCGTTAACAACGAAACTGAAAATGGCTCTAGATTTGTAATTTTGATAAAGACAAGTTAGATTTCAAATAAAAACAAAAGATTTCGAAGTAAAATAAGCATTTTAGTTAAAATTAAAATTGTTTCTACCTGTAGCGGAGAATAATGTTGTGGCAGGCCTTTGTTCAAATGATCATTGCAAACGTTGTGATAGGGATAGAGACATGCGATTTTTAGTTTTACGAAGGTAATACGATAGAGAATAATACAAAGTAATAAAAACCACCGGTTATAGGGGCATTTTTTGGAGAAATTTATCAAATAACCAAAAAAAACACGAATTTAAATGCAATTTTTTTTCAAAAAGTATCATTTTTTATTAATTGTTGGCCTTTTTTGTATATTTTATGTAATTTTTTAGTATCGCCTGTTATGTAGCATTATTACTGTTTTTATTTTATCAGGATATACCGCTTAGTTTAAAAGTTATTACGTTTTCTTTGCAATAAGTAATTGGAAGAAAAAAAATTCTATAAAAAATTAAAAAAAAATCTCAAAAATTTTTTGACCTCTTTTTTGTCGATAAAAATAGGTCTAGTTTCATCTATTTTTATATGTACACTTTAACGTGACTCACACTGTATTATTAGAGCTCATACTTTCACCTCCTAGGCTCCTATAGACTTATGGTAGCCTGGTACTTTTCAAGAAAGTAAGTTTATTAATTTGTAAATGAAATGAACTGAAATCGACTCCACACAACAAAATAAGGTCAAAACTTGCTTGGCACCGCCATATTTCTCACAGACATCCTCATTGTAAGAATTTTGTGTAAATGAAATAAACTCTTATTGACTACCAATTTAAGAACTGAAATCAACTCTAAACATAACAAAATAAGGTGCAAACCTGCTCGGCACGGCGGTGTACAAGGGTGCCCTCCAGTAAGGCACCGGTTCCCTAGTGTAAGGCGACTGCACGCGCCCAGACCCATAGAAATATCCCACGCCTCCAAGCATGTTGGACATGGCCGCTCTTGCTATTGCTATGTCGTCTTCTGGGTAGCTGAAAATAGAATATAAATTAGCTGATAAAGTCCCTGATAGGTTATCAGCCACTTTATCAGCCGGGCTAGGATTTTTTTTCTTTATGTGCGCCGTGATAAAATCTTATCGATTTTTGAGTCTAATGACCGTTTTCACCATAATTTTTAAGTGACCCCTATCAACACATAACAGGAATTTTGTTTCCATAGGGGTCACTTAAAAATTTGGGATTGATAGTGAAAACGGACATAAGAACATTAGATTTTAAGCACTTATTAGCAAGAATAATAATATGTACTACGCACAGAATGTTTTCTTCGCGAAGGTATATAAAAATTAAATAATGTCTACCTACTCAATGTCGTCAAAAATATGGTGTAATTTAGCTTGTCTCAGAGTCGAGCACCATTTCGTTTTCATACGTCAATGATCGGTACTGTGTCGATGCGATAGGGCTGACCTCAGATCATAGAAGGGAATAGATGTGAAACGGGGGCGTGGCGCGTGTCTCCGCGATATGCCCAGAAACGAACATCGGCCGCGTAGCTAGGTTAGTCGCGATTCAGTCGTACTAAGGAAATGTTCTCCGATATTTTGGATAATGCGTCGTTACGTGCAATAAAACAAGTGAAACGAAGAACTACAGGAACAATGGAGTCATTTACTACATGTAAGTATTGCAAATCCATTGGTATTTTGCTTATAAATAAAAAAAACTAAACATTTTTACGAACGAATTCAGTGCCGTAACAGTTACTGCGATATCGAAATCAGTGGTGATAAAAATTCTAACACTTGTACATTGACGATTTAGTTAGCAACCACTTTATGTCATGCTCAACTACTGCGCAATGTATTTAATTTCTTCCGATATCCACTATCGTGTGAAAATACACAGTACGGCCGCATGTGCCGGTCGTAACATAGTGCCGTGCTCGTGTTCTAATGCGGTTTCCTATTATCGATAAATAGAAGTAAATTATAATTTTCCATTTTGTAATTTTAAATAAAAAAATGATGTGTTACTTGCGATTATAAGATTTTACAAAAAAAAATAATAACAGTAGAAGTAATTAGTAACTGTCAACTATGTAATTACTATAAGAGCTAGTTGAAAGCCTAATATAGGCATTATTTTTGGTAAACATATGCGGTACGCAGATCGCCATAATTAAAAAGTAAATGCGTGTTAGTAGTTATTAATAACGTATAATAATAAAAAGGTTTTCATACATAAGCATTTTGTGAAACCAGTTTCGAGCCTTGCCCCTAGCGATTTAAAGTATCGATATCTTGTCGACTCCATTTTATCTTTGTTCTCTCACTAGCGTTTTCTATGTGTGCGTCACGTCACGCGGCCATTGATTGGCCATAAGGCACGCCTTCTGGCCAATCACAGCACTTTTAAGCCAGTTGCACATGTTGTCGTAGACTCTCAGTCACTTTGTTTTTACACAGTTGAATGTGTGTGTGGGAGCTGTGGTGGGGGAAATGTGGGGACACTGGTTCTCGTTGTAGTTACGCGCGACTTCATATCTATTCTCTTTCTATGATCTGAGGGGCTGACACACTCACTGCGGGCGCCCGTCGCACAGTCGCGACAGCAACATAATTACGCGCGAGCGATAAGGATGGGTAGCTTGGGGTCATTGGACAAAATTCTACGTGCTCCCGGACCAGGCTTTACAAAAAGCTACTGTGTCGCCATGTAGCGAACCACACGCGCATTTGTTCTTATTTCCATAGCGAATAAAGCGGTTGATAAAGTCTGTATCAGCCAGGCTAGGATGCGCGCCGTGATAAAATTTTATCTTATGACGATATAATAGCGCGATAAATACACGCATTTAACTCAGTGCCTGAGATATGGGAGCGGCACGGCAGGGGTGACATTGACATATTATGACGTGACAGAGCATACAAATCTGAAGGAAATTTGAAGTCTCGCTGACGTTTGTCGTTTTTATGGCGGTCAAGCTGTAGATCCTGGCTACATAGGAGTTGCAGTGGTGGGAACGAGAGGTGGGAATACGGGACTATTCCCACCTCTCGTTCCCACCACTGCAACTCCTGTGTAGCCAGGATCTACAGCTTGACCGCCACAAAAACCCAACCAATGAAGGTCAAGTTTGTCCCGGGGGAAAGTTAAACTGTCAATGGACCCGCAACGAAATTAATCAGAAGAACATAGGAGGAGTTCGAAATTAAGGTTCGACTTCCCTCCATTGCAAAGCGGATGACAGGTGACAAACAAAGGTTTAAAACCTTTAAGAAAAGATTATGCACCACGGACAATAAATTAAATTAAGGGGGCCTATCTTATGAGCAATTAGCAACTACCTGCCAATAATATTTTTCACAAAATCGCTTAAAAGCACGGAAATTTTTCCTTGTCGCGACAAGATCGGTGTAATAAATTGCGGAAACAGATGTATGTTGTATCACAGAATAATAATAAGTACTACGTACAGAAGTTTTACTTCGCGAAGGTATTTAAAAAAATGTATGCTCAATGTCATTAACAATATGGTGTAATTTAGCTTGTCTCAAGAGTCAAGCAAGTTTGTCAAAAGTTTTGTTGACAAACGTCAGTGATCGGTACTGCGCCGAAGCTATAGGGCTGACTTCGGTAAAATGATGTGACGTGAGGTGCCAAACTGCAGAAAATGGCGGAGGAAATACCTGATTTAGCATGAATTATCATGAATAATATTAACTACTTATTTACCTCTCAGTGTCTTCAGGCAACTTAAAAAAGTACATTCTGTGTTTTTATTATTATTTAGGCAGTTAAATACTGCACAGTATTTAGTACACCATTTTCTTTATTTTTTTCCATCATACACAAGAATACGCGTGCGTGAGTCAAAGTTCGCTCGTATGTGAGGCCTTGTCGAATAGTACTCCTGTAGGGGGCAATCGTGCGTGTTTTGTTTTCGATGTAAACTCGCGGAGATGAACAGGCCTGGTTGTATTGAATTAAGCATTATATCACGTTCATGTTTCCAAAGATCACACTCCAACAAGATATGATGGGCAGACTGCTCATGACTGACATCATCAGTGGAACACTCGCAAAAAGGAGACGGAACTAGTTTGAATTCGTGAAGTTTATGTTTAAAGTTGCCATGTCCCGTGAGAAAGGAAGAGGTGGGAATAGTCCTTGACGTTTGTCGTCACAAAAACACCCTCCCGTGCCGCTCCATTACCTCAGGTACTTAGTTAAGCGCTAGACCAGTGGTTCTTAACCGGTGGTCCGCGGACCACTGGTGGTCCCTGGAGGCATTCCAAGTGGTCCACGAAGACATCGTAATAAACAAGTGACGTGACGTGATTAGTCGATTCAATACATCGCAAACGGCGCACAGTGGGCGAGAAATCAACCTCACCTTTCATAGGGTTTTGAAAAAAAATAAGTGGTCCTTGACAAAAAAGGACTATTCCCACCTCTCGTTCCCACCACTGCAACTCCTGTGTAGCCAGGATCTACAGCTTGACCGCCACAAAAACCCAACCAATGAAGGTCAAGTATGTCCCGGGGGAAAGTTAAACTGTCATTGGACCCGCAACGAAATTAATCAGAAGAACATAGGAGGAGTTCGAAATTAAGGTTCGACTTCCCTCCATTGCAAAGCGGATGACAGGTGACAAACAAAGGTTTAAAACCTTTAAGAAAAGATTATGCACCACGGACAATAAATTAAATTAAGGGGGCCTATCTTATGAGCAATTAGCAACTACCTGCCAATAATATTTTTCACAAAATCGCTTAAAAGCACGGAAATTTTTCCTTGTCGCGACAAGATCGGTGTTATAAATTGCGGAAACAGATGTATGTTGTATTGAATTAAGCATTATATCACGTTCATGTTTCCAAAGATCACACTCCCACAAGATATGATGGGCAGACTGCTCATGACTGACATCATCAGTGGAACACTCGCAAAAAGGAGACGGAACTAGTTTGAATTCGTGAAGTTTATGTTTAAAGTTGCCATGTCCCGTGAGAAAGGAAGAGGTGGGAATAGTCCTTGACGTTTGTCGTCACAAAAACACCCTCCCATGCCGCCCCATACCTCAGGTACTTAGTTAAGCGTTAGACCAAAACCTACCCTTTCTCAGAAAGTCCGAATTTCTTCTCAAATTCTTCGTCGAATTCCTTCTTCTTCTCATCTAAAGCCTTCGAATAATCTTTCCCCTGTAGAGGGGGGGCGGGGTAGTCTTCGGTGGTGTACGCTAAGTCCATCACAAATGGTGTCTCGATCAACATTTGGATGGGAAGGAAGTTTATGTTTTTCTCCTGTAATGGGAGAAAATACAGTGTCATTTATTTTTTGCAATTTCACCATCATCATTTCAGCCACAGGACATCCACTGCTGAACATAGGCCTCCCCCAATGACTTCCACATCGCCCGGTTGGTAGCGGCCTGCATCCAGCGCCTTCCTGCTACCTTTATCAATATATTAGGCTTTTTAACACACTTTTACACGTCACAAAATGATATTTTTATGTATACTGAACACAGGATGTAAAAAAGTTACGAGCAAATGAAAAAAGACCCCCCCATTCCCCATTGATTTTGAAGACCGCATTCTATCACAAATGATATAAAATCCAATTCCTTTTGTCAAGCAGTTGGTATAAAGCATGAAGCCTATCACAAACAAAAATCAACTATAGCTTTTGAATATTGAACTCTAAACAGAAAATAATAAAACCCCTTTCACCTTCTTGCAAATACACAGGGCAGGACTCTTTGGCCACTAAGAAACTTCATTCTATTTTCAAAAAACAATTTCGTCCTCTTTTGTTTTTTCTCCCGTCACCATTTTCCACGAATCCCAGATTGATTTTGAAAACTGAACACTAACGTAAACAGAATAAAGCCCTATTCACCTTGTTTAAAGCCAATCGAAGACAACAAAATCTTTCGTCCATTGATTTTGAAAACTGAACTTTAATGTAAACCAATTCATTTCTAAATGTGAACTCTTAACGCAAATGATATAAAGCCCAATTTACCTTGTCATGCAGCTGGTGGTCAGGGCCGAGGAAAGCGACCCGACCGAATGTGGGGTGCTTTCGTTCTCTCAGCAACGAGTAGTAAGTCTCCTTCAGAAGCTGCAACCCTGGTGCGTGCGCTTCACTGTAGGCTGAGTTTAGGACTTTTCCTGGAAAAAAAGTTATTTTAGCTAGATTTTTTGCATAATATAGGTCTTACTATTAATATCACATTTATTTTTTACTAGCAGCCGCCCGCGACTTCGTACGCGTGGATCTCGTATTAATGAGGGCTATCGTTTTTATACTTAACAGTTGGCACCCCTGGCGATTGACAGGACCTTACTCTACAGTGGCGCCATCTTGATGAGTGCAAATGCGATAGTCCTCCTACCACTTTAGCGCTCACCAGTTGGTGCCACTGTCTTCGCTACTAGCAAGTGACAGGACCTTACTCTACAGTGGCGCTAACTGGTGAGCGCTAAAACGATAGCCCTCATTAAGGAGGCCTATCTATTCTCCAGGTATAGGCAGGCATCGTATTCAGGCCCCCGACTGCCTCGGAGGGAGGCAGTCAAACCTAGTCACAATAAATCGTAATTTCCAGGCCCCCCCCTGCTTCCTTCTTGTGGAGTTGCAGTGGTGGGAAAGGGAAGAAGAAAAGAGAAGAAGTAACCAATCGATAGCGAAGAGTAGGCCATATCCATTTTCCTCCAGTCGTGCTCCTGCAGTGGTGACTAAGTGACCTAATGATGTACCAACCTGTCAGCACGGTGAAGTTGATCCTAAAGTTCAGCAGTTCAGGCGTGAAGCCTTGCAGGCCGCCGTCTTCCATCCACAGACGCGACTCCGGAACCTCCTCGGGGTCCACTGGGTACAGAGACCCGTCTAAACCCCGTATAGGTCACGCAAAGAAAGTTGAACTGACGGCCGATGGGGCAGCAAGGTTCTGGAATGGAGGCCGCGTACCGGAAAACGCAGCGTAGGACGTCCACCTACAAGGTGGACCCATGACATCATAAAGGTAGCAGGGAATCGCTGGCCGCTACCAATCGATCAACATGGAAAGCATGGGGGGAGTGGTGTGACGTCACAACACCCTCCCGTGCCACTGAGGAATGGGCTTCAGGCACTGGTCACCTATAAACGAGCTGATGATGTACCAACCTGTCTGCACGGTGAAATTGATCCTAAAGTTCAGCAGTTCTGGCGTGAAGCCCTGCAGGCCGCCGTCTTCCATCCACAGACGAGACTCCGGAACCTCCTCGGGGTCCACTGGGTACAGAGACTCGTCCAACGCTGCATACCAGACCAGCATCAAGTTGGATTTCTTGTTGTTCTGGAATATACAACAAATAATAGTTAGGCATCTTTTACTGAAAGTTTTCAAATTTACTATAAGAGCTTAGTTTTTGGTCCTTCGAGCCGGATGGCACTGACACCTTTTACTCAAAAGTCAATGTCAGATCTGAGACACTGAAGTGTTTGACAACTGGTATGCTCAATGGCTGTTGAATGGTGAGACACCTGCTATAAAACAGTGTCGGGGCATTAATAGCGGGCGCCTTTTTGGCACAAAAGTACCTTATCTAAATATGGTTGAGGATTCCGGGTAAAGCTCGCTTCCACCTTCGGCCTGATCGTCACTTACCATCAGGTGAGATACAGGCCAAGAGCTTCCTCGTTGTGGATAAAAAATAAAGTTTTTTTTCTTTATTCATTTTATAGTGTGTTTTAATGTCAAATAGAGATATTCTATTCTATAAAGTGATGCCAACTGGTAAGCGCTCATAAGGTAGCTCTTATCAGGTCATCCGCTCAGGGACTCCACTACAGGAGCACATCACTCCCCACTCTTGCCTGACGGTTTGGGGAGGCTAATTAAAAGTCATTTACTTTTTGCAAATAGGCTTTTGGAAAGCGTCCACGTTTTAGTTTTAACCCTAAAGGACGAAGCACTCTTATCAATCAGGAAACGGATTGTAACCATCAACTCAAGACGGTCAGTATTCTTTGTATGAAACTCCGTACTGCAACGCAAACTTATCAGCACCATAACATAAACGTCTCGCCTCGCGGATGACAGCGCAGCGATACGGTATTATTCCAGTTGTGAGCGTAACACTGCTTTGCTGAGAATAAGCAGAAAAGCAGCTCATGAAACTCAGTCACATTCACTTACTTTAGCAGTAACATTGATTCTAGCCGTCCAATGGCCGCCATGCTCGCCTCCCATCGTCTTAATAAACGACGTCATAATCGTGTGAGGCGGATCCGATATGAGTTGCTCTCCGAAAGAGACCCCATCGTGACGGAGCCAGCCGTATGTGGGCAGGTTGTCACCTTGGTCGCACCAGTGTCTGGAGAAAATAAAGACAAGTTTATTGCAATTATCAAAAGCAGAAATAGAGTAATAAAAAGCAGGGTTCGAAAGGATAGGTTGATAATAACATAAAATGCGCAAGTGAAAAAGAACTGTATTCGAAGTTTTCGAACGTGTATTTCCGCACTTGCGTTTGCGTTGCGTTCTAAAACCTATCTATTTAGCTCCACAACAATCACTCGTTAACTAGCTTCAAAATATTTATCTATTTTCCACAACGCTTTATGCTACTAGCGATGGATAACTTGACAACAATCAGTAACCAAAAACATAAAGCAATATTCTCAATGTAAGATGGGGTCTTAACCCAAAGATAACACTTTGGCTCTACACATCAGTTATCAGACCCTCTGTCACTTATGGATCAGTTGTCTGGTGGCCCAGAACAAAACTATCCACAGTAAGATCAAAACTCCAAAGTCTGCAACGTCTAGCAAGCATAGCGGCCACTGGTTGCATGAGAACCACACCATCGGCATCACTTGAGTACCTTCTGAATCTTAGACCCTTAGATCTCATCATTCAGGAGGAAGCGCAAGCAGCCGCTCTAAGACTTAAAGGAAACGGCCTATGGAAGCAAAACAAGGAGACAGGACACTCTGCGATCCTGCAGAAAACCATAAAAGAAATACCTCTCACTGAGGCACCCATCGATAGGATACCCTGTGAACATATCTTCGACCGAAGATATAATATCCAACTTACAGCGGAGACGCAAGATTACTCTGGAATCAATGAAGTTAGGATATACACGGACGGCTCCAAAACTCAAACGGGTACAGGAGCTGGTGTCTTCTCGAATGATCTTAATATAAGAATATCAACAACATTAGATAAACACAATACAATTTTCCAAGCAGAATGCATTGGAATTACCAAAGCAGCACAGGCGGTAACAGCCAGAGACATCCGAGGTCTAAACATAAGAATTATCTCGGATAGTGCATCCGTACTGCAAGCGCTACAAAGCAACACAATAACAACGGCCCTTATATTGGAATGCCATGAAGCGCTCCAAGACATTGCAGCTGTAAATGGCGTTACCCTGCAATGGATCAAAGGGCACAGTAACTCTTGAGGCAACGACGCAGCGGATGAACTGGCAAAAAGAGGTTCGGACACAACAGTATTTGGCCCGGAACCAATACTGCCGATACCACAAGCACAGATCAGGAACTGGCTGCGTTCCAAAACAGAAGAAAAACACCACACAGAATGGAAAAATAGCGAAGGATGCAGGCAAACAAAAGATGCGGTTCCGGACGTATCGAAAAAGTTCTCCCGCAGCCTCATCAGACTAAACAGGGACAGCATCCGCAAGGTCTTAAGTGTCATAACCGGACACTGTATGCTAAACAAGCACCTATACAACATAGGTGTCACAGACAGCCCACTGTGCAGGGGGTGCATGGAGGCAGAGGAAACACCGCAGCATGTGCTCATGGAGTGCAGTAGCGTGGAAGAACAACGGGCTCAATTTCTTCGATCACCATCGTCGCTACGGGAGGCCTGCAGTAGCCTAGACGGGCTGCTCGCCTTCTGGGGGGATCTGGGGTGGTTGGAGTAGGAAGATAAACCACAAATCGCGCACAATGGCCCAATCATGAGGCTAAGTGCGGTATTCGATTGCCCTGCAAAACTAACTAACTATTCTCAATGTAACATCAGAATTTCTTATGAAACAATGTGACAAATGTATCTTATACATATCTGATAATTATCACGAAGCGTAATTATCTTGATAATTTCGAACCCTGATAAAAAGGCTTTACAAAAGCTGGTCTACAGTGCTTAGAGGTCCAGCACTTAACTCAGCCAGTGTCTAAGGCATGGGAGCAGTACAAGAGGGGTGATGTTGACATAAAATATTATTATGTATCAAAGTATATAAGGGCGATTCTCTGTAAGCTCGTAATCGGCTGTCCCGGCCGATTTTTTCAAAAAGCAATTAAAATATTTTAAACAAACACACTCGTAATGAAACTTTAACCCCAAAACTTTACGGGCCCTTTGTTTTTAGAACCATAACTATTTTTAGTTTTTTTCTAGACTCGATTGAAGCCCGAAAAATACAGTCCCCTGGCTGTCCCCATCACTGTATTTCCGCCTAGAAATGAGATTTACGAAAAAGATATTGAAACTACATACATCTGGCAGCTCATAGCATAAAGAATAATAATAAAATTATATTATTTTCGTAAAACAAGCTCTCATTACCAATTTTATTTATTTAGTAATTTCCTGTAAACTTTGTCCCCAGAATTTTAATACAGTCCCCTGCCAAAAATTTAAATTCATAATATAAAAAAACTATAATAGCTACGATGTTTTTTTTGAGTGAAATGAAATGCAATTGCTATAAAATAGGCAACCTTGCCGAATGCGGCGTTGAGATGCCTATTTTTTTAGTGTCAGAGCGTCATTTGTGAGGTGAACACGCGCTTGAATCGCTACCACACACAGTCCTCTGGTAAGTCATAATATGCATGTTAATTACTTAATAATCTCTAAATAAAGTATAAATTGATATAATATTTATGTCTCAATTGATCGGTAGATTCTTAAAACACTATTTAACATCATTTGCGTAAATATTGTGAAATCTAGCCGAAATACACAGTCCCCTGGCAACAGTCCTCTGCCTGAAATTGCACAAATATGTGCATCAGGTCGCAAGTATTTATTCCTGGTCCATCCTCGGCTTTCCAAATAAATATAAAACACTAACAATGAGGCAGCAAGGTTCTGGAGTAGAGGCCATGTACCGGAAAACGCAGCGAGAGACAAGCGACACCGAGCCACCTTGTGGGTGGACCGACGACCTCATAAAGGTAGCAGGAAGGCGTTGGATGCAGGCCGCTCTATCAACTGTGCGATGTGGAAGTCATTGGGGGAGGGCGGGAGGCCTATGTTCAGCAGTGGACGTCCAGTGCTGTAATGATGTTGATGACTAACAATGAAAAGTGTCAGCTGCTTTTGCAACAGTGGTTCTTGTGAGCATTATAACGGAAAATCTTTAATCTGCTGAACCTGAATTGACCACAAATTCCCCTCAAAGATTTGATGATGAAATAGCAGGAACGGGTGGTACTCGGAATTCAGTGCCTCAGAGGTTAAGGTTAATTTTTGATATGAATGTTTATTAAGGAAAGTTGTTATTTCTGTTAATTTTTTATAAAGACATTTTGTTTACTATTGATTTGCTATAAAATAATAAATAATTGATCAATTTAAAATGACTTTTTCTTAAAGTATAACAGTCCTCTGTCTCAATTAACAGTCCCCTGTCATGATTTCTTGGAAAATCGCTAATAACTCGGAAAATATTAATAATTTCAGTGGGACTCCTTATCTAACTAAAATAATAGTCAATTTTCTTTGAAATGGATCACGGTTTTATGGAAAATGTTAAAAATAATTGCCAGGACAGCATTTGTATGGGACCTGTACGAGCTTACAGAGAAATGCCCATAAATCTGAAGCTTTGCTGATATTGGACGTTACAAAAACACCCTCCTGTGCCACTCTCACACCTCAGGCACTGAGTTAAGCGCTAGAACTATGTTTATTTTTAGTGAGAACTGATTGATATTTGGTTGCTGTACCTTAGGCGACTATCGCACTGCGCCGCGCTCCGCCGCGGGCCGCGTGATTTCATATAAAAAATCCGCAGACGCATTGTCAGTGTGAAGTGCCGCGCGTGTTTTCTATACAAACTGAGGTACTTGCATACAATCATTAAATCTGTCGGCCCGCGTACCGCAGCGGTGCGCGGCGCAGTGTGATAATCACCTTAAATAGGTAATGGATAATTCATTTTACCAACCTTATCTCCTTTTGTGACCTCAGGCCTACGTTGTACCACATCATCCCAAAGACCGGTGACTGTGGCTCTCTGGTCTTCATGCCGAAGTACACGTTTGGACGGTACGACCCCCAGTACCGTTCCGGTATGGCCAAACCGGTCTCTTGGACTACCTGCAAATCAGAGAGTGATTTTGTGTGTAATAATTTTTTCTTTTTCCTTTTCTTTGAGCAAATAAACATTTTTGCAGTAATAGCTTACGCCATGGCAAATACATCTTAGATCCAGATTAAATAAGTCATATCGTATTCATCACATCTACAGTAATATTATAAAGGTGAAAAGTTTAGTATTATTATAAAGTTTTTGCTTAGACACCCGAATCTCAGAAACTAAGTACTGTACTGTACTGGTTCGATTGACAGAAATATTTTTGTGTAGACTGCCCATTTATCGAGGAAGGCTTTGGGCTATAAAACATCACCCTACAGCCAATAGGGGCGGAGCAGTAAAGAAAAATGTTGCCAAAACAAGACATATTATTCAAACTATTTTTACACAGCACAGCTAGTAAAAGATACTATGCTTTCTTTATAAGCGAGCTTTAATAAATAATACTTAGTTATAAGTTATAAATAATAGTTTTTGGTAATACCAGTATCAGATTTGACTTAAACTAGAGCCAAAAAAATAGATGATGTAATAAAAAAGTAGGTGGACCGACGATCTGGTGAAGGTCGCAAAAAGAGCCTGAATGCGGGCAGTGCAGAACCGGTCATTATGAAAATCCTTGGGGGAGGCCTTTGTCCAGCAGGGGACGTCATTTGGCTGTAACGAACGAATAACAAAATAGCCGGGATACAGAGAACAACTGAACTGATACCAACCTTGTTTTTATCATCAAAAGGAGTGTTCACACGAGTCTCCAAATATCCCAAAGCGCCCACATAGATAGCGACCAGCAAACTCATGAACCCTAGACGGGATTTCCATACTGTCGTGAATCGCAACACTCCGCTCAGCCATGAATAATCGTTGTTCCCCTGAGTACTAACGGACCTGCCAGAACTGCTATCTCTACTCTCGTTATTGTTAGCAGGTTTCGGCTGGGCATTCCCAGATTTTCTGTTCCGAACCATGATCAACGACGGCCTACACCGTCGAAGAATTTATATAAATGTTTAATTGACACGTTGCAGTTATCTTTTTCTGATAATTTCAACAATTTCAGCAGTCGGCTTTCAGGACCGACACCGCTGGACCCACGTCAATAAATTGCAACCAAGTTATGGTGAACGTGACGAAAATTGGAAGTAATGAATTATACCGCAAAATTATGAGGATTTGACAACTTTGGTTGGAAGTGGCGCCCTCCCTCACGTACTTGTATAATGTTGCCGCATTGAACAGATCGATTTGACGTCTCTGACATTAATAGGGAAGTGACACGTAATAATTTATATTAATCTGAAAAATCAATTTATCAGTAAAAACGTACAATGGTATTCATATCACTTACAAAACGTTTCAATATGTGAAACCTTTATACAGCTTGCTTCACAGCACAGCACACATTGTTTAGACTAAATAACATTAAAAAATTCTACTAGATGCAATGCAAACGCACATTATTTATTATGCATGCAATAAGTTTTGTGTTATTTGAACAGGAAAGAATAATACCCACATAGTAATAATTTAAAATATTAATATAATACTTGAATAATTATGAGATTTTAGGAAATACCTTCTATGATAATACAGATTAATAATTCGATTTTTTTTAATCAATTATCCATACGTGTTGTACATCCCTATATGTAGAAATTTTTTTTTATATTAAATCATGACATTAAAGCAAAGGCTCTAATTAACCACAGAATTTAACCAAAAAGGCTGTTAATATTCATCAAAATTATTTAAATTCGCCTGGACTGATTTGCTGTTTTAAGGGGTTCCGTACCTACTCAAAGGGTAGAAACGGGAGACCCTTAAAGGCTCCACTGTCCATTTGTCTTTCTTCTGGCTGTATCATAAGAATCGTGATCGGTGGAATGAGATTTTCAATTTGCTTAAATTTTTCATTACAGTTTCTTCTGCTTTGGTTTCATTTCACAGTTAATTTAATACTAGTTTTTGTGTTTCGACTTTCGCCAGCTACATGGACGTGTACATTAAATACAGCGCCATCTAGAGCCAAACTCCCAACCTACTAGCTCAAGTTTGTCTTGTGTGGGAATCAAACCCCGTGACCTATGGTGTAGTTCATAAACACTGCGTCGAATATTTTTCATAATATGGGCCACAAAACTAAAAAATATAAAATATACCTAGTTGTAAATCTAAAATCGCACTGAATAACTACACTTTTCAACAGCGAGATACCTATTATTATTACCTTAAGGCAAATAATATGGAACAAATTTTATGAAGAATCACTCTTAGAATGTGAACCCAAGTAAATATTCATAATTTCTACAAAATCGAATGCCATATTAGAATAGAATAGAATAGAAAGTATTGCCCACTTGGATTAATCTAAGATCGCCCATATCGATATTTCGTCAAACTCTCCGGGGCCGCTTCATACAAAAATGTCATAGGTTTAGGTAGTGTGTACTTACCCTGGGCTCGTCATCAGGTCCTAGCTAGCCGTTTCAGTAAGTAATAAGTTGGTATGTAAGAGGCCAAGTAGAATTTTACCAGAAGACCAAAGCAACCAACACAGTATGTGAGAAAATCTATCTGTATTTTAACAGACTGCTTTGTAAATTGCCTAGCTTTTTTATTTCAAGTTCTAACCATTTTCAATTCATTAAAATCAATTAAGATCTTAAAAAACAAAACACAAAATCAATTTAAAAGAAACGAAATCGGAAACTCGTGATGTTTGGTGCAAAACGGTGCAACTGAAAATTTTTAATTTTTGTTTTTATATTTTAATGTAATCTGAAACAATAAAAAAATAATGCTTGGTTCAAAAAAAGTTTGCTAGCAGCAATCTCCAGCCGAAACGCAAAACTATACAGTCTTACTTGAAGCGCTTCATTGGAATTTGACCACGCCACCTGTCCGCTCCAATGTCGGCGAAGCAGCCATTAACAGTAGGGTCGGTAAAGCAGAGCGGCCCCCTCCCCGACCCCCGCGGCTGGCCGACGCTCCCCAAAACCAGTGCGATCGAGCGATTCACGCCGAGCGATCACACCGTCGCGACGAAATGCTAGGATCGCATTCGTAAATCGTACTATTTTTCCTCAACTAATCAGTGAAATAATGTAAATTGGTACTAATACCGCGTGCACTGACGCCGCAGCGTTTCTTACCTGCGCGCTTCTTTTTTTCTAACCCGCCGGCCGGTAGACGCTCGCGACAACGCTACCCAAAAAAAAACTCCATGTCAGTGAGAGCGAGGACCCTTGTGGCAGTGTAGTGTAGTTTTAGAATAGTTAAATGGATCGTGCAATGTTCGTATGAGGAAGAAAAGCAACCGCAACATCGTAAGTGGAGTGAGCAGCTTCTGTGTTTTCTGTTGTGTGTAAGCAGAAATGCGGGCTAGATCGGCCCAGCACCTAATATTCGAGTGGGGCGGCCGCTGATCGAACCGAGGTACGGAGGACTATCCCTCGTATTCTCACTGCTTTTTTTCTAAGCCGAGCAGGTCTCATCGATAACCCCTTTTTTGTAGCGCGTTTTGGAGGGAATGCTATTTGAATCGATATCTTGTAGGTTATGAGCGCCTGGTACCCGGTTGCGAGTGAACTCGCGTTTTGGTTGAATCACAGTTGTTTTTTTGGTCGTTTTTTATAACCGGAAAAAGGCTGTGTTTATAAAACAACGCCTTAGCAGCTACAGCAGAGAAATACAACATCCACGATAGAATGGATTGACAAAATGGTAATGTTTTGGTCCGAGTTGATGGTTTGTTTATAACCAATGGAAAAGTTCTATTACATCAAAACCAGGAGGATCAATAAAGTGCTACCGAGCAAGTTATAAACTAGAGCACGTCCAGTTTAGGTAACCTCAAAACTTGTTTGGGCAAGTACATTATAGCCAGACAGAGCGAGCCTACATGGTTTAGCAAAAAATTCTCCACAATAACAAACAAGAATGCCTATACGGATGTATAAAAACCACCAGTTCAATTCAAATTAACATTTTCAACGAGTTCAGAACAGCCAATTGAAGTAAAGGCAAGAAAGTTGTTGCAAAACAGTATAACACGAAATAATGAAGCTAAATAATGTGCTAATCAAGTAATTAGCGCTGACAAAAACAAGCCCTTAGTTCTATTAAGTTGGCTGCAAGTTAAATAATAATGAGCGATCCTCAACCTTGAGTGAAACAACGCGATGCATTGTGTCGATGACATTGGCCTTATAAGAAATAAATATCAAACTAAAATTGCGAATAACATCAGAGTTACGTTGATCACTTCGCTTTAGAGAATAACAAACAAAATGACGAAGAAACTGTTCTACTTGAAAGATATGACTAATGAATTACCTGGATAATCATTCAGAGATTCCCGCAAAATGGAATACGATTGCCGATCTTCAATAAAGTCTGCAATGGAAAACTTAAAACAGTCTAGACATTATTATCGTTAATGTTAATTGATAAGGACGTCTTAATAAGTCTCCAAAATAATATATTAAACATTCAAATTGTACTACCAAAAGGAGAGGGAGCAATCCATGTGTAAAAATATCAAACCTTAAAACAAAATAGCCAAAGGTAAATGAATCATCAAAAGCAAAGTTATCATCGAAATCCCAGTGATGAAGCAACCAAAGATAAATTATGATTTACGTCATTAAAATCTGCCTCATACAGATACCCAAATTCTTAGATCGATAATCCCAAATTTACCTTCAATCTGTGGTTAGCTATGATGGATGCTTGTGAAGTGAATGCTTTCAATAAAGTAAGCCAATTTATCAATATTATACTTATCACAAGAACTAATGAATGGGATAACAGTCTAGAAATGACCCAGAAGTTCTCGTATAAACCTAACAAATCTGTAAACATGAGTCAAAATGACCATCTAAGTATATTCATTTGTCAGAATGAAGTAAAATACGATTGCTATTTGTGTCAACATGGCTAAAATTAGCATTTCATCACCATAGTAATGTCTATGAATAATAAACTAAAAATGACATCCTGGATTCAGGAAAAGCGTCTTTCAATGAAATTTTATTTTTAAGCTGTAGTCAACCCACTAAACATGCCACTCATAGACAGGAAAGTGCTCCTAATTCAGGGAATGGCGACGATTTTTAAATTTCACCGAAGTCGACGATATTTAAATATGAATTTAATATTTACAACGGTACAGTGCTTTTGAATACACTGCTACACCAAAAGTTGTTGTTGAGAATGAAAAAAGGCAGATTTTTCTGTTCTGTCTTTTCTTAGATTTGCTATGCAAGGTTTTTATCAAGAGTAGACTGAAATGACGCAATTTTAAGGAGAATATGAATTTTTTGAGCCACGATCGAATGACGATGAAAAAACGGCGCCAGGGATAAATTCAATGGTTCTAATTGAAAATAAATCATCGATTATGGATCCAGATCAAAAATGACAGTAATTTCCTTTTACTTATTTGGTCTATTTTGAAAATTTTAAGAAATCATTGCACATTTAAGTTTACAGCAGCTAACATGATATCTGATAAACTATAGAAGATCTAATTCAAACTTAAACACCTTTCGTCATCTGTCAATTCCCGTATCCACGAACGTCAAAATCACGTCAAAGAACATCACAATCCCAAGCCTGATGGATATAATTTTCACATACTAAAACAATACAATAGTTTAGCAAGCTTTAAGATAGAAAAGAAACAACGAAAGAAGTATTTGTATGAACCTATTTTATCTGAAGACCCTACACATTTTTCACACAAGAACAATGACACGCCATTATACGTTTGTTAATAAAAATAATACGCTGTTGGATAAGATCTGTCGCTTTTCTGTTAGAGGTAATGATTTAAAGTTTTATAATCGAAAAAAGAAAGTAGACCATATAATAATCAAAAAATATAATGACACACACAATATTTCCTGGAAATCACTTTATCCTATTATTCGATATCGTCGTTTTATTTCTTTCGTCGCAACGAAATAAACATTAACTAAGGGTGGATTCGACCAAATAAGAGTAAATATTAGTCTCAGAATAAATCGTCAGTTAATCGACATTTTGACATATATTTCCCATACTGAAACTGTCAATGTGCCAGTTATAATCGGGAGTTATTCTCGGTTAAAAGTTTGGTTGAATCGGGCCTAAAAATGACAGAACATTCCATAGGCTATTTTGGCACTGTTAATTATTATTTTGCTCTATGAATAAGAGGGTGTCATTTTTAAGAAATAGTAAATTGATTTGAAATCAAAATACCAATTGGTTGCTATGGTTACCAGTTTCAGTACTTACCAGCTAGCGCGAAAGCTCAAAGCACGATTTGGTAAACAATTGTAAAAATAATAATTTTCAGTTACGCTCTTTTTACGAAAAACCGCCTTGTCAACGTGACAGTTTTTTTTCTCGAAAGTGTTTTTGCCAATTTCTAATGAAAGTTAAACATGTATCATGTACTTATCAACCGACTTCAAAAAAGGAGGAAGTTCTCAATTCGACCCGTATGTTTTTTTTTTTTTTATTATTCTATGGTTAAACAAAAATATTTTATGCCCGTATTCACAAACGATGCTTGCTTAAGTCAAGCAGCAAATTGAACACAAAGCGTTGAATAGAGCTCTGTGATAAGTTCGTGTGTCACCCTGTGCGTCCACGCGCACTGTGAGACCTCAATACCTCATAGTAATGTTTGTGAATACGGGCCTTTTGTATGGGACCTAGATTCCGACTCCGTAGAGAAGTGATGTCTTAGAAATTTTTGATTTACACAGAGACTGATTCCTGGTTTTTTAGAAGAGGGACAGGATAGACCAAAATTCAGTAAAGTAATAGACTGGGGATCGATCCTTATTTCTTGCCTAAGTCAAGGCGGCGCAGATCACCGACTTTTAGTTAGCCGATAGTTGGGTCCGATTCTAATTTGTATGAAGAATCGGCCGATAACAATGATATTAAAGAACTATAGATATGTTACGTTCATAGAAATTACGATTTTAATCCGTGCCGAGCTATTCCAAATTGCACACATTGACAAATGTAACTGATAAGTGAAACAAAAGATACGAAGTAGCACGCAAATGAAAGAGATAGCTATAGTTTTAACGATTCTGCACTAACTAATCTATGTCCGCAGCGCACGCATCCTTATCGCTCTAACGTCAAAACAAGATCGCGTTCTCTTTCTTAACTTGAACATGGCGCATGGCGTCTTGATTGTTTGCATAAATAATTGAAAATATAAAATACTAAATAATTTTGCATAATCACATGTGGTAAGAGATCCCTTGTATTTTGTTTACTTTAGAGTCATAATTGGTACACTTTCGAAACACACACGATGGCATTTTTTATTTATTTTGGTAAGAACACAGGAACTTACGGTGTGGTACGCACGCGATTGCGCACGACGCAGGCCACACGAAGACTAAACACAAGACGTCCCAATTGGGACGTATTTGAGTATTCACAGCGCGAGCGCTTATAACATATCTGCTTTTGTTTTTATACAGTGTGTCCGGGCATGTAGTGATCAAACTTAAAGGGCGAAATCTAGGGACAATTTTATCGATAAAAATACTTCAAATTTGGGGCTTGACCCATTTATCGCAATATTACAAGGATTTATGTTTTTAATTTTTAGTTTTCACCTCTTCCTTCAAAAACAAGTGAAAGCGTGGGTAGCTTAACATTAATAAGCAAATATTTTATATCATGCGATAGCCAATAAAATTATCTATTAGTAAAAATGGAAAACAGATACAAGTTTCATACATTTTAAGGGAGTAAGAATGGATTTAATTAGAAAAAAACCTAATTTTTTTCACTTCTTTTTCAGTTATTTTCCAACACAAGAAAAACCGGGTCGTTAAGGTATGTTTTATTTGCATTTTATTATTAGTATTTGAGCTATTCTACAAAACGAATGTAAATTTATTGGTCTACGTCTATTAGTTTCGACGTAATTGTTGAACAAAGACACCCCTTCCCAACGATTTCATAGCGCGGCTAGTCATGTAGTCGGAATAGGTTGTGTGATCCTTTCAGGCAGTGCATTTTCGCACGTTAGCAGCGCTATGGAAACGCTGGGAAGGGGTATCTTTGTTCAACAATAGCTTCGAAACTAATAGACGTAGACCAATAAATTTACATTCGTTTTGTAGAATAGCTCAAATACTAATAATAGAATGCAAATAAAACATACCTTAACGACCCGGTTTTTCTTTTGTTGGAAAATAACTGAAAAAGAAGTGAAAAAAATTAGGTTTTTTTCTAATTAAATCCATTCTTACTCCCTTAAAATGTATGAAACTTGTATCTGTTTTCCATTTTTACAAATAGATAATTTTATTGGCTATCGCATAATATAAAATATTTGCTTATTAATGTTAATTGTCCCACGCTTTCATTTGTTTTTGAACGAAGAGGTGAAAACTAAAAATAAAAAACTTAAATCCTTGTAATTTTGCGAGAAATGGGTCAAGCCCCAAATTTGAAGTATTTTCATCGATAAAATTGTCCATAGATTACGCCCTTAAAGTTTGATCACTACATGCCCGGACACACTGTATAATATCATTGGCCGATAACAAATCGGTGTAATGTGCGCACTTTCATAGATGCCCGACCCAACTATTGGCCAACTAAAAATAGGTGGTCTGTGCCTAGGCTAACTAAATATTAAACCTTAAAAAAATATTAGGGACATTCAGTTTTTCTATCGTTACATTTTTGGACGATCAACGGCGCGCGCGAACGATTTTGATCCTTAAAAAATTTAACTAGTTGGACATTTTTTTTGATAGCCCGTAATTTTTGTTTTTTATAATTTCCAATTGGGATAAAAAAATATTTTTATTTGGGATAACGAACAAATATTGTGGGCTCATGTTGAACCTGCTAATGACAGACCAAAACTCACGCGGGAAAAAGGAGTCTTCCAGCGACTTTTAGCTTGGTCCACGGGCCAAGTAGCTGGATTGAATTTTTAAATATTTTTTCTCCCAGCAACTGAGCCTAACTTCAATGTTTTTATTAATAAATTAAACACCAAATCAACTAAAATCAACTCTAGATCTTAGAGTGGGCCCAGATGCTGGAAAAAAACATATTTAAAAATGTTATTGTCGCTAGGAACTCGGCAAAAGCTAGTCTTATTTTTGGATGCACTGTCCTGCTGAAATAGCTACAATATACAAATTAAAATGTAAACTATGTCAACGCATGACATTGTAATCACAGACCAATCCATCTCGTTTTAATTACATCTAATTAATCGTAATCAAGGTGGTCGGACTTTGGCCAGTGATAACTCGGTGATACGCACATCAACCTTAACAATAGCGTCTTAAGTGGTTGGAATAGGGTGTTGTTTGCAATAACAGTGTCTGGTCTGATGTGGTGTCAGTTTTAAACCAGACATAATAATGCTGCCATTTCAGAATTAGGTGGTTGACACCATTAAGTCCTAGACAGATTTGATCTACAATGATTATAGGTCTAGATCTAGCGCTAGCGCTTAAGTCAGTGAATCTTTAATTCAGATTATTTTTTTAATGATGTTGGCAATACACGTCGAGGTCGACTTGATTTGTGCCATTTTCAAGTATTTATGTGATACGAGTTACAAAATGAGATCAGGTAATGATATAATGAAGGATGATAGATGATACCCCTTCCCACCCTTTGAGTCTCAGTAAAGTTGTGGTGCTTTACTGAGACCTCCTATGGACAACTTGAGAGAACCCGAAGAATCACGATGCACTGTTTTGCTTCACTCGCCCACACTCATGCACGTTCACGAACACTCAATGGTTAATAATCCACCATTATTACACATTAATAGTCGCCTAAACACGAATTTGAGGAAATAAAACAAAACCGCTAACATGACGCTTCAGATTCCCGCCAAGAAGTCCCTTTTATTCAGATTTGTATGCTCTATCACGTCAAAATATGTCAATGTCACCTCTCCCAGACCTCAGGTACTGACTGAATTAACCGCTATAGCTTTCTTTAAAGATAATGTGGGGGTTGAAATGATGGTGGAATGACGGCTATAGTGTCACAAAGCTGTTTGTTTGTATGTTGGGAGATTTAGAACGTCATTACCGAAGGTAATTCCTTACAGTAATATTGAGGGCCATTACTGATAGTACCTGGAGGCTTTATCAAATGTAAACAACTTATATTTTCAGTAAGTTACCCCACCCCACTAGGTGGAACGACGATCTGGTGAACCGAAGAGCCTGGATACGGGCAGCGCAGGACCGGTCGTTATGGAAATGCTTGGGGGAGGCCTTTGTAAAGCAGTGATCGGCATTTTGGCAGAAACGAACGAACGACGAGTTTTTGGAATGTTCGAATCGAAAGAAACAAGTGACGTCACATGGATCTCCAGTAAACTATGGATGACGTATACAAGCGTTTTGACAGCTCGCAAGTATGAATCGACTGACCCAAAACTTCTCACAGGTTTTACTATCTTCTATCCCTGCGACATTGAGAAAACATTTCAGAATTTAACACAATTTGATACAGTTATCATGCAAAATCGACTATCACTCAAGCGTACTACATCCCGTGAGCCACAAATACAAAAGGACAATGTTCATTTCTGGCCTGGCGTGGACAAGCTGCTAATGAAAATATGAATTTGCCAAAATTTTTTAATTAATTTTTAAAGTATTCATTTACTGTAACTTTGTATCAATTTGCCTTTATAAAAATCCAATTTAAATAGTACTTTATGTGATAATTACAACTTCCTGTCTTTAACACTCAATTCAGTGTTGCCAAAATGAATCTTATCGGTAAGAATCGATTAATATCGATTGTTTTTCGACTATGACAATTAGTATATTTTTAAATACGTATTCATTAAAATGACATTTATAAAACCTTTTAAATATACCAATAACACTACCAAAAATATTTAAATAACTAAATGAAACCTTATTTCACACACGCCTTATTATACACCTTATTTCGATTCATCAAAAAATAGAATCGATTTTTATATCGATTATTTTTATTCATCACCACATTATTAGCTTGGCAACACTGAAAATATTGTCACAGCTGTTATCTGTCATTCGCTTTGTTTTGTATTTTTCATCGTGAGTGTTGTTTATTTCTCAAAACCAAGTTTTTGCCAAAATAAAAGTAGAAGAGTGTTGTATAAGTTTCCCTTTTGACGACTTTATTTTTTTGACCATGGTCCTCGATGCTTCCCTTCCCGATGACCCTGGCATACTCTCGAACTACGAATCTCACTCAACCAATGACCAATGGCTCACTTTCGGACATCGAACCTTGCCTAAACGCCGACCACGGCTTACTTATGGACTCCGACCCGAGCCCCAATGTTAACCACAGCCCGATTTTGGATAATGCAACCAGCAATTCCTCAATCTCATGAGGAACCTATGATATGTATCAATTGTATAGCTGACATGATGCAGAGGAGGCGACATAGCCTAGAGCTTATTAAGTTCAGTTGGTTATTATGTCAGTGGATGACTCTTCAGCTGGTAAGTTATTGAATGAGCGTGTGGACTTGTTGAATACCTTTTACAATGTACCTATTTGATCAACTACCTTTACCGTAGATTAGGTACCATAATCCTAATAAAACCTTTTTTTTTTAGATTGATAACAGCAGTGTATGTTGTCACTCATGTTGGACCGTGGCCACGGTGTGGCTCTGCACCAATCAAGGACAAATAATATTTCAAATGAAGAAGCAACCACTAGCACTGGTCACAGTTAACGTGGATTATCTTTGTTACAAATACGTTCCATAGACTGCATATTAACACGGAACAAGAATCACATATTTGAAAATAATGTAATAATGGAACAGATTTCACCTCGTCAAGTAAGTTTTTTTATAATTATTTTCATTATATTTTATTAAAGACATTGGCTTTATATATTTGAACAAAGTGTATATTTTTTTCTATACAAATACTTCTTACTGATAGATAAAAATTGACATCACATCTCAATATCTTAAAGAATGAATTTTGAATGATACCATAATTAATTTCTTTGTTTCAGCTGCGGGGATCTGACCAAATATGTCATCCCTGATGGCAGTGAGCTGATCGAGCTGCTACACATGCTGTGGAGCCCCAACAAACACATGATGGGACGAGGATTCATTTGCCCTTATATTGGCCGAATAACAGTAGGTTGCTGTGCTCATGTTATGACAATTTTGTGGTTTTTGAGCTGGGCAAGGTATCAGGAACATGTATTTCCACCTGCCTAGTTCCTAGACAATATTTTATTGACCCATGAGTCAGATTAAAATAATAATAATAAAAAAAAATGGTGTTTTATTTTGCTTCTAACCTTTCTTGTCTTAAGCAAAAAAAAATTTTTTTAAGGACTTGGATACAAAATGATATTTATATTCTGTTTCTTACTGGTATAGACTATTTAATAAATAACAAATTACATGCTGTAATGTCTGTCCACCTCAGGCCAAAGGTCCCATACTAAGTGGGCATAACCCAAAGGACAATGTTCATTTCTGGCCTGGCGTGGACAAGCTGCTAATGAAAATATGAATTTGCCAAAATTTTTTAATTAATTTTTAAAGTATTCATTTACTGTAACTTTGTATCAATTTGCCTTTATAAAAATCCAATTTAAATAGTACTTTATGTGATAATTACAACTTCCTGTCTTTAACACTCAATTCAGTGTTGCCAAAATGAATCTTATCGGTAAGAATCGATTAATATCGATTGTTTTTCGACTATGACAATTAGTATATTTTTAAATACGTATTCATTAAAATGACATTTATAAAACCTTTTAAATATACCAATAACACTACCAAAAATATTTAAATAACTAAATGAAACCTTATTTCACACACGCCTTATTATACACCTTATTTCGATTCATCAAAAAATAGAATCGATTTTTATATCGATTATTTTTATTCATCACCACATTATTAGCTTGGCAACACTGAAAATATTGTCACAGCTGTTATCTGTCATTCGCTTTGTTTTGTATTTTTCATCGTGAGTGTTGTTTATTTCTCAAAACCAAGTTTTTGCCAAAATAAAAGTAGAAGAGTGTTGTATAAGTTTCCCTTTTGACGACTTTATTTTTTTGACCATGGTCCTCGATGCTTCCCTTCCCGATGACCCTGGCATACTCTCGAACTACGAATCTCACTCAACCAATGACCAATGGCTCACTTTCGGACATCGAACCTTGCCTAAACGCCGACCACGGCTTACTTATGGACTCCGACCCGAGCCCCAATGTTAACCACAGCCCGATTTTGGATAATGCAACCAGCAATTCCTCAATCTCATGAGGAACCTATGATATGTATCAATTGTATAGCTGACATGATGCAGAGGAGGCGACATAGCCTAGAGCTTATTAAGTTCAGTTGGTTATTATGTCAGTGGATGACTCTTCAGCTGGTAAGTTATTGAATGAGCGTGTGGACTTGTTGAATACCTTTTACAATGTACCTATTTGATCAACTACCTTTACCGTAGATTAGGTACCATAATCCTAATAAAACCTTTTTTTTTTAGATTGATAACAGCAGTGTATGTTGTCACTCATGTTGGACCGTGGCCACGGTGTGGCTCTGCACCAATCAAGGACAAATAATATTTCAAATGAAGAAGCAACCACTAGCACTGGTCACAGTTAACGTGGATTATCTTTGTTACAAATACGTTCCATAGACTGCATATTAACACGGAACAAGAATCACATATTTGAAAATAATGTAATAATGGAACAGATTTCACCTCGTCAAGTAAGTTTTTTTATAATTATTTTCATTATATTTTATTAAAGACATTGGCTTTATATATTTGAACAAAGTGTATATTTTTTTCTATACAAATACTTCTTACTGATAGATAAAAATTGACATCACATCTCAATATCTTAAAGAATGAATTTTGAATGATACCATAATTAATTTCTTTGTTTCAGCTGCGGGGATCTGACCAAATATGTCATCCCTGATGGCAGTGAGCTGATCGAGCTGCTACACATGCTGTGGAGCCCCAACAAACACATGATGGGACGAGGATTCATTTGCCCTTATATTGGCCGAATAACAGTAGGTTGCTGTGCTCATGTTATGACAATTTTGTGGTTTTTGAGCTGGGCAAGGTATCAGGAACATGTATTTCCACCTGCCTAGTTCCTAGACAATATTTTATTGACCCATGAGTCAGATTAAAATAATAATAATAAAAAAAAATGGTGTTTTATTTTGCTTCTAACCTTTCTTGTCTTAAGCAAAAAAAAATTTTTTTAAGGACTTGGATACAAAATGATATTTATATTCTGTTTCTTACTGGTATAGACTATTTAATAAATAACAAATTACATGCTGTAATGTCTGTCCACCTCAGGCCAAAGGTCCCATACTAAGTGGGCATAACCCTTTACAACTGGTTGCCTAATCATTGTACCTGGCTGGCTTGTATGAACGTCGTACTTACGATTACGTCACTCCAGTAGATTGCATCTAGCAATAACTAAATATAGAAAGCGCTGCATCGAACGCAATCTTAGAATATAATAATAACGTAAAATTGCAATGTTATTCTTAGAAATAATATCCGTTATTGATACATTTTCTCATATCTCACCTGTATCCATTCTTCCCGTGGATGTCAGAGGCGACCTAAGAGAGAAATATCCAAATATCAATCCTCCCCAACTCTGGATGGATAACAAAAGGAGTGCAGGCCAAATCCTCCATTCTTCTTCTTTTCGTGTCGACAACAAACCTACACAGTGTCAGCCTGTCAGCCCAAAACTCCGCCACAAGAGTGGCGTTGTCAGTAGCACTCATCAAATCCTCCTGCGTGCAGTTGCTTGGGCATTCAGGGCACGACACCACGTGCTTCATCGACTGGGGAAGAAAACCGCACCTGCACTCCATGACTCTAGTAAATAAGAGGATAATGCTTTGCAGTGGAGAAGATGATGATAATAATGAATGATACATAGTACATACTCTCTTTAAAGCGATAAGCGACATAGGATGGAACACCTATTGAGAGTCGGTGGTTCAATTCCCGTCGACTGCTGGACTAATAGTAGTCAACACTCCTGACACCATAGATATTTAGATTACCGAAAAGTCACCTGGAATAGAAGTTTTTATTTGATGCGAGAGAAATTAGGAATTAGGTATGGCCAAATCTTTCACTGCCTCCGGTAAATCTGCGACTGTCGTGCAGTTTTCGTGAAATGAAAAATAAATGATGATGAAGATGTTGTTAATTTAACCAAGTACCAGGCCTCTAGAACTTAGTTATATCGTTTCCCTGATGAGATTATAGCTCGGCATAGATCTAGCCCCCATAAAGCAGTCACCATTTTTCTGTTTCTTTTGATGAATTAATATTATGGTTTTCTAACGACGCTTCCGTATTTTCAAAGCAACTTGTTCCTGATGCTGCTGCTGGAATCTCGATGATGAGAGGAATAGATCGAAAATGCGGAGGAGGCGTTATTTGCCCCTCAATCCTAGGTATAAGATAAGTAATCAAGTGGATGCAGTGGTGAATCCAGTGAAGTATTGAATACAAGTACCTATAGTCCTATACCTATTGGTTATAATTTACCTATACACTAAGAGTCTTGGAGACAATACAGTAATGTGTTTAAGTCAAGGTCTTTTCCAGCCAGACCTTAGTCATAGATCCATTCATCCATAGTGACCAATTTTTGGCCAGGTCAATTACTTTCTAGATTCAAAGACTAGGAAGATGAAAGAGGGATAACGTGAGGATTGGCAGAACTGTATATTTAACTGGGTTCACACTGGCGTACACTTGATTTAAGGAATTCCCTCGTTGAAAGCCCAATATTGAAACACTCGTGAAGCTCCCCCTTGATTTCAAGGATGTTCTCCATGGAAGGCCCATTTTGAAAGCCCAAAATCAAAGAGTCATGAAGCTCCCCCTCAAGGTTCTTCTCCATGGTGAGACGTGTGATTAACCAGCTCTCTTCCACAGATGTCGGTGGGACTCCAGAGGCGCGTGCCGGCGCTCGATGAAGGCGCGGGCGGCGTTCCAGCCGCCTGGAAGAGCGGGAACAGCGAGCCCCCTTTCCCCTCCTTCGCGCCGCCGGCGGGGAGCCCCGCGGGGCCTGCGTTTGCCGCGTCCCCCGCGCCCTCAACCCCTGGGCCCGGGCCGGGGTTTGCGGGCCCGTACGCGGCGCCGGGCCCCTTCGGCAGCCCTTCAGCCCGGCCCGGCTCAGGCGGCGGGTTCCCGCCAGGCCCGCCGCCCCAGCAAGGCCACTTCCCAGGGCCTGGGTTCGCGCCCCCAGGCTCTCCCTTCCACCCGCACCCCCCACACCCGCCCATGCCTCACCCACACATGATGGCGCCGTTGCCGCCGCCTGTAGACAGGTAAACTTCTTTCGTTATTCTTCTTTTTATTGATATAAGGTTAACTAGGATAAGAATCTAGTAGTCTAAATTGCTGAAAGACTGCCTGGATATTCCAACAATATTAATTTGGTTGGTGGTAGGGCTCGTTCTAAGTCCGCCTGGCTAGCTACCACCATCTTACCTAAGTCTGTCGCCATAATAACAATGTTAACAGCATTGTTGTGTTCCGGCAGTTAGAGGTAAGATAGCCAGTTCATCCGTGGTTGAGGATTCCGGGTGAAGCTCGCTTCCACTTTCGGCCTGATCATCACTTACCGTCAGGTAATATACCTACAGGCCAAGAGCTTCCTCGTTGTGGATAAAAAAACACTTCTTTACTGCGATAAGTTGTGGTACCTTCATACTTGGCCAAATTACTGAAAAACCATCAGCAGAATGTAAAAGTTACATTAAGCCGGCATAGCGGGCAAGTTATTTCCAACAAAGCGGAGATAATAATATGCGCGGAGACTAGGGTTGCCAGGCGTCCGGCTTTAGCCGGACATGTTTGGCTTTTTAGGGACTTGTCCGGCCAAATATTGCCTTGTCCGGCCTGTCCGGCTTTTGTTAGGCTTTTTATTTGGTTGCCGCGCCAGGCGAAAGTCGAGCCACAGAATCATATATGAAGCGCACACATCAGGATTACTCACTCATGAGCTGACACTAATTGTGAATTGTAAAACATGTCCGGCTTTTAGGGTAAAATGTCCGGCCAAATGAAGCACAAAGTCCGGCTTTTGTGATTTTGGACCTGGCAACCCTAGCGGAGACTCCTCTTTCTAAGGTCTTCTCAAAAAACGCGCTCCGCATGTACCTTCTCCGTCTGTCAACCGTTTCTTCCACTGAAGATGAGTGAAGACGAGACGTGTAAGAACGAAATTATATTATTTTATCGCTTAGGATATCAAGTTTCCTCTCATTAAGCTTATCTGCTTTGGTAGGATACGGGCCTAACCAACGAACAACGAAATTCTTTACAAAAATTGAGTATAATCACGCCTGTAAAAAGTTCAAATCTAGGATGTATGATTTGACATGCGTGTGCTAGTGCTAGTGACAACTGCAATCATAAAAAAATATTACGTCACACTGACAAGTGCGCAAATTTTTCACGCAATTATACTATTCTCAAACTAATTTGATCCTTTATTTTCTTTATACCTACTGATTTTTCAGTCGTCAGAAGAAATGTTATTCAATATTAAAAATAATGATTTAGTCAAATGATTTATGTAGTAAATGACAGTTGTGTAGAAAATATCTGCTATAAAATATGAAAGCATCATTTAAGTTATTCATTATTATCAATAATTAATTATTTTGAATTGAAAAAATGCCTACCTATTGTTCAATTTAATTTAAGAACAAAAGATAAATAATAGAAAGTAGAAATCGTTTCTCCATTACTAAAATACAGATAAAAATAAATTACGTGTACTGTAATCCTACCCACTTACTAGGTAAGTAAATCTTTTTGGAACTTTAAATTTAATACCTAGCAGATGTTTTCCATAAGATTAATAATGTAGATTAATTAAAACATGAATAAAATAATAATTATAACCTGTAGTTAATGAGTATTTCGTATTACTGAAATAAGCGAGATCCCAAAACGTGATAGAAATCCTGAGCTATTTTTAGGTTGAAGCTCCTTCACTCGTCAAGTCAGGTGTCAAGCTGTTCAATCTTACATCACCCTTATCCCTTTACAATAAGTGTCATTTTTCTTGTGCAACACTCGGCATACAGACAGACGCTAATAAAAAGGTGCAATTTTTAATACATTCAACCTTAGTCAAGTGTGACCCCCAGCTTAAAACTTTTTTGTCTTAAAAACCACGCGGCCAGTTACAAAAATACGAAAATTAACCGCGAAACAATGTGGATTCGAAATTGGAACGTAAATATGACGGCGAAAAAAAAATGGCCGACTGTAAAAATCGGAATATTATCCTCTTGGAGTTTCGAGTAAAATAAAATGCGCTGGCCCGCGAGGCGAAGCTCGTTGCGCTTGGCTGTGTGCGTGCGCTATAAAACTGTGCCTGTGTGGGTGCACAAATAAATGTAGGTGAGCGCGGTACGTATATATTTCGTGTACAGACAGCACCCGAGTTTGATTGTTAATTATTAGAATTAGATGTTTTTGTGGCAATTATTGAATTTTTGTAGCAATTAGTTTTTCATGGGAATTTCAGCTATTTTATTGTTATTGTTTAAACGTTTAATGAACTTGTTGTGAATTAACACGCTTAAGTTATTTTGGAAAGTGTATTTACACACGAATTCAAAAGTCCTTGATTGATTGACAAGTTGAGTTAAATAATGCAGCCTAAAAAAATCTATCATGAGTTTTTTTTGTAATTTTTTTTTCGTAAACACTAATTACTTTTTAATTATTATGAACCTATGCGTTGAATTTTAATAGGCCTTTATCCGGTTTTAAAAACCTGTATTTTACAACATACATACAAAACTGATTGAAGTTATATTATTAGAGGGTCATTCCATGACAAATGTTACCGAGGGTGAAAAACTAAATACGTACTTTTCGCATTAAATATGACGAATTTTGAAAGTAAACATTCCAAATTATAATGTACAACAAAAAAAATCTGAAAGAAACAAGTAATTTTTAAGTTATTAGTCTTCAAAGTCTATACTTAAGTCAACTGTCTGAATGATCATTTTCTCTCTAATTATTGGTAATACGATTAAAAAAAAACTATCAATCTGTGAACCGTTTTGCCACCATATGATTTGAGGATATTTATCATAGTATTGGTAGATAGCGTCATAGTCCCAAAAAAATTGATAATCATCAAGTTTTAAGTGTGTTTTCTTGTTACTTCGGCGATGTAACACCCGAAACAAAAAAACAGGTATTTGTTTTATTATTGTACCTTACACATGGATTAGGGTAACAATATTTGGTAAAAGTAAGGTCATGGTAGTAATGATTTCAAATACTAACTAATATCTGAGCATGATACCAATTTGTTATGTTTTTTTTTTTTATTAAAAACTGTAACACCCGAAACGTTTCGGGTATTACATTTTTATTTTATGTCGATAATGTGTGTATATTGCTTGGAGAAGTCAAAAAGTATTACTGTGAGGGTCCTTCGACCTCCCACTAGCGCTTGCATCGGAAAAGGAGTCATATTTCTCTATTTAAGACTTTTTTTAAATGTCGACTTCACACTAAAATCAAGGTATTGCTAAAACGTCTCGATGTTTGACATTTCCAATAAATATCGTAATTAGAAATCAAAGTAATGCTATTTCAAGCCAAAAACAATAGAAAAATCTAAATGCTGAGGAAAAATTAAACTTGAACTTTGTACATTTTTTAAAAAAAGCTGCTTCGTAATTTCAAACCAGAATTCGCTCTATTTGTGTTTACTTGTTGTACTCCTTATTTCGTAGTACCTAGAGACTAATAAAACACCGATTTTATCTATAAAACGCGATGAATTTTCGTACTCGTAACACCCGAAACAGAACCATTGTAACACCCGAAACAAAGAAAAAATTTATAAAAAAATAGTAAAACGTTTTATGTTACAGTGATTGTATGTTATATGGTTTGTAAATTTAATACTTTCGAAGTCCTGTAAGTTTTAGGTATGATTCCTTAAGAAAATTCGCTAAATTTCGAGTAAATGCATCAACAGTCAGAACATAGAGGCAAAATCTCGTAACGCCCGAAACGCACACTTTTCGACTCATATTTTCGTTATCCTACATCGTAAACTTTACAAACTTTATTATTTAGATAAAACAACTAAAAACGGACAGATTAAGGCACTAACATTATTAAAATACTATTTCAAAATACATAAAATTGTTGAATATGTGTGTACGAACGTAACACCCGAAACGATGGAATGACCCTAGAGGTAATAATTTTGAGCACTACTGCTTTAGAACTTGCGACTTACATCCGTATTTTTCAACTCAGGCAAGTACAATACCCTACTGGAAAACATCTCAAGGCAAATCCAGCTTTAATTTAATACACATAAGGAACAAATTATCCAAAACAAGTCTCTACTTAAGCTGTAATTACGAATAAAATTAAGAGAATTGCCGTTAGATAGAAAAAAAATACAGTTACAATAAAAACAAAAAACACGAACCCTATTTCACATTATTAAACAGTTCTAGAAAAACAATAGCAATCTATTCGAAACATATAAAAATAAAAACACAAAAACTCATTGCACAAGACTGCACGTAGCGGCTACATCGTCTGTTCAAAATTAAAAACAATAAATATATCTAACGCGACCTGCCTTGACACTGCTATCTGTACTCACCCACCCTGTGTACTACCTCTCTATATCTATCTATACTTACGCCTATGTATTCGACGGTACCGCTTCGCCCAAGTTAAGCTGACCTGCGGCGCCCCCCGCGCGTCTACCAACCTTTGGCAATCGAAGGAAGCAAAGGTGACGTTACAGGGGTCCAACAGGTCTGGTCGCTGTATACGTACATAAGTAAAGCGCGCTCTACACTCGCGCGCGATTCTTGCTGTGAATTCACGCCGCGATTCGCGCCGTGCACTTCGCGTTTATATGTGTCTCTCCACACTCGCGAAACCTCGCAGTCTCGTTCGCGGCCTCAATGGATGACGACGTGATTGTTGCTGCGGTGACGCTCTGTGCTATATCGTATTACAATTACCTATGTATTAAAAATAAGACACAAATAAAAAATGTTTAATGGGTTTATATATTTCACTTGAGCTTGCCCCACTATGAGTGGAATCCTTAACTTTCTTTCTATAGGTTCTATAACTGGACATAAGTGAGTCCTTTTTTTTTTAAATTCACCCACAGGAATATTTAAAATGTCAGGCATAGTGGGTCTTATTTTTATTTTAATGGTCCTTGTGTTTAGACTGCCAAAGTATTGGTTCGGATTGAAAACACTCGATAAATTTCAACTCAAGTTCATTATTCCATGCCTAGTACTCATTAAAAAAAAAAAAGAACGTTAGTAAGTACGCAATAATGCACAACCACTTGCGACGGCGTCTTCTCAGCTATTGCGAAAAACTGCGAGTGTAGTTGCGTTCGCGATCGCGCGCCGTGAAACAAGCGCGAACCTTTGTCGCGGGACAAAAAACCGACAACGAACGGGGAACGGCGCGAAGCGTGAACGTGAACGCGCGAAAGTCCGCGAAACCATCTACACACGCGTTTCGCGGCTTTCGCGGCCTTTCGCGCCGCGAGTGTAGAGCGCGCTTAAAGACTATGTGGAGTGAGACGCCACTCCGTTGCTCGAGTGTCGTCTGCTGCGCGCTCCCCGATCAAAATCGTTCGAAATTCGAAATGAAATTTTGACGTTTCTCGTTCGTGCCAGTAACATTCATAATTATGCGGGTTTTACGAAAAAATTACAACATTTAGTCGAAATTTTTGAGCACAATCATGAATTCGACAAAATTTTTACTGTTACTATTTATTATTTTGAGTTAGGTATACAGTTCATATTCATTAAATCACTGGAATTATAATGTAGCTACCTATATTAATCTTCAATGAAAATCAAGGCTCTTCTCGCTATATTAGGAATGTAGTCATGCAGGCATCTAGGGGGTGGTTCTGATGGTGTTGTATATGCGTCATAATATTGATGACCTAGCTTGTCACTTGGTAATTTTATGAAATTATAATTCAATTTCTACATGATAATGTATTGCAATTTACCTTCAGCTTAGTAGCTTCGAATAGGCAATTCGAATAACGTACGTCGTACAGCATCAAACTATAGTTTTTGATGTTGAAATATCGCTCTTATTGCAATGACTTAAGATACCACGAAATTAAGTTTGATGTATTGTCGTCTGTGCCTTTCAAATAGTAATCTATTCTTTGAAAATCTGCAGTCATTTGAAAAGTTAAATATAAAAAACTTATTAACGTTTTAGTATAATAATTATTATATTTATTATTGTTAAAAAAAACTTTTTTCATTTTGCTGAGGGGCCAAGAAAAAATAATTACACAATAATATTGCAACGATTAAAGTATCAAAAATATAAATCCACGTTTTTTAAACAAAGTTTTTGAGTTGTCTATCCTATGACGGTATTGTCCCCGACGCGTTGTTGTTTTTTCGACAATTTTAAGGGACTTAAGTGCTATGACGTCATACTGTGGTATGTCTATGTCAGACCTCCATGCCTAATCAACTGGAGACAAAAGGTGATTAATGTATTTCACACTCACAATCTGCGTGTTTTTATAAGATATAGAGAAGACTTTCTAATGTACAGCTGACGGCACATCAGAGCAGACATTTTTGTTGCAATATCTACCTTATTAAAACTGAATAAGATGCCACAGTGAAGCTTGTTTTGCTGTTGGTGTACACTCGTACGTGAAAGATGCATTGTTATAAAATTCTTAAGTTTAAAATTATTTAACGTTAAAGTTTTCTTTTATAGTTCATTCATAGTTGAAATGCTTTGCACACTAATTTAAATCATTAACATTGGGGTATTTTTTTGAGAAACACCTTGTTTTAGCAATGAAGCCTCAAAAATTTTCATTGATTTGATGAAAGTCACAGCTTAGTCGCTTGGAAATCCATAATTTTAGCGAGAAGTCATAGTTTTCGTATACAAAATCTATAATATGGAATTAAATTTTAACAGCTCATCAAAAAGGATTCCACAGTTGTTTTGACTTTTGAGAGGATCCTTTTTTAAATTTCTCATTAAGTAGGTAATAACTTTTGTGTTTATAATATATTTTTTGAGGTTTTGTATTTGTTTGCTTTTATTTTGCACTATTTACTACTTAGTAGGTCTGTCAACAGTCGCAACAACATTCGCAAAAAAGCAGGATGGTCAATGAACATAAAAAAAAATCCTTCACGAAACTCAAACTACCTGGTTAACTTTTTTTGGATAAGGTCTTTAACGCTGTGTTTAAGGCTTTCTACGAGAAACTGAGTGTTTTTTTTAAGTTGTTGCAGTTGTAACTTACCGTTTTTGAAGTGAACTAGGTGGCTGATTGAAACAATTTTAAGCTTGAGTCTTTAGGTTCATCATTTCTGTCATCGAGAGCTCATCTCTTTAAACTATTAAAGCCCCAAATGAAAATCAATAGTCGTCCACAAAAATGCTAACTTAATAGTTTTTAGTCCATAACAATAAATAATTCAAAAATAAAAAATATGAGAGATCCAGCCAGAAAGATTCGCCCATTTCCATAAACTTCGATTGTTTATTTAATTTTATTAATCAAAGTACTGGTCATTAAACAATCCAAGATGTCAATTTTGTAATTTTTTGGCTAAAGAATTTGCTGTCGCTTCTTCATAATTAACTCAGTTATTAAACATCTTTACTTATTAAAGTACGTTGTACGCTCATCATTCATCATCAATATCTCACGAGGATCGCACCAATCGACACAATTTAACATGCCAGTAATTTTTACGTTTCGTCATTGTAACCGCGCTGTAACCTATATTTAGTAAGTGCGAGGGGCGAGCACGTGGCGGCCACCCCCGCACCCCCACCCCTCGCCGAGAGGAGTTTTGTATTTTAAAGAAGTCGGGGGTAGTTTATAAAGATAATACAGCATTGGAAAAAAATCACGTGTAGGATTTTGATATTTAAATCTGTTGCCTATAGAGAATACAGAGAGATCGCTTCCTAGCAATAAGACCGCCTAAATTGCGCTGTTCCGAACTGAAGAGTATTTTTTATTTTCCTAGCAACCGTCATAGCAGGGGTGGCTGAGTTTGTTGCGGCGCTTCTTCTCAGCACTTGCCAAATGTTGGTCTCGAAGCGCTGGAAGCGAAGGGTAAAAAGATTATGAGACATGTAAAGGACCCTTATGAGCAAAATATTTGACGATTTGTAAGTACTATTTATTAGTCTAAACAAATAAAGAAATTTTGACTTTGACTTTTGAGCTATTCTGATGATAAACCATAACGTTGTTAAGTTTCATTGAGAAGCTTTTTCGTATTTGTAAAAAATATCCACCATTGCGTACTTTATGATATTAGTTTGTAAGTTCTAATTGATGGAAATAAAAAAAATTCAAATTTAATAAGGCACAAAGGGGCCGTCCATAAATTACGTCATCGATTTTTTCAGATTTTAGACCCCCCCCCCCCCCCTACAATCATCCTAGCGTCATTTCTTAATGACCCCCCCCCCCCCTTCTCCCAAAATTGACGTCATTACCAGTTTAACAAAATTAAAACACTTGTAGAATCACCTTTTATTTTTTTTTTAATAGATAGAGTGATTCTTAAAGAAGGTTTATATGTATAATACACGTAAGTACCACGGGCGAAGCCGGGGCGGGCAGCTAGTATTATATGTAATCAGTAGCGGCGGAAGGGGGGGGGGGGCGGTGGGGGCGGTCCGCCCCGGGTGCCAAGCATCAGGGGGTGACACAAGTCGCGCAGATTAGTACTCACTGGCACATCTGCATGGCAAATCTGCGGTCTATGTCATGATACGGGGGGGTGGGGGGTGCGATTGTCTTTCAATCGGTAGGAAACCCCAAAAATCCTGGGGGGTACCAGGGGGTGCCATAGGACTTGTGACGGGGGGGGGGGGGGGGTGATCGCCCCGGGTGCCAACCCATGCTACGCCGCCACTGTATGTAATATTATTGTTAGAGTATTTTATCTGTAGTTATTATTTGTGTACATCTATGTTGCATTAGGTATGTATGTTTATTATGAGTTTTTTTTAGTATTGTACGCGCCTCAGCCGCCTCTCACATTTGCAGTCTCACTTAGGTACTAGGTGTGCTGGAAGAAATTTCTTTTTTGAAATAATCTTTTTGTAGGTGAACAATAAACTATAAATAAATAAATAAGAATGACGTCAATTTCGAAACACCCCCCCCCCCCCCCTATCTATCATTTACCGTCATCCGCAGACCAACCCCCCCCCCCCCCCCCCCTAATTTAGAATGACGTAATATATGGACGGCCCCAAAGACGCACATGTCAAAATACGAATCAAAATATTTATTCAATAATTTCAGTCGGATTTCATGACTAAAAAACCTTTTTACGATGGCAGTCGAGAGAGAGACACAAGTCGACTTAAATTTTAAGCTTCCCTTAAATATTTAACTTTAACATAACATAATTTCACATTTAAAAAAAAATGAAAACATAAAAAGAATATTCCAGAATATTTCTGCTAAAAACCAAGCTAATTATTTATTTTAAAACTACGCAGTTATTTCTTATCGTCACTGCTGGCAGTAGACAGCGATAAATATATTTATTTTCCTTAAAAACGTCACAATAACACTAAAGTAAAGAGTAATGTATTTTATTTTATTTGTCTGTTTTTCTTATCTATAAAATTAAAGCAACGAAAAGTAAATAAAAAATCGCAGATCGAATTCTTTATTTTAATTATTTTGTCACTTTTTTTTTACATAATTCGAAAACACCCAACGAAACAAAAAAGTTTGAAAATAAGTTATGAAATTACGTAGAAAGGCACAACTTTTTACCTACTCATCGGAAATTGTGTCGGAAACTTGTACTCATTCCTTTTTCATGTGTGAAATTATAGATAATCATTATCTCGATCTGTAAGAATCGTAGAATTCTAAAATTCAGTGAAAGTAAAAAAATGCAAGTATCATAACATGTTAGTCGGCGTATACGACCTCTACTATCAGTACTATCTCAGTGCACGGTCAGCAAAAATTTTTTACACCCTTCGGGTGGTTTTCTTCTAACTGATTTTATATTCTTCTTTCATAAAGGTAAACTTTAGCCACATCGACGTACAGTCAGTCATTTGTCAGTAATTTTTAATACGTTCCTTCCACAGAACATAGAAACCTCTTTTTATGTTCTGTGGGCTGGACAAAGGCCGCCTCCGGCTCAACACAGAAAGATGTCCACAACAACCAGTCCTACTTCCCGCGACCTTCACCAGATCGTCGGTCTACCTAGTGAGGGGCCTGCCCACACTACGTCTTTCGGCCCATAGTCGCCACTCGAGAACTTTTCTGCCCCAGCAGCCCCTCTTGCCACTCTTAAGCAAAGCGAATGCTAGCATGAGCGAGTGACAGAATCAGAAAATTAAATAATCTGCTGGTGTCAGATTTTACCGCTTATGGGCTCTGTCATGTGAATTGTCTCAATCTGACTGACCATAACAGAAGCACAAGGAGGTTAATTTCTATAGGTCTCGCTTAAAAACTTAGTTAGACCCACAATATACTGAACTGTCCTATCCGTGACATTGACAGCAGGGCGCCACCGTCAATACCGGATCGCTGGTTCTGATTTTTGCCATGTTGGAAACTATATAATTATGTAGTTGAATGATGGTAGCGCCCCCCTGTCAATGAGTTTTGTGGGACAGTTCAGTTTGGGTCATCGTGCCTAAGGTAACGTCAAATTTAATGTCAGCCGGATTTCAGTGACCTCTTTCATGATACCTCTGGCGCGTCATAAATGTCAATGTCACCCCTCCCGTGTCGCTCTCATACCTCAGGCAGTGACTGAGTTAGACCTGTTACTCCTACTTAATCTAACTGTAACTGCGTATTTTTTCTAAATGGGTCATACAGTGGCATCTCTAGACAAATTTTGCAATAAAAATGGGTCTGATGTGTTGACTGTACCTACTTTCAAATCGAAATTCAATCCAAAAATGTAACTGCTGTCACTCATATCCTAGTTACTATAAGAATTGAGAATTGAATGAAGGTTTTCGCGATTAAAAAATCCGCCAGATGGCAATACGTAGACGCGAGGTCCAAATGCTGCATGATTGGTTATTTTTGACATGACATTAACAGAATGTCAAAATCCACCAATCACGCAGAATTTGGACGTCGCGTCTACGTATTGCCATCTGGCGGATTTTTATTATTTATTTTTTATTTATTTATTTATTTATTATTCATTATTGAGCAATTACATATTTTCGCGAAATTAATATTCGCGAAAACCCTCATTGTCTCATATCCTACTCTGAGAATTGGACCCAGGACCGCTCAGCATTGTGAGAGTTCAACTCTCGTGCGTGCGTGATAAGTACAAGCTAAGGATACAAGTTAGTTTGTATGAAGTGCTGTACCTATTTAGAAGACCGTATTGTGTATTGTTTGTTACGAGTAGCGCCAAATCTTCAGCGCTTTTGTAAATATGATCATAATTATTCATCATCATCCATTTCAACCTGAGTCGAATCTCAGGCTGAATGCGTTTTCCGATCTGTGAGAAAGTTACCCTACCACCCACGCGTGGACCAAGAGGGCATAAGCTAGTAAAAAAGTCTCAAAATCATAACTAAAAACAAAACTTTGACATCCAACAAGTGTAAACATCATCCCGTTTCAATCGATAATAAAGTACAATGTCACAAAAGTAAGGGAGAGCGCGTACTACGCAGCCAAATTAGCAAAGTCAACGGCGAAAAATGGAACTAAAATTCTCCATACTAATCTTTGCAAACCACATAGACAGTGGCGCCCTCGTACCGCGTAAACCAAAGTTCGTCTCTCACAAGGGGTCGACTGTCGATTTTACACTCCCCCGTTAATAAATTCGGCATCTCTGTCGCTCTTAAGCTGTTTACATCTGTCTGTCTCTCTCGGCATGCAAATGAAAAATCAATGTTGCACTTGTCTTGTTTGATGTAACCTCCTTATTGTTGTGGTGGAGCCCAAAGATTTTTGAGGATTGTAATTTGTATGAGATTGTCATTATGGTGACCTAATTTTGAGAGCAGATCTTCGTAGGTAGGTACTTCCAATAATTCCTACTGAGAGATTTTTCATAGTCTAATGAATGTCCTTTTGCTAATGTAAAGTAAACTAAACTAGGCAAGGAGTAGTTTTGCAGCTAGTTTATTATGAATCGGTAATAACGCCAATTTTGTACAACAGCAGGCCTATTTAAAAAAAAGATAAGTAAATACATACGTAATTCAATTAATTCGGCAAACATTTTTGAATTTCGCAATAAAATAAACTTCCATTTTTAAAATCATTCAAATTACCTTCAGCATTTTGAACCCTATCAAAACGTGATAGGGCGACAACTTTAGCACGTGGCGTCAGCTGAAAAGAACTGTTGCTAAGCGACTTTAGATTCTAACGTCCAAAACATAAAACACGTGATGGGGTTGAAACATGTGACCTTAGTTTTTTTTTACTTTCAGCCAGTGTTGTTTGTTTATTGTTTTTTTTTAATCACGTTGTATAAATGAACCTGTTTGAGTTTTAAGATTTTATCTTCATCTTTGGATTTTTTAACTGAGCAAAAAGTCGTACTTCAAGTTCAAACACTATTTTTTAATTCACATGCGATATAATAACAATCACTTACAAATGCATAATTACCTACTATAAAATTATCCTACAGGGTTCGAACCTAGACCAATTTGCGCTCGAGGCTAAACCACTACGCCATCGGTCTCTACTGCCAATCGCCACATCAATCTATGTGGGCCAAATACCTATTCGTAATAATACAATGAGGGCTATCGTTTTTATACTTAACAGTTGGCACCCCTGGCGATAGACAGGACCTTACTCTACAGTGGCGCCATCTTAATGAGTGCAATTGCGATAGTCCTCCTACCACTTTAGCGCTCACCAGTTGGTGCCACTGTCTTCGCTACTAGCAAGTGACAGGACCTTACTCTACAATGGCGCTAACTGGTGAGCGCTAAAACGATAGACCTCTACTTGAAATAGGTTCAAGTAAGTTATTCTACGGTAGAAGCTAAGTAATTGAAACATCAGGTGCTTTCAGCTGGAAATCGAACCCACGACACCATCTAATAGACAGACATGTAAATTATTTCGAAGTAAACAAAAATAATGAACGAATTTTGATGAAACTTCACAACAATTCTCTGGTGAAATGGGTGATCCTACACTATAATCTAGTAACTTTAAAATATCATCTTACTTACATGTAGGTACCACTTTCAAGCGAAATAAATGATTTGATTTGATTCTCTAGTTTATGCTTCATCATCAAACAAATACAAAGTAGGCCGTCTTGTCACTAGAATGCGATCTCTTCCAACCCAGAAAGAAGACAGGTGACTTAGTTAAGAGTTAAAACAATCAAAATATCACAGGTTCCGTTGTTTATATTTTAAACTACAAAACCTAGTCATCTCTAACTTTCGTCACAAAAGATAATGCAAGCAAACCCGAAGCCAGCGCCTAGTTCAATAACACAGACAAAAAATACTACGTACACATACATACTGTATTCGCATGAACATTTTCACTTGGAGTTTACTGTGCTCGTGTGTGTTTCGTGCTTCGTTTGATCGAGCGAGTTGACTTGCTAATATATGTTCTACTTTTCTTTCTAATATTAAAAATGAAAAAGTTTGTGAGTTAAGTTTGCCTGTTTATGTGGGCAAAAACGATTTAAAATAAATATTTTTCTATTATTTCAACAGTATTATTTTTATACAAATGGTGACAATAAAAATAGCCCACTGGTATCGGTGAAGCCGTGGGCAAAAGCTTGTATTATAAAATGTAACTTTGTAATAATGAATGGGTGGGTGAGTGTAATGTCACTCTTTTACGCTTAAACTATAGTTTTTTTTTATGTGATAGGTGGCAGACTAGCTGACGGATTACCTGATGGTAAGCAATTGCCGTCGCGGCGTCGCCCATGTACACCCGCAACATCCGCAAGATAGCTTTTAGAGAATACCATACTTCAACGCCATTAAGTTCGCCTTTTGTACTGTAATTTTGTGTGCAATATTTTTTTAATAAATAAAACAATTTTATTTATCTACACTATAATTAATAATATTATAAAGAGGAAAACTTTGTTTGGTTGTAATGAATAGGCTCAAAAACTACTGGACCGTTTTTAAAAATTCTTTCACCATTCGAAAGCTACATTATCCACGAGTAACATAGGCTACATTTTATTTCGGAAAAAAATCATCATCATCATTTCAGCCACAGGACGTCCACTGCTGAACATAGGCCTCCCCCAATGACTTCCACATCGCACGGTTGGTAGCGGCCTGCATCCAGCGCCTTCCCGCTACCTTTATCAGGTCATCGGTCCACCTTGTGGGTGGACGTCCCACGCTGCGTTTTCCGGTACGTGGCCTCCATTCCAGAACCTTGCTGCCCCATCGGCCATCGGAAAAAAATAGGGTTCCGTAAAATATTTGGGTTTTTCGGAGACCACGCGGGTGAAGTCGCGGGCGGAAAGCTAGTGACTTGATAAGGAGACACAGGGAAATCATAAGATAGTTTTTACACCGGTTTTTGAACCGGGACAACATGGACGCCTTATAGGCATTTATAGGCTTTCTGTGACCAAAGTCATGGGCAAAAGCTACTAAGCCAAATAAAATACATAATAGGGTATTTCTTGGCGGGCAAGTGAAGCGTCATAGTGGATTATTAAGCTTTAAATATTTGCGAACGAACAAAACAGTACAATATTTTTCATCAAATTCTTTCAAGAACTCTGCATGAAGTAGGGATGTTGCGAATATTCGCATCCGCATCCGCATATGCGGAACATTCGCATTGATTTTTTTATTTTTTATTATTTTATTTAAAACAAGTTACATAGCATTTATATTAATGATAACTATTGACGGTGTCACAAAAACCAGTTTTGGTTTTACTGTGCACCGCTGATTCGACATCAGACTCAATCATTCAGAGCATATTATAAAGTTAAATATTTTACTGCGCGCGAGTACCACTCCGGCCGATCATTATGATGACGCGGTGCTATCATGTCTTGTTAGCTCACACGGGGTGATTTTTTGCGTTTTAGTTTCAGTTATTTCTGCTGTGTGAGACAAGGCTAAGAAATAATGCTTAAGTTTAGTTTTTATGTTTTGGACCGTTATTTCACTTTTTAATGTAGCGGGTAATTCATTGATTAATTTAGGTATTTGATATTGCAATAATTGTTTTCCATATACATTTTTGTAGTCAGGCAAAAGAAGCGTAGTGTTTTGTGTGCTACGTGTTTTGTCACTACGGTAGACATATATTTTATAATCTTCAGTGAAAAAGTGTTCACTGAGGAGTAGACATTTAACCTGGTCGTGTACTGGTAGTATTTTGCAATAATAGAAAAGTTCGTGATAATTATTTTCAAACTTAGGTTTAATTTTTTTAGGTACAATGGTTTTTAATAATCTTAGTTGTAGTGTATATATTGAGTCTAGGTGAGTTTTACAGGTTCTACCATAACTGCTAAGACCATAATGAATTGTGGTTTCTGCTAGAGCCATGTATAAGTGTAGAAGTGATGTGTACGGGATTTTACTCTTCACAAGAGTAAACCTAGCCAACATTGCTCGTAGTTTGTCACATACATAGTTTATATGTTCGGTCCATTTCAGTCGATCGTCAATCAGTAAACCCAGGTACTTTTGTGTCTTAACAACTTCAACAGGCTTGCATAAACATTTAGGGGAATTCCCATGCAAACAGGTATGATTATGTGCAAACAGGGTAAGATCACGATCTATTCTATTTTGACTAGAGCTGATATACATTAGTTTCGTCTTGTCAGCATTTAGGACAAGACCTGCATCGTGTGACCATTTAGAAAGCTGTGTGAAGTCCGTTTGCAGTTCCCTAAGAGCCAGGTCAATACTCTTGTTAGCTGCTATAAGGCATGTGTCATCTGCAAATTGATATATTTCGCAGTTCTTGACCGTATTAACTGCATCGTTAACGTAAGTGATGTAGTGAAGTGGCCCAAGAACAGATCCCTGTGCCGTGCCATCTGTAACTTCAACTTTAGCACTAACTGAGTCTTCGACCTTAACTACATAATGATCTTTCCCTAAGATAGCTCTTACACCAGTCATTTAGTGGACCTTGTATGCCGCAGTCTGTTAGTTTCTCTATCAGAGTTTCATGTCTCAGCGTATCGAAGGCCTTACTATAGTCAATAAATACTATCAGAACATGTTTTTTATCATTAAGATGTTTATAGATACTATCTGTAAATTTTTCGAGTAGTTGCGTTGAGCTTTTTTTAGGCTGGAATCCGTATTGTTTGTCTGTAATTATATTATTGTTTTTGTAGAAAGAATAGATTTGTTTAGAAATAGCTTTTTCTACAATTTTATCTATTGTAGATAGAATTGTTATAGGGCGGTAGTTATCATAAACAGCTGTGCTTCCCTTTTTATGTATTGGCCTAACTATTTTTGACATTCGCATCCGCATCCGCATCCGCATAAATCGACGAGGATCTGATGCGGATGCGGATTTGTAGCAGGTCACGACAAGAAAGAAAGGGGCAGTCCCGGCGAGTGGCGCGCGTCAACCGAATGTGTTGATTGACCAATAGGAAAGCAATGATTTTTGTTTTTGGACCTCAGTGAATCGGTGACGGTGGCGCGTCTTGCTATTGTTTTGTTGTAATTACTAGTGAGTAGTTGTGACAAGTGACTTCATGCCATGAAGTGCCACATTTAAGTAATTAAAGTCGTACAATATTAGTATTTTCGGATTTTTCTGCAACTTAGCTTTAAAAAAGCGCTTTTACATGTCCTAGCTAGTCCCTATTGAGAGACTCTAACAAATTGACGATAGCTTTTTTCATGGATATTTAATGTCACAAAGATCAATTAACAGTATTATTAAAATATAGCAATTATAAAACATTATCTACTCTACTTATTGTGTTGAACAACTATTTACAATAATAATTGAAATAATTGTGTTTCCTGGGTAAGAAAAGGATTATTATAAGATAGTTGTGATTAGAAATTATACAGTAGGAGTAGGTAATGTAATTATGTCGACTATTATTTATTTTTATTACTAACCACCTAAAGTTAAAAATCCAACAATAAACATTGGTGGACGGTTCACCTGCTGGCGATTATACATAATAATTATTATGTATGTACCTATGTGTCACTCTGGTTCTCCTACGGATCTCCTCATTTCTGATTCGATCACGCAGGGAAACTCCGAGCATAGCACGCTCCATCGCTCTTTGGGTGACCTTGAGCCTTCTTATGAGGCCCATAGTAAGCGACCACGTCTCAGAGCCATACACCATCACTGGCAACACACACTGGTCAAATACTTTTGACTTGAGACACTGCGGTATTTCGGACGTGAGAATTTCGCGAAGCTTCCCGAACGCTGCCCAGCCGAGTTGGATTCGACGATTAACCCGCAGAATCGCTAAAATCAAGTGGCAGTGGGCGGGGCACATAGCTCGAAGAGCTGATGGCCGCTGGGGCAGAAAAGTTCTTGAGTGGCGACCACGAGCTGGAAGACGTAGCGTGGGCAGGCCTCCCACTAGGTGGACCGACGATCTGGTGAAGGTCGCGGGAAGTACCTGGATGCAAGCGGCGCAGGACCGGTCTTTGTGGAAATCCTTGGGGGAGGCCTTTGTCCAGCAGTGGACGTCTTTCGGCTGAAACGACGACGACGATGTACCTATGTATATCTATTTTTTATATGTGGCACTTTTTATGGCTTTGCTCTACTATGCAAAATAAAATCATTTAAATGGATTAAAAATTCAATATTAATTATCTTTTATTAAATTAAATTTTTACTATAAGCAATCGCTCTTATTTACTTATTTATCCAGCAATATCACGTTTTCCTATAAAAAGAAAAAAAAACGGATTACTTGCCCATTCTCATACTCGTTCCAGTCACAATTCCAGTAGAAAACATCGTTCGAACGCGCGCGAAACTGCTGATAGCCCCTTATCTCATCTACTACTACGTCAACAGACGCGCTCCGTCCCGCTCCCACGCCGTACATTAACATCTCGGCGTCCCGCTCGCACGCCCGAGCCTTTCACTCATTCACTCGCACGCGACCGCGGTAGCTCCATCTCGCTCTCTAATGAATTAAATCAACAACTGGCTTGGTCCCTCTCGATAGGAGATGATCTGCGTTCCATATTTGAATTTGTTTTGAAATAGGTTCGAGTTCGATTTTTGGCTGCTCATTTCACGCGGGAAAGTTATGATTATGAAATTATCATTTGTCTGGTTTTTACAGACCATTTTTAGTATCTTGTTTTAAACTAGGATTTTTAATTTTGTAACACTGATATACCTACACATTATTGACGTTTAAATCGGTGCTCTTAAATTAATTTCTTTAAATAATAAATTGTTTTTTGATTCGAATGTTAGAAAAGCAACCGGTGTGACAGTTTTGACAGATTTAGTGTTGGGGTGAAATAATTTTTGCTAATCGACTAAAATTATGAGTCGAAAAAAACTGTCAAAACATTTATGTAAACAAAAAAGTAACGAGTGTTAAGTATTTTTTTTTTATAATTAATCAATATAATAATCAGTAGTGTAATATTTATCTAGGTATAGGTAACAATGAATTGTTATAAAAAAATGAGCTTTGTTTTTCATTTATCACTTGTTACTTACTTGTTATTTTGACGTAATTTTTTTTGTACTTTACTCTGAATTTTTGTGTTTTTAAATTTTATTATCAGTTAAGTCATCTTATTTCTCTGTTGGACCGTCAAATCGTCTCGGCGTTTTAAACAGTACTCGTTGGCTTTCACTTACTTTCTCTCGACAATAGACGAATAATATTGTCTTATTTTGTATTTTTTACATTAAATTGGTGTTTTATGGTACTCGTAGGTATTAATACTTTAAAACAACCCGTATGGCTTGGCTTAAGGTAGGTAATTGGTTTTCTATTGAGTCTGAAAGCTTACATGCAAGTCAAAGTAAGATTGACTCCTCGCTCGGTAGAAATAGCTCCATCAGTTAGACGTATTGGATAGAAAATGTTGAATAAAATCAAGTGAACGTTGCAAATGTTGCAAGAGCTTTATGAAGTGAAACTAATTTCAGTTTCAAGCATATTGACTTCAAAAAATAACTGGAGAATGAAGCGTGTGTGCTTACTTAGTTTAGATACCAAGGGTTACATTGGGCTAACACCAACAGCCGATGATCACAAACTCAAGGTTTGCGCGAAAAACCCTGACATACTTCGCTCGACCTCGATGCAAGTAGTGAAATATAAAAGACAAAAATAAACTCTTATCATTCACCGTTTCTAGCTTTTAACGTACAAAAAAAGTGTAACGCTATGATATAATTCTCAGAGCTGGCCGATTAAGAAACAATGCGAAATAGCTGAAGAATTGTCATTAACGAATGCTCTTCCAAGCTCGTGCAGCTTGGCAGCGTCTCATCTCACAACGTTATTTATCGCGCGCGTTATCAAAACGACCTTAAGACGCCAAGAATCGCCACTTGACCGTCGTCAAACTTGATTTTCGTCTATTGTAACCGGCCAATGTGATTGACCTAACACAACAACCGGTTTTTACTATTAATCACTCTGACATAATCTAATCGTGTAATATATCCGAACTTGCCGCCTTCTCGCGATCCGAGCTGCTCCGAGCTCGCGCGAAGCCAGCCGAGCGTTTGACAGTTCGTCACTCGTCCGTCACACCGCGGCACACTTCTCTTATGTATTGAATTACATAGGTGCAGTACGCCGTCGCGCCGCAACTCTAGCGTTCTCTTTTCGAACTATTTACGTTGCAGTTTCAAAATTCGGTCGATCGCGATAGGCGCGGGCCGTAAGCGTGCATTTTTTCCTATCGATTCGCAACGTTAACGATAGGCGATATTTTTACGCGCAATTGGTTGTTCCGCGGCGGTCGCGCGGTGCATCGGACGTCATGTCCAGGTTTCAGGCTCGTCGCAGGGCTGTCTCACCCGCACGTGCCGCGCTGTTTACGTGTAATAGTACATCGTGCTAGCTAAGTGCGGAGTCATTGACACGACAGCGTGACACACATTCCTTGCCGAGTGACTGAGCGGCACACGTCCGCTGTTTCTTTGCTGAATTCGGTTTTTTGCGGCGCGCACCCGTTCATTGTCTAATTTCCGTGCGTTATCTGATAATTAATTGATCGTAGTGTGTGTAGTACGCGTTTGTTTGGCCCGTTATCAGTGTATCTGGGCGTGATAGCGTTCCAAGGCGGTCTCCTTGGGGTCGCAGCGAGATTTCCGCTTATTGATGATTGTGTGATCTCCTATTGTGTTGTTCGACGTGGTTTTTGTGCGGCGCTGTGTCAGTGTCAACTTTTTGCGTCTGTTTTCTGGTTATTTGCATAACTGGTTTTAATATTCAATTTATGGCTTACGCTTGGTTCTCAAAAACTATGAATAATGTAGTAAAATCATTCAAATTTTAAAATGCAGTCCAGTTATAAATTGGTGAATATTGAAAGCCTCATTTTTTTACGAAATTTTTAGCTAATGATTTTTTTTATCATTCTAAGACCTACCCACATTTTTTTGATGGGCTCCTAATAGATTCCGGTATGACCTCGATTAAACTTTCATGCGAACGTCACTATGACGTCACGTCACGTCACGTCACGCGAATTCGAAATCCAAATCCTAACTAAGTCAAAAAGTGCCGGGAGAAAATTTTCACGGACACGTCTTCAAGTTATTTTTAGTTGTTTGATTTGTACACAACGCCAAGCGTCATAGCCTACATATCTACGGGCTACGTTGCTAGCGGAATGTACATAATGTACATCTTGCACTATGTACAGCGTATATACAGATAGACATAACAATATAAGCGACGCTGCTGATGTGTGCGTGCCGGCGTAATGAGCGTTCTATGTGCTAAGAAACAGTAAAAAGTATGGCGCGAACGCGAGGAGCGGCAACGTTGCGTGCGTTCCGAGGCCTTGCCACAGTGAAAACAATAGTCATTTTTATTATTTTTGAATAATTTATTTATGCATTATGTGATGATAATGAGCTATCACTTCCAGACGAGAGGCTGACACAATTTCACCGTTCATTATTCACCAATTTCTTATTGGATTTAGCACATTTACAGTTACCTTACAGGTGAAAATAATCCACCTGCAAGCTTTACCATACTGAACATAGATTTTTTCGAACGAAAAAATGTTAAAATGGACATCTATTCAACACGCATGCCGAAAGCGTCTAAAAATCGATATAATATCAATAATAAAAAACAAACAAAGCGTACAAAAATAGCCGTAGAATAAAAAAAATAGTAACCGATGTTGACCTTTCCGAGCGCGCGTCGTTACTAGACAGCTGACGCGGCGTTGCCAAACCGCTCCAGTAGACTGCCATCCAAAACGCTTATCGCCTCTATTGTAACGCTATAACAGTCAAAATCGCGTATCACCGCAAAGTATATAAGGGATTTAGGACGTTCCTTCACGGTTAGATGACACATCTCGCGCGAAAAATTTGAAATGCTTTTTATCAGTCACGGCATTGAATAGTGCGGTTGTTTCCTCGATTGTGTTTCAACTAAATCGGGTTTTCAGTTAGCTTATTGAACTACGGAAACCAAAGTGTCCAAAGTACCTATGAATAGAGAAGCTATTTAGAATAAAAAAAAACTATTTATTAGTGTGTAAAAATAATATTTATTTAAATATAAGTGTGATAACTAAAAAGTGCAATAAAGCAACCGAGTGCAATATAAAAGTACCAGGCTCGCATAAAACAGTGGTAGTGTTGACCAATGGTGATGGCTCGGTGACAAAGTGGCCTACATGCCAGTGGCGCTGGGCTCGCTCGGCGGCGAGGGCGAGTACCGCGAGTACGGCCACCATCTCTCGCCGCACCACCCCCCGCACCCCCACCACCCGCACGTGTACCACGAGTATGCGCCGCCGCCGCCGCTGTACCACCCCGCGCCGGACCCTTACTTTGGCAGGTGAGCAGCCGACGAGCGACTGATGAGAGCTTAGTGTGAGCAGCCGAAGAGCGACTGATGAGAGCTTAGTGTGAGCAGCCAAAGAGCGACTGATGAGAGCTTAGTGTGAGCAGCCGAAGAGCGACTGATGAGAGCTTAGTGTGAGCAGCCAAAGAGCGGCTGATGAGATGGCAAGGTGTAGCTTACGCCTGTATTCACAAACATTACTATGAGGTCTCACAGTGCGCGTGGATGCACAGGGTGACACACAAACCAATCACAGAGCTCCATTCAATGCTGTGCGTTCGATTTGCTGCTTCTCATAAGCAAGTATCGTTTGTGAATACAGGTGTAAGTTTCTTGCACCAGTTCTGATGATGGCAAGGTGTAGCTTAGGTAGTATCTTCCGCCACTTCTAAGCACCAGCCCACATGTTGTCCCGAAGTGGTGGTAGGGCAAACTAATTTGGGACGTGGATTTTCCTGGAAACTGTTAAATAAATGATTTGATTTGACTTAGTCACAAACCGGCAGATGACCAGAAGCTGCCTAATGCTAGATGCCAGCAGAAAAAAAGATGCCAGCTGATGCCTCAAAAGTGCCAAAATACTGGTCAAAACCTACCTACTCAGACAGTTGGTTCTCAGTCATTATAAAGAAAAAAAAATTTTAGGTCTCAATAAAAAATATTCTAAGTATGTTTTAATTTACTGCAGGGTTTAATCAATCAATGAATCAGAAATAATTGTCCTATAATGACCTAATGAGTTCTACAACGGTAGTATATCAGCCACATACAAACCACCACCAGTAAAGATTGCTAGCTGCCTCTATACAAAGATTTTAATGGAACACTATCTCATCTAGCGAATCGAACTTATGAGTTGCGTACTCTAGAAAATGCAAGTTTATCGACCATCAACATCCTGAGTCTGACATTACAAATTCATAATAATTCTATGATGTCAAAGTGCTCATTCCTTTTGATTATCAAAGACATTCGTAGTTATCATAACTATTATGTCAAAGTAGGTAAACGATAAGGAATGGATAAACTGTTTGAGTATTACTTGTCGACTTTATTTTGCATCAATGAGAATTTCCGCTTTGTATTTCCTCACAACCACGATTGTGTTTTGTTTATATTTAATCAAGAACTTACGAAATAGATTAACAAATTATGTTCGTCGAATTTTTAACAGCTTTTATAGTAAACAAAAACTGACGAGACTATCAAAGATTAAAGGCAGTATTTAAAATTACATCACAACTGACACGAGTACACGACCGATGAAGACAAAAATATTACTTATTAATTCTCATAGTTATTATAATGTTACGTCATTAAGCTTGCTGAAATATGCAGAAATACGATAACAACCGTATTTTACTATAATATTCTCTCAATTAAAAATTAGACAAGGTCAAAACAGTCGTACCGACATTGAAACGACCAAAAATAATTAATTTAATCACAGTATCGTGATCATGCTATGCAGTTAGCTGTGTTCCCTGTGATGCGTCAGACAGAAGCCAGTAAAATGTCTGAATCAAATTAGGGTTACATTTTATTGCGATGCTTTCTCTATTTTGTTTTACTAGCTTTCGTAATCAGACGGCTTGATTTAAATTATGTAATTTACTAGATTCAGACCGACACTAAATTGTATTATTCAACCGTCAAATTGTATTACATTTGAGGAAAGTCAAGATAGTAACTTGATTTCTGACAACTAGGTATTCACAATTACCAAATTTTATTTTTGATTTCAGGCGGCACGAATTTACAAATCGATTATGACTAATAGAATGACTTCCTTTTTTTCCTCATTCCCATAATTAAGTTACCGCATCCGTATTTTAAATCAAAACTAATTATTTAAAATTTTTGTAATCACAGTAACCCATATTTAAATACATTAAATCACAATAAAATAATTACATCCAAAATAAAAGTAACATCGACCGACATAAATAATAGTGATGTATCCTGCAAGTTATAATCGAGGAAATTTTGGAAAGCTTGTAAGGTGTCATCATCATTATTATAAGCCGCTAGCGCCATCTGTTGCGAGTTATGCAAAACATGTGCTTGTTGAAATCGCTCATAGATGGCGCTACTGTATCGTAACTGTTCGAAAAAATGAATTTCGAAATTAGACAATATTTTTATTTTCAATATTTTCTTTTGCTCTATTAATATTATTATCATAACATTATTTTGAGTACAAAAAATCTCTAACATTTTTTGCTAGGTACATAACCGTAATATTGACGGATAGTTCATCAATCAATTTGAGTTACATAATGACTACATTATTTTATATTTTTCTTTTGCTGTTTCGTAATATTCTAGATGGTCTACATCGTAGTAGAGTAGGTACTACCACAGAATAAGTTATTGGTACTATAGATGACCCACGCTGAACTGTCCCACCAAACTCAATGACAGGGGGGCACTACCATCGTTCAACTATATTATGGTTTCCAACATGGCAAAAATCAGAACCAGCGATCCGGTATTGACGGTGGCGCCCCACTGTCAATGTCATGGATAGGACAGTTCAGTATTTTGGAACTATATAACTCGTATAGCTTATCTATGACGCGGTTCACGCGGTATTGTATGTTTTTAAGCAAAAAATTTCCAAGTTCGATTACCTACCTATTCCGATTTTATACTGAATGTTTATTATTTTTTTTACAATTATTAACACAACAGTGTTATCTAAGCCTATTAAATGTTCTTTCTTTTGTTTTTCATTTCGATTTTTTAGTATTTAGCATTTTATTCACGTGTATTCTTTCCTTTCTTCCAGACGACACGCGCCATACTTCGGCCAGCCAGACTACAGAGTTTATGAACTCAATAAGCGGTTACAACAGAGGACAGAGGTTTGTACCAGTTATAATACTTCTACTCTTAGGCTGAGTTGCGCCATCTTTCTTTGACAAACGTCAAAAATCAGTCAAACTCCATACCAAAAGCACCGGTTAATGTTACGGTGTGTACCGTCAGGACAAAATAAGGTGGTGTAACTGGGCTTTAGGCTGATTTGCAACACCTAACTTTAAAGTTAACCGTAACTATAACGATAACCGGTGTTTTTATGTATGGATATTCAAAGTTGTTGGGGGCCCCATCAAAAAAGGTCATGTATTAATTATATTATGGGATGGGACCCTTTTTTCATCCAAAAAAGATTCATTGCATAATTATAGAACTTCAGGCATCTGCCTAGATGCCTACTCTATCTATTCGAAAGTCCGGCACTGGGGCCCCTGTATTCCGGGGCCCCGTATCATTGATACGGTAGATACGGCGGTAGCTAACTGCTAAGTAGGTACGCCCCTGAGTCTTACCGCTAAGTACTGGGTAACTGGGCTACGTTAAATACTTGTCACTTATTGCCGATAGAGGCGCCCCTGGCGCATTTTTAGACTGGAGCAGTGAACAAATTAAATTTTACTGACCATGATTACTTCTATCTTTATATTATAAGACTAATTTGTACGCCACTCATAGGCCAAACAGAGCTCTACTCATTCCACATGTTCACCTATGTTTTTACAATTAAATGCTTTGATTAATTGATTGCTTGATTCCCTGTGTCTTTGTGAATCATGTTATTGATGAGGGCTACTGTATGTCACTAAATAGTTACTGTACCTCTAGCATGAACAACTTTCGTCTTCGAATCGTTTGCGTATTCAACAAAATTCGATACTCAACCTTCGAATTAAACGATAACGTGACAATTCTGATTGTCAAAATAAGTTTCATGCAACTATTTATTTCTCATTATCTCATACTAAACTATTATTATTAAGTAACATGGTAGCAAATAGCATAGCAATCCCGTCAGTAATAATAATAATTTTGTTAGTGACCATGAAAGTTTAAAACAATATCTCATACTAAGTTCACTTTACGACACGTTCACAAGGGCGCTGTTTTAGTTTTCGTATTAAATCTTTTGATGGCGATTCGAATACGCAAACGATTCGAAATCGAAAGTTTTTCGTGTTAGAGGTAAGTGATGAGAAGGCGATAGGCTCACCAGTTGGCGCTACTGTCTTAGCTACAAGCAAGTGACAGTTCTTTACAGTGGCGCCAACTAGTGACTGAGTTTCTTGCGCTGCTTCTTCTCTCAGCACTGGCCTCAAAGAGTAAAATAATTATACTGGCCTATTTATTGTCCCGAAGCAGTGGTGGGGTTAATACTGGGACATGCAAAAGTGCTTTTTAAAAGCCTACTTGTTTAAATAAATGAGTTATTTTATGAGTTTTTAGTGTACGGTAGCTCTCCCTCATCGCTACTAGAAGTGATTACTTATCATAAAAATTGATAATAGCCATGATTTGTATTAATAAAATAATTTTAATTGATTTCAGGACTCAGATAATTTATGGTGGGACGCGTTCGCGACGGAGTTTTTTGAAGACGACGCGACACTCACGCTCACATTTTGTTTAGAAGATGGCCCTAAAAGATACAGTAAGTTGACATAATTTATTCTGTATAGCTTGTCCAATAATAATTATATTATACCTCTACTGGACCTTACTCAACCTTCTTTAGACCTTACTCGCTAGGGGCGCCAAAATTGGTAAGTGTAAACAAGGACCGTTACTTGTAATGATTTTGCGCTTAGCAGTTGTTGGCGCCACTGTCCTTCATTAACGTGACATCCAACTTGATCACTGACGGCCGATGGGGCAGTAAGGTTCTGGAGTGGAAGGCACGTACCGGCAAGCGCAGCGTATGACATCCACCTTTGGGTGGTGGATTGACTCATAGGTAGCAAGAAGGCACTAGATGCAGGCCGGTACCAACCGGCCAATATGGAAATCATTGGGGACGGTGCGGAAAAGTGTGTTGCAATACGGAGTTTTATGCAAAGAATACTGACCGCCTCGAGTTGATAGATTACCGTTTCCGGGTTGACAAGTGTACTCCGTCCTTTCATCATCATCATCAGGTCATTTAGTCTCCACTGCAGGAGCACGACCCTCTAATTTACCAGCAAATGGAGGATTTGGCCAACACTACCCACGCTGGCCCGTCTTCGTCCTTTCGTTCGTTCGTTCGTGTCAGCCAAATGACGTCCACTGCTGGACAAAGGCCTCCCCCAAGGTTTTCCACAATGCACGGTCCTGCGCTGCCCGCATCCAGGCTCTTCCCGCGACCTTTACCAGATCATCGGTCCACCTAGTAGGAGACCTGCCCACGCTACGTCTTCCAGCCCGTGGTCGCAACTTGAGAACTTTTCTGCCCCAACGGCCATCGTCTCTACGAGCTATGTGCCCCGCCCACTGCCACTTGATTTTAGCGATTCTGCGAGCTATGTCGGTCACTTTGGTTCTCCTGCGGATCTCCTCATTTCTGATTCGATCACGCAGGGAAACTCCAAGCTTCGTCCTTTATTTGTAACTAATTGGAACTTTTCTCATCTTCCAGCGATAGGAAGGACGCTCATACCGCGCTACTTCCGCAGTATATACGAGGGCGGCGTCTCGGAGTTGTACTACACGATGCGGCAGCCGAAGGAATCCTTCCACAACACCAGCATCACGCTGGACTGCGACCACTGTACCATGGTCACCCATCACGGGAAGCCCATGTTCACTAAAGTAAGTTCGCTGCTTCCATTCCTTAGTTTGTTCAGCCAAATGACGTCCACTGCTGGACAAAGGGTCCCCCCAAGCATTTCCACAATGACCAGTCGTGCTTTGCACTGTACATCGTTGCTTTAAGTAACTTAAACTAACCGCATCCTAATCGGTGAACCCGTTCAAGAGCTAAGACCTTAAATGGCTGAAAAACCTATTTTATTGGTTCACCTAAGCTGTCTATGAGCTATAGTACCATGGTCACCCATCACGGGAAGCCCATGTTCACTAAGGTAAGTTGGCTTAGCTTTTTCAAAAAAACACATTTAAAACGGTTACCAATAAACCTAGCTTTTTACAAGAATGTCTCGAATAAAGTTTGTCTTTGTAGAGGCATGCCTTAGCTATGGTCTGGTCGCAGAGCACGTAGAATTTTGTCCAATGACCCCAAGAAGCTACCCATCCTTATTGCTCACGTGTAATTATATTACTGTCGCGCTCACACACTCACTGCTGCTGCCCGTCGCACAGTCGTGACAGCAGCTTGGGGTCATTGGACAAAATTCTACGTGCTCAGCGACCAGACTTTAGTACAAACCTACTTGATTGGAGAGTCTAGATTGTCTTTTAGTCCCCCTTTGGTCTTTTTGGGCCATCCCTCTAGATACTTGTCCATGGCTCTACGTGCTCACAGCGTACGAACCGATTTTTTTTAGAGCGCATAGGTACTGCTCGAGGCTCTTTCTCCTTTGCGCTATACTTTGCTCCCTAATTTTCCCTAATCCGGTCCTCTTCTGTGACTTAACACCAAAAAAATGGTACCAAGCGGGGCTGCTTTCGTTGATTAAAAATAGGGTAAACCAGAGAGTGATTGCCCACTGGTAGTGATTGCCCGCTTTAAGAATAATATTGTCAGGTGCTGACTTTGAATCACTCTAGTTAGATTTGAATTTACTAAGTAGATGGCTCCGAGATCAATGTACAGTAGATTTAAAATTTACAATAGGAAACACTAAAAAAAAACAGTTATGGCGGATTATGTCAAGACGGGTGAAAATGTTACTCAAATAGGTAAAGACTTTATAGCCTGACCAGGAACATAAAAACCCTGGCATAGTGGCGCGTCAATTGCATTTGATAGTGCAACACTGAGTACAGTCGTACCTGTGTTAAATTAATAGGCTAACTTTATGTATCAGGATTCAGGATTACGGGTTTTAATGAATTAACGAAAACATATTATTATAGGTAACCTGGTTTAAATAAATTAAATGAAACCATCAATCGAGCTAGTAGGATTTATTTTATTATTCATCAATAATCAAATTCAGAACTTGAATATTCAACTGCAATGTCTGCTCATGAACGCTTCAAACTCGGTACTTCTTTCCCAATTCCATAAAATTCAACACTTAGAAAGTGACAAAAATTTTTAAAATAGGTAGTTGAAACAAACCACAGCTAATTTTCATAGTGGACTGTACTATACGATACACATGTCAGTCAATTTGACAACCTTTGTCGGAAACATTATTCAATGAAAATATTGTCCAAACCCTTAGTATTTCTCTTCGTCAAATACTTTAACACATTGTGAACCACTTTTCTTTCACGACTATAAAAAGATTTTAGCAATTTAATTCACAAAATCAGTTGCGTACATTTAAAATAAAGTTTGTTTACACTTTGACAGCAATAGACTGACATGCAAGGTGACATGACAATGAAGTTTTCAGTTACTGTTGCCATTAAAAGAAATTAGTACCATTAGTTTTCCGCAACATGGCGAGGGTTTTTATGTTCCTGGTCAGGCTATAACAATTTTACTAAGGAATTACTTGCTTAGAGGTTAATTTTTTTTTGCAAGTTATTTAATATTCAACTAATGGTGTATAGTCATGATGAAATTATAAGTGTTTTCTCCATTATCAATGAAAATAACTGATAAAATTTGATTTCTAACGGTCATTTTAACGGTGGGTAATCACTGCACGTAAATCTGTATATTTTTAGTTATTGCCCACCGTCATTTCAGTTATTGCCATATGTTAATGTATAGTTATTGCCCAGGGCAATTATTATTAGAGTGTTGCCACCATGCAGTAGCAGTGTTTAAGATGCTCATTGCTAGACTTGTTTTGCAATTTACAGGCATAAATATTTAAATGGCTTTTAATGTTTCATTTTCAGTATGCCAAAGACTCCAAAAGTTCAATATAGCATAGAAAATTTGCAAAAAGCGATCGAAGCTGTACTTGATGTATCTAACAATTTATCTACAAGATAAATTGCTGAAAAATATGGTTTGGCTTGAAAAAATTGATAAAAATTCAAACGAAAATACAAAAAATGAAAATCCTACGTTAAATCTACTAGTGAAAATGTTAATTGTAAGGAAATAGATACAACTTTAGGGAAGAATAACCAACATCAGCTCAAGAAATATTTGATAATATGTTAATAAGGCCAAACGCAATTTATTTTGAAATTTTGAAGACTGTACTACTAGAATTTAAGTTTAATGTTTTGTTTTATTTATTTAAAGCCTATTTTGTCATTTTTGATTATTGATTATTTTGTTTAAAGATACTGGGCAATTACTGTGCTTTGATGTGGGCAATTAGTGTATGTAATGGGCAATGACTGTACTTTTTGGAGGATTTTAAATTTATTTCAATATTTTCTAAGTTACGTAAGTTTTAACTAAAAACTGTTAATATTCTGTTTAACAGTTTATTGAGTTATAAGAAAAAAGTCATAAATGGTCGATAATTAAAATACTTTCTTTAATTTTTCATCTCAATGAGTTTGAAATCTTTAAGTGGGCAATAGCTATACGGTTTACCCTAATATCTTCTTCGCAAAACGAGCGCGGTCCCTTTGGGCAGTTGATACCACCAATAATAGCTACTGTATCTTATTACTAGTAATCATCAGGCATCGCTGGCAAGCGTCAACTGGATGACTACGGTAAACCCCTATCGTTTTTGCATTTCCTAGTTGGTGCCACTGTTAAAGTTGCTAGGTTTTTAAGGTATGGATCAATTGCAGAAACACTCAAATGTATTACTATCATACGATCCGAGAATTCATACCATCCTAGACTGCATCTTACTTAACCCCAGGTGCGATTGCGGTCAAATACCTGCCTGTCATGCATAAAAAACATGTTTAAAGTGCCTTGGACATCAGAGTCCTTATGGTCAAGTGTTGATAATGATTTAACCTATACCTCACCTCGTTCCAGGTATACCTGCCTTGTCATGTATAAAAAAAATTTTTAAAGCGCCTTGGACATCAGAGTCCTTGTGGTCAAGTGGTCAAGTGTTGATAATGATTTAACCTATACCTCACCTCGTTCCAGGTATACCTGCCTTGTCATGCATAAAAAAATGTTTGAAGTGCCTTGGACATCAGAGTCCTTATGGTCAAGTGTTAACAATGATTTAACCTATACCTCACCTCGTTCCAGGTATGCACAGAAGGCCGGTTAATCCTGGAGTTCACATTCGACGATCTAATGAGGATCAAGTCGTGGCACATGGCGGTGCGAGCGCACCGGGAGCTCATCCCGCGCCAGGCCGTGCACCCGCCCGACCACGCGGCCTTGGATCAACTGGCCAAGAACATCACGCGGCAAGGAATCACTAACTCCACACTGAACTACTTGCGGGTGAGTTATGCGTGCCTAGTACTTTTATGGTTCATAATTTCAGCCATAGGACGTCCATTGCTGAACGTAGGCCACTCCATATTGACCGGGTAGCGTCCTGGATCTAGCCAGCGCCCTCCTGTTACCTTTATGAAGTCACTAGTTGGCGCCACTGTAGAGAAAGGTCATTGTCACGTGTCACTTACTAGTGGCGAGGACAGTGGCGCCCGACCACGCGGCCCTGGATCAACTGGCCAAGAACATCACGCGGCAAGGGATCACCAACTCCACACTGAATTACTTGCGGGTGAGTTATGCGCGCCTGGTACTTTATTTCAGGCATATGGCGTCCAGTGCTGAATATAGGCTTCCCCCAATGATTTCCATATTGACTGGGTAGCGACCTGCATCCAGTGGCATCCTGCTACCTTTATCAGGTCGTCGGTCCACCTTATGGGTGGACGCCCCATGCGCTTTCAGGTTACGTGGCCTCCACTCCAGAACCTTGATGCCCCTTGCGGTTGAATTATGCGCGCCTGGTACTTTGAAAAGTCTGAAAAGGCTTGCTATCACGTGAGCACGTGTTCGTCCTCCCATAGATTTCCGCCGAACTTCGCTTCGCTTTTTAGGGTTGTTATATAAAATAATTATAAGGGCTCGCCCACGGCGACTTTTTGTGTAGCGATGCAGTCGCGCTGCTGTAGCGCGTTAGTAGCGCGGCATCGCTTCTGTAGTGCGTTGCAAATGCGACTAACGCGCGTTTGTAGCGATGCTGATGAAAAAGTCGCCGTGGGCGAGGGCCCCTAATACCTAACCAGAATTGAAGTATCTTAGTGCTTCTTTTGTAAAAAAAAAACGCTTCTATAACTTAGCTGTCTGTTTGTCCCCAGTTATGCGTGATACTAGAACCGATGCAGGAGCTGATGTCTCGACACAAGGCGTACGCGCTGTCACCGCGAGACTGCCTCAAGACCACGCTGTTCCAGAAGTGGCAGCGGATGGTGGCGCCCCCTGGTGAGTTGCGACTTGAGACCTTGTGTCTGGTACTATAGGAGCTAATGTCGCACACAAGGCGCACGCGCTGTCGCCGCGAGACTGCCTCAAGACCACGCTGTTCCAGAAGTGGCAGCGGATGGTGGCGCCCCCTGGTGAGTTGCGACTTGAGACCTTGTGTCTGGTACTATAGGAGCTAATGTCGCACACAAGCACGCGCTGTCGCCGCGAGACTGCCTCAAGACCACGCTGTTCCAGAAGTGGCAGCGGATGGTGGCGCCCCCTGGTGAGTTGCGACTTGAGACCTTGTGTCTGGTACTATAGGAGCTAATGTCGCACACAAGGCGCACGCGCTGTCGCCGCGAGACTGCCTCAAGACCACGCTGTTCCAGAAGTGGCAGCGGATGGTGGCGCCCCCTGGTGAGTTGCGACTTGAGACCTTGTGTCTGGTACTATAGGAGCTAATGTCGCACACAAGCACGCGCTGTCGCCGCGAGACTGCCTCAAGACCACGCTGTTCCAGAAGTGGCAGCGGATGGTGGCGCCCCCTGGTGAGTTGCGACTTGAGACCTTGTGTCTGGTACTATAGGAGCTAATGTCGCACACAAGCACGCGCTGTCGCCGCGAGACTGCCTCAAGACCACGCTGTTCCAGAAGTGGCAGCGGATGGTGGCGCCCCCTGGTGAGTTGCGACTTGAGACCTTGTGTCTGGTACTATAGGAGCTAATGTCGCACACAAGCACGCGCTGTCGCCGCGAGACTGCCTCAAGACCACGCTGTTCCAGAAGTGGCAGCGGATGGTGGCGCCCCCTGGTGAGTTGCGACTTGAGACCTTGTGTCTGGTACTATAGGAGCTAATGTCGCACACAAGGCGCACGCGCTGTCGCCGCGAGACTGCCTCAAGACCACGCTGTTCCAGAAGTGGCAGCGGATGGTGGCGCCCCCTGGTGAGTTGCGACTTGAGACCTTGTGTCTGTTACCATTATGTTCTCTAGCACGAAAAACTTTCGAGTTCGAATCGTTTGCGTATTCGAATCGCCATCAAAAGATTTAGTACGAAAACTACAACAGCGCCCGTGTTAACTTGTCGTAAAGTGAACTTAGTATGAGAAATGGTTGCGGGTATTTCGCCAAAAATGGTCAATTTTGCCTAATTTCCTTGGTACGAAATATATTTTTGTTTTTAACTATTTTTAGTTTCCCATTGTATTAAGTAACAAAAACTAAGCTAATATATCTAAAAGGGGTGTCATAATTCGTTTTAGAAACAAAGTTATAAGGTCATGAATTTTTGGTAGCCAAGGAAATTATTATAAATATTATTTTCTCTAAGTTTTCTTCTGTGGTTTGCTTTTTTTTTGTTCGACCCATTTTTGTGTACCTTTGCAAGCAAACATACCAATGAATATTGTATCATTACGACCTTTTTACACAAGTAAAGAAGATAAATTCAGTAGATTGAGCTAAGAGTTAAAAACAAGTTGTTCTATATCTATTCTGATACCCATTTCTTAAAATGTAAATTTTAAACTTATTCCAATAAAGAAATACTCAAAATTTGACTTTACGCCGAATTAAAAATGGTCTTTTATAATTTCCTAGGCCTTTTTATGCCACGGAAAACAAGGAAATTAGGGCCAAAGAAATTAGATTTATGCCTAAAAGAGACCACAGACAAAAACCTATTTACCCTATGCATTTACTATTTAAATCGTGGGTTTACCCCTACAGACACAACATCTGTGTAAATATACAATAAAATTAATCCATTGTTTAGCTGCAAAAAACCATCCAAAGAAATTGACTTTTTAGTAAACAAAAACCCAAGGAGGGACCTACTTATGCGATTTGTCGCGAAACTGTTCAACGAAGTACTGTCTTGCCTCGATGGCCTCTTGGGACGAAATGGCCGAGTGTAACGGTGCAGTGCATTACATTCTAAGTTATTTCGTTTCGTTACTACAATGGTCGAAAAGAAGACCCAGGGAAATTATACTTTTGACTCGGACAAGAACTTAACTTCACTTTATTTCCTTCCTTTAAGTATTTGACATTTAAAGTTTTTATTTTCCGATAGCCAAACGTTTCTCAAATATAAAGAGAGTTCTATTAGAATGAAATTACGCTTCAATTTGTTATAATGTGCCTTCATTTTGGCAAACAACAGTAATGGACATAACAAGGAAATTAGAAAAACTACTTTTGATTAAGTTTTTCTACGGTATTATTTGTAGTTTCTGCTATTGTAATAGCAAAAACAAATAAAACTTTTGATTAACTTTCCCATAAAAATAGTTTTATACATATAAATATAAAAAAACATGTGTTCGCCTGCCTGGACACAGAAAATTTACTGTTTCGGCGAAATACCCTTGCACGAAACTTATTTTGGGAATCAAAATTGTCACATTATCGTTTAATTCGAAGGTTGAGTTTCGAATTTTGTCGAATACGCAAACGATTCGAAGACGAAAATTGTTCAAGTGCTAGAGGAACTTATTATATCGCGTCAGCTGAGCGTTTGTTCACTGATTTTTAGAGAGAAGAAGTTATATTTATATTTTTTTAACTTAATAACTGATTAGTATGTAAAACCCACACCCACACCCGGGTATCTGCTGAAAGTCTGTGTCGAAAACTTTCCGCTCCTAGTTGATCGTAACATGATGTAGCTTAGAGGCTACCTCGATATTATTTTATGTAGAACAAGACAAGTATTTCATCGCAATCGCACCATTATAAGTGTGGGCTATCAAACAAAAATAATTTTTCAAATTGATCTTGTGCAAACTTTCATTATGAGAGCGTATCTCATCTTAAAGGCCGACAACGTTCTTGTAACTCCCCTAGTGCTGCAGGTGTCTATGGGTGAGGGTAATCACTTAAGGTTCAGCCAAATCAACGCGTTGACTGAATCTTTATTCCTCCATCGCTGCCTCCTGTCCTGTCCCATAAAAAAAATCGGGCCAGTAGTTCCCGAGATTATCACTTTCAACCAAACAAACTTCTCAGCTTTATACTTAGATTAATAAAACCTAGATGGATAGTCTTCATACAAATGCTTCGTCAAGAGTGAGGCAAAAATCTTATGTCATTAGTGTCAATTTTGTTGGGGAGTGTAGACAGTGAAGGCGATTTTCCCGAAAGTAGGGAAATTTTTAATACGTTTTTAATTATTTCATAATTAACAAAAACAAAACGCATCATGTACTTACTTATTTATTGAATTCAAAGTACCTACCTAATAACAATAAGATAAATCGACTTAAAAGTCTCGATTTCATAAAAAAAGGAAGTGTATTTGTACGGCGAACAATTGGGAAATAAATTTTCTTGTTAGGTACTGGTATCATTCCCGTATTTAATTTTTGAAAGCCAAATTCAAGCAAATTACGCGTCGAATTGTAGTACTTACGTACTTATGAAATGTAACACTGGTCACTTTCTTTCGTTTTTCTGATGTATTTTAGACACCCTTTCACAGCACAAACCGTTTTAATTAATTAAAATTCGTCGGACGTGTTTACCAATTTTTCACTTTGACAGTTCGTGTGACGTTTACGGGTGAGCCGTGCCGGCTCCCTAAAAACTGCCTCACCTTTCGTGCACTGACTGTCTATCTAGGTTTTATTAATCTAAGGCTTTATAATATTACTAGCGGCCGTCCCCGATTTCGTACGCGTGGATCCCGTTATACCTCCTTAGGGGAGGAGTTTCGTACAATCCTTTCTTAGCGGATCGGCGGCGGCGATAGCGGCGTCATAACATCTACCTGTATGCCTTTCAACCCGATCCGTCCAGTGGTTTGGGCTCTGGCTGTGCGTTGATAGATCACTATGTCAGTCAATCATCTTTGAGTTTTAAATATTTAGATTAATGCCCGTTTTCACCATCAATCCCTAATTTTTAAGTGACCCCTATGGTACTTAAAAATTAGGGATTGATGGTGAAAACAGGCATAATATTTCATTTTCATTTTCATTTTCATTTTAATAGATTTATTTTAGGCATATACTTATTTGTACTGTTGCCCCCACAGAATCGCAACGTCCGGCGAGCAAGCGACGCAAGCGCAAAGGCAGCGCCGGCGCCAACGCCGCGCCGCCCGCGCCCGCCAAGAAGCGCTCGCCCGGGCCCAACTTTAGCCTCGCCTCACAGGTATTTATTTATTTAGGAAAACCAGGGTTTTACCACAAAATATAACAGAAGGTAAACTCATGTAGGTATGTACCTCGCTTTGCATACCTAGCTCGCTCGCACGCTAAGCCGTCGCGCTAGGGTTGTCTTGTCATGTGTTTCGTTTATTTCGTTATGATAGAAAAATGTAACTCTTAATACTAGGGAAGAAAGACAATAACAGATATCCACGCATAATTATGTAGTTATGTTTAGTACGTTATTATAGTAATAGTTTGCAAACAAATACACGAGAAGGAAGAAGTATGTAGTTGAGTGGTTGACACTATTATCCAATAATTCCTAAAACCTCTTTAAAATAATTCGATATTACTAATAATTGAGTTGGCTTTCAATTTGTCAACGTTAAACGAACTATTGAAATACAAATAAATACCTTACTTACCTCCCGGAATTGACTGGTAGTTTAAAAAACGAAAATTTAGTTTTTAATGTTGAGTGTAAGCAACCGTCTACTAATGTTATACGCCTTTTTTGTTGTTCACTCATTTTCGCACAAACAAAATAATTTTACAAACGCGTGAGCAGCATCACTCAAGCGAACGCAGTCGCGCCTCGCATTCGTCCAAGACAGAGCCCCGATTACGGTAATTTTTAACGTCTCCAATCCAGACACGCTTCTCGATTCTGCGATGCGATTGGTCAAAACAGCTGACGTACGCTGTTGAACGACCAATCGTATCGCAGAATCGAGAAGCGTGTCTGGATTGGAGACGTTAAATATTACCGTAATCGGGGCTCAGTCTTGATAACGCGTACGTGAGCGGTGTCTATGTGTGCGTGGCTCGAGCGCGCTTAGTATGGAGTTTACCTTCTGATATATTTTGTGGTTTTACAGTGTGTACACTTGTACAGTGACTTAAGATAGGCAACAAGTAAACCACTTATAGGTTCCGCCGCCACTGTTGCGGTGATAGATTCAGTTGACGCGAAAATTATGATATTGTAAAATGTTTGATACAAAAACTAGTCTACAAACGCTTCATTCTTCGGTCAATAAAGATAATTTCATCACTTGGCGCTAATGGTGATTGGAAATGCGATAGTTCTTCGCTCTAGCGCTCACAAGACAAGTTGGCATCACTGTCCCCAGCCTTATTATGCTATGGTTATCCATAGAAAAACTAAACTCAGAAATAGGAAAATCCGCTCCATTTATCCTCGACTCGATTTGTTTAATGTCTCTACTTGTTTCTGTAGTACAATATTAAATTAGTTTGAAGCCCGTGTTGCTAGTACCACAAGCAAGTGAGAAGACCTTTTACGGCATGCCTTTACCCTTTAAGTACTTACTTACCAGTGGCGCGAACTGGTGAGCGCAATAATTAATCTCAAACGACAGAGAGGGCGCCACTAGTTTCTGTCCCAGCTAGAAAAGTCGTAATTATTAACACTCGGCGCTGGCTATCCAGTTCCTTTGCTTGACCCTCTGCGGCGTGTCTAGATTTTAGTTATTTTGTGTGTTTATTTATTTTCACCAACAGTGGCTTACCTTGTGTCCATAAGAGTAAAAATAAATCAAACTTTGTTTGTTCCAGGACGTGATGGTGGTTGGCGAACCTTCCCTAATGGGCGGTGAGTTCGGCGACGAGGACGAACGGCTCATCACCCGGCTCGAGAACACCCAGTACGAGGGCGACGGCGTGGAATGGTCGGCGCCTCCGCCCGCGTCGCCCGCCAAGACGCCGCCCGGCGCGCACTGACGACACTAAATAAATAAATATAGGCCTTTACGGATAAATTATTATATGGACTTTTATTTTTTTGCCTCCAAACCACCTCTACAAGTTCAGAAATGGACCCAAAAAGGTCCGATCATACAAATCACAGTCATTTGTTTCTGCCGCGCGTAGAAAAAACTCTGCAGGAGCTCTGCGCTCCTGGTACTTTTGTTAGAAACTTCTAACTCTTGAGAAACGGGATTACACTCTTACGCGCTTCTGGGAGCCTGGTACTTTTGTCAGACCAATGTGTTACATTCTTCTGCCTTCGCTGACATTTCTATGGTTACGAGTTCTTTATGATGATGATGGCCATGATGGCAGACACCAAATGATTACCTTGACTACATAAAAGGAATATGACTGTATATGAAAAAACTAAATAAAAATCTTATGAAGAATGATCATCACCCGGCTCGAGAACACCCAGTACGAGGGCGACGGCGTGGAATGGTCGGCGCCTCCGCCCGCGTCGCCCGCCAAGACGCCGCCCGGCGCGCACTGACGACACTAAATAAATAAATATAGGCCTTTACGGATAAATTATTATATGGACTTTTATTTTTTGCCTCAAAAATACCTCTAACTGTGACACTGAGAAGGGAGACTCCTGTAGATGGACTCAAAATGGTCCGATCATAGAAAACACTGTCATTTGTTTCTGCCGCGCGTGGACAAAACCGTGACAAAACTCTGCAGGAGCTCTGCGCTCCTGGTAATTTTGCGGCCTCAAAGTAACGTAATAGCGCTCTGACGCGCTTCTTCGAGCCTGGTACTTTTGTCAGACCTATTTTCTCATTCTTCTGCTGTGCTGCCCAGTGCCTCCGCTGATATTTCTAGTTTTTACGTGTCTAATTTATGATGATGGACATGATGACAGACAGAAAAATACCTAAACGACATAAAAGGAACATGACTGTGTCTAAAAAAACTAAATGAAAATCCTATGAAGAATGATCATCACCCGGCTCGAGAACACCCAGTACGAGGGCGACGGCGTGGAATGGTCGGCGCCTCCGCCCGCGTCGCCCGCCAAGACGCCGCCCGGCGCGCACTGACGACACTAAATAAATAAATATAGGCCTTTACGGATAAATTATTATATGGACTTTTATTTTTTTGCCTCCAAACCACCTCTACAAGTTCAGAAATGGACCCAAAATGGTCCGATCATACAAATCACTGTCATTTGCATGAAAAAGATTAACAACAATCATTCATCAAAACCATATGACAGTTTCATCCAGTCAACCTTTGGGCCAAGCAGAAATTATAAATCATTAATCATGGTCAAATAATTCATGATCGGTTGCTATGGTTTAAAAAATGGCAATTTAAGTAAAGAAGTAAATAAAATCGGACAAAAGTTTCATACATAGCTAGTCTTTCTTATATAATATTAAGACAATCTTAGCCAGAATGTTAACAACCAAAAACATCTGAATAAACAATACCTACGTGTTAAGCAAATCATAGTATTTTAAACAAAGATTCAATTAAACAGTTATTATTTCAGCTATGTTTGTCAATACTACAAGTTCACAGGGGTGGCAGGCCCGCAAGCTTTTTGATATTGATTTTTTTCTAAATAAAATGAATTAAAATTCGTTTTAGTATTATAATAAATTCCTGAACGCAGCGGAAGCGCAGATGACATGTCTGGCATTTCATCCACACGTCACCACCGACGTTTAGAAGTACGTTCGAAACACTATACGTTCACCACAAATTCAAATAATTTATTATCAAAGTTCTTTGGCAATTAGTGCTAAATATTGATTAATTTGACTAGTAATTAAAGTAAATTAACGTTAATATGTTGAAAAATCAACATTTTTAATTTTTAAGCAAAAAAGTAACTAATTTTATTGTTCTGTTTATTGACATAACTTTCTCTACAGATTTGGTTTTCGAACGTACTTCAGGACGTGGAACGGAGAGTGGCACTTTCTTACAAGATTTTAATTTATTTCTAATATTAATTCACAAATCGTAGAGTTAAGACTTTAAAATGGTAACAAAATACTTATTCTGTGCGGTTGCTGTAGCGGTGTTTGGCGGAGCCTTCGCCAATAGCTGCCAGAACCCCCAAGTTGAGGCCGCATCATTCACAAGTTTAGATGCGACGATTGTTACACATATCGCGTATATTACGGAATTCACACTGAAGTGCGACAACCCTCTGCCTGAAAACTACGCACTGTACGCCGAGGTTGATGGAAAATCGTTGACGGCGGCGCGTATTGGCGACAACAAATATCAGGTTAGTTTTACAGTAATCTCTACTTCTTCACATAATTCTGTATGAAAGGTACCTTCATTGCTATTGAAACTGTTCAACATACTGCAGCTGGTAGCTATTTATCACCATAGTACGCCTAGAACAGAGGTCTGTATCGTTGGCAAGTGTCCAGTTTTTTTCTTGGTTTTTGCATCCTAATTCCGTACCGCGCGGGAATAACTTGACATGTCATTTTTGCGTACTTTTCAGGGGAGCGATTTTAAAGTTTAGAGTTCCCTGGTAAATCGGAATTAATGATAATTGATATTTTTATGATTGAAATAAGCTAATTTGATGCATATCTTTCGATTGGCGTAAGAATTTGATTAAATTATCTTCTTAATCTATTAAAAAAAAGACTTGTCAAGTTGTGTACCGACGACTTGTCAAGTTATTCACCAAAGAAAAACAAATATTTAAGGTGTAAAAATTGGATTTAAGTTAATTATTTTGAATGAAGTTTAAGTAAAAAAAACAAAACATAAAAATAGAACATAATATGTTCTATTTTTATGTTTTGTTTTTTTTACTTAAACTTAAAAATATTATTTTTATATTTAAAAAAATTATTAAATTATTATACTTTATTATACTTAAAAAAATATTATTTTTATAACTTTTGCAGTTAAATAGTAGCAAATTTATTAGAAAAATCCAATATAATCGCAGATTATGATCGCTTTTGATCAGGTAATTGTATGTTTACTTAAAATTTAAAAAAAGACAAATAAAAGAACAAAAGCCATGCTTCATAACAAGCACAATTAATTTTAATTATTTTAAGCTTACCATTAAGCTTAAAATAATTAAAATTAGCTGGATACATTTTTGCGTAAGGTCGACACGCCCTTTCGCATCCATCGTCCAGTTCACGTCCAAATAACGGATTACTCTAGAACGAAAGCTATTGCTATGATTCCCTGAATGTATGACACGTAAACCCACATTAAAAAAATCTTATAGCATGCTACCGTTTTTGCCAAAAATAAATCCCACATGAGCAGGTGCGCGTTTCAAGGTAAGTTTTTAATATATTTAGGTCTAGTTTGGGATTTACCGCAGTCTATAAGCCTTAACCATGAACCATACAATACGGATAATGATATCGGTGATTGTACTTTATTAAATGACACTTAAAATAAGGTGGATGCGAATTTACTACAATGCAATTTCCACTTTGCGTCAGAAGTGATCGCGGTCTGGTCTAACTGGGTCTAAGATATTAAAATATACAAAACAATGCATGTTTTATATCATGTAAAACGTTATTTACATGACGTATCGAACACAAAGTTTTTTTTTCAGTACTTAGGCCTTTTCCTGGACGCTAATACACGCTCTTAATGTAGCTTACCCTTATGATAGCCAATTTGCGTCCACATTATCACGACTATTTTCTAAATACAGACGTTGTAAATAATATAAAAAGCAAACTGTGCCTAGAGAGGATACCATATTGCAAATTGAGCCATACAATTGAAATTTAAAAAAATGAAATAGACTGAAATATAATTATGTCTGTTTATAATTATTAAGTGTGATAACTAAATATTTTGATTGGTATTAGTATGATTTTATTTATATTTTTTTATTTCTATGCTGTTATTAATTGTTAGTGATTTTGAATGCATTTTTTCTATATTTTATTAATATTACAAAGATAATATTAAAACTTCTAATGGTTTAAAGCAAGTTTAATACTATACTTATAAAGACTAAAGGGAGCATAATGACAACAATTTTTCGTTCAAAATTATTACCAAAAATTGTATATTATTTTTATTCCTCAAATCTACCAACTCACTAAATGGACGAGATCTGGCGTATCGACCCTACTTACTTTTACCTCATCATTATTCCTAAATAATGTCATTGAAGTCAAATAGACTATAAAAATAAAATTATCCGGAACTTAAAATTGACCTAAAAGTTTATTATTAGATTTTTTACTTAAATTCTGTTGTCAAACGAAATATTAGTCTGTTATGAAAAAACATTAGGGTCATTCCATCGTTTCGGGTGTTACGTTCGTACACACATATTCAACAATTTCATGTATTTTGAAATATTATTTTAATAATGTTAGTGCCTTAATCTGTCCGTTTTTAGTTGTTTTATCTAAATAATAAAGTTTGTACAGCTTAGAATGTAGGATAACGAAAATATGAGTCGAAAAGTGTGCGTTTCGGGCGTTACGAGATTTTGCCTCTATGTTCTGACTGTTGCTGCATTTACTGGAATTTTAGCGAATTTTCTTAAGGAATCATACCTAAAACTTACAGGACTTCTAAAGTATGACATTTACAAACCATGTAACATACAATCACTGTTAAATAAAACGTTTTACTATTTTTTTATAAATTTTTTCTTTGTTTCGGGTGTTACAATGGTTCTGTTTCGGGTGTTACGAGTACGAAAATTCAACGCGTTTTATCGATAAAATCGGTGTTTTATTAGTCTCTTGGTACTACAAAATAAGGAGTACAACAAATAAACACAAATAGAGCGAATTCTGGTTTGAAATTACGAAGCAGCTTTTTTTAAAAAATATACAAAGTTGAAGTTTAATTTTTCCTCAGAATATAGCTTTTTCTATTGTTTTTGGCTTGAAATAGCATTACTTTAATTTCTTATTACGATATTTATTGGAAATGTCAAACATCGACACTTTTTAGCAATACCTTAATTTTAGTGTTAAGTCGACATTTCAAAAAAGTCTTAAATTGAGAAATATGACTCCTTTTCCGATGCCAGCGCTAGTGGGAGGTCAAAGGACCCTCACAGTAATACTTTTTTACTTCTCCAAGCAATATACACACATTATCGACACATAAATAAAAATGTAATACCCTTTCCGTTTCGGGTGTTACAGTTTTTAATCAAGAAAGAAACATACTAAATTAGTATCATGCTCAGATATTAGTTAGTATTTGAAATCATTACTACCATGACCTTACTTTTACCAAATATTGTTACCCTAATCCATGTGCAAGGTACAACAATAAAACAAATACCTGTTTTTCTGTTTCGGGTGTTACAACGCCGAAGTAACAAGAAAACACACTTAAAACTTGATAATTATCCATTTTTTTGGGACTATGACGCTATCTACCAGTACTATGATAAATACCCTCGAATCATATAGTGGCAAAACGTTTCACAGATTGATAGTTTTTTTTTAAATCGTATTACCAATAATTAGAGAGAAAATGATCATTCGACAGTTGACTTAAGTATAGACTTTGAAGACTAATAACTTAAAAATTACTTGTTTCTTGGAGATTTTTTTTGTTGCACATTATAATTTGGAATGTTTACTTTCAAAATTCATCAGATTTAATGCGAAAAGAACATATTTAGTTTTTCACCCTCGGTAACATTTGTCATGGAATGACCCATTAGTAGATAGTACCTACCTATTGACTAAACTTATCCTTTTTCTTTCAACTTGCTATTTAAACGTTAATTTAGTTTAAAACTATTGAAAATAGTAATAAAAGTAATAATTAACGCTTAAATATATTAAAAAAATATTTTCAGGGGTTGGTAAGTAAAAAATATTTAAAGACGCTCGAAATCCTGACAATGTTATATTTTAACAACTGCTAATGACACATATAAAAATATGATTATACGAAGGTAATAGCTGGATAACTCCAAATATCCAAACTCTTGACTGCGTGCATAACAAGACAACTGCACATATCATGGATGTGTTTAGTACTCAGAGGGGATCATAACTTGATAACTGTTTTTGTCAAATTAAAAACGAAAATCCATAAATGTATAAGTCGAGATATTAATAAATACATGTTCTGACATACATTGATAAGTCGAAATATAAATGTTTGTAAGAATAATATTAATTGGATATATCGTTATGTCAAATATTTATTGCCTAAATTAGAGATATTTACTTATGAACAAGAGCTGTATTTCAAGTATTTTTGGGTATTTCGAGTTGAGTTTTTTATACCAGTAGGGTATAAGGTAGAGGAAGCGCAAGCTAATAAATAAAAAAAAAGTGCAGGTCGAGATGTCAAGTTATTCCCGCGCGGTACGGAATTAAGCAGTTCCTACGATGAGATTGGTTCCCTAGATATCTAAGCTTTATGGTAAAAATGAACAATAGCTTAATAATGTTGATTTTGATTCTTGGTGTTTACGTTGAACTAACCTAATCTACAAGGCTAACATATTTCACTTGTATCAATATAAACTATGTACTTTATTATCTTGTCTTCAATAATTGTGTTCACTGCTTGAAATATTAAGCACTGGCTAATTTGAATCAATTAAAACTTTTCATTTCAAATTAAGCAAAATAATAAAAAGTTTGGTTTTAAGTTGATTTTAAATCTCAATACTTTTGAATTATATTATATTTTATTTTTCTTTATTCAGAAAACCACAGCTCCTTATAATATTAATACAAACAGGTATTTTTATAGTTCTTACAGCCAATAATGGATTCTATTATTATTACAATCTCGTAAAAACAGTCAAAGGGGCAAAAAAGAAACATAAGGCTTGCATGCAGGTACCTAAGTGAGTAAATGTAATGTGTGTGTGTGTGTGTCTATCCATAACATTCTACAGCATTTAACTGCTAGACATAGGCCTCCCATAATACAAACCACTTGTCTATCAGCTATTCGTGGACCTCCATGTAGCTCAGCTGCAGTCAAACCATAATAAAACCTTTAATAGGGTATTTGCCACCACCAGTCAATTGACATACTTTTAAAAACTGTCAAAACGAGACTCTCCCATAGATTTTGTATGGCAATACTAGCCTGTGATGCCATTATTTTGTCAAAACTCAATTAGGCTACTATTTTCAATTACATTGCAACCAAAAATCTTCATTTACAGGTAATTTAAAATAATTATTTTCAAGACGAGAATGAAGTGCTTTTTTTTTAAAAGTTGTGCTTTAGAATTATTGGGGAATGGTGTCAAAATGTCTATTATTGCCTCCGTTTCCAGATCTCCTGGATCGAAGAGCCGTCCAAGGCGCGTTCCGGCACGCACGAGATCCGTGTGCTAGACGAGGAGGGCTGGGCGTCCCTAAGACGCGCTCGCCGCGCCGACCCGGCTGCGGATGTCGCTCCGCTGCTGGCTATCCAGCTACAGCATCCTGGCAGTGAGTATATTGAGTCATTCATAGATTTCTGAAGTTACTCTTGAGCTTGACCCCAGATGGCAGTTTATTAATAGTCGCGGGCGGACTTCGTACACGTGGATCCCGTGTTACCCCCTTAGAGGTAGAGTTTCGTAAAATCCTTTCTTAGCGGATGCCTACGTTATAACATCTACCTGCATGCCAAATTTCAGCCCGATCCGTCCAGTGGTTTGGGTTGTGCGTTGATAGATCACTGTGTCAGTCAGTCAGTCACCTTTGAGTTATACATATATCGCACGTTCATAATCAAACCGTCACTATACGAAATTTGGAGAAATTGAGTTAACAACGCCATCTATCAGCGCTCCGCGAAAAGCGCATGCTGTAAAAATCCCACGCTTAAAACTCAAATAGTTCGGCAGATATAACTAGTGTCGTTATGGAGTTTAATGGGAAAACCGGCATTTGTTGTGAGTAACAGTGACACGTTTTTAGTAGTGACGGGATCTGGACGGGCACGCCGTGATAGTTATGTAAACTCTGTGTTGAAAAACGTAATTTTTAGCATAAAGACGCTTTTACTCCAAACCATAAGATAAATCACAATAAAGTAATACGAAAAACGCCTTAAAACAAAAAGTGACAATATTTCTCTTACATTTTTAAAAAGATTGTTCATCACTTCGTAGAATATTGTGTTTATCCAAATAGTGTAATATTAAAACAACAAGAAAGATTTTTAAATGATTAAGTAGTTATAATTTTATCTGACAAAAATGCCACCAGTCAATCCAAACACTAGAAAAATCAAAGAAATTATCAAGGTAATTACTACTTTGTCTAGCATTTGTGGACTATGAAAAAGCCTTGGATTCGATCGAGATCTGAGCAGTGCTACAGTCTCTCCAACGGTGCCAAATTGACTATAGATACATCGAAGTGTTGAAAGGCTTGTACGAAAACGCCACAATGTCGGTTCGTCTCCAGGATCAGGACTCGAAACTCATCCAGTTGCAGCAAGGGGTGAGACAGGGAGACGTCATATCTCCGATACTGTTCAACACCGCCCTGGAAGATATTTTCAAGCTTCTGGAGCTGGACTGGAGCGGATTCAGCATAAATATCAACGAGTACATCATCCACCTTCGATTTGCGGACGACGTCGTAATCATGGCTGAGACTGGAAGATCTAGCCATAATGCTCGATGGCCTAAGTAGAGCCTCTCAACAAGTGGGCCTGAAAATGAATATGGATGAGACAAAAAACATGTCAAATGTCCATGTAGTATCCACTCATCTGGAGACTCTACACTCAAAAGTTTGTTGACAATTTATGTATACCTGGGACAAACAGTCCAGTTACGTAGGTCCAACTTCGAGAAAGAGGTCAATCGTGAATCCAACTCGGCTGGGCAGCGTTTGGGAAGCTTCGTGATATTCTCACGTCCGAAATACCGCAGTGCCTCAAGACAAAAGTTTGATCAGTGTGTGTTGCCAGTGATATTTTATGGATCTGAGAGGTCACCCAAAAGGTGATGGAGCGTGCGATGCTCAGTTAGTTTCCCTACGTGATTGAATCAGAAATGAGGAGATCCACAGGAGAACCAAAGTGACCGACATAGCCCGCAGAATCGCTAAAATCAAGTGGCAGTGGGCGGGGCACATAGCTCGCAGAGGTAATGGCCGCTGGATAATGATCCAGAATTTAAACCTACTTTTCTGAGCCTTTTTCCCATGAAAAATTACTGTCTAGTTCGTCAAGTTCATCGAGGTCATCAAGTTCTTGTTGTTTAAAGGCTGCCTGAACAAGAGAGTACCTTATTTTCTAAGGAGTTGATTTAAGTGATGTAATTTTATACTAATTTCATGTGTGTAAGGTATTTATTTCTGATCGAGAATTTACATTTATTACTGTTACCATTGGTTCCATTTAATCCAAATTATTAAGTTTTAAGTTCATTAAAATTACTGATTTTTCTATGTTAGTTTTATTTAATAATAATCATTTTTTAATCTTTCATCGTCAAATTTATATGAAAATAGTGACATTTCTACCGGAATTAATAATACAACATTAACATGTTTTTAATTGAAAACTGTCACTGTCTCAATTTTAGTGGAAAAGTGACACTGTTTTTAGGGAAAAAATTAAATATTAAATAAACCATTATGATAATTTGAAAGATAATTATACTTCCGTAAAAGCCAAACAAGCCACTACTGGTATTTAACAAAAAACAAAACATTTAAGAGCATTTTGCTCATTTTGCAAAGGTTTTAAAATTTGAGCATTTCAAATGCTTTTCCTGAAAAATCGACTTTTTTGTATAGTGACAGTTTGATTATGAACGTGCGATATTATTACCCGTCTGCGCCAGAAGGAGGGTTATGTTTTTCGAGTGTATGTATGTACATTTCTTTGGCACGGCCTATAGCCTAAACGGCTTGACCGATTTTAGCGTGAGTGGTGTCGTTAGATTCGTCTTAATCGTGAGAGTGACACTGGCTATATTAAAGTTCGAAAAAAATCCAAATGGCGGATTTTAGGCGCCATAATGTCTTAAAAAAAATTTTTTTTCCCTAAACCTTATTTTATTCAAATTCAAATTCAAAATATTTATTCATAGCAAAATACATATTGCGTTGAACAAGTTACAAAAATACATTACATTTCAATTAACTAACATGTCATTTAGATTACTTTTTTTTGTTAAATTGTTAACAAAATTAAATATTATTTTGTTGTGTTCCAGGCTACTCCGGCCCCTGGGTGAACTCCGAAGTGCTTGCCACGGGAATGTCTATCCTCGTCGCGTACGTAGCCCTCAGGAACAAGAGCAAGATCTTAGCGTAGGCTGTATTTTAGTACTTTGTTAATTTTAAAATAAATTGATAATTTATAGAAAGCTTGTCGTGTTATTGAACCCTTAAAAAAATCTTAAACGCAGCATATGACATGTCGTCCGCCCACAAGGTGGACCGACGACCTCAAAAAGGTAGCAAAAAAGCGCTGGATGTAGACCGCTAATAACCGGGTGATGTGGAAATCATTGGGGGAGGCCTATGTTCAGCAGTGGACGCCCTGTGGCTGAAATGATGATGATGTCTATTCAATAAATCTTAAAAGCAGCTTCTCTCTAAAGTAGTGCTTCGGTCGATCAAAGCCTACTATGAAAGTTATAGTTCTAAAATCGCTTTGCTCCAGTGATTTTTCGTATTTATATCGCTCCATGAAACGATATCGAAACATAATTTCTGTTTTGGGGGAGAAGTAAATAAGCTAATCATTGAAATAATATTATTTTGATTATTAAGTCTTTGTTTAATTAGGTAGGTTTCCAAAGTTTCCCTGTTTCCAAGACTGGAAAAGATCGCTTCCAAGCGACGGGACCGTCTAATTTTTAGTGTGCTGTTACAAGAATCATGCAATGCATAAAAAGAAACGTGTAATATACGTATTATTTAAAAAGCCACTAATTACGAATTGGGTCCGGTCCGTTATCTGCCTTTCATATTTAGTAGCTTAATACGTCAACAATCAGCTGGAGATCTGTCAAAAATATATTTGAACCAGGGTGTGGAAACTTCCATACAACGGTCATCGCAGTGAAACTTGCTTCCAAACAGCGACATCGGTGAATAAATTCAAATACTTTTTAACTACCCTAAAATGCTCTAGATGTCGCTGCTCCTGTTTCCTTCATATTTTCATTTTTTTCTTAATTAAAATATATTTGAGAATATTGTTAATTACAATGTGAAAACTTTTTTTAAATGAAATTAATTTGTTTTAATTTAAAACTGAACATTGACATTTTTGTTATAATTTACATAATAGAGTAGTAGAAATTACTATTTAACATATGGCAACTTTGTTTTTCCTCCAAAATGGCCGGTGTTGTTTTTGTTATGTTAAATGCATTCTTGTTTTCTTAGCCATCATTTAAGTTTTCTGTGGCCCTATTATAGTATTGAAGAGTCGTCGAGTCAAATTCAAGTTAATTTCTTCGTACCTGCTGCTGTTCTGGTTCATCGGAGTTTTGTTCGTTCCTTCGTGAATCGCGAAGAAACTTTCTGTTATGTTCACAAGTGATCTGAGTTTTCTCAATGTGCAAATGCTTTTTTTGTGTTGTTGAAAACTTTGCGAAAAGACGCTTTTGGTGTATAATATTATGTGTGTTCATAAATAAAGTAAAATTATTAAATTCAAAAGTTTTTGTTTACTTATTTGCATTTCCATGTGCAATGTAGAATTTTTCCAAAACCATTGTTTTGAAAATAATAAAATACGTACACCATAAAGATAAATATTTTCAAAATAATGGATTTGAAAAAATTCTACATTGTACATCATAAAAACAATAATTCTTTGAAGGTTATGAGGGCCTATGTGTGCGTGAACTGTGTGTATGTGTGCGTGGACTTTATGTATGTATGTGTGCGTGTACTATGTATGTATGTGAGCGTTACGTACGTAGGTTAAGTACAGGGAATTTAACACCAGGCTGTCAATTAGTAGGTTCAAAAATTTGACAGAGAGGGTTCTCTATTTCCTATGTATTACTTTTCTCTATGATTTGAACTTTGGAGGTTATGTTGTGTTGTGAACTTGTGAAAGTCAACAAATAAAAATTTCTTTGTCGATTCAAAATGACCGTAAAACCTCGTGAAAGGCCAGCCGCCGATAATGACGACCCGGTCGAAAATATGCTGAAGAAGACTGGCTGTATAGAGCTGCATTATAAAGTTCAGGTAAAATTATTCATCATCTCTATTATAAACAACTACGTTGTTGCAGGTCAATCAAAGCGTACATAATAAGAATAGGTACATAATGGAAACCTCCACTACAATAAATAATAACTAGGTTCTATTATAATGTGGCTCATTCATGCTGCATGTATTTTTATTTTCCTGACAGAAAACAAATAAAAACCAAAAGAAAATCTGTTTATTTTAGGGTTTACCTATTGTTTACAACTTGTTTACTATATCAGGCTGTATTAATGTTCTTCTGTGACTGAAAATCTTTCATAATGTAGGTATAAAATGATTTAGCTTTTTTATTATAGTTATTTGCTTTTATTGAAATGTATCTTTTTGCCAGGAGTGCATAGCTACCACCAAGGACTGGAGGAAGTGCCAGACAGAGGTCAATGAGTTCAGAAACTGCATTTCTAAACACAAGCAAGAAGAGATGGCTAAGGCCAAAAGTTGAGCTACCTAATAATTAATTTAATTTATTTGTATTAAAATAAAAATAGTTGAGGAGGCATTTGTGTTAAAAATGATGCATTTGTGTTAAAAATGATGCATTTTTACCATAAATAAAAGTGTTGGTTATAAGTTTTGTGTAAATATAGTTTTGTTCCAAATAATAAGTGTATTTTATTTACTGTTTTTATATTGTTATGACCCAAAATAATAAAATGGCCCGTTAAAACACATATTTACTACAAAATTGAAGTTAAATAATGTTTTTCGACTAAAAGCTGGAGTCCCTTTCCGTATCCGGAACCACCACCGGAAACAGGAAATACCAACTCGGAAATGAAACCATTTGCGAAGATAGTTATGTAATTAGGAAAAAGGCCGATAATAGTTTAAAAATCACAAAGAAGAACAATATTATTCCTAAACGAATCAATGACTTACATTTTCATTAACTTTCAATGATAAGTATAAACATAAAATTGAGTCAAAATATAAACTGCATTAAATGGTACTGACTTCATAAATGCTTACGCGATGTCGTCAATGTCATTGTCAAATTGACGTATCATTTGTTTTGGTGGGTGCTGCAGTTGAGGTTATAAAAATGTTCAGAAAGCTGAAATTATCTCAAATATCGCTTTATTACAACAGTTACTCCACCAGAGTAGCACTAGACGCGAGCCTGAAGGAAAGCTTTGAGTCCAAACAGTTCAAACCACGGAAACATCCCGGTACAACACGAGTGAAAATTGCGAGTATACCACCCGATATTCAGAAGGCTATAAAAATAATTTTAGAAGACAACAAAGCAAAAGCTTTGCAGGAAGACAGCCTGAAACTCAACAACTATCTGCGGTCTAGGTTATTGCCCCCTGAAGATGGAGATATTGATCTAAAAGCCCAGAAAATCTATGATAAAATTGAAAAGAAAACTTTCGAAAAAGTTAACACAGCAGCAGCAGAATTGACTCCAGATCAGTTAGAAAAGTACAACCAAAAAGTAAAATCGAAGGTGTTCAATATTTTAAAGACTAATGTGTATAGGTGGGGGAACATATCCTACGATAAAGCGACCAGTTTGCAATATTTAATGGTAAGAGCAGCTCCTGAATATGCTATTTTGGTCAGAATTCTCGATGAAATTGACAAAAAATATCCTGATTATAAACCAAGGAGTTTCTTCGACTTTGGTTCAGGCGTTGGTACAGGCACATGGGCGGTCAATACGTATTGGAAGGGTGATATTTTCGAATATTTCTGCGTTGACACATCTGTACATATGAACGACTTGGCCCGCCTTATACTTTGCCATGGAAAAGATAATATTGAGATGCCTTTAAGAGGTTTCTTTCAACGGCAATTCCTTCCAGCATCATCAGATATGAAATACAGTATTGTTTTGTCAGCTTTCTCACTATTCGAAATGCCCAATATGAAATCTAGACTGGAAACTATACAAAAATTATGGAGTAAAACCGAAGACTATTTAATCATTGTCGAACAAGGCACAAATGCTGGTTTCAAAATTGTCAACGAAGCTAGAGAATTTGTCCTGAATCTATCAAAAGGGAAAAACAATGGATACGCATTCTCACCATGTCCGAATGACAATGTTTGCCCAAGATATCTAGAACAAGAAACTCCATGTAATTTCTTGATGAAGTACGAGTCGTTACAGTATCCATCCAAAGCTGAGATACATGCAGATGTGTTTTCTTACGTAATTCTCAAAAAGGGTGAACGACCGTCTGATGACCCACAGTGGCCTCGTATAGTTAGAGCTCCGATCGTCCGTTCCGGTCACACAATTTGTAGATTATGTACAGCGCAAGGGGACTTGAAAGAAATAATATTTTCTAAGGGAAAGTACGATCAGGCTACGTATAGATGTGCAAGGTCTAGCAATTGGGGTGATGTTTTACCGGTGAAATAAAATATGTTAAGCTTTTATAATTGTTTTATTTCATTGTCAGGTCATTTAGTCTCCACAGGAGCAAGAGCACAACCCTCTAATGTACCAAAGCTAATGAAGGATTTGGTCACTAAGTTTCTGTTAGGTTTTAAGTGTCCTACTCCTATAACTGTTCAGTCCTTGTAAAAATATTGGCGGGTATTCTCACATTTGCTTCGCCAACTTTATTTCCTACCATCGTTCAATGGTCGGAGAAGGTCCCACTGGCCCGGCGACGCTCATCGCGCACACCCGTGTGTCGCGCACGCTTAGCGAGTCTACGAGTGACGTTCACTCCCTCAAAAGACCGTGTCTTTTGCTATAATTCGCGTGTAGCCGTGCTCCGCATACCATCATCATCATCAGCATCAGCTCCGAGCATACTCTGGCAGTGCTCCACCGCCCAGAACGCCGTGCGTCTGCAGGTTGGCTTCCGTCCGTGGCGAGGGTCGATTTTAAGGTTGGTGAAGCTCAGATTACCTGTCTCTGTGTTGCGAGGACTGATCTACCTTTCATCAATTTTCTATTACAAAAAACCTATACAGTCCACTTTCAAATCAAATTCCCTGAACCAGCGTAATAAACGCAATTGTCAGTGCGACATACGCACACCTACTAAATTGTAAAAGTGAAAGTTTGTGATTGATGTAATTCATTCACACAAAAATTACTGACCAGATTTTGATGAAACTTTCCAAACCTCGAGCCAAAGTTAGTACTTACAGTCAGCCTCAAAATAGTTCGTGTGACACCACTTTATTCCAATGTAACAAAGACGTCTTGTGAACTTTTTGGCTTACTTTGGGTTCGTTCGTTCGTTTCAGCCGAATGACGTCCACTGCTGGACAAATGCCTCCCCCAAGGATTTCCACAAAGACCGGTCCTACGCCGCTCGCATCCAGGCACCTCCTGCGACCCTCACCAGATCGTCGGTCCACCTAGTGGGAGGTCTGCCAACGCTACGTCTTCCGGCTCGTGGTCGCCATTCAAGAACTTTCCTGCCCCAACGGCCATCAGCTCTACGAGCTATGTGCCCCGCCCACTGCCACTTATCACTCTGGTTCTCCTACGGATCTCCTCATTTCTGATTCGATCACGCAGGGAAACTCCGAGCATAGCACGCTCCATCGCCCTTTGGGTGACCTTGAGCCTTCTTATGAGGCCCATAGCATACTTATTATTATTCTGTGACCATAGTAAGCGACCACTATGGGCCTCATACTCATAAGAAGTTACTTTGTGTGTCAGTGTATAAAATGTACCTGTCTGTCTTTAAGTAGGTGGGCATCATTAACCCTCGTGACGATTTTTTATCTTCATGCCTTTTTAATTACCAACACTCATTATCTACTGATTGTGCCAGCTATTAGTTCAAAGACCTATTTTATTTCATCACAGACTGAATTATCTTCATAAATCAATATAAAAATTATTTATTTAGTAGAATTAGAATCAAATATTTTAACTGCCGATCCGCAGGAGAACCAAAGTAACCGACATAGCTCGCAGAATTGCTAAAATCAAGTGGCAGTGGGCGGGGCACATAGCTCGTAGAGACGATGGCCGTTGGGGCAGGAAAGTTCTCGAGTGGCGACCACGGGCTGGAAGACGTAGCGTGGGCAGGCCTCCTACTAGGTGGACCGACGATCTGGTGAAGGTCGCGGGAAGAGCCTGGATGCGGGCAGCGCAGGACCGTTCATTGTGGAAAACCTTGGGGGAGGCCTTTGTCCAGCAGTGGACGTCATTTGGCTGAAAACGAATTTTAACTGCCGATTCGCGGTTTCAGGGGGCGTCAAAATCTAAATACATGGGCCCCCAGCCTACTTAATACGGCGCCCCTGTAATACATATTGTGCATTTTAGTATTAGTAATTTAATCAAGCATTTGGGTTAGTGGTTCGCCTACCTACAGCTCTATTCCAGAGGTCGCAGTTTCGATCCCCACGCACAAACAATCATTTGTTTGCATAAAAACATCTGTGTGTTTTTATAAGTCGAGTGTTTTCTAACATAAATGTATACCTAATATTAGAAGCTTATCTGTATTTATAATATTATCGATCGCTTGTACACTACCACTAGGTTTTGATTCGCATGCCCGCTGTGATCTAATATAGATTTTTTTTATAACTGGTTGACTAAAAAATCACCTAAACATTATCTTATCATAACAAGTAATCGTCGTTATCTGACTGTAAGACGTAATCTTCTTAAAGTGGCGTCACCAGATCGTCGGTCCACTGAGTGGGAGGCCTGCCTGCCTACACGTCTTCCGTTCCCTGAACGACGCGACACGTGCGTGACGAAGATAAAACGACAGCGCACGGCTAGCGCAGGACCGTTTATTGTGGAAATCCTTGGGGGACACTTTGTCCAGCAGTGGACGTTTTTTCGTTGAATGAACGAACATAACAACCATATTATTATAACATTGTTTGAGATTTAGTTCAGAAATAAACTCAGTTTCAAGAAAAAAGTGGTAATCCCACCAAAAACATTCTGTAAAAAACTAGCCAAGTCTCGATGGAGCTGCTTGTTTATCTCTAAAAAGTAATGAAATCTAGACAAAGTCGTGCCAAGTCTATGGTTCCTTACTGCGAGTTCTTTATTATTATAGTTAATGTTGTTTGACTTGGCCGTTGAAGGGTGACAAAACCAGGTGCTCCATGACACCATTGCACCAATCTGTCGCCAGAACCGCTACCCATTGACGATGGAAAATTGCCACTTGGAAAACGTTGATTCAACAATAACCAGTCAATTGTAGGTTTAATAAAGCTGCGTATTTCAATATTACTTATGTATGATTATCTTAATAAAGATTGTTCAACGGCCAAGTCACACAACATTAACTATAATAATAAAGAACTCGCAGTAAGGAACCATAGACTTGGCACGACTTTGTCTAGATTTCATTACTTTTTAGAGATAAACAAGCAGCTCCATCGAGACTTGGCTAGTTTTTTACAGAATGTTTTTGGTGGGATTTCACTTATTTTTGTAGAAAGTGGCAAAATTATTTAACGTCGTCGTTTTATCGATTTTTTTTACGATATTAAACACAAATAAACTCAACGACCTTTAAAATGGACAACGAATGAGAATTGTTTTAATAACATAACCTTAGCGAACCTTACAATATAATAAACGAAATCAACGAAATGCAAATTACACAACATTCAACTTAATCGACACGGGGGGCTCTAGAAAGGAAAAAATCTGGACACCGCTTGCTAGTGCTAGCGCCATCTAGCGGTGAGCGATACAGGCGAACACCACGGTGCCCGAGTAGTATTGATTATGAATGTGGTGTTACTCCAGATCTTCGATTTTCCTAGTTTTTATAGTTTTCCCTTTATGTGGCCATTAAACCCTAACTCTGTACCAAATTTCAGCTCTCTGAGTTTATGGGAAGTACTAGTTCTATTTTGATGATCATCAGTGAGTGAGTGTCGTAAATGCGAAACTTTGCTTTCGCTTAACTTCGGAACTAAATGACCTACAGACTTGAAATTTTGGATTTTAAGTATGTGATTATAGCTTACTAGATGACGAAAATTTCTGCGTTCTGGTCTTATCCAGAGGTTCTCAAATAGGGGCCTGAAAATGCGGCGAAATGGTTCCAGTAAAGATGGTACGGCAGTGTTTGCTTCGCGCTCGACTTGGCGGGGGCACTGCCGTGCCCCCAGATAATCTCACGTGCACGTAACACGCAAATCGAAGTCCTTGGACTTACTGTTAGTTATCACACAAAAGAAGTTAAGAGAAAAAGTATAAAGTCTAACAACTAATAAAAACAAAGAAAAACATAGGCCTAATTTACACTACATCGAGTTGAAATGCAGTTTAATGAATGAAGTCTTTAAAATTATATACGATACTTATTTAAATATTAATCTGAAGAAATTTCTTATTTCGTAACAGATTCTAGAGTCGCTAGTTCGATTCTCCCCGATCGCTGTAAGCTAGGTAATTGAAATAACTTATTAACTAATTAACTATTAACTAAGTTAATGTTCCCTAAATCCCTAATGTACCTATTTAACGTTCCAATGTCAAAACGTCCGTACATCGACGCGTAATTTTTGGGTAGGAATTTGGACTGCGAAAAATCTAAATCTACGCGAAATTCGCGAGGTAAAACAATACATAGTACTTAAATATTCGTTATTTTAATACAACAACTAAGTATTTACCATTATAAAACTTGCTTAAATATGCCTATATTTAATATCAGAACCTACGAAGCTCCTGCCTGCTCTCTGTCCCTACATTTTAAATCGAGACTACTAACTCTGCCCCTACTGTGTTACTTACCTACATCACAACCTGGGTGACGAAAGCAAGCATTCAGTGTTATGCCGTTATTAACCCAAGCAATACCTATATCAGGCATGATATAGCAGAGCACCGTTAAATAATCACAAAATGAAGTGCGTGTCTTTGGTGTTTTGTTTTACCGCGCTGCTATTGGCCATCTCAATCGCTGACGTCAGAGGAGGTAAATTATCATTTTCTGTAATAAATACTTCAAAGAAAATTTTCTTATTGTGTTCAAACTTCAGTGATTCTGATCGATAGCGAGTCGCTTTACGGAGAAAAGTGGAACTACGAATTAGCCCGCCTACGCGAGGTTACCTAAAATCTAAAATGTGAAAAATGACAAAGAACTTTGTTGAATGTTATTAATATTAAGTGATACTTAGTAGCCTTATTGATTCTAGATTTTTTATTTACTATGATAAACGTTTTCCTTCCATTAAAAATTCCCATAAAATCTATCACTAGGTACTAATACTAATCATGAAGAATTTACTGTTTTTCCACAATTGAAAATGTTTCAGGAAAACGCATAATGTTCCTTGTTTGTGTGGCTTGCGTTTAGCAACGGTAGCGATTTTTGATCTAAGTCCTGGCATTTAAAAAATCCCCCATAAAAATCCAAAAATCATGAAAAAATGACTCAGTTTTTCCCGTATTTAAAATGTTTCGGGAAAACTTAATCAATTTCCCTCTTCGTAAATTGCTGAGACTTGTGCTTTGCTTATTTTTATTTATTTAAGTTTGGTTTTCAGTTTGTCCTGTTGTTATAAATAATATTAATTTTAATTTTGTAACTAGCTCAGTTAGGTTAGGTACATAATAAAACGTGTAACTGTCGAATGTTTTAAGTGCTTCGTTAGTGCATCGTATTATGTAATGAGTTACTTATTGCTATATTTTTACAGATGTTCAGGTAAATTATGTTCTTTTAATACTGTATAATAATTAGCAAACCTTGAAATATTGAATTCGTTGTGAGGAAGTGCATAGTGTAGGTACCTAATTACATTGGATTCCTCGCTAGATATTCCTAATTTATTGATAAAAACAATTTTTAAAATAATATTATGTAACTTTAACTACCTTTAAAAAATACCTCACTATAGGATGCCCTTTTGGTGCCTGATGTAAGTAGGTACCTACCGTCTACACCCTTCTGATTAGTTTTAGTTGTAATTATTTTGTAAAGATGTACAATTGCATCAAATAAATAATTTTCTTTCTTTCATAACTTACACCAATTATGAATAAAAATTAGATTTAAACTCATATGCATGTCATGGTCAACTCTAGCATCATAATAGCATTCAAAAACTGCAAGCAAAAGTGAGATAAAATAAAATTACCGTATCGTGCTCGATGCTGTTAGATAAAATTGTATTAACTTCAAGTATAATTATGCGCATTTTGTTTATCTACATCATCATCATCATCATTTCAGCCACAGGACGTCCACTGCTGAACATAGGCCTCCCCCAATGACTTCCACATCGCACGGTTGGTAGCGGCCTGCATCCAGCGCCTTCCCATTATCTACATGATTAGAAGTTATTTTTGGTAACCGGTGAACGCCCGCGCTGTTCCTACACAATTTTATTTTGAACAACTTTCTCCTCAGAATTATACAATTATTTATTTGTAGCAATTCTTTTCTCTCGAAACCTGTGTTAATTTGAATTTACAGAGTGCAAACTCTCCCTACAAGATGACTTCAAAAAACCCGCTCCGGTCTACATCAAAGATGGCGTCTTTTTGGCGCCAAACCCCGCGGGCGACATACGTTTGCGGAAATCGGAAACTCTGGCCGTGGCCTGCCCGGGGAACAAGAGGCGGGTAGTCCTTGGGAATTTAACGACTAGTCTGGATGTGGTGGTGAGAAAATAATACATTGTTCTACAAAACTCCTAGACAATGGGTGCGTTTGGTGGAAAATAGAAATTGTATGCGCTCAGAAGCAAAATGGCGATTGCTATGAGCTATGGCAACTGCCGAAAACTTTCGGCTGTTTTCGGCGAGAGGAAACTAGGTACAACTTACAGGGCACCATCCTAGACTGCATCCCACTTAACATCAGGTGCGATTATGGTCAAATACCTGCCTTGTTATGCATTAAAAAAAAAACTTCAGTATTGACGATTAATTTTTTTAGCAGCTGACAGAGATTACCGATTAGCGATCGCCATTTTGCTTAAAATTTATATTTTCCGCCAAACGCCACCCAATGAATAGATAATCAACGGACGGCCGTTTTTTACCCGACTGCGCCAGAAGAAGGGTTATTTTTCAATTATAATTGACATACTTTTTTGGCTCTCAAATTCGATTAAAATTGTATTTATAGAGATAATTTATTACCGTTCTATTCTAAATAAATAAAATAAAATAAACTGATTCCTATTCAGTTTGCAACGTTGAAACCGATCTGGAAGGGAATTTTTTTTAGAGAAGGCGTACCATGGAATTATGAGTAATTATGTGTTTGTACCATTCCAGGAAGCCTCTTGTGTATCGAACACCACTTTCCGAGTGGGCCAGTGGCTGGGACCCTTCAAATCCATCACCTGCAACGTGCAGCCGTGGTTCAGCAGTCAGGAAGTGAAAGGGGGGTGCGGGAGAGGAAATCAATTGCACAGGTAATCCGGCTCGAAGGACCATATATTTTTTTTTTATGTTAGACAGATACTTAAGGGCTAGTTACAAATAATAGAGTTCCATGAGATTAAGTACAACCCAATCGAGTTATCGCGCACCTGGCAGCCGTGACGTCACATCGACACTAGTACTGATGGATCGAACGCGGGGAGGTGTGCGGGTAAGTGGGAGGAGAGTCGCATTCCAGCGAGGTGCGCAGTAACTCGATCGGGTTGTAAGTACGTGCTTATTCTTCACAAGGGCGGGATCCAACGATTGTAGATTTTGAGTTGACCAAGGCGGATACGAGACGAAATTGTTCGGCATCCAATGGAAATACTTGGACAGAACTCCTCTTTGCGATTGTGAAAGTACGATATGCCTGCAAATTGCCAGTGTGGCGTGCGCGCGTTACTTATGCTTATGCCTACAAACTTTGTGCCAGTGTGGGGAGTGTAGGCCAATTCCTCCATTTGCCTCTAGTAAATTGAAGAGGGTCGTGCTCCTGCAGTGCAGAATAAAGGACACACTTATCAACCCGGAAAGGGATCAACACCGTATCGCCTTTCTCTGAGCTGTCAACTGTTTAAGTTCGGTACGGATGTCTCCCTGGCATCCAGGAACCGCCCGCTCCCTGGTCGTTCAACGACCTCGACCAACGTCGACTCACCCGGTGGGCTAGTACCGCGCCGAGGGCGGGACAGTGGTGCCAGGTAGAAGCCTCAGGTCAGTCCGTCGCCAAAGCGACGCCTCAACCACCGACTGGCAGTAGCCAGCCGAGAAGAAGCATGGGCCATGAGCACCAGCTCGACACCCGAACCGGCTAAAAGGTCGAAGACCAGATAGTAGTAGGTGCGGATGTGTGCGTTGCAGACGTTGCAGTGTGGAGTTTCATACAAAGAATACTGACCGCCTCAGTGGCGGATTTACAGTTTTGCCGCCCGTAGGCTAGGGTGAGGTTGGATCTTTATTTAACTTTTATCTTCTGAAATCAAGTAAAAGTCATCTGAAATCTGCCGCCCCTAGGCCGCGGCCTATACGGCCTATTGACAGATCCAGGAATGCCGCCTCGATTTGATACGGTTACGATCCGTTTCCGGGTTGATAAGTGTGCGTGCTTAATTGATCTGATGATGATTAAGCATTTTGTACGTTCCAGAGTGGGCTACCAAATCGAGAGCGTGTTCTTCTCTGTGTACGAGGCCTGTTTCGACCCGTCTCTGGTGAGGACGGTGTACGTGCGACACGAGCTCACGCCTGCCAGCGTGTTCTTCCAAAAAGGCCAGCAGAGACCTCAATTTACCGGTTAGTAAAAAGTATACTATAATGTAGCTTTAGTCACGTGCAAAAATATTAAATTCATTTTAATAAAACTGGGAAAGTTTAAATTACCTATTTAATTATTAACACTTCTAATATTATGTAACCTTAATTTTTACTAAATGTATAGACGCTGAAAACACTGAACTTACGGATTTTCAATTATTTTATTCTGTAACCTATTTATTGGTACCGTTTGATAGAGCTTATATGAGGCACTGTAACCAGCTTTTCGATGTCTAGTTTAGAAATATCAAGTGATATCAATTTATCGTTTCCACCCTGTGTAGAAAAATCTGCATTGAGTGGTTAGAAATTTTTGCTGCATGTCAAGCACTTACTTCATTTCAGTGGTAAACACATTCGCTCACCGGTAGACACTGTAGACACTTAAGTATTCCGTGTGGCGCCCAACGTGTTGTTATTGGGTGGACGTCCAACGCTGTGTTTTCCGTTACGCGGCCTCCACTCCAGAACATTGCTGCCCCATCGGCCGTCAGTTCTGCGTACTATGAGCCCTGCCCATTGCCACTTCAGCCTGCTAATCATCAGGCTATGTCAGCGACTTTAGTTCGTTTACGGATCTCATTCCTTCTCAAGTGCTCGTGCTCTTTCAAAGAAAGCTTACAGAATGAATATCTGTCTTCCAGAGGGGACTCTCTTCGGCAAAGTCAGGATGTCGAAGTTGTACTCGATGAAGAACCAGAAGGAACGGGTCCAGGAGCTTGTGGGTGACGTCGCTGACCAGTACATCACTAAGAAGGAGGTTTGTTAATAACGAGATATACAGACGAGCGACAGTACATCGGCGACTTCTTGTGACTTAAGTCGGCGACATTCGGCGATAATCGCCGACGACAGATGCTAATTAGACGACCGTTGCCGACGCATCGCGAATATCGCTGATGGTCGCCGACAGTAGCCGATACATCGCGATTCTCGAAGACGGGCAGTCACTAACATGTAGTCTGAGTGTCAACATGTCATGACAGCGAAAGGTGCGAGTCGGATAGACTGTCACCGACAGTTGCTGACCGTCGCCTACGATTATTTATCGCAAGCAATCGCAGACAAAATGTCACTCGTCTGTGAGCTCTCTAATTATGTGAAGCTGAAAGCTTATAAAAATAATTTATTTTTGCAAGTAGGCTTTTAAAAAGCACTTTTATACGTCCCAGAAGTCCCAGTATTAACCCTACCACTGCTTCGGGATAATAAATGGACCAGTGCTAAGAAGAAGCAGCGCAAGAAACTCAGTCACTAGAAAGCCGCTCACGGCTATCAGCATAATATAGTCAGTCCGATAAACATTTCCCCTTGATTCCAGTTCCTAAGCCGAGGCCACCTCGCAGCGCGAGCAGACTTCTCCCTGCGCGCGTGTCAAGTGGCCACCTTCCACTACGTCAACACGGCGCCGCAGTGGCAACGCGGCAACGCGGGCGACTGGGCCGCTTTGGAAGAGGTAAGGTGATGGCTACCTATAGTCTGGTCTGTGAGCATGTAGAATTTTGTCCAATGACCCCAAGCTACCCATCCTTATCGCTCTATAGCGATAAGGATGGGTAGCTTGGGGTTATTGAACAAAATTCTACGTGCTCACAGACCAGAGCCCCGATTACGGTAATTTTTAACGTCTCCGATCCAGATGCGCTTCATCGATTCTGCGATACGATTGGTCAAAACAACTGACGTAGCTGTTTTGATCGTTACGCCGACCAATCGTATCGCAGAATCGATGAAGCGCGTCTGGATTGGAAACGTTAAAAATTACCGTAATAGGGGCTCTGGCTTTATCATAGGCGACTGGGCCGCTTTGGAAGAGGTGAGGTGATGGCTACCTATAGTCTGGTCTGTGAGCACGTATAATTTTGTCCAATGACCCCAAGCTACCCATCCTTATCGCTGGCGCGTAACTATGTTTCTGTCGCGCTCGCACACTCACTGCGGACGCCCGTCGCACAGTCGCGACAGCAATATAATTACGCGCGAGCGATAAGGATGGGTAGCTTGGGGTTATTGGACAAAATTGTACGGAATTTTTTGTATGGTTGAAAGGGGGCGCGTCTCAAATAAGTTTAAGTCTCAAATATTATAAGGCAACGTGGCATCGCGGGGGACTGGGCCGCTTTGGAAGAGGTGAGGCACTTTACTTCTTCTTCTTCTTCCTCGGTCCCTCACTGATGAGGAACGCGACCACAGATAGTGTTCCTCCACTTTACTTTATTTACGTCGCTTATTTTAAGTCGCTGACACAGCCCGACGGATTAGCAAGCTGAAGTGGCAATGAGCCGGGCCCACAGCGTTGGACGTCCACCCACAAGGTGGACCGACGACCTCATAAAGAATGTGTCTATCATCATTTCAGCCACAGGACGTCCACTGCTGAACATAATGATTTCCACATCGCCCGGTTGGTAGGCGCCTGCATCCAGCGCCTTCCTTTATGAGGTCGTCGGTCCACCTTGTGGGTGGATGTTCCACGCTACGTTTTCCAGTACGTGGCTTCCACAGAATTCTATTATGTGCCCTGCCCATTGCCACTTCAGCTTGCTAATCCGTCGGGCTATGACAGCGACCTTAATTCGTTCACGGATCTTCTCATTTCCGATCCTAAGACTGAAATGATGATGAAACTTTCTTCCTCCAGGCTCTTAAGCGCCGCATCAGCGCTCTAGGCAGACCAGTGACGGTGTACACGGGAACCCATGGCGTCATGAGCTTCGGGCCCCACAAGGAGCTGTATTTGACCGCAGACACCAATAACAATGGGATTGTGCCTGTCCCTTTGTATCTTTATAAGGTAAGGTAATATCTCCCCGAACTTACGCCCGTATTCACAAACATTACTATGAGGTCTCACAGTGCGCGTGGACGCACATGGTGACACACGAACCAATCACAGAGCTCTATTCAACGCTGTGCGTTCGATTTGCTGCTTCACTTAAGCAAGCATCGTTTGTAAATACGGGCGTGAGGGTCTATTCCATTTCGATCACCTGGATTAGATCACCCAGGTGATTATAGGCGACACTTTGGTGTCCTTTGATCACCCATGGATAAGAAGTCCACTTTGATCATGATGATTAGACCCCGGTGATCTCATGCGTGATCGAATCAGAAATGAGGAGATCCGCAGGAGAACCAAAGTAACCGACATAGCTCGCAGAATTGCTAAAATCAAGTGGCAGTGGGCGGGGCACATAGCTCGTAGAGACGATGGCCGTTGGGGCAGGAAAGTTCTCGAGTGGCGACCACGGGCTGGAAGACGTAGCGTGGGCAGGCCTCCTACTAGGTGGACCGACGATCTGGTAAAGGTCGCGGGAAGAGCCTGGATGCGGGCAGCGCAGGACCGTTCATTGTGGAAAACCTTGGGGGAGGCCTTTGTCCAGCAGTGGACGTCATTTGGCTGAAACGAACGAACGAACGAACGATCTCATGCATGGGTGATCAAAGGATAAAAGAGGCGCTGTGATCGCCTGGGTGATCTCACCCAGATAGACCAGGTGGATTAGATAATCCCACCTGGATTCAATCATCAAAGTGGAATACATCAATTTAATTTTAATGTTATTTGACTATTATTTAATTTATCGTTTTAATTATTTGACAATTTTACATATTGAAATTGATATTATAAATTATCTGTATTGTATAACTTGTTGGCGCGTTGGACTTTCTGTAAGCCTTCAAGCAGATTATAAATAAATAAATAAATCAATAGACCAAACTTAGAAAATACGCAATGCTCGACGGATCAAATTGACCTGTTTTTCCCGTAACGGAGAAGCTCTTTGTCTGTATCTCACCTGATGGAAAGAGATGATCAGGGCGAAGGTGGAAGCGAGCTTCAGCCGTAATCTTCAACTACAGAACTGGCTATCTTAGCTACAACTGCCGAAACACAACAATGCCGTTAACATTGTCGTTAAGGTGACTTCGGTAACCAGCTTAGCGGACTTAGAACAAACCAACCTAAGTAGATCTCAATCGATTTATAAACCGCCGAGGCAATGTCCCAACAAAATTAGGAATTACTTTTTTTCAATTTGCGTCGAATCTGGAGTTATTTTCCCCAAGATTTTCCAAAATTAACTTTACCCTCCACTTCTTTCCAGCTGGTCTTCGACCCTCTCACCAGAAAGGCCGTGGTCTTCGTATCCATCAACTCTCCCTTCTACAACTCTACCATCACCGACCAGCTGACCTTCTGCGAGGATGTGTGCGAGAGGAAAGAATACTCCTGGCTGACCTGGAGAGACGATGGCACCACCAGCTTCTGCTGTAACTACAAAGACGCGAAACTGTTTCATCTACCGAAGTTGCCCGTGTCTGGACTTTTTTATTGAATTGGCAGATGCCAAGGCTTCTATGTAAACTATAGATCGCTAAAAGAAAGTTGAGGCGAACTACGTGTTCTCATGTAATAATTGAGTACAGAATAACAAATTAAACGTCATCATGTTCAAATATGAAATAACTAGCTACCTTGCTCTGGCAAATGTCTACAAGCGAGAAAAAAGCATTTGTTAATCCGACTACGCAAGACGTGCTTAGTCAGCGTATACAATACAAATCTTTGATGCAATGGCCTCAACTGTAATTATTGCGCGACCAATACTACGAGTAGTATATTCTTGCAACTCACGAAGGCGAGTGAGCTTTACTTGTGTGTGTAACTACGTGTACATGCACATAACGATAGTGTAAAGTCTATCAAAACTTGAAAAACGAACAGTAGCGAGTCACCACACATGTAAAACTCACTTGCCTTCGTGAATCGCTCAGGTGAATCGCAACAACTACCTACCTATAATACAGGGTGTTAGGTAAATGGGTATATGAGCCGACACTAGCCCATGTTAACATGGTCATTTAAATGGTATGGTGAAGTCAGAAATTTGATATCATCATTTTATTGTTTTTTAATTTTCATACAAAATAAATTTTATAAAATCCGATTTGTATGAAAATTAAAATAATTAAAATGAAGATATCAATTTTCAGACTTCATCATACCATTTATATGACCATGTTAACATGGGCTAGTGTCGGCTCATATACCCATTTACCTAACATCCTGTATAGAAGCATTTTTAGATAAATAAGATCATCAATGATGGTTAACTCGGCTATAATGACCTGACAATAAGTTATAGAACTATTTTAGAATAGCAACTATTGTCAATCGATTGAAAAAGGCCAATTAAAAATATTGCCCGTAAGGGGTTAAAATATTGTCCAGCAGTGGACGTCATTTGGCTGAAACGAACGAACGAAAGGGGCTAATCTTCCAAACTTTTTACGTATTATACAGGGTGTCCCTTTATCCGGATCAAACAAAAAAGATTGATTCTACTGCTCAAATGCAACAACTCTACTTTTTGTGTAAGAAATTTTGTGAAGTAAGTTTTTATCGATTCTAACAGAATCAACTTTCTATATTGCGTATGTTGAGGATTAAACTCGGCTATAACAACAAAGGCTCATAAAGGTAGCAGAAAGGCGCTGGATGAATGCTACCAAGCTACCAACCTGGCGATGTGGAAATCATTGGAGGAGGCCTATGTTCAGCAGTGGAGTGCTGGACGTCCTGTGGCTGAAATGATGATGATGATAACAACAAAAACTTGATGTGAACTTTTTATTCAAAGCAGCAACCTGAAGATTTGCTGTTAATTTTAAGATCTCAAGTATTTCTTGTCGTAAGTTATTTATTGTGTTAGTGATAATTTTAGAGAATATCATGTATCTAAGTAAGATTTTTATTTATTTATGAATAAAATTATATAATATTATGCGAAATATTCTAGTTTTATTATCTTCAGTTTTATTATCTTCTATTCTATAAAATAATATAACAAACAATATGACTATATCGTTTTTTTTTGTTCTTTACGAAAATCGATTACGTTACCTACTGATTCTGAGTGGCTTCTAAAAGTTTGGCAACACTTTGCAATGTCACCCTGTATCTATACTAATATTATAAATGCGAAAGTAACTCTGTCGGTCTGTCCGTCTGTCTGCCTGTCACGCTTTCACGCCTAAACCACTGAAGCGATTTTGATGAAATTTGGCATAGAGATAGTTGTCCTGGGAAAGGACATACCTAGGATAGTTTTTATCCCGGTTTTTGAAACAGAGACGCGCGCGATAAGGTTTTTCTGTGACAGACAAAATTCCACGCGGGCGAAGCCGCGAGCGGAAAGCTAGTAATAATGTATGTCGTAGATCCTGGCTACACAGGAGTTGCAGCGGTGGGAAGTGGGAACGAGAAGTGGGAATAATCCCAATTCAAAGATAAATGAAATCCAGTACATTACCAGTATATTTCCTTTAATGCATTTTTCTATAAGTAAAATAATATTCTTAAACTATTAATAAATTTGAGATTTCTATACATTCCTGTACAAAACTAATACAAAGTTTTTTTGCGAATATTTTGTGAATTTTTAAGTTTTTTCTAACATAGACATAAATATTAAAAATCAATCACAACGATTTTCACAAACTTCATCTGAAAAGTATAAGATAATAATTAATTTTAGAGAGGTACATTTCAGTTAAATAATATAATTAATTCTTGTAGTACCTAGGTCTAGAGCAGTGGTTCTTAACCTTTAAGTCACGAGGGACCATTTTACCAAATTTCTGTCTTGTCAGGGACCACTTTTTTTTTTCAAAATCCTATGAAAGGGGAGGTTCATTTCTCGCCCACTGTGCGCCGTTTACGTTGTGTTGACTCGACTCATCACGTCACGTCACTTGTTTATTACGATGTCTTCGCGAACCACTTGGAATGCCTCCAGGGACCACCAGTGGTCCACGGACCACCGGTTAAGAACCACTGGTCTAGTATTTAACTGAATCACGCCCGTATTCACAAACATTACTATGAGGTCTCACAGTGCGCGTGGACGCACCGAGTGACACATGGACCAATCACAGAGCTCTATTCAACGCTGTGCGTTCGATTTGCTGGTTCACTTATGCAAGCATCGTTTGTGAATACGGGCGTCAGTGCCTGAGGTATGAGAGGGCACGGGAGGGTGTTTTTGTGACGTCAAAAGTCAGAGAGACTTGTCTTTCAGATTTTTTGTATGCTCTGTCACGTCATAATATGTCAAGCCGTGTGGTGACGGCAGAGTTCATACATTTGTCAACAACCCCTACTCTTCCCGCGGGTGTCGTAAGAGGCGACTTAGGGACTACACATCAAACAGAGAACGGGCAGCAGCGCTCTCTGAAAACATCAATCTTTTACACTGCGATCTCCAACCCGCCTGCCAAGCGTGGGGATTACGGCAAAACCCTCCACTATAGTGGAGGAGGCTCATAGTCCAGCAGTGGACTGTAAAGGGCTGTTGATGATGATGATGATATCACCCTTCCCTCAGGCACTGACTGAGTGACAAAAAACAACTGGCCTTAAGTTTCCAACTCTTGGCCATTAAAGAAACTTGCTTGTTAGACAATTCATTTCATAACATTCATGGTTACCTGTACTTATTTCATATAACTACATAAACTCATTTTGTGACTTTCACAGTTGTTAATTATTAAGTACAATACATTAATAAGATGACTTATCCGGCTCGAAGGACCATATAAAATTTCAGTTCCATTCAGATCGCTTTGCAAAGATAAAATTAATTTTATAACTAAAAAAAATTGAGAACTGTGGATCAATGAAATCAATCATCTATGAACATAATTAAATCAGATGAAACTAATTATTAAGCTATATTTTAACATACAGGATTATATGCATTTTTATATCTTATACCTAAAACATAATTTTGTACCATTAATATTCGACTTTAAATCTTTTGACAAATTATTTAATTTAAATTAATTTTGCGCTATTTAACAAAGACAGAACAATTTTATAGTCCCCACTAAGGCTTTAGATCAACCATTTCTTGTTGTCATACTTATTTGTTACTTAGGGATAAAATGTATCTTAAGGGCTGATTTTTCAATAGTCGGATAACTTTAACTAATATTATGTATGATTTGATGTGCAGTCACGAACAAGTTTAACTTTTTGGGACTAGTTATTTTATTTAAATTAACCCAGTTTTAAGCTTTTAAAAATTAATTAAGTACATTTTAGGAAAATGATCCAACCGAATTCAAGATGGCGCGTCTTTGCCTTCAATAATCGCCGTTAAAGCTTGCCTGTCCCTCTTATTTTCACAAGCACTCGTGATCAACGCTAATAGATGCTTATTGGAATATTCAGTCCTCTCTCTTACAAATTCTTCTAGACCTTTCCTTGGTAAATAATACGCTTTCACATATCTGTCAACGTAGTCTTGATACGGAATAGGTTTCAACCCAGATATCTTTTCTAATTTCACGAATAACTGCCGATAATCTAACTGCATGAGACCTCTCCCCCCGTTCGAACATTTGGACGCGTTAGAAAACCCTTCGACCAGCAAATGGACTATGAATTTTGAGACCATAGACCAGATAGAATTCAGCACTTCGATGTTCAGAGTCACTTTGGCGGATATGTTTTCGAGACGTAAAGCGAAGACTTGGATTTTGCGCGTTATCATGTCTACGTAAGGGCTATGTTCCACTGCGACGTTTTTTACGTCCCATCTCACTTGGGACATGGCGATAAGAGCTGATCTCGCGTCGACAGCTTTGGATGCCGAACACATATACACTGGCATCCGTAGGTCTACCACTACCGCTAACGTGTTGTCTCTAAAATGCTCCAAAATCAGCTTCTGATGTGACGCTACTATGGACTCCAAATACGGTTGGAGCAACTCGTACTGTTTAGCCAGGAATATCACGCTTTCAACTGCCACAATTCTCTCGGTCAGACCATGTAAAGTCTCCTCTGAATTCATATCCAAGTGCTGAGGCAGGTCCGGACATAAAAACGCCTTTCCATCACCGTCCCCTGAAGTAGTGTCGATACTATTCGATATCCTCTTCAAGGATGCACTCAATTTTGTACTGTATAAGGTTGTAGATGCCACTTCCAAATCCGAGGTGAAAAACAGGTGGACTGTATAGAAATAGTAGTCAAACAACTGGTTCATGAGCATGACCACTTCTAAAGAAATCTGGGGAAGGTACCTGCAGATTTGCAAGTACTGTCCACAATTTCTCAGCACTGATAGAGTGGTATTCGTTACTATGACGCTCTCTTTGATCTTCGAAGGGCTTTCTAGAATCTTCTCGTTGTTATTTGTGGTTGTGTATTCGTGTCTGTCAACTTCATCAACGAATTCCCTTTTCAATTCTTCAGGTTCATCATCTGACTCGTCACTCGGCTCCAATTCAGGTTCTAGGCCGAAAATGTCGTCGTTAGTTACGTTTTCGTTACGGAAGATCTCGAAAGGAGTGTGGTTTGTTTTTTGGTTGAAATATTTGACGATATAAACGCTGTCTTCTTGAGAATGTACGGAGGAGGTTCCATCCGATAGAGTTTTGATCATAGACGTGTCTGATTTCGGATTTAAATATTTCTTGAACTGCTTAAACTCTTGCAAGTTTAGCAGGTTGAAAGTTGACTTGACAGGACACTGTTCCCAGCCTTCATTCTCCAAAAAGAGTTTCAACTCCTCCATCCTGCCTCTATGGTAGTTCTTAATGTACAAAACGCTCTGCGTCTTGATGAAATCTTGCAGAAGGTCCGATTTGTCGCCGCAAAACACTTCAGCCACTTGCGTCAATTTCCTTAATATTCCTAGCATTTGTATAAACTTTTCAAAAGGGTACTCTTCCAAGCCGGAGCTTTTCAAAAACGTGGACACCTTAGCCTGGACGTCGTGCCATATCCTTATCAGTCCAGCTTTTAACTTCTGCCTAATGTACTCCCTGCTGACATTCCTTTCTATTTCAAACACATTACTGGTGCTTGGACTCGTTTCCTCCTCATCATGCTTAGTATGCCAGTTGACTAACAAGTAGTAACTCCTCATGATCAAAAACAGGTTTTCGCATAGATTCAGTAGACATATAGGTGCTTTGGTTGGTTGCACCGCTTGACACATATCTTGGAACTTCATTTCCATCGAAACCTCCCCTATATACGGCTTCACAGCCTCTATAGAGGTCTCGTTCACTGCTGAAGAGTAATGCATGTGTAACTGCTCCATAGCAGCCTGAGTTTTGCCTAACAAAGTGTACGCGCGTCTCAATTTCCTAAAAGTTTTTTCGTCGAAATTGTAACATATTGAGGACAACACCGAATCTAACTTTTCCTCTGTCATATCTAAGGTATCTTGCAACCTAGTGGCTAAGTCCGCTATGCATGTGTATTCTTTGTGATTTGCAGCCGCTTTCCTGCTTTTGAGAATGAGTTCTATCGCTTCAAAGTATTCCTTTTTGTTAAGTAACTCCGCAACATCTCTTTCGACGCTGCGCAAACTTCGGAGCAGCTCGAGAGATTTCAGCACCGAACGGATTATCTGTCTCTTTCTCACGTTAGCTAGAATGACAAAGGTGGAGATAGTCAAATGGTTTGAGGAATTGCGCAGGTGTTCCCTAGCTTGGCGACAGGTCTCTAAGGTGTTGGCTAGCTGTTCGCGAATGTTTTGGATTTCGGCAAACTCACGGTCGCAGTTGTCGCGCTGTTGGGAGATCAGGTGGAGCGCTTTGCCGGAGACTACCTGGAAAAGATAAAAGAACCTATTAGGAGAATCGACCTCAAATAAAAGATATGTAGCTTCCCTAGTCCAGGAACTGAGGAGTCATTAATTTAAGGATTTGAGAAAGAGCAGATCAATGAGTAAGTGACAAACACTAAGTTAGAGGATGAGGATAATGGTTATGTAAAGACAACAGTTCAAACGTGCAGTGTGAAAGTATTTTTTGTTTTTATTTTTAATGCTGAGCTAAATAAGGGATAGGTAGGTAATATCAAAGAAAAGTAGCACAAAAGATCCTAATGTGTAAGAAATCCCTTGACCTAGGAGCTTAATATTTTCTGGAGAGATGATGATGATGTATCTCCTACTGACTCTAGTATAAGATCTAAGAGCGTGCGGCTAAGAATGCCGACATGAATGGGTGATGATGGCTGAATAAATGGCTTAAGCTTGGCAAACATTGACAAGCGCCTGCGGACGCCAGCGTTCTCAACTGCTGGTGGAATCACATGCTTTAAAAGTCTGTCTGCCCTGAATCTAGGCTGAAATGATGTCCATAGCGACATGATGATAGCAGTATCTCACCTCCTTCCTTAGTCAGCGACGAGAGGCTATCTCAGGACACTGCGTAAGTCTACGCTTCTTCTTCTTGTCGTGTCGACAACAAACCTACACAGCGTCGGCCCAAAACTCCGCCACAAGAATGGCGTTGTCAGTAGCCTTCATTAAATCTTCCTGAGTGCAGTTGTTTGGGCACGCAGACACGACATCATGTGCTCCGTAGACTCGGGAACAAAACCACACTACGCTGAAATGCTGACGATGGTAGCTGACCTGCTGCTGCCGCTTGAGCTTGGTGAACATCTGCTCGACGGCTTCCAGCGTGGGCGGGCTGGGCGCGTGTTCCAGCACGTAGCGGCCCGCGTCGAACTCGGATGGAGGAGAAAAGTACACGTGGTCTATTTCACGGAGGACCTGGAGAAGAAAACTTAACTCAATAAATACACTCAACATCAAATAAACCGCACCTTCCGCGACGCGAACTTCAAAGATTTTCTTCTGACACAATCATGGTGCCCCAACAATATTGGTGTTATTTGAAAGCCCAATAAATATCCTTTAAGAAAAACACATTTAATTTCTTAATAAATGATTAACATATACCATAAATGTGACTTGAAAAAATACCTCACTTTGGATCAATTAGACCAATTTTTATGGTTATAAAATCAAATAATGATCTCACGTGTCCTCTTTAACAGATGGATAGCGATTAATCCCAACGTAACAGTTTTATAGCCATAAAAGTTGGCTCAAGCGTAACTACCAATTTTTTGAAGAAGTGACTCTGGATCCTTCTAAGGACACATTATTGGGGTAAAAACCTTTCTTTTAATGAAATGAAGTTTAAAACTAGGCTTTTAAATGGTGCCAATATTGGTAGGAAGTGGGGATGCATACGTTTGAAAGTGCTTGTCGCGGGAGGTGCGATTTATTTGATGCCGAGTGTAGTTACTTTACTCAATAATAATACAGAAGCTCAAAGTTACACAGCGTGCTATGGAGAGGGCTATGCTCGGTGTTTCTTTAGAGTAGGCGCACACCGTTGATTTTTCGTCGGCCGATAGTTTAGTCGGGCAGTTGATCAGTATGGGCATGTATGGGAGTGCGCACACTACGCGATTCGATTTGGCCGATTCTTCATACAATTTAAAATCGGGCACAATTATCGGCCAACTAAAAATCAACGGTGTGCGCCTACTCTTATGAGATCGAATCAGAAATGAGAAGATCCGTAAACGAACAAGTCGCTGATATAGCCCGACGGATTAGCAAGCTGAAGTGGCCATGGGCAGGGCACATAGTACGTAGAACTGACTGGGGCAGCAAGGTTCTGGAAACGCAGCGTGAGACGTCCACCCACAAGGTGGACCGATGACATCATAAAGATAGCAGGGAAGCGCTGGACGCAGGCCGCTACCAATCGATCAACATGGAAAGCATTTGGGGAGGCCTATGTTCAGCAGTGGACGTCCTGTGGCTGAAATGATGATGATTCTTTTGTGTTTCCTCCACTCAACCTGAAGATGCCGTAAGCTTAGGCGCAGACTGCCGACTTTTAGTCGGCCGATAGTTGGGCGCGATTCTAATTTGTATGAAGAATCGGCCGATACCAAATCGGTGTAATGTGTAACTTTCACACATCAGCCAACTCAAAGTCGGTGGTCTGCGTCTAGGCTAAGAGGTGAGGTGACTAACACCCGTATTCACAAACATTAGGTCTTACAGTGCGCATGGACGCACAGCACAGGGTCCCAAAAAACTTTTCAAGACAATACTTGAGTGGCGGAGAGACACACGAACCAATGTCTGTCATAGCTCTATTCAACTTCGCATAGCGTTGCTGCTTCACTTAAACAAGTATCGTTTGTGAATACGCGTGTGAGGGACTTAAGCTTGCACGGGTACCCGCCTTATGCGCCCGTCCCCCGTTGCGCGAGAAACTTTTGTCATGCCATTTTATCGATTTTACTCTATAGTCCCATACATTTTTACCTAAAATCACCGATAAGATTTAAGATTTTATCACGGCGCGCATCCTAGCCTGGCCGCTCGCTCATACTGTATTTTTTAGAGTAGACCGCGCGAATTTTAGCCTAAGCTTTAATTATGCTACTCATTCACAATGTCGCACACACGGCACAATAACGTCACGTACGTATGCAATTTTTGTCAAAATTGTGGTTGTACATTAAATGAAGTTCAAAGTTGTAGTTAAATTATTATCATTTTATTTTTTTAGTCAAGGAGAACTGTATGCAGGGTTGCCAACTCTACGTATTTTTACGTAGATCTACGTATTTTAAGCCTTCCTTGCAAACCTACGAACTTTAGTCCCAGAATCTACGTATTTTCTATCAAATTTGCAAAATAGGCTGAATGGGCATCGTTTCCCTTTTTATCGGGTTATTAGTCCGATCACGGTTATTTGGCATGTGGAAAAAGTCGGAACTAATGTTATTTTGACATTTCCCCATAGAAAAAATGCTGTACAGCGCCCCCCTGTAAATGTCACTGAAGAGCCTTGATCTGATAAGAAATTTAAAATGTGACGTGACGTGACTGTGTGTAAACCGTCAAACGGTCAAAGTGAATCTTCACTATAAAAATATTTCGAACTAAGATTGTGCTAAGATTTCGAAGGTGTTGTATTTCGATATTTTCTAACTTCCTGCTCAATTTAATTGGATTCAATTATGGCTTAAAAAAGAACCGCGAGCCTTCGCAGGAACACATTATGCATTTTAATTTGTCTGAAAACATTTCTGAAAATGATACACAATAAAAGTGTACTTTACTACTTTTAGGGTAATTAATATAAATTGTCGTTTTATTACTTTTATCTACCTCTTCATTTCACTCAGAAAAAAAAGTACGTAGATCTACGTATTTTCTATATGGAAATTGTACCATTTCTACGTAATTTTCTAATCTGTCCTACGACTTTTTCAAAATCTGAGTTGGCAACACTGACTATATGTTTCAATAGGATGTTGAATTTTCAAATGCTTCCCCCGAAAATTACACCATTAATTTGCATAAATGACGTTATTGTACAGTATGTGTGATGTTATACCTACAGATGGACAGGTAATAATAAAAAGTACCTAATTAAGTAAATAATTATGCAACTAATACAAAATCTATAGCAGAATGACCATGACATTTCCTCATAAAAACTGAGATTTTCCTGTTTACATGCTTTTGTCATGCAATTAGTTACCTAATGAGGATATTTTGTCTTTGAAATAAATTATTTTTCTATCTAATGATCTAATAATTTATACAAAAATGGTTTAAGGAAAATTCTTAGCATGAAAATACATTCAATAATAAGTTTTTGATAAAAACATTTAAAAAAAATCCAAGAGATACCTACCTTAGTTTTTTCATTCAAACTGGATTTTTTACAGATGGAAGTTTAAAAACATGCATATAATAATTGTATTAAGTGATATTTTGCAACACAATGTACAGCCTGATGTGCTGTCAACCATACAAGGTCTACTCTATTACATTTTAAAAATTTAAATTTAAAATTCCATCTCAGGAACTGTAAAAACTACAGAGAAACTCCACGTATCTTACCTCAAGATCTGCAGCGGAATGGGCAGCGCTGAGAGACCTTGAATTGACTCCAGGAGGCCCATGTCTGTTCTCCACACTGTCGTCTGATAACATTTTGTCTGCCTACAACAAAAAATTAGGATTAAGGCTGACTTTATTAATACTAGGTAGCTTGACTCTTTCTTGTTTGATTGAATAGTGATTCTCATTCAACCTGTCAATAGTAGACCAAGGAACATACAGACATTCAGATAAATCAATGAATTTTTTGCTTTATGCTTTATTTTTATTTTAAAAAATAAAATTTCTTCGTCTTCAATAATGCTTACTTAAAAACTTGTTCGTAACCAACAATTTTATCAACATTGACTTCCAAATTTATAGTCCATTCTAATAGAATGGCAAGGTAATGACTAATTTATTTACATAACATTAAGTAGATATCACAACTTTTAGCAAAGAACTACAAATAGTTTTTTTAATACGCACCAGCAAGGTATCCGTTGGTGAAATAGACAACACTAGTTGCAGAATTATCGCAGGATGATTTACATTATGTATTATTTCAAACAATTTAAACAAACTTTACTTTGTGATGCGTGTATATGAAATTATGTTCAGTCGTGATTCGGTAATAAGATTGTCTCCTTTAGAGAGACACAGCTAAGCTATCGCACAATATTCGATTAGTTTATTCGTATCATTACAAGTTAAAAATAATCCAAGTAAGATCACAAAATTGAAAATTCAATGAGATTTCCTTCACTTGACTGACAAACGAAAATAAAAGTAACAGCGTGCTTCTTTCTAGTAATAGCTTATAAATATTTTAACATTAATGCTCCCGGACAATACCTATCTTGGAATGTTCACTACTTTTTTGGATAATGATTCCATCCATACGTAACAATATAAACAGAAATTCAAAAAAGAAACACACCTATCAAGTTTTGTCAATGACGTAGGCATTGGTTGAGTTTTGTTCATTCCGTTAACATCACAACAAAAAATAATTATTTACTTTACTTTTAAGATTTCGTAGCTTTATAGAGCGCATTTTTATATTAATTTAACATTTATTTAATTTTAGCTTTGTACACATATGAAAAGCTTTAGTAATAATAGTAAAAGTGGTTTTTATATTGTTTAGTGCATTAACAAAACGTATTAACAACGTTCCATTTTACGTGCAAGAGCCGCATTTTATTAGGGATTATTTCTTCAAAGCGAGATTATAGAACATCAAGATAACAAATTGTAAAAAAAATTGCTTTAGTAATATTTAAAAAGCATAACTACAATTTATCAATATTTTGTTATCTAAATTGCGACAGTTTTAGATTCCAACAAGATTTTTATTGAGCTGTATAGTTTCACACTCCGTTTTCTACCGTTTGGCTGCCGTTCACAAAAAAAACAATTCCAGTCTTGACGTCATGCGAGCGATGAATATTTAGCGATTGTGATTTGGTTATTTTAGTGGAGTTTATAGTGGACTATCATTGATGTGTTTTGTGAAATAACAGAAATGGAGACTGAACGGATGATAGAAGACACCATACCGCCGCAGGTAAGCCAGTAAAATTTAATGAGAGCATACCGTAATGTCATGGCTGGTTCCGCCATCTTTAGCCCTGTACCGTTCGAAGCTATGGACTATTTTTTATTTTACGATGGTCCCAGCCAAATAACGTTGATGATTTCCATGTATTTTGGATGCAACCGTTGTAAGAATTGTTTAAAATACATAATTTTACAATTACACGGCAGTTAAAAGCCTTGACGAGTACAAGTAAACCTCTCGTGCTCTGCATTGCGGATGTTTAAAATATTAGTTTTTTCATCAAAATCTAACATTATAACTTATTCATGAACTCATTCTCGAGACTATTCGAACCGTTATTTGGCAGTACAATCGTTAAAACTTGGCAATATCTCGCGTAAACATAGGATGTAATTCGTAATGGAAGCCATGGTTACGTTATAAAAACAACAAAAAAATGTATTAGTGGTGTTGTTGTATTGAAATAAATGGCTTAATAACGTACAGTGAGGTTCATTTTAGTGATTTATCTTGAAATTGATTGGTCATCTCTTAGCTGTTCATGCAAAATTGAGTGTCCTACTTAGGTTTTGTTTCGCAATGATTCTGAAGACAATGCTCATTTTATGACATAATGCTGGTCGTGCTTGTTATTTGAGCGTGTAAAGCAGTCGTTACGACATGTGTGTTATGCATTTGACTACAGCCAAGCAGTTGTAGGGATGTATGGGCTTGTAATAACTGCAAATTGTCTTTATTGTTGTTAGAAAGTGTTAATAGTGCAGTATTTGCCATAATCATCATCTCACAATCAATTAGGACTCTTCTATGATCTAAAAAGCACCTTTGTAGCATATTTTAGTTGTAATTATTGTAAAAAAAACTAGGTGAAAGGGGGACCATTTAGTATAATGCTTATTATAGAGACCAAAACAGTTCTACTGCCAAAACTGTCTTAATTTTTTGCTTATTATAAAACAGGGTAATCCAGTAAGTACATAATATCCAGCACATCATACAATACATTTGTATTCCAAAATCATACCTAAGTTGTCACAGTGCTTACATTAATATGCTGTTATCCATACATATTTATTTTTCACTATATTATTATTACATCAGTGTATAAGGTATAAACCAAAATAAATGTGTTTTAAATTCTCCCTGACATAAAAACATTGTTTAGCATATCTTAACTTGATACACTCAAGAGATCTATCATGCAATAAGAGGAAATCACAAATTAACTTATCAACAATACACTAAACCTTTCCGTTTAAGTTGTACACAAAAAACAGCATATCAAAAATCTAAATTAACTCAAAGGTGACTGACTGACATAGTGATCTATCAACGCACAGCCCAAACCACTGGACGGATCGGGCTAAAATTAGTCATGCAGGTAGATGTTATAATGTAGGCATCCGCTAAGAAAGGATTTTACGAAACTCCACCCCTAAGAGGGTAAAACGGGATCCACGCGTACGAAGTCGCGGGCGGCTGCTAGTAACTACTACACTCGACATCAAATAAATCGCACCTCCCGCGACAAGCACTTTCAAACGTATGCATCCCCACTTCCCACCAATATTGGCACCATTTAAGGCCGGGTAGCAGAGAAAATGGCGAAAATGAGGTTTTCATTTATCATTTTTGAGGTACTAAACAGTAAAATTAAAGGCTAAGATTTTTATTGGGCATAGTTGAGGATATTTTCTAGGGCAATTAACGGATGGAAACACGATTTGATGAAGTTGACTCGATAGAATAAATTCCCAAAGTTACCTCTATTCGTTTTCTATTTATGGTTTTATTTTTAAAATAAGCGATTTGAGATTCTAAATCTTTTACTAAACTAAAGTTCAGAAATAACTCGAGGGCTTTTAACGGATGAAATTTTTATATTGCGTCTTATTTAGTTACTATGTTAAAAAATGTGGAAAAAATCGTCCATGACGGCTTGGACAATCTCAATCAGTCGCGCGGTGGCGCTTACGGAGGACGGACGCGTGTCAGTTTTATGGCCGTGACAGTTCGCGATTTGTCAATATTTTTGACAATGATGACTTTGATGAGTCACAGTATAATAATATCAGTGCTACTGGAGAAAGCTAAAATTTTTGATAATTAAGAATTATCAATTTTGTCTACCTATTGAAACTTAAATCGTTCGCATCCTTTTAAACGAAGACTCTACTCATGATACATAGTACATTCCTCAAATATGAGACAAAACCAATGAGTTAAAATTACATTTTAATAGTACCTACATACAATCGTCTTTACACTCTTTAGAAGACACTGACACTGATACAAATAAATAATAAAAAATTAGGTCATTGGGTCAAATATAGGGGCAGCTGCACGTCACTGAAAGACGATTCTGTTTACTCGGCATCTGGGCTGGAGAACATGAACCCTTGTTTACAGATGCAGATGTAAATGGAGTTATAACTGGACAAAGGACATCATCCATTTTGGTCCAAAATCAAAAGTGCCGGCCAAAAAATAAAAGTGCTGTTTTCTGATAGAATACGTCCGCCTTAGCATTTATTACTACGGCACCAAAGCTGTAGCACCACTGTGCATCGTAGTATTTGAGTTCTAAAAATATATGAAACGACTGACTTTGATCTCAAATACTACGACGCACAGTGGTGCTACAGCTTTGGTGTCATAGTAACAAATGCTAAGGCGGACGTATTCTGTCAGAATACAGCACTTTTTTTTTATTGGCCGACATTTTTGATTTTGAACAAAAAATGTATGAATCGTCGATGAATTTTAGATCTCAAATACTCGACGCACAGTGGTGCTACAGCTTTGGTGCCATAGTAACAAATGCTAAGGCGGACGTATTCTGTCAGAATACAGCACTTTTTTTTTTATTGGCCGACACTTTTGATTTTGAACAAAAAATGTATGAATAGTCGATGACTTTTAGATCTCAAATACTCGACGCACAGTGGAGCTACGGCTTTGGTGCCATAGTAACAAATGCTAAGGCAGACGTATTCTGTCAGAATACAGCACTTTTTTTTGTTGGCCGGCACTTTTGATTTTGGACCAAAAATATATGAAACGTGGATGATGTCCTTTTACATGAAATGTGTAACAGAAATCAGTTAAAAGACACATACATGGAATACCAATAAGGTTGCGGAGGGAAAGCTACCTATATAAACTAGCGGCCGCCCGCGACTTCGTTCGCGTAGACCTCGTTTTACCCCCGTTAGATATCATGTTGATAGATGGCGTTTCACGGCTTCCCCCAAATGAATATTTACAAACGTCATACAGTAGTTTGTCCAGCGCTGTAGATTTTAACCAATGACGATAGGTAAATGGCGCTTTTTAGACACGTCTTATTTATTTATTGAAATTTATTTGTCACATATCGTCATAAGTGTTAGCCTATATGTTAATCTGGGTTATAAACAATAATACTGTAAAGTTTCAACAAAATCCGTTCAGTAGTTTTTGCGTGAAAGAGTAACAAACATCCAGACATCCAAACTTTCGCCTTTATAATATTAGTAGGTAGTAGGATATTTCACAATCCAAACTAATATTTTACTATTTAGTTTAGCATTTACTTACCTACAGTAAATATTAGTTTGTATTGTGAAATGCTTAAAATAAAATAAAAAATAAAACAAAATAGGGTTTCAAATTACCTATCTTTATCTAATTTATAAAGAGGTAAAGTTTGTGTGTTTGTATATTTGTTAAATTGTAAGGGGTAATCTCGGGGTCTGCTGAACCGATTTTAAAAAATCTTTCACCAATAGAAAGCCACATTATATCTGAGTGTAATAGGTTATATAAAAACCGAAAAATACTACGCGGCGAAGCGGCGGGCGGAAAGCTAGTTTATTTATAATTATGTACGAGCATAATAATTTATTGAAGTCTAAGTCAAACATTCTTTATTTGTGTGGACCTATATATTAACGAGAGATTACAAGGCGTCAAATATTTCAAGAAAAAAATTAAAAACTATTATAAAACTAAATTTTGCTCTCATGGAGCCTTTACCTACTCTGACAAATCAAGACTTAAAGAAGAAACTAATAATAAAACTATTTAACTGTCCTGCAATGAAAAGCTTGATCGGGTACAACACCTCAAGTTATTTTAGAACTTGATTTCATTAAAAGACTCTGAATATCAAATTGCTTAGGTATCTAAAGTCAAACGATTCTGAAATGTCAAGTGGCATAAAGTTGGGACTAATAAATAACCCATTAAGATAGTAACGCCCTCCTGTCAATGACATACCTGGAACGTTAGAGTATTGGACAACTAGTAAAAATGCTTTGTCCTAAATGACTGACGGATATCGTAGAGACCTGAAAGTTGGAAGGTGTGTTCTTTGTATGACGTAGGCATCCGATTTTCCGAAATGGGGTCATGAAATGAAGTGGGTGAAAAAAGGGGGCAAAGATTGTATGGGACAGTGATTATATGATTCAATCTACTTGAAATTTTGCTTAACAATTCCTTAATAATATTATAATTCATGACAAACGTGTGAAAGGGGTAGAAAGTTAATTTGGGAGTCATTTGCGTCGAAGTTGATATCAATACTAGATACTTACTGCTTTTGATTTAATTACTTTTTATTTTTACAAGTGTTTGAAAACTCCATGTCAGTTTGCAATCAATGTCAAGTGAAATCTCAAATTGAAATGTCCAATCTCAATGAGGAGGCTCTGCATTTATTCCTAGAATTCCCCTAACACCGTCAAATTACCCATTCGAATTCAAGACAGTGCAGTTTCCCATCAAAATCTGCTTCGTAATGACTATAAACAAAGCTCAAAGTCAAACTCTAGCAACCTCTGCATAAACTCCCATGAGTGCTCAGAGCGGGTGCCTGCGCCAGGTAACCGCGTGTGATGCTCATAGTGATTTTCGATACAGAGCCCCGTAATACGTTGTACATAAATTATGGAAAGAAAACACCCAGACCAATACAAACAAAATAATATGTATGCAATTTTAGTATGATATTTTTATTTATTAATCAACAAAAAGACTGAACAAAATTGATGCGTGTACTGATTAATGTAATTAACCACATGCAAAGTTTCGTGAATTGCAACAACTATAATTTATTATCCAAGCTCTAAATAATCGCTACTACGAGTAACTGATCATAAAATGTTTTTCTGATGAACTGATCATTAAATGACCTACCGATAGGTCGAGTGACGTAATCTTGAAATTCTTTTGAACTTCCGGAAGGTCGGGTGATGCCACGCCTCTTTGAACCATGTTTACTTTGGCAGTTATATTTTATACTTATTCGATTCTAAAATATATTCCCAAAAATTCTGAAAGGTGTTTTAATTTGTATCACTTGGATATGATTTGTATTAGAAAGTGTTGTGAGTATGACGCTTGAACGGGAGGAAGTCAACCTAACCTAACCAACTGGTATTTTTATACTGTGTAGCTGGGAGAGCTCTTTGGCGCGCTGTCTTCGGCGAAGTATTGCGCGCGCAGATTTTGACAGCGTGAAATACCTACTTTAGCAGAAATACCAAGCCTTAAAAGCCTAGCTCTAAACTTCATTTCACTAAAGAAAAGGTTTTTACCCCAAAAATGTGTCTTTAGAGGAATCCAGAGTCACTTCTTCAAAAAATAGGTAGTTACGCTTGAGCCAACTTTTATGGCTATAAAACTGTTAAGTTGGGATTAATCGCTATCCATCTGTTAAAGAGGACACATGAGATCATTATTTTGTTTTATAACCATAAAAATTGGTCTACTTGATCCCAGAGGTGAGCCCCAAGTAAGGTCTTTTTTCAAGTCACATTTATGGTAACTTCAAGGTTCAAGTCGCATTTTTCTTTAAGTTTATTTATTGAGCTTTCAAATAACACCAATATTGTTGGGGCACCATGATTGTGTCAGAAGAAGTTCTTTAAAGTTTGCGTCAGGAAGGTGCGATTTATTTGATGTTGAGTGTAGTTGTAATAGGGTCATTCCATGACAAATGTTACCGAGGGTGAATAACTAAATATGTTCTTTTCGCATTAAATCTGATGAATTTTGAAAGTAAACATTCCAAATTATAATGTGCAACAAAAAAAATCTGGAAGAAACAAGTAATTTTTAAGTTATTAGTCTTCAAAGTCTATACTTAAGTCAACAGTCTGAATGATCATTTTCTCTCTTATTATTGGTAATACGATTTAAAAAAAAACTATCAATCTGTGAACCGTTTTGCCACTATATGATTTGAGGGTATTTATCATAGTATTGGTAGACAGCGTCATAGTCCCAAAAAAATTGATAATCATCAAGTTTTAAGTGTGTTTTCTTGTTACTTCGGCGATGTAACACCCGAAACAAAAAAACAGGTATTTGTTTTATTATTGTACCTTACACATGGATTAGGGTAACAATATTTGGTAAAAGTAAGGTCATGGTAGTAATGATTTCAAATACTAACTAATATCTGAGCATGATACTAATTTAGTATGTTTTTTTCTTGATTAAAAACTGTAACACCCGAAACGTTTCGGGTATTACATTTTTATTTATATGTCAATAATGTGTGTATATTGCTTGGAGAAGTCAAAAAGTATTACTGTGAGGGTCCTTCGACCTCCCACTAGCGCTGGCATCGGAAAAAGAGGCATATTTCTCTATTTAGGACTTTTTTGAAATGTCGACTTAACACTAAAATTAAGGTATCGCTAAAAAGTCTCGATGTTTGACATTTCCAATAAATATCGTAATTAGAAATCAAAGTAATGCTATTTCAAGCCAAAAACAATAGAAAAAGCTATATGCTTAGGAAAAATTAAACTTGAACTTTGTATATTTTTTAAAAAAAGCTGCTTCGATATTTCAAACCAGAATTCGCTCTATTTGTGTTTATTTGTTGTACTCCTTATTTCATAGTACCTAGAGACTAATAAAACACCGATTTTGTCGATAAAACGCGTTGCATTTTCGTACTCGTAACACCCGAAACAGAACCATTGTAACACCCGAAACAAAGAAAAAAATTATAAAAAAATAGTAAAACGTTTTATGTAACAGTGATTGTATATTACATGGTTTGTAAATTTCATACTTTAGAAGTCCTGTAAGTTTTAGGTATGATTCCTTAAGAAAATTCGCTAAATTTCGAGTAAATGCAGCAACAGTCAGAACATAGAGGCAAAATCTCGTAACGCCCGAAACGCACACTTTTCGACTCATATTTTCGTTATCTTACATTCTAAGCTGTACAAACTTTATTATTTAGATAAAACAACTAAAAACGGACAGATCAAGGCACTAACATTATTAAAATACTATTTCAAAATACATGAAATTGTTGAATATGTGTGTACGAACGTAACACCCGAAACGATGGAATGACCCAATAACTACTATTTTGCAAGAAACCTGAGCTGCTCACTGACTGTACACTGTAATTCATTGTTTAAGCAATACAATCACTGTGACAAATGAGATGAGTCAGAAACGGTTGCACACCGTTGAAGGTAATCAAACGATATCAGTGAAGACCCTGAAACAGCTGGCACTAATAAGAGAGCCATGACATGAGTCTCATTTTTAGACAATTTATTCTGTTCTTTATTATTTTAACATCTTAGTGTAATGTGTGAATAGCAAAATAGATTTTGCATTTGACAGTCATTGCTTGCTAAATCGTAGGATATTTTGAAAACAACACACCTGAAGTGTCACTGACACACTTAAGGCTAACTTAGGCTGAGTTGCACCATGACTATAACCATAACTTGTGTTTTTCATATAGTTTGACAGATTTTTGATGTTTGTTTGTTAAAGTTAAAGTAAAATGGTGCTACCCAGCCTTAGATATTCATCAATCATCAGTAACAGTCATCCTAGATGAAATAAGATAAAAGACTGTTTTAATGTCATTTAGCTACATCTTTATTTAGCTAGTTAACTAATTTGTTTCGTAAACGAATAGTGAAATTGATTCTGTCACAAATATCAATGTTATTTTGTCTAGGAGAGATGACTTATTTAGGTTAATAATAACAAAAGGCAAATAATCCATAATATTGTATAATGACACAAGGAAAACACTCTTGGAAGTGAGATGTCACTTTTTAGAAATGCTTAGTCATGTTTAATAACTTACCTGTATGATATGATGGTGGTATGTAGACTACAGATATCATAGAATAAGGAAAACCATTTCATATTGTTTTCCTCAAGAGCTGTTGTCTAATTTTTAGGGTTCACAGTTTTGATTTTTTCTGCGCAAGATGCAAGCAATGTAGGCCTAAATGACCAGATGATACTTGTACCAGACCTCCCCAGGATTTAAAAAATCTTAATTGCGAACTAGTAGCTCTTGTGTAATCCTCTATTTCAGGGGTGGCCAACTTGATTAGACATAAAGATCTACTGTTTACTTACGAAACCCTAGGCATCTACCACTTACAAACTTTTTGAAACAGCAGTTTTTTTTTCATGCAGTATTTTTTGCCTTGCCACGATCGACTGGACTAATAGTCGCGATCGACCGGCGATCGACCGGTTGGCCACCCCTGCTCTATTTGATTTACTTTTTTTTATTTAATGTCCTATGTCCCCTAAAAATGGAGAGGGCGTCCACAACAGTCCTTCGTCGCGTTAGGTCTTGAGCATTAGTTCCCAAACTTATTTGAGTTGAGACGCGCCCCCTTTAGACCATACAAAAAGTTCCGCGCCCCCCTCCTCCAGTCAAGATTATTTATTGGTCGTATCGAGCAGTCTGGAATTCATTCTCTCAGCGGTCGCAGGTTTCTTTATACTTAAGTACACAGATGCCCCCCCCCCCTTAATTCTTTGCGCCTCCCCTGGAGGATGCGCCCCCCATATTGGGAACCAATGGTCTTGAGTTTCGCGTTTGATCTCACTCCAAGTTTTGCCGAGTTTTTTGCCTCGTTTGCTAGAGTGCGTCGTCAATATCCTCTACTAGCGGCCGCCCGCGACTTCGTACGCGTCTATCCCGTTTTACCCCCTTCATCTATCTTACGCAGTTTAGATTTTGTCATATAGATGACCCAAGCTGAACTGTCCCACCAAACTCAATGACAGGGGGGCGCTACCATCGTTCAACTATATGGTTTCCAACATGGCAAAAATCGGAACCAGCGATCCGGTATTGACGGTGGCGCCCCACTGTCAATGTCATCGATAGGACAGTTCACTATTTTGGAACTATACAAATGATTTTTCCCGCTAACTCCCGTTCCCGTGGGTATTTCGGGATTTTTTAATTTTTTTATGCATAACAAGGCAGGTATTTGACCACAATCGCACCTGATGAGATGCGGTGGGATGCGGTCTAGGATGGTACATATCTGCCCTGTAAGTGCCTATTCACTCTCGCCTTGAAAAGGCCCGGATTATAGTTTTCGGGAAAGACATCCGAAGAATTCCTTTCTTAGTGCACCTCTACGGTACCTAAGCTACGTTCCTTCCAAATTTCAAGTGCCTACGTTTAGCCGTTTATATGTCAGTCAGTCAGTTTCTCCTTTTATATTTTAGATTTACCTTTGGCAAATAGGAATGTCGTGCTTTTGCAGTGAAGACTAACCGACTTGACGTCACTGTTTGTCCGCAGGTGACGTCACTGACATGCCTCGACACGGGCGTGCGGCCGGCGCCGAGCAGCGCCGCTTACGCTGCGGAACGGGACGCCTGCCTCAACTACTTCGCGCGGTGGAACGAGACAGACCAGGTATAAAACCTGGTCTGTGAGCACGTAGAATTTTGTCAAATGACCCCAAGCTACCCATCCTTATCGCTCGCGCGTAAATATGTTGCTGTCGCGCTCGCACACTCACTGCGGGCGCTTGTCGCACAGTCGCGACAGCAATATAATTACGCGCGAGCGATAAGGATGGGTAGCTTGGGGTCATTGGACAAAATTCTACGTGCTTACAGACCAGACTATAGCTATCTCACTCTTATCATCCCTCTCACGCGAAGCGGGATGCCAGCATGAGCGACAGTGACAGATAGAACCGAAACTAACGCGTTTTGGTGTAGCCGCTCGCTGTTTTCTGCTGAGCCAGCCCGCGCAAGGAATGCAGACGAATGCTTCAGGCAACTGCTGATACTACAGCTTACAGTTCCTGACTCGTTCGTTCGTTTCAGCAAAATGACGTCCACTGCTGGACAAAGGCCTCCTCCAAGGTTTTCCACAATGAACGGTCCTGCGCTGCCCACATCCAGGCTCTTCCCGCGACCTTTACCAGATCGTCGGTCCACCTAGCAGGAGGCCTGCCCACGCTACGTCTTCTAGCCCGTGGTTGCCACTCGAGAACTTTTCTGCCCCAACGGCCATCGTCTCTACGAGCTATGTGCCCCGCCCACTGCCACTTGATTTTAGCAATTCTGCGAGTATAACTCGCTAAGGGCAGATTTTAAGTGGGTACACCTTGCCTTTGTGGAAGGGAAAGCCTCAAATAAAGGCGACTATAGTCTTTTTCACCTAAGATGATCCGTATGACGTTTCGAGTTTGAAAGATTTAGAGATGTCACATAACTAAACCATAGCGATTTATCTATCGATTTTTTTCGAAGAGTTAGTAAAACCTACTTTTAGAGAAATATTTTGTATAGGTGTTATTTAACAAAAAACATGTTTTTTTTAATTACAAATATTATTGTAACAATTTTTTATTGATAATATTCAAATTTCATGGTTCGTGTTAAAAAAAACGATTCCTAAAAAGTACTGGTTCTGTTTCTTTAAATTAAAAACTATTAATTTATTTTCAATGCGTTTATTAAAGTCAATAATCAAAAAATATAGTTGATTTTTGTGATGTTTTTAATAACTAAGTATTCACTGCAATTGATTAATGAACCGCGGAAATAATCGATTTTATCATACAAGAAATACCCCAGCACTAAATCTATTCCGTTTCACACATTGCGTACATTAAATAAAAAATATTTTTACATCGTATTTAATTAAATTATAATCAATAGACTCAGATTTTACTATACAGGGTGACTGGAACTGAACCCGCCATAGCTAATACGCGTATAGAGGAGGTCATTTGCTAATTATTGAACCTTACTTTCTATGGCTAAAGTTTTATAGTTTAGGAGATATGTCAATTTTTATACTTTTTTCAGATTTTTCCGAAATTAGACCTAAAGACTGCTTAATTTTTTTTTCTCGCATGATTTTAACCGATTTTTTTATTTGATACTAATATCGAATAGACCTTTAGTCAAATAAAATAAATTTCAGATCTAGATAATGATTCAATAACTAGTTACGAGCCGCCAAAGTTCAACAAAAGTACAAACCACGATAAAAAATTCAAGTTCGAATTCGATTTAAAAAAAACTAATGGTGATAATGGATTGCCAATGATCTTAAAAATATCTCTAGCTTCTCTTCTTTCCAATGATATATCACACGTAGTAATTAGATATTGAAATTTGTCAAAAAATCAAAGTTTATGGAAGAAAATGGAGTAATAATACAAAAATTATCCATACAAAGTTGATTTTGAATTTTTTTAAACTCTTTTCTTCATAATGTGATTATTATTTTTAAATTCATTTTTCAAAAAACATACAAAAATAGTTATGAAAAGGAGTATAGCAGAAAATATGAGATGTTTGAAGAAACTTTGTATGAATAATTTTCGTATTATTACTCCATTTTCTTCCATAAACTTTGAATTTTTAATAAATTTCAATATCTAATTACTACGTGTGATATATCATTGGAAAGAAGAGAAGCTAGAGATATTTTTAAGATCATTGGCAATCCATTATCACCATTAGTTTTTTTTAAATCGAATTCGAACTTGAATTTTTTATCGTGGTTTGTACTTTTGTTGAACTTTGGCGGCTCGTAACTAGTTATTGAATCATTATCTAGATCTGAAATTTATTTTATTTGACTAAAGGTTTATTCGATATTAGTATCAAATAAAAAAATCGGTTAAAATCATGCGAGAAAAAAAAATTAAGCAGTCTTTAGGTCTAATTTCGGAAAAATCTGAAAAAAGTATAAAAATTGACATATCTCCTAAACTATAAAACTTTAGCCATAGAAAGTAAGGTTCAATAATTAGCAAATGACCTCCTCTATACGCGTATTAGCTATGGCGGGTTCAGTTCCAGTCACCCTGTATATTTCAAGACAAGTAGTTAATTTATTTTTATTATATTGCTAATAAAATACAAATATTTTTTCAAAAATATTCTGCATATTTTATGTAGTATGCGTAAAATGGATAACCTTGAAGTGTCATACGGATCATCTTACGTGAAAAAGACTATAGTGTGTGTGTATGCAATTTCCCGTATTTTCTGTTCTGAGAGTTGCTGCTAGCGAGCAATCTCGTTTACAATAGGGATGTTTCCTGGGTAAAAAAAGCAAGAGTTTTAAATGTGTCAGTCGGTTAAGTTATCGAAAAAAAACTCAACATTTATTTTTTACTTTTTCAAAATGATGAAAATTGAAAGAGAAAGCGCCCCAAAGTTTAAAACAAGAGGCCCGTGACGTCAAGGCGTGCGTGTGGCACTTTGTGACGTCACGCGAAACTTCAACGCATTATAAATTCGTAATAAAACTAGCCTATTGGTGAATTACAATCTAAAACTGATCTATCTCCTAATATTATCTAACCTAGATATTTGTTTTCAGGTTGAATTCGTCGAGCAGCTGCTCGCTCGTATGTGTCACTACCAACACGGCCACATCAACGCGTACCTCAAGCCGATGCTGCAGAGGGACTTCATCAGTATGCTTCCGAGTAAGTACACCATCATCATCAGAGGTGGAATTGTGTAAAGCTATCGTAATCATTTGACAGTTCATATCGTACGATAAAGTCAGTTAAACAGAGCGTTTGACAGAATAATCGTACGTTATGAACTGTCAAATGATAACGATTTCTTTACACTATTCCACCTCAGGTCATTTAGTCCCCACTGCAGGAGCACGACCCCTTTAGTTTACCAGAGAATTGTCAGCGATTGTGTTCGTTTACAATCTCCTCATTCCTTATTCGATCTCGTAAAGAAACATCGGGCATAGAGCTATACTCTATACAGGGTGGAAACGATAAGTGATCTCACGCGATTAATTCTAAACTATACAAGATATCGAAAAACTGATTACTGATCCTGAAAGTGCTTCACGAGCTCTTTCAAATGATATCAGTAATAGGTTACAGAATTAACTAGATCTATCCGAAAATTCAATGTTTCCAGCCTCCATACTAAATGTATGCCACTATGCCAGCCACACAATATTAGCAGTGTTAATTTTTTTTATTTTAAATAAATTAACACTTAAATTAACTCGTAAATTGCATTATAATTTAAAATTATACATGGAAAACATTGGTTTTAGGCTTTACTTGCTATAATATTATCAAGACATGCGTGCCATGACTGTGGCAGTACTAAATGTATGGAAGCTGGAAACATTGAATTTTCGGATAAATCCAGATTATTTTATAACTTATTATTGGTACCGTTAGATAGAGCTCGTGAAGCACTTTCAGGATCAGTTACCAGTTTTTGGATAACTTGTATAGTTTTTAATATTATGTGGTTTTACTAAATGTATGGAGGCTGGAAACATTGAACTTTCAGATAGATCCAGTTTATTTTGTAACCTATTATTGGTACCGTTGGATAGAGCTCGTGAAGCACTTTTAGGATCAGTAATCAGTTTTTGAATATCTTGTGTAGTTTAGAAATAATCAAGTGAGATCACTTATCGTTTCCACCCTGTATAGCATTGGTTCCCAAACTTATTTGAGACGCGACCCCTTTCGGCCATACAAAAAATTCCGCGCCCCCCTCCTCCAGTCAAGATTATTCATTGGTCGAATCGAACAGTCTGGAATGCATTCTCTCAGCGGTCGCAGGTTTTTTATACTCAAGTACACAGATAGCTCGCGCCCCACTTTAAAGGTCTTTGCGCCTCCCCTCCACTTTGGGAACCAATGCTCTATAGCAGGGGTGGCCAACCGGTCGATCGCGAATATTAGTCCAATCGATCGTGGCAAGGCAAAAACTACTATACATTATTGTGTAGGTACTAAAACTATGCTGTTCCATTTAAGATTTCAAGAAGTATGTAAGTGGTAGATCGCCCAGGGTTTCGTTAGTAAACAGTAGATCTTATGTCTAATCAAGTTGCGCATCTATAGCATGCCTAAATAAAGTGTCGTCATCGTTTCAACCTAATGACTTCCACTGCTGGACAAAGACTCCCCTACGGATCTCCACAACGACTTGTCTTGCACTACCTGTATCCAGTCCAGGTGCTTACTGCAACCTTCAGATCGTCGTCCACCTGGCCTACCTACGCTTCATTCTCCGGTCCGTTGTCGTTACGGCAATAAGGTTCTGGAATGGAGGCCGCTTACCTATAAGTGCAGGGTGGGACCTCCGCTCATAAGGCCTTAGAAAAGCTGCAGGAAAGCGCTTGATGTTGGCCGCTTCATACCACTTATCTGAAATCATTGGGGAAGGCCTATGTTTAGCTATGCACATCCAGTAGGCCTAAGATGCGCGCCGCGATAAGCGGTTATCACGCCATTTTATCGATTTTGCCCATACATTTTGACGTCGATAAAAGTTATCACGGCGCGCATCTTAGGCCTACTGTGGATGAAATGATGCCCGTATTTAGTATGTCTCAGAAAGACTTATCTCGCACTGCCGGGCTAGGATGCGCGCCGTGATAAAATCTTATCGACAAATGTGTGGGGTTATCGCGTAAAATCGATAAAATGACGTGATAAACGCTTATCGCGGCGCGCATCCTAAGCTTACTGGTCTCCCTTTCCTTGTCTTGAACCAGGATAAATAAAAAAGGTCTGAATTACACGTTTTTGTCCACAGAAAAAGGTCTAGATCACGTAGCGGAGAACATACTGTCATACCTCGACGCTCGCTCGCTTTGCGCGGCGGAGCTGGTGTGCCGCGAGTGGCAGCGCGTCATATCTGAGGGCATGCTGTGGAAGAAGCTGGTCGAGCGGAAGGTGCGCACCGACTCGCTGTGGCGCGGGCTGGCCGAGCGGCGCGGCTGGTGAGTCTTATTGCTAGGGAATAAGGTCGATATTGCATTGTAGATACATGGGCGGGACGAAAGATACGGGAGCGAGAGACAAGCGAGTTTGCGTCTTATTTCTAGGAAGATACGGTCGCTATTGCTCTGGCATATCTCGTCAGTTGAAGTAACTTAACAGGGAAGAACGAAAGTTCGAGCTTGGAGTCGAGAGTTTGGTGAGTTTACGTCTTATTGTTAGCTACACAAGGTCGATATTGCTCTAGCAGCTGATGCAAGAGAAATCTAGATGGCCATGGCAGACTGGTGAGTTGAATCAATGAGACTCTATTGCTAAGGACACTCGGTCTATATTGCTCTGGCAGCTGATGCAAGAGTAATGGGCAGCACGAAAGTGTGTGTTTGAAATCGAGATGGCCATGGCAGGCTGGTTAGTTGAATCAACGACTCTATTGCTAGAGACTTAGGGTCGCTATTTGTCTGCCACTACTATCATAGTGGGCCGCGAGTGGCAGCGCGTCATATCAGAGGGCATGCTGTGGAAGAAGCTGGTCGAGCGGAAGGTGCGCACCGACTCGCTGTGGCGCGGCCTGGCCGAGCGACGCGGCTGGTGAGTCTTATTGTAGAGGAATAAGGTGGATATTGCTTTGGCAGGTGGAGTAGAACGAAAGTGCGGACGCGGGAGCGAGAGACAAGCGAGTTTGCGTCTTATTTCTAGGGAGATACAGTCGCTATTGCTCTGGCATATCTCGTCAGTTGAAGTGTCTTAAATGGGAAGAACGAAAGTTCGAGCTTGGAGTCGAGAGTTTGATGAGTGTGCGTCTTATTGCTAGAGACACAAGGTCGATATTGCTCTAGCAGCTGGTGCAAGAGAAATCAAGATGGCCATGGCAGGCTGGTGAGTAGAATCAATGAGACTCTGTTGCTAAAGACACTCGGTCTATATTGCTCTGGCAGCTGATGCTAGAGACTGGGCAAGACGAAAGTGTGAATTTGAAATCTAGATGGCCATGGCGGGCTGGTGAATTGAATCAATGAGACTCTATTGCTAAGGACATAGGGTCGCTATTTCTCTGGCACCAGGCGTCAGTTGAAATTACAGAAATGGGAAGAGCGAAAGTGTGGATTTAGAATCATGATGACAGGCTCGTGCGTTGATTAAGACTCTATTGCTAGAAATATAAGGTCGCTATTGCTCTGGCAGCTGATGCAAGAGAAATCAAGATGGCCATGGCAGGCTGGTGAGTTGAATCAATGAGGCTCTATTGCTAAGGATATAAGGTGACTATTTCTCTGCCACTACTAACATAGTGTGCCGCGAGTGGCAGCGCGTCATATCAGAGGGCATGCTGTGGAAGAAGCTGGTCGAGCGGAAGGTGCGCACCGACTCGCTGTGGCGCGGGCTGGCCGAGCGGCGCGGCTGGTGAGTCTTATTGCTAGGGAATAAGGTGGAAGTTACTTTGACAGGGAGTAGAAACATGGGCGGGACGAAAGTGCGGACGCGGGAACAAAAGACAAGCGAGTTTGCGTCTTATTCCTAGGGACGCAAGGTCGCTATTGCTCTAGTCACTTGATGTAAACAAATGACAGAGCGAAAGTGTGGATTCGACTCGCTGTGGCGCGGGCTGGCCGAGCGGCGCGGCTGGTGAGTCTTATTGCGGGGGCATAAGGTTGATGTTACTTTGACAGGGAGTAGAAACATGGGCGGGACGAAAGTGCGGGTACGGAAGCAAGAGACAAGCGAGTTTGCGTCTTATTCCTAGGGACGCAAGGTCGCTATTGCTCTAGTCACTTGATGTAAACAAATGACAGAGCGAAAGTGTGGATTCTACTCGCTGTGGCGCGGGCTGGCCGAGCGGCGCGGCTGGTGAGTCTTATTGCTAGGGAATAAGGTCGATATTGCGGTGGCAGGTGATGGACATATGGGCGGGACGAAAGTGCGGACGCGGGAGCTAGAGACAAGCTAGTTTGCGTCTTATTGCTAGGGAGAAACAGTCGCTATTGCTCTGGCACATGTCGCCATTTTGGAGTAACATAAATGGGCTGAAGGAAACTCCTGACTTCGTATCAAAAGGAGAGTGAGTTTACGTGTTATTGCTAGGGACCATACGGTCACTATTGCTGTGGCATAGGCAGCTGTCGATGTGAAAGAGAGTAGAGCAAAAGTGCTTATTTTTGTTCCTTACAGCGGTTTGAATTTTTATTTTACTCATAATTTGGCGCCACTACAGGGTGACTGGAACTGAACCCGCCATAGCTAATACGCGTATAGAGGAGGTCATTTGCTAATTATTGAACCTTACTTTCTATAGCTAAAGTTTTATAGTTTAGGAGATATGTCCTGACATTGAAACTGTGTTTGTTCTGCAGAAGAGAGAAGTGCGGGCCATTTATAACCTTGGACCCCGATTTTCCTTAAAAGATTTTTTTAAGGAAATCAACATACTGACAGTAGCTTCACAGTTCATTTATGAAAACCTTTTATATGTCCGCAAAAATATAGAGCCATTCACGAAAAAGAGTGATTTGCATAACTTTAATACAAGAAACAAAAATAAACTTGCCGTTCCAAATTTCAGATTGCATAAGATTGGTAATTCATTTATGGGAAAATGTATTAAATTCTTTAATAAATTACCACAAACTGTTGTAGAACTACCCATTCATAAATTCAAAGCACATATTAAAAGTACCTTAATGAAAAAAAATTGTTGAAATCATGCGGAAAAAAAAATTTAAGCAGTTTTTAGGTCAAATTTCGGAAAAATCGGAAAAAAGTATAAAAAAATTGTCATATCTCCTAAACTATAAAACTTTAGCTATAGCAAGTAAGGTTCAATAATTAGCAAATGACCTCCTCTATACGCGTATTAGCTATGGCGGGTTCAGTTCCAGTCACCCTGTATACATAGAACAAAGTCTTGTCACTCGCTACTGGCTAAGACAGTGGCGCCAAATGGTGACCACTGAAGCTACGAGTAAGACTGTCGCATTTGCACTGCAACTAGTGACCAAAATACCATAGCCTTGGGCCGGGAATAACTCCTGGTATAACGGGCTCATTGACAGTTTCAGTATGGGAAATAATATGTCAAAATGTCGAATAACTGCCGATTTCTTCTGAGATTAATATTTACACTTGTTTAGTCGAATCCACCCTTAATAAAAGTATTTTGTTCCAGGATACAATACCTGTTCAAGCCGAAGCCGGGCTGCCAGCATCCGTCCCACTCTTTCTACAGGCAACTCTACCCCAAAATCATACAGGACATACGATCCATCGAGGACAATTGGCGGATGGGAAGACACAACTTGCAGGTTTGTAACAATTATAGATGTTCTTATCAAATTGTTTTTTTCCATTTATACGATTATAACACTGCACCGCGCTCCGACGCGGTACGCGGGACTACAGATTTAATCATTATATGCAAGTACCTCAGTTAGTATAGAAAACACGCGCGGCACAACACACTTGACAACGGGTGACAACTCGTTTGCGCGCGGGATTCGTTATTTATGTCGCCACGCGGACCGCGGTGGAGCGCGGTGCAGTGTGATAATCGCCTTAGAGTAAGCGCACACCGTTGATTTTTAGTTGGCCGATAGTTGTGCCCGATTTTAAATTGTATGAAGAATCGGCCAAATCGAATCGGCGTAGTGTGCGCACTCCCATACATGCCCATACTTATCAACTGCCCGACTAAACTATCGGCCGACGAAAAATCAACGGTGTGCGCCTACTCTAAGATCTTAAACTTTAGCATTCTAAGGCTGGGTTACACCATCTTACTTTAACAAACGTCAAAATCTGTCAACTTGGAGTGCAAGTGTGGTTTTGTTCCCCAATCGAAGCACATGATGTCGTGCCCTGCGTGCCCAAGCAACTGCACGCAGGAAGATTTAACGCAGGAAGATTTAATGAAGGCTACTGACAATGCCATTCGTGTGGCGGAGTTTTGGGCTGACACTGTGTAGGTTTGTTGTCGACACGACAAGAAGAAAATCTGTCAAACTCCATACAAAAAGCACCGGTTATTTTTATAGTACGATTGAAGTAATTGTAACACCTACTGATGTAAACCCATTTTCGCAAAATATATGATTTTGATTTGATTTGAAGTTAGGTGGTGCAATTCAGCTTAATAAATAGAATCACGGGTCTAAACGTGTAATTTTTATGAAATTTGTACTTACAGCTTGACGTTTCGTAGAGCTATTTGTAATAATTTGTATGGTAATTTCACAAAGTTAATATTCCTTCGGAATAGAGCAACAACCACGAGCTGTCAAACGAAACAGATTTTGGGTATTATTTTCATTTGTGTGTCAGTGTCAGTATTATTTCACTGTTCTGTACAATAAATCAATCACGGAACCAGTCACCACTTTTATGAAGCACTATTTCTCAGAAAAATCCATGATTTTTTTTACTCACATAAAATCTGAAAATATCTTAAGAGTTCAAATTTTCAGCGTGCCACTAAGTTCTGAACTGGCAAATTGTTTCAAAAAACGGTTCTGTTTGACGTGACGGCATCACGCATCTCCTTTTAACACACAGTGTCGCTGCTAGTGACATCTCACTCGCTCAGTTCTTTGGGGTATTAACTTGATGGGTAATTTATGCACCATAGTCTGCGCCATAGACTGGCAATTTTTGTAACAAATAAATGCCAACAACATTTCCATCAACTTAATTCTCTAGTTTTCTAAATTCTTATCTCGACGAATTCGTATTACTGCATTTTTTTTTAATGAATGAAGGCTTCAATAAAATCAATGAATGGCTGATAAATAACTTACTGACTCTAAACACGGCAAAAACAAAATATATGGCATTCAGTATAAGAAGTAACAAACAACCCCTACAGAATGAAATTAGCATACAAGCACATAGCTGTAAAAATGCAAATACGCCATGTAACTGTCCATACATTTCGAGTACATCATCGATTAAATATCTTGGTCTACTAATAGATAATAATTTGAATTGGACGGAACACATACAGGCTGTAACAAGTCGAGTAAGAAAACTTATGTATGTATTCAAAACATTACGAAATGTATGCGACAAAAAACAACTGGTCTCAACATATTACGCACTATGCCAGTCAGTGATTACATACTGTATCACATGCTGGGGTGGTTGCGCAAAATCTACTATGTTGGGACTAGAAAGAGCTCAAAGGGCAATTTTAAAAATTATGACATTCAAGCCCTTTAAATACCCCACTTACGAATTATACAAAAACCTAGAAACTCTTTCTGTTAGACAACTATATATAAAATTATTATTTCTAAAACAACATAAATTACCAAGAGATACCCCAACAACAAAGCGTAGGAAAGACATTATCTTTAAAACACCAACTTGTAGGACAAAGTTCGCACAAAGATTTAGTCATTACCTTGGCCCTCACATCTACAATAAGGTCAGTAATTCAATACCCGATGTTTACGAGCAATCTAAATACTCATGTAATAGATCAATCTCAAATTACCTTAAACAGTTGAACTACGAACAAACTGAAGAGCTAGTTAAATCATATATAATGTGACACACACACATACACACACACACACACACACATACACACACACACACACACACACACACACTTACATACTTACGTATACGCACCCACAAATTCACACAATCTGACAATGAAGAAGTTTCAAATATTTTTCATTTGATAAAACTTAAAAATAAAAGCATCATGGCTGAAACTTGAATGGGCGGCGTGACGTCGCGGCACCGCCTATGTTTGAGTTCCATGCGAAAATATATACGTAATTTAAATAATTATTTTCTCAAACATTTCTTGATGGATTTAAAAATAAAAATAAAACCTTCACCGTCTTTTTAGCTTTTGGACCATATTTTTAATCCCATTCGGTGAAATAATGGTTTTTCAACATCCCGAAACTTCTCCATTAACATACTTTTTATCTATGTATAATATGTATGTAATTACAAAAAAAAATAAAAAATATTTAAGTAAGTTTATATCCGTTGTCTAGTACCCATGTAGCCCAATACAGTTCTCGTAATTGTAATATTTAGTTTCTAAAAAATAAAAAATTAAAAAAAAAAAAAAAACTAAAAAAACTAACTACTTCTCACGTGATAATTTTATCTGCGAGCCGCGCGTGTTCTACGCTCGCAACAAGTACCGAATGCGCTGGCCGGTACATTTGTCTACCCATACCTGGCATTGCAAAATTAACCTTACTACAACGCCTTAGAAACCGCAACGTTGGAAGATGTGTACCGGCCAAACGTTGCCCGGTTGGACGATGACGAACACTACCAGTCGCAACACAGTTTTTACTTAGCGGCGGGTAGGGGACGGAATCTGATACATTTTGCCACCCTCATTATTGCTTATTCAGTAGTACTTTTACTATTAAATGATTTATGTAAAACTATATTGTGTAAACAAACAATGTGCACTTACTGATAAGTTATGTTTTTGTTAATTAGTTAGTAAGAATAATGGATGGCTCAATAAAAATATTTTTGATTTTTTGATTTGATTTTGAATAATTTATGCTAATAATTGTCCTTTTGTCCACAGAGGATAAATTGCAGATCTGAAAACTCCAAAGGCGTGTATTGCCTACAATACGACGACAACAAAATTGTCTCTGGTCTCAGAGACAACACCATCAAAATATGGGACAGGAAAACTTTACAGTGTGTCAAGGTAAGGCTGATTGTCTATGATTGATATCATTACCATTTGAGTTCAATATTTTTGTAGTTAATAGTCAAAAGTTATATTCCCGGTCTGGATATTATAAGAGTAAATACAAATGAGTAGGTCATCTTCATAGAAACGCACCGAGCGCGGTTTGTATGTGAGCGCGCCAATACGTATGCGGCGCGCACGCACACACTGACAAAATTTATCATGGATAATCGGGGAGTCAGTTGTGGTTGCGCCGAACATCCAAACTTTCGCATTTATAATATTAGTAGGATAGTTCATGACATCCAAAATAGCCAAAAAGTTGACAATACATCCTTATTCCAATTGTAATAAAGATATAAATTTAAATTTTAATTAATAATAAATTGACTTGTGTAAAACATTTGCATGCTGGTTCATATCTGGCGAATGTGTCCTGCTCCATTTCATTATGTAACATCTAATGTACCACATTCTGCAAATAAATAATTTGAATTTGAAAGACGTGTTGCGAACTTTTTGGCTACTTTGGGTGTCACGAATTACACTGCTGTACATACATATTACGTTGCCTCTACAGGGTGTTAGGTAAATAGGTATATGAGCCGACACTAACCCATGTTAACATGGTCATATAAATGGTATGGTGAAGTCAGAAAATTGGTAGCATCATTTTAATTTATTTATTTATTTATTTATTTATTATTAGGCATACACAACAAGTAACAATCACAAATAATATATAAAGAAAGTAACTAATGCTTAGATCTAGATCATCACTTTTTAATTTTCATACATCAAATGAAGATATCAATTTTCTGACTTCACCATACCATGTTAACATTTTTTTTTTAGTTAGTGTCGGCTCATATACCTATTTACCTAGTTAACTATAGATAAATAGTTTCTCAATCTTCTTTTTTCCCACCAGGAGCTCCAAGGGCACACGGGCTCCGTACTCTGCTTACAATACGACGAGCGCGCCATCATATCAGGCTCTTCAGACTCCACAGTCCGCGTGTGGGACGTAACAACAGGCGCCATGCTGAACACGCTCATACACCACTGCGAGGCGGTTCTTCATCTACGCTTCTGCAGCGGGATGATGGTCACCTGCAGCAAGGTGTGTCGCTGTGATCCCCTCGTGCCCGCCATTGATCCCCTCGTCCTAGTAACATTGATCCCCTCGTCCAAGTATCATTGATCCCCTTATCTAACATTGATCCCCTCATCCAAGTAACATTGATCCCCTCGTCCAAGTTACATTGATCCCCTCATCCAAGTAACATTGATCCCCTCATCCAAGTATCATTGATCCCCTCACCTGCAGCAAGGTGTGTCGCTGTGATCCCCTCGTGCCCGCCATTGATCCCCTCGTCCCCTCCCATCGATCATCTCGGGCTCCTCCGACTCCACAGTCCGCGTGTGGGACGTAACAACAGGCGCCATGCTGAACACGCTCATACACCACTGCGAGGCGGTTCTTCATCTACGCTTCTGCAGCGGGATGATGGTCGCCTGCAGCAAGGTGTGTCGCTGTGATCCCCTCGTGCCCGCCATTGATCCCCTCGTCCAAGTAACATTGATCCCCTTCTACTGATCCCCTGTCATTGATCCCCTCCCATTGATCCCCTAACATTGATCCCCTCATCCATCTGTCATTGATCCCCTCATCCATCTGTCATTGATCCCCTCATCCCTCTGTCATTGATCCCCTCATCCCTCTGTCATTGATCCCTTCATCCCTCTTTCATTGATACCCTCATCCCGTATCATTGATCCCCTCACCTGCAGCAAGGTGTGTCGCTATGATCCCCTCGTGTCCCCGCCATTGATCCCCTCGTCCAAGTAACATTGATCCCTCATCCAAGTAACATTGATCCCCTCATCCAAGTAACATTGATCCCCTCGTCCAAGTAACATTGATCCCCTCACCTGCAGCAAGGTGTGTCGCTTTGGAACCCTTGGAAAAATACTGCAGCTCTATGTATAGAGCCTTTGAGAAGTGGCTGGTGTTTCTGACCCTTATCTCCCGCTTTTGAGAAATTGCAGGTGTTTTTGACCATTTGCCCTCCCGTTGATCCCCTTGTCATCTTCTCCTTGATCCCCTCCTTGATCCCCTGATATTTGACAGGCTCCCCTGAAACCCCTATTTTTCTTCCTCTTTAACCCCTCGCCCGCATCCGCTTGAACCCCTAATCCCCTCCCATAGATCCCCTCGTCCTCCTTTCATCAACCCATGCCATTGATCCCCTTGTCCCACTTGATCCCCTCGTCCCGCTCCCCTTGATCTGCATTTTTTATCCACAACGAGGAAGCTCTTGGCCTGTATCTCACCTGATGGTAAGTGACGATCAGGCCGAAGCTGGAAGCGAGCTTCACCCGGAATCCTCAACCACGGAGGATCTACATTTCTGTAGCGGTATGATAGTCACTAGCAGCAAGGTATGTTACTTTGGCGCCCTTGGACAAGGGCAGATGTTTTTCGAGCCCCTTTCCCAGTTCCCTTGATACCCGCGCCCTCTCACGTTATCACCTCATCCCTTAACCTTGTGATTCTCTACATAATATTTTATAATATTAAGAAGAGAGCAAAATAAAAAAACCATATTTTTCTGCGTTTGTTTGGTAAGTGACGTCTTTATTCTTTTTTTCTAATTTACTTTTAAATTCTGTCTTTGACACCTTGATACCCTCAACCCCTCTTTTGGTCCTCGTCTCCCTACCGTAGATACCTTCGCCCCTTGTAATCCCTGCGTCCTCCAAACTATGCGTTCTTTTTGATAATTGGCATTGAAGCTGCGACCGCACTAACTGTAAGTTTTTTTCAAAATTTTCTGTGATGTTCACCGATACGCTTCCCCGCTCCGCTTTCCAGTTGCTTGTAAGAACTAGTTCGCAACTCCGTGTCTACTGAAGGAGAGCGGATATTTTATGCAATTCTTTTGTTGATTTTTACTTCGCTCACCGGCCACCGCTCCGTTTGAGATGTTTAATTTGGCATTGTTGTTTCAGGACCGATCGATAGCAGTGTGGGACATGAGCTCGACGACGGAGATCAACTTGCGCCGCGTGCTGGTCGGCCACCGCGCCGCCGTCAACGTGGTCGACTTCGACGAGAAGTACATCGTCAGCGCCAGCGGGGACCGCACCATCAAGGTACCCACTGATCCCCTCTCCCCCTGATACCACACAGTGCCCCTCATGATATCATTTCTCGCGTATCTTGATACTTCGTCTTTCCCCTGATACCTACATCTCCTGGAATTACAACCTACTGATACCCAATCCTCCTCATGATCCCATAATACCCATCTCGCCCTGTTATATTAAATAGTGATGCAACGAATACTACTTTTCCGAATACGAATATCTCTACATAGTCATGAAATACTCATAAATGTAACTATTTTTATTATGGTTCATGTTTTAGTAATTAAAATGGCAATGCCAGATTTTGTATGGAAGGTGGCGTCTTTTTTTTTTCGCGCGGCCATCGACCAAACTTTGTTTTTTGATTACAAAATAGTGTAATAAACCAAACTTACTATGGCATGTATACCTCTAAACTCAGTCTGAACTGAGTTACGAGCATTAGAAGTTTGATGATTTTCATACTAGATTTGCTTTTTGCGCGCAAGTTTTGTAAGAAATTGCAACAAAATATTGCGCTATTTTTTTATTGCGCTGATTCTGCTGCATACTGATGTCTGGAGCCTTTAATGGATGGTATTGTTTGTTTACACATATAATGTCACTATTTTGTTGCAATTTCTTACAAAACTTGCGCGCAAAAAGCAAATCTAGTATGAAAATCATCAAACTTCTAATGCTCGTAACTCGGTTCAGACTGAGTTTAGAGGTATACATGTCATAGTAAGTTTGGTTTATTACACTATTTAATAATCAAAAAATAAGGTTTGGTCGATGGCCGCGCGAAAAAAAAAGACGCCAATTTCCGGCATTGTCTTTTAAAAATGGCATTTTTTTGTTATCGTATCACATCACTTTGTAACTAATCACAAAACAAAATAATACTTGTACAATCAACCTGCTATTGACTGTCAAATTCCGGAAGAGAACTTACTACTTTGTTACATACTGATCGGGGTTTTCGCGTCGTGTCGTCTTGCTATAGTGTTAGAGACACTCACGTGTGTGACAAAAAGTAGGTATTCGTATTCATTGCATCAGTAATATTAAAGATGTAATGTGACATAAAGGTAGCAGGAAGACGCTGGATGCAGGCCGCTACCAAACGCGCGATATGGAAATCATTAGGGGACGCCTATGTTCAGCAGTGGACGTCTTGTGGCTGAAATGATGATGACGACACTAATATGAAAATATACTTCAATATTATAAAAATCTTTCTTTTACAGGTGTGGAATACATCATCGTGCGAATTCGTGCGAACGCTAAACGGACACAAGCGCGGCATCGCGTGTCTTCAATACAGAGACCGGCTCGTCGTGTCCGGATCCTCGGACAACACGATCCGGCTCTGGGACATTGAGTGCGGACAGTGCATTAGAGTGCTTGAAGGACACGAGGAATTGGTGCGGTGTATACGGTGAGTGTTCTGTCTTTTTCGCACGCGTTAGTAGCACACACGAGCGAGCGAGACATGTAGAGACGACGCTTACGGAAGTGAGATGCATCACATGAGCGAGACGCAGAGAATACTTACCCCCGTGTTCACAAACATTACTATGAGGTCTCACAGTGCGCGTGGACGCACAGGAACCAATCACAGAGTTCTATTCAACGCTGTGCGTTCGATTTGCTGCTTCACTCAAGCAAGAATCGTTTGTGAATACGGGCGTTAGTCCCTGTCGCACGTCTGGTAGCTGTGAGCAAGCGAGAGATGCACCATCTTGCCTTAACAAACGTCAAAAGTCTGTCAAACTCCATACAAAAACCCCGGGTATGGTTTACGTAGATTGGTGCAATTCAGCCTAAATATCGTTTAGAAAACCATCACATCACATCTGCTTTGTTATGCATAAAAAAACATTTTATAGCGTATCTCGCAATCAAAAAAGTTTAAAGACCACAAAAACGTTTTCCATAACAGATACCCAATGTTCTTCTATTGTTTTAACCGACTTGAAAATTCAAATTCAACTATTTTATTAAATCAGACTACAATTTGCTCCATGTGTTAGTGTATCAATGAAATATAACTTATGAAAGTTCTCATTTAAATTACATGAGACTGTTCTGAGTTCAACCTCTATTTGAGTCCATTTTACCCGATTGCGCCAGGAGGGTAATTATCTTCCCATATTCACAAAACTAACATTTTTAATTGCTAACTATAAATTGTAATTTCTTCTTTTATTCAGTAAAATTTAATTTATCTTACATAAGAATTAATCCAGTAAAATGTTAATACAGTGTGAGTCACGTTAAAGTGTACATATGAAAATAGATGAAACTAGACCTATTTTTATCGACAAAAAAGAGGTCAAAAAATTATTGAGATTTTTTTTAAATTTTTTATAGAATTTTTTTTCTTCCAATTACTTATTGTAAAGAAAACATAATAACTTTTAAACTAAGCGGTATATCTTGATACAATAAAAACAGTAACAATGCTAAATAACAGGCAATACTAAAAAAATACATAAAATACAAAAAAAAGGCCAACAAATAATAAAAAAATATACGTTTTGAAAAAAATCCGCTTAAAAATTCGTGTTTTTTTGGTTGTTTGATAAATTTCTCCAAAAAATGCCCCTATAACCGGTGGTTTTTATTACTTTATATCATTCTCTATCGTATTACCTTCGTAAAACGAAAAATCGCATGTCTCTATCCCTATCACAACGTTTGCAATGATCGTTTGAACTAAGCCTCTCCGGGCGCGCCATTCAACGCTTCGTTAACAACAAAACTGAAAATGGCTCTAGATTTGTAATTTTGATAAAGACAAGTTAGATTTCAAATAAAAACAAAAGATTTCGAAGTAAAATAAGCATTTTAGTTAAAATTAAAATTGTCTCTACCTGTAGCGGAGAATAATGTTGTGGCAGGCCTTTGTTCAAACGATCATAGCAAATGTTGTGATAGGGATAGAGACATGCGATTTTTGGTTTTACAAAGATAATACGATAGAAAATAATACAACGTAATAAAAACCACCGGTTATAGGGGCATTTTTTGGAGAAATTTATAAAATAACCAAAAAAACACGAATTTTTAAGCAGATTTTTTTCAAAAAGTTTAATTTTTTATTATTTGTTGGCATTTTTTGTGTATTTTATGTATGTTTTTAGTATCGCCTGTTATTTAGCATTATTACTGTTTTTATTTTATCAGGATATACCGCTTAGTTTAAAAGTTATTACGTTTTCTTTACAATAAGTAATTGGAAGAAAAAAAATTCTATAAAAAATTTTAAAAAAATCTCAAAAATTTTTTGACCTCTTTTTTGTCGATAAAAATAGGTCTAGTTTCATTTATTTTCATATGTACACTTTAACGTGACTCACACTGTATAAGTTTATACAAAATACTTGCTATGCCCTTACATGGTGCATGTGATGTAACTACCCTACCATTTACCAACTGTCAAACCACACAAATGTAATGCAAATAAATGATTTGATTTGTAATTCCATTGCAGATTCGACAACAAGAGGATAGTGAGCGGCGCGTACGACGGCAAAATCAAAGTGTGGAATCTACCCGCGGCGCTCGACGTCAGAACGCCGCACCAGGATCTCTGCCTACAGACGCTAGTGGTGAGTATATACAGCAAAAATAATCATCATCATTTCAGCCATAGGACGTCCACTGCTGAACATAGGCCTCCGCGTTTCCCTGCTTCCTATATGATGATCGGTCCACCTAGTGGGTGGACGTCTCACGCTGCGTTTTCCGGCACGCGGCCTCCATTCCAGAATCTTGCTGCCCCATCGGCCGTCAGTTCTGTGTACTATGTGCCCTGCCCACTGCCACTTCAGCTTGCTAATCCGTCGCTATGTCAGCGACTTTAGTTCGTTTACAGCAAAAATAATCTATACTTACTAATATTATAAAGCTGAAAAATTTGATTGTTTTGATTGTTTGGTTGAACGCGCTAATCTCAGGAACTACGGGCCTGAATTATCGAGGAAGGCCTTAGGTTATATGACATCACCCTACAGCCAATAGGGGCGGAGTAGTAAAGAAAAGTGTTGCAAAAACGAGAAATGTTCAAATTATTTTCACGCGTACGAAGTCACGGGCACGGCTAGTAAATAATGTCTCTGTGGGATCGACGATTCATGAAATGATGGATCTAGTGAAGGTTTCGAGAAGCACCTGGATTCTGGTTCTAATCGACTGGAATGTAGTTTAGTTCAACTAATTGAACCTATAAGACATAAGTTACACCAAATGATATGTAGGTAACGATGGTACAAAAGATAGATAGATATTTACGCCTTTACGTTAGCTATGAACTGACGTAGCCAGCGTTGCCAGTTTTTTTTTTCGCCAAGTCGGGACTTTGGTACTTTTTGAGTGAAAATAGCGGGATTCTTCCGTCAAAAGCGGGACAAAGTAAAAAAACGTATATAATCGTATATAAAATTACGTTTACGTGACAATAGATAGCAAAAGTAGCCATAGAAAATGTATTTCAACAAAAAAATAATATTTTAAATCAGATTTACTCTATCGTTAAATTCGCCTTTAGAATAAAAAAAGAAAAAAAATAAAGATGTTTTATTTTTTAGAATAATATGGCGTTTCAAACAATAGTCTGGTGAAGTGAGTGTCCGAAAAGCGGGACAGAGCCTGTCCCGCGCGGGACATTTAAATTTGATTTAAAAATCGGGACGTCCCGCCAAAATCGGGACGTCTGGCAACGCTGGACGTAGCATACTCAGCCAAATTTCCTATCATACTCTGACTTTTTGACTCATGTTGAGTTAAACAACTTTTTGACAACACATTTTGCTTTATACTTATTTTCTTTTAATGTAACTTTTACTATTCTGTGTGCCAGATAAAAAATCTCTTTTAAACATTGTGTTAATAAAGTTTTTCTACTCCGTTCCCCAAACTAGTATCGCTAACAAGTCCCATTGCCCCCAGGAGCATACAGGACGAGTGTTCCGGCTCCAGTTCGACGAGTTCCAGATCGTTTCGTCATCGCACGACGACACCATCCTCGTGTGGGATTTCCTGAACTACGGCGGCGCCTCGCCCGCCGCGCCGCCCGCGCCGCCGCCGCGCCCGCGGACCCCGGACCATGACCGGGACCTGTTCGACTAGGTGGGTTGCTCAAAACAAAAGAAAAACTAAAAAAGTCACATAAATGGACTCAGGACCTACAAAAAAGGAAGAAAAGAAACAAAAAATAAGGAAAAACACTAAAATAGTCGTGCCTAAGTCGCTCGAACATAACCGGAACCTGTTCGACTAAGTGGGTTGCTGAAAACAAACAAAAAAAGGAGAAAATCTCTTAAAAACTCACATATATGGACTCTAGAGTACAAAAATGTACTGAAGATTGGCGTAAACAAAAAAGAATGAAGATAAACACTAAAAAACTTACATAAATGAACCTACAAAATAAAAAGAAAAGAAAAAACACTAACTTAGTCACTTATGCGGACTCTACAGCGCTAAAAATATACAAAAAGATAAAAAATAAACGAAAAATGAAAAATGATTAAATAACAACACTTACATAGACAGTAGACACCCTACCTACGCGCTCTAAGCGAAAGACGAAAAATATGTGAAAAATAAGCAGAAACAAGGAACTCCAAAAATTTTTGAGAATAAAAAATATTGCCTAAAAATTTGTTTATTAATTATGTACTTATTTCTATTTCCAGGTCACCGAAACAGATAAGACTACAAACAACCACGTCAGTGGTCGATGCCACATAGAAGTGAAGTGAAACGAAACCATAGTGATGTGTACAGTGAGACAGTTACCAAACGGTGTATGGATTGACTATTTAGGACTTAAATTAAATTGGTACGATGACAAGTGAGTGGATCACAGACGGAGACGGTGAAGTGAGGTAATTCGGTCACAGTTAACTGATCTCTTCATAAGACTTGTAAAGGGACTTCTGTCTCAAACTTATAACGATCTTGTCAAACCGGAATCTTAAATCATACTAAAGCCCGGTCTGTGAGCACGTAGAATTTCGTCCAATGACCCCAAGCTACCCATCCTTATCGCTCGCGCGTAATTATATAGCTGTCGCGACTGTGCGACGGGCGCCCGCAGTGAGTGTGCGAGCCCGATAGCAACTTAATTACTCGCGAGCGATAAGGATGGGTAGCTTGGGGTCATTGGACAAAATTCTACGTGCTCACAGACCAGACTATACCCGTTCGCGCTAAGTTTGCCGGTCTTTGGAATGCGCGTCCCATCCCCCAACCGCGATTAAAGGCAATTAGTTAGTGATGAAACGCAATTAATGTGTCTTATTTTACGCAAATACATAATTCTTATCAATATTAATAAATAAAAAATATTTTAAATATAGTTTGTTAAAGTCATAGACGTTTCCCTTCGAGTGACGTCATATCGCCAGCGGCAAACTTAAAGCGAACGGATAGTATTTAGTATAGATCGTTTCATCCACTCGGATGCGCCCCACCAATGTTTGGTCTCGGTCGCGCGGGGTGCGGGGAGTTTAATCCGAGCAATCCGTAAGGCATTATTGTAGTGTGCGTGTGCACTCATGGATTTTAGCGTGTACTGATAACGCTCAAACATTAGCGGAAGAATGGTGGGGCGCGTCTTCGTGGATGAAACTATCTATAACAGCCAAGACTACTTGTGAGAAGAAAGAAATAATTTGACATTTGCCTCTGGTAAATTAGGGAGGGTCTTGCTCCTGCAGTGGAGTAGACATTTTTGTATGTCATTGCAAAATTGTGAACTCCGTCAGTTTATAATATGACGCGTGAGATTGCAAACTAACAGTGGGCTAGGTTAGTTTGTAATCTAACTACGTCAAATTATAATCTGACGGATTTCACAGTTTTACAGTGATACACATAAATTGCTTAAAATTGTAATAAAAACAAAGTTGTGAAAGAAACCAGGAATAAAGTACAGTTGACAGCATATCAGAGGGCTTAGTGTGAGTCACTAGTGAGCGCGTAAAAAAATGATATTAAATGTATGACGGATTGTACAGCGCCCCAAGCGGAAATTTTCAAGAACTAAAATTTTCACATTTTTTAACGCGCTCACTATGTGAGGTCGTTTGATGTAAACACACTAAGGCCTCAGACTACGTTTTTTCAAAAATAGACCCTAATACGGCTGTATAAGATGCCATTGCGTTTACCTCGATGTGTACAGTCAGCGTCAAATAATTCGTGACAGCCAAAGTAGCCAAAAAGTTCGCAACGGCTTTGTTACAATAGGCTAGTTTCCTAAAAAAAATTTTTTAGTCCGTCATGTTTAATATCAAAAAATATTGGACACATATATTTTTATTTGTCAATCTAACAAATATTTACATAGTTATGGTGCGTTGAAGTTCCACACGACGTCACAACGTGCGGCACTTTTATGCACGCATTGACGTCACGGGCCTCTTCTTATGAACTTTGGCGCGCTTTATCTCTTTAAATTTTCATTAGTTTGAAAAAGTGAAAAATACGTGTAGAGTATTTTTTGATAAGTTAACTGACGGACTAATTATAACTCTTGCTTTTTGACCCAGGAAACATCCCTATTGGAATAAGGTTGTGTTGTCAACATTTTGGCCACTTTGGGTGTCACGAAGTATTTGACGCTGACTATACAATGAAGTATGTATGTATACTTATTGTTGAAACCTTATGGCTGTGGTAATTACTGCCCACTATAATTTGAACTCTGAAGCCTTGACTTAAGGTCGTAATAGACTTACATGTAACGTATTGTATTGTTTTAAAAAAAAAGAGCTTTATTTTCAGTATGTGTATCTCTTTCGTACAGTCGACAGAGCATATCAAGAGGCTACGCAAAAGTAGTTTAAAGTCTTTAAATGTTAATAGACTTTAAATTCCACAAATCTGTCGACATCCGACGATGTGTGCTTTGTAAAACTTGTGGCCCATATCCTTGTTTTTTCATAAAGGAAAGAAAGAGATATGCAGACTTTTTTTGAAATTCTGCTTCAAAATGACAATGTACTCTCAATTGATTTTAAATCTTAGGGGGCGTCCATAAATTACGTGAGACAATTTTGGCTATTTTTCAACCCCCCCGCCCCCCTTGGTGAGATTTGGTGATATTTTGCCTGACCCCCTCCCCCACCCCCTAATCTCACGTGATATTTAAAAAAAATCCGAAATTTAATAGTTTTGGAGTAATTTAACTGAGAAAGTTTTTTTTGTGTGCTTAGTGCGAGTTTGCATTTACCGTTGTCGCTAACGAGTGCATCAAAAAGATCTATAAAGTTTAAGATTTTAGTTCTTGAAAGTATCTGCTAGGGACGCTGTACAATCATCATACATTTAATGCATGTCATTGTCACGATCGATATAAAGTCGCACTAAGCCCACTGATTACGAATAGATCCAGAAAAACACGTGCAGTGACAGCGGTTAGTGCTAGGGTCTCATTGTTTTTTTTTTACAGAAGTACCTAGTCTAATTATTGTTCCTTTCTACATAATCTAGCAAAATCGATTTTGATAAAAAAAAAACTTGTTTTATATATTATATTAATTTCGTCATTTATTCTGCATTTTAGTATTCACACATGCAGACGGAAGCATTGTTAGTCTTATTTGTTTAGACGGTATAGAATAAAATGTCATTATCATCATAGAAAATATAATTTTTGAGGGTCCCGTAGTCCTGACAAGGAACCCTTATAGTTTCGATATGTCTGTCTGTCCGAGGTTTTGCTTGGAAAATATTGGCACTAGACAAAACGGTAGAATAAAATTTTGAAAAAATATTTTTTTAGGGTAGCTCCCCTACATGTAAAGTGGGAATGATTTTTTTTTTCATATTCTACACCATCGTGTAGGATATCGTTGGATGACTTGGGGGTTTCAAAGACTATTTTTCGATTTAGGGATCCGTTTGCAAACTATTAAAGTTTAAAGTGCCAATTTTTGTTCGAGCAGGGCGTTCCCCCCTCTAAAAACTAGACTGTTGGCTTGAAAAATCTGGAAAAATTCATAATAATACTGCTTTTTATGAACTTTCAAGAAAACTATAACGGTTGGGGTAGGTCAGTTGGTTTAAGAGTAATAGTCATTTAACTCGTGTACTTATTATACAATTTCATATCTAATAAAAATTCCTTAAAAGAAAATATTAAAAGCGACTTTAGATGAAGTAATTGCTTGCTTCTGAAATATATTTTGTTAACGACGGACAACTACGGAACCCTACACGGCGAGTGGCACGACACGCACTTGGCCAATTTTTTTTACTTAAGATTTGAACCCAGTTTTCTGGCAAACTCTATTTCTCTATTTCTTGCGGAAAAAATTACGTGATATTTTCTGAGACCCCCCCTCTCCCCCACGTGAGATTTAGTGAGGTTTTTGTTGACCCCCTCCCCCCCCTAAAAGTCTCACGTAATTTATGGACGCCCCCTTATGCTGTAGATCTAAGATCCGAAATCCATTGTGAATTTTTTAAATTATTATTACGTCGACTCAAGGGCGGCTGTACTTAACATTATCTGTCACAAAACTTGAAGTAAACAAAAGATACGATGACGATTCTGACATCGATCGTGCTGTCTCACTCACACGCGAATGTGAGAGCAAGACAGACTGCTGTGAATTAATCGATTGTCTGTATCCATGGCTACAATATACATTGTTCAAATAAGCATATGAGAGTGTTTAGTAAAAGTCAATTTTTTTCTTTCAAGCCCTTTCCAGGGCGCTTAGATGTCCTAAATGTAGCTTGCCCTGGGACAACATATGGGCTGGTGCTGAGAAGAAGTGGCGGAAGCAACTCAGTCACCTTTGTCAGCCTCTCTGTTACTTTTGTCGTTGTCTGTAATCTGTACTAAAGGCACTCACTGCGGGCGCCCGTCGCACAGTCGCGACAGCAATATAATTACGCGCGAGCGATAAGGATGGGTAGCTTGGGGTCATTGGACAAAATTCTACGTGCTCACAGACCGGGCTTTAGTTTTTTTTTTTTTTAATAAATTAATAGTGTCTTCCACTTTTGTTGACAACTGCGTCGTACTAAAATTGACAAATTTATCAATAGTTAGTATGTAGTATGCGGTCTTGCAAACGTACGATAGGCGTCCTGAAAACGTCTAATTTGAAAGAACCCTTGTCTCTTATACTCATTCTCACAGTCTTGTTCGAGCAATGTATTTGGCCACAATTTTTAGTGAATCGTTACAAATTGAAAATGTAAATATACCAATGCTAGGACCCATAATGTGAAATGACACTCAAATCCAGGTTCAAACTCAAGAATGGATTCATCTCGTGAATCTCAAATACAGACCAATCGCATTTAAAATCTATATTTTGTGACTGAATCCGTACTTGAGTGTCCTTTCATAGTGTTGGTCACAGGTATGTATGTGTGAAGGTGGTTGTAAATATGCATAAAAACTATTTGAAAATATACGAAACATGTATGGAAAGTCGTATTTGCAAAGAATACAAACCTCTTTACACGCCTGTGACCGAAATAATATACTGTGACCGTGTATAAATGGACCCACAAATTGACAGATGCCAACTTGACACATGCAAGTGAACGCATCGTGTCAACTGTCAAAATGACAAAAATGTAAATGTACTGAGCATAGTGTTAATGTACAGTCAGGGAAGTGTATGTAAAATTAAAGTTAAATGTTGTTGTGTATTGAATTTTGTTGAAACGGTTTGGATGATTTAATGACAGCTTTCAAAAAGTGATTTGGAGACCTGAATTTTGTGCTAATTTATGTAATTTTATATATTTTTAAATGCTGTTGAGTACGAAAATATGGTCAAGTAAATTAAATGAGAATAATGTTTTTATCTTGTTAACTAGAAAATGAAATTGATTATTATTAAACAATTGTCAATTTGTGACTAAATGACAGATTTCTTTGGTCAGTCAAGATTGAACCTTATGATAAACACAGCTGAAAATAATTTTAGTTGACTTATTATTAGTTGATTTTAGATTATTACCAGAACAGAATATCAGTGTGTCTCTTTTTCTTCCATATTGACAGAAAGAGTCAGCTTATAGCTGTCAAACGTAGCAACCATAGACAAATTTAGTTGACATTTCTAAGCTCTAATTAAGTTTGACAGTTCGCACGTTAAATAATAAAGTGTAGTAATTCAAAAAACTGTTTTTCGAGTTTTTAATAAAACGGTGTCATCTTATAATATTGTGATAAAAACTCGAAATACAGTTTTTTTAGTTAGTGCAATTTATTGTAAAACTTGCGAGTCGTATGTTTGTTTCTTTCAACTCAATACTGATGGAAAGAGACACTGAACCTGAATCAGCTGTATAGAATCCGATCCGTTGTAAATTTACTTCGTTGACTGTACATGAGACGGTGTACTGCGTACGGCACATCATCCTATACAGTTTAGTTGAAAAATCGCAGTTATTACAACTATATAAGAGCCACAGTGTTTAGCTTGATGTGCTGTCGTTCGTACCATAATGTATACAAAAATGTAGTCGAAAAAAATAGTTTTTTTTTTTATATATAAAAAGTAAATGCTAGATTGTTCTAAAATGTTTTCTCGCGTGAGAGGTGTTCTGTAAAAAGCCAGTTAGATTAGGTAATAAATACTAAAATAATTGTAGATAGAATATGTATATCGACCACTGTGATTGGATTTGATATTTGAACTGTAGACAGCATATTAATGTACTACAGAAAATATTTGCAATTGATTTTGGATCTTTTTGTAATGGCGTGAGATTCAAAATTTATTGAGTACAAAAAATACGTGGCTCAATTGATTTTGAACTTTCACTCGTAATAAAGTCCAAAATCAATTGTGGATAATTTTGGATTTGTTGTAGATTTTTATGCGGCCGACTGTACTAATCAGCTCCAATTATCGTGGTTCGGTCGGTCCGTTTTGAAAATTGCAAATGTGTTAAAAATATTATAGCAATAAATGTTATGCTCTTTTCATGAAGTATTAGAAAGGCACAGCACGACGTATCTGGAAAAGGACAGCGTTTGTCAGTTGGCTGTTGTCTGAAGGTAGTTGTAAACGGAGTAATGGTTATAATAAAAAAGGTTGCAGGTTCGCTTCCTACAAGGGAGTAAAGTAGGTTTGTGAAAGATATTTTTAATGAAACATTTGTATCTATTTGGATATAATATCGTTATCCGTTAGTCCCTATAGTACAGTTGAGAGCACATGAAACTATATTGCAAAATAACTTTTTTGATGACTACATAAGGTCTGATTATTTTGGTGCTAGATATTTAAAACATTTGTGTCTATACGTCGGGGTTGTTATATTCATAATTATTTATCTAACCAATTGTTGCTGTATATTGCTTTCAATTTGCCCAATGTTGCTAGAAAATACTGGAATATTGCCCGTTTACAATTAACCTTAAAGACAACGCATATGTATGTCTTTGTCATATTCTAAGAAATGAAAAGAGACAGCTTGTCCCGCCGAATAGAGCGGGACGTCTAAGTGCCTCAGACAGGTGTTCATATAGTAAATAAATGTTTCATTTTTCGAATGATACCGTCTTTTTCATGTCCGCCGGTTGTGAAAGAGACAGCGCCAATGTCACTGATTAACATATTTTGGATAAACCAAAACGGATTGACTTGGTTGTGTTCTTATTAGGCTTGCAGCTTGCGGTTTTGTATTTTATTCTGTACTAGCTTTCCGCCCGCGGCTTCGCCCGCGTGGAATTTTGTCTGTCACAGAAAAACTTTATCGCGCGCGTCCCTGTTTCAAAAACCGGGATAAAAACTATCCTATGTTCTTTCCCGGGACTCAAACTATCTCTATGCCAAATTTCATCAAAATCGGTTGCGAGGTTTAAGCGGGAAAGCGTAACAGACAGACAGACAGACAGACAGACAGAGTTACTTTCGCATTTATAATATTAGTTGGGATTATGTTTATTAGAAATAAAATTAGATCCCGTTCCTATGAACTTCTCCAATATGCTTGACTGAATTCACCACAATAGTCCAGCGGTGGATGGATCAAACTAACGACCACCACACAAGGGTATTGTCGTCAGTTTTTAGTTTCAGTTCACATTGCCACCTAAGTTTTGCAAATAAATGCAAACTTACTTGCATACTTGTAAAGTTTATTTTATTTATTTTCACCAACTTTCATTGTCATCCATAGTTGTCATTTCTGCCATCTGAAAAGATAGAATATAGATGACCCAAGCTGAACTGTCCCACCAAACTCAATGACAGGGGGGCGCTACCATCGTTCAACTATATGGTTTCTGACATGGCAAAAATCGGAACCAGAGATCCGGTATTGACGGTGGCGCCCCACTGTCAATGTCATGCATAGGACAGTTCAGTATTTTGGAACTATACATAATTTTTTATTCTTTTTGATGCATCACTTGTAGTATCACTGAGGATTCGAAGCCAGGCCTAGACGTAACATTCGTGGGTGACAGTTATAATTTCGAAATCGCCGGAGAGAAGCATTTCGGGTTTACAACTGTCACGAGTAACTTTGTTTAGGAAGGCTGATAACAATAATTAACTTAAACCTATTCCGCTCTTTCTGTCTCTCTCATTCATACTACATTGCTAATATGAGTAAAAGAGACAGATATATTCACGCTGTTAGCCTAATAAGAATATGACCCTAAAAACTAATTGAATGTTGTCGCGACGAATTCCTTATTGTATTTATTTGTATTAAAATTGTGAATAGAATGCTATTTGGTATAGAATTAAATAGTGGATTCTTTTAATTTTTTAATCTAGAACGTTGCCCGTGCAAGAAGCGAGGTCAGCCATTGCAAGATGCGTATAGTGTCTTCCTTTTCGTTTTGTAAGGAGTAGAGAAGGATAGCAAACTTTTGGGTATTTATTTTTAATTAACTTGACAAACAACGTGATACAATCACTATTGTATAATTTTCATTAGTAATAATCAAATTTCCCATGCTCAAACAACGTTCGAATTGGCGTTTATACATGGGGACAGGTGATTTAGCTATCCTTTTCGCACTAAAGATAAGAAAGGACAAAACATGTTTAAATGTTTTTGATATCACATTAATTTAGTTCTTGCAATGGTCGCCTGGGCTGTCTTAGTGCGGTAGTCAGCTTCAAAGTACAGTGCGCCACGGTTATTCATGTATTTGGCATGCTACAAAAACATTAGCTATCGTTTTCTAACAATAAATTACTAGCTGATGATGAAAAACTGACTACAGCGCCCTCTATCTGTCAATCAAATGTGGTACCGTTTTTCGAAGCTGACTGTACTTCTAAATGTCAAATGTCCAGTGACAGCTGTCATTCAGAATCGGGCACTAAATAATGTAATCTTTTTTTTATCGAAATCATTTTTTTTATTTTGTCATCTTAATGCTATTTGTGCTGATAGCTTGTAAATAAAATGGCTGCACAGAGTAATTTTGTTTATTTTTAATATAACTTTTGGCCCTGTCCCTTTTTAGCCCAGCGAATCTACAAAAGTCATTATACAGGGTGTTAGGTAAATGGGTATATGAGCCGACACTAGCCCATGTTAACATGGTTATACAGTGTGAGTCACGTTAAAGTGTACATATGAAAATAGATGAAACTAGACCTGTTTTTATCGACAAAAAAGAGGTCAAAAAATTTTTGAGATTTTTTTTTAATTTTTTATAGAATTTTTTTTCTTCCAATTACTTATTGTAAAGAAAACGTACTAACTTTTAAACTAAGCGGTATATCCTGATAAAATAAAAACAGTAATAATGCTAAATAACAGGAAATACTAAAAAATACATAAAATACACAAATAAGGCCAACAAATAATAGTCTAAGATCCCGCTATACAAGGACCTTCACCGAGATGCTTATTTGATGAAACATATTTTATATTCAATTTAACATGTCAATAATTATATTGCTTAAGGGTTGCCTAATAAATTTCAGTCCAGGATATGATTAATTAATCATTAAAAAAAGTTTTATTTTTAAATATTTCATCGGTTTGATTATTAAACAAACTCCATACCAATCGAAAGTATGAAGCCCATAGAATATGCAAACGTTAGGTTGCCTATTCTTTTCCAGTCATAACTCTCGGGTTGCCAGGTATAAACAGGTAAATTGATAGAGCATTTTGCATCGGTCTGATAATTTAATCAAATATAAATGAAAATAAAGGTTATTTCATTATGAACACGGTGGTATAGGGTTGCCTGCGAAAAATCAGTCCTGAATGACGGTTGTCGAATTTTGTAAAGTGAAATTAAAACTGAAAGGTGACATTTTTCGAGTAGTTGGCAACATTTGGGAAAGACGAGTTGTATGAGGCGTTTGTGTGTCTTGTCAAGAGGTGTCGCTTGGGTGAAGAAATTTCTCAAGTGTTGCCATGCTTTCGGAGATTTGGTCCAAAAATGTCGAAAGTGGAAATAACGACTTCCGGTCAAAAATTTGGATGACGCCTCCTGCAAAAGAGTCGTACAAATGACATTTGATCATTTTTATCTCGATCACCTGGCAACACTGGCAGCTACGGGGAAAAGTATTTTTTTTTCGACATGGGTGTCTTTAAAGTTAAGGACGGACAGAAGGAGATATGGCAGAAAAAATCCAAAAATGGGGTTTGGTCGGTTATACGACCCAGATTATGGGAAAAATCCGAAAATTCAGAAAATCAAGATGGCGACCGAGTGAGCGGTCATTTTGTAAAAAGTTTCAGATTTCTGATTTTTCAAATGCATTTTTTGGGCAGTTGGCAACATTTGGGAAACTCGAGTTGTATAGAGCGATTACGTAGTTTGCTAAGGAGTATCGTTTGGAAAAACAACATTTTCCAGTGTTGCCATACTTTGAAAGATTTGGTCAAAACATGTAAAAAATGGAAATAACGACTTTTGGTCCAAAATTTGGATGACGCCTCCTGCAAATAGGTCAAACTAATGACATTTGACTATTTTTATCTCGATTACCTGGCAACACTGGCAGTTACGGGGCCACAAAATTTTGGGACTTGGGTGGTTTTAAGGAATTGTTTCACGGGATTGGTTTAAGTTAGAAAAAAAGTAAAAATGGGTTTCGGCGCGGAAAATGGTCTAGATTAAGCGAAAAATGCAATAAGTATGGCAACACTGGAAAATGTTGTTTTTCCAAACGATACTCCTTAGCAAACTACGTAATCGCTCTATACAACTCGAGTTTCCCAAATGTTGCCAGCTGCCCAAAAAATGCATTTGAAAAATCAGAAATCTGAAACTTTTTACAAAATGACCGCTCACTCGGTCGCCATCTTGATTTTCTGAATTTTCGGATTTTTCCCATAATTTGGGTCGTATAACCGACCAAACCCCATTTTTGGATTTTTTCTGCCATATCTCCTTCGGTCCGTCCTTAACTTTGAAGACACCCATGTCGAAAAAAAATACTTTTCCCCATAGCTGCAAGTGTTGCCAGGTGATCGAGATGAAAATGGTCAAATGTCATTTGTACGACCCTTTTGCAGGAGGCGTCATCCAAATTTTTGACCGGAAGTCGTTATTTCCACTTTCGACATTTTTGGACCAAATCTCCGAAAGCATGGCAACACTGGAGAAATTTCTTCACCCAAGCGACACCTCTTGACAAGACACACAAACTCCTCATACAACTCGTCTTTCCCAAATGTTGCCAACTACTCGAAAAATGTCACCTTTCAGTTTTAATTTCACTTTACAAAATTCGACAACCGTCATTCAGGACTGATTTTTCGCAGGCAACCCTATACCACCGTGTTCATAATGAAATAACCTTTATTTTCATTTATATTTGATTAAATTATCAGACCGATGCAAAATGCTCTATCAATTTACCTGTTTATACCTGGCAACCCGAGAGTTATGACTGGAAAAGAATAGGCAACCTAACGTTTGCATATTCTATGGGCTTCATACTTTCGATTGGTATGGAGTTTGTTTAATAATCAAACCGATGAAATATTTAAAAATAAAACTTTTTTTAATGATTAATTAATCATATCCTGGACTGAAATTTATTAGGCAACCCTTAAGCAATATAATTATTGACATGTTAAATTGAATATAAAATATGTTTCATCAAATAAGCATCTCGGTGAAGGTCCTTGTATAGCGGGATCTTATACTATAATAAAAAACGATACTTTTTGAAAAAAATCTGCTTAAAAATTCGTGTTTTTTTGGTTATTTGATAAATTTCTCCAAAAAATGCCCCCATAACTGGTGGTTTTTATTACTTTGTATTATTCTCTATCGTATTACCTTCGTAAAACCAAAAATCGCATGTCTCTATCCCTATCACAACGTTTGCAATGATCATTTGAACTAAGCCTCTCCGGGCGCGCCATTCAACGCTTCGTTAACAACAAAACTGAAAATGGCTCTAGATTTGTAATTTTGATAAAGACAAGTTAGATTTCAAATAAAAACAAAAGATTTCGAAGTAAAATAAGCATTTTAGTTAAAATTAAAATTGTCTCTACCTGTAGCGGAGAATAATGTTGTGGCAGGCCTTTATTCAAACGATCATAGCAAATGTTGTGATAGGGATAGAGACATGCGATTTATCGTTTTACAAAGATAATACGATAGAGAACAATACAAAGTAATAAAAACCACCGGTTATAGGGGCATTTTTCGGAGAAATTTATCAAATAACCAAAAAAACACGAATTTTTTAGGAGATTTTTTTCAAAAAGTATCATTTTTTATTATTTGTTGGCCTTTTTTGTGTGTTTTATGTATTTTTTTAGTATCGCCTGTTATTTAGCATTATTACTGTTTTTATTTTATCAGGATATACCGCTTAGTTTAAAAGTTATTACGTTTTCTTTACAATAAGTAATTGGAAGAAAAAAAATTCTATAAAAAATTAAAAAAAATCTCAAAAATTTTTGACCTCTTTTTTGTCGATAAAAACAGGTCTAGTTTCATCTATTTTCATATGTACACTTTAACGTGACTCACACTGTATAAATGGTATGGTGAAGTCAGAAAATTGATATCTTCATTTTAATTATTTTATTTTTCATACAAATCTGATTTAAAAAAATAATTTTGTATGAAAATTAAAAAAAATAAAATGATGATATCAAATTTCTGATTTCACCATACCATTTAAATGACCATGTTAACATGGGTTAGTGTCTGCTCATATACCCATTTACCTAACACCCTGTAGGTCTAACGCTTAACTCTTCTTCTTCTTTGGTTTATGGCGATGAACTTGCGTTTTTTCGCCACTGAGGGCACACTATTCAGTGCCTGAGTTATGGGAGCGGCACGGGAGGGTGTTTTCGTAACGTCAAACGTCAGCGAGACTTCAGTGGGTCTAGACAAAGTGCCATTATAATCGCAAACCAGTCGAAAAGTGGTCGAAAAGCCCCTTTTTTGTATGGAATTTGACGGATTCGATTTTCGATTCGATCAAAAAGTGCGTTTTGTCTAGGGGGGCAGGATCTCCTTCAGTGGGTCTAGACAAAGTGCAAATTATAATCGCAAACCAGTCGAAAAGTGGTCGAAAAGCCCCTTTTTTGTATGGAATTTGACGGATTCGATTTTCGATTCGATCAAAAAGTGCGTTTTGTCTAGACCCACTGATTTATATGCTCTGTCACTTCACAATAATGTCTATAGCACTCTCCTGTGCCGTAGGTACCTTAGGCACTGACTGAGTTACCTATAGTTGGCTGTAGGGCTTGTAAGTCCACCATTTTATCTAAATCAGTGGGTCTAGTCAAAATGCCATCGCAAACCAATGTGAAGTTTTCACTAATGTCAGTCGCCGCGTCACCAGTGATTCGATTCGATCGGAAAATGGCAGCCAAAATGCACATTGAACCACCAACGACGCGGCGATATAAAAGTTCATTCAAAATCGAATAAAAGTTAAAAAATGTCTATGACTTTGCGATTGTTTTTACTTTTTCTAGCTTTTTTTTTTTAAATTAGTTTCTTCCTTCTTTCTGCTCTCTGTTTACGTCTATGCTTCGCTGTCAAACTAGCTGTCAAAACGACATCGCGATACGGATTTGTCAAAACAGCCTTAGGGTGGGTTGCACCATCTTAGTTTAACTTTGACAAACGTCTAAAGTCTGTCAAACTCCATACAAAAAACACCGGTTAACGTCATAGTTACGGTCAAAGTTAGGTGGTGCAACTCACCCTATTGGTTTTCGATATAATCGAAGCTTATCACCGGGGTTTAAGTAATCGCAATGAAAATGGCGGGTGTTGCGATTCGATTCGATTTTGATTGAGTCATAAATGCATGTTGGCTAAGCCTTTGTATGGGAAATTTCAATCCAGTCTTTCGATTATCGATAGGTAGGGCTTTGCGATTCGATTTTTTGCCGTTTGACTAAGCCTTTTTTGTTATCGACCTCTTTTGCGATTTGTTTGTTTGTTTGCGACTGGTTTGCGATGGGTTTGCGATTTTAAAGTGCGTTTTGACTAGACCCACTGTTGCCACAGCTAATGCTAGAAGCATTGTTTTTCCGAAGTTGAGGTAATTAAATAGGCAGTTACGATGTGGTTGAGGATTCCGGAAGAAGCGCTCCCAACATCACCTTCAGCCTGATTACTACTTTCCGTTAAAAATTCAAAAACATTCAAAAATTTTAATTGTTTATTACATGTTAGGTAAGTGAAATGTAGGACGAGTTTATTGTATGTCGTCGGGAACTTCCATCGCCAGGGCCGCCATATTGGGGGCCCCTGGTCATTATGTACCAAAGGGGCCCTTTTCCTCTAGAAAGGGGATATTGAAAAAATATAAGAAGTTACTGATTCCCTCCAGTTTCCCAGGCTACCAACCGGGCAACATGGAAAGCATTGGAACTTATTGGAAGAGGCCTATGTTCAGCAGTGGACGTCCTATGGCTGAGATGATCATGATGATGACTGATTCCCTAGATTGCTTTCTTCGCCGGAGCATTGGTGGTAACGACAAGTTTGAGTGCCTAGTGGGAAAGAGGTTCGCTGTTGTTGATGAGTGTGATAGTGGTCGTGGATGAGTGTCTTTGTGGAAATATCTACCAAGGTATCCTTACTGGCAGATATACGTGGAATATCCACTTAGAACTGTTGCAGTCATAAGTTGCAGTAAATATTTTCTCCACTACTTAAATACAATAACTCAGCTGATTATTGTTATAATCGACAATGTTAAACAAAGTATCGATAAAAATCCTCGATTAAGATTTTTTTTACCCCATCACTAGTTTATTGATTGCCAGCTGCGTCTGTTTGGCTTTTTGAGGTTATGTTGTAAAATTGCTAAAAAATCTGCAATTTCACTGAATTTATGAGACAAATTGTGTTTATTATACCAGTGAAAAGTGTTTAAGAATGTCTGAAACTGAAGAACCCCCAGCTAAAGTTGCGAAGCTCGAGGTAACTTCGTTATTTTTAATGGAGTCTACTTGCTCTTTTTAGAAATTAGCTAGGAGTTTTTAGTATTTTGTACCACATTTTAGAAGCCATTAAACGGTCAGAGGGTAGGGTTACTCCCACAATAGTCATATTTAATTGTCGTCAACTGAACATAGTTTTTTTAATTCGATACACGGCCGTTTATCCTACAACACTTGCCCTTCCGAAAAACTACACCCCCTCGATCTTTTTTCATTGTAACATACTGACGAAAGTAATGGTTGGATTTGTATGTGATGGTTATATTAAAGTTGCTTTTTCAATCTAGACAATAGACAGAGTTACTTTCGCATTAATATTAATAATAATTAATATTAATGCGAAAGTAACTCTGTCTGTCTGTCTCGCTTTCACGCCTAAACCACTGAAGCGATTTTGATGATATTTGGCATAGAGATAGTTTGAGTCCCGGGAAAGGACATAGGATACTTTTTATCCCGGTTTTTGTAACAGGGACGTGCGCGATAAAGTTTTTCTGGGACAGACAAAATTACACGCGGGCGAAGCCGCGGGCGGAATGCTAATCAATTATAATTATGACTAAACTGGTCTATTATGGGATGTCTTCACAAAATACAGTAGAACGCCGATTATCCGAATTAATTGGGACCGGGGTCGATTCGGATAATCGAAAATTTGGATAATCGGACATAGACTGGTAATAAAGAAAAAGCGCGTTTAAAACTAACCGTCACACATAGAATAAACTTTATTAAATATGTTTATAGTTCTACAATAACGCTCAGTTGAAATAATCTAGACTCCTGAGAGTTCCTACTTGTTACAACAAAACAAAATAAAAATTACTTGGTTTTAATTTTATTTATTACGCTTAGGACCGATTCGGATAATTGGCGATTCGGTTAATCGGCGTTCGGATAATCGGCGTTCTACTGTACACATTTACTTGTTATTGCAGATGTCACAAACATTCACACAGCCGGAGGAACCGGAGGAAGGTCAAGATGAGGGTCAGGAGGAGTGGCTGAGCGAGGGACTCCTCACCGACGACGATTGCATGCCGCCTGTACGTAATACTGGATAATTTTTCATATAGAGGACAGTAAAAAACCTTAGGCTTAGATGCACCACCTAACTTTGAGTAACTATAACTGGTGTTTTTTGTATGGAGTTTGACAGATTTTTGACGTTTGTCAAAGTTAAAGTAAGATATTATGGTGCAACCCAGCCTCAATGTACGTATTAATAATATTTATGACTTTTTGTAATGTATAAAAGGTGTGAAGTTCTCGGCTGACAAGCTTCTGGTCCAGGGTCCAAATAAGAAGGCCAGGGTGTAGCAAAAAGTGTATGTTATTTATAAATACATTCACATCTGAAAACTATAGAAACTAACTCAGTTATGTTTGTAAAAACCAAATAGAAAGTAATGACCATAAAAAATCTTAACATGTAAGAGGCAGCCACAAGAGATTCTAGTTTCTTGCTTCTCAGTGGAGTTATTGGCGCATATTTATGTCCTGATGCAGTGGTAGAGCTAATAGTATACTGTATAAAAGTGCTATTTGAAGTGTATAATTTTGTAAATAATAATATATTACATAGTTATTTAATTTTTAGCGTTAAGAGTCGCATCTCAAACTAATTTGAAAATTATAAATAATGGGGTGATAATATAATAATATATAATAATTGTGGGTTCAATTCCCGCCTTAGGCAGTTCGATTTTTTCAAGTTATTTATAATTTTCAAAATATATTACATATTTTGTAAATAATAAGAACCTACTTTCTTGACTGAACTCTTAAATACAGTTACAATGCACACTGGCACAATAGTGACTGAGTTTCTCACGCTGCTTCTTCTCAGTTATTGTCCTGAAGCAGTGGTAGGGTTAATACTGGGACGTGTAAAAGTGCTTTTTAAAAGCCTATTTGCAAAAATAAATGAGGTTTTTTTATGAGTTTATCTCACACTTTCAGTTACTTGATATCCAGCATCATGTTTAATTCGGTAAAATTCTTCATTTCCCCAGGCCGACCAAGACAACAGCACCATATCCCTACCAACAGACACAGAAAACGCCCCAGAGAACCAAGAGCCCGCACCTTCAGAGGAACCAACGCAAGAAGCAAAGGACATGATGGAAGATGCCAACATCGAGAAAACTTTAAACAGCATGGACAACTCTCAGAGTGCGAGTATCGATCCGTTCGATGCGTTGCTGAAGGATAACCAGAATATCAATAATGAGAAGGAGCAGTCGGATGGGAATGATACGGATGATCTGTTGGTGAGTGGTCTTATTTTGATGAGGCGACAGTAGCCCAATGGTTTGGATGTCTGGCTTTTGATTTGGTCGCTTTTTTTTATCCACAACGAGGAAGCTCTTGGCCTGTATCTCACCTGATGGTAAGTGATGATCAGGCCGAAGGTGGAACGAGCTTGACCCGGAATCCTCAACCACGGAGGAACTGGCTATCTTACCTCTAACTGCCGGAACACAACAATGCTGTTAACATTGTTGTTATGGCGACAGACTGTTTGAACCCTATTGAATGAATTGAGCAATTTTGCAATAAAAAGTATAGTCAAAATTGCTGTAGGCCTTATCAGACGTAAATAGTGTAACAAGTTAGCCTAGGATACACACACACCATGATATATTAATTTTATCGATTTTAGGCGATAAGCGTATACATTTGTCTGAAATTGACGATAAAATTATATCGTGGCGCGTATACTAAGCCAGCAGAAGAGAAAATGCCTTCTTAGGCCCAGAACAGACTGTGAAATGCAACTGCAAAACTTTCAAACTGGTCGCGTCATGTGTGGTCTCTCAACGGACGCTAATTTATGGCAGAAACTTAGATGCAACCCAAAAGTAACTAGCAGTTGCGGTTTCGTTGCAGTTGCGTTTCACCGTCTGTTCTGGGACGCGCCCCGCCAATGTTTGGTCCCGGTCGCGCGGGGTGCGGGGAGTGTGGTCCGAGCAATCCGTAAGGCATTATTGTAGTGTGCGTGTGCACTCATGGATCATTTAGAGTAGGCGCACACCGTTGATTTTTCATCGGCCGATAGTTTAGTCGGGCTGTTGATCAGTATGGGCATGTATGGGAGTGCGCACACTACGCCGATTCGATTTGGCCGATTCTTCATACAGTTTGAAATCGGGCACAACTATCGGCATAACTATATAACCAACTAAAAATCAACGGTGTGCGCCTACTCTTAGCATGTACCGATAACACTCAAACATTAGCGGAAGAATGCTGGGGCGCGTCTTCGTGGATGAAACGATCTATACACTGGACCATGGTGGGCTCAGCCTTTGTGATGGCTACTGAAATGTAACATAACTAATTTCCCTCCACAGAGAATGTTAGAAGACGACGACAAGACCAAAAAGATCAAGGTTCTAACTAAGACAAAACCCAAAGAAACCCCGAAGGATGACGCGGCGTCCAGCGATGATGATGACGAGTACATTTTCAAGGTAATTTACTATTTTATTATGGTAGTGTTTATATCGAGACGATTATTGTCTTAGGACCTGCGCGATCACCACGGCGATAGGGTGGCGCAGAATAGACAGGAGAGGAGATTTAAAAACACAAAAGCAGGACTCTGTGCTCTGTATTTAATTACCCTAAGGGCTATATTTCACCGGGACACCATGGCGGCGCAACCAGTCGCCGGCTACCAACAAAATGTATACAGCTCTATAGAGACAGAGAGTTACTCACCTGGTGTCCGTTTGGTTGCGCAAAGCTGTATACATTTTGTTGGTAGCGGCGTCTGGTTGCGCTGCCATGGTGTCCCGATGAAATATAGCCCTATAAGCCTGACATACCTTTCTAATAGCTAATCATAGCTTTTCAAAAACCCTAATATGTTCTAAAAGGCGAAAAATATTTCATAACAAAAAAAAATCGACTACGGCAGCCTCATAAAAAGAATGACAGGCTGGACGAGAAAATATTTGGCCGGAGGACAGGTCTGAACATGGCCTGGAATCATGGACATCTGACAACGCTAGTTGCTGCGCCATTGCGCCATCTTAGTTCATGAAATGAAATGAAATAGTTTATTCAGTACGTAGGCCCTTTCCAGGGCACTTATACACGTCCCAAATATAGCTTGCCCTACCACCACTTCGGGACAACATAGGGCTGGTGCTGAGAAGAAGTGGCGGAAGAAACTCAGTCGCCTTTGTCAGCCTCTTTTGGTTTTGGTGACGAATTAACGAATAACGAATTAATTTTCAGGGTGCAACAGTGAAGAAGCTGAAAATGGCTAAGAATGCAGTCATACAGAAGTATCCAGCCTCTAAAGCTATGCCCGAGACGTCTGAAGACGAGACTGACGCTGTGAGTTTATTAATTAATTAATTTACTTTACTTTTCTCTGGGTCTCAAACTATCTTTAAAATTTCCAATTTCATCTAAATCGGTTCAGTGGTATAAGCATGAAAGAGTTACTACTAAAGTTCGGTTGTCAAGCACATAGAATTTCATCTAATGACCCCAAGCTACCCATCCTTATCGCTCGCGCGTAATTATGTTGCTGTCGCGACTGTGCGACGGGCGGCCGCAATGACTGCGAGCGCGATAGTAATATAATTAAGCGCGAGCGATAAGGATGGGTAGCTTGGGGTCATTGGACGAAATTCTATGTGCTCGGCGACCGGACTTTACTTATTTATAAGTATAGGTTTTTACGAGAAATGACTATATGTCTAGCGCTTAACTCGAGTATTTGCCTGAGGTATGAGGGAGGCATGGGAGGGGTGACATTGACATATTATGACATGACAGCATACAAATCTGAAGCAAATTTTGAAGTCTCGCTGACGTTTGACGTCCCAAAAAACGCTCACTTGCCGCTCCCAAAGCTGAGGCACTGATTGAGTTAATTTTAGATCTTTAATCCTTTTAGATTTATAATATTAGTAAGATAGGATTTGTTTACAAGAAACTACTAAAGCCTGGTCCGTGAGCACCTAGAATTTTGTCCAATGACCCCAAGCTACCCATCTAAAGCGCTCGCGCGTAATTATGTTGCTGTCGCGCTCGCACACTCACTGCGGGCGCCCGTCGCACAGTCGCGACAGCAATATAATTACACGCGAGCGATAAGGATGGGTAGCTTGGGGTCATTGGACAAAATTCTACGTGCTCACGGACCAGGCTTAAGTAACTTACAAAAGCATGGCTTTCTTCCAGTCGTCAGAAGACATGCATTTAATGCAGAAGATGTTTGGTAAGAATGCAGGCAACGCGCAGACCTCGAAAGCACCTCAGAAGCAGACCCTGCCTTCGCTGAAGAAAACATTTACTCCGAAGAAAATCGTCCGGCTTGGGAACAACACTAATTTTAGACAAGGTGAGTAATTATATGAACTGACAATATTACAATCAGTGATTTTCAACCTTTTTCATGACACGACCGAGGGGTATTTTGCGACCCCCGACCGCTCGCTTTTTTTCATGCTTTTGATAATGTTACAAAGATGTTTTAGGGACCGAATACGAGGTAGTTTTTACGACCTCTCGCGACCCCCTTGTAGAGGCTTCGCGACCCACCAGGGGGTTGCGACACAGGTTGAAAAACAGATATAGATCGTTTCATCCACTCGGACGCGCCCCAGCAATGTTTGGTCTCGGTCGCGCGGGGTGCGGGGAGTGTGGTCCGAGCAATCCGTAAGGCATTATTGTAGTGTGCGTGTGCACTCATGGATCATTTGGCGTGTACCGATAACGCTCAAACATTAGCGGAAGAATGGTGGGGCGCGTCTTCGTGGATGAAACGATCTATATCAAGACATTCGCTGTATGAACTATTTGTTACAGTAGCGACATTCGATGTGGCGTACCATCTATACAGGGTGAATTACAAAACCCATAAAAAAATATCTGCTCATTTACACTCACAGCAACAAGAGATGGCTCATGAAAAAAATCGTATCTCTAAAATGGTGATACTTTCACTAAATTATTTTGTATAGTGATCATCATCTTCTTAAGTTTGGCACGCTGCCCTGTATAGTGACCATTCGACGCACCGTTTTTGCTGTTGTGACATGTCACATAGGGAATCCGTGACAGTGTGACATATTTTGTCGACTCAACAGCATTCAGCAGCACACACAATTTTTGTTGCAATCTCGCCCCTATTACAGCACAAGATACTTTATGTACATTTATTACTATTTGTTGTAGCCATGGAAAAGCGGCAGGCCGCTACCTCCACACCTCGCCCGGATTCCAAGTCGCTCCTGAAGAATCCACAGAAGTCCATAGTCAAAGTTGTGGACAGATCTGCGGTGGAGAAAGTCAAGTCTGAGGTGAGATTAGTATTTATTTATTTATTTGCACACTAAGCATACATAGACAGGTTTTATCACTAAACAAGCCGTCGCCCGCGACTTCGTACGCGTTTATCCCGTTTTACCCCCTTAGGGGTGGAGTTTCGTAAAATCCTTTCTTAGCGGATGCCTACGTCATAACATCTACCTGCATGCCAAATTTCAGCCCGATCCGTCCAGTGGTTTGGGCTGTGCGTTGATAGATCACTGTGTCAGTCAGTCAGTCACCTTTGAGTTATATACAGGGTGTTAGGTAAATGGGTATATGAACCGACACTAGCCCATGTTAACATGGTCATAATAATATAAATGGTATGGTGAAGTCAAAAATTTGATATCATCATTTTAATTTTTTTAATATTCATACAAAATAAATTTTATAAAATCCGATTTGTATGAAAATTAAAATAATTAAAATGAAGATATCAATTTTCTGACTTCACCATACCATTTATATGCCCATGTTAACATGGGCTAGTGTCGGCTCATATACCCATTTACCTAACACCCTGTATATTTAGATTAAAACTTTATTGTGCACTATTCAAAGTCAAAAGTCAATGAAAACCACATTAAAATCGGTTCAGCCGTGTGGCAATCGCGGACAAACACGTATCACACACAACACTCCTCGTTGAGGCCTGATGTTCGCGTTTACCATCTAAATATATCATCATCTTCATTTTAATTATTTTAATTTTCATACAAATCGGATTTTATAAAATTTATTTTGTATGAATATTAAAAAAATTAAAATGATGATATCAAATTTTTGACTTCACCATACCATTTATATTATTATGACCATGTTAACATGGGCTAGTGTCGGTTCATATACCCATTTACCTAACACCCTGTATATAACTCAAAGGTGACTGACTGACTGACACAGTGATCTATCAACGCACAGCCCAAACCACTGGACGGATCGGGCTGAAATTTGGCATGCAGGTAGATGTTATGACGTAGGCATCCGCTAAGAAAGGATTTTACGAAACTCCACCCCTAAGGGGGTAAAACGGGATCCACGCGAACGAAGTCGCGGGCGGCCGCTAGTCCCCTCATAGGGTTTTTTTTTGGATTTCCAAATTTTTTACAAAACTCCTGTTGTGATAAAAAATATCCTGCTTTCAGATGAGAAAACCAAAAATAGAGCATGAAGAAATAATAAACGAGGAAGAGTTTTTGGAGGAAGATGAATTCGACTTGGAAGAAGTATGTACCCATCATTTTATATTCCATAAAGAAAATTATATGGCATGCTAAGTAGGTAAATACCTCATAGATTTATTATAGGGCGATAATTTAGTCGGTTTCTAATTTGATACATAATATAGTCATTCAGTTCTTAAAATCGCTCGAAACCAAACAACAGAGTGATTCCATACTTTTGCTCGTAGGTATAGTAACGCGTGTGTGTAAAGATAGATGTTTTGCGACTGTATCGACACGGTACATATAGTCTAATATACAAATATCATACAGTATTGTAACTTCATTTATACAGACAAAACGAGAACTTTCTTTCGAAATTCAAATCTCGGTATGCGCTCGGTATGCAAAAGTCGGTGGTGTCGCGAATGTGCCGAATAGACGTCTGTGGCCAAGTGTTGAAAATGACAACACTGATTGAATTTGACTGACCGTCATTTACGGTCAAATTGGTCAAAAACTAGTCAAATTGTCATTTTCAGTCAGTTAGATTTGAAATGAAAATTATATTGTATTAAACCAGCTTTTGCCCACGACTTCGCCCGCCCGAAATTAACGTAACAGATCATTATGATTATTAAAGTTTCAAAATTATTTAAGTAGTTTTTACTAATTAAATCTACTAATCACAAAACAACACACATTTGTAACCTATTCCATTCACAAAGTATTTTGTTTGTCTAACTAAATAAAAAAATACAATCACAAAACTATACATTATAGAAATTCTAAGTAGGCAGATGTAATTAAACTGGGTACTGTAGGTGGGCAGCCCTATCGCATGTTGTCATACTGTGACGTACCGCGCGACTGTTGACATTCATTTAAAAAATATGGCCGAGTTGGAATACTGTATAGATAGTATTACCGTGGTATCGATGCTGCATCGCGTTAGTATCGCTTCAAAAAGTCGCAATGTAATAGGGCCCTAAAATGTCCGGATCTTCGCTAGTGTCATCTGAAAAAGAAAATGTAGAACTTGTTGAACAAACCCAACATATTTAGCGCCATCTATAGAATGTTTGTAAAGCGCCATCTATGATTCTTCTCACCTTTACCGAACTAACAGGAGTACCGAACTAATTCACAGAAAGAATCATAGATGGCGCTGCACATTACGTCCGTGCCGTGCTGCTTGCACGACCATTCCATTTTACACTTTTTCTCGAACCATTGTCTGTTTTAGTGTCCAAAAAAAAGATTTATTATTTCAATAAATAAACAAATAAAACTCTTTCCCAGGATTTCGCCATGGAGTCCGACTCGGAGTTAGAAAAGCGCAAGATCAAGCAACGCATCATGAAGCCCGAACAGATGGACGAAGAGATGTTATCTGACATCGAGAGCCAGTCGGAAGACGGCAGCCTTTACGATGTAAGTGGAGGTTGACATTCATTCGTTTCAGCCGAAAGACGTCCACTGCTGGACAAAGGCCTCCCCCAAGGGTTTCCACGTAGACCGATCGACCGACCGATCGGCGCAGCCGCTCGCATTCAGGCACCTCCCGCGACCTTCACCAGATCGTCGGTCCACCTAGTGGGAGGCCTGCCCACGCTACGTCTTCCGGCTCGTGGTCGCCACTCAAGAACTTTTCTGCCCCAGCGGACATCCACTTGATTTTAGCGATTCTGCGGGCTATGTCAGTCACTCTGGTTCTCCTACGGATCTCCTCATTTCTGGTTTGATCAGGCAGGGAAACTCCGAGCATAGCCCGCTCCATCGCCCTTTGTGTGACCTTGAGCCTTCTCATGAGGCCCATAGTAAGCGACCACGTCTCAGCTCCGTATACCATCACTGGCAACACACACTGGTCAAAGACTTGACTTGTCATCACGAATCGTCTCGCTAATAATTTAAATAACATACAAAATCTCTCAAAGAACACATATAGATCGTCGTTTCATCCACGAAGACGCGCCCCACCATTCTTCCGCTAATGTTTGAGTGTTATCGGTACACGCTAAATGATCCATGAGTGCACACGCACACTACAATAATGTCGCTCGGATTGCTCGGATCAAACTCGCCGCGCGTCTTCGTGGATGAAACGATCTTTATTTCAGAATGTAAAAAAAATAGTTTTCAGTCCAATATGGATTTCTATGCATATTTTCGATACGACTTACAAATTCAATCTTTCAAGAAGAGAGCGAACTTATATCTTACAAGGCCGGCAACACACTTGTAACTTCGCCGGGTCTGCGGGTGTATTGGCGGCCCTTGCACCCGGCCATTTTCAGCCATTTATACACGTCCCAAAATCAAAAAGAAGAAACTCTCTAGCCTATCATTTTTTTCATTTTGCTGTCGGTTCACGCCTAGGCTAGCCCATCATACCGTCACGGCTCTAGCTTAGTCTAGCTCGGGTTGCGCTCCTAGCCTAGCTGGCAGTGCGCTCTTAGTCTAGCGGGCAGTCCACTCCTAGCCTAGCGGGCAGTGCGCTCCTAGCCTAGCGGGCAGTCCATTCCTAGCCTAGCGGGCAGTGCGCTCCTAGCCTAGCTGATAGTGCGCTCCTAGCCTAGCTGATAGTGCGCTCCTAGCCTAGCGGGCAGTCCACTCCTAGCCTAGCGGGCAGTGCGCTCCTAGCCTAGCGGGCATTGCGCTCCTAGCCTAGCGAGAAGTGCGGTCCTAGCCTAGCGGGCAGTGCGCTCCTAGCCTAGCTGATAGTGCGCTCCTAGCCTAGCTGATAGTGCGCTCTTAGCCTAGCGGGCAGTGCGCTCCTAGCCTAGCGGGCAGTCCACTCCTAGCCTAGCGGGCAGTGCGCTCCTAGCCTTGCTGGCAGTGCGCTCCTAGGCTAGCTGTCGCTTTTAGCTCGCGTTCCTTTTTTTTGCGTCGGGAAATGCATTGCGCATACCCACTGGCTTATGGGGACAGTCAGTCAGTGGGTTATGTGGGACTCTCCCCGCCGGGAGGGCGGGGCCTATCCATTAAAACCCGACGGTGTCCTCAGGGGCCATTGAAACTAGCTCGCATTCCTAGCCTAGCTCTAGAAAGAAAGAAGTTATAAAAAGAACTTTTTCACAGCTGAAAAAAATACAATAAAATTGATTTCTGATGTAAAATACAATTATTTAGGGATTTCTGGGCAAAAATTCCATAATTCCCTGTTTGGGATATTTTTCATAGTGTTGTCATACGAAAATCCATTCAGAACGAAACATTTAATACTGTAATTATAAAAATATTATGTTAAAATATGCGTTTGGTTCCAGGAACTACCCACATCTGATTCCGACGACATGGACGAATGGTTCACCCTTGACATCCGCGCAGAGCGGGCGGGAGACTACCTGCCTTTATTAGGTGAGTGTTGTAGAAAACTTATAAGATGTACGGGCAGGAGGCAGTGGTTGTAAGGCACTGCTCCCGTGCCCGGGATATGCGGTCAGGAAGGGAACTAACTCCCTAGTGAGCCTAGAGTCCCTATTCCCTAAGACACTAAGTCCCTAGAGCCCTAGCCCTGCCTAACAATAGATACATAGACATAATAAGGGTTTGATAGGAAGGAAGCTGTGCCCAGGTCGCCCAGGGCAGCAGCGTTAGGACGCTGCCGCTGCCAGCCCGGCAGACTCACCGGACTGATCATAGCGACGGCTAAGGGTGTCTTGGCCGCAGCGGGGGGAAATGAGACACAACGACGGACGGTTGATATCTGTTTATTGTTATGATTCTATTGCTATTTATACATAAGTTATTGATTGTACACATTTATAAGTATTTGCTAGTGTGCCGTCGGTGTAAAGTGCCGACGGTGCACGTTGAGGGTTCATGGGTCGCCCGGCAGTCGATGCTGACGGTGCAGCAGGATGTACGATCGTGCTCGTACAGATTTTATTGAATTTTTTCGTGGTTGATACATTTTTTCCCAACTGTCACGCGTGGCACGGCAACGTGGTGGTATCTAAATGTGCCAGCGAGACATAAACCACTTGTCAGTCAGACTATCTTATCTCTATCTAGAATCTTTGCTTGTGTTAATTGTCGCAACTCTTGCTGCGCGACCTTATACATTAATATGATTTGGGCCTTGTTAAAACATTTATAACTAGCTGACCCGGCGAACTTCGTACCGCCTTAGCGTAGAGATTTTCTTAATATTTTTTTCCGTAAGAACCATCCTTGGACTTCCACAAACATTTAAAAAAAAGAATTATCGAAATCGGTTCAGCCGTTCACACGTGATGCCGTGACAACGCGAAACGGGTTTCATTTTTATATATATAGATAGATAGATAGATAGAAGATAATAGAAATGCCAGCCCATATGTTGTCCCGAGGTGGTGGCAGGGCAAGCTATATTTTGGACGCGTATAAGTGCCTATGTACTGAATAAACTACTACTGTTGTTTTGTTGAGACTTCTTTAGTACGACGTCTGGATAGTACCATGTAATATCATCGGTCCCTTGAGCGTCGTTATAATAATTGTGTTTTGTCGGCCGTTTGGTGTAGTGGTTCAGAACGGACTACTATGCCGAGAGGTCCCGGGTTCGATTCCCGGCCGGACAGAAATTGAAATGATGAATTTTAATTTCTGTGACGGGTCTGGGTGTGACTATGTATAATGTTTATGTATTAAAAAAAAAAGTATATAAGTAGTATATCCGTTAAGCTAGCACCCATAACACAAGCATTAAGTTGCTTACTTTGGGGCTAGCTGGCGTTGTGTGAAATTGTCCAAAGATTTATTATTTAATTGTATTCTACTGTATTTTATACAGTACATAGGCCCTTTCCAGGGCACTTATACGCGTCCCAAATATAGCTTGCCCTACCACCACTTCGGGACAACATATGGGCTGGTGCTGAGAAGGTGCATACACACTAAACTTCTATATGTAAGATTTTCATGTAATTACTTTGTATGTAATGTTGTTGGTATACCGTAATAAATAAAATAAACTCAGTGACAATTATTGTCAGCCTCTTTTTCAAGGGTTTACAGTATTTAAATCGTATTCTATTCTAGTCTTATAATCGGATTCTATTGTATTTGATTTATTTCTTTCTTTCAATCAGGTTCTAGAGCCCACGAGCTCCTCTCCGGCGAGAAGCAACGCGTCGGCTCCCGGCTCCGCTCGCTCCGCCAGAGCCTCGCGTCCCTCAGCGCCGGCGGCCGCGCGCACGCCTCGCGCCTGCGGGCCGCCTCGCGCGCGCTCGCCGAGCTTGACGACGTGCTGCGCGCGCACTGACCGAGCTGGCTTTGGTAGGAGAGCACCGCGAGCTAAGCTAGTGTCGACAGCGAGCTAGGCTAGTGTCTTACTTAAGCGAGCGCGGGCTAGTGTTTAAAGGGAGCGTTAGCTAGGCTAGTGTCTTAGGAGAGCGTGAGCCAGACTAGTGTCTACAGCGAACTAGGCTAGTGTCTTAAGGGAGCGCCAGCTAGGCTAGTGTCTTAAGGGAACGCGAGCTAATGTCTTAAAGAAGGTAGGCTAGTGTCTTACTTAAGCGAGCGCGGACTAGTGTTTAAAGGGAGCGTTAGCTAGGCTAGTGTCTTAGGACTCCTAACTTAGGAGAGCGTGAGCCAGACTAGTGTCTACAGCGAACTAGGCTAGTGCTAGCTTAACGGAGCGCGAGCTATCCTAGTGTCTTAAGGGAGCCCCAGCTAGGCTAGTGTCTCATGTGTCGGCTCCCGGCTGCGCTCGCTCCGCCAGAGCCTCGCGTCCCTCAGCGCCGGCGGCCGCGCGCACGCCTCGCGCCTGCGGGCCGCCTCGCGCGCGCTCGCCGAGCTCGACGACGTGCTGCGCGCGCACTGACTGAGCTGGCTATGGTAGGACAGCACCGCGAGCTAGGCTAATGTCTTAAGGGAGCGCCAGCTAGCCCAGTGTCTTAAGGGAGCGCGAGCTAGGCTAGTGTCTTAAGGGAGCGCCAGCTAGCCCAGTGTCTTAAGGGAGCCCCAGCTAGGCTAGTGTCTCATGTGTCGGCTCCCGGCTCCGCTCGCTCCGCCAGAGCCTCGCGCCTGCGGGCCGCCTCGCGCGCGCTCGCCGAGCTCGACGACGTGCTGCGCGCGCACTAGGAGCGCGAGCCAGGCTAGTGACTACAGCGAGTAAGGCTAGTATCTAAAGGGAGCTAGGCTTGTCTTATGGGAGCTAGGCTAGTGTTTTAAGGGAGCGCGGGCTAGTGTTTTAAGGGAGTCAGGCTAGTGTTTGAAGAGAGCGAACACTAGGCTGGTGTCTTAAGGGAGCGCCAGCTAGGCTAGTGTCTTAAGGGAGCGTGAGCTAATGTCTTAAGGAAGGTAGGCTAGTGTCTTACTTAAGCGAGCGCGGGCTAGTGTTTAAAGGGAGCGTTAGCTAGGCTAGTGTCTTAGGAGAGCGTGAGCCAGACTAGTGTCTACAGCGAACTAGGCTAGTGCTAGCTTAACGGAGCGCGAGCTAGCCTAGTGTCTTAAGGGAGCGCCACCTAGGCTAGTGTCTCATGCGTCGGCTCCCGGCTGCGCTCGCTCCGCCAGAGCCTCGCGTCTCTCAGCGCCGGCGGCCGCGCGCACGCCTCGCGCCTGCGGGCCGCCTCGCGCGCGCTCGCCGAGCTCGATGACGTGTTGCGCGCGCACTGAGACGCGAGCTAGGCTAGGAGCGCGGGCTAGGCTAGGAGAGGTAGGCTAAGGTCTGGAGGGAGCGCGGGCTAGGCTAGTGTCTTATATCAGCCGATCTCCTGCGCGACGGCTCGCGGGCGCTCGCCGAGCTCTGCGCACTAACCGGGCTAGCGCTAGGAGCGCACTGCCAGCTAGGCTAGGAGCGCGCCGCGAGCTACCCTAGTATCTTAGGAGCGCGAGCCAGGCTAGTGTCTTAAGTAAGCTTGAGCTAGGCTAGTGTCTTCAACGAGCTAGCCTAGTGTCTTAAGGGAGCGCCAGCTAAGCTAGTGTCTTATGTCAGCCGACCGCCTGCGCGCCGCCTCGCGCGCGCTCGCCGAGCTCGACGACGTGCTGCGCGCGCACTGAGCATGCAGGCTATGGTAGGAGAGCACCGCGAGCTAAGCTAGTGTCGACAGCGAGCTAGGATAGTGTCTTAAGGGAGCGCGGGCTAGTGTCTTAAGAGAGTCAGGCTAGTGTTTGAAGGGAGCGTTAATTAGGCTAGTGTCTTAAGGGAGCGCGAGCTAATGTCTTAAGGAAGGTAGGCTAGTGTCTTACTTAAGCGAGCGCGGGCTAGTGTTTAAAGGGAGCGTTAGCTAGGCCAGTGTCTTAAGGGAGCCCCAGCTAGGCTAGTGTCTCATGTGTCGGCTCCCGGCTGCGCTCGCTCCGCCAGAGCCTCGCGTCCCTCAGCGCCGGCGGCCGCGCGCACGCCTCGCGCCTGCGGGCCGCCTCGCGCGCGCTCGCCGAGCTCGACGACGTGCTGCGCGCGCACTGACTGCCTGCCGGTCAGTTGTATGGTATATAATGGTAGGAGAGGTAGGCTAGTGTTTGGAGGGAGCGCGGACTAGTGTCTTATGGGAGCGCGAGTTTGTCTAGTGTTTTAAGGGAGCGCGGGCTAGGCCAGCACTTGCCAAATGTTGGTCTCGAAGCGCTGGTAGGGTAAAAAGATTATGAGACATGTAGAGGCTCCTTAAGAGCAAAATGACGATTTGTAAGAACTATTTATTAGTCTAAACAAATAAAGAAATTTTGACTTTTTGACTTTGACTTTAGGCCTGTGTCTTCAACGAGCTAGGCTAGTGTCTAAGGGATAGCTCCCTTAGTGTCTTATGGGAGCTAGGTCTTCAGTGAGCTAGGCTAGTGTCTTAAGGGAGCGCCAGCTAATAAGGAAGCCAGGCTAGTGTTTGATAGGAGCGCGAGCCAGGCTAGTGTCTACAGCGAACCAGATTAGTGTCTACAGCGAACTAGGCTAGTGTCTTAATGGAGCGCCAGCTAGGCTAGTGTCTCACACGTCGGCTTCCGGCTCCGCTCGCTGCGCCAGAGCCTCGCGTCTCTCAGCGCCGGCGGCCGCGCGCACGCCTCGCGCCTGCGGGCCGCCTCGCGCGCGCTCGCCGAGCTCGACGACGTGCTGCGCGCGCACTGACTGTGCTGGCTTTGGTAGGAGAGCACCGCGAGCTAAGCTAGTGTCTTAAGGGAGCGCCAGCTAAGCTAGTGTCTTAAGGGAGCGCGAGCTAGTGTCTTAAGGAAGGTAGGCTAGTGTCTTAAGGGAGCCCCAGCTAGGCTAGTGTCTCATGTGTCGGTTCCCGGCTCCGCTCGCTCCGCCAGAGCCTCGCGTCTCTCAGCGCCGGCGACCGCGCGCACGCCTCGCGCCTGCGGGCCGCCTCGCGCGCGCTCGCCGAGCTCGACGACGTGCTGCGCGCGCATTGACTGGGCAGTCTGTCTTGGGAAAGCGCCGCGAGCTAGACTAGTGTCTTAAGGAAGCTAGGTTAGTGTTTGAAGGGAACGTTAGCTAGCCTAGTGTCTTAAGGGAGCGCGGCTAGTGTCTACAGTGAGCCAGACTACTGTCTACAGCGAGCTAGGCTTGTGTCTTAACGGAGCGCGAACTAGGTTAACGTCTGAAGGAAGCGCGAGCTAGGCTAGTGTCTTAAGGGAGCGCCAGCTAGGCTAATGTCTTAAAGGAGGCAGGCTAGTGTCTAATGGGAGCCAGGCTAGTGTCTTAAGAGAACTAGGCTAGTGTCTTAAGGAAGCGCCAGCTAAGCTAGTGTCTTATGTCAGCCGACCGCCTGCGCGCTGCCTCGCGCGCGCTCGCCGAGCTCGACGACGTGCTTCGCGCACACTGACTGTGCTGGCTATGGTAGGAGAGCACCGCGAGCTAGGCTAGGAGCGCGAGCTAAGCTAGTGTCTAATGGAGCTAGGCTAATGTCTTAACGGAGTGCGGGCTAGAGTAGTGTCTTAAGGAAGCTAGGCTAGTGTCTTAAGGGTGCGCGAGTTAGTGGCTTTTAAGGGAGCGCGAGCTAGTGTCTTAAGGTAGTCTGGCTAGTATTTGAGCGAACACTAGGCTAGTGTTTAAAGGGAGCGTTAGCTAGGCTAGTGTCTTAGGACTCCTAACTTAGGAGAGCGTGAGCCAGACTAGTGTCTACAGCGAACCAGACTAGTGTCTTAAAGGAGCGCCACCTAGGCTAGTGTCTCATGTGTCGGCTCCCGGCTTCGCTCGCTCCGCCAGAGCCTCGCATCTCTCAGCGCCGGCGACCGCGCGCACGCCTCGCGCCTGCGGGCCGCCTCGCGCGCGCTCGCCGAGCTCGACGACGTGCTGCGCGCGCACTGACCGAGCTGGCTATGGTAGGACAGCACCGCGAGCTAGGCTAGGAGCGCGAGCTAAGCTAGTGTTTACAGCGAGGCAGGCTAGTATCTGGAGGGATCGCGGACTGGTGTCTTAACGGAGTGCGGGCTAGGCTAGTGTCTTAAGGGAGCGCCAGCTAGTCTAGTCTCTTAACACAGCCGACCGCCTGCGCGCTGCTTCGCGCGCGCTCGCCGAGCTCGACGACGTGCTGCGCGCGCACTGACCAAGCTGGCTATGGTAGGAGCGCGCAGCGAGCTAAGCTAGTGTCGACAGCGAGCTAGGCTAGTGTCTTAAGGGAGCGCCACCTAGGCTAGTGTCTCATGTGTCGGCTCCCGGCTCCGCGCGCATTGACTGGGCAGTCTGTCTTGGGAAAGCGCCGCGAGCTAGGCTAGTGTCTTAAGGGAACTAGGCTAGTGGCTACAGCGAGGCAGGCTAGTGTCTTATGGGAACGCGAGCTATGCTAGTGTCTAAAGGGAGCGCGAGCTATGCTAGTGTCTAAAGGGAGCGCGAGCTAGACTAGGAATACACCGCAAGTTAAGCTAGGCGCGTACTGCCAGCCAGGCTAGGAGCGCACTGCCAGCTAAGCTAGGAGCGCACTGCGAGCTAGGCTAGGAGCGCACTGCCAGCTCGGCTAGGACCGCACTGCTTGCTAGGCTAGGGGCGCGTTGTAAAACTAAGCTAGGAGCGCACTGCCAGCCACGCTAGGAGCGCACTGCCAGCTCGGCTAGGAGCGCACTGCCTGCTAGGCTAGGGGCGCGCTGTAAAACTAACCTAGTGAGCTAGGCTAGAAGCGCAACCCAAGCTAGACTTGGCTGATGGACGCACTGCGAGCTAGACTAATGTCTTTTAAACTTCACTAGCCTAATGCCCGTTTTCACCAACAATCACTATTTTTTAAGTGACCCCTATGGTAACACATAACAGGAATTTTGTTTTCATAGGGGTCACTTAAAAATTAGGGATTGATGGTGAAAACGGGCATTAATTTCCTAAAAACGCTCGTCGGCTAAAAAAACACGGTGTACATGGGCCCTTATAGTCAAATGAATAAAATATTATCATAAGTACTCCACTGTCTCTTGATTTTAATATTTAAAGACTGCAAATTAAATCGTTTTTCAATTGTAAAATTGTGAAACTAATGTACAAAAATTAGCCTTTATCAATACTAATATCATAAATCACTTTAAACTAAATAATCTTCCATTGATTTTGAAATGTATTACTGTTTTAGTATAAGATTCAAATAAATTGTCAAAGTTTGCAATTTTGTAGGTGCAGCCACGGATCTATGATTTTTATAACCGGGGCAAAATTTTTTCACCTCTCTAGTGTTTGAGATAACTAAAAAAAGCAGGCGCTCCGATTTGCCTCCCTAGATCCGTGCCTGTGGGGCTACTCCGAAAAACGTTATCCGAAGTTTCGAATGTTGCCGTCCCTCTCACACAATGCGAGGTGCCAGCATGAGTGACGGTGACAGATAGACCCGAAACTACGTAAACAACGTCTCAGAGTAGCCCCCCTGTGTAGAGGTTTACAGTCAGCGTCAAATAGTCCGAGACACCTAAAGTAGCCAAAAAGTTCGCAACACGTCTTGTTACAATGAGGGTTTTCGCGATTGAAAAATCCGCCAGATGGCAATACGTAGACGCGAGGTCCAAATGCTGCATGATTGGTTATTTTTGACATGACATTGACAGATACAGGACCTCGCGTCTACGTATTGCCATCTGGCGGATTTTTTAATCGCGAAAACCCTCATTGGAATAAGGTTGTGTTGTCAATTTTTTGGCCAATTTGGGTGTCAAAACGCTGAACGGCTATAAGAATATAATTTGATGTAGTAGTAGGATAATGGTAGGACATATTGATGGTACTGAACTGGCAATTTAATGCCCGTTTTCACCATCAATCCTATTTTTTAAGTGAACCCTGTGGTAACACATAATAGGAATTTTGTTTTCATAGGGGTCACTTAAAAATTAGGGATTGATGGTGAAAACAGGCATAAGTCTCCGCATTTTGGTTGGCTTCAAATGGCAATGCCAGATTTTGTATGGAAGGTGGCGTCTTTTTTTATTCGCGCGGCCATCGACCAAACAAAAAAAAAGACGCCAATTTCCGCCAGTCTTTTGTAAGAGCAGATTTACAGATGATTATTGTACCAAATTGCGATAATGTGCGTACTTTCATGTTGATTAACAGTTTTATTACCTACTAGCTTTTGCCCGCGGCTTCACCCGCGTGAAATTTAGTCTGTCACAGATCGTCATAAATTATAGCTTGTATGTTATTCTGGGTTATAAACAATAATACTGTAAAGTTTCATCAAAATCCGTGCAGTAGTTTTTGCGTGAAAGAGTAACAAACATCCAGACATCCAAACTTTCGCATTTATAATATTAGTAAGATCTGCGTGGAGGATTTTCTAAATTGCCAGTTCCTATTAGCCAGGGGTGGCCAACTTGATTAGACATAAGATCTACTGTATACTAACGAAACCCTGGGCGATCTACCACTTACATACTTCTTGAAATCTAAATGAAACAGCATAGTTTAGTACACAATCATGTAGTATTTTTTGCCTTGCCACCATCGACTGGACTAATAGTCGCGATCGACCGGTTGGCCACCCCTGCTATAGGCACTGTAAAATTAATGGTTCTATGCATATTATTAAAAAAAACTCAGTAACGTAATACTAAGTTTTATTGTACATTTTCTTATTAAAATCTTATTGTACTCGTAGCATGTAAGTCAAATAGGTATGTATAGCCTGACCAGGAACATAAAAACCCTCGCCATGTTGCGGAAAACTAATGGTACTAATTTCTTTTAATGGCAACAGTAACTGAAAACTTCATTGACATGTCACCTTGCATGTCAGTCTATTGTTGTCAAAGTGTAAACAAACTTTATTTTAAATGTTTGCAATTGATTTTGTGAATTAAATTGCTAAAATATTTTTATAGTCGTGAAAGAAAAGTGGTTCACTATGTGTTAATGTATTTGTCGAAGAGAAATACTAAGGGTTCGGACAATATTTCCATTGAATAATGTTTCCGACAAAGGTTGTCAAATTGACTGACATGTTTATCGTATAGTACAGTCCACTATGAAAATTAGCTGTAGTCTGTTTCAACTACCTATTTTAAAGTTTTTTGTCACTTTCTAAGTTTCGAATTTTATGGAATTGGGAAATAGTCCAGTCATTTCGTCCGAAAAAAAGGCAAATAAAAGAAAATGAATTTGCGCTTCTAATTTTTTAATATGTTGTAGGGGATACCTAGAAAAGCTTAACTTGAGATTGTCGACCAAGCTTTCCTATGAGCTTTCGCCGCCATCTTGGAAAACGCTTAAAATTTGTTTTTCGGCAATAACTCGGCTATCCGATGAGATTCGAAAATTTTTGTAGGACACTTTTTATAGCTTTCTTTGTGCTCTACAATAACGCCCGAACCATTTTTAGCGTATCATGCATCGTTATCGAGATATCGATCGATAAAGTCAAAAATTTTGGACACAATTTTTGTTTTTTTCTTTTTTTTTCTTTGGGTCTTAATAAATATGAAAAATTCCGAAATAATTAAATAATTAATTAAAAAGTAAAAAGTAAAATTTAATTACTTTTAATTACTTTTTAATTACTTTTTTTTAAGTAACGGCAAAGCATTTGTATTAGTTGGTTCTTGTTTTGATCACTTGTGAGAAACTTCTCCTGGCTAACTTTTGGAGTAGTTGTCTCATCGAATGTGAACTCCGGCGATTGGTTTTTTCTCGAACGTCGTACTCTTTCCGAAGTTTTCGTTCCAGCGAGTGTCATATCAGTCGGATAACCGTCGAATATGATTGCAACCTTTCCTTCGAAGTTATGTTGTACGTATCTGACGTTAATTATTTAATTATTCCGAAATAATTTGTGTCCAAAATTTTTTACTTTATCGATCGATATCTCGATAACGATGCATGATACGCTAAAAATGGTTCGGGCGTTATTGTAGAGCACAAAGAAAGCTACAAAAAGTGTCCTACAAAAATTTTCGAGTCTCATCGGATAGCCGAGTTATTGCCGAAAAACAAATTTTACCCCTTTTTTCAACATGGCGGCGAAAGCTCCTAGGAAAGCTTGGTCGACAATCTCAAGTTAAGCTTTTCTAGGTATCCCCTACAACATATTAAAAAATTAGAAGCGCAAATTCATTTTCTTTTTTGAATGTACGTAATGACTGGACTAAAAGAAGTACCGAGTTTGAAGCGTTCATGAGCAGACATTGCAGTTGAATATTCAAGTTCTGAATATGATTATTGATGAATAATAAAATAAATCCTACTAGCTCGATTGATGGTTTCATTTAATTTATTTAAACCAGGTTACCTTTAATAATATTTTTCGTTAATTTATGAAAATATCAAATTAGCCCGTAATCCTGAATCCTGATACATAAAGGACATTGTCAGAAACCGCCTAAAAACCGCCCAAAAACATTAACCCATCATAATTATTTTCTATTTTTTTTAATACATTAAGCACCCTTTCATTCTAATGGACACTTAAGCATTGAAAAATTAAATAAATAAGTCTTTTAACGTTTATTCTATAATACTATTACAACTTCCGGACGTTTTGGTGCGTGGCATGGTCTAAAACCTATCAAGTTCCATAATTTTTGCCGATAAAATCTGTACGAGGCATTACCGTACTTTATTGCTGGGAGTCCATGTATAGTGATGTTCCTGCGGCCATCATAGACAATAAAATATCGATTTTGAAAATAAAATAAATCGATTAAACTGCTTTGAAGACTAGATTTGCGTTAAAAGCTAAAAAGATATTGACACTATTACAAGAAGCTATCTAAAGTGTCCAACTGGTCGAAGGTCGTAAATAAAATAAAAAAAAAAAGGACCATAAACTGATATTCATGGTATCATAACTGTAAAAGTGTCAGAATCCGATGTTGAATCCAATGCCAGTTGAAGTGAGAGAAACATATATCAACCTAGTATAGTTGCCAGTCTCTCATAATCTATGCCAATGAGGGTTTTCGCGATTGAAAAATCCGCCAGATGGCAATACGTAGACGTGAGGTCCAAATGCTGCATGATTGGTTATTTTTGACATGACATTGACAGATATGTCAAAATCCACCAATCATGCAGCATTTGGACCTCGCGTCTACGTATTGCCATCTCGCGGATTTTTCAATCGCGAAAACCCTCATTCATAGCACATGTTTAATAATAGACCAAATGAACTTTTATACATTGTGAAAGAGAATATAAAGATTTTATTATTTTATTAAAATCTTGCCACGAGGTAGTTTTTCAGTAGAAACCAGGATTGGATAATCGCTACAGGCAAGTATCAGAACATTTTATAAATATTTTTAATCGATTATATCCTTGTGAATCGTTTTAATAAATTGTCATTTTACTTTTTCAATTAAAACTTTTTCAATCCCTAGTCTTGTCAAACTGTCATAATGTCAACAATTTATAAATGTCACGTCAGTTGACTCAATTTCAGTCTTCTGTGCGTTTATTGTATTTTTATTTCGATGAAATAGTGCTAAATGGTTAGTACTAAAAGTGAAAGCCTTTTTTCAGAAAGAAAACCAATGTGGTGCCCTTATTATTCATACTGTTTGAAAGTTACAAGTCAGTGATACAGAGTTGCCGCCATTATAACTCCGTGGTGATACCATACCAAAGAAGAAGTTTTCCTAAACACTTGTGTTATTTTTATATGTGATCAAATAAAAAGGATTAATTCTACTGCTCAAATGGAATAACTTATCCCAAGAGACCGAATATAAAAAAAAACCTCTCCATAGAAATTATCACCATCACGAGGATGTGAATTTTTTTGAGAATTTGATATTGGTCCTGTAAGAAAAGTAGTTGTATTTCAGTAGTAGAATCAACCCTTCTTGTTTCATCAGCAAGAGTAACTATAAAAACGCCCTGTAGGTAGGTATTATTACGCTGAAGAGTTTGTTTAGTGTCAAAGACTGTCACACAGTGTAACTTAAATTGGCATATTTTGATAATGAACATAAAAACTTAAATAAATATTTATGTTAATATTTTTTCTATTTATTTATTTTCCCAAAGCTTCACAGTGACAGCTGAAACAGCAATACTGTTGTAAAACTAAACTTAGAACAAACTGTTACAAATATTTTACAAATTAAAATAAAACCGCATGTTGCTTTACTTTCTCGTATAGGTAATAAATGTAATTAATGGCTAGATTATTAATGTTACTTTGTTACCCTCAATAGTGAGGAGATCTTATAAAATGGTAACCCTGATTTTCATTGTCATTCAAGTGCTCTTTCTTCGCATAGGCTTCTGTGATTTGGCCAAGGGCCACACACATTGCGATAACATTATGCGACATTGATTTGACAGCAGCGGAGTGAAGTCTTGCGACTATGCAAAATGATACCCTGTAATCGTAGCGCATATAGACATAGACGGGGCGGGGCATATAGCTCGTAGAGCTGATGGCCGCTGGGGCAGGAAAGTTCTTGAGTGGCGACCACGAGCCGAAAGACGTAGCGTGGGCAGGCCTCCCACTAGGTGGACCGACGATCTGGTGAAGGTCGCGGGAGGTGCCTGTATGCGAGCGGTGCAGGATCGGTCTTCGTGGAAATCCTTGGGGGAGGCCTTTGTCCAGCAGTGGACGTCTTTTCGGCTGAAACGAACGAACGAACGATACGTATTACCACTATTTACCAGACATTACTATTTATTGTATACTCGCCGGATTACACGTAGGAGCACGCGCGTTACAGCTTCGGCCTTGCATTATTATAAGATCTTGTTCCGCCCTTTTTCGAACTTCCTCCGTGAGGATATCCCCGCCGAATTGTATGATGAACCTATCAAAAGTCATATTCTGCAATGTCAACCCACCACAAGGTGGACCGACGACCTGATAAAGGTAGCGGGAAGGCGCTGGATGCAGGCCGGTACCAACCGTGCGATGTGGAAGTCATTGGGGGAGGCCTATGTTCAGTAGTGGACGTCCTGTGGCTGAAATGATGATGATGATGATGAAATGAATGAAAATGACATCTTCGAACGTGTATAATACCGTGCCAAAGTAGTCATATAATTTTGGCACCTTAATAACTATTGCCGTTTTTGTTGTAAAAATCATGCAGCGCTACTTGCGGATATTATTGGAAAGAAAACTATGTAGGCTCTAGATCTGAAGCCGCTTTAACGAACACGAAGTGCTCATACAATGCGGCGTATTTTCTTCCAGTCTTTAGTCAGGACTTTAGTCGAATTAAAACCCCGGTTTAACGTGATATAGCCGCACTAGAATACGGTGCTTTTTTGCATAATCGCAAGACTTCGTTCCGGTGTCGACCGAATGTTATCATGATGTATGTGGCCCAGGGGTTACTGTAGCCGCTAAGGTTTGAAACTTCTTGCTTAAAATATTGTAGTCTTTGGCATAGACTACGACGGTAGTCATGGAGATAGGAGTTTGTTATCTCGTGTCAGATGTAAATGGTGAAAAGAAAACTCATGATTCGTGTTATTTTTATGCAATATGTAGGTATTTTATAAAAGTGGAACCCCGAGTGATCTCCAAAACCCATTCTATTATTATATACGATTCGGCTTCGATATCTATAATACAATAGGAGTTTATTTCATGTGTCAGATGACAAGGGTGGAAACAACCTACGATTCATGTTGTTTATTTACGTGCAATATGTGGGCATATTATAAAAGTGGAATGCCGAGTTGTATTTCTAAAACTTGTTCTATTATTTTATACTATTTGGCTGCGACTCGGCGTGACGACAATACAAAACATTTTTCGCGAATCGGTGTTCATACATTCACACAATACATTAGACGCCATGTTGTCATAAACGACATATTATAAAATCGCTGTGATTTAATATTCTTAATCATTAATTTTATGGCAAGTGTCCATCAGGAATCATTGTTCTTACACACAGAATCGTATTATTTCGCTTTCGGGTAGTAATATGTCAAAATTGTTGGTTCTTAGGCGAACAATGTATGGAGAACGAACATTGTCCTTTAGCCTATTAATTTAACACATGTACGACTGTACTCAGTGTTGCACTATCAAATGCAATTGAAGCGCCTCTATGCCAGGGTTTTTATGTTCCTGGTCAGGCTATAAATATATTTTTCCTATGAAATAAATTTTATTTTAAGTCCTTTCTGTGTTTTATTTGTTTTGTCGGCACCTGCTATGTTGCAGATATAGATGACCCACACTGAACTGTCCCACCAAACTCAAAGACAGGGGGACGCTACCATCGTTCAACTATATGGTTTCCAACATGGCAAAAAGCGATATCGGTATAGTTCCAAAATACTGAACTGTCCTATGCATGACATTGACAGCGGGGCGCCACCGTCAATACCGGATCGCTGGTTCCGATTTTTGCCATGTTGGAAACCATATAGTTGAACGACGGTAGCGCCCCCCTGTCATTGAGTTTGGTGGGACAGTTCAGCGTGGGTCATCTATAGGTCATGGATAGGACAGTTGTATTTTGGAACTATAGTTTATCTGACAGAATGTCACATATTTGATAAAGGTCTAGCGCTTAACTCAGTCAGTGCCTGAGGTATGGGAGGGGAGGGGTTATAATGACATATTAAGACGTAACAGAATATACATAAGTTGCATCAAACACACAACACACAATAATATTATTAGGTAGGTACTTAACTAATAAAAACTAAAAAGCACTTTTGTTTCATTAAAATTTTGTTTTATTTTTTATACTTTTAATCTAGCCTAAGTTTTTCATTTTCTAATCATAATTTCGTTAATCGTCTCTTACTACCGTGCTTTTACACACTGTTTCTATTCTGCTATGGCGCGGTCTTTATCCATTTCATTTGGACTGAAATCCACTGGCTTTTCCAACTTGCCTACAAAATGTATAGCTATAATAAATTAATGGTAAAACCCTAAGCCTACGCGTAAAAACCACCGACTTTTAGTCGGCCGATAGTTGGGCCTGATTTTAATTTGTAAAGAATCGGCCGATACCAAATCCAAGCGCACGGGCGCGAACGTACAGGGCAAACAGCGCGGATTGCCATAAAAAAAAAATGACAGATTGACAGACAGCTGAGACAGCTGTTCGTGTTGTCAGATTTGACGTTTTATTTGGCGACGTCTATTTTTTTGTTTGTGTCTGCTTTCTTCAGCAAAATAATTTTGTTACTTCATACGACTGCACATTTTTACCAAAACACGTGCTATTTTTCAATATCGACTCTGTTACATAAAAATAGATAACGTGTCCAGTAATCAGTGAATACATAACCTGTAAACAAAAAACAAATTGCAAAAAAAATGGTGCTGCCTTCAGAAATGGTAATAAAGCAGGAAAAAGAGGAGCATAACCCTGCAGATTATTTGAGCCCAGACTTCGAAGTTACAGTAAAAGTTGAAGTGGAAAGCTCTCAAATCAGGGAATATGAAGTTAAAACTGAATTTATAGGTGATGAAAACACTGAGGTTTTTGAGTCTGAGGAGGTAGAATTCGATGGCGTTGAGTATGAAGATTTGATACAGTACACACGGGTTACGTGTGCGATTTGTAATGAGGAGTTTTGTGAAAGGTTAGTACTAATAAAGTTTTTAAAACTTAGTTGAGAAGCTGACAAAGCTGACTTAGTTTCTTCCGCCTCAGCACCAGCCAATATCTTGTGTCAGAGTGGTGGTAGGGCAAGCTATATAATTTAAGATGTGTAGTGTCCAGTGTTACCTTGTTAAGCTCCTCTGGACTCATTTTTATCAAAATAAAATACAAGATTGTTTTGTTCTTCTCTTGTTATAATTTATTCTGTACTCATTGTGAATTATTATTCTGCTTTAAATGTTGAGTCAAAAAAAGTAATAAGGTAACAGTAAAACTTACACAAAATTTCTTTTTCAGGTATTCACTACTGCGGCACAATTTGAAACATTTAAGACTCCTAATTGAACCATTGGGAACAATAATTCAGAAAGATAATAATAACGTCCCAATTAAAAGAAAGAAGTCACTGGTAACGAAAGAACTGCATGAGTGTAAAATATGTGGCAAAATCCAAACGTACAAAACTTGGCATTCCCACATGAAAGAGGTTCATGGTACGGAGGAATACGAGTGCAGCGTTTGCTCTGCTGTGTTCAAATGTGCGAGGTACGCACGTAAGCACATCTACAGTATACATATGAACAAGAAATTCAAAGGCAGTCGGCAAATAGAAGGAGTTGAAGTAAAATGTACCTTATGTCCTGCTATACTTAAGAGTAAATATGCATTATCAACGCACATGAGAAACTGTCACAGTGAGAAAGCTCAATGTGAAATCTGCCAGTCTGTGTTGAAAAGTCGGTCGTATTTGCTGATTCATATGAACAGAGTACATTACAACGATGGCAAAGAGCACAAATGTCACTGCGGAAAGAAGTTTCGGTCGCCGAGATATTTGAAAATACACATGAAAAATTCCAAACATGCAAGGAGATGAGATTGGTGGATCGTTTTTATTTTCAATATTATTTGAAACCAAAATTGTGAAGTGCTCTTATACAAAAAGTTTAAAAACTTTTTGTATAAGAGCACTTCACAAGCATACATATTACTCCAGCAGCATGTATGGATAATTTCTGGGCAATTACCTTTTAAATTGCTCATTAAAAATATTATTTACGTTGTTAACTGTGGCAGGTTCCTGAGTTACAAACGATCTTTTTTCCTATTTTAAGTTAATCTTGTCAAGTATTAATATTTGAAGCAAGTATTTGTTATTAGAATAACAGTTTTTGTTAATTACTTCTAAGACTCGTTAACTCTATAAATAAAAAGTTTTACTATCGTCTTCTTTCTTTAAATTTTTAAAATCCTGTAACTATTTCTAATCTGTGTATTGTTAAACAATAATGATTTCCTGTATTTTACAAGGGTCGGTATAAATAAGTACACATTTAAATTCTAAACTATTTAACGTTTAATTTTATAAATATCTAACTAAAGCTAAGTATATTACTTGTAGTGAACTACACCATTCTTCTCTAATATTAATTTCACAAATAAATGTTACAATTTACAGTAAAAGTACACTGTGTACTATTCTTTCTTAGTTTTAAATCCATAACAATATTAAGAAAAAGCTGACAAAGTTTTTAATGTACAAACAACAGAAAGTCAACCTTACATCTTATACAATAGGTGCTATTTGCAATAAAAATCAATATTTTAATTTGTTTTCAAGTAAAAGGCATGAAATGCATATTATAGGGAATATCTAGTAACATTCTAGCAAATAGGATTGTTATTAAAACCTTAATCAGACAAGAAAGTTCACATTTTTCATTATTTTTGGGCCTAATTCAAGGTAATAATGATCAAAGTAATGTTTCTATATTACCATTGACTGGTAGAGGGCTTATGGTGTCAACTATTTGAGGAACGTTATTTCCCACCAAATATCTGCCTCATAAAAATAGCTTTATGTCATTCAGCGGTTTTGACGTCACCCTCATTCAGCTTCTGCTGCTCAAACATAAGCCTCAACTGTTCGGTAGCGGACAACGGTAATCTGTCATTTGCACCGTACTTAGGGTCTGGTAATACTGCGGTGTTGAGCTCTGGGTTTTTAAACGTAAAGGGAGTCCAGGGACCCTGTATGGAAGGATGGTCCGTGTACTGGTATTTCCGAAGTCTGGTGGAAGCGATGTCGCCTTGTTGGGTACGGAGTACTTCAATCCATTTCGTGATTTCGGACTGTGTTTTGTTGGCTAAGTTCATCCATACTCGGTCTCCGTTCACTGAAAAGATTTTGATATTTTTGTATTCGAGAAATATATGCCTTCTACCAAAAAAGTTATTGAAATTACTTCAGAATTTATGGATTTGGCTTCATTTTGTCACGCACTTGAAATATTGAAAAAAGTTCAAGAATGAGAAAATTATTCTAAAACTTACAATATTCGGCCACGGCCACTGGGCCACGGTGTCTTCTAGGCTTCAGATACACAACTACACCTGGGTTTTGTTTGGCAAAGTCGACTAAATCTTGTTCGATAAAATCCCTAAAAAATATTTTAATTTTATTACTTTTTTACGTAATTTTTATTGTGTGTATTTAAAGCAGTAATAAACAGTGAAATATAATGTTAATGTAAGTAGTCTGCTGATAAATAATACAAAAAAATCACTGTTTATGTAACAAAATAGGTTACCTACCTCAAGCCTCTGCAAGATCCGTGAGTTTTACAGAATTTGAGCACGATTCTCTGCAGTTGACACACATATCGGCCAACCCCGTTTTGTAGCGGAGCCCTGACAAATCCTGACTTCAGGAATAAGTGGTTATTGGACATTTTATTGAACTATTTTCAATTAATTTGCTGCTTTTTTGAGGTTAGAATTTTCAGTACATGAAGTATGTCAAAACTGTCAATTTGACGTTTCGTTTGACATTTACGTTCCATTTTTCGTTTGATAATTTCAGGCATGAAGCACTCGTCCATTAGGTCACTCAAATGGATTTTTTTGTGGCGTACACTTTCAAATATTATTAAGAAATGTTGTATGTAATGTTACTATATTGTAGGTAACAAAATATGATTTTATAACAAAATAATTTAAAACACTTCAGAGCACTGAGGGCCAAAACCGGAAGCAGGGGTTCCCAAACTCGTCTACTGCCTAATCTTGCGCCCCCATTTGTAGTTGAAGGTCGAGAGCTAAGGCCTTAAGTCTTATTAGTAGATGAAATTACAAATCGCCTCTCAAGCCCCTGCAGCGCCACAGTCATCGTTTTGTACATGACCATTCACCAGCTAGGGGTTGTCGAATCTCTTATGAAAAATTGTTATAACTCCTTGTAAAATAAAAAAAGCTTTTTTTATTTATATATTTTTATTACAAAAGGTAAATAATATTTACATAGCGGACGAGTAAATACAACTTTAACTTAATATTACTTCGTAACTAATTAAATAAATTGCACAGTTTTTCTTTGCACATTCCCTCTTACCAGCATATTCAGTTACCACAAGGAAAAGAGAATTTTAATTAAAATTATAGCCTCATAAAAAGCCCATTACGGCTATAAAAAAGGATGATTTTCGAAAATATTCTTAACTTAAAGCACCTAGTAAGTATTTCAACAGCTGAAATTAAAATATAATATTAGGCATTTTATCTAGATGTGGTATCGAAGCCAAGGTAGTCCACAGCTGGACGTAGGCCTCATCCAAGGAGCGCCGGAACACGTTTAACAAAGGACTTAATTAATAATAATATCTTCTAAATAGGATATTTGTAAGATATTAATGAGATGTTAAAAATATAATTTAACTTCCTAGTTGACAAAAAATATTGCACATTACAAAAGTATTGAGATTTGAGATAAGTAGGCCTACTAACTTTTACTTTTTGAAATATAACTTAAATATTATTTGATACTTAAAAATATTTAAAAAGCATAATAATATCGCATGAATAGGTAAGCACTTTCATCTAATAATACAATCTAGGTAGCAAAAACTATTGAAAATCTATGATTTTTGTGTTCACAAAATTCATACATTTTGGAAATAGCTTTACAATTTTGGCATAATATTTTTTAAAATATAAGTCTTCTATAAGTTTTTTAACAAACGGAAAACTCAGAACATTAGTACCACAGTCTGTATAATTTAAATTATTGAGTAGATATTGGACACCTTTACTAATAATTCAAAAGTTAATAATTTTCTAAATTATTATCATTCTCGCGTTATAAAAAGTGGGTCAATTGACTAGGGGTGTAACCATATGTAACTGTTGTGTTGTCACATCCATCTTTAGTCAACTGACATACTTATTTTTAATGAGATAAACATTTATTTTGCACAAGTTACCCTGGAATTGAAGGCGAAAAATGTCAGCTACTCAATAATTTGCTACAGTAAAATATTGCACATTAACAAATACTTAAAATACCCTTTACACTTCGTTATAACTTACATCTAAACGTGAATAAACAAAGAGTATCAAGTATCAACCAAACCTATTAACACTATAGTCTAGAGGTGTACAATCTATAGTAACAGTTAATCTGCCTTGAACATTTAAAACAAAGTCTATTTTATCAACATTAAATTACCACGATCATTTTTGGTAACGACAAAAATGAGATTTTGTATTTAGAACTGCTCAACCTCGAAAGGCGCTTTTAAAACAGAGCCCAAAACTACGTAAGATTCTATGTACAAAACATCGTGTCTCTCTTTATATCTCTTATTCACCGAGATTCTAGTTGAGTTTCTGCCTACCTACAGTTAGTTTTGTGCTATCTTCGAGTGAAGAATGTGCCTACCGTCAATTTTCTCCAAGTGAGCACAAAAGGGCTGATCAAGCATTGATTAAAATCAATTATGTGCCCTTTTGAAATTTAATTGATAATAATATAATAAGTTCGTATTATCAGTCGAGCGTCAGAGGGATTAGATTCATAATAAATATTGCTTCAAAGTTTTCACCAACTTGTAGTGCTTGTTATTTACGTGTATAATATTATTCTAAATTGATTATAGCGGAGTCTCTTACATAATCTATTGCTTTCTCACCACCACATATTGTGCTTAATATTTACAATACCTAAGTACTTTTTACTATTGTCAGGATGTAGCCCAAGTAGTGTTTGTATAAAACTGAACACAACATTTATATCCGTTATTTGGTGCTTTCGGCAGCAGTTCTAGTTCTGTTCCTTAACTTTTGTAAGATCAGAGTTTAAGGAAATTGTTATTCACCTGCTTTGGCAACTTTTGTTGTCGTATTAAATATTTAATCGCAATTAAAAAATAAAAGCTAAGCTTTAAATATTTATTAACAGTTTCAGCTTGAGCTCGAAGCATCATCATTTATTACAACGTTTACAACCCAATCAAGTTAACTGCGCACCTCGCTGGAACGCGACTCTCCCTCGCACTCACCTCCTTGCTTTCGCTCCATCCGTACAGCGTCGATGTGACGTCACGGCTGCCAGGTGCGCAGTTAATACGACCGAGTTGTATAGATCGTCATCAACGAAGACGCGCCCCACCAATTTTTGGTCTCGGTCGCGCGGGGTGCGGGGAGTTGAATCTGAGCAATCCGAGCGACATTATTGTAGTGTGCGTGTGCACTCATTGATAATTTAGCGTGTACCAATAACACTCAAACATTAGCGGAAGAATGGTGGGGCGCGTCTTCGTGGATGAAACGATCTATAAGTTACAAGTTAAGTTACAACTTGTAACTAAAATTATATCAATCTTTTTTCCCTTCCAACTGTTTTATTCTAACTGGGACTTGGACGGCAGGGAGGTCAACGCTCTTGGATCGTTGGCGGCCATTGCAGTCGTCAGCTCGCTTCAGGAGCGGCAACTCCATGGTGGGGCGTTTTCGCGCCAATTCGGGCGTTCGAAAACCGCCTGGAATTTGATTGGTTAGAATTTGTTTTTTTAATGTAAGGCATTAAAAAGGCAAAGGCATAAAAAACGCGGGAGTTTTATTAATTTAGAAGTTTTATAGCTAAGGTATAAAACGTGTCATAATATAAAACATGTGAGAATTTTATGCTAGGATAACATTAATTGGGTTCATACACAAATATGTAAATACAAAATATAAAAAAAAGTTAAAACTCCCTTTTTAGGTTAGAAAAAGAAAGTAATTTGTAACAAATTAATCTCAAAAGCATAAAATATTAACAGAATATCAGTTAAAAAGATGTTAAAATGGTTATTTACAATGTATTAGAGTACCTAGGTATATGTACACTAGGGTGTCCCAGAAATGGCTGAAAAAAAATTTTTTTTAGATATTGAAATGCATACCCTCTATTTCTTTTAGTACTACTCAGACATAGTTAAATACAAAATTTCATCTTCCTACGTCAACATTAACCCGTGCCGACTGAGCTCTGAAGATTTTGAAAAATGCTGGTTTTATCCCTTTGGTTATGTAGCTTAATCAATTAAAATATTTAAATTTTATAAAATATTTATATAAAGAAGATATCAGACAATATATTTCCCCCCTTGGGTCCCTTTTTTACATTCTGGATACAGATTTCCATGCTCCTGAATATTGGCCTGATTTTTGCTACACTGTGCGTAGCAAAAATAGCTTTTTCTCTTCCTTTGCAGTGATCAAACAATGAAAATCTTGCATAAGCTTTATAGCTCTCTCAGCTGTATCATTAACTACCCTTAAAGAAAGCACTTTTTTGCTTTTAAATAGGCAACATCTTCATCTCATTTAGAAATGGGTCTCAGGGGAAAATTCTTATCAATTTTCAATGGGAAAAATAAATGTATAGTCTTGACAGACACTAAATCACTCAATGGGTTTCCAGCAACAATAAATAAGGCAGTATTATTATCAATTCATTAAAAACATGATAAAAAAAATAGTACTAGTCCTATTTACCATAGAAATAATCATACCTTCTTCAGATGGAATGTATGTCTTCCCAGAATCATACATACTCTCTCTTTGTACTTTTACTACAGTATTGACGGTGTTTGTTCATTACCTTCATCATCATAGAGTGATAAAACGGCAATTTCTTCTGACATGAAGTAACAAAGATGTTGACTAAACTTGCTCAAGGCTGCTTTGGAAATCAATTTGTCAACACTCTCATATACCTTTTGGAAAGTGGATGTCAAGAGTTCCTTAAGGCTTTCATCAGAGCTGGTAAGTTGGTCGTGATAATTAATTGAGAACAAATGACAATACCGCGAATACGCACCGCTACTGCCGTGCAACATGTTTCGATGCAAGTCGGCACGGGTTATCGTACTCCAAATAAAGTAAAAATTTATTTCCGAGTGTTTTAGAGGCAAACAAACAAAACTAAGACCTATGCGTTACAAATTTAAAACTTTGAAAATTACGGGACACCCTAATGTACACCTACTGAGAACTAAGAAGAATTTTTAGTTTTGGAAAAGAAAAAAATGAATTTGTTATGTGACAGCTTGACGCCTTCGTGACGCCAGATTTAAAAAAAAATTGCAAATATACAAACTTTTTATGGCACTGGCAACTTATTTTTTTATGGCACTGGCAACGCTTTTGCAAGTCATAGCAAAAAAAAAAACTTTTTACCCCGCCTTTTTTGGCAGAAGTTCTACAAAATAAAGAAAAATCAATAAAAATACCTATTAGAAGTTTTGTTCAGTAAGGTAGGTACAAAAATGCACGGTACACATACGTATTGCTATAAAAACACGTTATTAAAATTAAAAATTGTTAAAAAACACAACACATTTGTGTATTTTGTATAGTTAGGGTTTATAATATTATGTAAATTCTCAAATCTTTAGGGAAAGGACTTTACTTGGGTACACACAGGTACATCACAAGGACCAGGCGATTTTAAGTAGGTACCTAAATGTAGTTACAACATGGATTACACAACATATAGAATTACATAAATAATTATGTTTAAAAAACCGGTTCAGGCGGTGTAAATAGATAAAAAATCAAGGAAAATAAAAAGTGTAGCGAGTTCCAAAAATGTAGAATCTTCCTAAAGTTATTTAATTTAATTTCAACATTTTTGTAACTCGCAAATTTTTCTGGCTTCATTTTGATCATAAAACTTAATTTTCTCCATTTTATTAAAGAGTCTTAACGTCTCTTGAGATCTCTCCTAAAATTAAATTGATAAAATATTTTGCTAGATTCAATGGAGGCATTGTAAATCAGAATAAAAATGGCTAAAAATCAAAATATTCTTGATTTACGGTCACCAGTTGGCGCCACTACCTTACTTGACAGTGGCGCAAATTGGCGCCAAAAAAGTGACTATAAAACCCCTGGCAGCCATTTTTTATTTTTCTATTTCTACCTCATCGAATCCATCAAGGCAAAGGCGTCAAGCTTGCAGTGCTCACCTAGCTAGCGACAGCGAACAGCGCTCACATACCCTTCCGGCGCTCGTCGTCTAATATGTGCTCGCAGCCGTCCGCTCGCGTGCGCGCGCCGAGCTTCGGCGAACTGTGGCGAACAGACAAGTTACAAAATAGAATTTGGTGAATAGAAACAGTTTCCCAAGGCGAACGCACTTTCATTTTTTAACATGCCAGTGTGCAAGTTACTGGTATGAAAGTACCAGGAAAGCTTGAAGGTGTTTTTGAGACGTCAAATGTCAACGAGACTTCAAATTTCTTTCAGAAAACTTTAAATTCCACTGTCCACCGTGTCTCTTTAAACACTCGACATTGGCGAAACCAGTGTGCTTTAAATACGCACCATTCAAGCCATTAAACAGAATAATAATGCAGATGCTCACGTCATAATAAGTCACCGCTCCCGTGCCGCTGACTGGGTTAAAAGCTTAAAAGTGCTAAAGCCCAGTCTGGGCTGGGAGCACGTAGAATTTTGTTCAATGACCCCAAGCTACCCATCCTTATCGCTCGCGCGTAATTATTATTGCTGTCGCGACTGTGCGACAGAGGCGCCCGCAGTGAGCGTGCGAGCGCGACAGCAACATATTAATTACACGTGAGTGGTAAGGATGGTTAGCTTGGGGTCATTGGACAAAATTCTACGTGCTCGCAGACCAGACTATAGACGTATTAAACCCCTCTTACCTCTGTTCTACCAGTATCTTAGTGAGCCTGGCGACCTCTGCCCTCAGTTGGTGCAGCTCTTTGTCCCTGTTCTTCATCTCTTGCTCGGCGCTGCGCTCGCGAGCTTGCAGCCTCGCTCGGATGTCGTCGAAACTGTGGGGGACATGTTTTATGGTCAATAAAAGACGTAAAAGGTATAGTTTCTACAAATAGGCTTTTATAAAGCGCTTTTACATGTCCTAGTATAACTTTAACAATAAGCTGCCACTACTTCGGCAGAACAAGTAAGTGGCCCAGTGTTGCTCTCGGGAGTAAAACAAAATTAAACTCAAGTTATCGCTCCAGTATTAATATTGCTTATTCTTATAATAATGGTGAAATTCAATTCTGATTTATAGATTTTAAAAGTTTTATTCCCCTATAAATAAATAAATTTTCGACATCAAAATAATAGGAATCGACAGAAAAAAAATCATCATCATCATCATCATGTCTCCACTGCAGGAACACGCACCTCTCTAGGTAATTCACCAGAAGCAAATGGAAGATTTTTGGCCTAAACTCCTCACGCTGGCCAGTCGGGTTGGGGCTTGGGGAGGCCTGAAGTTCGCATAATATTTCTCCCATTAGCGCCATTACGCCTTGATGACTGATAATGACTATTAATTTGAAATAAAATACAATAGATAGAATACTTACAGTTTCCTCAGGCATGCACACTTTCTCGTCAAATGCTCAATTTGGTCCTTCGAAGATCGCTCCACCTGCTTGATCTTCGTCGCATCTTCCGCTCTCTTCTCACGTAGCTCCTTCTCTCTCGCCAGGGCCTCTCTATCGTTAGTAGGGTTCAGGAAAATTTGGACAAAAGTTAGAATAAAAATAAAATAAAAGGGGAAAATAATAAATAAGCTGTGGTGTATTGCTGTAAGTCAGCGGTATTCAATCTATGATCGCCCATCATCATCAAATCGTTTAAACCACATGGCTAAAACACATTTAGGTATGACCAAACGAAAAAGATTGAGTATCGCTGACAAGCTATATTTTAATGCTTTGGTCAATTTGTTTTGTGTATCTGTAGCACGTCTGTAGTGTCTCAATAAACTGGAAGTCAAGTCGTGATTAAAAATAGCGGGAAAACTTTTTCTTTTTCAAAAAACTTGACCAGAAATTCAGAAAAAAAGTTTATTTAAATCCATTTAATTCACACGCATTAAATATAAAATTACAAAATATTAAATTCTTAACAATAGAATGTTAAAATCACAATGAAATACTTGAGCAATTTAGAAATACATAGAAATGATGAACGATTGCCGATGTTTGTTCTAAACTAACATAAAAATGATTCGATTTACTAAAAAACTAAAATATAATATTTATGTAATGATGACTAGAAAATAGTGTATAATTATTAACAAATAGCTATGTCCAATGGCAGTATTTAAATTATGGGATAAATTATTATTTATTAGTAAGCATAGTTCGGCCGAGCAGCATTTTGATAGCATGAAAAAATATATAAAAGTATTACGTTTTAAAAACCTTCTAAAATAGGTAATAAAGCATGGTCTTCATTAGGTTGCAAATATTAAACAAGCTTAGTCTGTTGAGATGACGCGCGCGGAATCAAAACGAATTGTATTCGAGCGAGCATTCGATTTTCTGACCTTGTGGACCATATAAGTAAAGCAGGGATATGCTAATAAAAACTGTAAATACAAAATACAATATTCATGATACATGAGAAGTTGAGTTAAGGCTCTGGTTCTCGTAGCTTGACTGTGCTAAAGTGTAATCTGACATCAAACACTTAATGGTCCTTCGAGCCGGATGTTTTAATTGCTGATTTTTAATCTAACTGTGCAACTGCAGGTCAACAATCTATGCATACGAAACATAAAACAATAAGTAGGTACAATGTTCGTTTAAATGAATGCTTCTTGGTTATGAAATACGTTAATCAAAAAAACACTGCTCGTCCGAATTAAGCCTTCTTCCTATTCTGCAGTATTTGTAAATAGAAGCCGAAAGCGAGCGAGAGGAGGAACGTTGCTAGAGCGAGACGCAACGAGCCGGTCAGTGCGCCCACGCCGCTCGCTGCGATCACCGCCCCGACGGTACTGGCGGATGAGCTGTCAAATATTACCATTTTTGAAGAGACAACACTCATGATGATTATAATACAAGGCGAAATCGTAGTTCCCGAAACCAACACATTGCCAGAAAAAAGAAGAAGCCATAGTCTTTGCAAAGAAGAAATAGACGACAGACACATCAAATTTTAGTTGAAACTCTTGCACACTCCCCATATTTATTCACTTCCATTTACATACTGATAGTTGACTATTTCAAGCACCAAATAACGCATAAAAATTTGCAATCTTCTGATACTGACTTTAAATTAAAATCTTGGAAATCTCTTCTAAAAACGATAATAACTTTTTCCATGTTAGCTGTCTTTTGTGAATTTAATAATGACGTTATATACGAAATGAAAATGTTATAATTACCTTTGACGTTTGACGAATTTATTCTATTTCAAATAGAATTAAGATAATTATTCACAAATTAATTGAAATAAATTCGCTTTGCTAACTTTATATACTTTCATATAAATAAATACTGCCTTTTGGACATAACGATTCATGGGAATGACGAAACTACATGATACTAATGAGACACAATGTTTTATGCAAATGATGAATAATGTGACAAGTAATGTGTGTTTAGTTACATTCTTGAAATAAAGACTGACCATAAAAACACCCACTATTGATATTATAATGATTTGATAAGATAAATTAAAATAAAAACGGATTTTAGTCTATTAAAATAAACATTTTTATAGTCAGACTTAATTTAGGGAATAAATTTCGACATGCATTGTTGGTAGCCTAATTTCGTCCAAAAGACAATATTTAAAAACTTAAAATTAGTACAATCTACTCAAAACAGTATTAGGTTTTGTATTAAGGACTAAATCTTGCTACCAATCATATTCATGTCATACTTAAACTACTTTTAAACGAGCATGGGTAAAGAACTATGAAATAGGTACTTATTATTTTTGTTCAAAGTTAAATATCTGATGCATAAAAAATGTTAAGAATGCTTTTTCGATGATTATTCTAATGCAGGTTTAACCACAAAAAATGATCATTTACAATGAGTTCAAGTCTAAAAAATCTTAGCTCTACGATATGAAATGGCATGTTACTGCAACGATTATGAAAATATTGTGATATCATCCATGTATAACGTATTTACAAGTTTTGTTATTAGTTAGAAAAATATCACTCACCTGAGTTCTTGTTCAGTAACAGCCAGAGTCCTGCCACAAGCCGCCGCTTTTACCGCTAGATGGTCGAAATCCACTGATTTTGATTGAACTTGTGCTTTCAATTCTGGGAAAAGGTATTTGACGATATTCCTTTATCGAGTCAGGTGAAATCACACCGTAAAAGGCACTTTTTTTTAATAACATCACTAATCGTTATTCAAACTATCATAAAATGCTTTTTTTTAATTCACATAACTCCTGGTAATTTTATCCATCGGTGCCAAAAGGAGGATCATGTTTTTACTTTACTTTTTTTGTACTTACCAGCAATTTCCTCTAGCAGTTCCTTTTCTCTCTTAACTCTCTCTTCTTCTCCTTCCTGTGTGCACTCTGTCTTCATACGCGCGAGGCAATTCTCCTTGTCAGTCATAAACTGTTCCCATTGGTCGTCTGTTTACAAAATAAAAAATAAGTCACATCTGCTCCCTCCTCCAGAGGGGTGTTATATGGTTTTGTTGATGAAAGACAAATAACACGGGGGCAAAGTAATAGAGGGCTGAGTGTGACATTACATAAATAAAGTCCTCATTAGTTAGCGCGTTTAAAAATATATGAAAATCTTCATTCTTGAACGTTTCCGCTAGGGACGCTGAACAATCCGTCATACATTTAATGCCATTTTTATACGCGCTCACTAGTGACCGCGTTTGATGTAAACTCACACTAAGCCCTCAGAAGCTTAAACAGAAATACACTGTAGTTACCCATTTCTTGTCTGTGTTGCTCTTTCAATTTGTTCACTTGTTCCATCCTCTCCGCAACGAGTTTCAGTCTAGTAGACTCTAGAAGTTGCTTAGCTTCATCTGCTGCAGCTGCTGCTTCTTCTTCTACTTCTCTTAGCTTCTCTGACCATTCTTCTATAAGTTGTTCTGGAATGACAAATGGAATACATAGTACAAGCTTTGCTTAGTTTGGGAGTTTTGGGACTAGATTACTTAGTGTAAAATGTGTAATGATTTTTAATATTTATTATTGTTGTGTTAATGTTTATTCCTATATGATTCCTTTAACCTTTAATAAGTTTTTAATTGTTTTGGGACTTAAAATTATTAAGGAATAAAGTTCAAAATGTTGCGGTAACTATATTCCCTATGCATCGTTAAGGACGCACTTTTCGTATACGAGGTTTTTAGACTTGAGTGATTTCTCAATAATTATTATGAGTTTGTTTTTTCATCACATTGCTTTAGCCTGCCATTTGCTAGCAAAACAAACCATTCTCCTTTTCAAATCTCTCGCTTATTTAGTTGAAAACATACCTTTTTCCTTCTCGAATCTCTCCGTCATCTGTTCCACTTTGTTAGCGTAAGTGATGTCAGCTTTGTCCAGCAGATGGCGTAGCTGCATGATGTCCCAATCAGCCTTGCTGTGCGCTTCTGCTATGGCCTTCTCGAATTGCGACTCCTTGCTGGCGAGCACTTCTTTTAGGTTTTCGAACTGGAAACGGAAGATGCCATAATTTATGTCTTTCGTCCGTATTCACAAACATTACTATGAGGTCTCACAGTGCGCGTGGACGCACAGGGTCACACCAATCACAGAGCTCAATTTCAATGTTGTGCGTTCGATTTGCTGCTTCACTTAAAAAAGCATCGTTTGTGAATATGAGCATTAAATTCGAACGTTTTTCTGAAATGAACAAAGAATTTTGACACAATTTATTTTTATTTTTTATTTAATTGGACCATAAAAGGTTTTCCACACTGGATGCGGTCTGCGGTCAGGTCTCAAGTGAACGCAACCTGCATTATGTATCAATCTCTATACATTTGGCTATGTTCAGCAGTGGACGTCCTGTGGCTGAAATGATGTTGATGAATATTGATACGTAATAAAATAAATATCCACTCACTCTAGTAGTAACCTCCCTCAGCTTTCTATCAGCGTTTCTCGCCTCCTGCTCGGCCTCTGCTCTAAGCTGCGCGAGCGCCGCGCGCGTTCGCTCCGCGTGCAAACGTTCGAGGTTCGCTCGCGACAACGCGGCGGACTGCGCATGCTCCGCTTTTAGCGCGTCTATCGCTTCTGAGTGGCGCTTTTCTAGCCTCTCTATTGTCTGTAATGGGAGAAAATTAGCTACATAATATTTACGTTATTAAAGACAGACAAGTGACCAAGGTATCTGATGACTATGAAGTACATAATAGGAATGGTTCGTATAGAAATATGGTGGTTGGATGACGGTCACTTGTTTTAGCATTTGACTGCCTGAATCCTTGTTTCCCACAGAGGAACTGTGGAAACCAAAGATTCCACAGTAGGTACCATAAGGTGGAGAAACATAGGTAGTTATCAGATCATTTATTTAGAGTCACATTTGCCTCTGGTAAATTAGAGCAGCAAGCGCAGCGTGGGACGTCCACCTACAAGGTGGACCGACGACATCATAAAGGTAGCAGGAAGGCGCTGGACGCAGGCTGCTACCAACCGGGCAACATGGAAAGCATTTGGGGAGGCCTATGTTCAGCAGTGGACGTCCTATGGCTGAGATGATGATAATGATGACTTGAGGCACTGAGTCATGCGCTAGACTTAAAGTTACTCGTGGGAACAATCCCTCACCTGCAAATGTCTTTCATCCTTATCCTTGCTAGTCCTCGCTTCCCTCTCTAGCAGTTCCTTCAGTCTATGCACCTCCAGCTTCAACGCCTCCTCCCTAGTTTCCACTCTCTGCAGTTGCAGCGTCAAGGCCTGAACTGATCTCTGCTGTTCTGTGGCTAATCCTCGTAGCTGTTGCAGCTCTGCTAGGTGGGTCGGCGATGGCGGCGCTGTTTTGAGCTGCTCCACTGTTTCTGATAGCTGGAAGAATAGAGATAGTTATTTGATAAGAATCAGGATAACTTTATGCCAAAAAGGCAAGGTCAAACGTACAATTTGATTTGACGGTCTCTGCACTAAGATAAGCTTGTATCGCACGGAACACACGTCACATTTGATGAGTTTTTTTTCTGTCTATATGGGGGTTGTTTACTTTAAGTCGTGTGTCCCACCCTAAACAAAGTGATTTTTATTTAAAGTATGATCGCAAAAATTACTAATAGTTCTGTTAACCGGGCGATATTATGGAAATCGTGTTCAGCAGTAGACGTCTAAGCTTAGAAAAAAAATGTTTGTGTTATGAGTCGGTTCAATAATCCAGTGGATGACGGGGATTGAACTAATGTCCCTGGGAAAGTCTGAATTCTAGTTTGTTCTGTTCGACTATTAAAACTGGAATTATTAGGCTTTCAATTTTGTAAAGTTTCTGCGATACTGCTCAGTAAAACGCTGACATTATAATATTATGTGGAAGTTTTTTCATAGCCATTAATATATTACGTAGGTACCTGTTTCTTCTCCTTCTCAGCTTCCCTTGCCTTCTTCTCGAGTTCCCGCATCTTCCACTCGCAGTCGGCGAGCATTCGCTCGGCGCGCGCGGCTGCCTGCGAACGCGCGGCCTCGTGCGCCGCTCGCCACTTCGCTGTATTCGCTTCTGCTGCTGCTAGTGCCTGGAAGAGAGAGGATGTTTTCTTAGATTGGGCAAAAATGTGTATACATTGTTGTTAATTAACACAGGAACCAATAGTTTCCTCATTTCCGACGTACAGTAGGTATAGGTACGAGTAGGTAAAGATATAGTACAAATTAACCAATTTGACAAGTATAAAGCTTGAATTCTCTAAAAACATTGAATTTTACAGGGTTTACGGATTGGCCCCCATGTTGGTCCCAATGCTGCTTGTCACTTGGCTTGGACCAAGATACTGAGGTAACGTGAGGCCTTATTTACAACACCACCGACTTTTAATTGGCCGATAGTTGGGCCCGATTTTAATAACGAAGAATCGGCCGATACCAAATCGGTGTAATGTGCGCACTTCTATACATACCCATACTGAATAACTGCCCGACTAAACTATCGGCCGAAAAAAATCGGTGGTTTGCGCCTAGGCAACACAAATCCGCGAGTCCAAGAATTCTGAAATTCTGTCCAAGAAACGTAGTTGGAGGTAAGATAGCCAGTTCCTCTGTGGTTGAGCACCTTCAGCCCTGATCTTTTTCAGGGCAGATGCAGGCCAAGATGAATTAAAAAAAAATAGTAACATACCTCCTGTGCTTTCTGCTCCTGCACCATCTTCTCCTGCTGCAGCCGTAATTTATCCCTCTCCAGAGCTTGAACCCTGGACTCCAGTTCCGCTCGTCTGTTGAGGGCATCTTCCAGCTCGGCGCGGAGTTGGCGGATTGACTCATCTGGAAATACGAGGCTAATTAGAAGATCAGGTCATTTAGCCTCTACTGCAGGAGCACGACCCTCTCTTACCATAGGAGGATTTGGCCGACATCCCCATGCTTGCCAGACAGATTGTAAAGGCCTGGGCCCCTATTGCGCTAAAAATTTTCAACTGCTTATCGCGATATCGTTTTGACAGCAAGTTCTAACAAAGCTGAAACGTAACTAAACGCCGCAAATGCGCCTATGTAAACGCTGACAGAAAGCTACTTTTTCTCAAACGCAAGTCAAAGGCTTCACGAAATCGTGCTGTGTTTTAGTAATTTTAGTTTCAAAATTAAGGTGTTCGGATATTTATTTTCATGGAAAGTGCAAAAATCTATTGTTTCGTCTTTGTTAGCACGTGAACTTTACCATGATACCGAATTTTACATCTGCTGAAATGAAAATGGAACGAGAGTTGCATGCGAAGATTTGAGATGCAAATTGCAACTTTGTTAAAATAATTTATATCTATCAAATGACTATTATGACTCCATACCATTTCTGGACTGCAGTTGCGAGGCCAGGTCAGCTGAACAGCTCCTGGCGGCTCCGAGTTCCTCCTCCAGCGAGCGACTCCTCTGCCGGACCAGCTCCGACTCCTTGTAGGCGGCGGCTAGCGAGCATTTCAACTCTGTGGGCAAAAGAATCTGATATTAAAAACTGTAGTACACTAACATATCTTTGGAGTGGAGGCGTATCGGAAAACGCAGCGTGGGACGTCCACCCACAAGGTGGACAGTCGACATCGTAAAGGTAGCAGGAAGGCGCTGAATGCAGGCCGCTACCAACCGGGCGACATGGAAAGCATAGCTTATGTTCAGCATGGCTGAGATGATGATGATGATAATGATGATTAAAAACTGGGCGAAGTAACAACTAAAATGAAACCGCTGATAATCATTGTCGTGAGTCGTGGCCTAAGTCATAGAAGTTAAAAAAAATTCTTGAGAAATTTGTATTTTCGCTAAAATTAATAGAAAATGGGTGTAGGTACCTATGAGTTTTCGGTCAGATAATGATGACTAAGAAGAGAAATATTTATCGAAATGGATAGTAGTCCTACTTAGGTTTCTGGCAAGTTGTCATTAATCTAATAATCTAATTATTTTTTATTATATCATTCAATCGGCAGACAGTGGTAACTGAGTTTTGAGAACTTGCCAAATGTTGGTCTCGAAGTGGTGGTAGGGTAAAAAGATTATGAGACACGTAGAGGCCCCTTAAGAGCAACTTAGTAAACTAAGTACTATTTAAATCTATATCTGTAAAAGCGAAAGGTCACTGATTGACTGACTCACTAATTACAAAATCTCAGAAACTAAAAGTGCTAGGAGTCTCAAATTTTGCATGGAGTTCCTTTTAGAACGTAGGTGCTTGGTAGGTAGGTAATTCTACTTATTGGAAATAGATAAACACATTCCTCACATAATATTTGGTGGAAAGGCGACAAAATACTCTATTTGCTTGCTCTGCAATAGACGCCCGTATTCACTAACGATGCTTGCTAAGTGAAGCAGCAAATCAAACGCACAGCGTTGAATAGAGCTCTGTGATTGGTTCGTGTGTCACCGTGTGTCCACGCGCACTGTGAGACCTCATAGTAATGTTTTGAATACGGGCGTAACAACTAATCTTTCGTATCTTCGCATACATATACTAAACATTCCGACACGCACACGTCATTTCAGATAAATAATTTTTATCCGTTGAATTCATATTAATACCAATCAGTTTCAGTGAAAGTTAAAGAAACTGTGCTATATTTTTCTTGATGTTTCGTAATACCTGTTGGAGGTAAGAATCAGTTAAAGCCAGTTTCTTTGTGGTTAAGGTTTCTGGGTGAAGCGACGCTTCCAACTTAGGACTTAGTATATTTATCAACCCGGAAAGGGATCGTAATCGTAACCGTATCAACTCGAGGCGGTCAGTGTTCTTTGTATGAAACTCCATACTGCAACGCACACTTATCCGCACCGTCATAAACGCCTCGCCTCGCCGTTGACAGCGCGCGAAAGACGATGACATCTCGCGAAAGGCGATACGGTGTTGATCCCTTTCAGAGTTGATTAGTCTGCTATGACCTTACTAGATCATCATCTGTTTTACTACAAAGCATGTAGGCCTCTCACTAGGTGAACCGACGATCTGGAGATGGTCGCAGGAAGCATCGGATGCGGGTAGCGCAGGACCGACCGTTGTGGAAATCCTTGGGGGAGGCCTTTGTCCAGCAGTGGACGTCATAATATGACTAAAACCAACGAATGTTGTCTAAAATCAAGACAGGAATCAGTCATGGTCATGGTCGCTTTTTAATTGGCAATCTCGCGAATTAATAGATCTTAATGGGTCTTATGGTTTTAATTGTTTGTCCTATTTCTTTCATTGAGCTAATCTAGCTTTGGTTCCCAGGAGATGAGGTCATTCAGAGGCATTAAAGTATGTTTTTGCAAACAATTTGGAACTGATATTTAAGTGTTTGGAATTGCCTTTAGAAGCATAATTCTCTCTAATTTGGCCTGTTACACTCATTACGCTGACCAGACGGGTTAGGGAGGCCTGATGTTCTCATGTTTGTCCCTTAGTCGCCATTTTTGTGAAATCCACAGGAAAAGTGGGAATGGTTTTATTCAACACGGCCTAGTTTAATATTATTACCTACTTATGGCTCTTTCAAATAAGAGTTTTTGAGATGAGAAGGAGCAATAAATTGTGCTTTGCAATGGTCAGGAACGCACACTCTGTTTTAATTGACATTTTAATTTCAACGCAGTTTATCATACAGTCATAGTATAGAAACAGTTTTCCGTGTGCGGTCCGGACGTCCGGCTCAAAACCACAGTCAAAACGTCTTTTGGAAGACTCCATAAAAAAGGAATGTTGACTTCAAGATCTCATCATTCTTCTGCTAAATCATCACCAGTCCAATCATTAAAATTTGTACAACCACCTTTCACCGGCCAAGTTTAAAAACTTTTTGAATTAAAGAGCTTTGTGACAGATGCAGTATTAGTCCACAAGAGCAATGCTCCGAAGCATTGACCTTGGTGTATTTCTGGAGTTCTTGTAAGGGGCTATTTTTGTTTTAAATTCTTTATTTGCAACCTTTTTAAAGGAACTTACACTCGTCCGAATATACTCGTAGCTTACTCTACCGCCACTTAGGGAAAGCATAAAATATCGGCTAGTGCTAACGCTAAGAACTCACTAGTCACTTTTGGAGTTTTTAACCACAAATTGTCCTAGAAGTTTAATAAGGCTCTAAAAGTTACACACGCGTTGAAATCTAGTTTAAAGTGACGTTAGAGACACTTAAAACAACTTTTCAACGCATGTGTACTTAGGGGATAACTTGATAAAAAGTCATTAGAAAAATCCGTTGTCTTTAATAAGTTAGCTCATGAATTTTGGTTTGTCACAGAAAGTCTTTTTTCTTCTCACCATTCAAAAATTATTTTTGCATGGGTCTTCAAAAGATTGGACAGACATGCATTTGCATCCTTTGCTTAGTTAGGGAACAGAATAAGATGGTACTGTGTAAATCATTATTTGATTTCCCACTTTAATTCTCTTCCCCAAAAACTTCTCGTCTAATTTCCCTTTCCCACCTGCATAAAGAGTTTAATGAGTGCATTTACTCCGAATTGTTTTTAGTTCTGGAGTGAAGCCAACCGTTCAATTTTGTGCTTTTGTCTGCTGTGTTACTGTGGGCTTCGTACGTGGTTGTGGACTTACTCATTCAAATGGTTTCATGGAATCCTAATGACGTTAATTGTGGTGAAGAAAAGCATTTCTTATGTACTTTACACTACTTTTCTTTGTGTTAATACCTATTTTAAAAACAAAGAAATACTTAAGCCACCCGAAGCAAAAGCAACTATGAAGCTAAAGTGACTAATTAGTTTTATTCATAGATGATGGATTTCCAACAAAGTGTCATCTGTTGAAACAGAGTAATCATTGTTTTTTATGCTTTTCTTATTTATGGCACACCACACAAATCTGCAAAGGGATACAAACATTGAAACTAATAACAATTTAGCCAGTCTTATCGAACTAGGACTAGAAAGCAATCTCTAACAGAAAACGCAGGGCAGTTTGTTTAAAATAAAAAGTGGGAATGTGGTTTGTATCTAAACCTAATGTAAAAGCAGGTGTAACTATACAGGGTGGAAACGATATTAAGTGATCTCACTCGATTATTTCTAAACTATACAAGATATCAAAAAACTAGTACTGTGTACTGATCCTGAAAGTGTTTCATGAGCTCTATCAAACGGTATTCAATAATAGGGTACAGAATAAACTGGATCTATCCTAAAATTCAATGTTTCCAGCTTCCATACATCTTTATGGTTGCTAGATGGAATATTCTAGTTTCCCAAACCCGTCAGCTGGCTAAGCGTGGAGATTTTAGTCCAAAGAAAGCTTCTGGTAAATTAGAGAGGGTCGTGCTCGTGCTCCTGCAATGGAGACTTAAATGACTTGATGATGAAATACAGCGCAGAGTAGAATTAATGCGGTCTTTTCATTTTGAAAAGTTCCGAAGTAATTACATAATAGGACTGGTTGCCACTAAAATATGTGACATTTGCAAGATTTGCCAAGATTTGTGTTTGCTTAGCATAGATACAGCGCTCGGATGATCTAACAATACACATTATGTGAGACGAGTAGAGTCTTACAGTTACTAAAGCCCGGTCTGCGAGCACGTAGGATTTTGTCCAATGACCCCAAGCTACCGATCCTTATCGCTCGCGCGTAATTATATTGCTGTCGTGACTGTGCAACGGGCGCCCGCAATGAGTGTGCGAGCGCGACAGTAACATAATTACGCGTGAGCGATAAGGATGGGTAGCTTGGGGTCATTGGACAAAATTCTACGTACTCGCAGACCAAACTATACTAACACTATATTTCTTGGAAATAAACCATTCATTTAAAAATGGTAATTGTCGGGTCTCTTCCTGATAAATCTAGGGCCCTAAGCAATTGTCTACTCTGTCTAATGCAGGGTTTCCCAAACTATTGGTCGCGACCCAGTCAGTGGTGGGTCGAGAGAGCGAACATAGAGTAGGCCTTGCCTGTAGAACGACACACCACCCTACCGATCCGAGTCCTTTATTTAGGTATATTGGTACGGTTAAATTTCCTATAGGTGGGTCCCGAGTTTGGGAATTTGTATTAGACGAGTCGTAGCCCAGACAACTTTGGGAACCACTGGTCTAATGGTTTATCCGGCCCTTATATTCCGGGGGCCCGTACCACTGATACGTTGATACGGCGGTAGAGTCTCCTGGCTTCAAGCTTTCTATCATGATCACTTTAATAATATGTTTTAACTAATCATCATCAGAATAACTATAAAGATAAGGCGTGCAAATGCTAACTAGTATTTAGGTAATAAGCAGATCATCATGTGACTAAAACCAAAGAAATTAAATTCTTCAGGGAAATCCCTTTGCCATGAGGCTAGACATAATTATTATGGAGTAGACATCGTGGAATTCCCTTTGCTATGGGACTAGACATAATATTATTATGGAGTAGACATCGTGCCAAATACTTGCAAATGTCAACAAAATGTTTCAGATAGGTAGTTAGTGTAATGTAGCTTGTCCCATAAAGTTTATGGCGGAAGATATAAATTCACAAAGAACAGCTGTTTAATACTTAAATGTCGCTAGCTCAACCAATATAATATTGGGGTAGATCCCCATCGACCGCTTGATTATTGCGAGAATTGCTCGTTTTTACGGCAATCCAGTTTTCGGTATCCAGTAATGCAGTATCCACCAAAACTGGACTGTTGTGTGAAGTGAACAGAGTTGCCCGTATGTGTGTTTGAAATTCGAATTAGAAATTCTAACGAATTCGTTTTTTGCGGGACACTGCAAAAGGGGTTGCTTATGTGAACGTCAATTTAACTATACCACGTAAACTACTAAACGGGTTCCTGCAATAAACGGGACATCTCCGTGGGAACAAGCCCTTATGGATACAAATTTTCGGTATTAGTCTGATGCCCGTTTTCACCATCAATCTCAAATTTTTAAGTGACCTCTTTGAAAACAAAACTCCCGTTTTGTATTACTTAAAAATTAGAGAATGATGGTGAAAACGGGCATTAGAAAAGTAAAAAGTTGCTTCAGTTGCAATTTTTAGTGAAATTAGTTTTCCAATGAAATGCTTTATCATCGTTAATCATCAAGTTATTTAGTCTCCACTGCTGACAGGATTTGGTCTGCACGTCCCACGCTGGCCAGACGGATTGGGAAGGCACATTATTTTGGCTATTGGCAGAAAAACAATATTTCGCAATCATGTGAGTCACTGAGAATTTAGTCTCATACACTATTTAAATACTTTAATGTTGCGAAGGTTGCAACTTTCTTTTGTGGGATAAATATAGAAAGTATTTTCATCCGAGTGTAAAGTTAGTGACGTAATTTTAAAATTAGTATCACAATAAATGTTTTGTTCCATCTACCTTATATTGTCGATGTGTTTTCATTGTTATGATTATGTTTACTTTAATAGACATTAACAATATCATCAAAGTAACCAATTGGCACCTTTATTATCTTGTTCAAAATAATGTTTTCCAAATTTAATTGTACAGGTCTTGGCTACGTTCAGTGGTCTATATGGCATACCTTTCATGAAGAATTTTCTGGTTATGTGTATAAACAACATAATTTTACATGATTTGAAGTTCAACAACTACTTGTGAATAATCATGGCTCGAGTCATGAAATCATTATTTAATTTTATCTTTTATCTTATAAATCAACGGTCAAACATTTCACATGTCAAATTCAAATAATGTACTCACGTTCTATCTCCCGATCTTTTATCTCTATCTCCTTCCTGTATTCCGCTATCAGCTCTCTCGCTCTCTCCGCCTCCCCGCATCTTGAATCTGCTAATTCTGTGAGGGCGGTGACTTGGTTCTGGAATTTTGACTCCTGGCTGACCAGGGTTTTCCTGTAAGAACAGAAAAGATAAGATGAGATGGGTCGCACATTTAAGGACGAAGCACACCTATTAACCCTAAAACGGATCGTAACCGTATCAACTCGAGACGGTCAGTATTCTTTGTATAAAACTCCGTGCTGCAACGCACACTTATCCGCACCGTAACGTAAACGTCTCGCTTCGCGGTTGACAGCGCGGCAAAAGGCGATACGGTGTTGATCTGTTAATAAGTGTGCGATACACAAAAATCATCGTTAAATGCATAGACCTTGACTATTTTGACAATACCCCTGTGACACACAGTAAAAATGTGTAAGAGAAGATAATCAAAATGCAAAAACTATTCAATTTTGTTCAATAACTACTTTTATTTCTGTACTTATGATTAATAAATAATTGTAAATTATTATTCGGAACCGTAACTCCTAAATTTCACAGGCTAGTGATTATAATGCTTATTGTATAAAATAAATTAATTTCGGGCCCCGATCGCGGGAAAATTTTCCAGCTGCAACGCGACTGGACGACGCACGATAATCAGCTGTTTGACAAATCCGTATCGTAGTGTCGTTGACGGCTAGTTCAAACGAAGCTGAGACGTAAACGACTGGAGATGAAGCGCAAATGAATTGGAGGCATCACAAATTAGCGCAGTCGGGGCACTGGGCTCTTACACAGAGAGCCCGATGGAAAAATGGCGACTGACGTATCCCTTTTCTATTCAACATGATTCCAGTATAGTTTAGTAAATATGCATCAGCATTCCAAAAATTTGTTATTTCATTGAATATTCCACCGGAACTGCGTGGGAGCATCAAAATATTTGCGTTACCAATCTCTGCCAATATTTTATATGTCATAAACATGTTTGAAGTCCTGTTAAAACTGTTATCGTATATTTAGGGGGCTTTTTATTATATTCATAATGTTGTTAACATGATTTATGATCTTGACAGTGATATATTAATATCTACTTCCTGCCACATCATAAAGAAAAAGATTACAAAATAATAAGATCTGATAGAAGAACCATTTTTATTTTATTGGAATCAACAAAATAAAGTGGCGTAAAAATTAGAAGTTTGGAAGGTTTTTATGTTGATTTTGAAATTAGTTTTTAAAAGTTACAGTAGTGGTGGGAAAGGGGCCGTTCAAGTATTACGTAAGCAGATTTCTTACCATTTTTTACCCCCCCGCCCCCCTTGTCATCAAAAGTAAGCAAAGCACTTACCCCCTCCTCCTATGCTTACGTAAACATTTTTAGTTATAAATGTTTTTTATACGGTGTGAGTCACGTTAAAGTGTACATATAAAAATAGATGAAACTAGATATTCTTATCGACAAAAAAGAGGTCAAAAATTTTTGATATTTTTTTAAAATTTTTTATAGAATTTTTTTTCTTCCAATTACTTATTGTAAAGAAAACGTAATTACTTTTAAACTAAGCGGTATATCCTGATAAAGTAAAAAAGTAATAATGCTAAATAACAGGCGATACTAAAAAAAAACATAAAATATACAAAAAAGGCCAACAAATAATAAAAAATGATACTTTTTGATCAAATAAAACTGCTTTTAAATTCGTGTTTTTTTGGTTATTTAATAAATTTCTCCAAAAAATGCCAATATAACCGGTGGTTTTTATTACTTTGTATTATTCTCTATCGTATTACCTTCGTAAAACCAAAAATCGCATGTCTCTATCCCTATCACAACGTTTGCAATGATGAAATAAACTAACGATGACGTATTCATCATCTAGACCCCCCTACCCCCCATGTCATCCAAAATAAGCAAAACAGAGACCCCCCACCCCCCTTGGTGCTTACGTAATACTTGAACGGCCCCAAAGATGTTGTTTCCAAAGTAACGAACAACAAACTTTTAATAGGGCGCAAACCACATTACTAAAAATATGAATGAACCAACCAAAAATCTTTTACTTTAAACCAGCCAAGCTCAAGTGCAACGAACAATCTATTTATTTTCGAACGTGTACCTACATAAAATACTTTTAAATAGCCATTTTTATGAACAATCATCTTGATGAAATTCTACCATACCAAATAAAGAACACACACAAAGGGAACGTTTTATCTAATTATATTGAAACGGACATGATGGAAAGAATCTCACTGTGTCTTACCACAAGCCGGACTACAACTAACGATAGAATAAAACAAGAAAGAATGGGACTATTCCTCCTCTCACCTCTCGTTCCCACCACCTCACCTCTCGTTCCCACCGCTGCGACTCCTGTGTAGCCAGGATCTACAGCTTGACCGCCAATAACCCAACCAGTGAAGGTCACGTTTGTCCCGGGGAAAAGTTAAACTATCATTGGACCCGCAACGAAATTAAGCAGAAGAACATAGGAGGAGTTCGAAGTTAAGGTTCGACTTCCCTCCATTGCAAAGCGGATGACAGGTGACAAACAAAGGTTTAATAACCTTTAAGAAAACATTATGCACCACGGACAATAAATGCAATTAAAGGGACCATCTTCTGAGCAATTAGAAATTAGCTGTCTGCCAATAATATTTGCACATAATCGCTTTAAAGCACGGATTTTTTTCCTTGAAACAAGAAGAAAGAAGTTGGTACAAGTAATGTACTAAAACTAATAGTACATGACATGTAATGTAATGTATCTTTGATACCTACGATAGTAATGCGTCTAGATGTAAAAATAACCTAGATAAAACAAACTGCGAAGGCCAGAAGTCTGGTTACGAGTGCAACCTCAAATTTTTCATTCAAAAATAATCTAGACCTTTCAACAAACTCAATCTAGCTAATGTTTTTGGCTATAAATAATTCTAGTAGGTACATAGATAAAGTCTGAAATGTTTATAATGAAGCCATAAATTAGGATTCAGACTGAAAATATCGTGATTCCAAAAGAGTTTACGATAGTATTTTTCACTGGGAATGTATGGCAAACATACAGGCGTTGATTTTGTTAATTATTGGTAAAACAGCAGTTTTTATTGCATTAAACTTACATTTGCGAAAAGAGAGAGGTTAAAAGAGAAAGAGAAATAAAAACACTTGATTTTAAAACAATCAGTTTTTTGATACTACATTTTTATTTATTGGACATTTGATCAAATTCAATACTATAGGTTCGTATTTTAGAAACAAGAGAGTTTGTATGTACAATTTAATATTATTAATAACTGTAGCGAAGTCTGTTTAAAAGAAAATCTAGACTTAGTTCTTGATTAAAACCAGATGCAAACACTTGAGATTTTTCCGTCTATTTTCGTACTCAGTAAAAACGATTGTACTGTTTAAGAAAAGCATTTTAAAAATATCTCGTTACAAAATCAAATGACCTAACTTTAGTTTAAAGTACTTAATATCAATATTATCGTGATGTACTGATAAAAAAGTTACGAAAAAATGCCGAGCTTTTAAACTTAGCTTTTCTTAGTTTGTGTGTGACCATGTTTGTAAAATGCCCAATGATATTTTTCTTTATTATCTAGTAAGTACGAGTATCATATTGAATTGAGAATGCCTAAGGACATTTTGTTCGCCTTTGTACCTACTATTCAATGTTAAAATGACTTTGAAACAAATAAATTACAACTTTTAGATGATCAGTTGGCCGTTAAATTCTTAGATTTTTCTCTCATAAAAATAGATCGAACATTTTCAAGGTTTTTCCTAATGGAAAACAAAGTGCGGTCTCTTTAAAACAATTAGCAACATGTGTTCTAGTACTGAGAAGTTTAATTTTAGCCATGCCTCTTTGTCTGCTACAAAAAATACGCATTTAGTGACGCGTAACTAGTATTCTACGAATAAATGGCGCATAATATCTCTTAAATCTTTTTCTAATGCTTTTTTGAGTCTTTAATACGCATTATGGTTTGTTTACAGTATCATATGACCGCATTTAAGAGGTTAGAATATTTCGCGCGCTTTTTGACAGCTCAAGGACGCCATGTTTGACGCACGAGCGTTCCGTTTTACGCTGAGTCACATTTATTTTCTACAATGTTTTATTTAGTTCGCGTTCATTGTTGATGTTTTTATTTCCTTTTGTTTTTAACATGGTTTATGGATATTTTGGGTTTATTGCACTTAGATTGAGTGAAACAAAATTTATTTTGTTGTGCTAAGAAATTGTCCTTACTTTGTGTGATTCGTTCAGAACAAAAGCTTAACTCGATTTAATTCATGCATTGGACTTTATTGGGGGAGGCCTATGTTCAGCAGTGGACGTGCTGTCCTGTGGCTGTCCAGATGGAAGCTTTTATAATGTGTAAGAAAAATGAAGCAAGTGTGGTTTTGTTCCCCAGTCAACGAAGCACATGATGTCGTGCCCTGCGTACCCAAACAACTGCACGCAGGAAGATTTAATGAAGGCTACTGACAATGCCACTCTTGTAGCGGAGTTTTGGGCTGACACTATGGTGTAGGTTTGATGTCTACACGACAAGACGAAGAAGAAGCAAAATGAAACAAAACAGTGCAGAATCACTTAAGTTCTCTCAAAAAATCCACGTGAAGTTTCATTATAGTGCCACATCTTATCTAAACTCAAGGAAAAGGGGGAAAACTTACTTATTTAATTAGAATTTGTATTCAGCTTCCATAGTCCCCTAGACAAGACTAAGGCTGAGTTGCACCATCTTACTTTAACTTTGACAAACGTCAAAAATCTGTCAAACTCCATACAAAAAACACCGGTTATTGTTATTGTTACGGTTAAAATAAGGTGGTGCTCTCAGCCTTAGTGGCTTTTGACAGTGTTGTAATTTGGAAAACCTTTCGCTCAAGCGTTTGTAGTTACTTCGCTCCGTGAAGTCAAGAAATTACAACTGTCACTTGTCTAGGGGGGCTGGTATAATTACTGACACTGGCTAAAGAAGAATGTGTAAAAAAAAACCTCACACAATCTTTTGTTTTCAGTTTTCGTTCGTTGTTTTATGTAATCGATTTCCCTTTTATAAATAGAATCGATTCGTAATGCGATTCTGGCATCGCTTGCTGTTGGGATGCGATTATCGGTTATTCATGCATTATATTGTAGCCAATTGCAATATGAAAAATAAAATAATGCAATCAATTTGCAACAGATTGAGCCTTGAAGTTTAATTCTTGGTTGAATTAATATTATTAACTAATTCAGGCAGGTTTAAATAATACATAGCAAGAAACGGGACTATTCCCACCTCTCGTTTCCACCGCTGCAACTCAGGCCCGGTTCCAGCCCTCAAAAAAGGTTGTGGGCACAGCCACCAAAAATTAGCAAAATGAGAGTTGGATTGGAGTACGAACTCACTCATGAACAATCATGGACTTACCTATGTTTTGAACAATTTTTTAATTTGATATTTTTTACATCATCAAATCAATCTGGACTTGGGCAGGCCAACCGGTCATTATGAAAATCATTGGGGGAGGCTTATGTTTAGCAGTGGACGTCATATGGCTGAAATGACGACGATGAATAGAACTTAATTGTACAAACATGTTTACAAATGAAAAGCACAACAAGACGTCTGTGGCCGGCATTAAATGGGACAATTTGTATTTATTGAAACTGAAGGGAAAGGGCGAAAAATTATGTATTTTATCTTGTTTTTTTATTGTTACTAGATGTTTGCTCGTCATAGCCCGTCAGCCCCCTGAGTTTTAAGGGGTCATGGACAGCTATCGATAGCTCAAAAAGGTTACTAAACCTTTATTTGTCACCTGTCATCCGCTTTGCAATGGAGGGAAGTCGAACCTTAACTTCGAACTCCTCCTATGTTCTTCTGATTAATTTGGTTGCGGGTCCAATAACAGTTTAACTTTTCCCCGGGACAAACTTGACCTTCACTGGTTGGGTTATTTGCGGTCAAGCTGTAAATCCTGGCTACCTACATAGGAATTGCAGCGGTGGGAACGACAGGTGGGAATAGTCCCGTATCGATACAGCTACGTTCGCTGTTCAAGATTTGTTTATAAAATATTCGAAACCACCACGTGTCGTAAACATAGTCTATTTTTAACCACGTCAATGATTAATGGTGGGAAGTCTATAAATAAACTGAAATTTTGATCGACAACTTCGAAAGTGTAGACTTCTAAGGTCATCCTTACTAATATTATAAAGTTGAAAGAGTTTGTTTGCTTGATCGCGCTAATCTCAGGAACTACTCGTAATACTGGTCGGATTTGAAAAAATGTTTTTGTGTTGGATAGCCCATATAATATTGAGGAAGGCTTTAAGGTAACAGCACCCTACAGCTAATAGGAGCGGCGCAGTAAAGAAAAATGTTGCAAAAACGGGATTAAATCTATTCTAACTAATTTTACAGGTAGGTACCTACATTACGAAGTACGGGCAATGTAGAAAAAGTATAAATAGTTGAGTGCAATAACATCAACAACGTCTTTGTTTGATTTAGAAAGGGGATAAGTAAACAAAGAAACTTATAAACATAATTTGAAAATATAAATAAACGAGTGACGTAGATTACGTATTTTCCTTGAAATCAATTTCCAAACAAACAAAGTAATATAGCTTGAATTACAAGAAGAATGAGGTCATAAAGTATGAGAAAATTTCGGCAAAAATTGACGCTAGACTATTTTGTTTAGAAACTTTTTTGTTCGTTACACACAAAATACAAAGAATGCAAAGAAAATAGACAGGATATCAAAATAAAACGAATACTTACTTATTATCTAAATGCTTTGGCTCACTCTCCACGCTCTCTTCAAAGCTCTCCTCTTCTTCAATTTCTTCAATCTCCTCAATTTCTTCGATTTCCTCAATCACCTCCTCCTCTGTTTCACTCTCGGTCACCTCACTCTCACTCTGTTCACTCTCTTCCACTTCCGCACTTTTACCACACGTAGTGTCATCACCAGACTCATTTTTCTCACCATCTATAAAACCACTGTCACTGTTGTCACTAGAAATCCTTTTTAGAACGTCCTCACTATCATTTTTCGGCTCAGTCACTTCAATTACAGTTCTATTCTCGTTTCGGGACACGTAGTTAACTTCGTCGTTGTCAGGCAAGGAGTCTTCCAAATATTCTTCCTCTTCTTCTTCAGAGGTGAGAGATTCGAATGTAGAGTCCACTTCGTCGTCCGTCTGTTGATCGCCATCGTCAAAGACTATGTGTTTTCTGAAGGTTACTTTCTTTTTCCCGCAGTCCGAGCGGTCATCATCCGAACAGCCTTCTGTATCCGACTTTGGAGGCTTTAAATTTGATTTTTTAATCTGCCCTGGAGACTCTTCCTTGGAATTCGTTTCTTCAGTATGCAGCAGTTTCTCCAATTCACCTTTCAGGTCACTTTTATAAGAATCAATGTCAGTTCTTTTGTTTTCCTCAACAGTTTCGTACACCGGCTCGTTTCTGCCGATCTTACTGTCATTGGCCCCCATCTGTGTCTTGTTATCATTAATCTCATCGATAGTGCAGTCTATGCTCTTCGCAATCTCGCGCAGCAATGCTTCAGCATGGCGTTTCTCGTCCAAAACAGAATCAGAGACGTAGACAAGCGACACGTGTTTGTCGACGGGCTTGGTGTATTTTTGCAGGACCAAAGCTTTGACGAACTCAGCTGGATCGCCGTGCGCGTCCGACTCGCAAACTTCCCCGACTATATTTTTGGTATCCGCCACGTCACTCGCGGCTGACTTGCTCCGTTGCAGATTTGTTTGCATCTCTTTCGGCGGCGAAACGCGGCAGGATTCAGCTCGCTTCTTTTTGTTCTTCCTTTTCTTTCCGGCCATCATTTGGAGGAGAGCGCTGACTCTGGTTTTCTGGGCATAGTCCACTTCAGGTATCAACAGGTTGACTACATCTTTCCGTGCTGCGGTTTTGTCGTTCGTTACATCACTGTCGGTTCGGGAAGCGCGCGCGTCTTGCTCGGGAGACGTCGGCGGCGTTCGGGAATGTTCGGGCGCGCCGACCTCGGCCTTCCCGCCTTTTCTCTTGAAGAAATTGAACATGGCCGCCGCGTTTCACCGCTCAGTCGCGAGCCGGTGCCATGACTGTGTCTGTCGACGGTTAAATTGGGACTGCACGAAAATAAATGGGAGTTAGGACGCGTTTTTTTGTCCAGCTGACATTTCCAGAGGACTTTGAAATATGATGGCTGCTTATTTGTTTTTGCGTACGATAGATTTAGACGCTGTAAATGTATCAATAGTGGCATGTTAACAAGATACATTTGATTGCATGTTTTGATGTTGAAGATCAATTCGCGTTGTTGGGATGACTTTAATAAGATGCATTCTCGACCAGTCAACATTTAACGCGCTTGGCATTCCAAGGAAACGTTGTTTCCAATTAAAAATGTTTGGGAATTATTAATTGAATAGTTAAGAAGATAAAATACTGCTAATTATAATTAAACGATACAAAATGGATTGGCACGTACAAATTAATGTTTATTTATTGCAATAAATACAAAATGTCGAGTAGATATTTATTTATTACTTACTCGTGCAAATATGACACAATTAGGTATTAATTTATTACAAGCAAAATAAACAAAACTTTAAGGTTAACTTCTCCTAAATCATAAAAAACACATTTATTTATGCAAGTAGGCTTCTAAAAAGCACTCTTACACGTCCCAGTATTAACCCTACCACTATTTCAGGTCAATAAATGGGCCAGTGCTGAGAAGAAGCAGCGCAAGAAACTCAGTCACTATTGTCAGCCTCTTTTTCAAGGGTTTACAAAGTTTAAAGTAGTTATATTAATTAAACAGAGCATTATGTACTCGAGAAAAGCTAAGCGGGCGATGCCACGGTCTGAAAAATTATGTGTCCTATTTTTAGAAAATTTACGCTAAGTTCTTTTGTGTCAGCAGATACCTGTACGTTTCAAATATAAATTGAAGATCTATGACACAAAAATGTGTGGGTCTACCCACATAGTGCTGGCACTGCGTCAATATTACACAATGGGGTGTCCTTCAAGGTAGTGCTTTGGGACCAATATTATAAAACGTGAAAAATATTTATAAAACGTGTTTTTGACGTTTCCCAATGATGTAGTGTGGAGTGAAATCAACGTCAGAGCGTCTCTTGATATTTTTTCAGAAGATATCACGCTTGCTTAGTAAATTTGCACCTATTTACTGGAATTTTAACTACGCTTAGGATAAGACACCTAAAATCTAAGTGTTACTTAACTAATTTCGCCAATCCCTTTAGACAGCGTTTGGAGTGCACGCAAAATCCTCCCTTTTTCCTCTGGTAAATTAGAGAGGGAGAGATGACGATGATGACGATTTATAGCAAATAAATGATGATTCTGATTCTGATTCTGATTCTGATTCTGATTCTGATTCTGATTCTGATTCTGATTCTGATTCTGATTCTGATTCTGATTCTGATTCTGATTCTGATTCTGATTCTGATTCTGATTCTGATTCTGATTCTGATTCTGATTCTGATTCTGATTCTGATTCTGATTCTGATTCTGATTCTGATTCTGATTCTGATTCTGATTCTGATTCTGATTCTGATTCTGATTCTGATTCTGATTCTGATTCTGATTCTGATGACCCTGGCTATATTTTTTATTGACGGTCAAGCTGTAGATCCTGGCTACACAGGACTTGCAGCGGTGGGAACGAGAAGTGGGAATAGTCCTATAGATTTAAATAGAGCTGTAGCATCGTATTGCACAATCGAATTAAAAATGTCGATAAAATGACGCAGGTGTCAATCAGTAAGGAATCGACTGCCAAACAATCAATGGCGTATAAAAATACTATTTCTTACTCGCATGCGTAAGTAATAGTAAATAGAAACACGTGGAGGATCCTCGTGGTGCGAGGTTTGTTGTGGGTGACCTGGGTAGTTGACACCAATAGTTCTAAAATAATTGTACAATATGTGATTTTCAAGTCTGCTTGTGGCCACGGCTGCAGCATAGCAGCTGAAACGTCAAGCCGTGAGTACATAATGTAACTCATATAAAAAATGTCGCGTAGAGACCCGTGTTTCTCTATTTTAGTTATAATTTTACAAGTTTATATAGGAGAAAAGAAGCAATGAAAAAGAATTTATTCGATGCAGATAAAATTTGCAAAATAAAAACTAAAACTAAACTATAGGATAGGTACAAGTTCCAAAGTGGCATCAGTAACTCCTCGGAGGTAAGAAGGACTATAAGGGATCGATTTTCCAGTCCAAAGCAGTTATGACGTAATGGTCACTAACATAATTATTTGACGGGATTGCTACCATTGCAAGTGCCGAAATATCGGAAACTCACATGGTAGCAATCCCGTGAATAATAATTAAATACAAGTTTACCTTTTAACGATATAGCTACACCACGAATAGTTAAAAGCTTTTACTATTATGGGAAGTAAGCATTGATGCAAATCCATAGCTAAATATGATCAAAATAGCCGAAAGGTCTCTGGCACGGCTAAAATATGCGTGCGAGTGGAAAGTGGTCGATCAATAAATGTATTTATGCGTATTATTTATTTATCTATACTAATATTATAAAGCTGAAGAGTTTGTTTGTTTGTTTACTTGAACGCGCTAATCTCCGGAACTACTGGTCCGATTTGAAAAATTCTTTCAGTGTTAGATAGCCCATTTATCGAGGAAGGCTATAGACTATACAACACCACGCTACGATCAATAGGAGCAGAGCAATAATGAAAAATGTTGCGAAAACGGGTTTTCACGCGTACGAAGTCGCGGGCACAGCTAGTTAAATAATAATAATAATAAATAAATCTTTGGACAATTTCACACAGCGCCAGCTAGCCCCAAAGTAAGCAACTTAATGCTTGTGTTATGGGTGCTAGCTTAACGGATATACTACTTATATACTTTTTTTTTAAATACATAAATATTATACATAGTCACACCCAGACCCGTCACAGAAATTAAAATTCATCATTTCAATTTCTGCCCGGCCGGGAATCGAACCCGGGACCTCTCGGCATAGTAGTCCGTTCTGAACCACTACACCAAACGGCCGAGTTATTGAATATATAGGAAACCAACCACAGTTAGAAGGAGAGAATAAAAGTTCGTTCGTTTCAGCCAAATGACGTCCACTGCTGGACAAAGGCCTCCCTCAAGTCTTTCCATAACGACCGGTCTTGCGCTGCCCGCATCCAGGTTCTTCCCGCAACAACCTTTACCGTCGGTCCACCTAGTAGGAGGCCTGCCTACGCTACGACTTCCGGTCTGTGGCCAGATAGCCAGACGGGTTTGGGATAGGTTATATTAAATAATAACATTATAGGTAAGACACAGGTTTTGTGAGTCGTTTTACAATAAATACTGTACTAGCTTTTTCCCGCGGCTTCGGATGACTTTTGGACTGTCACAGAATGTCTTTAAAACACGCGTGTCATTCAAAACCTGGGGTAAAAAGTAGGTATCCCAATGTTTTTTTTTCCTGGGTTTCAAACTAACTATACGAATTTTCATCTAAATCAAGTCAGTAGTTTAAGCGTGAAAGAGTAACAAACATCCATCCAAAAACTTTTCACATTTACGAAAATACAGAATGTTTTAGAATGTACAATGTAGGAAAGATGGAGGATTACGTAAAATCTTTGGTTTCTCGACTCTATCCTCGAGAAAGGTGACCCTTTCAAACACTGGCATCCAAAAACAGCTACCAAATCACAATATAACATCTTTAACGCGATCATCATACGCAGATCCGCTAGACGTGTAATCGAACTAATTATAGAGAACATCGTTAATCCTGACATTGGACATCCGACCATGTGTCGTCAGTTGATGAATGACGTTAAAGCGCCTCCAGTTCATGACAAAATAAACTTTACATGCAAGCGATTTTGGCTCTTATGTCGTTAGAATAAGCTAGGAATTTCGGCTGAGATTGGCGTGTGAAAATATGTAAGGAATATGCTTTGCTTAATATAGCCAATTTCTATTTAATTAAGTTTATTAATGTGTGAGGTTAGGGTCACCATCACCACTTGAAAGAATTTTATGTTTTTAATCACAACTGAAAATATCTAACCTGATCGAAAGGGGACTATTCCCACCTCTCGTTCCCACCGCTGCAACTCCTGTGTAGCTTGACCGCCAATAAAAACCCAACCAGTGAAAGTCAGGTTTGTCCCGGGGGAAAGTTAAACTTTCATTGGATCCGTAACAAAATTAATCAGAAGGAAGTCACCTGATGATGAAGGTAGAAGCGAGCTTCACTTTGTTGTTATGGCGACAGACTTAGGTAAAATAGTTGTAACTAGCCAGGCGGACCTAGAACACTCTACCACCAACGAAACCCAGCAGGAAATTTTGCTCCCACTGAGAATCGAATCCGGGACCTCTGAGACTCAATGACTAGACTAGACCACAGAGACAGTCAGTGATAATAATTAGATACAGCCAAATAAGTAACTAGAAAATAGTGAGATGAAAGAAAAATGTTGCCTTCCCTTTTATTTATTTGAAACAACTGTCCTCTAGGTTGACTGGAAGAGATAGCTTCATAGCAACACAAATAGCAATAAGATCCCTTAAATTGTGCATTTTTTTGTCTACTTCTTTTCTTGTTTTGTGTGGTGTAGTAAGTAGTTAGAACAAATTGTTTTCTATTTAAATCTATTCCCTATTTTTCACAATAAATTAAGACCCTAGTAAATAATTTATCCCGACAACCACTATAACATGGTAACCCTACATAAATTTAACCGTGTACCTGCATCTAACGGTATCGCGAGACTAGCAGGGTCGCTAGACTAGACCAATAGGTCAGTTATTCTAATGCTTATAAAATATGTAAATGTCTAAAGTTATAAAATACTGCTGCTGAGTCACGAAAAGACGAAATTTTTATGTTTCGGCAGTTGGTAGAGTTCCTCTGTGAATAAGGCTGGAGTACACCATCTTACTTTAACAGTAACTATAACATTAACCGGTGCTTTTGTTTGGAATTTAACAGATATTGACGTTTGTTAAAGTCAAAGTAAGATGGTAAAACTCAGCCTAGGGATTCCGGGTAAAGCTCGCTACCTTCAAAACAATTAAAATTATTTTCGTTCTTTCTTCGTCCTGATCATCACTTCCTAAATAGGTCAGACCAGTATTTTGGACTTATGAACGTCAAATATAATAAAAAAGGTAGCCCTTAGCCCCTTAACCCCTACTTTACCATGTCTCCTTCTCTTTTGGAAACTACCAGCGTTTCGAGACAAACATAATATTATGGCAAGTGGTGACAAGAAACGCCGGAAAATTGATGAGCCCATTTCATTAAAAGTATTTTCCAAGATTCCCAATAAGACTAAATCTTCGAAATCTCCTCCAGAAATCAGAAAGTACTCCAAAATAATCGAAAATAGATCTCAAGCTCTCGAATCGCCCATTAGTCATTGGCAGAACACCAGAATCCGTTTAGCTATAAAATGAGTGATTTATTCAATTGCATTGCAGATGGAAGGCCTCGGATTTAGTCTTGATGGATTTGGTTATCTATATCTATACTACTATTATAAGAAAGATATTTTTGATTTAACTCAAAAACTACACTCGCGAGCAAAACTATGGAATCACTTACATGAAGTTGTTTCCACGCGATCTTGTGTACTAACGAATTTGTTAGTAACAAAAAAAGTGGCACCATTTTAAAGATTAAACTTTTACCTTTTAACTGATACCAAATTCATTTAAATCACACCGGTATTTAAAAAGATATCCCGGCTGATGTGAAGAAGTAAGGAAAAAGACATGTATCAACTGTTTGATACGTCGCGAGTTGCGGCCTACTTACCCCCTATAAAAACACGTGTTTTCGGATTTTTGCTTTCACACGTTGATACATACACATCTCCGCTTTTTTTTACACTTTACCTGGGATTCTACACCTACAGAAGCAGCACAAATCGTTGCACTATTGCAAGAAGGGCTCAGCCAGCAGGCTGTCGCACGTCAGCTCCACGTAAGCCAGTCCTGGGTTTCGAAAGTTTTAAGACGCTTTCGGGAGACTGGTGGCTTTATCCCGAGACCAAGTTCTGAACAGCACCGGTGCATATCGCAGAGGGATGACCGTTTTTTCATGTCAACCTCTCTATGAAATCATCATTTGAGTGGTATCACGTCCAGCAAGAGCTCAGAAATGTTCGTAGGATAGCTGTTAGCATGTGGACAGATCGTCTAAGATATAAGCAATAGAATTTGACTCCAAAAAGGCCTGCCACAGGCTCGAAACTGACGGCAGGTCACCGACAAGCACGCTTTCAATTAACTCGCACTTATTTTGATGGGTAGGCGAGTAATGGAGGCGAGTTTTGTTCTCCGATGAATGCAGACTGTGTTTGCAGTGCAGCAGTTGAAGAGGTCGGGTCTATAGGCAGCCTGGGGAGCGATTTGTGCAGTGCTGGTTCGCTGAAACAGTGGCTAATGGGTGTGGCTTGCTCGACTTCCCATCGAGATGTGTACGAGCAAATTGAAAGCGTGCTTATCGGTGACCTGCCGTCAGTTTCGAGCCTGCGGCAGGCCTTTTTGGAGTCAAATTCTATTGCTTATATCTTAGACGAACTGTCCACACGCTAACAGCTATCCTACGAACATTTCTGAGCTCTTGCTGGATGTCGATACCAGCCAAATGACGATTTCATAGAGAGGTTGACATGAAAAAACGGTCATCTTTCTGCGATGTGCACTGGCGCTGTTCAGAACTTGATCTCGGGATAAAGCCACTAGTCTCCCGAAAGCGTCTTAAAACTTTCGAAACCCAGGACTGGCTTATGTGGAGCTGACATGCGACAGCCCGCTGGCTGAGCCCTGCTTGCAATAGTGCAAGGATTTGTGCTGCTTCTGAAGGTGTAGAATCCCAGGTAAAGTGTCAAAAGAAGCTGAGATGTGTATGGATCAACGTGTGAAAGCAAAAATCCGAAAACACGTGCTTTTATAGGGGGTAAATGGGCCGCAACTCGCGACGTATCAAACAGTTGATACATGTCTTTTTCCTTACTTCTTCACATCAGCCGCGATATCTTTTTAAATACTGATGTGATTTAAATGAATTTGGTATCAATTTAAAGGTACAAGTTTAATCTTTAAAATGTTGCTACTTTTTTGTTACTAACAAATTCGTTAGTACACAAGATCGCGTGGAAACAACTTCATGTAAATGATTCCATAGTTTTGCTCGCGAGTGTATATTGACTTTTGACCAACTTCTTGCAAACGTCCGGCACGAAGCGTCTAAATTGAAAACGCCATAAGTGTGTAAATAATTGTCTCCATAGATTGACAAAATGTAGGTCGAAAATTCGGGTTTCTTTTTATATCCTTGGACATTTTACACTACGCTTCTAGTCCCAAACAAGTAGACAACGGATATAAACATACTTAAATACTCTTTTGATTAATTACCAAGTGCAATTAAAAAACTACCGGTCCGATTTGATAAAATCTTTTTGCGTTGGATAGCCCATTTATCGAGGAAGGCTTTAGGCTAAGATCAATCTACAGCCAATAGTGGCGGAGCATTAAAGAAAAATGTTCCAAAACGGGAAATATTATTCAAAAAAATTTGCCGCGGGCACAGCTTGTTCTAATAAAAAAATTGTCATTGAATTGAATTCCATAAATTAAAATACTAAATCAGAGACTGATTTCCTCTAACCACAACTGTCAGTTATTTATATCATAAATCCGTCACATTCAAACGAAGATTCCAGAAAAAGCACCTCATCTTGTTACATCCTGCTACATCAAAGGAAGCTTTAAAAGCTCCGGGAAGCTTTATGTCTGTGCAATAAAGGGCTTTTTCGTGTAGCAGTTAAATTGATTCCTAGTAGGGAAAAGGAAGTGAGGATTTGGTAGAAAAAGGATATACGGTTTTAGGTTTACACTAGCTTCTGTTTCCGTGTTTGTTTGTGTCTCCTTCTCGCTTTAATTAGTGAAAGAATTTTGATAAAACTTTTCAATGTTAGTTAGTAGGTCTTTTGCATTGCATACAATATGCGGAGTTTCCCTTCAGTATCGAATCAGAAATGAGGAGTGAGAATCTCCCACTAGCTACGTGGACCGACGATCTGGTGAAGGTCGTGGGAGGCGCCTGGATGCGAGCGGCGCAGGAGCGGTCTTTGTGGAAATCCTTGGGGGAGGCCTTTGTCCAGCAGTGGACGTCTTTCGGCTGAAACGATCGAACGAAACAACCGAAGATCGGAGTACGGCTCCTAATCCCAAATATCTAACTTGCGCAAGCCATTTTATTGTCATCAAAAGTCACACACTACGCAAAGTTGTGAATGAACCTTTAGTTTTCATACCATGCTATGTGAATACACCTTTACTGTTACTTTCCCCGATGCAAATAACATAGGTTAGCGGGTCTAAGTTAACATTTACATAATTTGTGGTTAGCTTTAGAAACTAAAGCTTTCTTAAACACCTTGTTGCTGTCTCGGTCACTGTATTTTACAAAACTAGCTTTTGCCCGCGACTTTGCCTGTGAATATCGGAATAACACAGGGAAACTAAGTGTATCGAAGAAAGAAAGAAAAACTGTTTAAAAAGTAGTTATAAACGTATTGAGTATTGAGTATTGAGTATAGTCCAATATCAGTAAGGCTCTGGACAGCAAGGTCAGCAAGGTTCTGGAGTGGAGGCCATGTACCTAAACGTTAGGACGTCCTCGCACAAGGTGGACCGACGACCTCATAAAGGTAGCAGGAAGGCGTTGGAGGCAGGCCGTTACCAACCGGGCGATGTGGAAATCATTGGGGGAGGCCTATGTTCAGCAGTGGCTTATGTTCAGAAATACCTAGGTACTGGTCGATCAGATGTGCATACATGAGCTTGCACAATCAATTTTGAACTAAAATGGCAAACACGTAACCTTCTTACAAAAACCGGGACGACAAAACTATCCTTTGCATTTCTCCATAAAAAATATCTAAGAAACCTTCCTCTAACACTCTAAGTATCTATTGGTAAAATCCAGTAGTTTTTGACATTATTGCGGAAGACAGACGTGGGGGAGGACTTTATTTTATTAATTTTAGTTTACCTAATGATACGATAAAAGTTAACGATGATAGATCCAGAAAATATTTTTTTTATCCACAACGAGGTATCTCACCTGATGGGAAGTGACGATCAGGCCGAAGGTGGAAGCGAGCTTCACCCGGAATCCTCAACCACAGAGGAACTGGCTATCTTACCTCTAACTGCCGGAACACAAACAATGCTGTTAACTTTGTTGTTATGACGACAGACTTAGGTAAGATGTTAGTAAGATAATTATAAATTGACCCTATCCAGGGTAGAACCTAGTGCGTCATTCAATTTCTACAGTTGTAACAGAATCCGCGGAAAGTAGTAAACTTCATTCAACACTATTTTAAGATTTTATTAGACAGTCAACCATTAATATTGCAATAAAAATGCAAAACAAGCTATAATGGTTGACAAAGGAAGTAAAAAAACGCTTGGCGACTTTCCAGAACTTTCTACTGATACATATTAACGTCTAGTGCCCTAAATAAATACTTAACCTAATTGCTTGTTTCCTGGTAGAGAATTCCCTTAGGTATATGTCAGGTTTGTGTTCGTTTGTTGTGAAAAAATAAGCAGCCAAAATATTTTCAAATTGCATTGGTCCAAAACGCAAATAAAAAGTAAAAAAAACACTGACTTTTTAAAGAGGTTGTGAAACTATTTTGAATAAAAACCGGCAATCGTGGAAACTCTTTGCACTGCACCAAAACAACACGCTCACATTTAAAAAACATAAATGTCACATTGCTTTGTTTACTCGCGGGGGCGGGAAAACTTGACAGCTACGCCGCCATTTTCCGGTCACGTGATCGGCGTAAAGTTTTTAATTTGTTTGTTTTTTACTTGGAAAACGGAATTAATGTTGTTTTTTATAACAAAATGGCCGTCACGTCCGTCCGTGAGTTAGTCGCGCTCAGACTGGTTCGGATTACGAGATGTAAATAGAAACTGGACGAATGCTTTTGGTCGGCTTATTGGGGGTCTTTGGATGACTCACTATAGGGGTGAATGAGACAATAGGGGTATTAGTCATCGTTAGGGGGAAACCTTAGGAAAAGTTAGTAATTTTAGACAGTTTGCGAACTTTACGAAAGTATTGTAGTCAAAATATTGACTGCGAAAATTAACTTTATGAATAGAACATGCGACACCTCATAGTAATGTTTGTGAATACAGGCGTAAGCAATGATATTATATAAAAACAAGGCGTAAGTCATTATTTTGTTTGAACCAAATAATTTTTTTTCTTCTTTCTTATTTCCACCATTACAAATTGTCAGTACGCAATAAATATTTGAATTTAATTATTTATTAGCACAGCAATTCCTAGTGCAATGTGATCGCGTGCATCATAACGCGTAAACATAAATATGAAAGTGATACTTTCCCACTTCAGTACGTCTGTGCAGTCAGCCATCTTTAATTTATGATTCCTGATACTTTATGTAATAAATAATTGTATTTATAATTAAGTAGCGGCCGCCCGCGACTTCGTACGTATGGATCCCGTTTTACCCACTTAGGGGTGGAGTTTCGTTTAAAATATGTTTTCGTTTAAAATATGTTCTTAGTGAGCACCTACGTTCTAAAAGGAACCCCCATGCAAAATTTGAGACTCCTAGCACTTGTAGTTTCTGGGATTTCGTGATGAGTGAGTGAGTCAGTCAGTGACTTTTCGCTTTTATATAGATGGGTAGGTTTACTACATAGATATCAACGGCTGGTAGACCTGGTGGTTCGGGTAGCGGATTCGATTCCCGCACAATACAAATATTTGTGTGCATGACATTTAAATGATAGAGCACACTTTAAAAAATACAGTTTAATTGGATTAAATCGATTAGCGTGCGCTTAATCGAGTTATCTACATAAAATCGATTTGTCATGGCGTTGATTTAAATTGAATGGTTGATTAATGAGATTATATCACTAACTCTACACATTAACATGTTTTGAATGGTCATTTATTATGGAGATTTTTAAACGTTACATAATAGTTATCATTTCCGATTAATTTGGATACGCAATGAATGGTAACTTTCCCCCGGGACAATCTTGGCCTTCGCTGGTTGGGTTTTTATTGGCGGTCAAGCTGTAGATCCTGGCTTCACAGGAGTTGCAGCGGTGGGAATAGTCCCGTGCTTATAATTTTTAATATCATTGAAAGAAAAGTTGCTGAAATATCCGTAGCGTCCGTATCTTGTACTTTCGTAACTAATATTTTAAATGCCAAAGTACTCTGTCTGTCTGTTAATTTAATTTTTCACGCTTACACCACTTCTTCTTCTTATCGTGTCGACATCAAACCTACACAATGTCAGCCCAAAACTGCGCTACAAGAGTGGCGTTGTCAGCAGCATTAATTAAATCCTCCTGCGTGCAGTTGCTCGGGCACTCAGGGCACGACATGTCATATTGTGCTTAGGTATAAATGAAATTTGTTATAGAGATAAGTAGTTAGTTTGAGGGGAAAACATCTAAGAATAGTTTTTTATCCCGGTTTTCAATGACAGACCGTTATAATGGGTGTATCTAAGTACGCGGGTGCAGCCGCGGGCAAAAGTTAGTAAATTAAACATAATTAATTATCAATACGGTACTACGTTGTAATATAAAAACAGAGGTGTCTAAAAAGATAATTAATTATCAATTAAATACCATTTCTAATAAATAGACAAGTTCTAAAAACCATGGCAATCCTTACTTTATGCTGATAACACTATAGATAAGATATCAACTTTTCGATAAAACATCGACAAATACTTATAAACGCTTTAGTGTCGGTCAACTGCTGTGCTAATTTGTTAAAAATAACTTTAGTTTAATAAAAAAATCGTATAATGTCTGGTATAAATATTGTTGACGGCGGTGGTGGTGTGCACGTAAGTATTTTACTTGATTTATTTATTAAAAGTAGGTAATTCGGCCTAGAATTAATTAGGCTTTACTTAATTATGGCGCAGGTGCACAATGCCGCAATGCGCGAAAATCCGTATTTCCATAATATCATCATCATCATTTCAGCCATAGGACGTCCACTGCTGAACATAGGCCTCCCCTAACGATTTCCACAATAGCCGGTTGGTGGCGGCCTGCATCCAGCGCCTTCCTGTTACCTTTATAAGGTCGGTCCACCTTGTGGTCTTAGCGCTTCGTCTCGGTCAAATTCCACCTTGCTTTTGCCTCCCCAACCTTCTGGCCAGCGTGGGGAGAGTATGCCAACTCTTCGATTTGCCTCTGATTACCAGTAGGACCACGCAGTGGAGCACGGACCACAGATGAGACAGGCACGGACCAAAAATGAAATTAGCGAGGGTCGTTGCATGACGTCCACTAGTGGACAAAGGCTTCCCCCAAGGATTTCTAAAACGACCGGTCCTGCGCTGCCCGCATCCAGGCACCTCCTCGTCTGTCCACCTAGTGGGAGGCCTGCTCACATAAGTACGTCTTCCGGCCCGTAATCGCCACTCGAGAACTTCTGCCCCAACGGCCATCAGCTATAAGAGCTATGTGCCCCCGCCCCCGTACCACTTGATTTTATCAATTCTGCAGGCTGTGTCAGTCACTTTGGTTCTCCTGCGGATCTCATTTCTGATTCGATCACGCAGGGAAACTCCGAGCATAGCCCGCTCCATCACCTTTTGAGTGACCTTGAGCCTTCTTATGAGACCCATAGTAAGCGACCACGTCTCAGATCCATACCTATTACCATCACTGGCAACAACTGGTCAAGACTTTTGTCTTGAGACACTGCGGTATTTCGGACGTGAGAATATCGCGAAGCTTCCCGAACGCTGCCCAGTCGAGTTGGATTCGACGATTGACCTCTTTCTTTCTGATGTACCTCTATTATTTTACAGGTAGTCGAAGGAGATGGTTTCGGAGGAGGAGTTAACGTGGTCGGTGGAGACTACGGCGGCGGCGTGAATGTGGTTGACGGGGGCTCTGGTGGCGTACAAGTGGTGGACGGGGACTCTGGTGGCGTAAATGTGGTCGACGGGGACTCTGGTGGCGTACACGTGGTTGACGGGGATGGCAGTGGCGTTAATGTTGTAGAATAAATAAATAAGAAATCTCATTGGCAGTTGTTTTTATGACACCTTTTGTTTGATCTCCTTAAACGTTTACAGTTTACCTCCAGGAACAAACTTCAGTGTTGTTCTTGGTACTGAATAAGTAATAATTTTGCCTTTCTTTCTTTAAAATTTCTATATTTTTTTGAAAAAGAGGCTGACAATACAATAGTAGCTAACTGCGTTTCTTCTCAGCACTATTATCACATCAGCACATTTATTGTCCTGAAGCAGTGATAAGGTTAATACTGGGACGTGTAAAAGTGTTTTTTAAAAGCCTGCTTGCATAAATAAATTAGTTTTATTAGATTTTTTTAAGCGTCTCTCAAACTCAAAATCGACGAAACATATTTACAAGCAAATTACAAATTTAAAAATAATAAATATTTACCTAAGTACTTATTACGTCATAATTACACAACAAGTCATTAATTTTCTGCTACTTAATTGGCTATTAAAAACGCTTTTTCAGTAGGTTAAATTTATTTGTAGGTGTCAGTGAAGTAAAGGACTGCAGTTTATCAATCATTAAATGTTTAATTAATTACTCTATACCTGTTAATTGGAAACAATGTGTCATACAGTAATATTGGTAGGTATATATTTATGTCAATATCTTTGGAATCAGATTACTTCCTTTTAGATTACGGATACAAAAAATAACACGCAATTAGTGCAGAAGCTTAGTCTCTGATTATAAATGTTTTTAGAACTGATAACTCACTAATTTTACCTAGACTAGATACCTACTAATTTATTTCTATCGTCTTTAGCCGACTAGGTAGATAAAAAGAATACTTAAACAGATAATTTTCTGTGATCCAAAATACAAAACTACGATGAATTTGTTTTAATGTCACTTAAATTAATAATCAATAGGCATTCTCTGCCAGTAAACCTTTGATCCTGGCTACTTTACGAGGTCGAATCAGAAATGAGGAAATCCATAAACGAACTAAAGTCGCTGACATAGCCCGACGGATTAGCAAGCTGAAGTGGCAATGGGAACTGACGGCCGATGGGGCAGCAAGGTTCTGGAGTGGAGGCTGCGTACCAGAAAACGCAGCGTGGGACGTCCACCCACAAGGTGGACCGACGATATCATAAAGGTAGCAGGAGCAAGGAAAGCTTTGGGGGAGGCTAAGTTCAGCAGTGGACGTCCTATAGCTGAGATGATGATGATGATGATGAGGCATTCTCTACCAGTAAACCTTTGATATTTGCTACTTTAAGAGCCTGTATACACAGGGCGAAAAAGAAAGTGTATCAAGATGGGGTACCTACAGAATATGAAGAAAGAAAGGATAAATATTCATGTGACAACTAATACGAGTTGTAAAACAATGGAGAGAAAATAAAAAAAATGTTGTCAAAGGGGTCACCCACTCAGTATCATCTTGACAGTTACATGTTACTGCCAAGTGCCAAGACACTGGTTTTCAGTGGGTACCTTATACGCAGGGGCAAAAAAAAATCTATGAGGGATTTTTTTTAAATAGGCGATACCACATGCATTACTGTGTTGATCCCTTTCCGAGTTGATAAGTCTGCTTTGACCTTTCGGCCTAACTGTAGATTGTTTCATCCACGAAGACGCGCCTCACCTATTTTTGGTCGAGGGAAGCGCGGGGTGCGGGGAGTTTGATCCGAGCAATCCGAACGTCATAATTGTAGTGTGCGTGTGCATTCATAGATAATTTTAGCGTGTACCGATAACACTCAAACATTAGCAGAAGAATGGTGGGGCGCGTCTTCGTGGATGAAACGATCTAGATACTTATCTAATAAAATAAAAGCACTTACCAGTATCCAAAGAACTCTGACAGATCCATGCAGTCGACGTCCTTCTTCTCCGTGGGGTCCTCCGCTATGCCGGAGTCCAAATCCTCCTCAGAACTCGAGTCTGTGTCTGTATCAGATCTCAACTCACTCATAATATGGTAGAGGTTTTATTTGTTGATTTTTTTATCTGTATTTTTAACAGTACCTATAGAAAATGCGATGTCTTTTTTTATTTTCCTTTTTTATCTGTACAAAAATTAAGAAGTTTTTCGTTTTTTTCTCTGTGGATAAGTGAAGGAATTTAAAAAAGTTCGTGTGTGAATAAAGCAGAGATTTTTCAAAAGTTCGATATTAAGAATTAGGAACAGAAAATTACTGGCTTAATAATTTCAATTCAATTTATAAAAAGTTTAAAACAATGTTGCCACTTTAGGGTGAAGTTTTCCTATTTATTTGAACCTTTAAATATAATTATTAAAAATTAAGATTAAAGAATATTAAGAAGTTTTTTTTATGGAACAGGAGGCAAACGAGTAGACGTATCGTCTGATAGGTTTTTTTTTAATTTTTAAAAACTATTCCCTATGACTTTTATGCCCAAAATAAGGACCTACTTCAGCCATCTCAGTCCCCGTTACGTCATGCCCTGGGTTCACGGCCCAGGTTTCTTCCACACAAACAATTGGGCAACTTGCGCGTGAGTGGAGCGCGTGACATTTGCGCGCGCGCCAGACTCGCGCTTATTTTTATTGACCCACATGGGCTGGGCTTCCGGATTGGAATCCTATTACTTGAATCGAAATTTGTAGCTCAATTGACTCGCTTGATCGCTTATTTAGTTCATGATTTTAAATAAGTACTTACTAACATATCGAAAATTAGGCAGGAACGTGAGCCACGTCTAGGCCTAAATAAAAATGGTCGCGGGTTCGATTCTCGCACAAAACAAATATTGCATTTTGTGCAATAAAATATGATGAGTATTGGAATGGATGTTATTTATGTAAAGAAGGGTTCCTTGTCAGTACTACGGAACCCTAAAAAGAAGTTAAGCCGCCCCGAGTGCCAACCCATGCTACGCCGCCACTGGTCCACTGCTAGACAATGGCCTCCCCCAAGGATTTCCACAAAGACCGGTCCTGCGCGGTTCGCATCCAGACATCTCCCGCGACCTTCACCAGATCGTCGGTCCACCTAGTGGGAGGCCTGCCCACGCTTCGGCTTCCGGCTCGTGGTCGCCACTCAAGAACTTTCCTGCCCCAGCGGCCTGCCCAGGCTCCTTATTAGGTTATAGACAGACGACAGCTCACAAAAAGTAAGTACCTATCGCAATTGACTAAAATGGTGTCTTGACCATCGGTTCATGATACGAGTGTCAATAGTGTCATACCTAAATAAACATAAACCTCCTCGCCAGCTGTGCGCAGCTCACAGCTGACTAATCCTAATTGTAATATTAAATGCTATAAATTATTTAGACAATGCGCTTGCGACACACCGGGCACGATGCGCTGTGACGTCACGAGCACGTCAGAATGGCGCCGGTTATGAAAAGGGATGGCGATTGAATCGTACCCTATTGTACCCCTGTACATCTAAATCCTACTAAGATGTGTTGACACCACCAATCAATTGACATACTTTTTAAAACTGAGAAAACGAGACTCTCTCATAGATTTTGTATGGCAATACAAACAAGTGTGACGTCACTATTTTGTCAACTCAATTAAACTACTTTTTTGGAAAACCACTGGTTACTTTACGTCAATAGATTATTATTGACGTGAATTTCCCAAAACCATTGTTATGTTAAAAGCATTTTGTGTTCCGGCAGTTAGGGGTAAGATAGCTAGTTCCTCCGTGGTTGAGGATTCCGGGTGAAGCTCGCTTCCACCTTCGGCCTGATCATCACTTAACATCAGGTGAGATACAAAGTATTATACAAAACAAATACATACACATCTACTAAGTACTCTACTTTTTTAACCACAACGGGGAAACTCTTGACCTGCATCTTACCTGATTGAATGTGATGATCAAGCCGAAGGTGGAAGCGAGCTTCACCCGGAATCCTCAACCACAGAGGAACTGGCTATCTTACCTCTAACTCCCGGAACACAACAATGCTGCTAACATTGTTGTTATGGCGACAGACTTTGTTAAGATGGCGGTAGCTAGCCTAAATTCTAAAAACTTACTAACTATGATAAAAAATATTATTGGCAGGTAGGTAGCTAATAGCTCATTTGATAGGTCCCCTTAATTGATATTTATTGTCCGTAATGCATATCTTTTCTTAAAGATTACTTAAGTAAACCTATGTTTTGTCACCTGTCATCCGCTTTGCAATGGAGGGAAGTCGAACCTTATCTTCGAACTCCTCCTATGTTCTTCTGAATTTCGTTGCGGGTCCAATGACAGTTTTTAACTTTCCCCGGGAAAAACTTAACCTTCACTGGCTGGGTTTTTATTGGCGGTCAAGCTGTAGATCCTGGCTACACAGGAGTTGCAGCGGTGGGAACTAGAGGTGGGAATAGTCCCGTTACTACGACAAGTCTCTATCAGCGTTATTTTTATAAGGATTGGATGCTAATCACATTCTTTAAGAAGCCATAATAAAATAACTAAGTAACTAGGTACGTCATGTTCGTTTTAATTTATAGATTCAATACCGCCCAAATTGATCATTAATGGTTCTTGAATTAATATTAATTAGTGATTGTTGAGTTTATTATTATCTTGCAAGTACCTACATCTTTAGAAATGTCATTAATAAGTACAGTAAATACAAATAAATCTGTAAGATTTTTTAAAAGAAATTCTGTTGTAAAAATAAATAATATATAAAAGAAAATGTATTATTTTATTCGATGCAAGTGCAAAATAAAATAACTACTAAAACTATTTTAATGTTGATTGTAGATGACGTTTGTGTACATCATGAGAAAGTACATTTAATCTTTTCCTATGATTTTTATGACAAGGGGGTAATTTTTTTTAGGGAAGTTTACCTTAGCTGTTAGTTTATTAAAGTTAGTTAATTAGTTAAATTTCAAAATTCCTGAATACCAACTTTAAGTACCTACTGCCTACTATGATACCTAGGACATTTATAAATAAGACTTACAGGTAAGAAGTCATCCTGAAAGAGAAAGTATTTCCAAATGCAAGTGGAGTTTCAATAAAGTGGCAACATTGTTATTATTTTTAAACATAGAACGCATTTCACTGCAACCAAAGTGCGTTACCCACACACGTGCACTGTAAGTAGATAGATGGAAATTCAAATTTAGAACTGGTGTCACTTCTTTTGATTGATTTTTAAATTTCAAACAAAACCGGCCAGTGTTTTTCACTTTTTTATTTTGCGTTTCGTTCACTTGTTTATTATCACTGCACTAATTGTTTTATTATTTTTATTGGATTTTTTATTAGTTTTTTAAATAGCGCGGGGCGTTGGTTTTGTTTGCTGGCGATCACAAACTGGATGCGTTTTGTTCGCTCTACTTTGACTAGGAGTAACAGAGGGTGAATAGAGTCGTAGTAGACGTAAATAATTTCTAATGTTACTTAAACTTATCATCGAGCAAGACTACTAGACCATAAATTTAACTTTATGAACAATTAATTAGTGCAGTAGGTACAGTCTAGTTGTAGTCTACCCACATAATTCCTACCCGATGTTTTTTAAAGTCATCTTGACTACAGTCCAAACAGAGAGTAGTTTCGATTGAAACTTTGGCACGCGGCTTTGCCTCATAACCTCCTGTTACCGAAAAAAATTATAGAGCACGTGTCCCCCGGTTTAAAAAAAACCTAATAAAAGCTGTATCTAATAGGTAGAGCTATCAGATGCAGATCTCGGAGGCAAACTGTAAATGTAACATAGCGGCGATCACAATAGATCGTGGTGATACCATTGGGTGATACTAGGACTCCATTTAATAATTTTTGTTCACTAAAGTTCTAACTCCCCCTATGATCTTCTGATTAATTTCTTTGAGGGTCCAATAACAGTTTAAAACTTCCCGGTACAAACTTGACCTTCACTGGTTGAGTTATGGCGGTCAAGCTGTAGATCCTGGCTACACACGAGTTGCAGTGGGAAAGAGAGGTGGGAATAGTCCCGTTGTAAAGATATGGATTTGTAAAAGTCCTCTTGAAAACAAGAAGGGCGTCTCCACATCTTTTTTGTCCTTAGTGCAGCCAAGTGCGCGCTCAGTCTATAATTACAACGCCCGCGTTCAACTGATTTGGTTAACTTTTATTGCATCGTATCATAGGTACGGTTACTCGGTTAGTTTAGTAAAGACCGTTCGATTTAACCATTATGTTGACCACTGCTGGACAAAAGGTCTATTCCAATTTGATCATCTGGATTTGATCACCCGGGTGATCAAAGTGGACTCTAAGCCAATGTGCACCCCATAGATATTTCGTCAGCCCATAATTAAGTCGGGCAGTTGATCAGTATGGACATGTATTGGAAGTGCGCACATTACACCGATTTGATTTGGCCGATTCTTCATAAAAAATTAAAATAGGCCAATTTATCAGCCAACTAAAAATCGGTGGTCTGCGCCTAGTCTAAGCGACACTTTAGTGTCCTTTGATCACTCATGGATGAGAAGTCCACTTTGTTCACGTAGATGATCTTATCCATGTGTGATCAAAGGACACTAAAGTGTCGTCCACTTGGATCTCCTGGGTGACCAGTGGAAGGCCTCAATTTTTTCCACATTTCCACAACGTTCTGTCCTACGCTGCATACAGGCGTCGATCTTCGACCGACGTCGTACTGAGTTTGAGACTTGCCTACACTTCGTTTTCCGGTCATGCTTTTGGTAAGAAGTAAAGTAAACGACTTATCTTTCTAGGGCAGACCAAAATAGTGGCTGAATTTCTTCCGCCACTTCTCACCACCAGCCCATAATGTTGTCCCGAAGTAGTCCCTGATAGGGCAAGTTATAATATTTAGGACGTGTACCTAATAGCGCTTTTTAAAAGCTTAATTACTTGCAAAAAATAAATGAGTTTTAATGAGTATTTTATTAGTTATTTATTTACGCAGGCTACTAAAAGTAATAAAGTTCAAATAGGTGATTACCAAGAGGAAATAAAGTAGGGAATTAAATCGAAATTACATTTTAATTATCTGTTGTTCACCTGTAGCTTAACACTGCTGCAAATAAAATGCCAACTGAAAATAGGTTTTAGGGCACGTAAAATCAGTAAAATGAGGTTTATTGTACTAAAAAGTCATAAAACTCGTTTTTTTTCTATAAGTAGTCTTTCAAAAAGCGCTTTTACACGTCCCTTCCACTGCTTCGGAATTAATGGGCCAGTGCTGAGAAGTAGCAGCGCAAGAAACTCAGTCACTATAATTTTGCGCTCGTCACTTTGCCAATCTAGCAAATATCATAATAAAATTAGCAAGACTATACCTTTCTTTCCTACTACTTACTGCAACTCCTGTTCAGCCAGGATGTACAATGTGGACAACAAACCTACACAGTATCAGCCCAAAACTCTGCAAAAAGAGTGGCGTTGTCAGCAGCATTAATTAAATCTTCCTGCGTGCAGTTGTTTGGGCACGCAGGGCACGACATCATGTGCTTCATCGACTGGGGAACACAACCACACTTGCACTCCAAGTTTGAACCATCTGAGAATCCCCACCTGAAAAGATTGTCCTTGCTACAGCTGACCTGCGTCTGTTCAATAATATTGAGTAGAGTTTAGTTAGCAGTTGCCAATCCTACTATAAATAAATACCTGTGACAATTGACAGTCCGATGACAAGATGTTGGCTGGTGAAAGATCTTGGCTTTGAAAAGGCGATAAACTTCTTTTCACACCACCTGGCTAGTTCATCTTTACCCAGTTATTCCACGGGCCGGAAGACGTATTGTGGGCAGGCCCCGCTCTAGGTGGACCGACGATCTATGTAGTAAAGTTCGAGGGATGTGCCAGGATGCGGGCGGCGCAGAACCGGTCTTTTTGGAATTCCTTGGAGGCTTTTTTTCAGCAGTGGACGTCATTTGGCTGAAACGAGTTATTTAGACTAGCAATCAGAAACGCAATCTAGGTTAGGTTTACGAGTTGAATTAGGTTAGGTTAGGTTTTGTAGTTAGGTTAGATTTTGTATTTAGTTAGGTTAGGTTAGGTTTTAAAGTTAGGTTAGGTTTTCGAAATAGGTTAGGTTTTCAAGTTAGGTTAGGTTTTCGAGTTAGGTTTGGTTTTAAAGTTTGGTTAGGTTTTCGAATTACTTTAGGTTTTGTTTATGTTCATTAATGTAATAACTGTTTCTACTTGTCAAAACTCCCAAGAGAATATACGGAAAAAAAAGCGTCTCACTACGCCGCCACGCTGTTTTCCTGCGTCGTTTATTATTCTTGTTGACAAAAATAGCTGAGTAGGTATTTTCTAAATATAGACGATAAACTTTGCCAAAGCTGGCCAAAGACCTGTCTTTATTCTTAAATCAATCGTGAATTTCGAGCCAAATATGGGTACAGTCGTGTGCAGGAATATATTTTCTATTGTTTTAACCGACTTTAACAAAAGGAGGAGGTTCTCAATCCGGTTGGCATAAATTTTCACACATTATTGAAGCAAACGCACTTACCAACAAGTTTGCTAAGTTTGACAATAGATGGCGCTGTATGTATGCTAGGTAACGCCATCTTTTGATTTTTTTCGGAAACTATTAGCGGGGGTTTTGCGTAAGTTCTAGAAGCGACCCAACTTGTTAATACTTTTCCTTTGGACAACTTATTACAGAATTTGAATAAAAAATACGTAATTAATTTCATGCCTCAGTACTAATAAATAAAGTTAAAACGATTTCACAAATTCGCTCCATTTTTTCTAACGTCTTCAATATTCTAGCGGCAACAAAACTTCTATCTTTAACGTTGCTTGAAGAAGTGTTAAGAACATGAGTTATTATTATGTACTTAAAGGAAGGAAGACTCACGCATTTTCCAACGTGCTTTTATTAGTACTAAATACATCGGTCAGACACATGCGCTTATTTGTAGACACAAATAGTAAATAACAATAAAGGACATTATGTTCAAACAAGTGCCAAATCAGTCATAAATAATACGTACAACAGCTTATATTATGTACCTACCTACAGTACAGTTTACCTAAAGGTAATTTATTCTGGTCGCCATCGCTGCACGCTGGCTGATCACGACCCTCTGGACACGTGGTCCGACTGCTTTGTCCGACTAATCGAACCACGTGAACTTTTTTTTCCTGTTGGTTCGATTATGGAGTCGGACTATCAAGACTTTCCGTTCTTAAGGTTACATGGTCCGACATTTAACCGCCCAACCTATTTGAAAGAAAGAAAGATACATTTATTATTTCACTAACTCAACACTTTTTAATTGCATTTTCTTAATTGAAAAACTATAACAGATCTATTCCTTTTAGTTCAAATCAAAGTTTATCTGAGTTGAACTTTCAGGAAAAAAAACCATAGTTTTCATAATTTTTCTAGAAATTTGAAATAAACGGAATATATTTTCCTAAAAATTCAACTACTTATAATAAATTTATTGAATATTTTTGATTGATATTTTAGGCTAGTTTCCTAAAAAAAATTTTTTAGTCCGTCAATTTTAATATAAAAAAATATTGGACCCGTATATTTTTAATTGTCAATCAAACAAATAATTACAAAGTTATAGTGCGTTGAAGTTCCGCGCGACGTCACAAAGTGCATCACTTTTACGCACTCACTGACGTCACGGGCCTTTTCTTTAGAACTTTGGCACGCTTTATCTCTTTACATTTTCATTAGTTTTAAAAAGTGAAAAATAGGTGTCGAGTATTTTTTGATAAGCTAACTGACGGACTAATTAAAACTCTTGCTTTTTACCCAGGAAACATCCCTATTGAAAATGTGGAAAGCAAATGAATACCTACATAACCTATCTATAATAATATAAATATTTAGGAAATGTTTATAAAAAAAAATCCGTTTATTTCAACTTCCTTGAAAGATTTTTTTCCTGTGGGTCTAGTCAAAACGCACTTTAAAATCGCAAACCCATCGCAAACCAGTCGCAAACAAATAAACAAATCGCAAAAGAGGTCGATAACAAAAAAGGCTTAGTCAAACGGCAAAAAATCGAATCGCAAAGCCCTACCTATCGATAATCGAAAGACTGGATTGAAATTTCCCATACAAAGGCTTAGCCAACATGCATTTAAGACTCAATCAAAATCGAATCGAATCGCAACACCCGCCATTTTCATTGCGATTACTAAAACCCCGGTGATAAGCTTGGATTCGATCGAAAACCAATAGGGTGAGTTGCACCACCTAACTTTAAACGTAACTATGACGTTAACCGGTGTTTTTTGTATGGAGTTTGACAGATTTTAGACGTTTGTCAAAGTTAAACTAAGATGGATGGTGCAACCCACCCTAAGGCTGTTTTGACAAATCCGTATCGCGATGTCGTTTTGACAGCTAGTTTGACAGCGAAGCATAGACGTAAACAGAGGGCAGAAAGAAGGAAGAAACTAATTTAAAAAAAAAAAAGCTAGAAAAAGTAAAAACAATCGCAAAGTCATAGACATTTTTTAACTTTTATTCGATTTTGAATGAACTTTTATATCGCCGCGTCGTTGGTGGTTCAATGTGCATTTTGGCTGCCATTTTCCGATCGAATCGAATCACTGGTGACGCGGCGACTGACATTAGTGAAAACTTCCCATTGGTTTGCGATGGCATTTTGACTAGACCCACTGAAAGTTCAATTCAGTTGAACTTTGAATTGAACTAAAAGGAGGTCGTTTTACATTGAATGAAACAATCTTTAATTAAAATTATTTATACCTTTACATATTTGTATTAATTTATTAAAATCAATATTATTTTTTTATTATTATAAATTTATTTAATAGTGAACCTTTCCATGCCAAGCGTTCACGAGGAAGCTCTTGTTATTATTATGACCAAAGAGCATCGCATTGGTAGTGTGTAATTGGTAGTAATATGAAATTGTCACGAGAAATAGTTTCCATGGATCGATTTTGTTGCATACCACCCTTAATTTATTTCAAGTCCGATTAGTCGGACGAAGTGGCATTGCGATTCCTTGTAGTCCGATTAATCGAACCAACAGGAAAAAAAAGTTCACGTGGTCCGATTAGTCGGACAAAGCAGTCGGACCACGTGTCCAGAGGGGATCACGACGGGACGCGTGCCTCTTCTCTTTTAAACTACAAAAACTACTCAACGAATTTTAATTTGGTTTTCAGCAATAGATAATAGTGATTCAAGAAGAAAGTTTTTAACTAGGTATAATACCTACATTGTACTATCGGCAACAGTGTTAACTGCCCATTGCCTGTCATGTCATCTCGTTCTATCGCAAAGAATCACCATTTGATGAGAGCGAGAGCAAAAACGGAAATGGATAGTTAACACTGTGGCCGTGTGTACCTGTGCGAAGCAATGGCAGGTCGCTAGTTAACACAAATAAAACACAACAACGAAACGCGAAATCAAAATTTATTTAATGTTTTCAACATCTTTAGCCGCTGTTGCACATTCTTCAACCTATCTGAGTTGTTCATAGGTTTCTTTTTCTTAGACTCGTACGTCAACTGTTCTCTCATGGGGTTCCTTCGTTTCCTCCATCGGATCCTCACAATCCTCAATTGAAAGCAGTATTTCTCACATCGCTCACACTGTAACCGTTCACCCAACCTAAAATAGTCTTTTATATGCTTATATTTCAAATTCACTTTATCCTTAAACCAGCCGAAGCAAAAATCACACACTTTCACTGTTTTTATCGACCAATTAAACTCGTGATCGCCTTTAACATGTTCTAACTTATGACTATCCAAATCACTTTGACACGTGAACACGTCCCGGCAAAATTTGCAAGCGAATTCGTTGTGGTAGTTCTGCCTGTGTCTCATATTGCTGATGTAACGGAGACCACATTCGAAGCACTTGGTGAATTCCTTGTGAGTTTTCAATTCTTTGTCGGGGTGCTTCCGTCTTTTGTGGTACTGTAGGGCTGCTAAGTTGTTCCCTACTGCCCAATCGCAGATTCGGCACATGAAGGGCACACGGCGTTTGAATCTGATATGGTCTGTCTCGTGGATGATGGCGTCGAATCTGGAATGAAAATTAATTAAATTAAAAATAGTTTACAACAATATTTATAAAGCCTGGTCTCCGAGCAAGTAGAATTTTGTCCAATGACCCCAAGCTACCCATCCTTATCGCTCGCGCGTAATTATATGTTACGGTTAATGTGATAAATTGAAAATTATTAATAATAACCGGTTATTATGAATAATTAGCGACAGTCGCGGTAAAAGTGATAAATTAATCACATTTAACAGTGATTATTTTGTAATTCAACCTTAGTACTAACAAATTTCATAAAAGAGAACATCTTGTGTACATGCTCGTGTACAGCCAAAATTTTGAACGTTTTGATATCATATATTAATATAATTTGGCATAATGAGTTTGGAATGTTTCTTGCATAATATTACTTTTCCATGATGCCTATAACATAATGTTTTGATTTAAAGTGAAAAATAGGTTAAGTTGCGGCGGGGGTGGCCCTTGGGTCATTTATACACACATAAAGGACCTCATATTAATCACATTTACCAAATCATGTGGTTATTATTCATAATAACCGGCGATTATTCATAATTTTCACATTTATCACTTTGACCGTAACATATAGGTACACTGCGGGCGCCCGTCGCACAGTCGCTCGATTCTTTCATTCACGAAGACTAGGGTTGTATTAGTAAGTAGTAACCAAAATACTAACTTGCTAGGGAAAACCATGGTGCATTTTTTGCAACGATACACTCCTGGTCTGATCAGCTCATCGTAATGCACACTATGGAATTCCTCTTCATGCACACTTTCATCCCCATTACATTTCACGTTCGGCTTGTTCCCTAATATTATTGTGTTTCTTTTACAGTTATTTAAAGCTTCTTTTTCATTAACAAATAGATTAGGATCATGAAATACTTCATCATCATCATCTTCGAACAACAATCTGTCTTTAATCTTCTTTTCAGTATCAATGTTGATGTATTCAAACTCTATCTTGCTTTTAATTTCAATTATTTCATCATCGCTATTCAATACTTCGTTTTCATCACCATCATCACTGTCCGATGGCATATCTCTATCTGAATCCGAGTAAGCTTCATCTTTGTGGAGATTGCTGTTCAGAAAGCTTTCGTTGTTCAACAACATGATCGGTTCTCTCTTCACTAAACTTTCTAGAATATTCTCAGTTCTTGACGGTGGATCAGGCAGTTTTGTGAGCATTGTCACGGGCTCTTTCTTCACGAAACTTTCTAATAAATCAGGTACATTACTTGTGATATCAGGACTTTCACCGTTTGCTCTGTGTAAACTTATATCTATTAGAGGTTCTTTAGTCAACATTGTGACTGGTTCCCTTTTGACGAAGCTCTGCAGTATTTTGGGCAAATAATCCTTATTGCTAGAGATGTAAGAGTGACTATTGATCGAGTGCCATTCGAGAGATTCTACGGTGTTGAACAAGCGCTTGCATTGGGTGCATTCGTAGAGCTTCTGGTTTATTAAGGGTATTATTATGTGCTTCGCGTTGTGGACTAGCATGTTGTATCTAGAAATAATAAAGAAAGGTGCGTTAATAACAGTAAATAATTTAATTTCAATCAGTTGCAGCCTACTACCTAGCCTACAGAACAGTAGGCAAATTCTATTTTTTCTTTCCTTCTTTCTTTCAAATTCCGAAAACTTCAGAGTTTTTTGTATACCATTTTTCGCTCCGTAAATCTCGGAATAATGCTGTTAACATTGTTGTTATGGCGACAGACTTTAGGTAAGATGGTGGTAGCTAGCCAGGCGGACTTAGAACAAGCCCTACCACCAAACAAACCAAACAGAAAAATCTGCCACCTCTGGGAATCGATCCCGGGACCTCTGCGTCTGAAGCAGGTAGTCTTACCACTAAACCACAAAAGCGGTTAACTTGCGTGCTTTGATTTGAAGATTGCCTGCAGGTCAATTGTCGTTCGTGTTGACGTTCATCAATACGTTGTCTCAATTTGTAAATCTGTTTACGACATTAACATGTTTATTACACAAATCACAATTTCATTTAGTAATTGGTTCATTAAAAGCATCATTAAAAATATTTTGTAAATAGCTGAAGTTGATTCTTTTACTATTGGTACACAATTCACAGAGTAATTTCCTCTGTGAATTGTGTACCATAAATGATAATAGAAATTGAACAAATCAGATTTTTAAATACAGAATTTAAATAGGAAAGGACAGGTATGTTTCTTTTTCATAATCTGTACTAATATTATAAATGCAAAAGTAACTCTGTCTGTCTGTCTGTCTCGCTTTCACGCCTAAACCACTGAACCGATTTTGATGAAATTTGGCATAGAGATAGTTTGAGTCCCGGGAAAGGACATAGGATAGTTTTTATTCCGGTTTTTTAAACAGGGACGCGCGCGATAAAGTTTTTCTGTTACAGACAAAATTCCATGCGGGCGAAGCCGCGGTCGGAAAGCTAGTATTTAAATAAAACTTACTTGTTATAGAAGATCATATCACAAAAGTCGCATTTCTCCACAGAGTACGTATACAGGCTGCTCTTGGATCGACTCTGGAAGTCCACCAGCGGAACGTCGCTTTCGGAGTCCGAGTCATTGTGATGATACTTCTTCTTACTTTTATGCTTCATTTCTGGAAACGGTACAGTAGAAATAGCTCAAAAACAGTTCCATAGGTATTTAATTTCATTATAATAAATTATATGGAATAAACAAAATAAACTTTAAAGCATTGCCCTCCTATAATCCTTTTACCCTCTGCTCAAAACATCTTACAGAAGTTTATTTCATCAAAAGTCCCGTCAAAACAGTAGAATCAAGTTTGCACAATATAACCCAGGTGTTTAATGCCCGTTTTCACCATCAATCCCTAATTTTTAAGTGACCCCTATGTAAACAAAATTCCTGTTATTTATTACCATAGGGTAGGTCGGGTTTGATACCATAGGTAGGTAGGGTAGGGTATTAGTCTATTATTTTTATGAATTCTGTGGACACAAGTGCCTATTCTTGTATAATCAGGTTTTAAGCGTCTATCAGGCTGTGTGAGTTAAGTAAAAAATGACATTAAATGTATGACGGATTGTTCAGCACACCTAGTGGTAACTTTCAATAATTAAAATTTTCATACATTTTTTAAATACGCTCAGATGTAAACTCACACTAAGCCCTCAGGTTCCAAAGCTAGTTCACAGTACAACTGCTTGAATATTTTCATGAATTTATCACTTCACTACACTTTGGAACAGATTTGTAAAAGTCTAATGCATTAAAACAGATCGAACATGCTTTCTGTTTATTTATCCCCCAAGTTTTCCCAGAGAGTAAGTAGTAATAACATAAACAAGTCTTGCTATTGTATTCTCTTTGAGACAATCCAGGTTCTTTATGAAGTTAGGACTTTAATATTGAAGCAATTTACTTTTCCAATGGGGTATTATTTTTTCCTCTACTATTCTTTGGGGCTTTAATATTGGTCTCACAACATGGAATGACACAAAATTTGGGTAGAATTATAGTAGTAAAGCCAGTTTAATAATGTGAAATCTGTCCAGTACATTGATAGCACTGAAGTCCTAAGTGACTCACATTTAACTTAACAAAAAAGTGCAAACAAAATTATGGCAAAAACTGGTGTTGAGAAATAGGAAATTATTTTCAAATTAATTTTAAAAATACAGAAGATAATATTAAGCTTACTTACCTGGACTTTATTCATTAACATTTAGCCTTTTTAGATCCACTACGTCAGATGTCAGAGATTCACGAGTTCATTAAAATAGGAATAAATAATGGAATTCACTAACATGCAATGTATAAAATAACCTAACTAGAATTGAAGCTACTTATCTAATTACTTGAAATATCAGTATCACAAGAAATAGTATTGCATTTTTGTAATTAATTTAATTAAATGTTTTTCGTTTTTTTAAAACCATCCATTTCCTTCCCAACCAAATCGAAATTGGAAAAATGACGTTTTCTTTTTTTCTTGTTTTTTTTTATAATAACTGCGTGCTCTGTGATAACTGCCTTGCAACTTCACTAATCCAGTATGCAGGAGTCGAAGAATATGGCAGGAATATAGTGCATACAAGCAAAGTTTACGATTTTTTAGCCTGTTTATTGATTTTATGTAATGAAAAAATAATTTTTAGTTACAAACTGTATAGCTGTGTGGAACCAACAAAAAATAATTTAACTTCGAGGTGAATTGAAATTAGAGGAAAAACTAACTTTTTAGATGCGAAGGTTTTAAATATTAATTTTAAATATTAAGTTTTTAAACTTATTTTTATAAAAAGCGTACACGTGGTCAAATGCCAAATCTTGAATACAATAAAAAAATTAAAACACATCTTGTACACATTAGTTTAAGAGAAATACAAGAGATGGCGCTGTTTCAGGAGATGAGTTTGTTAATGTCAAGATCAGCTGTTTACGTCGTCTGTCAGTTGTCAGTTTCGTATGTCAACACGTCAGCTGTACAGAATTTGTGTGTTATTTTCATTTTTCCAATTTATTATAACTAATAATTAAACCATTTCCCGTTCGTATTTCTTGCGTATAAACTAACAACAAGTATTCGCCGCTATGGTAAGTTTAGAAGTCAGAAATAATACTTTATCTTCCAGCCTAAGTACTTATCCAATAAGAAATTCGCTTTTTATTTACGAATTTTTCTTGTTTTAGGACTTAAAAACGTTCGGCGAAGATGATTTTGACCCCAAAAAATGGATCAACAAGGCCTGGAGTTCTAGCGGCAACCAAGAAAAAGATGTAAGTGCTAATTTATCATTTAAATACAGAACTATGTTTTAATTTGTGTTTTTGGTTACATACATTTTGGCTAGGGTTGCCAGGTGTCCGGCTTTAGCCGGACATGTTTGGCTTTTTACCGTCTTGTCCGGCCTGTCCCTTTTTATGTGGCTGCCGCGCCAGGCGAAAATCGAGGTACAGAATAATATCAAGCGCACGCATCAGGATGTTGAGCAATCGATGATGATAGAACTCACTCGTGAGCTATGACACTAATTGCACCCCCCGCCCCCGTGACATGTCCGACTTTTAGAGTTAAATGTCCGGCCAAATGAAGCACAGAGTCCGGCTTTTGTGTTTTTGGACCTGGCAACCCTAATTTTGGCTAATCATGGGTAGGCCTAGAGGAGCGATTATTCGAGGCACACGAGATGACAAAAAAGCCGAAAAACTCATGTACAATCAATTTCTGTATGTTTTCATTGTAACCTCTAACTAAGCATCGTAACTAAATAAATAGAAACTTGAATTTTATTCATTTCAGATATTCGTCAACAACACAGTAACCAGACTACAGCTGTACATGAAGCAGCTTACAAATTCACTGGACGAGACAACTACTCAAGTAAGTTTGTTGTACAATCCCCAGGATCATCATCATCATTTCAGCCATAGGACGTCCACTGCTGAACATAGGCCTCCCCCAATGCTTTCCACATTGATCGATTGGTAGCGGCATGCGTCCAGCGCTTCCCTGCTACTTTTACGATGTCGTCGGTCCACTTTGTAGGTGGACGTCTCACGCTGCATTTTCCGGTACGCGGCCTCCATTCCAGAACCTTGCTGCCCCATCGGCCGCAGTTAAAAATCAAAAACTATTATTCCAGTATTGATAGTAGCTCCCTCATGACAATGTCATAGCTGGGACAGTACATCGTTGGACATCTTTAACTAAAGCCCAGTCTGTGAGCACGTAGAATTTTGTCCAATGACCCCAAGCTACCCATCTTTTATATTCCATAGCCCGCAGTGAGTGTGCGAGCGCGACAGCAAACATAATTACGCGCGAGCGATAAGGATGGGTAGCTTGGGGTCATTGGACAAAATTCGACGTGCTCGCAGACCAGACTATAGCAATCTGTACACATTTTTATTACCCTCTTCCAGATAGTGACCTCAATCCCTCGGGTGCTTCAAGACGCGTCTTCCCTCCAGTTAGAAGGCGCGCTGCTACAGCAGAGACTCCTGTCTCTGGAGCAGATGGTGCGAGACGTGCAGGAACAGACGGGGCACTCCATCGAGAGCCTGCAAAGGACCGACCAGCTCAAGAGCCGGCTGGAGGTCACTAATTTACAATATTAGCACTTACAGCGCTTTCACATTTAGGCGACTTAGCAGCGCGACAGACGCGCTGCCGATAATTTCATACAATATGACAGCGGATGTCTGCCTTCACATTATATTATAAAAACGCCGCTGCCGCGATGCAGTAGCGCTACTAACGCCGTAATGTGAAAGCGCTTTTACGACGCAAGCAAGTGTTATAATAGTCGTAAAAGGGCTTTTAGAAGCACCAAAAGTTTCAAATTACTATAGGACTAGTAAATAAGTGAGTCAGTGCCTGGGTTATGGGAGCGGCACGGGACGGTGACAGCGTGAAAATCTACTAAAGTCTGGTCCGTGAGCACGTAGAATTTTGTCCAATGACCCCAAGCTACCCATCCTTATCGCTCGCGCGTAATTATATTGCTGTCGCGACTGTGCGACGGGCGCCCGCAGTGAGTGTGCGAGCGCGACAGCAACATAATTACGCGCGAGCGATAAGGATGGGTAGCTTTGGGTCATTGGACAAAATTCTACGTGCTCACGGACCAGGCTTTAGTTCTTAAAAATCCTTAAAATCTTTCTTTCTTCACTAGTTCTTAAAAATCGAGGAAGCTCTTGGTGTGGTGATGATCAGTCTGAAGGTGGAAGCGAACTTCACTCGGAATGCTCAATCACAAAGGAACTGGCTATCTTAGGTCCCTTTCTCACGTCAATCCTGTTTTGCAGGATTCAGTAATGCAGAATTCCGTAAAACGACTGTAGTGTGAACACACAAGTTTGTGTTTTTTTAACGGACTTTTTGCTGATATTAAAACACGAAAGCTATTAAACGGGATCCTGCAAAAAGCGGGATATGCCCTATGAGTCCTCTAACCCCTCGCGTGCTCCAAGACGCCTTTCACTTAATAACATCTTGTAGTGACGTATTTCGTTTATGGTCCTTCGAGCCGGATTGGCTTAGCCGTAACTTCAATTTACGATACGATTTTTTTATTCCCCTATGGAATACCGCCCATACAACTATATTGTATTTTCCCAGAACGCAGCGTCGACTCTCCGTGAAGCCGACAAGTGGGCGGCGCTAGCGGCGTGGCTTGAAGACGTTTTGGAAGCAGGAGTGCCGACTGGAAGTAATGAGCTACAGGAGTTAGCTGGGAGAGTGGCAGCCATGACGGCTAGCTTGGAGGTGAGTCTTTTTCACATTTGCGTCCATTGCGTACGATACCGACAAGTGGACGCTTAGCTTTAGGCTGCCTTTTTAAAATCCCATTCCGTTCTGCTTCAGTGGATAGTGTTGCGAGCTAGTTTCATACAATACCGAGAAGCGGAGCGAAGAATTTAAGCGGAGTGGAGATCCAGACTGTAACTCCACGTGCTGATCCGCTAAAACACACCTTTTCTGTTTCCTTAATAAAGAAAAAAATAAAAATAAAAAAAACTCAAGAGAAACTTAACTCAGAACGATAAATTGTGGATTCGTCCCACTTAGAGTAGTCGACTTTTTATGATTTCACACAAAATTAAATGTTTGTGTAATTTTTTTTTTTTTTTTTTTGCGCTCATCTGCAATCAGCAGGATACTCCTCATTCACCATCTGTCACCAAGTATATCGTGGCGCTTCAGTCGTTTAATGTAGCTGATGGTTGCCAACGCAGTAGCCAACTGATTTGGGTGATTTTCCAGTCGCGTTTTATATTTATTCCCTGTCAGCTTTAGCTCCTCCCTAACAGTTCTCATGCTCAGAGCTTCGTGGATTTCAGTGTTGGTAATGAACCATGGTGCATTTGAGATGGTTCTTAGGATGCCATTCTGCAGTCTCTGCACTATGTTTATGTTAGAGTCACTAGCACTTCCCCACAGCTGTGCGCCGTACATCCATATTGGTTTCAGGATCACTTTGTATATCAACAGTTTGTTGTCGATCAACAGTTTGGAGTTACGTGCCATCAGCCAGTAGATATTCCTAAACCGCATATTCAGCTCGTCTCTTTTTGTTTTGATGTGTTTTTTCCAGGTCAGCCTTTTGTCCAGATGCATACCGAGGTATCGAACAGATTCACTCTGTGGCAATACATTGCCTCCCATTTTCACTGGAGCGCAGCTTCCCCTCCTTAATGTGAACGTGACATGCACGGATTTAGTTGTGCTGGCTTTTATTCTCCATTTCTGGATCCATTCGTCGACTTTGTCAAGGCTATTTTGCAAGACGGCGGATGCTGCAATTGGATCCTTGCTGCTTGCTAGGATTGCAGTGTCATCAGCAAATGTAGCCGTTGTTACATCTTGTGTTTCTGGGAGGTCAGCAGTGTAGATAGTATATAATACGGGGCCAAGCACAGATACTTGTGGAACTCCCGCCATTATATCTTTTATAACAGACAGTTCTCCGTCCTCTCTCACCTGGAAAATTCTGTTTGTGAGGTATGACTCCATCAATAGGTAAAAACTATGCGGTAGGTATGTTTTTATTTTGTAGAGGAGGCCTCTATGCCACACTTTATCAAAGGCTGCCTGGATATCCAAGAATACAGCGGAGCAGTATTCCTTTTTTTCGAAGGACTGTCTTATTCTATCACACACCCGATGCACCTGTTCTACCGTAGAGTGCTGCTGTCTAAAACCAAACTGGTGTTGAGGTATTGTTAGGTTTTCATTGAGTATGGGTGATATTCTGCTCAGGAGGATCCTCTCAAACACTTTAGACAGCACAGGCAAGAGGCTTATGGGTCTGTACGACGAGGGGTCCTCCGGGGGCTTTCCCGGTTTGTGTATCATTGTTAATGTTTGTGTAATAAAAAATAAATCTTATTTACAAAATTCGCAGTCTCTGTAGCCCTTGACTTACTTTACTTATGGTCCTATGTCCCCTAGATGGGGCAGAGGGCGTCCACAACAGTCCTCCATCGCGTTCGGTCTTGAGCTTCTCGCTTGATCTCGCTCCAGGTCTTGCCGATCTTCTTCGCCTCGTCCGCTACAGTGCGCCGCCAAGTTTGCCTGGGTCGACCACGTTTGCGTTTTCTTTGGGGATTCCAATCCAGAGCCTGCTTAGGGATGTGATCGGGGTCCCTTCGGAGAGTGTGGCCAATCCAGTTCCACTTGCGGCGCTTGATCTGCTGGTCGATCGGAATTTCGTTCCAATAGCTCGACGTTGGAGATTTTCTCGGGCCAGTATATGTCGAGAATTCGTCGAAGGCAGCGGTTGCCCTTAAATGAGACAAAAAGTATGGCAGCGGCACGGGAGGGGTGATTTTGACATAATATTATGACGTAACAGAGCATACAAATCTGAAGTCTTGCTGACATTTGACGTAACCTGATTCAGTTTAGCTCAGCATTATAGCATTAAAGATATCTCAATTTATTACATTTTATTTCTCCCCAGGTGCTAAGCGAAGCCCCGGATTATGAGAGCAAACGTCTGCAGCTGGAAACATTATACAACAGGCTGGAGGCAGCTATAACCCCGCCTTTTATTGAAGCACTCACACAGATGGACGCTGGTAAGTCTCATAAGAGATATAAAAGCGCTTTTAGAAGCACTAAAAGTCATATAAGAGCTGTTTAGAAGCCCCAGACTACGAAAGCAAGCGACTTACAGCTAGAGACTATACAACAGGCTGGAGGCAGCCATAACCACAGAATAAGTAATAGTACAGGTACAGAAGGATTACTCCGCAAGACGATTTAAATAAATGCGAGTCTTGCTACGACGCGATACAGTGGAATTCAGCTCGCACAGCACTACGTACCTACAATTTTATTCACCTACAAGTTTTGTCTCTTTCTATCGCGTGCCTCTGCTTCTTCTTACGCTGCTAGGGTTGCTATGCTGTCTAGTGAAAAAATAGAATTAATCTACTTAGGTATTTGTAATGAGGTACGTATGTAGGTAAGTATTAGTGTTATTTTACCTTTGTAAAAATAACATTTTAAATATACCTACTTAGGATAATAAAGTACTTATTTTAATACAATGTCTTCATTCATACCTATTTTAACATAAGACAAATAAATTAAACATACCTACTATCACAGAAGAAAGAATGACAAATCATACCTACCTACTTACTACGCAAACACGAAACGGCTACATCCTAGAACGAGAGGCATCACCCGAAAATCATATTTGTATTTGGCTTTGCACAAACTTAATCTAATGTTACTCGCTGTACTTTGGCAACAATTTATTTTTTACTGAATATTGTTGGGGTACCTATGCATTATGGTAAAAGAACTAGCTTGTCGTAATTTGGTGTATCGATGTTACTCTTCAGTTTCATTTACCTACACGGAAAGGTAATAGTTAATATTTTAACGATAAAATTCTTAAAACATCATAAATTGTATTCAAAAGAAATTATTTATTAAAGGCAAAACATCAAGTCCCGACGGGCGCGCGCGTGACACTCGACTGATATAATACCCGCCGGCGGGGCGCTTCGCTGTAGGTAATTATCCGATGTACCGCGCGGAGTGAGCTAGGCCTGCCATAACCCCGCCTTTCATAGAGGCACTCACACAAATGGACGCTGGTAAGTCTTATAAAAGTCATAAAAGGGTTTTAGATGCCCCAGAAGTTATACATATAAGAGTTTTTAAAAGAGCCAGACTACGAGAGCAAGCGACTACAACTAGAGACACTATACAATAGGCTGGAAGCAGCAATAACCCCGCCTTTCATAGAGGCACTTACACAAATGGATGCCGGTAAAGTCTTATAACAGTCAGGGTTTTTAGAAGCACCAGAAATCGTAATAGGGTTTTTAGAAGTACCAGATTACGAAAGCAAGAGTCTGCAGCTTTGAAAGCTGAGCTTTCTTTCAACTGTTAGAAACTCAGGCTGAGTTGCACGACCTTATTTAAACCGTTACAATAACAATAACCGGTGCTTTTTGTATGGAGTTTGAAAGATTTTTGACGTTTGTCAAAGTTAAAGTTAGATGGTGCAACTCGGCCTAAGAACTGTTAATAAAATACTATTTTCTTTACGGCCGTGTAAGTGCGCTCCGACGCACTGCGACGCGCGCCGACAATGGGCATCGTACCTTATAACAGTCATATATTTTACCTGACTATGAACATGTTGTGTAAACGTAGACATTTTTAACCTGGCTATCGAGGGGATAAGTCATTTCTGATGAGTGGCTATCATGGCTAAGAAGTGGCTATGTTAATTCTGTTGAGTAGCTTTCATAACTGGCTAGTGGCTATCATTACCGACGAGTGTCTATTGAGTGGCTATAACATTTCTGACGAGTGGCTATCATTGCTGACTAGTGGCTATGGTTACTAGAGAGTGTGTAATTACAGAAAATTAAAAAAAACATCGATCTACTCACGGACCGCACCGCCGTCTGCGTGTCCCTTCTAACCTGGCTATCTAGTGGCTATGTTATTTGTGAAAAATAAAAATATCGGAAAATGCATCCAACAAATCACTATTATTGCTGAATAGTGGCTGTGATAAAAAATATGTACTACTCTACTATTTACAGAAAATGCCTCACACTAGGTGGATCGACGATCTGGTGAAGGTCGCGGGAGGTGCCTGGATGCGACCGGTCTTTGTGGAAATCCTTGTGGGAGGCCTTTGTCCAGTAGTGGACCGACTTCTGTCCCTGGCCACACGAATCCAGTTCACTCCAGCCTGCTGCAGAACATTGATGGACTTTTTATAGATTTTTTTGGCTTAGTCATCAAAATGACAACTTCTCAAAATGACAACCGGGACGCAAAATGTCCACAAATAATCAAAATATCCGAAATAGACAATATTATTATAAGAAGTTGTCTTTTAGTGAAGTTGACATTTTAAGAAGTTGTAATTTCGAGAAGTGTACATTTTGCATCCCGGTTGTCATTTTGAGAAGTTGTCATTTTGATGACTAAGCCAAAAAAATCTATAAAAAGTCCATCAATGTTCTGCAGCAGGCTGGAGTGAACTGGATGCGTGTGGCCAGGGACAGAAGTCGGTGTAGGGTTGAAGAGGAGGCCTATGTTCGAAGGCGAACCCAAAAGCTGCTATAAATAGATAAGATAGAATGACTAAGCCATTTTTTTCTCCGTCTACCCGCAGACCGCACCTCCGTCTACGTGTCCCTTCTAACTGGCATGTCCCGCGGCGCCCCGGCTCGGCGCTGCTGGCGGAGAGCGGCGGCGGCGCGGCTGGTGGCGGGCTGGCGGCGGCTCGAGGCACACAGCTCACCGGCGCTCACACATTTGCTGGCCGCAGACGCTAACAAGCAGGCGAGTGTAGTCTGGTCGCCGAGCACGTAGAATTTTGTCCATTGACCCCAAGCTACCCATCCTTATCCCTCGCGCGTAATTATATTGCTGTCGCGACTGTGCGACGGGCGCCCGCAGTGAGTGTGCGAGCGCAACAGCAACATAATTACGCGCGAGCGCTATGGATGGGTAGCTTGGGGTCATTGGACAAAATTCTACGTGCTTGGAGACCGGGCTTTAGCCCTATAGAGTAGGTTAATAGTAGTAGTAAGAAACTCGTTTCTCTTTATCTCTCTTTGTCTCTTTCTCTAGTAGATACCACAGACAGGCGAGTGGTCACAGAGTGGCCACACCTTATAGACAGTGTCTTAGGTACTCTTATAGACACATAAGTAGTAAGACACTCATCTCTATCTCTCTCTCTCTTTCGTTCTCTCTTTCTCTCTCTCTCTCTTTCTCTCCCTCTCTCTCACCACAGGCAGGCGGGTGGCCTTATAGAGTACTTTAGAGACACTTCTATTAGTTGAATGCACACAGCTCGCTGGCGCTGACACATTTGCTGGCCGTGGACGCTAACAAGCAGGCGAGTAACTATTGTCATTGCTGTGGAGTGGCTGTCATGCCCCAGCCATGAAAGCCACTCTACAGCAAGTGTGCAAATAAGAGGCTACAAATAAGCGCTGGTAAGGCAAATTGATTATGAGATATTAAGGCTCCATAAGAGCAAAAGTAAAGTTTTTTAATGGGTCTTTTTTAATATTTAACTATTTGTTTGTTGACTAGTCCATGCATGTAGAATAGTCCATGCAAATTAATGAATTTTGTCTTTGACTTTGACACACCTGACAAGTGACAGTAACATTGATGGCGAGTGGCTGTGTCTAGCTGACGGGTGGCTACTGACGAGTGGCAATCTTTGCTGAGGAGTGGCTATGTCGTTGCTGACCTGTGACTTAAGGTTACTGACGAACATTTTAACATTTCACTGCTGACAAGTAATACCTACCGATAAAATTAGTAAAAACTAAAGATTTCCTTAACTTCAGTAATTTTTTTAGTATTTAATTATGTGAGTGATTTAATAGGCTATTTAAAAAAAAAAACTTAGTCCATCAAACAAAATAAAAATATTAGACACGTATTTTTTTATTAATCATTCAAACAAGTTATGATGCGTTGAAGTTCCGCGTGACGTCACAAAGTGCTTCACTAGCATTCTTTGACGTCACAGGTCTTTTCTTTTGCCCTTTCAATCTTCATTGGTTTGAAAAAGTGAAAATACTAACTATCGAGTATTTTTTGATAAGTTACCTGACGGACTAATTCAAACTCTTGCTTTTTTACCCAGGAAACATCCCTAAACCCACTGCATCTCTTCAATATCACTAAAGCCCGGTCCGTGAGCACGTAGAATTTTGTCCAATGACCCCTAGCTACCCATCCTTATCGCTCGCGCGTAATTATATTGCTGTATATTGCTGTCGCGACTGTGCGACTGGCACCCGCAGTGAGTGTGCGAGCGCGATAGCAACATAATTACGCGCGAGCGATAAGGATGTGTAGCTTGGGGTCATTGGACAAAATTCTACGTGCTCACGGACCAGACTATACATAGTATAAAACAAAGTCGCTTTCCGCCTATGTATGCTTAGATATTTAAAACTACGCAACGTTTTTGATACGGTTTTTTTAAATAGATAGAGTAAGTATAAAATGTCTGTTACATTTCCGAGGAAGATTTTTTACACTTAATTCTATTCTTATTCCCACTGTATAAGGTATAATTTCCTATGTATTCTACAGGTGGAATGGCTAACCAACGTACTGAAAGCTGACACGCCTTTGGGGGAACTAATACGCTTGTACACTGACCTGCTGCTGTCACTCGAACCACCTCCGACTAAAGTGAGTAATTTGAAAGTTATTCCCTTGGGGTAAAGTCGAAATTCAAAATAGCTTTTTCAAAGTTATGTTTACCTTGCCACCATATTTTGAACATCAGTTCCTTGTGATAAGGTCGAGATTAAAACTATAAATGTATTACATTTTTTTTAACTAAACTGTGTTTTATGAAGAACAAAACATTTTCTTTCTTCTTAATCTGCTGTTGTTTCTAGAACCGCCTTTCACTTTCACTAAAGTACGTTATGTTAAAATGTTTGCCACCAATTTGTACCTTATTCCCTAAGCTTAAGGTCGAAAATCAATTAATACCGGCTCCTGGTTTAAAACCGGAAAAAATCGATACTTCTTAATTTGAATTCTTTAGAAAAAAATCTGCCACAGTTGGGTGATGTTTACTTTGCCACCATAATTCAAACTTTAAACCATAAACATAAGGTCGAAAATCAATTAATCTTTTTAACACAATCATGAAAAGTCTGTATGACGTGGACATTTATTTATATACCTTCAGGTGGCCTCAGCGAGCTTCAAACTGTGCTCGACCCCGGAAGAAGGAATCAATCTGCTGACCGACTTGAGGAGGGACATAGATGAGTTCATCACCTTCATCAGGAATGTCATTGACGCGCCGAGGCCGAATAAAGGTGAATCATCATCATCCCGAACACTAAAGGTTTCGGCAGACCAAACGCGGGGCAGTAGCAGCGCAGTTTGAATGCGGGCCCGCGCAAGTTGTAATACAAGAAACTCTTTGAAGTGTGTCACACCAGAAGCGGCGCGAGCGTTGACCCGCGCTGTTGTATTAGGGGGCGTCCATTCAATGGCTATTTTTCAACCTCCCCGCCCCCCTTGGTGAGATTTCATGAGATTTTGCTCAACCCCCTCCCCGTCCCCCTAATCTCACGTGATATTTCTCAAAATGCGTAATTGAAATGTAAATGAGTTAATCTATGTTTTGATTAGTTAGTATTTAGTATATTACATTTCTACATGTAAAAAACTTTTCGTAACGAATCATAATGAGCTCGCAATGAGGGCTATCGTTTTTATACTTAACAGTTGGCACCCCTGGCGATTGACAGGACCTTACTCTACAGTGGCGCCATCTTGATGAGTGCAAATGCGATAGTCCTCCTACCACTTTAGCGCTCACCAGTTGGAGCCACTGTCTTCGCTACTAGCAAGTGACAGGACCTTACTCTACAGTGGCGCTAACTGGTGAGCGCTAAAACGATAGCCCTCATTGAGTGTTAAATCTTTTCAGTTTTGTTGTAATGTAAAACTTTTATATTTCTATTTTAATATTACACTGATTCTTGCTCAAAAATTTTTACGTGATATTTGTCGAGACCCCCCCTCTCCCCCACGTGAGATTTAGTGAGATTTTTTTAAACGTCTCACGTAATTAATGGACGCCCCCTTACTATGAAGCGGGTTTCGAATATTGAATTTTTTGGCTGTAAAGTTTCAACAAAATCCGTTCAGTACTTTTTGCGTGAAAGAGTAACAAACATCCAGACATCCAAACTTTCGCGTTTGTAATATTAGTAGGACTAAATAAAGATCTTCTTTCTTTATTCTTCTAGAAATACTCCTACCAGCGACTCTCAGGGAATTCGGACGCGCTGCGTACGCGCCTTTGAGGGAATTGCTACCTTCTTACACAGAGCTACAAGGGCGAATGTTGCTTGAGAAACTGTCTGACCCTCAGCTGCAGCAGGTAAGGGAAATTGGACCTTATGTATAGCTGTGTAAGGTTCAGAATAGGTTGTTCTGTATACCAGATTTAGGATGTTACTGGTAAGCGATTTTCACCTTTATGAAAAGTTGTTTTAAGGCACAGATTAGGTTATGAAATAGGTTATAGGAACTAAAGGAACTACTGCCTTCTGTATGAGCTACAAGGGCGAAATTTGTTAGAGAAACAGTCAGACCGTTCAGTTGCAGCAGTTAAGCAGACTTCAACCTTATGTCTCTCATGTTAAGATTGATTATAGTTTGTTCAGTATAGACTTAGCATATTACTGTTACGCGATTATCACCCTTATTTCAGCCACAGGACGTCCACTGCTGAACATAGGCGTCCCCCAATGATTTCCACATCGCCCGGTTGGTAGCGGCCTGCCAACTGTGAGACGTAGGACAAGGTGGACCGACGACCTCATACAGGTAGCGGGAAGGCGCTGGATGCAAGAACTACTCTATCTAAACCCCAATCATTCTATTCCAGGAGGACCTTCTAGAACAGTCCAGAGCGTTGCTGTCAATCGCTGAACGCTGCGACGACTGGCTGGCCACAGCGTATAGCAAGGCGAAGAAGATCGCTGGCATCGCTGTATACCCTTACTACTTGCCTGCTGTTGATGTGAGTTGGAATAAATAACAATTTTTCAGCATTTTTTTTATCTTATGTCAAAAAAGTCAGCTGTCGTGACAAGTCAAAAAAGTCAGCTGTCGTGACAAGTCAATCTGCCAGCGGTCGTGACAAGTCAATCGTCAGCGGCCGTTACAAGTCAATCTGTTAGTGACCGTGACGAATCAATCGTCATCCGCCGTGACAATTCAATCGTCAGCCGCCGTGACAAGTCAATCTGTCAACGGCCGTGACAAGTGAATCTGTTAGTGACCGTGACAAGTCAATCTGTCAGCGGCCGTGACAAGTCAATCGTCAGCGGCCGTGACAAGTCAATCTGTCAGCGGCCGTGACAATTCAATCGTCAGAGGCCTTGACAAGTGAATCTGTTAGTGACCGTGACAATTCAATCATCAGCCGCCGTGACAATTCAATCGTCAGCCGCCGTGACAAGTCAATCTGTCAAAGGCCGTGACAAGTAAATCTGTTAGTGACCGTGACAAGTCAATCGTCAGCCGCCGTGACAAGTCAATCTGCCAGCGGCCGTGAGACTTCAGGTGTGCTTTAGATTTGTAAAGCCCAGTCTGTGAGCACGTAGAATTTCGTCCAATGACCCCAAGCTACCCATCCTTATCGCTCGCGCGTAATTATATTGCTGTCGCGACTGTGCGACGGGCGGCCGCAGTGAGTGTGCGAGCATTAAACAAAATTCTACGTGCTCATAGACCTGACTATAGTCTAATGCCCGTTTTCACCATCAATCCCTATTTTTTAAGTGACCCCTATGAAAACAAAATACCTGTTATTTGTTACCATAGGGGTCACTTAAAAATTAGGGATGCGTTTCCACCAGATACCGTTATCTGGCCTCGGTAAATGAATCGATTCTATTGGTTTCTTACAAACTGTGCACGACGGACGGCCTCCGAATAGAAAACGTAGAATAGCTGTAAATAATTGTTTCGTTTTGTTTCATAGTTGTTTCATTTTTATTTCGTTTTATAAAGTTTGTATAGTTTAAATGTCGATAACTTCGTAATACAGTCCACTTTCTCTTTGTTGGTTCAATTAGTAATGTGTCGAGTCCTTAATTACTGATTAATAGGCGTATGTGGGACGTTGGAGATGTATAAATCATAGTTTATTTTAGAAAACCATAGAAATGTATAATTTGATAGCCCTTTGTTTTATGTATATCGATTAAACCTGTAATTTCGCATAGTTATGTATGTCGAGTCGTATTTATAGTATGTATATTAGATAGATAATTATGTGTAGATCTTTATAGTTATTTACTTTTAATTGGTGATAATCTTAATTAGCCATAAAGGCAATTAATGTAAAATCGTGTGGCCAAATGAGCCCTATTTCGTGTACAAATTCTTAATTTGTAATTAACCCTGTACCTGTGTACCTTTATTTACCTGTCTAATGATAAGGGATAGTTTACCTGAAAATAAATAACATAGATTCCAAAGAATAGTGGAAGAGCTAATTATAATCCGATAAGAATTAGGTCAAGGTCATAGTTAAAAAATAGGTCACCGAATAGATAAAAAACAGGCTCTCTATACGGTATTGCCGCCCAGGGGGGGTCTAAATTAGAAAGAGAGGGCAATAAATTTGCTGTTTCATTAGAGCGAGAGGCAACGAGGTTTTCTCACTCTAATGAAAGTAAATAAATATCGGGGTGCCATCCGGACCCAGTCAGTTCCGCGTTTTCTCCTCAACAAGCTACAACACCAAGCTCTCGCCACTGCTCCGAGGAACCGGTCACAGTCTCAACCACAACCGAGTTATTATTTCTGCGCTCCCCGCCCCCTTCGTCTCGCTCTCCCGCTCGCGCTGCACCCCGCATCGCGCCGTGTCGGCGTACGGTATCCAGGGTCCGCACAGGGTTGCTACCCCATACCGTCCGGCACACAAACACATCTCTCGCATCCGCAACCGCGCACATCTAATCTCAAACGCAGACTAAACCTCGCTTTAGATATAACTTTTTTAGTGAGTTATGATTTTTTTCTTCCAGAACTTCTTCACAGCTCTCTCCAACCTGATATCTTCACACAGTCGCACCATCGAGACCAGTTTCTTGGAATCGGCGGGCCGAGGGCGGGGATCCGGCGTGCTTTGCGCGGCTTTTCCGGCGGCGTTAGCGTTGGAGGCCGCCGCCGCCGCCGCTTTGAGTGCCGCCGCCGCCGGACACGCTAGAGAGAGTAAGGATGAAGGTAAGTATTGTGGTGACATCTATACTAATATTATAAAGCTGAAGAGTTTGTTTGTTTACTTGAACGCGCTAATCTCCGGTACTACTGGTCTGATTTGAAAAATTCTTTCAGTGTTAGATAGCCCATTTATCGAGGAAGGCTATAGGCTATACAACATCACGCTACGATCAATAGGAGCAGAGCAATAATGAAAAATGTTGCGAAAACGGGTTTTCACGCGTACGAAGTCGCGGGCACAGCTAGTCTATCATATAACTACAAACTAGTGACAGTCAATCACCAACAGATGGCGTTGATCCTACCTTACTATGGCACACGGCTCTGCGCGTACAATCCTGAATCGCGGTATCAAAGTTTTTTTCCCTGCCTAGTATAAATAGAAAAACCTTCCTTTCTTAATGTGGATGATTCTTGAATCACATTGGTGACCCCGATGCTGTGATTGGAACACAACCTACCCACAGTGTTAAAAAGGTAACCCAAGCGACTAACCGCCCGTATCCACAAACATTACTATGAGGTCTCACAGTGTGCGTGGACGTACAGGGTGACATACGAACCAATCGCAAAGCTCTATTCAACGCTGTGCGTTCGATTTGCTGTTTCACTTAAGCAAGCATCGTTTGTGAATACGGGCGTAGCTTACGTCCTAAAGCATCTGATGAACAATCTGCTAGATGGACAGACGACCAGGTTAGGTAACCACGTCCTGAATCTGTCTCTCTCTTTCTCGATGGATAAAACTCCCTAAGTGAATCAAAATAGTTTCCTCTCACCTAAAGACCTACTTGATGGATAGACGACCTAATCACAAACCCGGTAGAGTTAACTGCGCACTGGCAGCCGTGACGTCACATCGAAAGCAGTTTCCTAGAGTCGGCGTGCTATGCGCGGTTTTTCCGGCGGCGTTAGCGTTGGAGGCCGCCGCCGCCGCCGCTTTAAGCGCCGCCGCCGCCGGACACGCTAGAGAGAGTAAGGATGAAGGTAAGTATTGGAACGAACTAGTGACAGTCAATCACCAACAGATGGCGTTGATCCTACCTTACTATGGCACACGCCTCCGCGCGTACAATCCTGCATCGCGGTATCAAAGTTTTTTTCCCTGCCAAGTATAAATAGAAAAACCTTCCTTCCTAAATATGGATGATCCTTAATCCCACATTGGTGACCCCAAAGTAATTAGAACGCAACCTACCTACAGTGTTAAAGGTAACCCAAGCGACGAAGCGAGTCCTAAAGTATCTGGTGAATAATCTGCTTGATGGACAGACGACCAAATTAGGTTACCTTATCTATGTCTCTTTCTCGATGGATAAAACTCCCTAAGTGAATCAAAATAGTTTCCTCTCACCTAAAGACCTGCTTGATGGATGGACGACCTAATCACAAACCCGGTAGAGTTAACTGCGCTCTGGCAGCCGTGACGTCACATCGAGACCAGCCCCCCTAGACAAAACGCACTTTTTGATCGAATCGAAAATCGAATCCGTCAAAACTCCATACAAAAAAGGGGCTTTTCGACCACTTTTCGACTGGTTTGCGATTATAATTTGCACTTTGTCTAGACCCACAGCTTCCTAGAGTCAGCGTGCTATGCGTGGCGTTTCCGGCGGCGCTGGCTTTGGCACTGGCGTTGACACACTAGAGAGAGTAAGGATGAAGGTAAGTACTGTGGCGACATCTATCGACGCGCCACACAAACTAGTGGCAGTCAATCACCAACAGATGGCGTTGATCGTACCTTACTATGTCACAGTCACCGCGCGTACAATCCTGAATCGCGGTATCAAAGTTTTTTGCCCTGCTTAGTATAAATAGAAAAACCTTCTTTCCTTAATGTGGATGATTCTTGAATCCCACATTGGTGACCCCGATGCTGTGATTGGAACACAACCTACCCACAGTGTTAAAAAGGTATCTGGTGAATAATCTGCTTGATGGACAGACGACCAGGTTAGGTAACCACGTCCTGAATCTGTCTCTCTCTTTCTCGATGGATGAAACAGCTAAGTGAATTCAATATGTTATCTCTCACCTAAAATCCTACTTGATGGATGGACGACCTAATCACAAACCCGGTAGAGTTAACTGCGCACTGGTAGCCGGTGACGTCACATCAAGTCCAGCTTTCTAGAGTCGGCGGGCCGAGGGCGTGGATCCGGCGTGCTATGCGCGGCTTTTCCGGCGGCGTTAGCGTTGGAGGCCGCCGCCGCCGCCGCTTTGAGTGCTGCCGCCGCCGGACACGCTAGAGAGAGCAAGGATGAAGGTAAGTCATTCGTCCTTCGAGCAAGTGTTGTTAACGTAGCATAGGCGAAAGAGCGTTTCCGGCGGCGTTGGCCTTGGAGGAACATACTAGGGGAGTACAAGGATGAAGGAGGTTTAGGTCGTCCATTCATCAGGCAGGTTTTGTGAATACTTAATTGCGATTACGATTGGTATTCTATAGTATAGAGATTAGATATTCTAAATTCCCATTTGTAAGGTTTTCTGGGGCGGGCACTAGACTCCCTGTATAGGGTGACAAGGATACTCGACCTACTCCTTGAAGGGGTTTTGAACTTAATTTGTTACTAATGACATCTAGTATAACCTCTTTCAAGCAATAAGTAGGTACCACATTAGAAGATTCTCACATTTCAGTCAAAACCTTCTGTACAATAAATGATACCGCGAAGTTAAACGAAACAGTGCCATCTCTATGCCAAATCCGGAACTAATTCTAGCACCTTCAACTAATTTTAACACCTTCATTTCAGAACCATCGGAGCCCCATATACTCGAAGACCTGCCAGCTCTACTACTAGACAGCGGTCCCCGCGCGAAACTGTCTTCGTTGAGGGCGGAGGCCTATCCCTCCTTGGCCGCGCTCCGCAGGACCAAGGACCAGCTGCGCGCGCTCGCGAGGGCCGTGCTGAGGAGGCCGGTGGAGGCGCAGCTTGGTAAGTAATCCCAGGCTCGAATCCCAATGAGGGCTATCGTTTTTATACTTAACAGTTGGCACCCCTGGCGATTGACAGGACCTTACTCTACAGTGGCGCCATCTTGATGAGTGCAAATGCGATAGTCCTCCTACCACTTTAGCGCTCACCAGTTGGCGCCACTGTCTTCGCTACTAGCAAGTGACAGGACCTTACTCTACAGTGGCGCTAACTGGTGAGCGCTAAAACGATAGCCCTCATTGGAGCAAGATTTGAGAGGACACATACGCCCGTATTCACAAACGATGCTTGCTTAAGTGAAGCTACAAATCGAACGCACAGCGTTGAATGGAGCTCTGTGTACGGTTCGTGTGTCACACTGTGCGTCCACGCGCACTGGGAGATCTCATAGTATTGTTTGTGAATACGGGCGATAGAGTCACAGCTTGGTATGAGAGTGGCGACACCTAACTCGCCACTACAAAGTAGTTACAGGAATCAGTCAACAGATGGCGCTGATGCAAGCTTACTATGGCGCACGCGGCCGCGTACTAACCTGCATCGCGGTGACGGAGTTTTTTGCCCTGACTAATAGAAATAGAAAATCGAGATGGTAATTAATTAATTTATTAAGAAGAAGCAAGCAAGAGGAGGGAAATCTAGACACTAGACTTGATGACACTTGGTAAGTAATCCCAGGTTCGAATCCCAATGAGGGTTTTCGCGAATGAAAAATCCGCCAGATGGCAATACGTAGACGCGTGGTCCAAATGCTGCATGATTGGTTATTTTTGACATGACATTGAAAGATATGTCAAAATCCACCAATCATGCAGCAGTCAGACTCCACATCCACGTCCCGCCATCTAGCGGATCTTTCATTCGCGAAAACCCTCATTGGAGCAAGATTTGAAAGGACACATAGAGTCACAGCTTGGTATTAGAGTGGCGACACCTATCGACCAACTACAAAGTAGTTACAGGAATCAGTCAACAGATGGCGCTGATGCAGGCTTACTATAATTATATTGATGTGATAAATTATTATTAGATGACATTTGCAATTATGTATGTAATCGTTATTGAATTATGCTTGGTGAATCTTTGACATCGACAATTTTTGAATTTTTGACATTGAGTATCTACTATTGACATTTATATTGACATCTTACATTGATAATATTGGAATTTGTTGAAATGTTTAATAATTAATTAATTTAATATTTGCATGTCAGAAATGACTAATTGTGAGACCTAACCATTAACTGTATCCATCTCCTGTACCACATTTATAGCAAATAAATGATGATTCTGATTCTGATTCTGATTCTATGGCGCACGCGGCCGCGCGTACTAACCTGCATCGCGGTGACAGAGATTTTTGCCCTGATTAGTATAAATAGAAAAACTAGATGATAAATACTGAGGTGTGTGAGAGTGCTCGCTACTACAAAGTAGTTACAGGAATCAGTCAACAGATGGCGCTGATGCAAGCTCACTATGGCGCATGCGGCCGCGCGTACTAACCTGCATCGCAGTGACAGAATTTTATGCATTTGGAGTCGTTTATCTTTAGTCAAAAAGTTTTAGTTACATAGTTAAATAAAATTCAAATGTTTCACATTACCAAACCAACATCTTTTGCCACCAACTTTAAATTATTTCCCAATAAAGTTTGACACAATACTTTTTCTATCAACAGACAAAATACCCCAGCTTCCCGTTTGGAATAACAATGACGCGCTGTCCACCGATCTGCCCGACTTCGCCCTTTCTCCCCAGGAATACATTACTGAGGTAAGTGCTGGTTTTTCACTCTCTCTCCCTATATCTTATTACTAGCGGCCGCCCGCGACTTCGTACGCGTAAATCCCGTTTTACCCCCTTAGGGGTGGAGTTTCGTAAAATCCTTTCTTAGCGGATGCCTACGTCATAACATCTACCTGCATGCCAAATTTCAGCCCGATCCGTCCAGTGGTTTGGGCTGTGCGTTGATAGATCACTATGTCAATCAGTCACCTTTGACTTATATAATTTTAGACAGATTGTACAGCGCCCCTAGCGGATACTTTCAAGAACTGAAATCTTCATAGAATTTTTGACGAACTCGCTAGCGATGACATTCAATGCAAACTCGCACAGACGAAAGTTTCACTGGACTAGGTGTAGGTAAATAATAATATTTACTCGAATTTTTCTTATTTTACAGATTGGCCAGTACCTAATGACGTTACCGCAGCATCTAGAAATGCATTTATCGGAGAAACAAGCCCCCTGGCAGTTTTTATCTGAGGTAAGAATATTTATTATTAAGTTTACATAAGTAACCCATCTATCGATCTTAAAGGTTAGTTAAACTTTTGTTTAGTCACCTGTCATCCGCTTTAAGAACGAAGCACACTTAACAACCCGGAAACGGATCGTAACCGTATCAACTCGAGGCGGTCAGTATTCTTTGTATGAAACTCCATATTGCAACGCACACATATCCGCACCGTAATGTAAACGCCTCGCCTCGCAATGAGGGCTATCGTTTTAGCGCTCACCAGTTAGCGCCACTGTAGAGTAAGGTCCTGTCACTTGCTAGTCGCGAAGACAGTGGCACCAACTGGTGAGCGCTAAAGTGGTAGGAGGACTATCGCATTTGCACTCATCAAGATGGCGCCACTGTAGAGTAAGGTCCTGTCAATCGCCAGGGGTGCCAACTGTTAAGTATAAAAACGATAGCCCTCATTGACAGCGCGCGAATGGCTAAACGGTGTTGATGCCTTTCCGGGTTGATAAATTTGCTATGACCTTTACACTAGAAGGATGTCGAACCTTAACTTCGAACTCCTCCTAGAATTTCGTGTCGACAACATACCTACAATGTTTGTTGTTCCTCCTATGTTCTTCTGATTAATTTCGTTGCGGGTCCCATGACAGTTTAACTTTCCCCCGGGACAAACTTGGCCTTCACTGGTTGGGTTATTGGCTGTCAAGCTGTAGATCCTGGCTGCACAGGAGTTGCAGCGGTGGGAAAGAGAGAGAATAGTCCCGTTCGCGCGCTGTCGACCGCGAGACGAGCCGTTTACGTTACGGTGCGGATACGTGTGCGTTGCAGTATGGAGTTTCATACAATGAATACTGACCGCCTCGAGTTGATACGGTTACGATCCCTTTCAGGGTTGAGGTGTCTTACGTCCTTTAGAAATTTTAGAATCCTATATTTTATTTCTTACGAACATAGGTGTTTTAATAATATTTTTTTTACAGGTTTGCACACACACATGTGAAGTGTATGCTGAGAAGATACTGAACATTCGCAACATGGACGCTTTGGGAACCAAGAGGTGTCTCACTGATATTGGTACGTATAAATATACAGGGTGGAATCTTGGAATGCCAGTTGAAGCGAAAGTACTCTTAATACTGTAGATAGAAAATTTTACTCAAAGAAAACATTCCTTTATTTTTGAAAAGAAAGAGAACTGCATTCAAAGATTTTCCGAAAATCCACGACCATACCATAATAATTTAATATTTCATGGCTTTCCTTTCGAGTATAGATATTTCGCGAATAGAATATAAATCATTTCTTTGCGTTAAGGAGATTTCATCCTTATTAACTCTAATGATCCATGCAATAAAAATACAGGGTGTAAAATTCTTAACAGAATTTAGTCGGTTCGATATGGTATTTATTTTTATATGAAGTTTTTATTTTTATTCCAGCTTACCTCTCAAGCGTGGTGGAAGACCTCGGAAGCAGCATCACACCAGCTCTGAAGAATTTGGAGAAATCCCTAAGGGCAGCAGCTCCGAGCCAGGCCGAATAAATAAGAATAATAATAAATTATTAATAAAAAACATACTTATTATTTAAGTGAATAATTATTTTGACTTAATGAAAATTGATAAGTTTAATTAGTAATTTTGCCTGCCAAAAGGTGGAAGATGGAGATACTAATAACTGTTAAAAAAAATAAAACCGACTTCAAATGCGTGAACACAAAAAAAACTGAAAATTAAAAATATTGCGTATAAAAAAGTTCATCCCCAATTTTCCACCCTTGGGGGTGAAATATTTTCTTCAAATTCGCATGAAACCACCCTTTTGATAATACCTATTCAACAAAAAAACAATCGTTCAAATTGATTTATAATCGGCGGAGATATTGCGTATAAAAAAGTTCATCCCCAATTTTCCACCCTTGGGGGTTGTTTTTTTATTATAAAATTTAAATGGGACCACCCTTGAGGTATTACCTATACGCCGAAAAAAGATTTGTTCAAATCGGTTCGTAATTGGCGGAGTTATCGCGTAACAAACATAGAAAAAAAACATACGGGTCGAATTGAGAACCTCCTCCTTTTTTTGAAGTCGGTTGAAAACACTTGTAATACCCATGTTCGCAAATCAAAATTATTTGATTTAAAAAATATCTTTTATTCATAATATGATTAACCTTAATAATAAGACCTTAGGCCATTATTTATCTATGCTTATACATACAGGGTGACTGGAACTGAACCCGCCATAGCTAATAGGCGTATAGAGGAGGTCATTTGCTAATTATTGAACCTTACTTTCTATGGCTAAAGTTTTATAGTTTAGGAGATATGTCAATTTTTATACTTTTTTCAGATTTTTCCGAAATTTGACCTAAAAACTGCTTCAATTTTTTTTCTCGCGTGATTTCAACAGTTTTTTTTATTTGATATTAATATCGAATATGTCTTTATTCAAATAAAATAAATTTCTGATCCAGATAATGATTGAATAGCTAGTTACGAGCCGCCAAAGTTCAACAAAAGTACAAACCACGATAAAAAATTCTACTTCAAATTCGATTGAAACAAAAATTAAGGGTGATAATGGATTTCCAATAATCTTAAAAATATCTCCAGCTTCTCTTCTTTCCAATGATATATCATGTTCATGTATCACGTTGTAATTGGATATTGAAATTTATCAAAAATTCAAAGTTTATGGAAGAAAATGGAGTAATAATACAAAAATTATCCATACAAAGTTGATTTTGAATTTTTTTTTCTTTATAATGTGATTATTATTTTTAAATTCATTTGAAAAAAAACACGAAAATAGTTATGAAAAGGAGTATAGCAGAAAATATGAGTTGTTTGAAGAAACTTTGTATGGATAATTTTCGTAAATTACTCCATTTTCTTCCATAAACTTTGAATTTTTAATAAATTTCAATATCTAATTACTACGTGTGATATGTCATTGGAAAGGCCCAAAAGATAAGGAGACATGTAAAGTGCCCCATAAGGGCTACCTTTTTCTTTTTTTATTATTTTCTATTGACGTTCATAAGTGCCACTTGTGGTCTAAACTGAATAAATATTTTTGATTTTGATTTTGATTTTTTGAAAGAAGAGAAGGTAGAGATATTTTTAAGATCATTGGCAATCCATTATCACCATTAGTTTTTTCTTAAATCGAAATCGAATTTGAATTTTTTATCGTGGTTTGTACTTTTGTTGAACTTTGGCGGCTCGTAACTAGTTATTGAATCATTATCTAGATCTGAAATTTATTTTATTTGACTAAAGGTTTATTCGATATTAGTATCAAATAAAAAAATCGGTTAAAATCATGTGAGAAAAAAAATTTAAGCAGTTTTTAGGTCAAATTTCGGGATAATCTGAAACAAGTATCGGGGATGCAGAGAGATACCTAAACCTAACACGGACAGGCAACAGGAATTCTATAAATATAATATCACAAAATATACGCAGCATTGGCTGTAACTTACCTAATTTCATCACCCTACTGCACAGATCTGAAATAAGATGGGACGTCATAGTCTTATCTGAGTGTTGGTTGCCCAAAACAGGATCAATACCAGAGCTAGAGGGATACAACTATACCACCACATCAGGACACAAAACTCAAAATGAAGGGGTTGTCATTTATTACCAAGGACAATTACATGTAACATATGAGGAACCTCCGTTATCGGACGCCAATTGCTTAGTATTAAAATTAAACGCAGATACATGCATAGTAGGTATTTATCGACCGCCTAGCTACCAAAATACTTCCAATTTCATAAATTCTATAGACTCCTTATTAAATTCATTATCAAGCTTTAAGAATGTAATACTTTGCGGAGACATTAATATTGACATTATCCCAAATACTACCGATAAACGTTCCTATGAATACCTTAATGTATTAGCGAGCCATGGCATCCTACCTGGTCATACTTTTCCAACGCACAACAAAACTTGTCTGGACCACACAATGGTAAAGACCAACCTTAAAACTACTTGTCTGGTGCTAGAAACCTCAATCACAGACCACGATGCTGTTGCGGTGGGTATCCATCATGGAGTTAGACTAGATTACACAAACAATCAAACAACCCGAATAGACTACCAAGGACTAGACGCTACAATTCAAAACATTAATTTTCAACCGATATTAGACTGTGTTGACGTCGATGATGCTGCTAATCTACTAACTGACCTGCTTAGTTTGGCTATTAAGAAAAATACACGACTTTTCAAAACTTCAAAAAGGAAACGCACTTCGAAACCCTGGATAACGACAGGACTACTGAGATGTATGAAAAATAGAGATAACTTACACAAAAAACTTAAAAAAGACCCTAACAACGAAGTACTCAAAACCACATATAGACGCTACAGAAATTTTTGTAACAGTCTCCTCAAAAAAGTCAAACGAAATTACGAAAAGGAGGAAATAAAAGCTGCGGGAGGAAATAGTAAGAAATTATGGGACTCAATCAAAAAGATCACAGGATCGCATAACAAAAAAGATAAATCCCCGCAACTTTTATCGCCACAAAATCCTCAAGAGAGTATAAATAACATAAACGACTTCTTTGCCAATATTGGTAAAACTCTAGCAGAAAAAGCTGCATCAACGCAATCTTGTTTTCCATTAGACTTAAATATTACCAACTCCCCTTCCTTTTCATTTACTCTTTTGCCAACGGATGAAGAGGAGGTGTCTCAGCTCATAAGTGATATCAAGGACAACTGTGCAACTGGCGTTGATGGCATACCAGGAAAAATAATAAAAAGATGCAAACATATGATAATATCTCCTCTGACTCATATCTGTAATCTTGCCATTTCTACCGGCGTATTTCCAAAAGCTTTTAAGGTTGCCCTCCTGAAACCTATCCATAAGGCTGGAGACGGAGACTGTGTAAATAATTACAGACCTATTTTTATACTCCCATCAATGTCAAAAATCCTGGAAAAAATTATAAACAGGCAACTGAAACGTTTTTTAGAGACCAATAACCTCTTATCAGACCAACAATTCGGCTTTCGACATGGCAAATCGACCGATGACGCGGTGCTTGAATTAACAAATTCTGTAATAAAGGAACTAGACAAAAAAGGTAAATGCCTAACAATATTCCTTGACCTTGCGAAGGCCTTTGACACGGTCTCCGTCCCCAACTTACTAAAAAAGATGGAACGGATTGGGGTCAGAGGTTTGCCGCTGAAGCTACTGGAGGACTACCTTAGTGATAGGAAGCAACAGGTTAAAATAAATAACTGGTTGAGCCAAGTAACCAATGTCAACTTCGGCGTACCCCAGGGCAGCGTCCTCTCACCAACTCTCTTCCTGATCTACATCAATGATCTGACAAACCTTCGAATCACTGGTGGCAGGATCTACTCGTTTGCTGATGATACTGCTCTGTTGTTCAGCGGACGTGACTGGAAGGAGGTGTTCGGTCTCGCCCAGGAGGGATTCAATACGGTTAATAATTGGCTGCGTTATAATGCTTTGACACTCAATGTAGACAAAACAAAATACATACCTTTTGCTCTCAAAGCTAACTACCTTCCACCATCAACACTGGATATTATTTCTCATTCCTGCGGGGCGGGCTCGCGCACTTGTTCATGTCCGATGATCCAAGCCACAGATAACATAAAATACCTCGGTATAATTCTCGATCACTCGCTAAGTTTCAAACAACACATCAAAGCTCTCGTGCCTAGATTAAGAAAACTAATATTTATCTTTAAGAAACTGAGACATGTTGCACACCGCCAGGTCATCGGGATGGTTTTCCACGCACTATGCCAATCGCTTGTACAGTATTGTATTGTCTGCTGGGGAGGTGCAGCAAAAACCCATTTAATAGAGGTGGAAAGGGCGCAACGAGCCATTCTGAAAGTTGCCGCTGGCCTACCCTTCCGCTACCCTACTGCAGACCTCTATAAGGACTGGGGTGTTCTGACTGTACGACAGTCTTTCATCCTGCAAACAGTCCTAAAAATGCACTCCACTCTACAATACCAACCTGATTCCCTGAAGGATAAGCGTAGAATCGGAAAGGTTTGCACACCCCTTCGCTGCCACACCAGTCGCTCCCTTCATCTATTTCATTTCCTTGGTCCATACCTATATAATAAACTCAACACCAAATTAAATATATACCCACTATTGAGATTCCACTGCAAGCAATTAGTCACAGCTTTTTTAAAAACCTTAGAATACGAAGATACTGAAGGGTTACTAACTGTTGCAAATATCTAGCATCCAGTGGTCATTCAACATCATTTTAATTTTAATTTGACCGATCGGAATACATACTTCCCATATTTATACCCGTATTTTGTAATAATTATGTTATTCTGGTTATAAGCGGTAACTCTGAATAGATACGTCAGGATCCGTTCAGTGGTTTTTGCGTGAAAGAGTAACAAACATACATCCATCCGGACAGTGGCGGGGCAAGACCTAAATTTGATGTGGGCAAGACAGATTTCGCGAGGCCTTGTTCTGTGGCGAACTGAAGACGGATTTTATAAAAAAAAAAACGGGTCAACGGTCTATTCATTGACAGTTTCTGATTTCTTGATTCAGTGATTATTTTTAAAGGAATACTTATTGCGCCAAAGAATAATGTTCGTCATTTAAAACCGTGTTGTTGCTTAATTTTGTGTCTGGTTATGGCTGAATTTGTTTGGAAAAAAATATATTTTTTTAACTACATTGTTTAGCTATCAAGAATTTATATTTAATAGTCAATGTTTGCATTTATTGTGATACTAGCTTTCCGCCCGCGGCTTCGCCCGCGTGGAATTTTGTCTGTCACAGAAAAACTTTATCGCGCGCGTCCCTGTTTCAAAAACCGGGATAAAAACTATCCTATGTTCTTTCCCGGGACTCAAACTATCTCTATGCCAAATTTCATCAAAATCGGTTGCGAGGTTTAAGCGGGAAAGCGTAACAGACAGACAGACAGACAGACAGACAGACAGAGTTACTTTCGCATTTATAATATTAGTTGGGATTGTCATCTCCACCTTGTATACATTTTTTCAAAATTTTTGATGCGCGAGGCCCCTTGTTCCGCGAGGCCGTAGGCCGTGGCCCACGTCGCCTACGCCTTACGCCGCCACTGCATCCGGACATCCAAACTTTCGCATTTATAATATTAGTAGGATTTATATTTGCTTGTGGACGAAAATTGGTCTCCTCTCTTGACTCATTATTGTTACTGTCCTTTAGCCTAGTCACGTGGGTGTCTCCCTCTTACGCTCTCCCATAAAGGCGCTCTCTCACACTCAACTCACACACACACACGCACACACACACACACACACACACACACACCTAACACATCACTCTCACCCAACAAACACACATACACTTTAGCTTAACTCTGGAAATTGTTTACTTATAGACTAGTATTATAAAATTACCTTCCTACTTTTAGTGTAACAATGATATAAGTAGTATCCACTACAGGCCACAAATGTAATTATGCCGTGTGTGAGTCCCTGGTGACCTGTAATACAGGCTCTTTCAGAACCTACTTCAGGCACCAGTCTTCACAATACGGGTATATGATATGCCAGGCCAAAGCACCGATTAGCACACTACGGGACTATTCCCACCTCTCGTTCCCACCACTGCAACTCCTGTGTAGCCAGGATCTACAGCTTGACCGCCACAAAAACCCAACCAATGAAGGCCAAGTTTGTCCCGGGGGAAAGTTAAACTGTCATTGGACCCGCAACGAAATTAATCAGAAGAACATAGGAGGAGTTCGAAATTAAGGTTCGACTTCCCTCCATTGCAAAGCGGATGACAGGTGACAAACAAAGGTTTAAAACCTTTAAGAAAAGATTATGCACCACGGACAATAAATTAAATTAAGGGGGCCTATCTTATGAGCAATTAGCAACTACCTGCCAATAATATTTTTCACAAAATCGCTTAAAAGCACGGAAATTTTTCCTTGTCGCGACAAGATCGGTGTAATAAATTGCGGAAACAGATGTATGTTGTATTGAATTAAGCATTATATCACGTTCATGTTTCCAAAGATCACACTCCCACAAGATATGATGGGCAGACTGCTCATGACTGACATCATCAGTGGAACACTCGCAAAAAGGAGACGGAACTAGTTTGAATTCGTGAAGTTTATGTTTAAAGTTGCCATGTCCCGTGAGGAACTGCGACGAGCAATGGTCGATTTCTAACCATCGCCTAGTTAGACGTTCGCGTACATTCGGGAAGAATTTATATAAGTGACGTCCTTTGACTGACGTATCCCATCTTTTTTGCCATTCATTAAGTAAATCTTCTTCAAAGACTTCTCGGGAATCAAATAATCGACTTATTTTAGAACGATCGCGGCTATTTAAGAAATCGGAGGTTATATTTTCCCTTGATGCGAAGTACATAGCCGCACGCTTTTGTACCTCTAAGTCGACCGGCAGTACACCAGCCAGGACTGGCAGAGCCTCCGTGCTCACAGTTCTGTAAGCTTTGCAAAGAAAAATCAATGCAAGGCGTTGACTTTGGAGTAGTTTCCGTCGAGCGGCTCCTATAGTAGCTCTGTCAGCCCAAACTGGTGCACCATAGCAAATGGAGCTTAAATAAGTGGCCGAATATATTACTCGGAGGATTTTAAACGTTAGACCCCACGTCGAGGTTGAAATGTGACTTAAGGCATAAAAATTCTTTTTAGCTTTTTCACCGATCTGTTTAATGTGCTCGACAAAACTAAAGTTTTTCTCTAAAATAAGTCCGAGATAGCAAACAGATTCCCGTTTTTTAACAGTTATTTCATTGAATTTAATGCGAGGCAAAACCTTAAGATTAGCACCGATTAAGTAGCACACTAGCAAATAATATATCACAGAATGACAAACTATCGTATCTTTCCTATGTCGTGTGTACCTAATATCTTGTCAAATATTGTCTCAACAACAACAAATTGTAAGCCCATTGTGAAGAAAATAAATATTTTTATTATTATTATTTTTTTATTATTAGTATAAAAATTGTCATATCTCCTAAACTATAAAACTTTAGTCATAGAAAGTAAGGTTCAATAATTAGCAAATGACCTCCTCTATACGCGTATTAGCTATGGCGGGTTCAGTTCCAGTCACCCTGTATAAAATGTTTTTTTTTTTCTCTAAAACCTTTATCCTGCCTTTGATCCTTCTGGATTATCACAATTTTATTTAGTTTTACTAGTTTAAAAGTTACTGCTGCTTTTACACTATGCGGAAATTAGCCGAGTCAAGTAAAAAAAACAGAGGAGTGGGGATGACATTCATTCATAATTCATCCCCACTCCACTGTTTTTTTTACTTGACTTGGCTAATTTCCGCGCAGTGTAAACGCAGCATACCACTTTTAGAAACACCCACAAAAACAAAAAGTTATCACTTAAGCTTTTATGTTCGGATACACAATACAACGCCTCTGTGGTCTAGTGGTAAGACTACCTGCTTCAGACGCAGAGGTCCCGGGTTCGATTCCCAGTGGGTGAAGATTTTTCTGTTCGGTTTGGTTGGTGGTAGGGCTTGTTCTAAGTCCGCCTGGCTAGCTACCACCATCTTACCTAAGCCTGTCGCCATAACAACAATGTTTACAGCATTGTTGTGTTCCGGCAGTTAGAGGTAAGATAGCCAGTTCCTCCGTGGTGAGGATTCCGGATGAAGCTCGCATCCACCTTCGGCCTGATCATCGCTTACCATCAGGTGAGATACAGGCCAAGAGCTTCCTCGTTGTGTATAAAAAAAACAGCATCCACAACAGTCCAGTGTAGTGTAGCAGTGTAGCAGTGAAAATGCATGTAACGAGCGCGTACTGAGACGCGTGAAAATTATCTCAAAAAGTGAAGCTACATTATTACTACTTACTTTACACATAAAAAGTGAATAAAAAAGCTTTTTCTGAGATTATACAGAATAATAAAATACAAAAGGGGGAAATAAACCCTAATCATGTTGGTTACAGGCAGAAGTTTTGGACGTGTATCCAATCTCAATTCTTTGGTGGACTGAAATACGTTCAAAAATTGAACGAGACGAGAACAAAATATCCATGAAGTGATTTCTGAATTTGAAATAACTTAATGAGTAACTAATTGAATAGCAATTTGGTTTTATAAAAAAAGAAATAATTTATAATAATTTAAATTTATACAGGTAAGATTTTTGATAAACTTCAATGTTGTAAAAAAGTAGTAGTTATATACTTAGTTTTGGAACGTACATCCCAGATTTTTGACAGACCGTCAGTTTATGTCAAAAAAACTGTCAAACACGTTTCCTATCTCGTGGAAAATACGTAAACAACCGAATTTTAAAGTGAAATAACTCTATAAAATCAAGAAAATAAATCCTTTTTTCAATATGAGTGTGCCAAGTAAGCGTACAACTGCAAGAACCGGTAATAAATATTGATAATTCGTAAAGAATGTAAAGAGATTTTTGTAGAGAAATCAAAACGAGTATTACATATTTTTCTTTTTATATTTTAGAAAGAATATCACCTAAGAGACCGAAAAAAGAATGTAGCTACAAGGAGAACTGTTTCCGACGGAATCCTACCCATTTTATGGAATACTGTCACCCTCATTGTAAGTTACAATAAATTTTCAAAATCAACAACCTTTTCACTTGTTTTGTTATAAAAAAAACCGCTTTAACTTCAATATTACTGCTTTTTAAAGTTAAAAGTACCTTTAAAACTAATGCTCAGTTATGATTTAATAGTTCTTATTTGAAGATGTGGGTAGTTTATCAAAATTATTCCCTTGCCCAATAAATTGACTTCATTTTCAGTTATAATTTTTTCCATTTAAACCAGATAGTAATCTTAATTTCAACATTTTGTATCGCATTGTATCTCATGCTGATAGCCAATAAATAAATATAATTTAGAATCTATGATATAGGATTCTTATTGGAAAAGTACTATACTCTCTATTTGCTCTATTTTGCGCTCACAAGCTCATATGATTGTGATTTTTATTGTTAACTAGCTGTTCCAGCAAACTTTGTGCTGCCTATATTCATCAGAAATAATGTACAATTCTATTTAATTGTGAAAAATAATGTATGATTCCAATGGTGAAAGAATTATTCAAATCGGTCCAACAGTTTTGGAACTTATTCATAAAAACAAATAATCAAATCCTTTCTGTCTATAATAGTAGTGTACATAGACTATAGTATAGATTAGCACCTATTCCTACATTACTCCTAATGTTAACTATCCAAACAATAGTTTTACTTTATTTTATAGTAGAAGGCATGGGTGTATCCAGCTTCTGGCCTAGAGGGGGGCAAGTCAAGCTGAAAATCAGTTTCAAGACAAGCCCTGGCGGTCTTGATGTGCGCTGAGCAGGTGCCTTTTTGTCAGAGGGGCACAAGCAGTTAATTGTCCACTTGTTTATTTCTCTCTGTTTTAATCTATGTCTTGCCTGCTTGTATACCTTTCTTGCAAATAAAAAGTTTTCTAAATTTTTCTATCTTTTAGGTCAGATAGTTTGACTTGGCTCCTTCAAAACGACTTACAAAGGGGAGGGGCAGCTCTCCCCTGCCCTCCTGTGTACGCCCATGATAGACGGTCAGATCTAAGTAACACGGGACTATTCCCACCTCCCGTTCCCACCGCTGCAACTTCTGTGTAGCCAGGATCTACAGCTTGACCGCCAATAACCCAACAAGTGAAGGCCAAGTTTGTAAGGCGGGTTTTAGAGTGAAACCTAGCAAGGGTGGATGCGGAGGCTATTAAGAGGTATGCCGCTTCGCTTGACTGGCAACCCGTTCTGGTGGCAGCATCGATCGACGCCAAAGTATCACTATTTAACTCGCTCGTTTTGTCCCTCTACGATGTACACGCGCTACTCCGTCCGGTTAAACTTAAACGGCCACCTGCGCCTTGGATCACCGAAGGGGTACGTATGGCTATGACTCGCCGTGACCGTGCCTTTCGAAGATTTAAACAGGTCCGCAGTGACAGCAACTGGAATAGCTTCAAGGCTGCCAGAAACCGGTGCAATCAGATGGTAAGATCAGCCAAACGGAGGTACATACATAACAATATCCATAATTCTTCTTCGGCCGATGTATGGAAGTTCCTCAAAGGACTTGGCATTGGCAAAGCTGACATTAAACTCTCAAACTCTCAATTTTCACCAGATGAATTAAATATTCATTTCTCTTCTGCTTCAACTTTGGACCCTGATGTCAAAAATAAAACTATTGCCGAGGTAACTACCACGATCCCTCTCGTCTCGACAACCTTCTCTTTTTCTGCAGTGTCAGTCGATGTAGTCAAGAAAGTCATACTGTCGATCAAATCACAAGCGGTTGGCTTCGATGGCATAGGCCGGTACATTATATCGATTCTGCTCGACTGCACTCTCCCTTTAATAACCCACATTATTAACTTCTCTTTAAGCTCTGGCACTTTCCCTACTTTATGGGGTAAAGCTTTCGTCATCCCTCTTCCTAAAATATCGAATCCCACCTTGCTCAACAACTTCAGACCTATCTCCATCTTACCCTTCCTTTCCAAAACTTTGGAAGCTGTTGTACACTCCCAATTCTCTAAGTTCATCTTCGACAACAATGTCCTTAGTCAGTTTCAATCCGGCTTCCGCCCTGGCCACAGTACCAGCACTGCACTACTGAAAGTGACTGAGGATATCAGAATAGGCATGGAACACGGTGAAGTGACACTGCTGGTATTGATTGACTTTTCCAACGCCTTTAATACTGTGGACCATGACGTTCTTCTGGCTGTTTTAACCCAACTCAATCTTACACCTACTGCAATTAACTGGTTTGCTTCCTACCTTCGTGGCCGCCAGCAAGCGGTCCGTATCGATAACTCTATTTCCCACTGGCGTGACTTGCTTACTGGCGTTCCGCAGGGTGGCATACTCTCTCCTTTACTGTTTTCTCTCTTTATAAACTCTATCACCTCCGGTATTGGCTCCTCTTGCCATCTATATGCAGACGATCTGCAACTTTACCGTCAATGCCACTTCAAGGACATCAACAGGGCTGTGGAGTATATTAATGCTGATCTTGATTACATTGCTGAGTGGTCTGGTCGATTTGGTGTAGCCGTCAACCCTAACAAGTGCCAAGCCATAATTATTGGAAGTCAGCGTCAAATATGTCACCTCAACGGTGTGCCACCGGTTAACTTCAATGGAGTTGACATTCCTTACTGTGCGAGCGTCAAAAACCTTGGCTTGCACTTGGACACCACGCTCAGCTGGAATGTACAGGTTGCGGAGGTCAGTCGGAAGGTTACAGCCACAATGCGCTCCCTCTGGAGGCTCAAAAACTTCCTCCCAACAAAAACGAAAATTTCCCTCATTCAAGCTCTTGTCCTCCCGATAATCGACTATGCCGACGTCTGTTACCCCGACCTGAATCAAGATCTACTTACAAAGTTGGATCGCCTTGTCAACAATGCCATTCGCTTTATTTTCTGTCTCCGTAAATATGACCATATCTCCGCTTACCGTTCCCAGCTTCAATGGTTGCCTCTCCCACTTCGACGCAAAGTCAGAATTCTCTGTACCCTTTTTTCAATTCTAAATGATCCCAACTCTCCTTCATATCTTAAGTCTCAGTTTAATCTTCTCAGCTCTACGCACTCACGTCAGCTCCGTTCCTCCAACAAGTCCGTTCTTTCCACCCCTCTTCACCGAACTGGTTTTCTCTCCGACTCCTTCCGTCTCCAGGCCATTAGGCTCTGGAACTCTCTGCCTGAAGAGACCAGGCAAGCGTCTAGTAAGTTTTCTTTTAAAAAATCTGTCCATAATCACTTCCTCCAAATGATCTCATCTTCATGAATTGTAATTTCAGTTTAACTCATTCATCTATTTTATGTATGTATTTATTTATTATATATTTTATATATTATTTATGTATGTAGCATATTTGTCTTTGTTTTTCTTTCCTGCACTAGAAGTACCGCCAAACAAATTTCTTTTCTGCTCAACCCAAAGGTAAACTGGTCGAGAATGCTTTAGTGCATTAAGTTCGCCTTATGTTCAAATTTATTTTGGCATAAAAGTTTAAATAAATAAATAAATAGAGTCGCGCTGACCGCACGCTGATCGTCGGCGCTGACAGATCAATATGTAGTAATTGAAGGGAATGTTCCTGAGTGACGCGGATCGCTCGGCGCCGACGTTTCATACATTTCGGCTGTCAGCGCTGACGGTCAGCGTGCGTCAGCGTGACTCTAAAACCAGCCTAAGGGAAAGTCAAACAGATCTATGTAGCAGCTTACTGACATTATTTCTTATTCTTCTCAGCACTTGCCATATGTTTGTCTCGAAGCGCTGGTAGGGCCCAAAAGATAAGGAGACATGTAAAGTGCCCCATAAGGGCTACCTTTTCTTTTCAACCGACTTCAAAAAAAGGAGGAGGTTCTCAATTCGACCCGTATGTTTTTTTTTCTATGTTTGTTACGCGATAACTCCGTCAATTATGAACCGATTTGAACAAATCTTTTTTCGGCGTATAGGTAATACCTCAAGGGTGGTCCCATTTAAATTTAATAATAAAAAAAACAACCCCCAAGGGTGGAAAATTGGGGATGAACTTTTTTATACGCAATATCTCCGCCGATTATAAACCAATTTGAACGATAATTTTTTTGTTGAATAGGTATTATCAAAAGGGTGGTTTCATGCGAATTTGAAGAAAATATTTCACCCCCAAGGGTGGAAAATTGGGGATGAACTTTTTTATACGCAATATCTCCGCCGATTATGAACCAATTTGAACGATTATTTTTTTGTTGAATAGGTATTATCAAAATTTTTTAATTTTTAGTTTTTTTTGTGTTCACGCATTTGAAGTCGGTTATATTTTTTTTTTAAAGTTATTTATATTTGACTTTCATAAGTGCCACTTCCTGTCATTGGGGGAGGCCTATGTTCAGCAGTGGACGTCCTGTGGCTGAAATGATGATGATGATGATGAAGTGCCACTTGTGGTCTAAACTGAATAAAAAATTTTGATTTTGATTTTATTATTGCAGTAGAATCAATATTAGACGAGTACGATGGCTGCGGCAGATTCAACATACCAGACCATTACAGCAACCAGCGTGGAATGATGATGGAACAGCTGCAAATTATGCTGGACAAGAAAACGTATGAGCCTGGGAATAAAGCTGTTAGTAGGTGAATGTTTTTTTATTACACAAGCTTCTGGGTAATTTTATAAAGTTTTTAGCCTATTCTTCATCTTCCTCGGTCAATTAATGATGAGGATCGCGATCTTATATAGTGTTTGTAGTGTTTGTATGTATGTACAAGATACAATACGCTGTCTCACGTACACAAGTGATAGGTAGTCACGTGACGTCGTTACGAGTGGGACGAGTCAGTCGTACGGCAGACGCCGGCGAGTACGGACGTGCCTCAGTAAGACACTTGGTGTGACGGTGAGCCAGTGTGCACATTTACGTACACTATAGTGTTCCTCCATAGAGTGCGGTCATAAGCTGTGTGGACCGCATGATGCAACTTGTGCAAACTGCGTCTGTATCCAATTTGATATCAATGTAAATAATCTTGTTACTATCATAGGGAGGTGATACCAGTTAATGCTTAAATTTTCTTTTCCCTTTTTATATCTGCAATCGACTTAGGTCATAATCAGATGTTTTGTCTTGCTTTTTTGTTAATGCTTAAAATAAAAACAAGACTTTTATGCACAAAACTGTCTTTCTTTCAGCTCCAGCACCATGCTACCATCTCTACCCACACAAACAGCAGGGCCATCTACCTCAAGAGTAGCTTCTCCACAGCCTGGACCAAGTGCACAGCCCGGACCAAGCTCACAGCCCGGTCCAAGCTCACAGCCCGGACCAAGCTCACAACCTGGTCCAAGCAGCTTAAGCAACGGCCACCGTCAACCGATCCCAAGCAGCATGACCCAAAACATGAACCAAGCTGGCCCAATCATGCCGAGCCCTGCAAAATTCGACGCATCACCGTACTATCATCAATACATTGGACCGCAATACAATTATTCGCTCCCAGGCCCCAATAATAATAATAATTCACCCAGCGGCCTTGCTATGCCTGGACCAAGTGCGTATAATAGAGAACCGAGCCATACTAGTCAAATGGTTACAAGTTCTGCTACTACTACGTCGAATGTTAATGTTCAAATGAATGCGAACGCTACAGTGAGACCGGCAAAGAGGTTGACTGATGAAGAGTACGCGATGACTATTGACAGTAAGTTGCACAATTTTATTTATATGCGACATCGACTAGGGGGCGTAGTGTGAGTTTCGTCAAACGCATTCGATATCCGACTAGGGGGCGTAGTGTGAGTTTCGTCAAACGCATTCGATATCGACAGCGTTAAAAATATATGAAGATTTTAGTTCTTGAAAGTTTCCGCTATGGGCGCTGTACAATCGGTCAAACATTTAATGTCACTTTTTTACGCAGTCGATATTGAAAGATTACCGTTTGAAGTAAGTAAACTCACTACGCAAATGCAAACTTTATAGAAAACGGCCTAGAACCATCATCATCAGCGTAGGCCAGTTTTTCTTCTTTTATTTTTGGCAACAACGTTTAGGAAACATGATGGCGCTTACATGCCGCCATCTTGTTGTCGACCGTGTTTCGACAGATGGCGCTTGGGTGCCGCCATCTTGTCGCTCGCCTGCCGCCTCAAGTTGGCTACCAAAGTCTGATCCAAGTGCCCCCAACTTGCTGTTTGACCCAGGTGGGGGGCCAAATCAGATCTTTTTAGGGACCTCCGTTCTTAGACACTTGCAATTAGCCCAATCTGTATCGTGACACCGCCATTTTGCCGCTAGCGTCACACCGCCATCTTGTTGACGACCGTGTTTTGACAGATGGCGTTAGCATGCCGCCATCTTGTTTTTAAGACTGTGTTTGACTACTATCTCTCTATAGATGACCCACGCTGAACTGTCCCGTCAAACTCAATGACAGGGGGGCGCTACCATCGTTCAACTATATGGTTTCCAACATGGCAAAAATCTGAACCAGCGATCCGGCATTGACGGTGGCGCCCCACTGTCAATGTCATCGACAGGACAGTCCAGTATTTTGGAACTATATCTACCAGACTCCACCTACCGCCCCATGGTCGCGCCCGGGCGGTCCGCGGAAGAGTTCCTGAAGGTAGTCCGGCCGCGCGGCAAGATGGCCGACAAACACGCCGCGAGCGCGCCCTACCATGTCTTCTATACCGCCATCTCTTCTTCTTTTCCTCTACCCTTAAAGGCGGCGATAGAGACGGTAGACCGCAAACGTTTCTTGACTTTAGGCTAGCGAGAAAGAGACAGGAGACAGCTGTCTTTATGGTAATATATGTAAAGACGCGCGACAGTAATCAGAGTCGCGTCTCAGGTCGACAAATCGATAGTGAGTCCTCACTTTCTTGACGAGTTCTGTCTCGTAGATTCTGTATCGCGCCGCTAAATGGCGCTAGTGTGCCGCCGCCATCTTGTTGATGACCGTGTTTTGACTAATGGCGATTGCGTGCCGCCATATTGTTGTCTTTAGTATCTGTATCACACCGCCAGCTGGCGCTAGTGTGACTCTGCCATCTTGTAGACTGTGTTTTGACAGATGGCGTTGGCGTGCCGCTATATTGTTGGCTTGATTGATGGCGATTGCGTGCCGCCATCTTGTTGACGACGTGTTTTTACAAATGGCGCTGGTGTGCCACCATCTTCTTTTGACTTCCATCTATCTCTTTATTTACCAGACTCCACCTACCGCCCCATGGTGGCTCCCGCGCGGTCAGCGGATGAGTTTCTGAAGGTAGTCCGGCCGCGCGGCAAGATGGCCGACAAACACGCCGCCAGCGCGCCCTACCATATCTTCTATACTACTATCTCTTCTCCTCTACCATTAAAGGCGGCGGTTCTTGATGTGACAGAGACAAAAGACCGCAACGTAGTTTTGATTTTAGGCGAGCGAGAAAGAGACAAGAGACAGCCGTCGTGTTAAGACGCTCAAATAGTTTATTACAGGGTGTCTTCTCAGTCTCAGGTTGACGCATCGACTTCAAATCGGCGCTTTCTCGCTGAATTCTTCCTCGTAGTTTCTGTATTGTACCGTTAGATGGCGCTAGCAAGCTGCCACCATCTTGTCGACCGTGTTTTGACAGATGGTGCTGGCGTGCAGCCATATTGTTGTCTTGATAGATGGCGATTGCGTGCCGCCATCTTGTTGACGACGTGTTTTTACAAATTGCGTTGACGTGCCTCCCTCCCTCCACTATAGGTGGTGGAGGAGGCTTATAGTCCAGCAGTGGACTGTAAAGGGTTGTTGATGATAATGTTAACGTGCCGCCATTTTGTTTAAGACCGTGTTTTGACTTCCATCTGCGACATAATTATGTATTTATTTAAAACAGATTCCACCTACCGCCCCATGGTCGCGCCCGGGCGGTCCGCGGACGAGTTCCTGAAGGTAGTCCTGCCGCGCGGCAATATGGCCGACAAACACGCCGCGAGCGCGCCCTACCATATCTTCTATACCGCCATAACGGACTCGAAAGAGACGCACGATCAGCCTTACTCTATCACTTTCTTGGGTAAGTCAAATTATGTTTTATTTATAAAGATAAATAGGTTTTAACCAAGTTGACAGTAAAACAACCCAGGACCGAGCCGCCTGGAGACGCAAGACGCGGAGGGCCGACCCCAAATAAAATGGGAATGGGCCAGGCAAAGTAGTAGTAAAGACTAGCGGCCGCCCGCGACTTCGTACGCGTGGATCCCGTTTTACCCCCTTCATCTATCTTACGCGGTTTAGATTTTTTCATACAAATGTTTTTTCCCGCTAACTCCCGTACCCGTGGGAATTTTGCAATATCCTGTTGTAACTAAGCTTTAAGTTTACTAAGATACCTGCATGCCAAATTTCAGGCGTCTAACTTATGCAGTTTAGATTTTTCATACAAAAGGTTTTTCCCGCTAATTCCCGTTCCCGTGGGAATTCCTAAGTATTCTATAACCTGCCCAGGAGTACGAAGAATAATTTTACCAAATTTCGTTAAAATCCGTTGAGTAGTTTTTGTTTCTAAAAGGAACATACAGACGGACAGACAGACAGACAGACAGACAATAATTTTACTGATTGCATTTTTGGCATCAGTATCGATCACTAATCACCCCCTGATAGTTATTTTGAAAATATATTTCATGTACAGAATTGACCTCTCTACAGATTTATTATAAGTATAGATAAATAGGTTTTGTCTGCGTGAGTTTCGATAAAGCCAATAACGCGAGTGTTCCCGTTTCGAAAATCGGAAAAAAAATCTCATGTCCTTTCCTTGGACTGTAATTATTTCTATGTATATCAAAGTTCATCTAAATTGGTTCAGGGGTTTCCAGGATTCAGCACACTTATCAACCCGGATAGGGATCGTAACCGTATCAACTCGAGGCGGTCAGTATTCTTTGTGTAATAAATAATAAATAAATAATTTTTGCAATTGCGTTTCACCGTGTGTTCTGGGCCTTATCCGCACCGGTAAAGTAAACGCCTCGCAGTTGACAGCGCGAAAAGCGATACGGTGTTGATCCCTTTCCGAGTTTATAAGTCTGCTATGACCTTAGGCAAGCATGCCTTCGCAATACAATATGTTTTGATTTAAATCATGATTTAAATCACGATTTTTATTGCATGATATTTTTTATAAAATCACTGATTTAAATCAATATCCGAAAATGGAATTAATGCAACACTGGGAGTGCATATTAATCAACCAACTATAATGTTCGAAAACAATGTTGATTTAGGTGTTCATGTGTGAAATAGCCGTTTTGTATGAAAAATTGGTAAAAAAATATTTTTCCATAGATTTTCTTTTTGCGAAAAAAAAAAAAATTGATAATTGTATTAAGATATCATGATTTTGTAATGGAAACGGACACCACTTAAGACGAGCTGTTTTTGACGAAAGTTTTTTCTTGTTTCAGTAAAAATATGACATACCATCTTACACAATTTACTTTTTTTGGCTTGTTCCTAGTACTATACCTCAGTTGTACCTAAATAAACATGTTTTCCGCATGAAAAACCAAGGCAATGATTGATCAAATAAATCAATATAAATCAAAAAAATCACGATTTTTTCAAAAAACATCTGATTTTTTTGATTAAAATAAAAAAAAAACATGATTTTTTTCCACCCTGTTTGTAGCTCAAAAAATAAAGATGCATATTTAAAATTTTATGTTTATAACTGTCTTTCTCACAACTATAGCTGAGGTACGGAAGGGTCTTCTTTATTACGTCAAATGTCAGCGTGACTTCAGATTTGTATGCTTTGTCATGCCATAAATGTCAAATCACCCCTCCCGTGCCTCTTCCATACCTCAGACACTATCTCAGAAGAGCTAGACATACAGGGTAACTTTGAAATCCTTGGCATCCTTTTAAAATAAGACTTTTCTGAGACTCTAGTCTGACTCTACTATGAGACAAATTAAATGAGTTAAAGTTTCAATATTTAAAATCTTGTTCAGACGACAGACTTTTAAAATTGTCTGAAATAAAGAATTTTTATTTATTTTTTATTTATTAATACTGTGGCATCTTAATCCGATGTATTAAAAGTGTTATTTTGCTACGTGTTATAAAGGCTAATGTGCTGTTGACTGTACAATAGTTTTAAACTCTATAAGTATAGTACTAATACAAATACATAGTAAAAAAATTACAAAATATCTCATTGGATGCGTCTCATATTTGGGGAATGCACTATGTATCATGAGAAGAGTCTTAGGAATATTAAAATGATGCCAACAATTTCAAAGTCAAAGTCGAAGTATTTATTTGCAAGAATAGGTACAATGGTTTAGGTGTTTTTAGGTAAAGTGCTACTATTCTGCTTAACAATATCAGCATGCAAAATTTCAAAGTCACCCTGTATAAACAAAACATTTTTTCACCATTCCATTCCAGAACTCCTAGACTACAGTCTAGGCGAGCTAAAAGCCTCCCTCCAAATCAACTTCATGGTGGAACCGGGCTGGTTGCTAGCTCAATATTACTTCGCTGGGTTCAGTGCTAAGAGACTGACCATATTGTACGGCGACGAAAGCACTGGCAACGATATTCGCAGTTTGAGGGACAAGAAACCGCATATTGATACCCATTATGTGTCGATGCCGACCCCTTACGGGAAACACCACACGTGAGTAGAGAGATAAACGGTAGACAGTATACAGGTCGACAGATTGACAGTATACAGGTTGACAGATCGACAGTTTGACAGATTATCAGTAACCAGATGACAGTCGACAGATTGACTTCGACACAGAAGTTGACAGACTGACATTAGAAAAGTTGACAGATTGACTGTAGCCAGATCGATCGGCAGTAGACTGGTGGACAATAGACATACAACTATGAAAGACAGTAGCTGAGTGGAAAAGATAGTACCATCTAGGTTCAGCGCCAAGCGACTGACCATATTGTACGGTGACGAAAGCACTGGCAACGATATACGCACTCTGAGGGATAAGAAACCGCATATATATTGATACCCATTATGTGTCGATGCCTACGCCCTATGGGAAGCACCACACGTGAGTAGACAGCTAGACACTTGACAGATTCATAGTAGACTGATTGACAGTTGATAGGTTAACACTAGATAGAATGATAGTGGACAGATTGACAGTTGACCGATTGTCATTTGACAGATTTACAAATGTCAGATTGACAGTTGACAGTTTAACCATAGACATTGACAGTAGATAGATTGACAGTAGACAAGTTGACAGATTAACAGTAGCCAGATTGATGACAGATTGACAGTCGACAGAGACAGTAGATAGGTTTCCAGTTGACAGATTGACCGTTGTCAGATTGTAGTAGATAGAGACAGTAGACAGATTGAAAGTAGCCAGATTGACAGATTGATAGATGACAGATTGACAGCTGACAACTGACAGAGGATAGTTGACAGTGATGACAGTTGACAGTAGCCAGATTTATGACAGATTGACATGACACATCGACAGTAGACAGACAGTAGCCAGATTGGTAGAGAAAGACAGTACACAGACATAATTATAAAAGACAGTAGCTAGGTAGAAAGCAAAAGACAGTACTAGTTCGCGGGGTTCAGTGCCAAGCGACTGGCCATATTGTACGGGGACGAAAGCACTGGCAACGATAACACACTCTGAGGGATAAGAAACCGCACATCGATACCCATTATGTGTCGATGCCGACGCCCTATGGGAAGCACCACACGTAAGTTGAAGATGGCTACTTAGTTGACAGTTAACAGGTTGATATTTGACAGTTGACAGATTGACATTAGATAGATTGACAGGAGACAAGTTGACAGATTGACAGAAGACAGATTGACAGTTGACTTATTGACAGAAGACAGATTGACAGTAGCCAGATTGACAGTTGACCGATTGACATTTGACAGTAGACAGACAGTAGCCAGATTGACAGTTGACCGATTGATATTTGACATAATTGACAGTAGACAGACAGTAGCCAGATTGACAGTAGACTGTTTAACAGTAGACAAACAGTAGATAGATAAACAGTAGACAGACAGTCAATAAATAGATAGACAGTTGCTAGATAGATAGTAGACAAATAGACAGTACATAGAGAGACTGGAGACAAGGTATACATTAGTAAGGTAGAAAGACAATAGATCAGAATAATAGAGAGAGACCAGCCAGACTCATTTTATTAACCCGTTCGTTTCAGTAAGCTAATGCTGCTATGCTATGAGGACGGCTCGATACGGGTCGTGGTTTCCACAGCAAACCTATACATTGATGACTGGGAAAACAGAACGCAAGGGTGAGTAACTTTATCTTTAACTAGCAGTCGCCCGCGACTTCGTACGCGTGGATCCCGTTTTACCCCCTTAGGGGTGGAATTTCGTAAAATCCTTTCTTAGCGGATGCCTACGTCATAACATCTACCTGCATGCCAAATTTCAGCCTGATCCGTCCAGTGGTTTGGGCTGTGCGTTGATAGATCACTATGTCAGTCAGTCAGTCAGTCGTCAGTCCTTCAAGTCAAACCTTTGAGTTATACAGTGTGAGTCACGTTAAAGTGTACATATGAAAATAGATGAAACTAGACCTGTTTTTATCGACAAAAAAGAGGTCAAAAAATTTTTGAGATTTTTTTTTAATTTTTTATAGAATTTTTTTTCTTCCAATTACTTATTGTAAAGAAAACGTAATAACTTTTAAACTAAGCGGTAGATCCTGATAAAATAAAAACAGTAATAATGCTAAATAATAGGCGATACTAAAAAAATACATAAAATACACAAAAAAGGACAACAAATAATAAAAAATGATACTTTTTGAAAAAAATCTGCTTTAAAATTCGTGTTTTTTTGGTTATTTGATAAATTTCTCCAAAAAATGCCCCTATAACCGGTGGTTTTTATTATTTTTTATTGTTCTCAACCGTATTATCTTTGTAAAACCAAAAATCGCATGTCTCTATCCCTATCACAACATTTGCTATGATCGTTTGAACAAAGGCCTGCCACAAAATTATTCTCCGCTACAGGTAGAGACAATTTTAATTTTAACTAAAATGCTTATTTTACTTCGAAATCTTTTGTTTTTATTTGAAATCTAACTTGTCTTTATCAAGGAGGAAGGCGCGCCCGGAGAGGCTTAGTTCAAACGATCATTGCAAACGTTGTGATAGGGATAGAGACATGCGATTTTTGGTTTTACGAAGGTAATACTATAGAAAATAATACAAAGTAATAAAAACCACCGGTTATAGGGGCATTTTTTGGAGAAATTTATCAAATAACCAAAAAAACACGAATTTTAAAGCAGATTTTTTTCAAAAAGTATCATTTTTTATTTATTATGTGTATTTTATGTATTTTTTTAGTATTGCCTGTTATTTAGCATTATTACTGTTTTTATTTTATCAGGATATACCGCTTAGTTTAAAAGTTATTACGTTTTCTTTACAATAAGTAATTGCAAGAAAAAAAATCTATAAAAAATTTAAAAAAAAATCTCAAAAATTTTTTGACCTCTTTTTTGTCGATAAAAATAGGTCTAGTTTTATCCATTTTCATATGTACACTTTAACGTGACTCACACTGTATACTAGGTGGAATTTTGTAATGCCACCCGGAGAGAAAGTACTCTTAATACTGAAGATAGAAAATTTTACTCAAAGAAAACATTCCTTTATTTTTGAAAAGAAGAAGCATTCAAAGATTCCCAAATTTTTTCCAAAATTCACCACCACCATACCATTTAATTTTGGTGACATTACAAAATTCCACCCTGTATATTTAGAAGTTGAGTATAGACTAGGCAGGGGGGCCTCCAAACTACGGCCCGCGGGCCATAACAGGCCCGCCGCAACTGCCATCAATCCGGCCCGCGACAGCTTAAGTCTAAGCCTATGTTTGCATAGGTGGGCAGAAAAAATAAAATTGCTATGGCGCTTGCAACATACCGAAAAAAATATTATGGCCCCAAGGCTTCAAAGTTTGGAGACCGTTTGAAGTTGTTGTTAAAAAGTAACTACTTTCCCTCTGTCTCCTCAGCCTATGGTTCAGCCCGAGCTGCCCCGAACTCCCCAAAGAGGCGATGCCCCACGACGGGGAATCCCCGACGATGTTCAAGAAGGCCCTCCTTCGGTACCTGAACCATTACCACTTGGCAAGCTTAGCGTATTACGTGGACAGGGTGAAGCGATGCGACTTCAGTCATATCAAGTAAGTTTCATCATCATCATCATCAACATCAGGTTATGTAACCGCTTCTGTAGTCTGGTGGTCTTTTCTTTTCTTTTCTATTCTTTTGTTTTGTTTTTTTTTTACTTTATTTTTCTTTTCTTTTCTTTTCTTTTCTTTTCTTTTCTTTTCTTTTCTTTTCTTTTCTTTTCTTTTCTTTTCTTTTCTTTTCTTTTCTTATCTTTTCTTATCTTTACCCTTCTTTATTAGGCAGGCCTCCCACTAGGTGGACCGACGATCTGGTAAAGGTCGCGGGAAGAACCTGGATGCGGGCAGTGCAGGACCGTTCATTACGGAAAGCTTTGGGGGAGGCCTTTGTCCAGCAGTAGACGTAATTTTGCTGAAACGAACGAACGAGTGAACCCTTCTTTTTAATTTTCTTGTCCTTACTTTTCTTTTCTCATCTCATTCCAGCGTGTTCCTAGTCGCATCAGCTCCCGGCTCCCATTTCGACGTAGATTGGGGCATGACCCGCGTGGGGTCACTATTGAGGCAGCACTGTGCGGTGCCCGCCGCTGAGAATAATCAGTGGCCGCTTCTGGCTCAAGCTAGCAGTATAGGCAGCTTCGGGAAGGAGCCCAAGGTAAACTAGTCCTTAGTGTTTACTACATAAGGTCGAAAATTCTCTAGCAATGCCATGGATAATAAGGTCTAAAGTTCCGTAACAAATGACACGCGAAAAGCTAGCAGCTTCGGAAAGGAACCCATGGTATGTTGACCCTTATTCCAAACTGCATAAGGTGTAACATTCTGTAATAATTACACGTCGCCTCGCGTTGTAACTATGTATATGGTGAAGAATTTCGTCCAAAGTCATAGAGGTACTGGTGGCGCGTTCGGGAAAGACTCGCTCACCATCCGAGGGTGCCCAAGATCAAACCCAAGGTCAAAAAATACAAAAATGTTAGAATTTGTTGTAAATTGTGTAAAAGCGCCATCTGTTATTAAAAAACTAAAGATGCGCTTGCATTGAAAATTTAAGGATATATTTCCGCCCCTCTTGCTCAAAGCAAAATGGCGATAAGTGTGACAGAGATAGAGATAAATAGGCAAGGTCCCTCTCTAAATATGGAAGGGAAAAGAATCTTCTAGATTGAGGGGAACATTCTAGAAACTAGAACTACGAAGGGAGAGAAAGCTAACCAAGTTGTATAATGGTGTGACAGAGATATAGTCTGGTCCGGGAGCACGTAGAATTTTGTCCAATGACCCCAAGCTACCCATCCTTATCGCTCGCGCGTAATTATGTTGCTGTCGCACTCGCACACTCACTGCGGGCGCCCGTCCCACAGTCGCGACAGCAATATAATTACGCGCGAGCGATAAGGATGGGTAGCTTGGGTTCATTGGACAAAATTCACTATTGAGGCAGCACTGTGCGGTCCCCGCCGCTGAAAACGACAAGTGGCCACTACTGGCTCAAGCTAGCAGTATAGGCAGCTTCGGGAAGGAACCCAAGGTAAATAGTCTCTATTTGAATTGAGTAAGGTCGAAAATTCTGTAGCAAAATAATATTTCGTTGCGAATGCTAGTAGGCAGTTTTCTGGAAGGTGAGCTGATCTTTATTCAAACTGCATAAGGTCTACATTTCAGTAGCACACTCTTCGTGGCTCACCATGATATATCATAACCATATGATGGGCTTTTTCGAACGAAGCAGTTGAGGTACTAGTGGCGCGTTCGGAAAAAAGTCGCTCACCATCCGAGGGTGCCCAAGATCAAATCCCAAGAAAATTTCCAAATTGTATGAAAGCGCCATCTGTTATTAAAAAACTAAAGGCAGCTTCGGGAAGGAGCCCAAGGTAGAATAGTCTCTATTACTTACGGGATACGGCTTAAAATTCCATATCAAATGTATCAAGAACTTCGGAAGGGATCCTAAGGTAAAATAGTCCTTAATGGTCACGGAATAAGGTCGAAAATTCTGTAGCAATGCCATGGAGAATAACTTCTAAAGTTCTGTGACAAATGACACGCAAAAAACTAGCAATTTGGCGGCTTCAAGAAGGAGCTCAAGGTGTTTATTGTAATGGAATAAGGTCGTTATTTCAAATTCGAAGAGAATTTACAAAAATATGAAAATTAGTGATAGTGAAGAATTTCCTATACGTTTAGCACGTATGGGAGCGACACGTGGCCTCTACTCCAGAACCTTACTGCCCCATCGGCCGTCAGTTCTGCGTACTATGTGCCCTGCCCATTGCCACTTCAGCTTGCTAATCCGTCGGGCTTTGTCAGCGACTTTAGTTCGTTTACGAATCTCCTCATTTCTGATTCGATGATGATGACGTAGGCCGCTACCAATCGATCAACATGGAAAGCATTGGGGGAGGCCTATGATCAGCAGTGGACGTTCTATGGCTGAGATGATGATGATGATGATGTCATTTTATTGTTCACAGTTATGGCTGACTGGAGACTTTCTTCACCAGTTCACGAAAATAAAGAATCAGCCGCAAGCGCTGTCCCCGCAGCCGGAATTGAAGCTTATCTACCCGTCTTTAGGTAGGATTTTGGTTGGCAAATAATATTTGTATTTCAAAGCTAATTTGTAATGTCCCCAATTCATTCGCCTTTCATCTCTAGTCCACACTCCAGTTACGTTCCATTTTCATTCCAGCTGATGTGCAATTTGGTATCGCGGTAAAATTCACGCGCAAACAGACGAAACAACGGATTTAAGCACTTTCCATTAAAAGTCCGAACACCTTATTTATTAAACTAAAATTACTAAAACATAGCAAATGTTCGTGAAGCGTTTGAATTGCGTTTGAAATAAGTAGCATTCTGACAGGTTTTATGTTAAGGCGTAGTTGCGCTCCGCTCCGTTACAGCTTCATTTGAACTAGCTGTCAAAACGACACCGCGATACGGTTTTGTCAAAACAGCTGTTCGTTCGTCGTCCAGTTGCGTGGCAGTTACAGGGCAGATATGTACCATCCTAGACTGCATCTCACTTAACACCAGGTGCGATTGCGGTCAAATACCTGCCTTGTCTAGCATAAAAAAAATAGTTGAAAATTTTTAGCACTATTGGGGCCCTGTTCTGTTCAAAATGAAGTCCGTCAGTGCACTTTCCCGCATTGACCTTATTATATAAAATTGATGCGTCCTTTTGACAGAAAACGTGCGGCAATCGCACGACGACTTACTCGGCGGCGGTTGTCTGCCGTACGCCGCTAGCGCACACCAAAAGCAACTGTGGCTAAATAGTTTCCTATAGTGAGTATACTGCATCAAATTCTAATTCTTTATTACAGGTCTAAAGCCCGGTCTGTAAGCACGTAGAATTTTGTCCAATGACCCCAAGCTACCCATCCTTATCGCTCGCGCGTAATTATATTCCTGTCGCGACTGTGCGACGGGCGCCCGCAGTGAGTGTGCGAGCGCTACAGCAACATAATTACGCGCGAGCGATAAGGATGGGTAGCTTGGGGTCATTGGACAAAATTCTACGTGCTCGCGGGCCAGACTATAGCTGGAGGGGGGAGGTCGAACCTTAACTCCGAACTCCTATGTTCTTCTGATTAATTTCGTTGCGGGTCCAATGACAGTTTAACTTTCCCCCGGGAAAAACTTGGCCTTCGCTGTTTGGGTTTTGGCGGTCAAGCTGTAGATCCTGGCTACACAGGAGTTGCAGCGGTGGGAACGAGAGGTGGAAATAGACCTGTATGTATTGGTCTAGCTCTTCACCTGGGTGATATCAACTGTGTGAATAAAGTTCAATTTTTAATGTCCTCATATCACCTCGGAACCATATCACCCATATTAGATATAAGTCCATGTAGTGTATGTATATCGATATAGTATCAAGTCGAAAGTATTCGACCAATGTGTGTTGCCAGTGATGGTATACGGAGCTGAGACGTGGTCGCTTACTATAGGCCTCATAAGAAGGCTCAAGGTCACCCAAAGGGCGATGGAGCGGGCTGTGCTCGGAGTTTCCCTGCGTGATCGAATCAGACATGAGGAGATCCGCAGGAGAACCAAAGTAACCGACATAGCTCGCAGAATTGCTAAAATCAAGTGGCAGTGGGCGGGGCACATAGCTCGTAGAGACGATGGCCGTTGGGGCAGGAAAGTTCTCGAGTGGCGACCACGGGCTGGAAGACGTAGCGTGGGCAGGCCTCCTACTAGGTGGACCGACGATCTGGTGAAGGTCGCGGGAAGAGCCTGGATGCGGGCAGCGCAGGACCGTTCATTGTGGAAAACCTTGGGGGAGGCCTTTGTCCAGCAGTGGACGTCATTTGGCTGAAAACGAATACATCACAGTCCACAAGATATTTGGTGAATGAAATGAATTTGATTTGACATCCTTATTTCTTCTCCAGCCAATGGAAAGCAACGCACACACACCGTAACAAAGCGATGCCTCACATAAAAAGCTACACACGGACCTCTCCGGACAACAAGCGGGCCGCGTACTACATACTGACGTCTGGAAACGTGAGCAAAGCGGCTTGGGGGTCCATTAACAAAGGAAACGCTGCCTTAAGGGTCATGAGTTATGAAGCTGGAGTGTTATTCTTGCCTAAATTTGTTGTAAGTATTACATTTTTTGAAAATGAATAATAGTGGGCCTAATCCTTGAGGTGCTCCTGTCTGAGGTTATACAGCTCAGGGCCTAATATAGAGCCTTGCGTAACACCTAAAACTACACATGAACCTCTCCGGACAACAAGCGGGCAGCGTACTACATACTGACTTCTGGGAACATGAGCAAAGCCGCTTGCAAAGCAAAGAGCAAAGTTATGAGGCTGGAGTGCTTTTCTTGCTTAAATTTATTGTATTTCAATTTTTGATAGTATAATAGTGGGCCTAAAATAGTTCCTTGGGGTGCTCCTGATTGAAGCTAACCTAAGGATATAAATGGATTTTTCGATAAGGGTACGCTGGGAGTCATGAATTTTGGAGCTGGCGTGCTACGTGCTTTTCGTACTCTTATTCACAAGGTAGATAGAGTACTTCATAAAGGCAGCAGGAAGGCAGGAAGGGAAAGACACAGGCCATTACCAACCGGCTTATCTGGAAATCATTGGAGGAGGCCTATGTTCAGCAGTGGACGTCCTGTGGCTAAAATGATGATGAGAGTGATTTTCATTCCTACATTTGATTTGTTGTAGCGAGCCTAAAATAGCTCCTTGCGTAATACCAAACTTCCATTCGGGATATCAAAGTCCACAAGAGTAGTCCACATGCAGTGCCCGACAGGGTCCATAATTGTATCTTACCTTACCAATAACACCTTTTGTAAACATTATGGAAGCAATAAACTATTGAGTATTGAGTAACTTAATTTTAATGTATAGTTAAAAATAATACCGTGCCCAAAATAACTCCCTGCGATGTCCCTTAAGATTAAGGTTATAAAGTGGAGGGCTTAACATAGAACCTTGCGGAACATCTTAGGATATCAATGACACTAGGAATAAACATATAAACATCATTCCTTCCTAACCCGTCTGGGAGTGTAGACCAAATCCTTTATTTGCCTCTGGTCAATTATTTATAGCCACGATAGCCGAGCGGTGAAGGGGTCGGGCCGACTCGAGATCCGAGGAACGCGGGTTCGAAACCAACCGCCGCTCGACTATTGTGGTGAGCCCACTCGTACCACAAGCTTATTTAGCTTACCACGAGGGGCTAACGGGACTATTAGTAATTTGTGCAATACCAGGCCTGTTCATCTCCGCGAGTTTACATCGAAAACAAAACACGCACGATGGCCCCCTACAGGATACTATTCGACAAGGCCTCACATACGAGCGAACATTGACTCATGCACGCGTATTCTTGTGTATGATGGAAGAAAATAAAAAAAATGGTGTACTAAATACTGTGCAGTATTTAACTGCCTAAATAATAATAAAAACACAGAATGTACTTTTTTAAGTTGCCTCAAGACACTGAGAGGTAAATAAGTAGTTAATATTTATTCATGATAATTCCTGCCAAATCATGTATTTCCTCCGCCATTTTCCGCAGTTTGGCACCTCACGTCACATCATTTTACCGAAGTCAGCCCTATAGCTTCGGCGCAGTGCCGATCACTGACGTTTGTCAACAAAATGGTGCTTAACTCTTGAGACAGGCTAAATTACACCATATTGTTAATGACATTGAGCATACATTTTTTTAAATACCTTCGCGAAGTAAAACTTCTGTACGTAGTAGTTATTCTGTGATAATACTGACTGCCTCGAGTTGATACGGCTACGATCCCTTTCCGGGTTGATAAATGTGCTACGTCCTTAAATAGATGGTGATGATGATTATACCTTTTTTTTTCAGATAAATGAAGACTTCTTCCCCCTAGAGCCTGGTGCAAAAAACCGTCTCATCATCCCATACGACATCCCTCCCACTAAGTACACCAGCGATATGTCCCCATGGGTCTCTGATTACTTACGTTAAATGCTGAATATTGTCAGAGTAAATACAAATGAGTAGGTCATCTTCATAGAAACGCACCGAGCGCGGTTTGTATGTGAGCGCGCCAATACGTATGCGGCGCGCACACACACACTGACAAAATTCGGCGCAACTCCCCGCTCATATTATTATACTTATACATAATATACTGTGCCGCTAATCCCCGCTAAATTATGTCAGTGTGTGCGTGCGCACCGCATACGTATTGGCGCGCTCACATACAAACCGCGCTCGGACTCGCCTTCATAGAAACGCACCGCCGCACTCGGTGCGTTTCTATGAAGATGACCTACTCATTTGTATTTACTCTGATAATGTTGCCAAATGATCGATAGTGTGATTAAAAATCGATAGTGTATTGATTAGAAATCGATACTTCAAATGGGGCCAAAATTAATCGATATTATTGCTTTGAAAGGCCGTTTTAATCGATCATAAAGTTATTTGAGGGTAGGGGCATTAAATTGATAATCGATTTTTCGGCAACACTACGGCTGACGGCACATCAAGCTTGACACGTGCCTCGACACTTGTTCGATGGACCGACGACCTCAAAAAATTATTAACTGAACTGTATAGTTGTAAAATATAATGTTCATAATATGTGACTGTACTATCTTTTATTTTCTTGGTATTTTTTTTTTCTTTTGACTGACTTCAAAAAGGAGGAGGTTCGACTGTGTTTTTAATCTTTGGTTTTTTAACATTTTAATTGATTTTTCTCTTTCCCTTATTATAAGGAAAGTAAATCTCCAGTAGAATACCACGATTTCTCGCTTTTTTCGTCAACCTTTTCAAGTACTTTATTGAGGTCGTCGGTCCGTCGAGCAGGGTCCTACACTACGTTTGACTATTCGAGAATCTGTGACCCGTTTTTTTGTTTTAGGAATTTAAGTTAATTTAGCGCCAGTTTTCCCACAGCTTCCTTTCAAGTCCCTGATAAACTTATCTAGCAGATAAATTAGAACTTGGTTTCACTGGTTAATATTAAACTAATTGTTATTTATAGTAGATAGCTGACTGTAGTCTCTGACAAACTATCAGGGACTTATCTGTCAGATAAATTATATAATTTACTTTCACAAGTGTTATTGATAGAGACCGACAAGGTAATCAATCTAATGCAATCTTTATTTATAAGATAACTGTCTGAATGTTTATCAGGGACTGGGAAACTGGCAGTTAAAGTTATAAGCTACGCTTTATCTTGTAATATGACAGGGTATTAAATGCCGTATGTATTGTAAATAATTATTAATAATGTTATTATTATCGTTAATTTATGTTTGTAATTTTAAGCTTCAATAAAAACTTCAGAAGTTGCATTTATTTATAATTTTTATAAAGCCAAAAAAAAGTTTTTTCACTATAAAAAAATCCAATAATAATGCTTAAAAATTGAAAATCTCAACTTTTTTACTTCTTTTTAGCTCTGACGTAGAATGTGCACTTCGCAAAATGAGCATTTTTCTATACTAATAATTATTATAGAAACAAACTTTTCAGCTTCTTTATAAGTATAGAAATCACAAAGTGCAAATTTTTCGAAGTGCAGTTTGCAAAGTGCACAGTTTGCAAAGCGCTAATTTTGTGACGTGTGCACATTTTGCTAAGGGCAAAGTTTGCGAAGTGCACAGTTTGCAGTGCTCAGTTTACGAAGTGCACAGTTTGCAAAGCGCACAGTTTGCAAAGTGCCCAGTTTGCAAGTGCACAGTTGGCGAAGTGAACATTTTACGAAGTGCCCATTCTGCGTCAGACCCGTTTAGTGGTCAAAGTGGATCGGCAAGAAAAGTCTTAGATTCTATGTCCCATTAGTGTTATTTTCAGGTAAAAAATCATGATTTGTAAAAATCTGATTGTGATGTGATTGTTGTTAAGCATAAAAATAAATGATTTTGTTGCGATTTTTAGTTGTGTTCTTATTTTATTTCGTTGTCCAATGAAAATGAAAAATATTGAAGGTCTTATAGCACAAGTAAAGGAAAAATTCACTGAGGCTAACTACCTCTGTAGTCTAGTGGTAAGTAAGACCACCTATCTCAGACTCAGAGGTCCCGGGTTCGATTCCCAGTGGGGGCAAAATTTCCTGCTTGGTTTGGTAGCAGCTTGCTCTAAACCCGCCTGACTAGCTAGCACCAACATGTTCCTAAGTCTTTCATCATAACAACAATGCTTAACATGCCCAGTTCTGTGGTTTAGGATTCCGGGTAAAGCACGCTTCCACCTTCGGCCTGATCATCACTTTCCATCAGGTCAAATTCTCCGTTTTTGCAAAAAATTAGAAGAATGTTGTCTCGACTCGCGCTTGACCGGTTTCCTCAAGTCAATATCGAAATCAGAATCGGTTATTAATAAAAATACTAGATGAAAACCCGGCTTCGCTCGGGTGCAATTTGACTCATAATACACAATTCTAGGTGCAAAATGTAGATAGATGTTTCTGTAGTCATCGGTTTTCAAAGAATATTAAATATAGATTCATATAGCTTCGTTAGTTGTGTTTAATAAATATGGTAAATAAAAACTGCAAATGTTTTTTTTACACAAATTATTTTTATTTTAAATCAACATTCAAAATAAACTAAGACAAATTAACAAAACAATCAAATTCAATCGTTAATATAGGTTATGTAAATAACTCTTATTAATAGTCAGAAACGGGATCAGATAAGAAAATACTATTTTCATCAATATCTGGCTCCGGAAGTCCGAAATCTGTTAGTCTCTTCTTTTTAGAAATTTTTCCCAAAGAGCATTAGGATCAGTTACTTCACAAAACACGCAAATTAACGCAAACAGCTGTCGTAATTGCCGAGGAAGTTTGAAACCAATTGCTTCATCCAAACATCTTTCCCATTCTTGATCGTCAAAAAGTAGCCCCCTTGCTTGAGCAGCTTCTCGAAATGATGTGTAAATAATATTTTCATATTAATAAGTTCTAACATCTCTGAAGCAAGTCGGCCCGTTGACGTGAAGAAGTAATAGCCGGAGATAATATCGTTCCCGATCAGAAAAGGAATAATTATACATTCTTGCAATTACTTTATCAGCCGCTGACTGAGATATTCGTGGTTGCCACTGTCCATGGATAAATCTGAAATGTGTCGGAATTAATTCAGTGTAAAGATATTGTCGAACACTTTCATCTGTTCTGTTTGGTTCAAAAAATGCTAATAATATTTCTGGAATTGGCTTTAAGACTGTCTGGGTCTATGTATATTGTATACCTTCCCATTATGACAACAATTTTTAAAATGATTTTTAATTTTTTCACCTAAAAAATGAAGTGCTTGACATTGAACACATTCATAAATCATAGAACCAACTGAATGTACTGATACTTGAATGGTGTTATTTGAAAGTGCTAAATATAAATAGTTAGTCCTGGGGGGCTGATATTCTGTACTAAACCTGCTTGAATATTTACGTTTTTTCGGGGGTCTGCCCGCCATTTGATATGTTTTCTTTCTCTTCTTCTTCTAAAGAAATAAAATCACTGCTGACTGACAGCAGCTGTTTTTCCTTGTTGTCCGAAGAAGCATCATCACTGCTGACTGACAGTAGCTGTTTTTTCTTGTTGTCCGAAGAAGCATCATCAATCATCAATGAATCCTCGATTAGCGTCAACTCTTCGTTATCAACCTTAAAAGAGAAATATATTTATGAATACCTAATTTAAAGCTTTAATTTAAAGATTTAATTTAAATTTTTAATGCTATATTGTGTTACTCTTATTAAACAAATTTAATAAGATGTGATGAAAAAATACACCACATGCAGGAATTGAACCTACATCCTCGACTTCTCCGTTGTCGCGCTCCATCTGAGTTAACTGAGTTTAATAAGAGAAATGTATTTTATTTTTAGACAAATATTCAAATAATAATAAGTACCTATTGTGAATGTATGTAGGTGTAGGTATATCCTCCCACCTCTATATTTATTTATACCTCTGTGAAAGATAAATAAAGTTTATTTATTATTATTATTATTTTACTTTACTCAGTGACCTACACTATTAACTTACCTGAAAGTCATCAAATAAATCTTGTGAAGCAGCAGAAGCAGCTTTTTGCTTTTTAGGAAAAAGGTTTGATAGTGCCCGAGCCTTGTTTATTCTTAACTGCTTAATTGTTTCTAAGCCACAACACTCGCAATAATTGAAATTATCTGCAAAAATATATTACACAATTATTTATAATAAGAACCAGCCGAGCTCAAGTGGAACTTGCGCATTAAGGAGTATATTCGGTTATCAGAAAAAACGGTGCAAAAATTGTGTCTGTTTCTGTATTTATGTTGATAACAACTCAACACAGGCTATGCATGTGGTCATTTATTATTATTTTTCGGGTTAAATAAAAAAAAAATATTAAGCCGCTTACCGAGTATAATGTTGTCGCATTCCACACATCGACTGCACATTTGCATTTGTTTGCAGTTTCTTACAAATAATTTACCATTACAAAAATTGCATGTCACTGGAATTTATCACTGTGCGAAACTAAATGACATTGACATTTGAACTTCAACTTATAAGGTTATGGCTAATATTCTTTTTTGTGGTTGAATCGGCCAATACCAGGTTTAAAGAAAAAACACATAACAAAGAGTATATTATCATGAAAATCGCGAAACGCACTGATTTCCATTTATTTATGGATCGATGACAACCCAGCTTTAGGCGTTGATCGCATAGTGAGTGGATGGTGAACTACTAAAGATGGCGACAGCGGTTTGTTTGTCAATGCCATCGGAATTTAACGAAATTCTCCATTATCCGAATTTTGCGGATATATGTTGTCGACTCAAAATCGTTATTTTTTTATGCTTTGTTATTCATATAAGGTTTCGATCCAGTCTACCGTACCCCTTGACGAAATTATTAATATAGATTATAAACTAGCTGACCCGGCGAACTTTTTTCCGCCTTAATGGCAATAAATAAGCAGACTTTTTTTTTTAATTTCGAACGGGATAAAAAGTATCCTATGTCCTTCTCCTGGCTCTAAACTACCTCCCTGACAATTTTCAGCTAAATCGGTTCAGCCGTTCTTGAGTTATAAGTGGAGTAACTAACACGACTTTCTTTTATATATAGATATGATTTATTAATGAATTGAATTGAATTAATACTTTTATTTATGAACATTTAAGCAATTTTCCGTTCCACATCAGAATTGGGACACGTTCTGTCACGTCACATACTTACGCCCGTATTCACAAACATTACTATGAGGTCTCACAGTGCGCGTGGACGCACAGGGTGACACACGAACCAATCACAGAGCTCTATTCAACGCTGTGCGTTCGATTTGTGCAAGCATCGTTTGTGAATACGAGCGTTAGTTACGTATCAATTAAGTTCATCGTTATGAATCAATTAGGTTGATCGACAGACCGATTAGTATTACGAATAAAAACTGGTTGAATTTCTGAAAACTGCTGTAAGTAAATGACTTTAAAAAATCTTGTAGTTTAAAGTGGTTTTGACCGATGCTCATGGGGTTCCCACCTCTTGTTCCCACCGCTGCAACTCCTGTGTAGCCAGGGTCTACAGCTTGACCGCCATAACCCAACTAGTGAAGGTCAAGTTTGTCCCGGGGGATTAAACTGTCATTGGACCCGTAACGAATTTAATCAGAAGAACATGGTTCGATGGTCTTAGTCAAAAGTAACAGTGATAGATCCAGCACTGCAAGTGGTACTAGATCGGACAACACATTCTTAGGAAGCCCGAACACATCCCCAAGCAGGCTCTGGATTGGAACCCTCAAGAAAAACGCAAACGTGGAACCCCCAAGGAAAACTTGGCGGCGCTCTGTAGCAGACGAGGCAAAGATCGGCAAGACTTAGAGCGAGATCAAACGCGAAGCTCAAGACCGAACGCGATGGAGGACGGTTGTGGACGCCCTCTGCCCCATCTAGGGGACATAGGGGACATAGGACCTTAAGTCGGTCTTAGTCACAAACAGTTTTTACTGCAAAAATCTGTCACAAGTGGCTTTAACTAAGGGCAGTATTTAAAACCACTTCTGCCTGATTTTTGCAGTCAAAAATGGTTTTGATAGTTTTTTAGTTTTGACTACCTACTTTTGAAATTTTCCGGTAACACATATCAGTACTATCTGTGTAGTTCCATCAAAACAGAATGGAACCACCCCCACTTCCCATGGATGTCGTAACTAGTCGTAAGCGACTAAGGGACAAACATGCGAACATCGCCTCCCCAACCCGTCTGGCCAGCGTGGGGAGTGTAAGCCAAATCCATTTGCCTCTGGTCAATTAGAGGGTCGTGCTCCTGCAGTGGAGACTAAACGACCTGATGTCAATGTTTTGTTTAATGTTTTTTTTTTAATCTATATATATAAAAGAAAGTCGTGTTAGTTACTCCACTTATAACTCAAGAACGGCTGAACCGATTTAGCTGAAAATTGTCAGGGAGGTAGTTTAGAGCCAGGAGAAGGACATAGGATACTTTTTATCCCGTTCGAAATAAAAAAAAGTCTGCTTATTTATTGCCATTAAGGCGGAACAAAGTTCGCCGGGTCAGCTAGTTTAAAATGTTTGTTGGAGAGGCACCCGCTGAAAACTAGCGTCGGACACGTTGGCACAAAAATATGCGTGTTATAGTTTTAAGTCCCTTTTTTATTTTTTCTTTTTGTGTCAAATAAAGTTTTTCTTATTCTTATTCTTACCTGATGATGAATGTATTCTGCGTGCAAATTCCAATCATCTTGCATCAGCCAATATTTCAAGTGTTTTGTAAAATTACCTAACTCAAACATTGCGATCGCGGCTAATAGTCCAGAAATCCTGTCTTGTTTATGAATGTTAACGTTTAATTATTTAACAAAATGTGCCAATTAATTATGTGCAAGTTTAATTAATTCTTCACTTTGAATAATTTTGCTTTGTAGTTTGCGACTGTTTAGGAAATTTACGATCGCCCGTTTTCGCAAACAGTCTTTGAGATCTCACAGTACTAAGTAGGTACGCGTGGACGCACAGGGTGACACACGAACCAATCACAGAGCTCTATTCAACGCTGTGCGTTCGATTTCGGCATCGTTTGAGAATACGGGTGAATTATTCTCACTCACCAAAACGAAGTAGGTATGGGAATCACATAGATGCGGGCAGCGAAGGAGCGGTCGTTATGGAAATCCTTGGGGGAGGCCTTTGTCCAGCAGTGGATGACATTAGGTTAAAACGGGACTATTCCCACCTCTCGTTCCCACCACTGCAACTCCTGTGTAGCCAGGATCTACAGCTTGACCGCCACAAAAACCCAACCAATGAAGGTCAAGTTTGTCCCGCGGGAAAGTTAAACTGTCATTGGACCCGCAACGAAATTAATCAGAAGAACATAGGAGGAGTTCGAAATTAAGGTTCGACTTCCCTCCATTGCAAAGCGGATGACAGGTGACAAAGATTATGCACCACGGACAATAAATTAAATTAAGGGGGCCTATCTTATGAGCAATTAGCAACTACCTGCCAATAATATTTTAATGCCAATAACATTAGGTTAATAACATTAGTATGTAATTTATGTTGGAAAAGTCCAGTTCTAGACGTAAGAGCACAATCCTTGCAAGCTATTGTCTTAAGGTTGTCGGTCCATCCAGCTGGTCGCCCTCCTCCTCCATTCGACCTGAAGGTCTGAGAGTCCCGGATGCAATTAACTTTTCAGTAGAATACCGCAGGTATTAGCGTTGATGTATAAAGACGTGTATGAATGTAGAGAACAATTCAAATAATTGTTCCACAGTGGGAAGCCTTAGGGGAGGCTTTTGCCCAGCAGTGGGCTTGATTTTTTGATTGCGATCCACCATGACCTAGGTTAATAAATAAAAAAAACATACTAACCGAATTGAGAACCTCTTCCTTTTGTTGAAGTCGGTTAAAAAGTATGACAATTCTTTTTCTGACATACCAAACTACACGCGGTGTAAGCCGATCTAGTCCAGTAGAATTAGCTTTTAAATCGGAAATAATTCCTACAAAAGATTTTATTGTTTTAATGGCTTCATTGGTTGCCCATTAAGGCGATTAGTGTCCTCAATCCGCGCCAAATGGGCATTTTGTAAAGCCTACTCCTCTTTTACTGCTGGACAGAAATAGTTGAAAAAAATATATGTTATACAACAGTTCAAGGACTACATTTGTGACGTTTGAATTTTCGCTACGTCTCTTTGTTTTGGATTAAAAAAATAAATACGGGACATCGATTTTTTACTTAAATTCCCTACTCCTCCAAAACGGCTATGTTAATTTAAAAGATTTTTACACGAATAGATTGGGAATTCTTTAATCTTTAAATGACACGTTGCGTTTTTCAATCGAACATTACTTTCATTCATAAATTTTACTTTTGATAAATTCCGAACGTTTTGCTGTTGAGGGGGCCTTCGCGGGGTGCGGGCGGCAGTCGGCCGCTGGCCTTCAGACGGGGAGGTTGTGTCACTCGCTACAAACTGACATTAGCGATCAAAATGAATTTTTTCTTTGGCTAAGTTGCACCACGTGACGTGACCTAACTTTGACCGTAGCTTTGGCGATAACCGGTGTTTTTTGTATGGAGTTAGACAGACTTTTGACGCTTGTCAAAGTTGAAGTAAGATGGTGCAACCCAGCTTTTGTTCGACAATAGATTTTATGTCAGAATTGTTCATAGAGTACGTGCAGTCAGACAATACAATTGAATTATGACGCGCTCAGACGCTATTTTCTACCTGAATAGAATCTATTAGTGTAAAAAAACTATAATTGACTCCAAAATAAATACAAGTAGAAAAATTATTACGTTATTTATTTACTAGGCCTTTGCAATCAGTATCCAAATTAGGAGCTAGTCAGAATCTGTAACTTAATCGAAGAAAACAATTTATATTTTTCATACTTATTAGAATTAGATTTTAAATATGTTTCTTCGCGAAAATACCACAATTAAAAATAACACCTGTAACGCCCCTGGGTCTGCGGGTGTCTATGGGTGACGGTAATCATTTACCAACAGGTGATCCGTTTGCTCGTTTGCCTCCTGTCACATTAAAAAAAATTAAGATAAAGTGGTATTGAATTGTTCTATAGAGCTTATTAAAAATTTGGATACTGATTACAAAATTAGCCATTTTCGGAGTCGGTGTCGGTGTCCTACCTTTTGGTGATTCGTTTTGGAGTTGGTTTTAATTTTTAGTGAAATTAATCTATTGCATGCCTTTAGTAGACTATAGGTACCCAGTAGACCTTGTTGTTGCCACTGAAGGTGCATAGGTACTCAGTACATTGATACCATATTTTTCATGTTAAGTGCAAATAAACTTCCCTAAATTACCAAACCATGAAACGTACCTATATTATTAAAAAGTTTCGCAGATAAAAACTGAAATCCTCTTATAAGGTGATGAATTTTAGGAGCATGTCATGAAACCAAAATTATTAGCATAGGTACAAGAGCTTGTTTTAAAAAAAATCTTTTTATTTATGATGGGGAATTTACTGCGGCGTAGTAGCAGAGATTTTCCGTTTGTAGATCGTAATAATTTCGAAGAATAGGGATGTTTCGTGGATAAAGCAAGAAAGTAGCAAGAGTTTGAATAAGACCGTCGCACGGTGGATCGAGCCCATACAAGGTGTTGGACATGGTGCTTTAAATGCAACTACTTAAAACAAGATTGATTTGCATATAAATTGAAAGATGAGACTTCATTCTATCAAATATCACTAATATCAAGTCATGATCTACTATCATAGTTATGTGGTGCGACCGTAAAGTGAACAAAGTCAAAATCATGGATTTTCTGACTTCTGTTTGTATTGTCAATTTATCCAATTTCGTTCACTGGTTTTATGTTATTACTTATTAATGTATTAGCTTATACCTTTATCTTAATCTGTGTGTTAAAATGAGTGCCTAAAAAACTTCTAGCTTGGCTATTTTGACGTATTTTTAAAAGGTATTTTTTTAAATGAAAACTGCGTGTTTTAGTTGACATCTTGGGCGATCTTTAACAAACCATGAATGAGAGATGATAGATGACAACGTGGGCGATATTATTACTCAGTTTTTAGACCCTTATTCATCCCTATTTTCGAGAAAATCACAAAAAACTAAATAAAAGCGCCTCATTTTTCCGCATAGCAAAATTAACTTAGGTAAAATTCGTTACACTAAAATAATGTCAGGTAAACCAAAGATGTTTATTTTGGTTTATGAGTTGTTTATCATGTGCAATTCAGTAAAAATACTCATTAAAATGAAAAACCTCAAGTCAAATAGAGATTTGTATGCATTATTAAAAACCACGATGAAAGATCGCGCTAGTTCTTTAGCTAGGATACTAGAGCTGTTTTCGCATACACTCTCTTCAGATAAACACAGGTAAGTACTAACGTAGTTAATAGGTACTTTATGAACATAAAGAAATACTATAAAACAGATATAGTAAAAAAATCATATTGTCATCATCTCAAAAGATTGTCGTTGAATTTAGTACATACCATACATACATTTTGTATGTATTTTTTTCTTAATTTATGATTGTGTTAGGTAGGTATTGAGTTACACATTTTATTTATCAGATAACTATAAAAAAAAAACAATAATTTCATTGACACTGTTTGTCGCAAGAAGAAGTAGTGTCATTATAATGAGAACCAGTTTTTAGCTACAAACGTAGATTGGCTTAGGCAATCTGTTGATTGGAGTCAGTTTTGTAGTCCGCTAAGTCCCTATAAAATTGCATTAGTATGTATCTAACAGCTAACAGAATATAAAATCAAGCTCGACAAAATCGAACAAAGTGATTGTGTGCAATGAAAAATCAGGCGTTTGCAAAAACATTTCTTTCATAATTTTAACACTTAATGAGAATAAATTTAGAGTATTGTTAGATTATGTATCTAACAGTTAACAGAATATGAAATCAAGCTCGACAAAATCGAACAAAGTGATTGTGTGCAATGAAAAATCAGGCGTTTACAAAAATATTTCTTTAATAATTTTAACACTTAATGAGAATAAATTTAGAGTATTGTTAGACTATGTTACTCTTTAAATATGGAAACAGACCAAAATGAGTGAGTATTTGCTTTTAATTGAACAATAAATACAAGATTTTCATCACTATATTTTAAGAATTTTTTTCACTTATATTAATTGCCATCTAATAAGTAAAATCTATCACATTAGAAAGATAAACTTGTCAACCTTACACTGTAAAAATTTGAAGTTACTACGTTGACGCAATCTCATTTTATTTTAAAAACACTGAGTAAGGAAGCGATGTCCAACGCTTTGTATGGGCTCGATCCAGTGTGCGTCGGTGAACTTATAAAAAAAAAAACTCTAAATGTATTTTTCACTTTTTTAAACTTATGAAAATTTAAAGAGATGAAGCGCACCAAAGTTCAGAAGATGAGGCACATGACGTCAAGGCATGCTTAAAAATGTGGCGATTTGTGTCGTCACGCGGAATTTCATCGCATCATTATCTTCGTAATTACTTGTTTAATTGAAAAATAAAAATATCCTGTGTCCAATATTTTTTGATAATGTAAAATTGACGGACCAAAAGTCTTTTAAAGAAACTAGCCTGTTCCTATGGCCACATTCCAGCTCCATCATCAGACCCTGCAGTTTCCCTTAGAGAATTGAAGACTCATGATTTTCAAAGTAGCGTACCTACTTACATAACATTAGGTACTTGCTTATACAGGGTGTCCCAAAAACAATGGATAACCCTTCAACCATCGATAGGCCTCGCCATGGTCTCCCTAACGTCCAATTTTGACCCCAGTAAAAATATCACCGTTTTTAAGATTTTTAAGTTTTTGTGCATTTTTAGAAAATTGTAATGAAATTATTTAGGTATAATAATAAATAAATACAAATCAAACGAGCCTAAACTCGATGGAATCGTTTATTCCCGGAGTTGCTATGGGGCCACTGGCATTCCAGCTCTACCATCAGATCAGCTCCATGTCATCACAATATTGCATTGTCACCCGAATTACATGTATATCCGAAATTTGAACTCAATCAATTGATGAAGGATTTCTAATAAAAAGACAAATACATTTTCAGTTTATTCTTCATAAGTGATAGACAAAAGCAGAAACATTTGCTTTTTTAGGCCATAGACAATACTAGGTACTAATGCGTTCCAATAGGGATGATGACTGGGTAATGAAATCGGAATTCTATTTAGTCCGTCAGACAGATAATTAGAAAATATTAGACTCGCATTTTTTAATTTTTTCCATAATCGAATAATTACAGTATTATATTGAGTTGAAATGTCGCGTGACGTCACATTTGAGTAAAAATTCTACTCAAGCGTGGCGTATCGCGCCATTTCAACTCGATGTAGCACTGTTATTATTTAATTATGAAAGAAAATAAAAAATATGAGTCTAATATTTTCTAATTATCTGTCTGGCGGACAAATAATTGAAATTTTGTCATCTAGCCTAGTTGTCGTCAGGAAGTTGGTCTAACTAATTCAGCTTGCAAGATTCCACCCGAACAAACATTTATGTAATAAACCTACATACATCATAAATTGCAAGCTAAATAAAAGCTTGTAATAAAGTCGGGTTTGTTCAAATTTCGAGAACGACTGAACCGACAAAAGCATTAGAAAATTTACGAAAAATAAAATAAAATTTTATCCCGTACAAAATGTTCATGTTCATTTTTATTAAATACCTTTACGCCTGAGTTAAATGACACCGACATCAAGGTTCATCAATTTAAGTTTAAAATAATAGGCAGTAATGTATGAAGAAAGAACTTCTTTTCTGTATCTACCTATGCCCGTGTATTTTTGATCGGTGTCAAATCGGAGTTTTTGGTGCGGGGTACGCGGGTGTTGCTCGCGGCGTGAAGGTCAAACGCCCAAGGTCATTGAGGACTCTAATCGCCTTAAGACTCTCCTAAGTTTTCGACTTCGACGGAGTTGTGCTTAAGTGGTGGGGGCCCCCGAAAGAGGCATTTTTTCGGTTTTCCGGTTATACCGCGTAAAGGACTTACCCTATCAAAAAGTGGTCTTCATGACGGTTGAAGGGCACTTAATCCTGCATTGAATAAGACCAAATTCATATGTTTTGGACAAACCGTTCTCGCGCTAAAGTTCGGCAAAGTAGAAAATATACGTATAATTAATGACCCTCTCCACGTCCAATGGTTTGTTACCCACAGGCTTCCAAGTCTTGAAAAGGGCCACCTCAACCAGTGTAACCCTATCAAGGCTTACGAGCTTGATGCGCCTATCCTTGTTCGTCCCAGCCGTTCCTTAACTGCGGTTGCTGCACCTCTTCCTGGCACTCACCTGAACGACTCTGTGTTACCTACTGTGGCTGCCCCTCTTCCTTGTATCCTCCTGCATGACTACGTTGCCTAGCCGTATGCCTGGTCTAAGGTTCGACGCCAAAAATCAACAACAACAAGTTCATATTAAAACGCTGAAGAGTTTTTTGTTTGTTTGTTTGAACGCGCTAATCTTAAGAATTACTAGTTTGATTGAAATCATTATTTTTGTGTTGAATAGCTCATACATTGAGGAAGGCTATAGGATATATACAATCACTCTACGACTAATAGAGGCGAAGCAGTAAAGAAAAATGTTGCAAGCACGGGAAATAGTATTTAAACTATTTTCACTCGTACGAAGTTGATTTTGTGGCGTCGAACCTTGGACCAGGCATATGGCTAAGCAATGAAATCGTACAGGAGGGTACAAGGAAGAGGGGCAGCCACATTAGGTAACACAGAGTCGTTCAGGAGAGTGCCAGGAAGAGGTGCAGAAACCGCAGTTAAGGAACGGCTGGGACGAACAAGGATAAGCGAATCAAACTCGTGAGCCTTGTAAGGGTTACACTGGTTAAGGCGACCCTTTACAAGGCTTGGAAGCATGTGTGTAACAACTTAACAAGCCATTGGACGTGGAGAGGGTCATTAATTATACGTATATTTTCTACTTTGCCGAACTTTAGCGCGAGAACGGTTTGTCCAAAACATATGAATTTGGTCTTATTCAATGCAGGATTAAGTGCCCTTTAACCGTCATGAAGACCACTTTTCGATAGGGTAAGTCCTTTACGGGGTATAACCGGAAAACCGAAAAAACGCCCCTTTCGGGGGCCCCCACCACTTAAGCACAACTCCGTCGAAGTCGAAAACTTAGGAGAGTCTTAATGGGCAACCAATGAAGCCATTAAAGCAAAAAAATCTTTTGTAGGAATTATTTCCGATTTAATCAATTTTTGTGTTTAATTCTACTGGCCTAATCTGAAAAGCAAGTTAATTATTGAAACTAATTTAGATATACTTAACCAATTAATTTGTTCAGTATCCAAAAACATGACGCCTTTTGATTTAACTGACTCTTTAACTGAACCGCTGACCTCTATAGAGCACACTAGTTACCGCTTCATTGCTCCTTACCCAACTGCATATAAGGAGGTGCATGTTTCATAACTAGTCTCACTGTAGGACTGCTTGTTGGAGGTACAGGTGTTCTGGACAATTCATAATGCGGGTAAGTACACAATTTTTCGAAGCTTTCAAAATATACAGGGTGTCTCAAAAAGTAATGTCAAGCCGAAGTCCAGAGGTAGAGCATCACTAGGGCTACCCGAATTTCAATTAGGTACTGCGACTTTTGATAGTTTTCGAGTTATGATATTTTTTTACAACACACAGGACTTTTAACTTTTTTTAGTTTACATTCGTATTATGGATGTACTTCTGAATCAGCTAGGCCTAGTATTCACTAATTAAATAATAATAAAAAAAAACAGACATGCAACTTATCTATTCGCGCCACAGTGACCAAAAAAGTGCCAAAGCACAGAAATTTAAAACAATCATAACTCGAAAACTATCAAAAATTGCGGAACATACATGGGGGTGATTCGGATAGCCCTAGTGATGCTCTACCTCTGAGCTTCAGCTTGACACTATTATTTGAAACATCCTGTATAATCTTACCGTCGATTTACATAATCTTAAAATTACTTAAAAACTAAAATTTAAAAACTACTAATGATAAAAACTATTTACGAAATAAAAAATAATCTTTAAAAAAATCTAATTTATTTATTTATCTTTGTTCCAGTTGATTTGTTTCTGGTGTTTCTTGGTGGCGGCGAGCGTGAGGGCGCAGGATGGCTACTATGCCCCTCAGACCTTCAATCAAAATAATGTAAGTTCTATTTTATTTTATGGTAAACCCTACCACTGATTCGGGGCAATGATGAGGGCCAAAGCTGAGAAGAAGCAGTAATTTTACAAGATGTTGGTGGTACCTTAATTAAACTTATAATTAATTAGCTTTCCGCCTGCGGCTTCGCCCGCGTAGAATTTTGTGTGTCACAGAAAAACTATATCGCGCGCGTCCCTGTTTCAAAAACCGGGATAAAAACTATTACGTAGGCGTGAAAGCAAGATAGACAGACAGACTTTCGCATTTTTATAATATTAGTATAGAATAGAGTAATAGATTTATTAAAAATCAAAGCACGTCTGCGAGGCAAGAAGGTGCGGATGCTGGCTGCATTTCCTCCCTTCTTTCATTTTGCACTAAGTTCGATCTGAATCCATGAAAATGCGATACTATTTTATTAGCTACTAGCTTTCCGCCCGCGACTTCGCCCGCGTGGAATTTTGTCTATCACAGAAAAACTTTATCGCGCGCGTCCCTGTTTCAAAAACCGTAATAAAAACTATCCTATGGCCTTTCCCAGGACTCAAACTATCTCCCTGCCAAATTTCATCAAAACCGGTTCAGTGGTTAAGGCGTGAAAGTGAGACAGACAGACAGAGTTACTTTCGCATTTATAAATTAGTATAGATTATGCATTCTAGATTCGAATTTATAGGATTTCTTCAGGATTTCATCCTCTTAGAAAGCTAAAAATCCTGAAATTCTGGAATTTCGATTAACTTAGACGAAACAGTCCAATAGATTTATTAACTTTTACTCGTCATGACATGAAGGGTACAGGGGCAAAACAAGAAATGTTACAAAAACAAAAAGTTATGTAATGAACATTTAAATTTTTTATAGTTTAAAATATTCTTGTGTCACTTAAAATTATAAACTACTAAGTAATATAAATACATATGACTATTCCTTGTTTTTACGCTTTTTGTATAATTTCAAATAAAAATACGCGGGATATCGAAAATATTGCCATCAAAAATATACTTTTGAATTTTAGGGACATTCCTTGTTTTGCCCCTATACCCTTCAGTCATGTACTAATAATAATCTTCAGAATTCAGCAAAAATCAAAATCAAAAACATTTTATTCAATTTAGACCACTAGTGGCACTTATGAACGTCAAAATTACAAAAAAAAAGAGGTAGCTCTTAAGGGGCTTACATATCTCCTTATCTTTTGGGCCCTACCAGCGCTTCGAGACAAACATGGCAAGTGCTGAGAAGAAACGCCGGAACAAACTCAGTCACCACTAGTTGCCAAGCCTCTTCTTTTTAAGGAAAGAGAGCATAGGTACATAATATTTTCTGAAATTTTGATTAACTTAAGTAGGTATTTAAGTATGTTTACCTATATCCGTTGTCTAGTACCTATAGTACAAGCTTTGCTTAGTATGGGACTAGAAGCGCAGTGTAAAATGTCCAAGGAAGGATATTTATTTATTAACCGACTTCAAAAAAGGAGGAGGTTATATGTTCGACTGTATGTATTTTTTTTTTCTATGTATGTTCACCGATTACTCCGTCAATTGTGGACCGATTTTCAAAATTCTTTTTTTGTTCGATAGGGTACACTTCTGAGGTGGTCCCATTGTCACCAAGTCCGGATCTGATGATGGGATCCTAGGGAAATCGAGGGCAACCCTCAAATTTTATAGGCACGTATATCGTTTTTCAAACTTTTTCTTAAGTTATTCAAGTATTTGCTCCTGGAAATCATCATCTCATATTGATGAGCTGATGATAGAAGGTAAAACTCCTTAATGCTTAGGAGTTGGACGATAATTCTTTAAATATTATAAGTACAAATAGACCAACAGTTGTATTCTTTCATGTTTTTAAGGTGGGCTGACTGTTTAGGTCTTTTTAGGTTTCCTATATGGTAACCTGTTTTTTGTAGGGAATATTATTTTACACTAGACATGAAGAATATGGTCTCAATGTACTGCCTACCTTCAGTGGTGGTAACATCAAGGTAATAATTAGTTAACTAAAAAGCAAGAAATAAGTAAAATTTTATAAAAAAAAAAAAAACCGACTCCAAAAAACCTACACTAAAAAGTAGAAAAATAATTACTAATTATTTATTAGGACGAATTATTAATCTTTATGTAGGTATACCATGATTGATACTTTTGGAGTCGGTGCAGGCAAACTTTACATGTTTCATAATCTTGGCACCGACTCCAGAAGTATCAATCATGGTATACCTACATAAAGATTAATTCGTCCTAATAAATAATTAGTAATTATTTTTCTACTTTTTAGTGTAGGTTTTTTGGAGTCGGTTTTATTTTTATTTATGTGGAATCGTGTGAAACAGTATTTAAAACATTTACTCATGTTATGTCCACGTGATGCAATGTGAAATTATTTCCATGCCTTTCTTGTCGGGCGGTCAACTAGGGCATTGCTTAACTGTGCTGATTCATCAGTAATTGCTGATGGTCAGGCAGCGAACTGAAGCTGAACGGGGTATGAATTATGGCTATGAAGACATCCTTTGATGTTGTTTGTCGCATTAACCAATAATATTTATAAACTTCTCTAATTAAGGCCTCACACGAAGAGGCCTTACGCTCGTATTGACAAAGATTACTATGAGGTCACACAGTGCGCGTGGCGTGGACGCACAAGGTGACATATAACCAATCACAGAGCTCTATTCAACGCTGTGCGTTCGATTTGCTGCTTCACTTAGCCTAGGCGCAGACCACCGATTTTTAGTAGGTCGGGCTGTTAATCAGTATGGAGATGTATGAAAGTGCGCACATTAAGTACACCGATATGGTTCTAGGTATTAGCCGACTTTTCATACAAATTATAATCGGGTTCAACGATCAGCCAACTACTTAAACGTCGATGGTTTGCGTCTAGGCTTAAGCAAACATCGTTTGTGAATACGGGCGTCACTCTTCTCTCTCAAGAAGTGAGAGAATTTGAAGTTATATTAGCACCGTTTTGTTTCAAACCTATAGTTGTGTCATTTGGTTAATATGACATTTAAGAAAATAAACCAAAGCTTCTGAACGTGATAACTGTGATGAAAGTGAACTTTCCCTCCAAGAAGATTAGGTTGATATCATATAGTAAGTGCAATTCCCTAGTACTAAATGGAAATAAGTCCAAATATATGGTGCTGGGTTCTAGGGATCAGATAAGAAAAACCATAAACAGGGGAATTAGTGTGTTGATCGAGGGGGAGCCAATAGAGAGGGTAACAGAAGCTAAAAACTTAGGACTTCTAATGGACGAGGAAATGCGCTTTGAAAAACACATCAATAATATAGTAGGAAACTGTTTTTATAGACTGAAAGTATTATATCAAATACGTAAATATCTTTCTACTGATAATCGCATTAAATTATGCGACTCTCTGGTTCTATCTAAGTTCAACTATATGGACGTGGTCTATGGCCCCCGACTGCTGGCGCGTACCAAGAAAACTATCCAACGTGTGCAAAATGCATGCGCCCGTTTTTGTTTTTCAATCCCGCCGAGAACACACGTTACGCCTTATATAACTAATGCTAAAATATTAAAAATGAACTCACGCAGGGCGTTGCACTTCGCGGCACTGCTTTTTGGTATGATGAAAAACAACACTCCGACTTATCTACTAGATAAATTAGTTTGGACAAGGGAATTCCACTCGCACAAGACCCGTCGCTCCAGCAGCACTCTCGTTCTTCCGCCGCACCGAACCGTTGCCTTCCGGGGTAGCTTCAGGTTTGCCGCCTCCAAGTGCTGGAATGACTTGCCACCGCCATTACGTCGTCTGCAAACATTGTACACTTTTAAAAAGAAATACCGGGAACACATTTTTAACGAACAAATACTGGAGTAGGTTACTTGTATGCTTACCTAAAGGTTTCAGACGATCAAGCACGGAAGTGGGCAAGACGATCGAGACTGCTGTAGCCTGACATCACTAAGGTAAGTGCCCCCTACTTCGGTATATTAAGGCTCTTACGACTTTAACAATTTATTTAAAAATAACCAAGGATGATATCAGTATGAAAGCTTTTGTATGCTAAAGTTTGGTCTTTTGACAGTAACTTAATACATAAATTATAGTTATATTGTTTAAACTTTTTTTAATATTAATTGTTCTGCGGACCTCTTGTTTGGATCCTGTTTCGTGATAAAATTTTGCTCTGTTTCTAAGTTCGTGAACTCATGTCCCCTATTTCGGGATAAAGTTTTACGCATCGAGTTAGGATATTTTAATAATGATTAAGGGTTTAATAATTTTAAAAACGATAGTATAAATTTAGAATAAAATAATTTTGTGAAATTGACGATATTACTTACCTGAAACATTCATGAGAAATAATGTGAGTCTGTCTAGCTAGGTTAGGTAGGTACGTACCTTCGTATAAAGTTTTGATTTATTATTCTAACAATATGTGAAAATATTTATGTAACCATCAGAAATGTAGGGGGGCCTTACCCCCCCCCCCCCCCCTTCGTACCCATAAAATTTAGATTTTTTATTTCTAACGATATGTGAAAATATTCATACAAGTCTAAATTTAAAAATGTGGGGGGAGGGACTAACCCCCCACCTCTGGAGCTGCTTCAAGTGAGGGTAGTCCCCCCCCCCCCCTGAAAATAACCCCATATACGCCAATGACTCATAATAAAAATTAATTAATTTATTACTTAGGTAGGTAAGTATTAAAAACTAAAAAATATGTCGATTTCTTTGATGTTACGTGTCATACAAGTACCTAACACTATACATTTATATGTATATCACGAACTTGGGAAAAAGTAACAATAATTACGGTTCCTTGTTTCGTGATACTGATTATTCCAAATTCCCCAAGTAAAATTCATGGATTATTGTCAAATTGTGTCAATTAACTATTATCTATCCCATATAAAATACCAATAAACCAAGATAAATAAAACGAATCGAATTAAAACCAAAATTACGCTGGTAGTACTTATGCTAATTTATCTTAAAATTGGTCATTTATGTGAACTTCAAACTCGTGTCATATAAATTCTAGTGAACGAAACATATACCGAATTTAGATCATGAGAAACTTAAATAAATGTATTATTTGTTTCATAACTTACATTTCAATTATCATAAATAATTATTTAAAAACCAAGCATCAAAATATTATCCATAATATCCTTGATTCGGTAGTATCACGAAACAGGGGACACCCGAAAAATTATATGTACGCTATTTCGTGAGTCAATTAATCGCAATTTTAAAGGAATTCTACGTTTTCATATAACTTTTTTCTAAGCCAAATCAATTGTCAAGGAACACATGAAACCACTATTACAAGTTTTATGCAAATGGACGTTTCTTCGCCTTTTTATAAGCTTAAGAAGTTGGAGCGCTAACCTTACGGTGAGAGCATCATTTTCACGCCGCACGGCTGTTTTTGGCTCTCTGAGAGTTTGAAGCTTCGTATTGCTCTCATTTTTGGCGCCACAATGTTGGTACTTGGTTTTTTAGATAGCTTAAATAATAGAGTTTTTGTAGTAATAAAGAATTTTTATAAATAATATTCCATTTGCTTATTATTTGAGCTAGAAAAAAAACTTACGAACTTACGTACTATCCAAGTGCTGGAATGACTTGCCACCGCCATTACGTCGTCTGCAAACATTGTACACTTTTAAAAAGAAATACCGGGAACACATTTTTAACGAACAAATACTGGAGTAGGTTACTTGTATGCTTACCTAAAGGTTTCAGACGATCAAGCACGGAAGTGGGCAAGACGATCGAGACTGCTGTAGCCTGACATCACTACTTGAAAATTGAATTTTTTTCTCTCCGGACATACTATTTGTAACACCATTATAACACCATATTAAATACTTGTTTCATGATTATTATTTTATTTCTAATGACATCATAACTATATATTTGACACTAATTGAAATTGAATTATATGTTTAGACGACCAATACTGCTGGAATTAATTTACTTTTTATTTTTTTTATTTTTTGGTTGTAGGTGCGCGTGTAACGCTCGGAACAATATGGGATGAACTAAATTGTCGAATCGCGCGCAATCAATCATTCGATTGCACAAACCGGTTTTGCGGGCGTCGAGACACTCAACAACGCGTAACCGTAACAATGTCACTCTTTACGAATATTACACATTAACACAATTACTACACACACACCTATACAAACAGTTTTATCTTTTTATTAGTATTCTTTTCATTAGTATTCTTAATAAACGTAGTCATAATCATCCTTACCGATTTCCCGCCTTTTGTATTTATCTGTGCACTAATATTACTATTTATGTATGTTTATCTAGACAATTTTATGCAGCTTTTTTATTTTTTTATTTTACCAATGGTCCGTGACCCTCACTCGGCATGGGGCACACTGAAAACCAGCGCCGTGGCCTTCGTCACCGTGGGCCACGGCATATGCTGAGTGGGGTCCCGTTGCAGTGGGCATCTTGTTGGTGAATGGGTGGCACTGCTCAGTTTACTCTTGTTTTTATTTTTTCTTCTTTTATTATTATGTGCCACTGTCATGTCTATGTAATTGCCTGTATTTGTGTGATGTCCACTGTAATAAATGTATCTTTCTTTCTTTCTTTCTTTCTATATATCTTATTTCGTACTTAGGTGGGAAATGCCGGTTTCTTCCAACCAGCGCACAGGTCCTGGGAGCCCAGTGTGTCCGACACCAGATGGACTAAGTTATGTATTATGTGATGTCAGATATTCTATATACCTACTACATTGGTGTTTGGCAAAAGCACTTACTTACATACTTTGGTTCCATTTCTGTAGAATACATTTGTGTGCATGAACATAGGTTTTGTAGTGGTCTGGGTGTTTTCTATAATGTGTAGTTAGTAGGAACTAAATACTTTTATTCACATACCTATGAGTATAAATCCGTTGTTTGTACACCCGTAGTAGATAAAACTTTTGCTTAGTTTGGGCACAGATATGTACAGTGTTTGGGAGTACCTTACATGGTGAAAAATTACCAAGTACTTACTTATATTTATTTATTTGCATGAGTTATTTCAAGGATCTTCATGCATGAGAATAGAACACTTTTAACACACCGGTAGAGTAGAATAGAAGCCCCACTCTTCTTGTAGATGTCATAAACTAAGGAAAAAACACGTGAACATCAGGCCTCCCCAACCCGTCTGGCCAGCGTGGGGAATGTAACAAATCCTCCATTTGCCTCTGGTCAATTAGAGAAGGTCGTGCTCCTGCAGTGGAGACTAAATGACTTGACGATCAAATGGTTATTAAACCTTTGTTTTGTCACCTGTCATCCGCTTTGCACTGACTGGAGGAAAAATATTATTGGCAGTTAGAGTTGCTAATTGCTCATAAGATAGGCCCCCTTAATTGATATTTATTGTCCGTGGTGCATAATCTTTTCTTAAAGGTTTTAAACCTTTGTTTGTCACCTGTCATCCGCTTTGCAATGGAGGGAAGTCGAACCTTAATTTCGAACTCCTCCTATGTTCTTCTGATTAAAATCGTTGCGAGTCCAATAACGGTATAACATTCCCCCGGGACAAACTTGATCTTCACTGATTGGGTTATTGGCGGTCAAGTTGTAGATCCTGGCTACACAGGAGTTGCAGCGGTGGGAACGTGAATAGTCCCGTATGATGATAATGAAGCAACCAATCCGTTAATTGTATTTTGACAGTAAATTTTTATCTTTACAGGTGGACAAGGGTCTCTTCACCCCATCCCGTAACGACGTGTCTCCTCAGAGCACCATAGCAGAGCCATGGAGGCCGAAACCTGTGCAGGAAAACTGGAATGGTAGGTATCAGTATACATATACCGGTGAAGTAGTCAAATAAATACTTATCATCATCAAGCTTTTGCTTGACTTTTAGAAATTATTAGTCCTATGCGGAACATGATCTATGTATAAAACCTTATTTAAATACTACAGCCTTTATTTAATACTTACTATGTAGAGTCTATTTGCTTCGGACATGTTTAATTTGAGGGAAGAGCCTGGATGCGGGCGGCGCAGGACCGGTCGTTATGGAACCTTGGGGGAGGCCTTTGTCTAGCAGTGGACGTCATTCGGCTGAAACGAACAAGCGAACCAACGATGTTTAACTTGACAGCTCTGTTGCGTCTCATATCGTTACTCCAGCGCCTCTCCACTACTTACCTCAGGAAACTACTTTTACTTTGATTCGCATAGTCACCCCAAATCAGTCAAGGCAAATCCTCCATTTGCCTCTAGTAAGTACGAGTATGTACCTACTTAAATTAGAGAGGGTCGTGCTCCTGCAGTGGAGAGTGTGACAAGTTTAAATAATCTATTTAATCATGATCCCCAGCCGGCCCCTCCTACAGCGCCCCAGCTCCAGTAGAACCCTGGAGACCACCTTTCCAGCTCACGAAGGAGCAGCAGGCCGCCATAATCCACCACAAGCAGGCCCTGACTTCAGGTTAGTAGTGATAAAGCCCGGTCTGTGAGCACGTAGAATTTTGTCCAATGACCCCAAGCTACCCATCCTTATCGCTCGCACGTAATTATATTGCTGTCGCGACGGGCGCCTGTAGTGAGTGTGCGAGCGCGACAGCAGCAGCTTCTCCCGGAATCCTCAACCACAGAGGAACTGGCTATCTTACCTCGGACGGAACACAACAATGCTGTTAACATTGTTGTTATGGCGACAGACTTAGGTAAGATGGTGGTAGCTAGCCAGGCGGACTTAGAACAAGCCCTACCACCGACCAAACCGAACAGAAAAATCTGCCACCACTGGGAATCGAACCCGGGACCTCTGCGTCTGAAGCAAGTGGTCTTACCACTAGACCACAGAGGCGGTCTGGTGAACCCAGGATGTTGGGCTACTAATTTGAAGACGATAGTAGGGGGAGTCCGGGAGAGTTTACCCGCCTTCCACTAAAATGCTCATAAATATTTCTATACTTACAAATCGCTATTTTTTATTAATTGTATGTTAAGCTACATTATTTAGCTATATTTTCTTCTAAGAAAGTTTAATACATCATTATTAGTTTAAGAGTAATTAACAATTTTAACCAAAGTGATATTTGGCTAATATCTCCCGCCTGGGTGGGAGACTTGACCCCCCAAGTAGGGAGCCTTTACCCGGGTTTAAAAATAAGCAAAATAATCACTAAAAATTATAATACTATAAAGAAATTTAATCTTCTTGAATGAAAATGTGTAACAATTTAATTCTTTTGAGGTTTTGAAAAAAATCAGCAACGTTTTTTCTATTAAAACTGGTTGATCTCGATAAACTGGTTTCTACTGGGGCAACGCCTCTAATTTTCCTTTATCAATGTAACATACCCATAGCATTTCTTATTACTGATAGATCTAAATTGCTCCTATTTCTAGATGTTCCTTTTTATATTGGAAAGGCATTTTGGATGATTATCTGCAATAAAAGTACCAGATTACCCTGGGTAAAGTCTCCTCCCGATGCCAGGGTAATGTCTCCCACCCCAGGCCAAGCTGTCCATTATTACATTTTTATAAAAAACTATAACACTTAAGTAAAAACTGTCTACCGTAAATGGAACTAGGATAATTACATTTCCGGTGTATATAAATGACATGCTGGAATCTATTCATAGTAAACAACTGAAATCAAATATCTAAAATTGAAAAAGGTTACTTTTTGGGCTCGAAAATGTGTTATCACTTGTCACTCCTAAACCGAACTAAGTACCAATCGCAACGGCAATGCGTGAGCGAGGTGGGACGCACCTAAGGAGTCTAAGAAGTGTGGCTACGTCGCAATATTTAGTTCCATAAAAATTCTATGAGCAGTGGCTATTGTCTCCCACCTGCTAAACTGTCCCGGACTCCCCCTACTACTAACTCATGAGTTTATCGCACGATAGTTTTTATCCCAGTTTTGAAATAGATCCGTGCGATGAAGTCTCAAAATTCACGTAAGCGAAGACGCGAGCAAAACCTAGCTAAATAAGTTACATTATCTGCTATCTGTATCCTATAGTAGCTTCTAAAGTTACTTCTTTATTAACCGAACCCAAAAAAGGTGAAAAATATCAGTGGTCGTGATATGCGCCCTCTGCCGTCATGGCTTATACTGAGCAGATGCCATAATTGGTGCTTGTACCCGTTCTATTGTCAGTTTTAGTTATTTTATTTTGTTCTTGCATCAAATAAATACTTTTTCATTCAAATTATTTGTAACTAAACTCAACTCTTCCAGAGGGCAGCTTCCAATTCGAGTACGCATCAGACAACGGGCTGGCTGCTGGTGAAACCATCCAGCCCGATGGCTCCAGGATCGGCGGTTACCAGTACAAGGATCCAAGTGGGCAGATCGTCAAACTGAAGTACAAGGCTGGCAAGGAAGGGTTCCAGGTATGTCCATCTTCAGGGCCCCAATATTATTAACTGCTACGCGACTGGACCACGAACGAACATCAGCTGTTTTGACCCGTATCGCGGTATCGTTTTGACAGTTAGTTCAAACAAAGTTGGAACGTAAACGGAGCGCAACTGCACCTACGTACCTATAAGCTGAAAGAAAGTTACTTTTTCTCACACGCAATTCAAACGCTTCACGAACATGCATGCGCGTGCATGGTGTCAAATACCTAATTGTTTGACTTTTACCTATTAGTTTGCATTTTGTTAATATTTAATCATTGTTACTTTAACTACGAATCAAAAAACTGTTCAAAGAAAGCCAAAAGATGCTAATAACTATTTTAAAGCTGTCATATCAAGAATTTTTTTTTTTTTCTTGGCTTTCGCTCAAGAATTTTATTTTATTTAAATAATTTGATTTTTATTCTTTTCAGATTCTTGAAGGAAGCCACATACCAAAGAGTCCTGAACCAGTTCCACCTCTAAACCAGGGTAATTATCTTTCATTTTTTTTTAACTTAAATTCCTCCTTCTATAACGACCGGTCCAGATCCTTCCCGCGACCTTCACCAGATCGTCGATCCACCTAGTGGGAGGCTTGCTTTCACCGCGTCTTTCGATCCGTGAGTCCGTGAGTGATCCGTTTCGACTCGAGAACTTTTCTGCCCCAATCAGCCCAACAGCCATCTCGCACCCTTAATAATGAATGGGCACAACTCCAAAATTCCGTTTTTTGAGAAACGGCGGATCGCGGTTTTTTACATAATTGGCTCTAAAATCTTTATTTTATCAGCTACAACTTTCAAATTAAGCATACTTCATCACTGGTATCTGTTATATAATTTGACATAAGACATTTTTGAAAATATTGATTAAGAGTATTAAAAAAAATTGTTTAAAAAAATATTTCAAAGTTAGGCCTTTATTTTACTATTTCTGTTGTTGTGATTTTGGGTATTACTTGTACTTGTGCCCATTTAATCCTTAGGCTGAATTGTTTTATATAGCATATTACCTAATATTGCTCTTTAATATTTAAAAATAAGTGATTTATTCGATTTCTATATTGATTTACGCCCAATAACATTGAGGACAGTCATTGTGCGGTATAGTAGCTTAAAGCCAATTCAGTATAAGAGTAGGGTGCTGAATACTAGAAAATTATTAGATGTGTCAAATTAGATTAAAATAAAGACTATTAGCTATTTCTCTGAGAAAACAGAAATGAAAATACCAATTTTATGCATTCAAAATATTTTTACTTAGATAGATAGGGACTCTTACCCTATAAAAATATGATTTTCATCAAATATAGAAAAAATCTACAAAAAAACTTTTTCTGTAAGGTTTTCTGTTATGGATTTGTTCAGGGTAGTCACTTATTAAAGTCCAACAGCCAGTACCTTGGTATCTTTTTTCCTCTATCCTGCTATCCTGGTGGAAGGAACCGTTCTCCTTGTCACTTACTATAATCACCCACATTATGTGGAAATGAGTTCAAATGGCTTTTGTAAAAAATACAATTTAATGCTCAAATTGGCGTGTGTAATTTTTGAAGGATTTTAGCAACCAATTTTGAACACCAGAATATCCATTCAGGTATTCTAACATTCCCCAAAAAATGTTTTACTACTAAAACAACTTAGCCATGCTTCAGATTCAATTTGTGTTATATGGTTTACAAATACAGTCTTTTATATATGAGCACGGATTTGCAATCCATCGAAGATAACTGCTTTTAATTTTTCCGTACTCATCATCATTTCGCTTTTGATAATTTTAGTGATTAGAAAGCTCAATTCATATCTTTGGCCCTCCATATTGAAGCCCTTTACGTCCTGCTTGACTTCAGTATCGCAAAGAATCTAGGTACACAAGGTTTACGACGATTGGGCACCCAATATTTATTAATTTGTACAATTTTTATCCCAAAGTATGCTTGGTTTGTTATCATAAACTCCGTGATCTTTTTTCTTTGCTTTTGTGTACAATATTTGCCACATATTAATAAAAACTGTTAGTGGTGTTAACACAAGATTTCATTACGAACTAATTTTTTTTAAGACAAAAAGCACTTTATAACTTAAATTTAGACAAACTGAAAATTTCAAGGTGTAATAGCTGATCAGTAAAATTGTAGTAACTAAATACGTTAAAAGATAATTTTAAAATAAATTCGATGCATCCTCAGTCAGAATCTGAGTGATTAATCAGCATCAATTTATGTGACCGTAATAAATTAATGAATAATATAATTAAACATTATAACACTATCATATTAAAGTAATTTACCTTTTGGCTGACTAGTGCGTTTATTCATAGAATAAACAAAGAAAAAAGCCAACCCGAGCCCCGAGCGAACGTTAATAGCCTAAACACGTAGGTATGTCTCTTATTTTATTACTCATTGGTTTATTTATCAGGAAGTATTTCATAACCACCGCTTTATTTCTTAGCATCGCGATAAAACATTCTATATATGCTCCTAATCAACCAATAGGTATGAAAATTAATACCAATAGGCAAATTACTTTTATAGGAGAGTTATAAATTTAACTACAAACACCCATCCATGGTACGCCTAACTAAAGTTAAAGTTTTATTTTATAATTTTCTATGATTTACGGGACTTTATCAATGTAATAAAAATAAATATGTAACATATTATTAGAAATATATGGAATTAATTAGTCTTAGCTCACTAACACTTACTTAAAAGTTTGTCACACAAAGGCACAACTCCAAATTGGACCACAGTCGCGCGGGCCGGATTCGACAAATATCGGCATGTCACTGATTCAGCCCTTCTAGCGGGAAGATAGACGAAAGTATGGAAGGGGCACAAAATGTAGAACTCTTTTATCTGATCATTGTTTTCAATTTCTGTGAAAGCCATCTTGTAGAACTGACGAAAATGTGCCTCTCTAGTACAAAAAGTAAAAAACCAAAAATTTTGAGTTGTGCCCATATATTATTAAGGGTGCGATCTGTTCTGGGAGGTATGCGCCCCGCACATCATCCACCCACAGGACATCCACTGCTGAACATAGGCCTCCCCCAATGACTTTCACATCGCACGGTTGGTAACGGCATGCATCCAGCGCCTTCCTGCTAACTTTATCAGGTCGTCGGTCCACCTTGTGGGTGGACGTTTCATGCTGCGTTTTCCGGTTTGCCTCCACTCCACACACTACAACTTATATTTGGCGATTCTGCGGAGTACTTATGCCGGTCACTTCCCTCCACAATTTTTCAGTAAGAAAAAATCGAAAACAGCCTAAGTTCAAGTTCGAAGCTTTTGTATATTCCTTATTTTTGACTTATTATTTCCAGAGGCCCACCACCAGCAGGCTTATGAGCAGCAGAGACAGGCGTATGAGCTCCAACAGCAGTATAACCAGCAGAGGCCGGAACCTAACAGATGGAACAACCCACAGGTATCGATACAATAGATAAATATTTAGTTCACGAGACTATCTCTACCATCTTTTGTGAGTCCACCTCTGGCACAGTAGCTTATAAGCTGTAAATGGTCCCCCTTTTATGTGAATGTCTTAAGGGGGCGTCCATTATTTACGTGAGACGTTTAGGGGGTCAAGAAAAACCTCACTAAATCTCACGTAGGGGAGAGGGGGGGTCTCGACAAATATCACGTAATTTTTTTCAGCAAGAAAAAGGGTCAAATTGCGAGAAAACTGGGTTATCTTAAATTAAAAAAAAATATATAATATTTTAAAAGATGATAATGATAAATATTTTATTCATTTTTTTATTCTAAACCGTCTAAACAATAAATAAATTAGAAGAAATAAGTTTTTTTTATATTAAATCCTAATCGAAGCATAGATATTACCCATTTACATTGCAAATATGTATTTTAAGAAATCTCACGTGAGATTGTGGGGAGGGGGAGGGGGTCTGGAACAATATCACTAAATCTCACCAAGAGGGGCGGGGGGGTTGACAAATTGCCAAAATTGTCTCACGTAATTAATGGACGCCCCCTAAGGCCCGGTTTTTTGATTCTTAGTTAATATAACCAATGGTCAAATTTGACAGATGTCAAATGACAAGTGGTTAAATATCAGAAAAAAATGTTTTTCGAACAGTGGTTAGCTTGACTTTTGTAACTATTAGATAACATTTTGTTAATATTTAATTACAGTACATTTTTTAACTATTAGATAACATTTTGTTAATATTTAACCATTAGTAGCAAAATTTAACAATTTCTTATTTTAACTATGAATCAAAAAACTGGGCCTAAGTGGGTCTATGCTAGACAAGCCGGGCTTGAGCTGTGCGCAAACCGTCCTGCACTCCCGCGATATACTTAAGTGTGGAAGTACAACGAGCCTACAATAAATCACTTTCCTCGAACCTCAGATCATAGTTCTATGATCTGAGCCTCGAACATAGTAACTTACAGCGCGATTCGTCGGCCGTTTGGTGTAGTGGTTCAGAGAGTTCAGAACGGACTACTATGCCGAGAGGTCCCGGGTTCGATTCCCGGCCGGGCAGAAATTAAAATGATGAATTTTAATTTCTGTGACGGGTCTGGGTGTTACTATGTATAAATGTATGTATTAAAAAAAAGTATATAAGTAGTATATCCGTTAAGCTAGCACCCATAACACAAGCATATTATTTGCTTACTTTGGGGCTAGATGGCGCTGTGTGAGATTGTCCAAAGATATTTATTATTATTTATTCAAATCCCTTTCTGTTCGTTAAAAAAGAGATAATAGGCGGATTATGTCCAGCAAACTCGAAGCGTTCGTGGCTGGAAAGTCTCATCTAGCGTAGACCACTATACATATATTTTAGTAAAATATTTTATAATTTGTATTAATTTATCAGCAGTACCAAGAGGGCCCTCGCCCGGCGGCGCCCAGCAACCAGTATTACGCGCCGAGCTGGCAACGAGGCAACGAAGACGATGGACAGGTAAGAAGACTTATTAAAAGTGACTTATCCATCTCTCTTTCCCACCGCTGTATCTCCTGAATAGTACAGCCCAATCGAGGAACTGCTCACCTCGCTGGAATGCGACTCTTCTTCCCACTTACCAGCCCCCTAGACAAGTTGCAAAATGTGACAGTTAAAAGATGATCGAAAAGCCTTTTTTTGTAAGGAGTTACAACGGATTCCATTTTCGATTCGATCAGAAAGTGCCACTTGTCTAGACCCACTGCACAGTGCACACCTCCCCGAGTTCGTTCCATCGTCCGTACAGCGTCGATGAGACGTCACGGCTGCCAGGTGCGCAGTTAACTCAACTGTGTTGTAATAGAACTGCTATAAAATAATGGTGATCATACTCGATGGTGTGTCTATAGTTGATGCGGAGATATAAACTTCGTGGAATGGCGCCAGCGGGAGTGTGAATCATCTGATAACTTTTATATGATTGTAAAATATTTTTCATCCTCCAACAGTAAGGGTTGAGTATTCCTGAAGTTAGCCGACTGTCTTAGAACCAACTGCCTTGCCAATGAAGCCCTTTCAGGGTTCTATAGCTTATGCTGGGTTGCACCATCTTACTTTAACTTTAACAAATGTCAAAGGTCTATCAAACTGCATACAAAAACACCGGTAAAGATTATAGTCACGGTTAAAATAAGATGGCGCAACTCAGCTTTAATAAGCAACCTAAAACCATTCAACAATTAAATTATTCTAAATCACGTAGGCGAGAGCAACACGAAAATCGATTGCGCCGCGCTCTCTCTGAAGTTCAAAATGCCCAAATTAAAAAAAGAAAAGTCTTAAAATAGCTTTCTTTTTTCAGTATCGTGAGAACGGAGTGGAAGACAGAGGACCCCACAACTTCGGTGAAGGATACTCCTTCGCCTTCAAAGGCTAAAATTATGATGAACAAACTATAATAGATGACCGACAAATACTGTAAATATTATAACCAAATATTCCAACCAGTGATTTTATAAAAGCTTTTTTATGTTTCAATAATCAGTAGTTGACACCAGCAATATTGAACATTATATTACGATGTTCTTAAAACTGGATGTAATTATAAAATGGTGTCAACTATCTATTTAAACTTATAATTTCTGGAACCTGACAACAAAAATGACGGCTGAAATGTAAACTGAACAAAGCTTAATATTAACCAATTTCAAGTATTACCTTAAAAAGTCAAAAATTATTCTAGGTAGGTACCTTTGTTAAAATAGTAATTATAAATGCTATTCTTTGCTAGTTAATTAACATAAACGATACAATCAAAATCTTAAACATTTTATTACTTGAGTTTGTACCAAGACTTCTTCAGTACCTATTTAACTAAAACTTTAACATTTTTAATAATTAAAAGTATAATTATTATGTTTGTTATACAGATTTGGCCAAGTATCATTCTTAGAAAATATTTATAATACCTAGTGAATATGTCGTAGAATATTATTGTATTTAGATGTGTTTACAGCTAAGTTTAATTTGGGTAAATTAATACGTAGTTGTATAATATAGTTACTTATGTGCGTGATATAATATAATATATAAAATGTCTATGCCTTATATTGAGTTTTTACTATGAAAAATGTTGTGATGTACTGATGTATTTTTGTATATCTAATAAAGAGACTATGAGACTTTGATAAGCTTTTTAATCTTAAAATAATGGTAGTTTGGTATTTCTACTATGGTTCGTATGAATTCATGTTTCCCTTATCTAAGTTAAATGCGCTAAAATTAGTCGATTTCCGAAAACTTTAGTTTAGTAGTAGTTTATTTTATTTAGACTTTGTATTTAGTAGACAATGACAGGACTTTTTCTAATATTTTACGCGTGCTATGTCGTTGGTAGTTATTTTATAGAAAGGAAACGCTTATTTAGTTCATATACCCACATTTTATTAAAACAACACTCCGAAAATTTTCGTAATAAGTTACACATATTCATAAACTTGTATATCTACCAAACGACATACATTACAATACATAGTTCCATTAATGTATATTTATTCAAACACATGATTAACAGGGCAGGACTAGATGTTGAATATAAAACTTATACAAATATTCAACAATACAACAAAATATAATATAACAGCAAAGTTATTGTTAAAAATATGTTTTTAACTTATTAAACATACCTTTAAAATTATTAGTCATTCAAGATTAAATATATAAAATATCAAAATATGTAAAAAAATACCAATCGAATATTTAAATTATGTCAAACCTCATGTAAATACATCAACAAAGTTAAATAATTGTAAACAACAATCATATTAATAAATGTTTACCTAATTCATTTATTTAATTTCTACTCTTACATTAAAAGCATCAAAATATCACTAATAACTATCACAATGAATATTTATTATAATATTATTATTTAAATACTAAATATTGATATTTGCAATGAGAAAAACTTTTTTACCTAAAAATATATGCCTTTATATACCAAGAGAGGGATAGAATAAGTATAAATTTATATATTACAAAGATTCTCGTTTATTACTACAATACACTTTCAGCTCTTGGCTTTTGTTCTTACTTTACTATTTAAACTAACATTTAGTAATCATAATAATGCATTTAATAATGTACATATTCTGAAAATCTGAATGAGTCTGTTAAAATGTTAACGTATTTTTTCTTAATAGTCAAATAATGATTTATAATTAAATATTATTACATATTTTTTATGTATTTATATAAATCATACAAAAGGAAATAAAGAATTTGTTGGAAATAATAATAGAAAGCTCACTGATGTCAGTAGGTACTTATAAACTAAGATTATTCTGTATTATTTTTGTCAATATCAGGGAAATATAACAAAATTTGTTAAAGAGATAATTATTATGTATTCCAACTGTAATCATTATTATTCTAGATAGATAGATCTCTTAAACGCTGACAATCTAAGATCAGAGTTATAAAATTACTTATCATTCAGACACTCAAAATAATATTTTAATATAAAAATATACGAGAGACTAAAAGGACCCGAACCCAGCTATGGCGTATCATTAGACATTACACTTAAAATAATAATCATCACCAAATATAAACGAATGATCTAACACAAGTGCTTGTTATTATAACTAACTTATCAATATTATTTCATAGTTTTTACTACACATAAAAAGCATTTTTGACTTGCCACTATTTCTACATGAATAAAACTGCGTAAGTATGATACCAATTTAAATAATATAACTTGATTGAGATGAATAATGGATCTAGAATGTTGATTATCATTATTATAAATAATATTGTGATGTTTAATAATGACAATAATGAGTAGTGTTATCGTAGTTGTCTACTCAAATGTTTATTTTCTTCATCTAACACTGGAAGATTATGTGATTATATATTTGATACTCTTATTTATACAATATTATATTAAAATAATGAATGTGTAAACATTTAAGAAAATAATTTTAGCAGTAAATAGAAAACAACATAAGATTACATACTTAAAACTGAATTAGAATCATAAGATTATATTAAAATAAATATCTTGTCACGTAAATAAAATAAAATATCACTAACTAATAATAAAATGGACGCAATTTCGTCATGTTGAATAAAAACCATTTACGCAGCCATACGTAAATATATTCCTCAATACTTCTTACAAGAGTGAAAAATAATGCAAGTAGTTTGTAATATTTTTTGCCATATTAATTTACCAATTACTAAGGTTGAGCCTAGAGATGACAGAATTAATTCTATTTCAGAATGTCTATTTTTTATTATAGTTTGAGATATGTAAATTATTAGCTGTGATTAAGTACTTTTACGTCTTTTAAATGTTTATTTTGTAAGAAATACACATGAGAAACTGCTTCCATCTTATTAATCGAGATAAAGAATGAATACTTACTCATTTTCTTAAGAATATACACACAATATTCACTAGAGTCAAGTATAATAAATGTATAAGCATATTTGAAATTCTACACACACATTTCATACTACTTCCTTAGTAGGTACTTTTTGGGGTAAATCATGGAATATTAGATTAGATACATTATTATATTATTATTATACTATCAAGCACAAAAACCTTAGGTGTATACTCCTACTAAGTATACCTTATTAGGTATATGTATATTCCAGAAATTTTGCTTGTGAATACTGACAACTCGAAAATTTGTTATGTTTTGTTAGGCATTTAAACAAAAACCCTATATTTTTATTTTCCTTTCGTATTTTTTGTTGAAATTTTTAATGTACTTAGAGCTGATTTTAAGACTATTCTAAACTAATTCTACTTCAAAACAATATAAATGCTTAGATAAAATTACACTCGATCATTTATTTATATTTGGTGACACACGATGAATTTCACTCTAAGATTATAAATAAAAATATTTTTTCACAAAATTATTATTACACATTATAATAAAACCTGAAATAGTCAAGATAAAGAAACTTCTCAATATACCTAATTTATAAACGAGTACAATAAAATATTCTTGCACACACTATACGCTAATTATATACAAGATAAATGAGTTATACATGTATAATAATATAAGCTCTATCATGCCATAATCATTGTCAAAAAAATATTGTTATAGATTGCGTTGGTCCTTTACCCAGAAATTGTAAAAAATCGAAAAGTGCTACAATAACACGTGGTCTAGAAATAATTTTATTGTCATTATATTATTATTTCATTTTAGCTATATAAGTCCGAAACGTCAAACAATTTGGCATTAAAAAGGTAGCCACACAAATGCATTATTGTCTACAATAAATATGGGTTTTTTATTGTATAATCACAATATATTATTAATGTATAATAGGTATATAATTATATATTAAAATATATCAAACAATATTGTCAAAGTCACGTATGCAAAATGATTCGAGTATAAATTATTCATATTAATCGTAAATAAATATAATAAAATTTACGACAGAGTACGACACGTTTTAAGATTTTTACTAGATTTTAACTGCCATTTCTGTAGATATTATTATAATCGTATATCAACAGGTAGTAAATTCCAGTCCCTAGATGTTCGCATTACCTTCACATGTCTACTACTTCGTAGCTCAAAACTATATTAATTTTGAAGCAAAGAATGTGACTTTGCGCTGGTTGAATTTTAATATTTAGACCAATCACAAGACAAAACCTATGATTGGCTGAATCGATCATTGTGTTGTATTATTAACATAATGTACAATGTGTTTTTCCATAATATATGCATTTTCAAATGTCGACTGGGTACTAAGTTTGTGGAAACAGAGAATATTTTGCAAGTTATTCTTACAAGAAAAGGAAGATATTGAATAACATTATACGTATAATATGTGGGTAAATATAGATATGTTCTGTATTATTTCATTCCTACGATACACCCTGACTAAGTGGCGATATATGTAATTTTATTGGAATCACAATATTAGTTTCTAAAAGGTTTACGTAGTGTTATGAAGATATGCAAGTAGGTATATTTGCAAATTTGCAATAGTAAAGAGATAAAAGTACTACATTAACTGTGATTCCTAATTACACAATTGTGATATTAATAAATATACTTCATGGTAGAGATGATACACACCGTGCTCGTCTCATTGCTGTTGCTGAAAGAGAGTCCGGATATTGGCTGAACATTGTTCCTTCAGCCAATATCGGGACTGTCCTAGACAACACTTCACTTTCCGTGCTAATTTCTTTGCGTCTTGGAATTAGTTACACCCATCCCCACCTCTGTCGTTGCGGGATCTCAGTGGATAGCTTTGGTCATCATGGCCTCTCCTGCGTCAAAAGTGCAGGTCGCATTCCTCGCCATGCAAGTCTTAATGACATCATACGTCGGGCCTTTACATCAATTCGTATCCCGGCAGTACTTGAACCCTTAGGTATCTGTCGAGATGATGGTAAAAGGCCCGACGGTATGACATTAATTCCCTGGTCTAAGGGTCGGGCATTGGTCTGGGATGCGACTTGCTGCGACACTCTTGCCCCCTCCCATGTGCCTTCCACGTCGAGGGCTGCAGGCGCTGCGGCTGCTTCAGCGGAATCTTTGAAAAAAAGCAAATATTCCGCTTTAGACAGCTGCTACCGTTTTGTACCTTTCGGCGTGGAAACGCTGGGACCTTGGGGCCCGGAGGCCAAAAAGCTTTTCACTGAGCTTTCCTCCCGCATCATCGAGGTCACCGGTGACCAGAAGGCCGGGTTCTACCTTGGCCAGCGTTTAAGCCTAGCGATCCAACGCGGAAACGCTGCCAGCCTTTTGGGCACCGCTAACCTCACCGACAGATCTGGGGTTAGGGATACTTTTTTAATTTAACTTTTATTTTCCTTTTTTGTAAATATTGTATTTTTTTTTTGTATATAGTATAGTTTTTAAGTTTGTAAATTACCTGTACAAATTTAGTTTGTTATTGTTTAAAAAATAATAATTTCGATGATTCCTTAATGCGATTAATTTGTATTTGTTATATTTTAATTTAGATTAGCAAATATATGAATATTTGGGCAATATCTACAGTATAATGTATTGTAAATATATAATATTAATATTATATTATAATATGTGTATAATATAATATGCTTTCCTCACTAGTTACAAGCTTCTTAAACTTATATTCTATATTGCCATAATCAATAAATATATTATAATATCGTTGAATATATTTTGGCAACACTACAGCAGGTTGTACACTCCTTAGACGTCGCTATTTATTATTATATTTGCTAAGCAAACCTCATATTTTTGTACAGCAACACCACTCCAAAGACAATAAAAAAGAAAATGACATTACGGCGGTATCCAAGATGGCGGCGGTTTTGGCGGGCTTTATTCTTCTTCCTCGTTTTGGTAGCTGACGTAGCGTACCGATGACTTGTCGCTGATGATCAAGCTCTGAAAATCATAGAATATTAATGATAAGGTGGTAGGTATTTGATCTCATTTTTAGCTGTGTGGTTTCGTCAGAGTAGAATAGGTCCACCAACACTCTTTTAGTGGATGTCGTAAGCGACTAAGAGACAAATATGTGAACATCAGGCCTCCCCAACCCGTCTGACCAGCGTGGGGAGTGTAGGCCGAATCGTCCATTGTCTCTAGTAAATTAGAGAGGGTCGTGCTCTTGCAGTGGAGACTTGATGATGAACGTACCTGTTTCTCATCCCTCGCTGGCGGTGATCTCAGCAGAAGAAGGAACGGAGCATACGCAAAGTTCAGGATTGCAATGATGACTAGCATCCATTCGAAGCCGATGCTGTTGACCAGAGCTCCAGAGAATGCAGGTCCTTAGGAAAAAAAATATTAATTTAGTAACCCTAAAAGTCTAATTTTTACACAGTATTCTGTATCTCCCTGATAGACCAAAGAAATGGCTTGATTTGATTTGAAAAATAATGCCGAGAGTTTCACCAAGAATCCTCAATCACAGAAGAACTATCTTGTCTCATAGTCGTAACACAACAATGCTGGTAACATTATTTTTATGGCGACAAACTTAAGTAAGATGTAGCCTAGCCACATGGCTTTAGGTCAAGCCTTACCAGCAATGAAACCGAACCAAAAGTTTTATTCCACTGGGAATTGAACCCAAAACCTCTGAACCAGCTCTGTTGCCGTCACACCATGGAAGATCTTAGTAGACGGGAATCGAACTAACGTCGCTTGAATCTCGAATTGGTAGTCATGCCTTTGGGCTATGGTCGACTTGTAACTCACCAACAGCATATCCCAAGCAGAACGCAGTATCACCAATGGCGTACACGGAACCGTAGACCGCTGCGTGGCGGATGTCCACGAGGAAACCTAGCTCCGGCATCATGGAGGAATCTACCATGCCGATGGCGAAGCCCAGCCCAGCGTTGGGAATGATGAGGTGCTCCAGTTTACGGGCCATGGGGATCTAGGAAGGTAAATAATATTTTATAATATAATAATAATAATAAAAGTTTATTTAACAACTTTAACATTTTACATTGCATTGTTGTACCTACATACTTTTCCTTAAAGACCCGTTTAATGCTAAGGTTGTACTGACATACGCTTCAGTTCATAAAGTAACTGAGATTTCTACGCTAGGCTAAGCCTGTCATGTAATTGTAGACAATCTAATAAAAATATAATAAAGGACGTAGCAAATAATCAACCCGGAAAGGGAACTTATCCGTATCAACTTGAGGCGGTCAGTATTCTTTGTATGAAACTTCATACTGCAACGCATAATTACCTTAGCGCTCCTGCACACGACGCCGCCACCGCGCCGCCGCCGCGCCGTCGCCTCGGCCCTACACTGTTTATACGAGCTGCGTGAAGCCCGCTGCCGCGCCGCCGCCGCGACGCCAGCGAAATTATGCTTTGATGGCGCGGTGGCGGCGCGGCGGCGGGTTTTACGCGGCTCGTATGAACAGTGTAGGGGCGCAGCGTCGGCGCGGCGGCGACGCGGTGGCGGCGTCGTGTGTAGGAGCGCTAAGGCCCTCGCCCACGTTGACTGACTTTAGTCGCATTTGCAACGCACTACAGAATTGATACAGTAGCGCGCCTGCATCGCTACAAAAAGTCGCCGTGGGCGAGGGCCCTTATCCGCAACGTAACGTAAACGCCTCGCCTCGCGATTGACAGCGCGCGAAAGGCGATGACAGCTTGCGAAAGGCGATACGGTGTTGATCCCTTTCCGAGTTGACAATAGTCTGCTATAGATGAAATACACTGAACTGTCCCACCCGTGACATTGACAGGGAGGCGCCACCGTCAATACCACAGAATAATAATAAGTACTACGTACAGAATTTTTACTTCGCGAAGGTATTTAAATAAATGTATGCTCAATGTCATTAACATATGGTGTAATTTAGCTTGTCTCAAGAGTCAAGCACCATTTTTGTATAGGGCTGACTTCGGTAAAATGATGTGACGTGAGGTGCCAAACTGCGGAAAATGGCGGAGGAAATACATGATTTAGCATGAATTATCATGAATAATATTAACTACTTATTTACCTCTCAGTGCCTTGAGGCAACTTAAAAAAATACATTCTGTGTTTTTATTATTATTTAGGCAGTAAAATACTGTACAGTATTTAGTACACCATTTTCTTTATTTTCTTCTATCATACACAAGAATACGCGTGCGTGAGTCAATATTCGCTCGTATGTGAGGCCTTGTCGAATAGTATCCTGTACCTCTAGTAGGAAAAACTTTCGAGTTCGTTTCGTTGCGTATTCAAAGTGTCATCGAAAAATTTTGTATGAAAAATTAAACAGCGCCCCCTAGGGCGGCTATAATATAGGGGGCGCTGTTTAATTTTTCATACAAAATTTTTCGATGACACTTTGAATACGCAACGAAACGAACTCGAAAGTTTTTCCTACTAGAGGTACTGTAGGTGGGCCATCGTGCGTGTTTTGTTTTCGATGTAAACTCGCGGAGATGAACAGGCCTGTCAATACCAGATCCCTGATTCCAATATTTTCCACGTTGGAAACTATAAACTTGAACGGTGGTGGCGCCCCCATGTCAATGTGTTTGGTGGGACAGTTCAGTGTAGTTTATTTATATGAGCTTTAAACAACATTCTAGTGGTTTTGACATACCAATATGAGGCAGATTCCAATGATGAGCAGTCCAGAGCAGGCGGCCAGCCAGCGGCCCATCTTGTGGCCGAGAGGTCCGAAGAGGTTGGTTCCTGGATAAATAGAATAATATTTATTTATTTGCCTTATAACAGGAGATAATTGGATTATAATAAATCATAATTATAAGTTTTTATTTCCTTGCAGTACTCTTTTGTTATTGAACAAGTACATGCTGTACATCATCATCATCTCACTCGGTCATAGGACGTCCACTGCTGAACATAGGCCTCCCCCAATGCTTTCCATGTTGCCCGGTTGGGAGCGGCCTGCGTCCAGTGCCTTCCTGCTACCTTTATGATGTCGTCGGTCCACCATGCTGTACATAATTATACATAATTTTAATTCCTCCTTTTCCCTCTGAAAATTGTCATAAAGGCGAAAAAGTCACAAACATGCGAACATCAGCCCTCCCCTACCCGTCTGGCCAACGTCGAGAGTGTAAGCCAAATCTTGCATTTGCCTGTGGCTTAAGAGAGGGTCCTGCTACTGCAATGAAGGCTAAATGACCTGATGATGACATGCCAACAGGTTGGCAGGTGAGACTGTTACTCACTTCTGACATCGACGGGCCTCCACTGTCGGCTATCCAGTTGCTTTTTTCTGGCTTAGAGAGGGTCCTGCTCCTGCAGTTGAGACTAAATAACCTGACAATAGCTTACCAATCAGATAGCAGATGCTAGCGGGCAGGAAAGCCACTCCTTGCTGCCAGCGACGAGCCTCCATGGTGTCAGCCATCCAGATGGGGAGACTGGGCTCCAGCATTGCAATGCCGACGTTGGCGAACGTGATCGCTCCTGAGGAGAAGAGGGTGAAAGTAATTAATGCAAATACTTAGGCTTTTAAAATGATCTACTACACGTTACTGTATCATCAAGGAAAGAAGAAAGTGAAAAATATTTAAACTACAATAACAACACAGCTATCAAAATAAAAAAAAATAAAAAAATGTCTCCTTATCTTTTGGGCCCTACCAGCGCTTCGAGACAAACATATGGCAAGCGCTGAGAAGAAACGCCGGAACAAACTCAGTCACAGCTAATTGCCAGGAAATATCTAACGGTAAGAAGAATAACCAAATTCAACTACATCAAATATGTGCAGACTGAACAACTGAACTATGGTTCCAGAACAGTAGAATAGGATCACCCCTACTTTTCTCGTGGATCCGGATGTCGTAAGCGACTGAGGGATAAAAATGCGAACATCAGGCCTCCCCAAGCAGTTTGGCCAGGTATAATGAGGAGTGTACACCAAATCCACTATTTGCTTTTGCTTAATGCCCACCTCTGTAGTGAAGTAGTAAGACTACTTGACTCAGACCCAGAGGTCCCGGGCTCGATTCCCAGCCTGTTCATCATTTTCCATCAGGTAAGAATGCAGAATAAAAGCTTCCTCTATAAAAATTATGAAAAACTCAAGTCTTACCAGCAGCGACGAGGATGTAAGGGTCGCAGACCAGCTCCTTCAGAGACGGCGGGTCCGACTCTTGGCGGACCACACCCGGCTGCAAGATCATCAGTTGAAGCACTGGGGAGAAGACAAACATCATTAAGTTATAAGCTGAATACCTAATATTTATTTTCGTGTCAAATTTTTGTCCCTTGTGCATAGGCAGGGGTGATTCATAGACTACGATAGGCTATAGTCTGGTCTGTGAGCACACTCACTGCGGGCGCCCGTCGCACAGTCGCGACAGCAATATAATTACGCGCGAGCGATAAGGATGGGTAGCTTGGGGTCATTGGACAAAATTCTACGTGCTCACAGACAGGGCTTTAGTCAAAGAAGAAGTAGTTAGAGAGAAATATTTGGAACACAATTTTTGACTTCGTATCTTTGTTTGGACTAGTTAAGACTAGGTAAAAATATCAAAATTCCCTGTTCGTAGCCCTTGAGCCAGCGTGGAAAGGAGAGTTTTTCAAAATAATAAACCTTGATGGTTGGTTGCTTGTAGCTTAATCAGCTTTTTTTTTTGCTAATAGTGGTCATGTCTTTAGAACGGATAGTTTCCGAGATTGAAGCGAAAAACCTATTAAAGGGACGTTGAAATCCCTTTTTAAATTCATCATCATTAACATTATCATTTCAGCCATAGGACGTCCACTGCTGAACATAGGCCTCCCCCATTTCCATGTTGATCGATTGGTAGCGGCCTGCGTCCAGCGCTTCCCTGCTACCTTTATGATGTCATCGGTCCACCTTCTGGGTGGACGTCCCACGCTGCGTTTTCCGGTACGCGGCCTCCACTCCAGAACCTTGCTGCCCCATCAACCGTCAGTTCTGCGTACTATGTGCCCTGCCCATAGCCACTTCAGCTTGTTAATCCGTCGGGCTATGTCAGCGACTTTAGTTCGTTTACGGATCTCCTCATTTCTGATTCGATCTCGAAAAGAAACACCGAGCATAGCTTTTTAAATTACTTACATCCATCTCCCAAAGCTAGAGCCGACAGCATCAAAAACGGTGCAGTTTTGCCAACGAACTCGTACATCAGGCCTCCGAATGGGGGGCCGATGAGCACCCCCAACGCCAGACCTCCGAGAGCTATCCCCATCGCGTTGCCACGCTCCTGTGGATGCAAGAGTTTATAGTTAGGTCACGTCATGGATTTCGTTTTAAACCTTGAGAAAAATAATTCCTTAAGTTAGAATTGAATTCATGTTCAAGTACCAAAAAGTATCTTGAGAAGTAGGCGAAACTAAACCACTGTCAAGATTAACTAAATGTATATCTTAAGAACATTGTCCCAGACTACTTCAGTACGATAAAAACTTAACCACCGCGAGTTAAAAAAAAAGTAAAACGCCATCTAGCGGTAAGCAGTTTGTATCTGTGCGCGTATGTCATACTGGCGTATAGAACCAATACAATGAACTGTCCCACACGTGACATTGACAGGGGGGCGCCACCGTCAATACCGGATCGCTGGTTCCGATTTTTGCCATGTTGGAAGCTATAAAGTTAAACGATGGTGGCGCCCCCCTGTCAATGAGTTTGGTGAGGACAGTTCAGTGTATCATCTATAGGATAGTTCGGCGTATAGGATTTGGGGGTGAATTATACATAGGTGCACCATCATAGTTTTAACAGTCGCCTTGCAAACTAAAGGTCAAGATTCTAGTCCCCTCTGATAGATTTTCACAATGAAAAATTACCGAGGCAATAAATATTTTCCAACTACTTAAAAATCCTGTTTGTGAAGGACAATCCTGGACTCACCTTATCATCAGGGTATCTTTCAGCCAGCATTCCCATGCCAGACACGGAGGAGCAGGAGGAACCAATGCCTTGGAGAGCTCTGGCCACGAATAGAACACCATAGGAACGGCCAAAGGCGAAGACTGTGGAAAAACAGCTGATTTTAGTAAAAACTTCAAATTCTTAGCGACCAGACACTTGAGACACTATCAACGGGACTATTCCCATCTCTTGTTCCCACCGCTGCAACTCCTGTGTAGCCAGGATCTACAGCTTGACCGCCAATAAAACCCAACCAGTGAAGGTCAAGTTTGTCCCGGGGGAAAATTTAACTCACAGACCCGCAACAACGGCGAAATTCTTTAGTGGTCCAGACAAAAGACATCAATGTTCTGGCAATGATATTCCAAATCCCAAAAAAAATTTCACCCTCAATATAATAGAAATAACTAGCTAGTTTCTGGAGTGCAGGCCAGGTTGCAGGAAGCCACTGAATGCAGGTCGCTGCTAACCGGTCAATTTGAAAGTCATTGGGGGAGGCCTATGCCTATATCCAGTCGTGGACGTCCTGTGGCTGAAATAATTAATAACTAATAATCTTGTGTGATGTCGGCAGACTTACTCAAGGTAGACAGGAACATCAGGATGAAACCGGTGAACATGGGGATGCTGTAGCCGATTCTGAAAAGAACGGATGGTTTTAACTTACAAATACTTAAATATGGTCAAGAGGTACAACGAGCTGAAAGTACCATGCTAAAGAGGTACGACGAGTTAGAGCAACCAATGGTTAAGAGGTACAACGAGTTTTGTTAGTTAGTCGGGAATTAAGTTATAAATTCAGATACAGATGTTGCAACCACATTTGAGACATTCTTCTCAAACATTGCGTCCGAAACAACTAAAGCATTGAATTCATCGCCAATTCTTGCAGAGTCTCTCTTAAAATCTAATGTCACCGAGTGCCAGTCTCTACTCCAGTTCAGGCATATAGATTGTAATACAGTAATTAAAACCTTCAGAGAATTGAATATGAAAAAAACCGAGGACCTTTGGGGAATCTCTGTCAGTATTATTGGGACAATTATTGACACCATAGCTCCTCACCTTGCATTCATTTTTAACACATGCATTGATCAAGGTTGCTTTCCTAGTTTAATGAAATTAGGTAAAATAATCCCATTGTTTAAGGCTGGTGATAAATGTGACCCCTCTAATTTTCGGCCGATTTCTATTTTACCAGTACTTAGCAAAATTTTTGAGAAAATTATATTTCATCAAATTCTTTCTCATTTTATTTTCAACAAATTACTTCACAATAAACAATTTGGTTTTACCAAAGGTAGAAGTACTACTGACGCTGGAGTAGCACTACTGAAACACGTCTTTGATGCTTGGGAGAGTAAAAAAGACGCTGTTGGTATTTTTTGTGACCTTTCAAAAGCGTTTGATTGTGTAGACCACCAAACCTTACTAAAAAAATTGCGACATTATGGTGTTTCGGATGAGGCACTTGATCTGTTGAACTCGTATCTCACAGGCAGAAAGCAAAAAGTTTGTATTAATGGAACTGAGTCTTCTGGAGCACCTCTTACCATGGGTGTGCCACAGGGATCGATATTGGGACCTTTGCTATTTCTTATTTATATTAATGACCTTCCCTACTTTGTAAAAGATCTATGTGATATTGTGTTATTTGCTGATGACACATCTCACATTTTCAAAGTTGATAGAGGTAAAGTAAACCTTGATGATATAAATGACACACTCTCACAGGTTTTGCATTGGTTTACTGTTAACAACTTATTGTTAAATGCAAACAAAACTAAGTGCATTAAATTTACCTTACCTAATGTGAGGCAGGTTCCCACACAATTGATGGTGAAGAATGAACCATTAAATAGCATAAGTTCCACAACATTCTTGGGAATCACTTTAGACTCTAAACTTCAGTGGGGTCCTCATATTGAAACCTTGTCAGCAAGGCTCAGTTCAGCTGCTTTTGCAGTGAGAAAGATAAGGCAATTAACTGACATTGAAACGGCAAGGCTAGTTTATTTTAGCTATTTTCATAGTATAATGTCATACGGCATATTGTTGTGGGGCTCAGCTGCGGACATTGAAACTGTTTTCGTTCTGCAGAAGAGAGCAGTGCGGGCCATTTATAACCTTGGACCCCGATTTTCCTTGAGAGAATTCTTTAAGGAGATTAATATACTGACAGTAGCTTCACAGTTCATTTATGAAAGCCTTTTATATGTTCGCAAAAATATAGAGCAATTTACTAGAAAGAGTGATTTACACAAGTTCAATACAAGAAACAAAAATAAACTTGCCGTTCCAAATTTCAGACTGCACAAGATTGGTAATTCATTTATGGGGAAATGTATTAAACTTTTCAATAAATTACCACAAACTGTTGTAGAATTGCCCATTCATAAATTTAAAGCACATATCAAAAGCACCTTAATGAAAAAGGGCTACTATAAAGTTGATGATTATATAAAGGATAAAAATGTTTGGAATGTTTAACTACCTAGCTCGCATTAATACTTATGACTATAATTTGTATATTTTAAAGACTGTAAAACCTTGAAAAGGAGGCTGACAATAGTGACTGAGTTTCTTGCGCTGCTTCTTCTCAGCACTGGCCCATTTATTGTCCCGAAGCAGTGGTAGGGTTAATATTGGAACGTGTAAAAGCGCTTTTTTAAAGCCTATTTGCAAAAATAAATGAATTTTATGAATTTATTTTAATTTTACTTAAATATAAAAAAAAATAAAAAAAAAAATCAAAAATCAAAAAATATTTATTACCCTTCACAATTTAGGTACACAAAACAAAGAAACTAAGCCAAGGATTTCTAACCTAAAATGCGAGGGACTGGTGCCTGAAATAGGTTTTAAAAGAGAAACCTGTGCTACGGGTCACCAGGCCTCACCCCCGGAACGAATGGCGTTATATAAGGTAATAACATAGACGTGCATGCATTAAACTTACATATTAATAGCTTAACAGAGAAGACTGAAGTGTGAATGTGTGTGTCGTGTGTATGATGAGTGTGAGCGTATAGGTTGTGTGTGTACAGAAGAAGGTGAGTGTGCGAATGAATGCGAAGGTGTTTATCTATCTATCTATCTACAGGGTGTTGATTTCAATACTCGCCATATTTATTTAGGTGATATATTATGACTTACATAAACGCATTATCCACCAAAAAATAAATTACAAACGAAAGTGGAATTTTTAGCGAATATTTTCCGTGCAACATCAACTGTACTATGGCTCGCAATAATGCAATACGTTTACTGTGGCACGGGCACCCATCGAGCTACGCGGATCGCTCGCTTATCATGTTGGATAGTCTACTGAAGGATACGTAAAGTTAGTAGTGTAAATAGGTATTTTTCTTTGACTAACTAAAGTTAAAGTTCGTTTTAAATTAGTTTGCTGTTTCCTATGTGTGTGTGAGTGTATTGGAGCGCTTTCCGCCACTACCTACCGCGACGGCGGGAGTATTTTCTACACAAAATTACCAGATTATTCACTTCCTACATTAAAAAGGAATGTCCTTTAAGTTTAGAGCTAGGTACTTACCGATGCGACTTCAGATGCGTTTCCACGTGCCCTCCCGTAACAGTAAACCATGTTTACGTATCTACTCACGAGCACTGTACGTATGGTTAGGCATATTCCTAACACTCACTCACTATTACCACACTCACTATCACACGTTCACACACTAACTACTCAAAACCGCACGAGAAAACAATCAAAAATCGCAAATTTGCAATTAGAAAAGCACATTCGATGACCGAAGATCTTTGTTAACTAAAGATCCGTCCTATTATAATTAATGCTCTTATAGCAAGCTTCCAAAATACTCAAATGTAAATGATTTGTAGTAGCTCAATCGTTATTATTAAAACGATAAGAATATCAATACATTTTGATAGTTATTTCGTGTAAGTAATGAAATTAAGTTAATTAAGTTCATTTAAAATAATCACGAACATGATGATGAATTATTTTATGTAAGTTATGAAGAATGGAAGTTTAACCTGAACCTAACTAACAGCCTAACAGTCGTTCAGGGAATTTAAATTAAACGCCGATAGAAATTAAATTACGTTATTATTTTAAAATATTTTTTTACAGAGATAGAACACGGTAACGGTAGTAAGAAGTTTATGTACTTGAAAACATTTATCAAGCAGAGAGGAAGAGAAAAGTTGATGTTACAAGGCAAGAAATAAAGAAATAGCGATAGAGTACTAGGAATTCTAAATACGAGCTAGATTTCGCGGAGCGTGCGCGCAGCCTCTCGACGTGGGAAGCAAAATCGGACTGATGAAAGATGAATGGAGAAAATCGATGATCCACGATTGAGCGCCGATGACGCCCGAAACACGAAGATGAGCGAAGTGCGAGCCCGATATCCGTGCGGCGGTCGGTATTATTGTATTTAAATGAAAGAAGTGCTAAATGATAGAAATTTTGTTTAGATACTGAAATCAATCGAGTTTAAAAACAAAATCTTGTCTTGTTCTTGTAAGTTAAGTTTTATTTTAATAATTACTATCGTAAAGACGTAAAAGTTATTAAGGTAGAGAGCTAGAAATGTAAGGAATAACGAACCTGTATGAAAGCACAGAATAAGTAATAGTAATGAAAGAGCATTATTGTCATCTGTTTACAGTACTTTTGAATGATAAGTAGGTACAAGCTTATCACACACATAAAAGCATGGTTTAATAGAAAAAAATTTAGGTTCTGTAAAAATTTTTATTTTGCGGAAGGAAGCAAATTCGTGTAAAAGGTTTTTTTATTAAAGACCTACTTAATTAATTAGTTTTTAGAACAAAAAATAAACTCGTAACGTGATAAGGTGTAAGTAACTAATTTACTCATTACATTTTTAGGGTAGATTTGGATTAAGCTCCGTCCAGTAGTCGTCGTTGAACTCACAGCTGATTGTGGCTGATAGTTGACTGACTCATGGGCGAGCGCGGGTAGTGGGGCGTGGGACGGGGGGCGCAGCGCTTGCCCGGGTCACCGGGTGAGCGCCGCGCGCCGTTTGCGTTGGGGGACTATTCTGCACTGTAGTGGTCGATTATGGAAATCGTAGATATTTAAAATATAATTTAAAAAAAAATTGAAGTCAGTTTTTTTGCTGATTCGTGATCAGAATAAGCTACTTAATCAACTCCCTAAATATGGCGGGTATTGAAATCAACACCCTGTATACAGGGTGTTAGGTAAATGGGTATATGAGCCGACACTAGCCCATGTTAACATGGTCATATAAATGGTATGGTGAAGTCAGAAAATTGATATCTTCATTTTAATTATTTTAATTTTCATACAAATCGGATTTTATAAAATTTATTTTGTATGAAAATTAAAAAAATATTAAATGATGATATCAAATTTCTGACTTCACCATACCATTTATATGACCATGTTAACATGGGCTAGTGTCGGCTCATATACCCATTTACCTAACACCCTGTATAAATAAAAATGAATTGATGTTCGTTAGTCTGATTAAAACTCGAGAACGGCTAGGCCGATTGAGCTGATTTTGGTTTTAAAAAGTTTGTCGTAGTCCAGGGTAGGTCTAAACGGTGAGCAAATAAGGAAAAATTGCGATGGCTTAAGGTAAGTGCCCCCTACTTCGGTATATTAAGGCTCTTACGACTTTAACATTTTATTTAAAAATAACCAAGCATGATATCAGTATGAAAGCTTTTTTATGCTAAACTTTGGTCTTTTGACAGTAAGTTAATACATAATTTATAGTTATATAGTTTGAACTTTTTTTTATATTAATTGTTCTGCGGACCTCTTGTTTGGATCCTGTTTCGTGACAAAATTTTGCTCTGTTTCTAAGTTCGTGAACTCATGTCCCCTATTTCGGGATAAGGTTTTATGCATACAGTTAAGATATTTTAATAATGATTAAGGGTTTAATAAATTTAAAAACGATAATAAAAATTTAGAATAAAATAATTATGTGAAATTGGCGATATTACTTACCTGAAATATTCATAAGAAATAATGTGTCTAGTATAACATTTTGATTTGTTAATTCTAACAATATGTGAAAATATTTATATAACCATTAGAAATGTAGAGGGGGGGACTTAACCCCCCCCCCCCCTCGTATCCATTCTAGCGATATGTGAAAATATTTATATTAACCATTATAAATGTGGGGGGGAATTACCAACGGGAATTACCCTTCGTACCCATAAAATTTTGATTTGTAACCCCCCCCCCCTTCTCCCCATAATCCCACCCCTGGAGCTGTTTCAAGTGAGGGTAGCCCCCCCCCCTGAAAATAATCCCAGATACGCCAATGACTCATAATAAAAAGTAAGTAATTAATTAATTTCTTAGGTAGGTAAGTATTAAAAACTAAAAAATATGTCGATTTCTTTGATGGTGTGTGTCATAAAAGTACCTAACACCATACATTTATATATCACGAACTTGGAAAAAAGTAACAATAATACGGTTCCTTGTTTCGTGATACTGATTATTCCAAATTCCCCAAGTAAAATTCATGGATTATTGTCAAAATGTGTCAATTAACTATTATCTATCCCATATACAATACAAATAAACAAAGATAAATAAAACAAATCGAAATAAAACCAAAATTATGCTGGTACTACTTATGCTAATTTATCTTAAAATTGGTCATATATGTGAACTTCAAACTCGTGTCATATAAATTCTAGTGAACGAAACATATACCGAATTTAGGTCATGAGAAACTTAAATAAATGCATTATTTGTTTCATAACTTACATTTAAATTATTATAAATAATTATTTAAAAACCAAGCATCAAAATGTTATCCATAATATCCTTGAATCGGTAGTGTCACGAAATAGGGGACACCCGAAAAATAATATGTACGCTATTTCGTGAGTCAATTAATCGCAATTTCAAAGGAATTCTACGTTTTCATATAACTTTTTTCTAAGTCAAATCAATTGTCAAGGAACACATGAAACCACTTTTACAAGTTTTATTTAAATGGACGTTCCTTCGCCTTTTTATAAGCTTAAGAAGTTGGAGCGCTAACCTTACGGTGAGAGCAACCTTTGCAAGCCGCACGGCTGTTTTTGGCTCTCTGAGAGTTTGAAGCTTCGTATTGCTCTCATTTTTGGCGCCACAATGTTGGTACTTGGTTTTTTAGATAGCTTAAATAATAGAGTTTTTGTAGTAATGAAGAATTTTTATAAATAATATTCCATTTGCTTATTATTTGAGCTAGAAAAAAAACTTACGAACTTACGTACTATCACGAACTAGTAGCCGTTTACCTTATTTATTGCCTTTAAGGCGGAACAGAGTTCGCGCAAAAAAAGGTGAGTGTGTGAATGAATGCGAAGGTGTTTATTAACAATAAGATCCCAGTGAACGTTGTCAAATAAGCTATGAAACGTTTATTTTTGCTTAATTTAATTTCAGTGGACTAATTTCTTTATTTAGAGTATTTTTTTATTTTGTTTTGGATGTTGGCAGCTTAATACTGTATATTGCATGAAATGTAATATCAGAATAATGTTTTGTTACTGGTAAAAGTGGACATAATTTTTTTCTAAATTTTCATGCTAAATAATTACATATTTTAATTTAGCGGTTGTTTGTAGATTCAAAGTTCCAAAGAATATTTTTGATTAAAATCATTTTTACTTTTTTATTTAAACCCTGAAGAATATATTTTATAAATGTGGGAGCTGTTTTTTTATTATTTAGTGCGACTTGTCCACTTTTAAGTTATATGAAAAAAAATTTATGACTTTTTCTTTATGGGTCATTCCACAAAAATATGTCAACTCTTAGTCAGCGCCACATTTCACATGGAATATTTGTTAATATTTTATTCCAAAATTGTTAAATAACAGCTCGCAATGTGTTTTATTCATCACCCATTTATATTTTCTAAAACTGTTTTTAAAAAATCTTAAATTCCTTTTAAATGACCCAAAACGTCATTCCCTAGGCAGGTCCGTACTCCAAAAGTTTGTATTTTGGAACCCATATTTATAGAAACATCAACTTGATCCTTTGTTTTAAGTAACGAATAATTTATTTAAACGTACATTACACCAAATTCTATTAATATTTTGCGGTTTCAATAAACAATAATTTTATTTTCTTAAGTTGAAAAAGTGTCTACAGCTTTTAGCGTCATTCCCTCGCCACGCACTGATTTTATAATTTTGCGCTTTAATATGTATTTAGAGTGAATGACATTTAGTTGAGTTTAAAGTACGATACGAAGTTATCCTCAGACCATACTGGCTTTGCGGCAGCCAGTTTTTGAATAAGTGCAAACGTGCCAGTTGTTGTGGAAACATGTGTTGATCCAGTCACTTCGTCAGTCCCTAGTTGAGTAGCTTTATTGAGTGCAATAGGAAATTGTACATAATTTAATAGTATTTACGTGTGGATTTTCGGCTATTTTCGGCACATTGTATTAAGCATCTTATAATATAAAGTTAATCTGCATTTGTGTTAAGTTTTACTCCAAATCGTCAGTTCCTAGACCGTCAGGCCCTAGCTTTAAATGGCACAAGGGACTAAGTTAGTAGTTAGGGAATGACGTTTTTTATACAGCGATAATAACAAAATTAAAAAAGTTTAGGACAAAATGACGTCGAAATTATACAGATTTTTATGGAATGACCCGTTTAACGTTTATAAGGGCCATTCCATAAAAATCTGTATAATTTCGACGTCATTTTGTCCTAAACTTTTTTAAGATGCTTTTGAATACTTTATTAGTGTAAATTATAGTTTATTTATTAATTATGTTATGTCTAAAAGGGCCAGTCACTTTATGCGTTATTTTAGGAGAAATTATAATTTTTCAATTTTTTCATATTACACTACTCTTATAATGACTTTTAATAAAGTATAAAACTTTAACCTTAACATTTATGATAAGTTAATATACTTAATGTAGTTGTTTTGTTATTATCGCTGTATAAAAAACGTCATTCCCTAACTACTAACTTAGTCCCTTGTGCCATTTAAAGCTAGGGCCTGACGGTCTAGGAACTGACGATTTGGAGTAAAACTTAACACAAATGCAGATTAACTTTATATTATAAGATGCTTAACACAATGTGCTGAAAATAGCCGAAAATCCACACGTAAATACTATTAAATTATAATTCAATTTCCTATTGCACTCAATAAAGCTACTCAACTAGGGACTGACGAAGTGACTGGATCAACACATGTTTCCACAACAACTGGCACGTTTGCACTTATTCAAAGAACGGCTGCCGCAAAGCCAGTATAGTCTGAGGATAACTTCGTATCGTACTTTAAACTCAACTAAATGTCAATCACTCTAAATACATATTAAAGCGAAAAATTATAAAATCAGTGCGTAGCGAGGGAATGACGCTAAAAGCTGTAGACACTTTTTCAACTTAAGAAAATCAAATTATTGTTTATTGAAACCGCAAAATATTAATAGAATTTGGTGTAATGTACGTTTAAATAGATTATTCGTTAATTAAAACAAAGGATCAAGTTGATGTTTCTATAAATATAGGTTCCAAAATACAAACTTTTGGAGTACGGACCTGCCTAGGGAATGACGTTTTGGGTCATTTAAAAGGAATTTAAGATTTTTTTAAAATAGTTTTAGAAAATATAAATGGGTGATGAATAAAACACATTGCGAGCTGTTATTTAACAATTTTGGAATAAAATATTAACAAATATTCCATGTGAAATGTGGCGCTGACTAAGAGTTGACATATTTTTGTGGAATGACCCAAACATAGTTTTACCTCAACGATCACACAAAATTGTATGGTAATAGTTAATTTCTTACTATTTTGTGCACCAAAAAGCATTTGATAATATAAATTTTACTTTTTATATGAATAATTGTTTTAAATTAATGCCGCTACCCTAAATTGGCAATGTTCACCCCAATGAACAGTTAAAATTCTCCATGTATTTGGTAGTGTTCATCGGGATGAACATTGTTTTTTTTCTATTTGGTGAAGTTCCGATTTTTTATATATTTTTTTCTGACCTATAAATAACCCTAAGAACATAAATCCGACGATGTATTTTTATTTTTTGATAAATAATGAGTCTGCCAAATTAAGGGTTAAAGGGACAATTAGGCATATAAACGAATACACATAGTACGGGATGTTTGGGAATCATCTTAGGGGGCGAATTAGTTGTTCTGTGGCTATAAATATACTCGTTTTACCTGTTTCTCAGAGGTATGAGTGACGAGCTAAGTTACCTATGGTTAACCCACTTGTTGCTATCGTACTTTTAAAAGGACACCGCATAAATAAAATTATTATAAACAATGAGGGTACATAGAAATAAAATTTTTATGTTCATTCGATACGTGTTGAGTGTACAAAGCGCACACTTAGTTCATCGTTCGTGTAATTCGTTATGTAATATAATATTTCTTTATTTATAAATAACTGTTTACTATGGAGAAATTCAGGTATGTTTATTTAATTATACAAGCATGCTTTATTCGTTTATTTCGTTTAAAACTAAGTAGAAAAACAATATGATTTTCAAATGAAATTATTATTTTACTTAAATTATTGTAAAATACTCGCATTTTGTGCAGTTTTAATTGCCGTTCTTTTAAACGACCAATAGCAAATTGTACTACTATCGTACGTATTATTTTTGATCGAGAGATAAGGCAAGAAATCGGCCTTTATCATTGAATGAAATAGTTTTAGAGCTGGAAGAGGACGACGAAGAGGAAGTGCCTGATTCTATCATTGTTTTGCCACCTGAAAATTGCAACGCTGATGTTACTGACGAGGATTCAGGTGATCAAAACCAAGTAACTTTGCACAATTTACCTGGGTCACAGCTGCGGGCACAGGCGGAAATCTGTTTTCATATAAAAGAGAGTAGTAACGTGAAGATGAAGAAGATGATATGCCGCTCTCTTCGTTATCAAAACGCAGGCGTGTTTTATCAACAGAATCGACACACAGTTCTGTTGCAAGTTTATCGAATTTGACTTCAGAATCGGATGTAACTGTTTCAAAAAACAAACGATACAGTTGGCTGGCGCGAGATATAAATCCATCCTTCGAGCTATGGCTTGATATGCAGACTGCTGCTTCGCAGTGGAATCCGCTACAGTACTTTGAATCAGTGTTTGGTGAAGATGAAGGAAAAAATGGCCTACTTCTCATTGATTTGCCACCGATTAGACATGGCTTTACATAACTCTGATTGACATGACAACATATGATTTTCTTCAATTTCGCAGAAGTGTTGCAACAGCTCTACTGGAAAGCTATAAAAAAAACTAACCGAAAAGCAACACGAATATCTCAAAATTTCCGTGAAAATTCACGCTTTGACGGAAAGGACCATATAATAAGGTATAGATATAATTTCAACTGCGCTGTTTTTTATGCCATAAAAAAGCTAACTTTTACTGTCCTAAATGTAATGTTACATTGATCCCAAATCTTTCTTTGAAAACTTCCATATAACTACTTCTCAATAAATCTATGTTAAGCTGTAAGTATTGGTTCATTTTTCTAGTCATTGTAATAGCAGTACATTTTGCTAGCGTCCTTTTAAAAGAACGCCATTTTCCGAAATTTCCAAGCAATGGATTTTTTTTTAAATATTTTTTTCGTCCAAGTAGTCGCATTTTGAAAACAATATGTGAAATTCATTCAGATCTGAGGTAAAAAGATGTTTCAGGAACAACTGGGTTAAGAGGTAAGATAAGTTAAAGCCGCCTATGGTTAAGAGGTATGACAAGTTAAAGCTTCCTATGGTTAAGAGGTACAACGAGTTAAAGCTAGCTATGGTTAAGAGGTACGACGAGCTGTAGTTACCTATAGTAAAAAGGTATGTCAAGTTAAAGTAACCTACGATTAAGAGGTAGGTACAACGAGTTTACCTGTGGGTAAATTAAATTAAATCGCCGGCGCTGGCGATCTGCACGCGTTGGTGTGGTTAAAGCTTAAGAGTTTACCTGTGAGTTAGAGGTCCGACGAAGGGATTGGCCAGCAGTTGCACGAGGGCCTTGCTGGCGAACATGACGCCCACTGCTACCGTTTCGTGGATCAGCTCTTGGTGTCTGGCCTCTTTCTCGGCTGTGATGTTGACTGGAAGAAGAAAAAGTCGTTAGTTTTATGGAAACAGCCTTTTCAAAATCAGTTATAAGGTGCTATTCCGAAGCGGGATGCAAAAAACAGCTGCACATGAAAATCGATCGTTGGTTTCAGCCAAATGACATCCACTGCTGGACAAAGCCCTCCCCCAAGGATTTCCATAATGGCTGGTCCTGCGCTGCCCGCATCCAGGTTCTTCCCGTGACCTTCACCAGATCGTCGGTCTACCTAATGGGAGGCCTGACCACTCTACGTCTTCCGGCCCGTGCACATAAAAATCACAATATCTTATTGTAGCATATTATTCTGATGTATTTTGTAGTTTCATAAAATCCATTCAGTTGTTTCTACGTGCAAGAGATACATCTTCACAAACTTTGGCATTTAAAATTTTAATAATATTAGTAGGATAAAATCATGCATTGTAGATATCGTAAAACGCAACCAAGGAAGAAATAATGTGAACATCAGGCCTTCCCAAATGCTTAATTGCCTCTGGAATATTAGTATCTTCCTCCAGTAGTGGAGACTCTGAATGACTTTATAATTCTCTATTACACCTGAGCCCATCGCAATAGCATTCGGGCGACAGCTGAGTGAAGTCTTGCGAATATGCAAACTTTAAGGGTTCCGTTTTTTGCCATTTGGCTACGGAACCATAAAAAGCACCGAAGTGTACGCGAATACTTGGACACACATAACGATAGCGCGAATGTTCGGGTTACTGCGGTGTATGTGGCCCAGGAGTTACCTTGAGTGACATTTTCCAGTGGCGGGTAGGTGACGTTTCTCTCACAGGGGCAGAACGGTGTAGGCGGCGGTGGGGGGGTGGTGATCTCGTCCAGTGACATAGAGAGGGGCGCGTCGGGGTGGCGGATGTCGTAGAGGAACTCCGGGATGATGGGCACTGTGGACAAAATACTTTATCAAAATTTGTTCATCCGTTTAGCGCATAATAATCCTTGCTAACGTACACCAACCGATAGCATCAATTTTTTTCCATCGTCTTGAGCTAGTAATCCGGCTCGAAGGACCAATAAAAAGAGTACGAAAGAGAAAGAGTAAGTAACCTTATTTCTACCTTTCTACGTAAAATACGCTTAGGCGATATTGAGTATTCTTGTGTGAGTTAAAAACATTTCAGTTTTTTTGTAGTTCTTGGAACGGATGCGCGACGAACGAAACCGCGGGCAAAGGCTAGTGGCTACATAGACAGTTATAGATCGTCCACGAAGACGCGCCCCACCCTTATTCCGCTAATGTTTGAATGTTATCGGTACACGCTAAATGATCCATGAGTGCACACGCACACTACAATAATGACGGTCGGATCCCTCGGATAAAACTCCCCGCACCCCGCGCGACCGTGACCAAACATTGGTGGGGCGCGTCTTCGTGGATGAAACGATCTATTAGGTGTCGACGTTTTTTTATTTCTTCATCATCATCATCATCATCATCATCATCATCATCATCATCATCATCATCATCATCTCAGCCATAGGACGTCCACTGTTGAACATAGGCTTCCCCTAATGCTTTCCATGTTGCCCAGTTGGTAGCGGCCTGCGTCCAGCGCCTTCCTGCTACCTTTATGATGTCGTCGGTCCACCTTGTTTTTTACTTTATTTGTTAGAAAAATGGCCTATTCTACTGGTACGGACTAATACCTATCTTTCACAATAAACCACATAGTAAGAAGGTAAGTAGCCATACAATTTTACGACAGCATCCCGACTAAGATTGTAAAAATTGGATAAGTGCGAGCGAAACGCCTGTATAGGGTTCCGTATTATTTTTCTAAGCTCTTATCGCCCGTATTCACAAATATTACTATGAGGTCTCACAATGCGCGTGGACTCACAGGGTGATACACGAACCAATCACAGAGCTCTATTCAACGCTGTGCGTTCGATTTGCTGCTTCACGAAGCTAGCATCGTTTGTGAATACGGGCGTATGACATCTTAATTTTATTTTAATTGTGCAGTTATTTTTAAACAGACTGTCAATAAGTTATTCAATAAAGAATTTATTTATTTATTTATTTTATCATGTGAAGACTGAAAGCCAGGTCGTCCGTCCTATTATTACGTGTTAGATTAAATCAATGGACGTCATATTTAAAAATAAATACGAAAGTTTGTTTTTGAGAAAATTTAAGTTTTCAAAAAGTTCGGTTTTCAGAAAGTTATGTTTAAATTAACTAACTTAGGTTTTAAAAATGTGGGTGTTCAAAATTTTGCGTTTCAAAAGTCAGGTTTTCAGAAAGAAGGTTTGCATAAAGTTTGGTTTCTTAAAGTTAGGTTAAAATTTTTGGTCACTTTACTAAAGCTTTTTGAAAGTTAGTTTTTAAACACATGTCATGTAGTTTATTCATGAAATTCGTGTGACGTATCCACTAATAACGTCTTTCAAAGAACCCTAAACATAAAGTATAAAAGTTGACACAATGTATTAGAACATCTTTGAACGTGGTAAGTAGTAGTAAACGAGGTTATAAACTAAGCTACTTCCAATATAATTTCTTGTATTTTGGTGTTTTAACGGCAATAGGATTTAATACAAGACTATTCCCACTTCTCGTTCTCACCGCTGCAAGGATTTAGCTTTATCACTGACAAAAATCGGTGCAGTCCTGTTGTCCCCCCTGCTTGGCCCCCCTAGGGGAGCCAACAGGATTTCGAAATCCTGTTGTCCCCCCTGGCTAGGGGAGACAACAGGACTAGATTTATAATCAATGATTTGAGGACTGTTGTCCCCCCTGGCAAAAATTATTTAAAAGCCATAAAATTTTATAACATTTAAGAAGGACTGGAGTACCTGAATGAATGCCAAATTGCCAAACTGAATACCTAAACGTATGTCAAATAATATAATTAACATTTGGATAACGAAAAAAATATAAGTTCTTGGTACCGATACCGGTACTATTTCAGACTATTTCAAAATCTGCTTTACTTGCTTTTGACAGAATCGTTATGAATTATCCCTACTAAATAATATTATAAATGCGAAAGTAACTATCTTTTTTTTATAAATAAATATAAACATATAGCGGACAAAGCCGTAGGCAAAAGCTAAGTACCTCTATTATGCTATTCTCATGTATAAAAAATATTATCTAGGTACTGTAAAGTTTATCAAGTGTAAGTAAAAATCCGTTTAGTAGTTTTTACGTGAAAGAGTATCAAACATCCATACTCACAAAGTTCCGCATTTACTTACAATATTAGTAGGTAGGATGCTAAAACTGAATAATTTTAAATCTATACTTAATATTATAAAGCTGAAGAGTTTGTTTGTTTACTTGAACGCGCTAATCTCAGGAACTATCGGTACGATTTGAAAAATTCTTTCAGTGTTAGATAGCCCATTTATTGAGGAAGGCTATAGGCTATATACTATCACGCTACGAGTAATAGGTGCAGAGCAAAAATGAAAAATGTTGCGAAAACGGGTTTTCATGCATACGAAGTCGCGGGCACAGCTAGTTAATCATAATATTCAACAAATTACTTGCTCAGTGACAGTGATTCAACTAGCAGCCGCCCGCGATTTCGTCATATTATTTTCAATCCTTTAATAAATAGGTAAATTCCGTTCTTAGTGGATGTCTACACCCTATAAGGAAACCTACCTGCCAAATTTCAAGTTTGTAAGTGTTAGTTAATACCGGCCGGCACCAATACCTATCAAAATTGTAATTATTACCTTGACAAACGTTTAGGTATTCAGTTTGGCAATTTGGCATTCAGTCAAATACTTCAGTTTTTCATAAATTATGCTATAAAAATTTATGGCTTTTAAATAATTTTTGCCAGGGGGGACAACAGTCCTCAAATCATTGATTAAAAATCTAGTCCTGTTGTCTCCCCTAGCCAGGGGGGACAACAGGATTTCGAAATCCTGTTGGCTCCCCTAGGGGGGCCAAGCAGGGGGGACAACAGGACTGCACCAAAAAAATCAGCCAATGAAGGCCGAGTTTCCCGATCGCGTGGCAGGCCATCTTCGGACTGCGCTGGACTGATCAAGTGAAGTCCACAGTGGGAAACTGCGTATCTATCAGCACCAACGGGACTATTCCCACCTCTCGTTCCCTCCCACCGCTGCAACTCCTGTGTGGCCGGATCTACAGCTTGACCGCCTTAAAAACCCAATCAATGAAGGTCAAGTTTGTACCGGGGAAAGTTAAACTGTCATTGGACCCGCAACGAAATTAATCAGAAGAACATAGGAAGAGTTCGAAATTAATGTTCGACTTAATATAGCGAGTAGGTAGCGACCGCCCACGACTTCATAAAATTGGACCCCGTTTTACATCTTTATGGATGGGGTTCCGTAAAATCCGTTCTTAGCGGATGTCTACACCCTATAAGGAACCTACCAGCCAAATTTCAAATTTGTAGGTGTTATGGTTTCTGTGATTTCGTGATTAATCAGTGAGTGGTATTTCGCATTTATGAAGATTCGATTTGAGTTTCTAATGAGGTGACAATCATTATATTGAATTAAGAACCCTTTTATTGTTATAGGTTAAAAAAAGGTTACATTATCGTCCCGCATCTCCAAACCTATCATATTATAGGTATTTCAAAGCATTATATCCCTTATCTTCACGAGTCGTTGCCCATGCGGGTCGGCAGTTACGAACATAGGAGGTCTTACCCTACAGTAATTAGTGGGACAATAATTAAGCGTGGTCATTATGGAATCAGAGCGGGAAGGACGTCATTTTAGTTATAAATACTGTAGTTTATTATTCTACATATTATTATTAAAACAATAAAATTTGTATTGGCTCGTTGATGTATTCGAGAAATTCGAGAGAATCGAGTGACATTTTAGATGAAAAATATTGACATAAGAAAAACGAAGAAAAAGAAATATTCTTGCTGGCCAGTGCGCGCAGCCAAGGAGGCGGCCGTTGCGGCCGCAACATGCCCCCCGCGTTGAAGGGAAGGCTAGGTACGTTGCCGAGTCTTCAAATGGAGTTCAGGAAAGATGATGCCTCTTGTGATGTTATTCGTCGTCTGGTAGAGGACATATCTTGCAAGCAGCTCGTCGAACGATTCCTTCGGCAGTTCTGACGTCGGCCACTCGACTGATCCCATCGGGTCCTGGGTAGAGTTTCGTGATGCGACCCAGTTTCCATTTGAGTGGCGGGAGATTTTCTTCCTTCAGAAGAACGAGTTTATTTAGGTCCAACGTTGTTTTGTTCGTGGTCCATTTGTGGCGTAGTTGTAGATCTCGCAGGTATTCGTGGTGCCAACGCCGCCAGAAGTGTTGACGGAGGGCCTCAATACGTGCGTAACGGGTCAGTCGGTCCAAATTGTCCTGATGATACGTGTGAGATGGAATCGTTGTGAATGATCGGCCTATGAGGAAATGACCGTGTGTAAGAGGTTGGAGATCTTTAGGGTCGGATGACAATGGTGACAATGGTCTCGAGTTTAATATCGCTTCGATTTGCGATAGCAAAGTACTTAGCTCTTCGAATGTCAGATGTGAACGGAACACAATTCGATTCAAGTGATGTTTCGCGGATTTGACAACGGCTTCGTACAGACCACCGAAGTGGGGCGCGTATGCTGGGGCAAAATGGAACGCGATACCCTCAGTTGTCATAGCGTCAGAGACACTGTCAGTAGTATGTTGCTGCTTAAGGAGTCGTTTTAGCTCCTACGAAGCTAAGACTATTAGATGATTTTACCCCGGCGCGACATAAAACGTCTTAAGGCCATGAGGAATGACTCCGTGGTAAGATCGGCGACTGCTTCTAAGTGGATAGATATATTCAATTGATCTTGCTAAGTTTTTGCCACGGATTGGTCAATAACACGTACGTATTGAAGCTAATAAATGCTGTGGTCGTGTGATGTTCGTGTTGAAATAAAAGCTTTGTAAACGGGTGAGTGGACTGTATAATTAATTATCGGATGTTTTTCGCTATATTCGAGTTAAGAGTTTTCGAGTATACCGTCGACAAGTAAAATTCGGTTGTCATCGAGAAACGGTAATAATTTTTAATGAAAGCTTTTTATTCTTTAACATAGTATCGAGTATACGAGAGACAATTAAACTTGACTTATTCGAACTAATGAATGTAATGATTGTTCATGTTTGATTACTGGCAAAGACCTTGTGAGTTTTGATACGAGTGTTTTTACGATTATAAATATGGAACTGTACACATACGCGATTGTTCGATTCAGTTTCGTGTATTCGATTCGAGTCGTCGTTCGAGTTGTTTAAAATTATTTAGAGCCGTGTCGCACGAGTCCTCGCGCAGAGGAATATTAACAGCACACCTGCCTATATTATCATGAGATGATTGAGTCATATGCTTGAGTTCTGTAAATGATGGTGTGGTAGTCAGAAAAGTGCACGTAAAGTTGTTCGTTTTAATATTCGAGATAGATCCGGATACCAGCCAGCCTAATTTTGTCTCAATTAATTGGAGATTAGAACCGGGGGCGACTGGGATTCTGTTAGATTGGATTAAGCTTGGATCTGCTAGAACTAGGTACTCCCGAAGGCAAGTTTATATCGACCCGTATGGGTTGACTCGGTATTGAACCCACGATACGGGGAATGACAAGACACGATAATGTGGAACTAAAATCTGTTACTAGTGATTGAACTGTGACTGCACATTGTCGATTAATAACTTGCGCGTTACCGCTGATGCCTTGTATCGTGTTTAAGACTTGACGTGGTTGAATGCCTAACTTCTCGCACAAGCTTTCCGTGATAAGCGAGCACTGACTTCCTGAGTCCAAGAGCGCCTTAACGAGTACGCTTTTATTGTTATGCATTATTATACGTACTGAGGCTGTTGACAATAAAACTTGGTCTAGGGTCGTGTTTTCGATTTTCATTACAGCCTGAGAATTGATCGTAGTTTCTGGTTCCACGAACAATATGGTTTTACCAAGGGTCGTTCCACCACCGATGCCGGGGTTGCACTACTTAAACATATCTTCGAGGCTTGGGAGAATTCTCAAAATGCACTAGGGGTCTTCTGTGATCTCTCAAAAGCTTTTGACTGCGTAGAACATCAAACGCTAATTCGCAAACTGCACTATTATGGGGTGAAGGACTCGGCTTTGGATTTAATACAATCCTATTTAAACTTTAGAGTTCAAAAAGTTGACATAAATGGTGTTTTGTCTTCTGGGTCACCTGTGAAAATGGGAGTTCCGCAGGGGTCCATTCTGGGTCCATTCTTGTTTCTTATATACATTAATGATCTACCATATTTTGTTAAGGACTCTTGCGAAATCGTGTTATTTGCTGATGACACATCTTTGATTTTTAATATTGATAGAAGTAAAAATAACTTTGACGATGTAAATAATGCACTAACAAGAGTTTTAAGTTGGTTCACTACAAATAATTTACAACTCAATGCAAAGAAAACAAAATGTATAAAATTCTCTTTGCCTAACGTAAAAACAGTTAGTACCCAAATAGAACTTAATAATAATGCAATCGATCTGGTAGACTCTACTGTATTTCTGGGAATTACCCTGGATTCAAAACTCCAGTGGGGCCCCCATATAGAAACTCTGGCGGGAAAGCTCAGCTCAGCGGCTTTTGCAATAAAAAGGATACGGTCATTAACCGATGTTTCAACAGCTCGCTTAGTCTACTTTAGCTACTTTCATAGCCTAATGTCATATGGAATCATGCTATGGGGCAAAGCTGCAGATTTTGAAACAATATTTATTTTGCAAAAACGTGCGATAAGATACTTGTATAAAATGAAAGCAAGAGCGTCCCTTAGAGAATTGTTTAAAGAAATTGGCATTCTCACGGCCGCTTCACAATACATCTTAAACTGTATTCTATTTATTCAACAAAATATTAACGAATTCAAAAAGAAAAGTGATATTCACCAAATTAACACTAGAAATAAAAATAAATTGGCTATACCCGCTTTTAGACTTAATAAAGTGTTTGCCACTTTTATGGGACAAGGTATCCATTTTTATAACAAAGTCCCTGATAAATATAAAGAGCTACCGTATAATAAATTTAAAGGTATAGTTAAAGATCACATGCTTAAAAAAGCCTATTATACAACTCGAGATTTTCTTAATGATAAGTCATCCTGGGAGTAGGATTATGGTCCTCTCATGCTTGCACTAAAAAGAATTAAAATGAAAAGTAATATTGTATAAACTAATAATAATTTCTCAAATGTTATAGTGTCATGCTTCTCAATCTGGACTGTTACTTAGCTTTATTATTAGTTTTTTTTTAAGAGATAACTTGGCATTGTCATTCTCACTAAAATGTCTCTGGGGTGGTGGCGTAGTGAGGCGGGTCGTTACATTCCCTCTAATATGGTCGAGTGAAGCGATGGCTGGTTCACTCGTCATGTCTGTGAACAGGCGCTGCTTTCGGGGACTGGTCAATCCAAGTTATTCAAATTTATGTATGCGAGTCATTTCTACTAGTACCTTAATATGTAAGTCTAGATATTAGCACGTCACTACCTTGTTTAATATACCACGCAATCTTGTATACCTACCCATTCTTATGAAACACCATACAAGAATGCATGGTAAATTCAGTGAACTGCTCCTGAATCGAATGTACCTACTACTACTATTTCTATTTATTTATATTAACCGGCAGACAGTGGTGACTGAGTTTGTTGCGGCGCTTCTTCTCAGCACTTGCCAAATGTTGGTCTCGAAGCGCTGGTAGGGTAAAAAGATTATGAGACATGTAGAGGCTCCTTAAGAGCATATTTTATGACGATTTGTAAGAACTATTTATTAGTCTAAACAAATAAAGAAATTTTGACTTTTGACTTTGACTTTGACACGTGAAGATGCGAATTATGTTTTTCGTTACAATATTTGCAGCCTCGTGAGCGACACGTGGAAACAGTATGTCCTGGCCTGAGGCAATTTTTGCAAAGACTCAATTTCTCTACAAACTTGACGCGTTCATGAACCGATGAATCTAAAAACGTTTTGCAAAAATATATCGGGTGTGCATCTTGACAGACAGGGCATTTGAAGTGAGGACGATTGAAAGTGGGTGAATATCCCAAGCACGTTTTTTACGCGGCGGAGCTGAGAATCGATGGGAGAAATGTAACTAGAGCAATGATTTTTTTTCTGTATATAGTTTAAACAGCGTTTTACACGATAGCAAAGTCTTCAGGACAATAGGTAGTTATTTTATGTACTAAAAAAAATTTCAAAGACCCATAATCTAATAGCGGTGGCGTGTCCTGACTCTATTTCTACTCATAAATTGTGTTATTCCTTCTTTCTCGGGGATTCTAGTAATTTAAGAATAGTATAGCCATAAAATACATTAAATAAGACTTCCAAATGATATGAAAGAAATGTGATATTTCATAATTTAAGTGTTTTAAATAGCCTTTCAAAACTGTCCCACGAAAAAAAGCAATTACAGTGGCTCAATTTCGACACTCTCTTACATCTCCAAAGTAGCTTTGAGAGACGTAGAGTTCTTCTTCCCTGCACCACACAGCTGTGTCCTCCTGATCGGGCTATAAAGACTTGCGACTTGTGGTATTGTTTTTCCAGCAGACCCGTAAATATTTGTATCAGCGGCACAGGAATACAAAATTTTTCAATTTCGCTGACAAGTGTATGAGTGAAAGCTACTTACTTAGATGCTAAACGATTCTTTAACATGATTAAAGTTTGGTGTTTTGTTGTATCTGCATACAGAAATTATTGATCAGAATTATAGTTTTCTTTATAATTTGAATTTTGTAACAGTTTTTTAATTCCGGTGGCGCAATTTCGGTGGCTCCGGTGGCGAATCTATTGCCAGGATTGGTCTTATTGGCTCTGGAGCATTGTACCTAGGTCTACTAAGGTCTCAGTCATAACTACAATATCGTCAGTTAATCGAATTTGTGTGATGTACTCGCCGTATCTTAATACTGAGCTCGGTCTAGCTCAGTAGCTTGAAAACCTCTAAGTGGGAGGTAGTGAAGACTTTAAGAGACTATGGTATCTCCAACTCTAAACCCTCGCAGCAAACAGATAAAGGACATCATCCATGTTTCATATATTTTTGGTCCAAAATCAAAAGTGCCGGCCAACAAAAAAAAGTGCTGTATTCTGACAGAATACGTCTGCCTTAGCATTTGTTACTATGGCACCAAAGCCGTAGCTCCACTGTGCGACGAGTATTTGAGATCTAAAAGTCATCGACTATTCATACATTTTTTGTTCAAAATCAAAAGTGTCGGCCAATAAAAAAAAAAGTGCTGTATTCTGACAGAATACGTCCGCCTTAGCATTTGTTACTATGGCACCAAAGCTGTAGCACCACTGTGCGACGAGTATTTGAGATCTAAAAGTCATCGACTATTCATACATTTTTTGTTCAAAATCAAAAGTGTCGGCCAATAAAAAAAAAAGTGCTGTATTCTGACAGAATACGTCCGCCTTAGCATTTGTTACTATGACACCAAAGCTGTAGCACCACTGTGCGTCGTAGTATTTGAGATCAAAGTCAGTCGTTTCATATATTTTTAGAACTCAAATATTACGATGCACAGTGGTGCTACAGCTTTGGTGCCATAGTAATAAATGCTAAGACGGACGTATTCTATCAGAATACAGCACTTTTATTTTTTGGCCGGCACTTTTGATTTTGGACCAAAATGGATGATGTCCTTTCGAGTTGTGATCTTGGAGGAGGGCTGATATGATGAAGTTTTCATACAAATACTTCAGAAGTTGCATGTTCGTTCGTTCGTTTCAGCCAAATGACGTCCACTGCTCGACAAAGGCCTCCCCCAAGGTTTTCCATAATGAACGATCCTGCGCTGTCCGCATCCAGGCTCTTCCCGCGACCTTTACCAGATCGTCGGTCCACCTAGTAGGAGGCCTGCCCACGCTACGTCTTCCAGCCCGTGGTCGCCACTCGAGAACTTTCCTGCCCTAACGGCCATCGTCTCTACGAGATTCGATCACGCAGGGAAACTCCGAGCATAGCCCGCTCCATCGCCCTTTAAGTGACTGTGAGCCTTCTTATAAGGCCCAAAGTAAGCGACCACTGATTTTCATAAGCTCAGTTGTGATTTCATTATCTCCTGGTTCATACCTTGTTTTTAATAGGGCATTCTAATCTCGCTCAAGCTAAAGTCTAGGATATCTTCGCTAAAGTGTCGGGATAATCTCGATCTTCAGCCTAATTACTAGTAGTGCTTCTTAATCTCTCCTAGCAGCTTAGGCATTTACCAAAATGGTTCTGCTATCCTCGTTATTCATGTTGGTATATTCAATTTGGTCCTCGCAAATACATACTTTCGATTTATTACAAAAAATCGTCTCTATAATACACTTTGTATCGATACTAAGCAGAATCTTAAAAACAGATGAGAATAGTTCTGAAACAGCTAAAATTTCCCTAGTCTCGTAGGTTACAATCTATTCTGCCACTCGAGCTGAAAATTCGTGGGATTTTGGAGCTGGATTGGCACTGGTCGTGGCTTAGACTTCATCAGTCGACATCTTTTGAGCATCTTTTATTTGGCATTCTTCTATTTCGGTGATCACTTCTTCTTCTTCCTCGGTCCCTCACTGATGAGGATCGCGACCGCAGATAGTGTTCCTCCATAGACTGCGGTCATAAGCTGTGTGGTGAGGTCTTTCTGATGAGTCTAGAATAACGGGGCTGTTGGCGGCTAGAGCCAGAAAGTTTTGGATTTGTTTGGAGGGAATGGAGGGATTTTGCCGTTATCACCATGCTTAGCAGGCTGGTTGGTAGTTCCAGTATGGTAGTATAATACCTGGAAAGATGCTGCAGCCCACCCTCCAGTATTTTGATTGCTTAGTCGGCTCTTACGACTCACATGGGAAGATCTGATGCTTTTTTAGGGTCACAACATAGGCCTGAATATTGTTTTTAATTATAAACATCTTTACTGGATAATAATACTTAATTGATTACAAATAAATAAGTAATTTGAGACAATCATCCATAACATTCCGAATTCCGCTGTATAAATAAATTTCGGTGGATTGGGTCTTAATTCAGGTGGCTTAAATACAATTTCGGTGGCTCTTGAGAATTTCAAATTAACACCTTTGCTGCGGCAGTAACTTTCTAATACTTTCCATTCCTTCGGTACAAGGTCTATAAACCTGGTATTAAAACTTACATTGTGGCGGCACAAGGCTTAAAGACCTTGTAATATTTAAGATATATTAATTTTATTTTTGGCTTCATGTTAATAGATATTGTGTTTTTTTCTTTGAATATTAATAATAATGCATTTATTGACATACACCTGAAGGCGTTCGTAAATAACTTGTTTAGTATAAAAATTATAGCTATATTCAAAATACAAGGCTTATGCACCCTGTGCCGCACTGAAGTAGGAAAGTCTGGTGGGTATTCTAGGGATGTGAAATACAAATATCGATAGTTTTAATTAAGTTTTAATAAAAATTTAAAAAATTAACAAACCAAGATGTTTTAATAATTTAGTCTAAATATTTTACAAATAAGACATACGTGCATAAATACTTAAATAAGCTATATTTAAAGAAAACATATTATTTAATAACATTTAGTTACAACTTCAAATGTTTGTCACGAAAAACTATTTAAATTAGCAATCAATCGTGTAGCAAATTAAATTATAATCAATTTGCCGTTTTGATTTTGTTTGTTTCTCTTGACGCCATGTCGACATGTGCGTTTCTTACGAATGCGAGGCAACACTGGCTGCACGAAGCTAGCGTGGGGTGCGGTACCAGGTGCGCAGGGTACAAGGTGCTTCGACCTGGTTTCGCATTGTGAAGATATTTTATTACTTCCGTGCGGTACCAGGTCTAAAAACCTGGTATTAAGGTAGGTATATCATTGGATTCTATTTTAAGAATACATCATAGATATATATTCATCACTTTCCTACACCGGACCCAATTTAAGTTATGCCTTTCGCACGACAAGGAAGACTATAATTTTCTTAGCCGCACGGTAAGCGAGACGTACACAAGGTCTATAGACCTGGTTTCGCACTCAACGTGTTAACATATCTCGAGAAGTATTAATAATATTTTGATATCTACCATATCATTGAATAATACAAGTTATTTACTATTATTTCTGCCACAAAAAAGTTTTGGAAAGAGGAAATTAAAATTCGCCACCGGAATTAGACAAAAATCGAGTTTGTTGATATTCACCCAAGTATCATATTTGGTTGTCGTTACCGAAAGCACTTGCTTAGGCTGAAAATTGCGAATAGGTTTTAACGATTGCGATTGTTTAGAGGACATAGTTTCGAGTAAGTCAGCTCTATCACGCAAGAAATTGGTAAATTGTTCGAGAGTAGGAACTGTGTTACTAGACCGATGCTCTTCCCACTGACGCGATGTGGTAGAGTCAAGTTTCGATGACACTAGATAAATTATCACTGTATCCCAACTATCAACTGGTTCGCCTAACGATTTTAACGCTGCGAGATTTTTCGTCATACAATCGAGTAATTGTCTGATACTACAATACGATTCATTTGCAATATTATCAATTGAGAAAAGGGACTTCACGTGATTATGTATTAGTAATCTTTTATTATGGTATCGATCGTTCAAGAGCTGCCAAGCTACAGCATAGTTTTGAGCCGAAAACTCAAGACTTTGCAGCAAAATGGCAGCGCTGCCTTGCAATGAGTTTCGCAAATAATGGTACTTCGTGATCAATGGTAAATTGTGGTTGTCATGCACCAACGAGGCAAAAGTATCTCGGTATTCTATCCACTTATCATAGCTACCGTCAAAACACGGCAACGATATTGTTGGCAGCTTAAGACCCTGTATGTGAACACCATTATGACCGTTATTAGACTGCGCCTCCTCGAACGTGCTATCAGCAAACAAACGCTTACCAATTGACAGTGCCTCTGCGTACGTACCCTCGAAGGCGTCGCGCTCGTCCAAATGTTTCTCCAACTGATCTACGTCTGTGAATTCGATTTGACATTGAATTTCATTGAAAGATTCATAAAGGTCTTTTAGAGAATCGAATTGAAATTGAATTGTTTTCACATCTGACTCGACGATGCAAGATTCGTCCTTTACTTTGTTATAGAATCGTGTGAGTTTGGCTTTAATTACGCCGCGCTTACTCACGAGTTCGCTTAATTTCGCGGGCATGATGAAATTATAAAAAAATACGAGAAAAATAACACGATTATGTATGAAAAATGAGTGATAGTCGGTACGTTACGTGTACGAGGCCCGTCCGTCGCGTTTCGTTGCTGCGAAGGCCGGGTTTCTGAAGACACGACGAGAAGTCTTCAGAAATTACGTGTATCGAGGTCGCTGGGTATCGCTTCTTCTCCAGTTCGAAAGTATTGGCATCCGTGTCCAATTATGTGTTCCCGAACAGGCGAAAGATATCCGGCTCGAAGGACCAAAAAACATGTAGTTTATTATTCTACATATTATTATTAAAACAATAAAATTTGTATTGGCTCGTTGATGTATTCGAGAAATTCGAGAGAATCGAGTGACATTTTAGATGAAAAATATTGACATAAGAAAAACGAAGAAAAAGAAATATTCTTGCTGGCCAGTGCGCGCAGCCAAGGAGGCCGCCGTTGCGGCCGCAACAAATACACTTACAGTAAAGTTATACAATAATAAATCGAAAGGTCACTCACTCACTTACTCATCATCATCATAATCATTTCAGCCACTGCTGAACATAGGCCTCCCCCAATGATTTCCACAATGGCCGGTTGGTGGCGGCCTGCATCCAGCGCCTTCCCGCTACCTTTATGAGGTCGTCGGTCCATCTTGTGGGTGGACGTCCTACGCTGCGCTTTCCGGTACGTTTATGTACTCACCTACTCATCACGAAATCTCAGAAACTACAAGTGCTAGGAGTCTCAAATTTTGCATGGGGGTTCCTTTTAGAACGTAGGTGCTCACTAAGATGGGATTTTGCAAAATTCAACCCCCCAAGTAAAGCTAGTCTCTTATTAGGACGATCACTCGTTCGTTACACCCTGCATATTTGTACTGTTAATATTTTTCAATTAATTCTTATTTATAATAAATTATTATAAATATTTATTTATAATATAATATAATTTAATCTATACTTCTATACTAATATTATAATGCGAAAGTAACTCTGTCTGTCTGTCTTGCTTTCACGATGAAATTTGGCATGGAGATAGTTTGAGTCCCGGGAAAGGACATAGGAGGTTTTTATCCCGGTTTTTGAAACAGGGACGCGGGCGATAAAGTTTTTCTGTGACAGACAAAATTTCAAGTGGGCGAAGCCGCGGGCGGAAAGCTAGTAATTTATAACTTCACCTCCCTTTAACCACTGTAAATCTATATTTAGCCAATATGCGTATCCAATAATTTTCCTAGCAATAAATCAATTTGCTTCGTCCACTTCGCGCCATCGCGGAATGAGCTGTCAAACGCAGACACACTCGAGCGGCCATGTTTGCGCGGGAACGCCATATTGGATTGGTTGGGCCACAGATTAATAATGTACAGAAGTTTTTATTTTAGACTTTTGGACTGGAAAATGTAGCGACATTTTTGGAACTTAAAGTTTAAAGGATAGAGAAGCTATCGTAAGCAAAATTCTTGCTCTATGTTGGAAAGAATTAATACTAAAGTTCGCTGAACAGAGCGTCACAACTTTACTAAAATCATCAAAAATCATCTATTATCTCTACAGATTTTTGATCTATTATTCTTGGTTAAGCAGATATACGCATAATTTTATTTTTATTTAAATTCCCAAATAGTTTTGTGTGCAGGTTGAAAAAGTGTTTGGTTTCCTTGACACTTCTCCGTCGAACATAAACGCATCGCTTCGCAATCTTGCGAGTGGAAAAACGCATTCTTATCGCCCGCAAATCGCATTATCTTCTAATCATAACGCACAACGCATTTCCGCAAAACGCATTCGCATCCAACTCCGAATTGCCCGTGACCTGAACCCCCTGCAGGGGAAGTGAAACTCTTCGATCCGTCTTCGTTCCGGAGTGTCCCGGTGACAGCGGTGGTCGAGCTGGCTGAAGGGAGATCCGGCTCGAAGGACCACAAACTATGGTATGGCGTGTAAATAGCCACAACAGGCATTTCCCGACGTAAAAAAAAGTTAACTGCTGTCAAGAAGTTAAAATAAAAATGGCGGCAGAGAAATTAAAGAAGCAGAATAAACAATTTGTCCCAGCTTGTCCCGAGTACCAACTTTCATCATATTAAACCTAATAATTGTTTTAGAAAGTTGGCGCTTGGCTAAATTGGATCATAGCGGAGTCGCGCGCAGGCTGAATCTGATTTGAGACTAGTGTTGGGACAAGGACGAAGGATGTATCGATAAATTGGGCCATTTTGACGGAACTCGCGACTGAAATTGCAGGTACCTAGGATGTATCGATAAACTGGGTGGTTTTGCTCAAGCCCGCCAACCGAAATTAGGGATTTTGCTTTTCTGTTACTTTTCTGTGGTCACCAGAATAATCCTAATGATTGCCATTATTCGTTATTAACAACAAAGAAAAAAAGGTCAACTAAAAGCGAGAAATATGGCCAAAATTAAAGCCAAACAATAATTTAAAAGTAGAAAAATGATTGTGTGTTGTGGTTTCTTGGACAAATTATGATTTTTGGAGTTGGTGCCAGCAAAATAATGTACCTTCGTTGACCTTGGCAGGGTGACACTGACTACAAAAATATATATTTCATGATATTGTTTAAATTATAATGCGTTTTAGCGCCCATCAGTTGGCCCCACTGAAGAGTAAGGTCCTGTCCAGTATTGTCAACTGTAAAGTTCATAAAGATTTGTCTACTCGGAAAGGGATCTACACCGCATCGCCTTTCGGGACCTGTCAATCGCGTGCAGATAAGTATGCGTTGCAGTATGGAGTTTCATACAAAGAACACTGACCGCCTCGAGTTGATACGGTTACGATCCCTTTCCGGGTTGATAAAATGTTAATGTGTTACGTAGTTTAGGTATAAAAACGAGAGCCCTCATTATTTTTTATTTTCCAGTGCACTTTTTTTTTTGTAATTTTAATTTTTATCGACAACAAACCCTTTCCCATCCCTAACCAGCGGCGTCTTTGATGAACAAGCTAAGTGAATTTCGCTTTGATCTCGCCGGGAAATTGCCCGGCTTCCGACCGGGCCGAGTGCACCCGGGTCGACCCGGATTTTTTAAAATTCTAATTCCCATTGTTATATGGGTTAAGAAACGCATAGTTTTACATACGTGGGAAAGACATGGAAATAGAATGTTAATTTTATCAATCTACTTATATCTATAAAAGCGAAAGGTCACTGACTGACTGATTTACTCACTCATCACGAAATCTCACAAACTACAAGCTACAAGGATTTTGCAAAATTCTACCCCTAAGGGGTAAAATAGGATCCAGCGTACGAAGTCGCGGGCGGCCGCTAGTTTATTAACCTTTAACTACTGACGTGGGGGCCTCTCAGGCCCTGAAAAAGTCAAATTGTTGAATTTCTCCTCTACCACGTGCACGACACACGCGAATCTTTTAGTACCTTCGAGTTTCATTGCGCCGAGGCTGTCAACAACTGTGCACGTGATTGCACGCGCAATTTCAGTAGGTAAATTAATTTTAAAGTTTCTTGTGGGCCTCTCAGGCCCCCACCTCAGTATTGGCGTAACTTTTTTTGTCTATAGTTTTCATTTAGTTGTCGTCTTTTCTTGAAATAATTTGAAAAAATCTATAATATGGAGCCCACAGTATGTCGTCCGAGAGAAAGCGGTATCTCGGAAGTAAAAATAACCAGCATTTAACGAAAAATAGAAGAACAGTAGTTTTTGGCACGTATGTTAGGAAATGATATGCCTGCCTGTACCTATCTATCAAGATTTAAACGATGAAACCAAGTCCCATACATGTCTTTTGAAGATTCAAATGAAATCTACATTTTAAAAACGTGTATGGCTTCCTTCACTGAGCAAAGCAAGTTTGTCCAGACTGTGTTTAATTCGCACTATTTGGTGTGTGTAATTCTTTTCCCTCTTTTTCATATTAGGATTACTGATATATCATTAGCTAAAAAGACTATTGAAAATTAAGATTCTAAGTTGATTTGTTAAATTTATGAATATTTTTCATGACAACTTTGTGAATCATGATTTCATGAGATTTTTGCCAAAAAATGCTACATGTTTTCTAAATATTGAAATAATACGTACTTATTAACAAATAATTTACATAAAATTCGTTTTATTGTATTTAAATATAACCACTATTAATAATTATTAAACATAAAACCCTAAAAAGATTATATATTTTTAAATATAAGCACACATATGTACGGGCCTCTCAGTCCCCCACGTCAGTGTTTACGTGAAATTAAATCCACCTCAGTAGCTAAAGGTTAATACAGCTGAAGAATTTGATGTTTGTTTGCTTCAACGCGCTATTCTCAGGAACTACTGGTCCGTTTTGAAAATTTTTTTGTTGGACAGCCCATTTATCGAAGAAGGTTTTCATCACCCTACACCTACAGTCAATAGGGGCCGAGCAGTAAAGAAAAATGTTGCAAAAACGGGAAAAATTATCCAAACTATTTTCACGCGTACAAAGTCGCGGGCACAGCTGGTATCTATACTCTAAGTATTACCTACTAATATTATAAATGCGAAAGTAACTCTGTCTGTCTTGCTTTCACGCCTAAACCACTGAACCGATTTTGATGAAATTTGGCATATAGATAGTTTGAGTCCCGGGAAAGGAGATAGGATACTTTTTATCCCGGTTTTTGAAACAGGGACGCGCGCGATAAAGTTTTATGTGACAGACAAAATTCCACGCGGGCGAAGTCGCGGGCACAGCTAGCTAATGTTATAATTTATTGTCTTGTTATTTAGTCGGTTAAAAAGACATTCTCTTGCAAATTCTCAGTACAAAAGCTCTTGTTTGCTAGTAGCTTTCAAAGAGTATTTCAGGACTTCATAACATTGTGGCTTCGTAAATATTTGCGGTTACCAAAAGGTTTTGTAAGAATTATTAAGCTGAAACTTGGTGAAATAACTCTTTTATTTACCTCTTTACTTTGACTTTGCCCGTGGGTTTTATATTTTACTAGCGGCCACCCGCGACTTCGTACGCGTGGATCCCGTTTTACCGCCTTATGGGTGGAGTTTCGTAAAATCCTTTCTTAGCGGATGCCTACGTCATAATGTCTACCTGCATGCCTTTCAGCCCGATCCGTCCAGTGGTTTGGGCTGTGCGCTGATAGATCACTATGTCAGTCAGTCAGTCAGTCACTTTTGAGTTATTTATATTTAGATGTGCCGTTTTTGAGAAAAGTGCTAAAATATCTGTCACTGTCATCCGATTAAACCAAACTTCAAAACAGATAATAGGTGAATACCGCGGAGGCAACGATTGAATACGCACAATAAAAACGAAATTGCAACAAAACCAGGCGATTAACACATGAATACGAAAACGGGACTATTCCCACCTCTCGTTCCCACCGCTGCAACTCCTGTGTAACCAGGATCTACAACTTGACCGCCATAAAAACCTAACCAATGAAGGTCAAGTTTGTCCCGGGGGAAAGTTAAACTGTCATTGGACCCGCAACGAAATTAATCAGAAGAACATAGGAGTTCGAAATTAAGGTTCGACTTCCCTCCATTAAAGTGACTCCAGCGATCAAATTGATTGCAAGTCGTTGAAGTTTTGTTACGTGAATAAGGCCACTGATACCGCGTCCGAACGCATGAAGCTGTGGCCCCATAGCAGGGATGTTATGGATATCCGTAACCGTAACCGAAACTTTCGGATATCCGAAATAAAAAAATATCCGTAACCCTAATCGAAATCGGTATAATATTATAGTGTCCGACCGAATGTTCGGTTTCGGTTTCGTTGTCGGTTGAGTTTCGGTAAAAACACGAGTTTCGGTTTAGTTTCGTTTTCGGCGGCAAACTTGCCGAAACTACGACCGAAACCGAATGTGCATTCGGGAGTTTCCTCGCTGTTATCGGTCATGTTCGGCGCGTTGAATGAGTGAATGAATCCGATCAGAGCCAATGTCGTGATTCGCTCGCTTGTTTGTTTGCTGTTAGTTTTGTTTTGTTGTGGTGGCGAGTTTTCGAGTGATTTATTTTGAATTTGGTAAGTTTTATCTCGTTTTATGTCGTTATAACATAAGAGCGGGTGTAAACATAAAAAAAAAATTCAATATGACTGATAAAAGTTTAATCTAACCTATAAATTTTTTTTTGGTTCGCAAATGCTATACGTAAACAAACATTAGTTAAGTAGTTAGTAATGACTATAGTGCATTTCATGGTGATAATATTATGGATTCAGAGTTTCAAAGTTCATTTTAGTATTTATCACCAAGGTATCCAAGTGGCAAGTACAGTAGATACTAACTTACGTACCACCAATTTTGTTTTGAGAAATTATTAAGGTAAAAGACCCGATCATGGGACGGGATATGTAGATGTCCTGAATATTGCGAGTAATTAAAAAAAGTCTAGACTATAAATCCTTCTTTTTCTTTTTTAATACATAATTTGATACCTTTTAGAGTAAAAAGGCACTTTATAAGTTCAATTTTAATGCAATTTAAAGAGAAAACAATAAAGACTGACTGATAATAATAACGTTTTCTTTATTTTTCCCTCAAAATATGAGCCTTGTAAGGAAGTTTCGGTTTCGGTTTCGGTTTCGGCCGAAATAGACACCGTTGCCGAAATTCGTTTTCGGTTTCGGTTTCGGTCGTAAAACTAGTTTCGGTCGGACACTATAATATTATTCCTATATCCGTAAGCGTATCCATAACCGAAACTACATATCCATAACATCCCTACCCCATAGCAGCATGTCGATCGATGACAGAATCCTTCCAACACTTCACCTGCCCCTGGAACCGAATGTCAATGAGCACTTAACTGATTGTACCGCCATCTTGGAATACAGGGTGGTACTTGGAGACAGGAATAGAAGCCTCTTGTGCTCATTATATTTTATGCAGATGAGGGCTTGTCAAATCTTAAATAATAAATGGAATGAATTCAAATTCGGAAATCCAAATTCAAATTCGGCTGAAACGAACGAACGAACGAATCCAAAAAGTCAGTTAGAACTTATTTTATCAATAAAATAAGAGAATTCGAAAAACAGTTTTTTTTGTTCAACGTGCAAAATGCTGGTGAATTTCTGACATCGAAATGTCAAATCGCGTACTTATTCTCAGGAATTAAGTACTGGTCTAATTTTAAAAAATATTTCTGTGTTGGATACTGTCCTTATTTTAACGAGGAAAGCTATAGGCTTCTTTTTTCGTTCGTTCGTTCGTTTCAGCCGAAAGACGCCCACTGCTGGACAAAGGCCTCCCCCAAGGATTCCCACAAAGACCGGTCCTGCGCCGCTCGCATCCAGGCACCTCCCGCGACCTTCACCAGATCGTCGGTCCACCTAGTGGGAGGCCTGCTCACGCCACGTCTTCCGGTTAGTGGTCGCCACTCAAGAACTTTCCTGCCCCAGCGGCCATCAGCTCTACGAGCTATGTGATTTAATTTATTAAGAAAGGCTCAGGCTAATAATGACGCAGCATCAATGATTTTTTTTTTTCAAAAACGTGAAAGATTTTCAAACGATTTTTAAGCACAATATCTATTAAGAATATTCTATCAAAGCACACAATTTTAGCTAAAATCTTTTAAGACAAAGCAAAGATAGATTCCCCCGTGAAATATAGCCGACCGTAATGAATTACAATGAAGCACTCTTCTGATTGCCACCTCCGATATACAGGGTGTTTCGTGAGCGGTTTATAGATAAAGACGGAGAGGTTGATTAATTTAAGGCTGTTCTTGCGACTTGATAAGGGTTATACTTAGTTTAGTAGACGATATTATAATAGTCTTATGCCCGTTTTCACCATCAATCCCTAATTTTTAAGTGACCCCTATGGTAACACATAACAAGAATTTTGTTTTCAAAGGGGCCACCTCAAAATTATGTTTTTTCTATCTATATGTTTTTTCAAATCTACGCTGAAGGCTGGATCCTACAAAACTGGACTGTCGTGTGAACACACATTAATAAAATTTGTGTTTTATTCAAATTACAAATTCGAATAGATCAGTTTCTTCGACGGACCCTCCGTGGGAACAAGCCATGAGTCTGGATTCCGTGTGGTAGAATGAATCTGCGTTCCAATGAGGGCTATCGTTTTAGCGCTCACCAGTTAGCGCCACTGTAGAGTAAGGTCCTGTCACTTGCTAGTAGCGAAGACAGTGGCGCCAACTTGTGAGCGCCAAAGTGGTAGGAGGACTATCGCATTTGCACTCATCAAGATGGCGCCACTGTAGAGTAAGGTCCTGTCAATCGCCAGGGGTGCCAACTGTTAAGTATAAAAACAATAGCCCTCATTAATTAGAATTAAGAATTACAGTTGGGGAAACCCCAAGGCTCTATTTTAGGTCCGCAACTATATCATGTTGATAAAAATGATCTATTGACCAGTTTTGGTGGCGTGCAGGAGACAGTGGAAACTAAATGACCTGATGGTTTACTCACCGACGGTGGTGAGTAGCATATTGTCTAACAGCAGCGCGATGGCCACGATGACAAGCACGAGCTTATGATGCTAAGAAGAATGTTTTCTTAAGGGAACAGAGAGTCAGAGTGAGATCGTCAGTAGTTCTAGCAGGCTAATTAGTGGTAAGCTTACAACATATTGGGTGAGAAGAATATTATAATTAGGTGTTCTGCAAGGATCTATTTTAAGCCCGCTCCTATATCTCGTTGGTAAAAATGATGCTATCGCAGGTTTGAAATCTACCATTATTTATTTCTTTCTTTACTCACCGACGGTGGTGAGCATATTGGTTGAGAAGAATATTATGATAACTTAGGTGTTCTGCAAGGATCTATTTTAAGCACGCACCTATATCTCATTGGTAAAAACGATGCTATCGGCTATCGCAGGTTTGAAATCTACCATTATTTATTTCTTTCTTTCTTTACTCACCGACGGTGGTGAGCATATTGGTTGAGAAGAATATTATGATAACTTAGGTGTTCCGCAAGGATCTATTTTAAGCCCGCACCTATATCTCGTTGGTAAAAATGATGCTATCGCAGGTTTGAAATCTACCATTATTTCTTTATTTCTTTCTTTACTCACCGACGGTGCAGTGGTGAGCATATTGGTTGAGAAGAATATCATGATAACTTAGGTGTTCTGCAAGGATCTATTTTAAGCCCGCACCTATATCTCATTGGTAAAAATGATGCTCTCGCAGGTTTGAAATCTACCATTATTTATTTCTTTCTTTCTTTACTCACCGACGGTGGTGAGCATATTGGTTGAGAAGAATATTATGATAACTTAGGTGTTCTGCAAGGATCTATTTTAAGCCCGCACCTATATCTCGTTGGTAAAAATGATGCTGTTATTCCTTTATTTCTTTCTTTACTCACCGACGGTGGTGAGCAGCATATTGTCCAGTAGAAGCGCGATGGCAACGATGACAAGCACCAGTTTCCGCGACTCACGCATGGCGCCGATGCGCGCGCGCCATCCGTAGCCGTCCGATGCTACGCCCATGGTGCCTGTTGTTGGGGCCTGGGGAAGAATAAGGCTTTATAAATAAATCTACACTTAAATTACTAATATTAGTTTTGTTTGTTTGCTTGAACTTATAAACTACTGGCCCGATTTGAGAAAATATGTTAGTGTTGTATACTCTATTTTTTCAGGAATGATTTAGGCTATACAGGGTGTTGATTTCAATCCTCGCCATATTTATTTAGGTGATCTATTATGACTTATATAACCATTATCCACCTAAAAATAAACGAAAGTGGATTTTTTAGCGAATATTTTCCCTGCGACATCAACTGTCCTGTGGCTCGCAATATGCAATTTACGTTTACATTGTGGCACCAACCAGCTACGCGGATCACTCGCTTATCATGTCGGATCAAGCCACGTAAAGTAGGTAGTGTAAAAGGTATTTTTCTTTGACTAACTAAAGTTAAAGTTCGTTTTAAATTTTTTTTACTGAATGTTGAAGTCAACTTTTTTACTGATTCGTGACCAGATTAAGCTACTTAACTAACTCCCCAAATATGGCGAGGATTGAAATCAACATCCTGTATATCATCACCCTACAGCCAATAGGGGCGGAGCAGTAAAGAAAAATGTTGTAAAAACGGGAAATATTATTCAAACTATTTTCAAGCATACGAACTCGCGGGCACAGCTAGTTGAATAATAAATTAAAATACACGTTTCTTTACTCAAAGCCACTTCACGCATCATTGCTCGTTAAAGCAATCCAGTTTTTCCTTCGGGCTCGCTACGGATCTTAATAGTTCCTGGAGCAATAAAGGTAGAGTTTCGTTTGCCTTGGTTTAATAGAGGCAAAGGATATTAATAACAGGTTTTTAAGACATAATAATATGAAAAACACACCGTATAATTAATAAAACAGTTTATTATTTTTTTTGCTTTTAAAGCACTGTCAATTTAATGTTTCTTTTTTGGTTTAGCCGGAAGGTTAACTGGCAAAACATGCTTGTTTGCATTAGTTTGCCTTATTTTCCAATTTATATGGTAATAAGGAAAATGAATAATTTAATCATATTATTATCATCCGAATGTAGGTAACTCTTTTGTCTAAAAATTGTTTTTTATGATACCAATGTAGTTTCATTTTTTTTTTCAAAAAAAATATTTACCCGCGTCTCTTCTTGTTATGACGCATACAATAAATAAATACCTGCCTTGTTATGCATTAAAAGGTAGGTAATGGCAAGTTGCATCTCAAATATCATCTTCATGACACTTAAACAATGATCTCGACGTAAATTGATAATGACCGTCATTGAGACACCTTCGAATGACCTTTTTCGTCATTTGACATCACTATGATCATACCATTTACGCCCGTATTCACAAACATTACTATGAGGTCTCACAGTGCGCGTGGACAAGTCACTTAATCTGTCACATGACACTTCACTTTCAAATAGAATGCAATTAAAAAGTATAAATAACCAAAATACAAGCACTGATACTGACAGCATTTCTTGCAGAAAAGAACTCTTCTTCAAAAGTAATAAAAACAATAATTGGCCCAATTTAAAATTCGAACGCACAACAATGGCGGGCAAAAATCAAAATGGCGGGCGGAAATGAGCGCGAGCGCTAATGACGCGCTTCCGGAAATATGGCGGTGGTTCCTGTGTTCTGGTTAAATAATTTTGGCTTTAATGCTGTTGCTGAAAGGGTTTCTTTTTGTTTATTTGACGCTTAATACTACCCTTAATACTAGCGCCTGCGACTTCGTACGCGTGGATCCCGTTTTGCATCCTTTGGGGTTAAAATTTTAAAAAAATGTTAACAGCATTGTTGTGTTCCGGCAGTTAGAGGTAAGATAGCCAGTTCCTCCGTGGTTGAGGATTCCGGGTGAAGCTCGCTTCCACCTTCGGCCTGATCGTCACTTACCATTAGGTGAGGTACCGGCCAAGAGCTTCCTCGTTGTGAATAAAAAAATTCCGTCTTAGTGAGCACCTACGTTCTATAAGGAACCCCCATGCAAAATTTGAGACTCCTAACACTTGTAGTTTTTGAGATTTCGTGATGAGTGAGTCAGTCAGTCAGTGCAGCAGTGACCTTTCGCTTTTATAGATATTATGTCATCACTCTTCATCATTATCATCATTTCAGCCATAGGACGTCCACTGCTGAACAAAGGCCTCCCCCAATGCTTACCACGTTGATCGATTGGTAGTGGCCTGCGTCCAGCGCTTCCCTGCTACCTTTACGATGTCGTCGGTCCACCGATATTATGATATTAGATATTATGTAGATTAAGAATACTTTTCATTCAGGTGGCATTACAAAATGTCACCCTTTAGATATGGAGGGTAGTTATTTTTAAACCTTCTAACGTCCGAAATGCCCTTTTAACTTTGTAAGTTTTAGAACTATCGATTGGAAACCAATTATTTGATCGCACGATGAATGAACATTAGTAAACTTTTGAATTAAGTAGTTTTTAATGGGAGATATTTTGGGAAATTATTTCTATTGAATGGTTAAGGAACAAAAAAAAGTGAATTAAAGTAGGTTAATTTTGTAGCAGAATAAAAATATAGGTAGTATATTTTAGAAAATAAATGGCCAGTGAGCTTAAAGCCATAAATATTCATTAGGCAACATTTGTTGATAAACACTGTTTATAAACTGTTCATATACAATGTTTCATAATCTCTGTAAACAGTTTATAAACAGTCCATAAACATAGGTGATGAAACATTGTTTATGGTACATGTTGCCGTGCTCCCCGCTATGAGTGGAGAGCAAGTGTGGACGGCCAAGTTTCAGAAACCTGTGTATGGTAAACTTGTAGTCATAAACAGTTTATCAACAAATGTTGCCTAATGATACATGGCTTTACAGCTTACACGTATGTGTGGTGGCTCGCTACTGTTCATTTTTCAAAAGATTCGATAGACATTATCATTATGTGCAAGTACGTACCTATACTACTCATACACAAGTAAAGCTCACTCGCCTTCGTGAGTTGCAAGAACTACGAGTATAACCAGAAAATTTTTCACCTAACTTTAACGGTAACTCTTACGATAACCGGTGCATTTTGTACGGAGTTTGACAGATTTTTGACGTTTGTTACAGTCAAAGTAAGATGGTGCAACCCAGCCTAAGAATTTATTAATTAACCATTCAGTCATCGCAGAAAGAATCTCAGATAATTACTCTTTTCAATATCTGAGATTATAAGGACTGAGCCACACAGCACCTGAAACCTGCTACAGATTTACAGAGAAGTTCAAATTCTTTCCAACCCTTTTTAGATTGCTCCTACATACAGGGTGTCCCAGAATGGGTGAATCAAACTGCTAGGGGATGTAGTTCTACTAATGTACTATCCCTAAAAAATATGAAAAGAACATTTTGAGTTCGGAATTGTTTTTTTAAATAGTGTTCAAAACTCGAAATCTAGTCATTATTTTCAATAGTTTGTTTACAGATAAACGAAGCGATCATGTATAATTAATATTAGTAAGAAAAAAGTACAAATAAACTCCAAACGCAGCAATTATAGCCAGATACTTAGGCAAAGCTGATTTATTTTCACTTTTTCAAAATATTTTTTTTTTTCGTGTCCTTATGCGCTTTATTTTTTTTACATATTTTTTAGGCATAGTACATTAGTAGAACTACCTCCCCTAGCAGTTTGATTCACCCATTCTGGGACACCCTGTATAACACACCCAAACAGGGTAACTGAAACATCATTACATAAAACAACGTCGCTTTTTCCGCTCTGTCCCTATGTATGCTGAGATCTTTAAAACTGCTCAACGGATTTTGATGCGTTTTGTTTAAATAGATAGAGTGACTCAAGAGAAGGGTTTTTAAGTATAACATAGTACCTGTGCGAAGCAGGGGCGGGTCACTAGTTAACGTATTAATTTTTAGAAAAAAAAAAACTATTTTACAGTTAAAAGTTGGTTGCTTACATTATAATATTATGCATGCTGTGGTTATTGTTTGTGTGGGAGCAGTTAGTTAGAGACCTTTGGCTTAATTTTTTAACTGTGTTTAATACTGTATCTCATGTTGATAGCCCAATAAAATAAATAAATAAAAAGTTTATTTATATTCTTGGCACGGTGTGGCTCAGCCTTAAGCATTTTAAATCGACATTGTAAGCTTAGCGTATTTCCCTGGGGGCTCCATTGAAGTAAGATGGCAGATGGTAAGTGGTAGCGATTATAGAGGGGTGATATTTTATTGTCACTTTAGAAATTAAAGATAAAAAAGATTTAGGTTTTGCTGCGGCTTTAGTGGCGTGGATTTTGGTTTGATTTTTAACGACTTCAAAAAAGGAGGAATTTTTTATCTGATCTTTAGAATCTTATTCTTTAGAATCATACCAACATAACAACAATGTTAACAACATTGCTGTGTTCCGGCAGTTAAAGGTAAGATAGCCAGTTCCTCCGTGGTTGAGGATTCCGGGTGAAGCTCGCTTCCACCTTCGGCCTGATCATCACTTACCATCAGGTGAGATACAGGCCAAGAGCTTCCTCGTTGTGGATAAAAAAAATCAAATAAAATCGTTTAATGCAAGTAAGCTTCAAAAGAGCACTTTTTGTGAAATGAAACTGTCTAGCTATTTAATCTTATACAATTTTGAAAAGGGGGCTGACAAAGTGACTGATGCCTGTTTTCACCATCAATCCCTAATTTTTAAGTGACCCCTATGGTAACACATAACAGGAAATTTGTTTTCATAGGGGTCACTTAATATATAGGGATTGATGGTGAAAACGGGCATGAGTTTCTTGCGCTCAGCATTGGAATTTTGGGTTATTGGAAATTGGGTTTCAGTTCATTACTATTATTATTTCAAAAAGTTATTTGAAGCTGCGATACAAACGTTAGCTTTGTCCAGAAGCCGCTAAAAATGTTTGTTGTCTTTACAACTTCTTGGAAATAATTATTATTAGTATACTTTTCAATAAAATCATGATTTTTCAGACCTCTTTAACAATCATCATGATAATACTCGTAGTTTATTATTATTTCAACTGATTTGTTATTGGATCCCGTTTAGTAATAACACAGATAATATAATACTAGTACATTTAATTTATCTTCACATGAACATACCGTTTGCAGTGTCCCGAAAAAAACCGATCCGCTCGAATCTATAAAACTCAAAGGTGACTGACTGACTGTCATAGTGATCTATCAACGCACAGCACAAACCACTGGACGGATCGGGTTGAAATATGGCATGCAGGTAGATGTTATGACGTAGGCATCCGTTAAGAAAGGATTTTACGAAACTCCACCCCTAAGGGGGTAAAACGGGATCCACGCGTACGAAGTCGCGGGCGGCCGCTAGTTTGTAATAAAATTCTAACACACACTTGTGTTCACACGACAGGCCAGTTTTTACAGAATCATGCATTACTGGCTCCCGCAAAACTGGATCCTAATAAGGAGGTGAACTTCCCCCCCTTTCCTGATTGAAAACCTCTTTTAATGGTGTTTTCAGTCGTAAAATTGTCGTAAACTGAATGTTCTATTACCAGCGTTCAGGAGTGTAAACGCTTCAAGTACGATGCGAGTACAAGTTCATTTAAATACTAGCTCACCCAGCGAATTTCGTACCGGCTATGTTCAGCAGAAAGAATGTAGGATTCTATTGGTGAAAGAATTTTTCATATCGGTCCAGCAGTTTCGGAGCTTGTTCAATACAAAGAAACAAATCTTAGAAGAACTTTATTTAATTATGGCAGTAGTCACTAATGAGAAAATTATAGCAAACTAGATTTCGCTTCCCTTTTGTGAAATTTTGTCTGTCACGGAAAAACTATAGCGCGCGTTCCTGTTTCAAAAACCGGGATAAAACTATCCTATATCCTTTCCCGGGACTATATATCGTGTCTGAAAGTACCCTCACTCGGCATGGGGCCCACTGAAAACCAGCGCCGTGGCCTTCGTCACCGTGGGCCACGGCATATGCTGAGTGGGGTCCCGTTGCAGTGGGCATCTTGTTGGTGAATGGGTGGCACTGCTCAGTTTACTCTTGTTTTTATTTAATTTTTTTTCTTCTTCCATTATTATGTGCCACTGTCATGTCTATGTAATTGCCTGTATTTGTGCGATGTCCATTGTAATAAATGTATCTTTCTTTCTTTCTAATTAAGTGATTTTTTTTGCAGGTCACTGCATACGTATGTTCGTGTGAATGATTAGTATTATATGTAACGTCCCGTTAGTATACGGGATCATACAAAAAACGGAATGTCTCCGTGAAAAAGAGCCCTTTTTAGGGGCTCAAAATATAAGACACCATGATAAACTTAGTACATGATAAAATTAAATTATTATATCGTTTAATAGTTAATTTATTGTTAAAAACTAACTAGTTAGCTGTGACGTAGATACGCTTGAAAAACCCTTATCACCTAGGGGTGTGGAAAATCTATCGTCTTATTCTCAGACCTACTGAAAATAAACACAAAATTTCAGAATCAATCAAGTCATTTCGGAGGAGTTTTGTTACAAACATGACAATTTATATTAGAAAAGAAAAGAAATTTAAGTGCCTCAATTAAATCCAAAAGGACCTTATTTTTAACTTGAAATAATTTAAAAAAAATACTCACTTCTAAATAATATTCTTCAGCGACACCCCATCCATTTCTCACGGAAAATAAAAAAAAACTTCAACAAAATACTTTTTCATAAAATACCCGGGCGAGTGTCTTCGGCCGCGACCGGGTGCCGACTGGTCGAGAGAATCCTGTGCCTCAGTCCCTATTTGAAATCGCGTTCCAACGGCACCAATACCAGTTGAGCCCTGAAATGTAGGTGGTACTCCCTTTATATGCTCTGGAAAGCATTATGACGCGGGGGGGCGGGCGGCTCTTGGTTTATTGGTCGTCTGTTATCAAGCCTTGATTGGTAATTTAAAGGAAACGCGACTCTGTAGTTTAAAAATAGGGTGTATTTTCGGTTACAGTTCAAAGAAAATCTCGTTGAGTAGATTTTGCAGAAGGAAAATGTAACGTAAAAGGAATGGAATAAAGTGAATATTGGGTTGTTAAAGAATAAATGCCACAGGTTTTCGATAAGTTTTCAGCTGAAAGTGCTTGAATCGAATTCACGGAGAAAGTCGTAAGTTACTCGCGTATTGTTAAAATGAGTTTTTAATATTCTGGCGACAGATGAGGATAAAAATATAAAAGTTAATGATTTAAAATTGGAACGAGTTTGAAATTTTGATCGTTATACAGTTTTGTTTTTATTTTTTACTTTTAACAATGTTATTATGGTGTAACAATAGGACTGAAGTTCCCGTTTTAACCAACCAAAAAAGGAGGAAATTCTATATTTTCCACCGAATATATTTTTAATGTTTAATTTATTATTACTTTTTGAACTTCGAATCTACAAAATTTTTGTCTCAGTTTAGTTATTTGTAGTAAGGTAAAAAAAGCTGTTTTTATTACTTATTAATAATAATATACTTATACGTAGATATACATATTGTACACCACACAAAACAAGAAAAGATATGAATGAAATACAAAAGTCAAAAATCCCCGTCTGATAAGGCAGTCTTATCGTTATGAAGCGATTTCTTCCAGACAACCTAGACAGAAATAGTTTAAAATAAGTAAAATTCCGGTGATCTTAATAAAATATTTTTTGTGTTAAAACCACAGGCAAAAAGATAGTGCCAAATTATAAGCCACTGGCCACACAATTGAAAAAGCGGACAAAAAAAGATCCAAAAATAAAACCTTTTTCATGATCATAAATAAAGTATTACGCCAGTTACCACTTTATGCGCCCAAAGCGTGGGAGTCCTTAATTTCTCTATCCGTCCCTTTCTGGCGCGTGGTAAATTGTAACTTGCTGTCTCTATCACCACTTTTAGTACAATCATTTGGTGGCAAGTAGGTTCTGGTCCATTTGGGGTCACGTGTTAAATGAATAAGTGAAAATACGTCTGTAGAAATATATCAATGTGTGATTTGATGATCTCTTGACTTAAAAACTCTTCTTTTTTAGGATAAATAACAGCAATTATTACGTGTCATGTAAGTTTTAAGTTACTGTATTTGATTGAAAAAGAGGCTGACAAAGGTGACTGTGTTTCAAAGGTGACTGAGTTTGTTCCGCCACTTCTCAGCACCAGCCCATATGTTGTCCCGAAGTGGTGGTAGGGCAAGCTATATTTGGGACGTGTATAAGTGCCCTGGAAAGGGCCTATGTACTGAAACTATTTTATTGTTAAAATTGATCATTATCAATAGACTAGCTATTTTCCCGCGATAATGTCGTCACATGTCACAGAATATCTTTAAATCCATCCATATTCTGTATTATGTTCATCAGGGATAACGTAGACTTCTAATGGTAAAATAATTTTTCAAATCGGTCCAGTAGTTATGGAGCCTATTCAAACAAATGCAATCGAATATTTTCTCTTTATTTTAGTGTAGATTAGTCATAATATCTAATTTTCTGCTAATTAAAAATCGGTTCAGAAAAAAAAACAATAATAATAAATATTATTTATTATTATGCTCGTTTTCACCATCAATCCCTAGTTTTTAAGGTACCCCTATGAAAACAAAGTTCCTGTTATGTGTTACTATAGGGGTCACTTATAAATTAGGGATTGATGGTGAAAACGGGCATTAAAGTCTTAAAAATTTAATTTCCTGAGGCGGGAATCGAACCCAAGAAATGTGACTCAACGTTATTTTTTTTTTATTATTATTATAATATAATACAGTCAGCTTCAAATAGTTCGTGACACCCAAACTGGCCAAAAAGAACACAACACAACCTTATTCTTGGAACAAAGACGTGTTGCGAACTTTTTGACTACTTTGGGTGTCACGAAATATTTGTCGCTGAATGTATAACAAATATGCAAATAAAAATACTCAATTACAATAGAGATAAAAACAAAATAAAAAAAAAGAAAATCAATTAATCTCGTAGCTCGTAGCAACCCCGTAGTAGTCGTGCTACGGCATCCTGCTACGGCCACCTACTACGGCATCCTGCTACGGCATCCTACTACGCCGCTACAGCCCTACGAGCTTTCATACGCCTACAGGCGAGCTACGGAAGTCTTGTACAGTGACAACCGTATTCACAAACGATTCTTGTTTAAGTGCAGCAGCAAATCGAACGCACAGCGTTGAATAGAGCTCTGTGATTGGTTCGTCACCCTGTGCGTCCACGCGCACTGTGAGACCTCATAGTAATGTTTGTGAATACGAGCCTGAAACGCTACAGCCCTACGACCTACGAGCTTTCGTAGACGCTACGGGCGAGCTACGGAAGTCTTGTAGAGTGAGAATACGATAGAAAAATAACTTTTAAAGTCTTGCAAGTATGCAAAATTCCCTATTTACCCCCATGCAAAATTTTAGACTCCTAGCACTTGTAGTTTCTGAGATTTCGTGATGAGTGAGTGAGTCAGTCAGTCAGTGACCTTTCGCTTTTATAAATATAGATATACAGGGTGTTTGGCGATAATTTTTTTAATCGAAATTATAAGTTGAATTTTTTATCGTGGTTTGTACTTTTGTTAAACTTTGGCGGCTCGTAACTAGCTATCCAATCATTATCTGGATCTGAAATTTATTTTATTTGACTAAAGACATATTCTATAATAATATCAAATAGAAAAGTCGGTTGAAAACACGCGAGAAGGAAAAATTAAGCAGTTTTCAGGTCAAATTTCGGAAAAAATGAAATAAAAACAAAAATATTAATTTAAAAAAAAGTAGCTCACTTAGGGTCAAATCGGCGAACTTGTATTCTTAAAATGACCTTACCTATACACCCACAAAGTTTGTCTAACCTTCCGCCAAACACCCTGTATAGATTGTAATTTATTGTCACTTCGGCCACACATAATTTTATGACATTTACATTATTGTTACTACTCGTATTTTGCAAAGAAATAGGTAGTTAGTTGTTTCTTAGTTTAATTTAGGTAATTAAAAATATTGCAAGTTTTAAAGCTAAAAATTTGTTCATACTTTTTGTGCATATCTTTATGTTACCTTATTTCTGTGAGTATTTTAAAAATGCAATGAAAAGATGCCATAAACTAACTATTGTTATAATTTTTACCATTTTACAGCATCTCAGTTAACTATACATATTTTCTTGCACATCTTTTTTCACCTTCATTCAGAAATCTTGACCTAGTTCCAATAATATACGTATATCTAGACATTATTCATTCATTATCATCCGTAACGTTATATGCCGTATCAAATTCTTCTATTTTGCGCCAATTCCGTCTAGGATGTTTTCCGTCTCGCTCGCACTCGTGGTTGACCGACTGCGATCTCTCTCTAACACTTAGCCGACCCTTAGGAGTGTTGAGGGACAGAAATGGCGTGGAGTCGATGACTAGTTATTTTTATTACTATAGTTTTGCGTTAAGAAAATAGTGATTTTCTACGTTAAGCCTTTTCACCAATTAGGTAGTGTTGTAAGAAACTTGAGTCTTGAAGTCTTAAATACAATAGTAAACCTTGAGCTATTTTTGAATCGCTCAAGGTTCGAGTTTTATGAATAAAACTTAGAGCTCAAGTCCTTACTTTTTTTGTCAAAATACTTGAGTCCTGTGAAAAAGAACTCAAAGACTGAGTTTTTTTTAAAAGAAGTAATGACTGAGTCCTCTAAACACCTAGCTGTAGTTTGAGCTTGAGCCTTCTTATGAGGCCCATAGTAAGCTACCACGTTTCAGATCCATATACCATTACTGGCAACACACACTGGTCAAGGACTTTTGACTTTAGACACTGCGTTATTTCGGACGTGTGTAGATATATTGCGAAGCATCTTGAACGCTGCCCATTCGAGTTGGATTCGACGATTGACCTCTTTCTCGAAGTTGGACCTACCTACCTCAATTGGATGATTTAATAAGAACTAATTAAATTAGTCTATACAAACAAAGATAATTTTGATTTTGATTTTAGTATGTCTGAAATAAATATTTTGATTTGATTTATTTGTCCTCTCCACTCATTCCTCTGTCCCGCTGAGTGCTACAGAGGTCCGCACTCCGCTCTAATCGCCGTCACTCCGCCTCGCTTCTAGTTCTGATCCTGAGAATAGAAATAATTCATTAAGCTCTATTAATTACAGATTTTCTTCTGCCACAGTCTTTATTTAATCGAAGATTAAAACACCGAGAAGAAATAAAAGAGAAAAGAACGAAATCGCTCTTGAGTGGCAGTTTGTTGAGTGCCCACTTACTTCGAACTTAACCTTAATTTCGAACTCCTCCTATGTTCTTCTGATTAATTTCGTTGCGGGTCCAATGACAGTTTAACTTTCCCCCGGGACAAACTTGACCTTCATTGGTTGGGTTTTTGTGGCGGCCAAGCTGTAGATCCTGGCTACACAGGAGTTGCAGTGGTGGGAACGAGAGGTGGGAATAGTCCCGAGTGCCCACTTTATTCTTTTTCTTCACACTGCCCAGTGTGCATGTGCATTTAACAATGTAATAGATCGTTTCATCCACGACGACGCGCCCCACTAATTTTTGGTCGAAGGAAGCGCGAGGTGCTGGCAGTTTGATCCGAGCAATCCGAGCGTCATTATTGTAGTGTGCGTGTATTTAGCGTGTACCGATAACACTCAAACATTAGCGGAAGAATGGTGGGGCGCGTCTTAGTGGATTAGACGATTTATAGTTAATTTTTATTTTAGTTGTCAATTATACAGTACCTACTTACAATATTCGGGAGTCATAATGTAAACAGCTTACATTGCTTGCCTATTTAAATCAAATATGTAACGGCTAAATATGTAAGTAGCGGCCGCCCGCGACTTCGTACGCGTGGATCCCATTTTACCCCCTTAGGTGTGAAGTTTCGTAAAATCCTTTCTTAGCGGATGCCTACGTCATAACATCTACCTGCATGCCAAATTTCAGCCTGATCCGTCCAGTGGTTTGGGCTGTGCGTTGATAGGTCACTATATCAGTCAGTCAGTCAGTCAGTCACCTTTAAGTTTATTCGAAGTAACTACTAAAGATTATTCGAACGTTGAGTACCGATACCGCAGTGGATAATGAGCACATATTTTGATTACTTTGTGTGTGTGAATTTCTAATGCGACACTGAGTTTCGAACTCAGCGCATTAGTTGGCATCTCTCTATATCTCTATGGAGAGAGCCTTACCTGTAAAACTTCTTGAGATGCTCAGTAAATGAGCTACAGTCTGTAACCGCTCCGTTTGCAAGTACTTAACTTATACCTTGCATAAACTAGTGAAGTAAGTATTTCAAGTTATAACAAGGTGAAATAGTGTTGGGCTGTGTCATTTTGAATATCCGTGAAAGGTATATCCCATCAAAAACAATACTTGTCAAAAAAACCAAGTCTCGCAACTCAGTTGTTCTACGGTAAAAAGTTGTGAGATCCATGTAATACCAAGTCCAGGCCAGGAAATCTTTAACGTTTTACATAAATATATTGACTTGGCCATCGCACTAAATAATTTAATTTACACGTGTTTTCATGCGATGGCCAAGTCAATATATTTATGTAAAACGTTAAAGATTTCCTGGCCTGGACTTGGTATTACATGGATCTCACAACTTTTTACCGTAGAACAACTGAGTTGCGAGACTTGGTTTTTTTGACAAGTATTGTTTTTGATGGGATCTCATTTCTTTTTGTATTTTGTAGACAGCAGTTATGTATCTAGAAAACTGGACCGAAATTGAAAAAATTTACTCGACTTGGCGGTTGCACTACCGTGCCCCCAAATCTCATTTCTTTTTGTATTTTGTAGACAGCAGTTATGTATCTAGAAAACTGGACCGAAATTGAAAAATTTTACTCGACTTGGCGGTTGCACTACCGTGCCCCCAAATATTTTAGTTTTTCCTTGATTCATACACCAAACACTACTTATATTCCAAATTTGAAGCTTCTAGGTCTGCTAGAAGTGCCTTAGAATTTTGATGATCGGTGAGTCAGTCAGTGAGTCAGTGAGTGACAAAATTAAGTAACTTTGACCCGTTATAATTCTTAAACTACTGGTTCAAATTGAATGAAATTTTAAATATACCGTGTCTTTACAATGCCTGCATAGCTAATGAAAATTCAGCCTTCTAGATTTATCCACAACGAAGTTACAGGCGGTCGAAAATGGCCTGAATTGCTTCGAGAAAAGGATGGTACGGCCGTGCCGCTTTTTTGCTCGACTTGGTGGGGGCACTGCCGTGCCCCCAGATTCTTTCAAAAATAATGTAATAATTCTTTGCGATAGAACGAGACGACCATGACAGACAATGGATAGTTAACACTTTTGCCGATGGTACCTTACTGTAAAAAGGTTGCAGGAAGGCGCTGGATGGTCGATTCCCGGTCATTTTGGAAATCATTGGGCGCCTATGTTCAGCCGTGGACGTCCTGAATTGCATGATTCCTGTACTGATCTTGACAAGAGAAAAATTGCAGGGGTTGTAGGTGTGGGAATGAGAGTTTAAGGTACATCACCATTATGTCACTGCAGGAATGCGATATTTTATACTTTACCAGCGACAGGTTTGGCCTACACTCTTATTCTGACCAGACCTGGTGAGTCCTGATGTCTTCTGCTGATTGACCTACATCCTCATATCGTTTGTGTGGGAGCAGTTAGCTAGAGACCTTTGGCTTAATTGTTTATTTTTTAATTGTGTATAACACTGTATCTCATGTTGATAGCCCAATAAAATAAATAAATAAATATGATTTTCAGATTGGAAGCGGCCCGCATCCAGAGCCTTTTTTGTAAATAACAAACTAATAGTGGTGTTGGTTAACCCCTGGTGGTACGCTAATATGCTTGTGTTTCGAGTAGGTTCACCACAATAGTCCAGCAATGTCAAGTCGGCCAGTCCGATACCGACACCATAGGAGACTAATTATCGCTTCCAAAACTCATTTGTCCGCCTATATTTTATCGGATATCTTTCGGATACGGCCAAAAGTAATCCCATCTCTACAAAAATAGAGTGTCATAGACAAGATTAGTCCAATAGGGTCTCGGGCACGCCCTGTTGCTAGGCAACCGCACCGTCCGATGCGTATATACGTATATACTCGATTATACAGGAGAGCTTTGTATGAAGAAATGCAGACAACTCTACAAAGAATTTTTAAAAACACTTTTGGCTTAGCTGTCTGTCTGTGTATTACCTTTTTAACTTAAAATAATTCATTAAGTAATTACTAGCTTTTCGCCCACGGCTTTGTGCGCGTGGAATTCTGTCTGTCACAGAAAAACTTTATCGCGCGCGTCCCTGTTTCAAAAACCGGGATAAAAACTATCCAATGTCCTTTCCCAGGACTCAAACTATCTTTACGCCAAATATAATCAAAATCGCTTTAGTGGTTTAGGCGTGAAAGCGAGACAGACAGACAGAGTTACTTTCGCAATTATAATATTAGTATAGATTTATTTAGAACTCACATGCACATACCACTGTACATAAAGTGGACTTAATGCCAGTCGGCATTCTCCTCCAGTCAACCTTAGGGCCAAACTAAGAATATCGTAGGCGGTACAAAATTATAGAATTAAGATACTGGTCCGATTTGAAAAATTATTTTTGTGTTGGATAGCCCATTTATCGAGGAAGGCTTGCTGTATAACATCACCCTACAGCCAATAGGGGCGGAGCAGTAAAGAAAAATGTTGCAAAAACGGGAAATGTTATTTCAAACTACTTTCACGCAACCTAAGTGGCGGTCAAAAGCTATTTGAATAAAAACTTACATTCTAGTGAAACTCATGAAACTCATTTATTTTTGCAAGTAGGCTTTTAAAAAGCACTTTTACACGTCCCAGTATTAACCCTACTGCACTGGGACAATAAATGGGCCAGTGGCCATTTAGTACCAAATAAATATTCTTCTTTCTTTCTTTCTTTCTTTCAGTGCTGAGAAGAAGCAGCGTAATAAAACAAGTATTTTGCGTCTAGTTACTTAGACTATAACTTAATTGTTCAATACTCTTTTGACAGAACTTAAAAGCTTCTATTGTGGAATAGAGAGCTTAAAAATAGAAATGCCTTCAAAGAAAGTCGAACCAGTAACCCAGGAACATTGAAGAGAAGCAAACAGAAGTCCCACAATTTCACGCGGACGATGCCACAGAAAAATACTAGTTAATAATATTCCAGATTTTTTAAATAAAGTTCCATATGACAAGAGATGGCGGTGTATGTACCCTGCATTGCGGTGGAGTTTAATACTCAATAGTTTATTTATTTATTTTCCTCCGATCTTATAAAGGATCGATGATTGGTTCGTAAAAGTGTCAAGAGATGGCGTTGTGTGTATATTGACTCGCGGTATCACCTAATCTTCACCCTCAAGATATAAGTTAAAAATTGTACCTACACTAAAGCTGGGTTGCACCATCTTATTTTGACTTTAACAAACGTCAAAAATCTGTCAAACTCCGTACAAAATACTGTTATCGTTATAGTCGAGGCGAAGAAAATCGGCAAGACCTGGAGCGAGATCAAACGCGAAGCTCAAGACCGACCGCGATGGAAGACTGTTGTGGACGCCCTCTGCCTTAAGTCAAGTAAGTTAGTTAATCGTTATAGTCACGGTTAAAGTTAGGTGATGTGTATTCATTCGAATTTGATTACAATACGACTATACTGATTATATCTTCAGATCAGTTGATTTTCATGCGATACAATAATTACCGAACCATCCGTTTATATTTTTCTTATGTATTTATTCTATAATTCATTTACATTCCATTACTGAAGTCTCTTTTACTATTGTGGGCGCCGTTCAGCAAATAAATACAATAATGAACGTTATTTCGAAAACAATAAGATGCAAATTCAATTGTCGAGAGCACGCTATAGAATGCACGAGGAATTCCAGATATGAGCGGGGGATTCTCGATCTTATTTACCGAATAATAGGGTGTGGAATTGTGGTGAGGGAATTTTAATTTACTGAAGATGCAGGGTGAGTATGAGTTTGGTACGTCCTGGGAGAGTTTTTTTAATACTATTAGAGGCCGGTAGATCTATTCTCATAAATAAAACACTGAATATGTACTCTACTTTCACATTATATTGCCTCATTTTAAATACAATTTACCTATCACTTAGAATTTGCACAAAAATTCAGAAATTTGTATTCAGAGGAAAATTATGGAGAAATAATCATTGAATTATTAACCATCAAGTATTTGTAAGCATGCATAGCGTACTAAAATGAAACAAAATATTGCAACATCAAAAAAACAATTAGATTAGATAGAACGTATTAGTATCTTGGCACACTTAAGGCTGATTTACACGTATTATGTAGGTAACTAAATTTTTTACTTAATTTTTTTGTCACTTGACACGTTTTGACAAGCAGTTTCATAGTAACAAGAGATTAAGTTAAAAAGTTACCTACATAATACGTGTAAATCAGCCTTTAGGCTGAGTTGCACCACCTAACTTTGACAGTAACTAGGTATAGTTCCAAAATACTGAACTGTCCTATGCATGACATTGACAGTGGGGCGCCACCGTCAATACCGGATCGCTAGTTCCGATTTTTGCCATGTTGGAAACCATATAGTTGAACGATGGTAGCGCCCCCCTGTCATTGAGTTTGGCGGGACAGTTCAGCGTGGGTCATCTATATGACAATAATCGATGTTTTTTGTATGGAGTTTGACAGATTTTTGACGTTTGTCAAAGTTAAAGTAAGATGGTGCAACCCAGCCTTATTAAAGTGTGTGCACTCCTCCTCTATTACCCTTTTCCAGGAAACATTAAATTCTTTTATGGCTCCTGGATACGTGTAGCGCTGGACGGTCGTTGTGGAAATTTTGAGGGAAGCCTTTGTCCAGCAGTGGACGTCATTTGGCTGGCATACAATGAAAAGCAAGATAAAAAAAATTGTTTCTTGTTTTTTCCTAATAATTCCATCAAACATGGTCACCCTACACTGTCGTGGAGGCGCGCGTGCGACGTCGGTATTTAATAAGCGCTACCACACATCTCAATAGGGTGCCCTTGTTTTGACGATACTAGCTAAAGCAGCCGGGTTTGCTTGATAATACTTAATAATTTGAGAGGTCAACTGGAAAAAATCAAAATCTTAAATATTTTATTCAATTTTGACCAGTATTTTGGCATCCATGAACGCCAAAGATAATAAAAAGGTAGCCCTTGAGGTAGCACTTTACATGTCTCCTAATCTTTTGGGCCCTACCAGCGCTTCGAGACAAAAATGTGGCAAATGCTGAGAAGAAACGCCGAAACAAACTCAGTCTCCATAGTCATAAGTGCCACTAGTGGTCTAAATTGAATAAAATATTTTTGATTTTGAGTCACTATCGGAACTGTATCGAGACACTTGCGCGAAAGACACTAGCGCGAAAAGACATGAGCGCAAAAGACACTAGCGCGAAAGACATTTGCGCGCATGGACTCTTGCTCGAAAAGACATGAGCGCGAATGGACGTTTGCGCGAAAGACACTAGCGCGGAGGACGTTTGCGCGTATGCATTTTGTTGCAAACAATGCTTGCTTAAGTGAAGCAGAGTGTTGAATAGAACTTTATGATTGGTTCATGTGTCACCCTATGCGTCCACGCGCACTGTGAGACCTCACAGTAATGTTTGTGTATACGGGCGTGAATCTTTTCCAGAAAACTGTTGCATCAATTTTTTACATTTTCAACTGAATAGCAGTGCGAGCGTTCGCTACAGAGTTTACTGAATTGGAAAACTATTTGCTATCTGGAATATTTACTTATTCTTGAATATTTGCTATTTGGAATACATGGAAAGCATTGGGGGAGGCCTATGTTCAGCAATGGACGTCCTATGGATGAGATGATGATAATGATGATGAATAGTTTCACTTGTAAAGTACAGAAATTTTATATTCATGGCATTTTGACCTTTACGCCCGTATTCACAAACATTACTATGAGGTCTCACAGTGTCACACACGAACCAATCACAGAGCTCTAAGTATTCAACGCTGTGCGTTCGATTTGGTACTTGTGAATAAAATATTTACGGGTTCATTTTTTTATGCAGAACAAGGCAGGTATTTCCATCCGACGACTTGGACCGTGGGTCAAGCTGAAAATGGACCAATTCATTCATATTTCATACTGAAAAATCATAGTCAAAGTCAGAGTTTTTTATTCAGTACTTAGACCCTTTCCAAGGCACTTAATTATACGTCCCAAATATAGTTTGCCCTACCACCACTTCGGGACAACATGGCTGGTGCTGAGAAGAGGCGGAACAATCCCATCAATCTGTAATTTTTAAGTGACCCCTATGAAAACAAAGTTCATATTATTAATTGTTATCATAGGGATCACTTAAAAATTACAGATTGATGGTGAAATCGGGCATCAGTCACCTTTGTCAGCCTCTTTTTCAATGAGATACAGCAAAATAATACTTATACATACATTAAGCATAATAAATTTTAGTGCGAGCTAAGCGGGTAAAATCCACGCACTCTTGTCATATAAATAATCATTTACTTTAAGTTTATCCTTTTTTTCATAGGGAGTTTCTTAATAAAACTCCTCCTTATTACTAAGTTCTAAAAATATCTAGATTCTAGACACCATTCAGATCGAAACCATTTCTTGGTGAAGACGTGAAGATGATCACAATAATGGATCTACTATGAATAAAATTGTTATCCCCCTCTTAATGGGGGTGGCTGCTTCTATTGAGATGTCGAGGGCGGTGGGACAAAGATTAAATAACACTACACATGAAGAATTATGCCTAAATAATTCTGTCTCGGAAACGTGGCCCCTCACTATAGGCCTTATACAGAAGCTCAAAGTTGCACAGCGTGCTATGGAGAGGGCTATGCTCGGTGTCTCTTTACGAGATCGAATCAGAAATGAGGAGATCCGTAAACGAACTAAAGTCGCTGACATAGCCCGACGGATCAGCAAGCTGAAGTGGCAGTGGGCAGGGCACATAGTACGCAGAACTAACGGCCGATGGGGCAGCAAGGTTCTGGAGTGGAGGCCACGTACCGGAAAACGCAGCGTGGGACGTCCACCCACAAGGTGGACCGACGACCTGATAAAGGTAGCAGGAAGGCGCTGGATGCAGGCCGCTACCAACCGTGCGATGTGGAAGTCATTGGGGGAGGCCTATGTTCAGGCAGTGGACGTCCTGTGGCTGAAATGATGATGATGATGAATTCTGTCTCTGGGCGACGGGGCATCTTTTTACACCGCCCACTCAATATTTTCTGTTTGGCTGAAAGGTCAACTGGTAGAGAATGCCATACGTCAATTTCTTTGGTGCAATAAAGTATTTTTTTATAGTTAAGTATTTTATATTTCTTAAAGTTGTGAATGCTTATACTAAAACGTTTATTTTATTTGTATAGAGAACAATAGTGTCTGGATTTCTCAAGAGGATTTAAGACCCTATTTAAATCAAAGATGTAACGGCTAAATAATGTAATAAATAAATAAATAAATGTGGGTCTCCTGCAATCACTGAGTCATAGACCTTTTTATCTCTTATGATTTTTTGTATCTGTGAAAAACTGTAAATGAAACCTGTTTTGAGACAAATAAATACTTTCTATTCTATTCTATTCTAAATTTTTATATCTTTGGACAGCGCTATTTAACCCCAAAGTAAGCAACTAATATGCTTGTGTTTTAAATAAAAATTGAGGTTTTGGCCGCTTTAATCGAGATCCGAAGAACGCGAATTCATTGGTCTTAACTGAGAGAGCACAACCCATTTCTTATAGCTCTTTAAATTAGGTACTTTCAACTTGAATTGAAAATTAAATAAAGATGTTTTTAGGATCAATCACGTGCTTTGTTTTTTCAAAATCCAGGCCATATTGCATCGTGAATTCATAGTTTAGGTAGAACCCTACCAAATAGTCGCATCTGTTCACTGACTAATCTTTGCCGAGAGGGCAGGAGGTCACGAAGTAAGGATAATACTCCGCACGTTTCCACGCTGGGATTACATGGCGGCATTCTTCTACATAAATCATATAATAATTCATTTATTTCAACCAAAAGACGTCCATCATCAACATCATATTCGGCCAAAGAACGTCCACTGCTGAACATAGTGCCACATAGTGCCGTGTGGGGACTGCCTAAAATAATACCATTTGCCTGCGCCAACAGGCGTGTCCTAAGAGGTGACTAAATCCAGTAGCACGAGATAGGCAGCAGCGTCTGCTATGATGTCGTCGGTCCACCTTGTGGGTGGACGTCCCGCGCTGCGTTTTCCGGTTTAGTACGCGGCCTCCATTCCAGGACCTTGCTGCCCCATCGGCCGTCAGTTCTGCGTACTATGTGCCCGCCCTGCAGAAAAGTAAGAAACTTACTTATTGTACAGGTCTGTCTAATGACGGCCTAGGAAAAAATGGTAGAGGTCGCAAATGTGTGACCGAACTCCTTGGCCGCGCGCCTGGCCGGCGAGAAACTTCTTTTTACTTTTTATGTTTCTTATCGATTGTCACTTTTTTCTCTTCTCTTGACTTTTTCTACTTCGAACTAAACATGTAACTTGATATTTTATTTACAATATAATTTTATTTTACACCACAAAGCCTTTCAATCAAATAATCTCTCGTAGTGTCGGTGACGTATTTCGTTCACAATATTATTAATTCTTACATCCATGTAAACCAAGGCTATACAGTTCAACAGGCTGTCTTCTGCTGGTAGACGCGAAATTGAAATTTATCAATTTTTTTCACGATTACTTATTTAGGTAGGTACCTAATACATTATTATGCTTCTGATGAAAAATACTCTTTGGAGAACTCATAGACTTATTAAATAAAATCAAAGGTTAAATTCTGTGCAATTCCTTAAAATAGTAGGTTTTTTTTATACACAACGAGGAAGCTCTTGGCCTGTATCTCACCTGATGGTAAGTGATGATCAGGCCGAAGGTGGAAGCGAGCTTCACCCGGAATCCTCAACCACGGAGGACCTGGCTATCTTACCTCTAACTGCCGGGACACAATAATGCTGTTAACATTGTTGTTATGGCGACAGAGAGGTAAGATGGTGGTAGCTAGCCAGGCGGACTTAGAACAAGCCCTACCACCAACCAAACCGAACAGAAAAATCTGCCCCCACTGGGAATCGAACCCGGGACCTGTACGTCTGAAGCAGGTGGTCTTACCACTAGACCACAGAGACTCTGCCATAAGACGTCCATTGCTGAACATAGGCCTCCCCCAATGATTTCCATAAAGATCGATTGGTAGCGGCCTGCATCCAGCGCCGACCTGCTACCTTTATGAGGTCGGTCCACCTTGTGGGTGGACGTCCTACGCTGCGCTTTTTGGTACGTGGCCTCCACTCCTGAACCTTGCTACCCTATGGATAGATCAATAGATTTTTAGTTGCTTACGCATAAATTAATAACTCTGTAAGGTGTGCTAAGACATTTATAATTTAGGCAGAGAAGAATTCAATCAAAAAACTCTTTGAGCCACTGCCTTTTATAGTGAACTGACTCATAGAAATAATACATTTTTGTCGAACTTATCTATTGCTATCTCAACCACAATGAAGAAAACAAAAGTAGCTTCGAGTTCCTTATAAAATTAATGGATAAATAAGCGAGCATCAGGCCTCCCCAACCCGTCTGCCCAGCGTGGGGAGTGTAGGACAAATCCTCCATTTGCCTCTGGTAAATTAAAGTGGTCTGTAAACTACGAAGCACTTCTCAAAAAACGCACATTCAGAATTGATACACCAAAAACAAACACCTCTTTCGCACAGCGACATAGTGTATTCCTATTCCCCTACGTTTATAATAAAGTTGTGAATAAATGTGACATCAAAACCCTTAGCGCAAATTTGGCCAAATTGAAAGTGAAAAAGTGGCTTCTGAAAATTAATTATGCGGAAACTGAATCACTAGTGAGTACAGTTATCTGATACTGGCATAGGATACATACAAAACACACTCACGCACACACACACACACACACACACACACACACACACACACACACACACACACACACACACACACACACACACCACCACCACCACCACCATTATGCGCCATTGTTGTTATGTATTTTTTCCTTACTTTTACTGTAACATAACCTGTTATCATAATATTAAAATAAGTCAAATCTTAAACTCAAGTCCCCAAGATACAGGATTACCTAGTTTGGGGAATACTAGTAAGCTGTATATTGTAATCTTTGGTAATAAAGGTTTTATTAATATTATTATTTATTATAATTAGAGAGCCGTGTGGTGAAGGCAGAGTAGAATACATTTGTCACCAACCCCTACTCTTCCCACGGGTGTGTCGTAAGAGGCGACTTAGGGACTACACATCAAACAGAGAACGGGCAGCAGCGCTCTCTGAAAAACATCAATCTTTTAAACTGCGATCTCCAACCCGCCTGCCAAGCGTGGAGATTATGGCAAAACCCTCCACTATAGTGGAGGAGGCTCATAGTCCAGCAGTGGACTATAAAGGGCTGTTGATGATTGATGATGAAATTAGAGAGGGTCGTGATCCTGCAGTGGAGACTGAATGACCTGATGATGATTTTATACATTGTAGTAGACCTACTGAACATTATCTATTCTTTATGTATACGAATTTATCACTACAATCAATAATAATCAATCCTTATCAACCGGGCATGCGATATGGGGTTTAGTTATAAAAATACTTTCAATAAGTACGTAGACTTTCGGTTTTCACTATGTTGTGAAAGAATATGGACTATTGTATTGTATTTTGGATTGAATAATCGTGATGACATTTGACCTGTGTGATGTGAAATAATTTATTGGTGTAGTGTTTAAGAAACTTGAGTTTTGTGTCTACAAAACTGAAATGTATGTATTAACTAGCGCATTGAAATTAGGTCTACTTTTCTGAGATTTACTTAAGGCAAATAATTAACCGGTAAACACCATACATATTTAAAACTAGCGGCCGCCCGCGACTTCGTAATCGTGCCTCCCGTTTTACCCCCTTAGGGGTAGAGTTTCGTAAAATCCTTTCTTAGCGAATGCCTACGTCATAACATCTACCTGCATGCCAAATTTCAGCCCGATCCGTCCAGTGGTTTAGGCTGTGCGTTGATAGATCTCTATGTCAGTCAGTCAATCAGTGACCTTTCACTTTTACTTAAAATAGATACTTAGCTAAAATTTTCTGCTCGGTTTGGATGATAGGGCTTGTTCCAAGTCACCTGGTTAGATGCTTGGTTGTAAAATAGCCAGCTCCTCGGTGGTTGAGGATTCCGGGTGAAGCTGGCTTCTACCTTCGGCCTGATCATCACTTGCCATCAGGTGAGGATGTAGACCAAGAATTCTCTTACTTTCAAATGCCTAAACAACATTCCTAGCCAGGAATTTAACGTGGAGGCTAGTTTCCTAAAAAAGATTTTTATTTGTCAATCTAACAAATAATTACATAGTTATGGTGCGTGAAGTTCCGCGCGACGTCACAAAGTGCGGCACTTTTATGCAGTCATTGACGTCACGGGCCTCTTCTTATGAACTTTGGCGCGCTTTATCTCTTTAAATTTTCATTAGTTTGAAAAATACGTGTAGAGTATTCTTTGATAAGTTAACTGACGGACTAATTAAAACTCTTGCTTTTTGACCCAGGAAACATCCCTATTATAGGTATTCCTTAGTTAATGTTTTTAACTCCCAAACCATTTAAATTGTGTCCTCAAGAAAAATAAACTTCTAGATAGTACCTACCTAAATTTTTTTTTACACCCATTAAAATATAATGATTCAACGTTCACAAAAAAGAAATAAATAAAATGAAATAAAAAATATACGGTAACCACGAGCCGGGAGACTTAAGCTCGATTCACACATATCAGTGAAGCCACAGTACCAGCACAGTGCGAAATTTTCTTTCATACAGTTTCTATCGTCACTGACACTGACACTTGTCAGATGTAGGGGATGCGTGCCGGTACTGTGCCGGTACTGTGACGGAACTGTAGCTTCACTGATAAGTGTGAATCGAGCTTTAGTGTGGGCAGGCCCCCCACTAGGTGGACCGACGATCTAGTGAAGAAGGTGCCTGGATGCGGGCGGCGCAGGACCGATCGTTGTGAAAATCCAAGGGGGAAGCCTTTGTCCAGCAGTGGACGTCATTTGGCAGAAAGGAAGGAACGTAAAAAATATGATCGAACCTTACACAAAATGATTAAACTATAATTACAATTTTACAAGTCTTATTATGTAAACCGCTTATCTTTCGATATCAGTAAGATTACAGGCTAATAAATTATTCCAACGATAGACATGTCACTACATTCATTAAAAGGAAATATAGCATCTGTCAAACAACATGGCGTGATATGATGTAGGAAAAAAACTGACAGTTGTTCCCTCATCATCAGGACATTCAGTCTCCACTGCAGGAGCCCCTCTAATTTACCAGAGGCAAATGGAGGATTGGCCTACACTCCTAGATTGGGGAGATCATAGTTCTTATAGCAGACTTATCAACTCGGAAAGGGATCAACACAGTATCGCCTTTCGCGCGCTGTCATCCGCGAGTCTACGGTGCGGATAAGTAGGCGCGCACACCGTTGATTTTTAGTTGGCCGATAGTTGTGCCCGATTGTAAATTGTATGAAGAATCGGCCAAATCGAATCGGCGTAGTGTGCGCACTCCCATACATGCCCATACTGATCAACTGCCCGACTAAACTATCGGCCGACGAAAAATCAACGGTGTGCGCCTACTCTTAGTGTGCGTTGCAGTATGGAGTTTCTTACAAAGAATAATGACCGCCTCGAGTTGATACGGTTACGATCCCTTTCCGGGTTGATAAGTGTGCTACCTTAATCTGGGGGCACGGCAGTGCCCCCACCAAGTCGAGCAAAAAAGCGGCACGGCCGTACCATCCTTTTCTCGAAGCAATTCAGGCCATTTTCGACCGCCTGTACCTACTTACAAGACACAACTTCTTCAAAAAAGGACTTTACTAGTCCTGAAAATTGAGTTAATTTTCAACTAACTGTAAAATAATATCTTAAACCTTTCACGCTTTGCAATGGAAGGAAGTCGAACCTTACCTTCGAACTCCGCCTATGTTCTTCTGATTAATTTCGTTGCGGGTCCAATGACAGTTTAACTTTCCCCCGGGACAAACTTGACCTTCACTGGTTGGGTTATTGGCGGTCAAGCTGTAGATCCTGGCTACACAGGAGTTGCAGTGGCGGGAACGAGAGGTGGGATTAATCCCGTATAATAAAATATTTTGTATAAAAAAACATGAATATTTTAGCGATCGCGTTATCAATAAAGTAATGATGTCAGAACCTTATCTAAATGATAAACAAGCTATTAATTCGTCGGACACCGTCGCGCATAGCAGGCTATTGAAGTATTTGCTCCCGTAAGTATTTTATTTTGTATTTTTGTTTTATTTTAAAAACTAGTATTTAACGCCATCTCTTGGTGGGGTCTGTCAACTCTCACATTTACTGTATTTTGAAGAACTGTATTTTGAATTCTTATCTTTCAACTTTTACTTCTAAATTAAGCCATATAATTTTGATTGCTCGATTATAATAAGTAATATTTTGAATTAGTATGCACATTTAACTAATTTTTCCCATTTTGATGCACCTTTGTTCAAGCAGTTCACTGCGTTCCTAAAAGATGGCGCTGCCAGTTTTTAAAAAGCGTTTTTTACTAATTACGTACACTGCAGAATAGGAAAGATTAAATACTGAATTTGTTGAATATTAATAAAATTGCCATCTGAAAAAGCATGACAAGAGGTTTCTTCTCAATAGCAGACTAAATTGTTGTGCATTGATGCACTTCTTCCAATACCAGTTGATATCTTACCGATAATATTGATAAATTGATAAGGAAGGATAAACATTACAAGACTGATGGCACAATGTTTTGTTTGTATTAAGCTTAGGTATTAAGGTTATGTTATAAGGGACAGTAATAAAAAACATGATGTACCTAAACTCATAAAATTTATTTTGTCTTTTTCCTCTTATAAGATGTTTTTTTCTTCGTTGTTTTATTTTTTTGTAGGTACTATATTTTAGCATTTTCCCATTTTCTCCAATTTTTTCTGATTTTTTTCTTTGTGACTTGCCTAAGCGCTGCCACTGTTGCCAGTATCAATATTTTTTATTTCTTTTGTTTTTTTTTTCTTTACTGCCAGTAAGTTTGAATTTTATTCATTTCTAGTCTGTGCATGTGTATTAACAATGTCAAAACAATTTCAGACCACCAATGGCGGACATAAAGTACAAATTCGAGTACACCGCGCCAGAAAATGTGGAATCAGAAGTGCCATCCGAGCAAAAACTCCGCGATTCCTCTGCCATTGAAAAACCAACCATATGGGATGAAAATAACATCGATGATCGCGAAGACTACGTTTTAGCTCCAGTTGTGACAGTAACTAAAAATGAAGCGACTTTCACTAAAGGAGATATGAAGCTTCAAAAAGTGACAGTCACAGAGAACGTTTCGGTAAGTTTCCAGCATTTGTTCAAAAAACAGACGTTACCTGGCAAAACTGTGATAACCCAAGTCCAGAAATTTGAGTACAAGTATTAATAAAAGTTTGTGAACTGCTCATTTTGTTTTTATTTAATCCCTAATAAGAATAATAATAATAAATCGTCACGACCTTTTTTAGGCTTTATAAGTTTCATCAATTTCTCGTGATACGTTACGAGAAATAGGTAATAGGTACTGGGGGCCTAGTGTGAGTTTACGCCAAACGCATTCGATGTCTACCGCGTAAAAAAGTGATATTAAATGTAGATATGACGGATTGTACAGCGCCCCTAGCGGAAACTTTCAAGAACTTAAATTTTCATAAAATATTTTTATAACGCGCTCACTAGTGAATCCGTTTGACGTAAACTCACACTCAGCCCTTTACTAACTATCTATATATATATAAAAGAAAGTCGTGTTAGTTACTCCACTTATAACTCAAGAACGGCTGAACCGATTTAGCTGAAAATTGTCAGGGAGGTAGTTTAGAGCCAGGAGAAGGACATAGGATACTTTTTATCCCGTTCGAAATTAAAAAAAAAAGTTTGCTTATTTATTGCCATTAAGGCGGAACAAAGTTCGCCGGGTCAGCTAGTTCTGAATAAAAATTGACTCAGCATGGGCATTCATGCATGCATGGATGTACGTTAAAATTAAAGTTACAGAAGTTGAACTCAAAAAACTATGATTATTAAACTGTCGTTATCGACTACATGCTATAGAATAGAATAGAACCGACCTCAATTTCGCGTGAATCTACATAGTTAGAGGCGACTAAGGGACAAATATGCGAACATCAGGCCTCCCTAACCCGTCTGGGCAGCGTGGGGAGTGTAGGACAAATCCTTCATTTGCTTTTTGTAAATTAGGCGATTATCATACTGCACCGCGTTCCGCCGCGATCCGCGTGGTGACATATTATTATAACGAATCCCGTGCGCAAACGCGTTGTCAGTGTGTTGTGCCGCGCGTGTTTTCTAAACTGAGGTACTTGCATGCATATACCTACCTAATGATTAAATCTGTCGTCCCGCGTACTGCGGCGGAGCGCGGTGCAGTGTGATAATCGCCTTAGAGAGTCGTGCTCCTGCTGGAGACTAAAGGACGAATCAAACTTATCAAACTGGAAACAGATCGTAACCAAATCAACTCGAGGCCGTCAGTATTCTTCGTATGAATCTCCGTACTCCCACCCTTATCCACACCGTAAACGCCTCGCCGCGCGGTTGACAGAGCGCGGAAGGCGATACGGTATACTGTGTTGATCCCTTTCCGGGTTGATAAGTGTGCTATGACCTTTAATGACCTGATGATGACGAAAAAATCCAAATGCTTCTAACATTACCTTTTGCCATCTTTCCAGGAGATACGCAATGGCGTATTCCACACTATAAAAGCACCATCCTACCCTCCTATCTACTCTGACGTTATCCCTGACTCACCAATCAGAAAGATGGAGCCAGAAGAAAGAAAAACCAGGATTCCAACTAGATTCAAGAATGCTGTCAACAGAGTGAGGAGGGAGAGGTCTATGCCAGCTAAAAAGGCGGAGGTAAGAAGTTCTAATAATCATTTCAGCCACAGGACGTCCACTGCTGAACATAGGCCTCCCCCAATGATCCAGATTGATTGGTAGGAGCTTGCATCCAGTGCCTAACTGCTATTTTTATGGGTCGTATTTTCACCTTGTAGGTGGACGTCCCAGTAAGAAGTTACCACTATGAGAACTTGTAAAAGATATATTTATCGTTGGAGCTGTATCTACCCGACGAAAAAGAGGATAATGGTCGATTCACACATAAAGTGAAGCCACAGTTCCGTCAACGTGTTCGCTAAGTTCAGTCACGGACGTAAAGCTGAAGCTTCGTGAACAGAGTTCTGACCTGTGTGTATTACGTCCACTGCTGGACAAAGGCCTCCCCCAAGGATTTCTTTAACGACCAGTCGTGCGCTGCCCGGATCCAGGCACTTTCTGCGACCTTCACCAGAACTTCGGTCCATCTAGTGGGGGCCTTACCTGGTAATTAGATAGGTACATTTCGTTCGTTCGTTCGTTTCAGACGAAAGACGTCCACAACTGGACAAAGACCTCCCCCAAGGTTTTCCACAATGAACGGTCCTGCACTGCCCGCATCCAGGCTCTTTCCGCGACCTTCACCAGATCGTTGGTCCACCTAGTAGGAGGCTTGCCCACGCTACGTCTTTCAGCCCGTGGTCGTCACTCGAGAACTTTTCTGCCCCAACGGCCATCGTCTCTACGAGCTATGTGCCCCGCCCTCTGCCACTTGATTTTAGCAATTCTGCGAGCTATGTCGGTCACTATGGTTCTCGGACGGCGGATTTCCTCTCCTCTTAGTAATGGAGTAATTAGATAGGTACACACTAATAACAAAATTACGTATCATTCCAGGCCCAGCCAAACCTTCTTCGTCGCTCTTCAATCCCCAGACTGAAGCCCAAAGCTCCCTCCCCTAAGCCTGAAGACGAATTCGAAAGACTTTACGGAGAAATAGCTGACAGCCCTACCGATATAGACATTAGCTTACTAAACAACAAAGTGGATGACCCTGAGAAAGTCGAAGATTGTTTTGAGGAAATAATACATGCGTACGATGAGAAGAAAGCAGAGTTAATTGATGTAGATAAGCTACAAAACAACAATGATAATAACGTTACTGTTGAAAAGAAAAAACAGTCGAAAATTCCGATGCTCAAACGCAAGAGTGAAGCGGAAATTGAAGTCCCCAAAAGTGAACAAATGGACAGCAAAAGTATTCCTTCTGGTGATAAGAATAAAGTCCGAGATTCAGTGGCAAAAGTAAAAGAAGCTAGCGATATAAAACCTTCAAGAATAGCTGTGACTAAGAAAAATTTTGATAATGATAACTTGAAATTAAAAACTACATACCAAAGAGTCAAAAGCGTGACTAGGGATGGACCAAAACATGAATTGCAAATAGAAAATATCGTTCAAGTATCAATGGAACAAGATATCAGTCCAGATAACTTTATAAACATTGACAACGTAAGTGCTAGCGAACCAATAGAATCGAGTGTTGAAATAGTCGAAATGTCACCAGTTTTGGAAACAATTAGTCCAAATAGCGAAAATTCACTACCGTACATTGTAGAAGTAATCGAATCGCCAACAATAGTCGAACTACAAAGCAGTGCCATAGAAATTGAGGAGGCGACCGAATATGAACCAAAAGTAGATGTAAATAAGGCAGATAATGTAACTGAAAACAAAACACCAGTCGATCCTATCAAAGTTATATCTATGGACCGGTTTCAGAATTTAATTCAAGAAAAAACAAAAGAAAACGATAAATTTAAACCTGTCATAGAAAAATATAGAAATGGATCTACACATCACAATAATAACGAAGTTATTAGTGCACCTAAAGACATACTTAGAATAGAAAAAGATGTTTTAGGGACTACTTCAGACGTAGAAAATAAAAAAGAGTTTACTAAGCCAGTTTTACGAAAAACCGTTAAACCAGAACCAAAGAAAGAATCAAATGATGAAGAAGACAACGGTGTTAAATATAAATCGGTGTTGTCTAAAATTGCTATGTTTGAGGTAAGAATTAATTACTTTACTGATATTAGTTAGTTGAACTTGGTTGATAAATTAGAAAGGTCAACTCTCAAATGTTATAAGCTATTTATGAAATACGAATAGACAGTCCTATAAGTACTTTGATTACTGTTACTTCTGAAAACTGCACTAATATTATAACTGATTTCATCTATAGTCTGGTCCGGGAGCACGTAGATTTTTGTCCAATGACCCCAAGCTATCCATCCTTATCGCTCGCGCGTAATTATGTTGCTGTCGCGCTCGCACACTCACTGCGGCCGCCCGTCGCACAGTCGCGACTGCAATATAATTACGCGCAAGCGATAAGGATGGGTTGCTTGGGGTCATTGGACAAAATTCTACGTGCTCCCGAACCAGACTATAGTGGAAAAAACTATTTTAACTATTTTTATTATCTTTTTTTACAGCAGCAACGTCCAGATGATAAATCTCAAGCTGGTATCAGACCAAAACCAGCAGTGCGGTGTGCATACAGACGCAGACTAGCCGAAGAACAAGAAGATCTTGAAACAAGTGCCTCTAAAACCACTCAAGGTGTTGATGATGACTTACATAAAAAACCAGCTCCTCCAACGAGTAAAGTCCCACATTTTGAGCCTAGTGAAGATCATATTAGTTCCAAACCAATCATAGTCAGCGAAATCATCAAAACTGTAGATAAACCAGCCAAAAATGAACCTTATTACGAAGTTAATAACAACACATTCAATACAGATAACTTGAGAATATCTAGAATGGAAATCAAGACAGAAGAAGTTGCAGTGTCAATTGCAGTAGAAGAAAATATACCGGAAAATGAAACCGTGCAGATTGAATTGATAAGTGAAGTGAAAGATGTGTCTCCTTTAATTTTGTCAAGAGATGAGAGAGTAAAAAAGCATTTACCAAACAGATACTACTCTTTTGAAGTAGACTATTCTCCAGATAGCTCTTTAACATACGAAAAACCTAACGAAATTGAAATAAAATCTTTAACATCCACCGAAATTGAGTACGCTGCGCCTTTGAATGATGTGCTTGAACCTAAAGTAAATCTAGCAAAAGAAACCAACAAACCTAAGTATCAAAATATAAGAAGAGACCCAAAGGAATCGCCATTCGATTTTACTCCCAAATCTCATAAAAATAACAACAATAATCGAAAGATAGACACAGTGATGAGCACGGAAGATGTAATAAATGCTTACAAAGCGAGATCACAGGACAATTTGAAGAAAGCAAAATCTACAGCTGATTTAGACTTAGGCGATGCGGTGAAGGGTAAAGTGCAAGATTTGATTGTAAGGATGAAGTCTGTGGACAGAAGTGTGGAGAAGAAGGATGTGATCAACCCAAAGGAAAGACCGAGGAAGAAGTCAGTATCGGAGAAGATAGCACTTTTTGAGGTAAGAATGTTTCGACAGTTTTTTTGTGCCTAAAAGTCATAGCAGACTTATCAACTCGGAAAGGGATCAACACTGTATCGCGTTTCACGAGCTGTCATCAGCTTTCGCGCGCTGTCAAATTCAAATTCAAATTATTTATTGCATGTCACATGGGTAAGGGTTGACAAGAACATAATATTGAGCATGTGAACCTGTCAACCGCGAGGCGAGGCGTTTACGATACGGTGCGGATAAGTGTGCGTTGCAGTATGGAGTTTCATACAAAGAATACTGACCGCCTCGAGTTGATACGGTTACGATCCCTTCCCGGTTTGATTAAAATGCGAAATGCGATTCTTGTTCTCTTAATCTCGTTCAAAACTAAAGATTTTTAACTATACAGGGTGTTAGGTAAAAGGGTATATGAGCCGAAACTAGCCCATGTTAACATGGTCATATAAATGGTATGGTGAAGTCAGAAATTTGATATCATAATTATTTTTTTTTAAATTTTCATACAAAATAAATTTTATTAAATCCGACTTGTATGAAAATTAAAATAATTAAAATGAAGATATCAATTTTCTGACTTCACCATACCATTTATATGACCATGTTAACATGGGCTAGTGTCGGCTCATATACCCATTTACCTAACACCCTGTATACCTACACAAGTTGTTAAATCTAGACAAAGTGGGTATGCTAGTTAAATTGACAATAGGTGCTGGTAAACAAAAAGGTCAATGCCCTTATATTGTGTACCAAATTAAATATCAATTACTTAATTGCTATCATTAACGTGCCTGCACACTTGATGCCTATGTCCATCAGAAATAATGTACCTACCTAATAGATATTCTAAATTTCAATGATGAAAAAGTATTTTTTTCATATCGGTCCAATATTTTCGGATCCTATTCAACAATACCAACAAAAGAATCAATCTTTCCTCTTAAAAATTTTTGTAAAATATCGTCGTCGTGACGTCCACTGCTGGACAAAGGCCTTCCCCAAAGCTTTCCATAACTACCGGTCCTACGCTGCCCCCATCCAGGCTCTTCCCGCGACCTTCACCAGATCGTCAGTCCACCTAGTGGGGGGCTTGCCCACACTACGTGGTCGCCACTCGAGAACTTTTCTGCCTCAACGGTCATCGTCTCTACGAGCTATGTGTCCCGCCCACTGCAACTTTATTTTAGACTAGCTTTCCGCCCGCGGCTTCGCACGCGTGAAATTTCGTTTGTCACAGATCGTCATAAATTATAGCCTATATGTTATTCTGGATTATGAACAATAATACTGTAAAGTTTCATCAAAATCCGTTTAGTGGTTTTTGAGCCTATTCATTACAAACATACAAACATACAAAAATAGGTACAAATCTTTCCTCTTCATAATATTAGTATAGATTTAGCAATTCTGCGGGATATGTCGGTTACTTTGGTTTTCCTGCAGATCTCATTTCTGATGTATACTAATGTGTATGCATCTTAATTTGTGTCTATTAGTTTGGTCATTAGTTGCGTAATTCGTGATAAAACATATCATTGTATAGTAATTAGGCGACTGCATCCAATTGAGAAAGATTCGGCAGACTTTCTAAAAAAGGTAGAAACAAAAAAACTATTGACACTATACAAAATTCTTATTATCTAATTTTAACAATTGCATAAAATAATTACTAAATTAAATACTATTTATTAGGACTCATAAACAATAAAGAAAAAACAAATATACAGTAGAACGCCGATTATCCGAACTCCGATTATCCGAATCGCCAATTATCCGAATCGGTCCTAAGCTGTCCTAAGCTTAATATAAAAAAATAAAACCAAGTATTTTTTTTTATTTGTTTTGTTGTAACAAGTTGGAACTCGCTGGATTCATATATTTCAACTGAGCGTTATTGTAGAACTGTTTTTGTTAATTTAATCAGTTTAATATATTTGTGTCAGTTCCTTTTTATTTATTACCAGTCTATGTCCGATATTAATTTTATTAGCTACAATAGAACTTAGTCACTGTTCGTACAAACCGACCCTACTACGAGTATTTCTTATTAGTATATTCTGCTCACGAAATGCGATAATTTGGTCATATAATAGCTATTCAAAAATCATTAAATTTTTAGTCTTCCGTGTTCGACACTAGTGAATAAATGTAACAGTAAATAATATAATTTAATAACATAACAAGTAAATATTATGTAGTGAGAAGATATGTAAGTATGTAGTTGTAGATTTAACACCTGTGTATTTAAGGTAAATAAATAGTTTACCTTCCCACCAGTAAATATTTTTTCTTTCATTAATATTGACCGCCTCTGTGGTCTAGTGGTAAGACCACCTGCTTCAGACGCAGAGGTCCCGTGTTCGATTCCCAGTGGGGGCAGATTTTTCTGTTCGGTTTGGTTGGTTAGGACTTGTTCTAAGTCCGCCTGGCTAGCTACCACTATCTTACCTAAGTCTGTCGCCATAACAACAATGTTGTGTTCCGGCAGTTAGAGGTAAGATAGCCAGTTCCTCCGTGGTTGAGGATTCCGGGTGAAGCTCGCTTCCACCTTCGGCCTGATCGTCACTTACCATCAGGTGAGATACAGGCCAAAAGCTTCCTCGTTGTGGATAAAAAAATGAATTTCCCAAGTAAAGAAAATATAAAATCTTCATACGGTTAAATACCTATAAAACCTACAATGACAAACATAAGTATTGTGTAGGTTTGTTGTCGACACGACAAGAAGAAACGGTTTGCACAGAAGTAGTAGGTCAGCCAAAACCTTTATAGTGTCAAGCAACTTCATAAAATATAATTTGAGTAAATTCATTTCATTGAAATAAATAAATACAAGTCAAATTATGTAAAATACAAACAAAAGCTTAAAACCTCGAGTAGACTTCTCAAAAGATTTCGAAATTCACTAAATTGAATTAAATAAAGTTATTCATTTTTTATGACAAAAGCAGTTATATTTTACATGCTCTCGGCCTGATTTGATTTCCTTTGTCACTGCACAAAAAAAAAGTTTAAAAAAATGTATAAATAATGGGGGTAGGTACAATTTTCTTTACCAAATCGGTTACCATTAAACTTTCAGTTCATTTTGTGCGCGATCCAACACGGTCCTATCCTTGAATTGGTCCTTCCTATCCTCTCCTGGAATCCCGTCTCTCCCGCTCCTATTTTCAAACCATACCGAATAATTATTTGTGTATTTTGACGAAACGACGCGAAAAAGTATCATAATTTAATCGAAAATCAATCGTCAAGATGCTGAAATATTTAATTACAAGTACATCGTGGGTAATTTTCATTTATACAACGTTTAATTATTTGCACAGTTATTTAACTCACATGGAACAAATTCTGTTTATAACAGCGGGTATGGTACGTATAGTTTTATATTAATTAACTAGCTTTGGTCGCCCGCTACGCGGGCTACATTATATTAATTAATATTTTTAACAGAACAGAGTCTGAAGCCATCTTGAACTTACTAGGGGCCCTAGTAGGGCTTCCAATCCCGCAATACCGAGATCTCGGTATTCCGGGATCCCGCATCATTTTTTAGTCCCGCGTGCTGCGGGATTACGGGTGCGGGATCCCGCGGGATTTGCGGGACTGAAAAGAGACATGCGTACGACCATTCGCGTCACCATCTCGAGCAAACAGTCTCGAATCGATCATAAAAAAATAAATTAAGACTCTTTATGAGTCCGGAGGGTCAATGGGGAAATATCTCACATTTACAACCTATAATTCTTTAAAAGGAATACCACCGACTAGTGTGGAAGCCGAAAGAGCCTTCTCTGTTGCTGGCTATATTGCCTCTAAAATACGCTGCAGTTTGGCAGACGACACTTTAGACATGCTGTTTTCTTCGCAAACATTTCCAATTCAAGTGAAATTACGTTGATTTAATTTTATTAATGTATTGTTTTATTTGCCTCGCATAATATTTTTCATAATTATATGCGGGATCCCGCCAATACCGGGATCCCGCGGGATTTGAATTCCAACTCCCGCCAATACCGGGATCGAGCATGGGGTGCGGGATTGGAAGCCCTAGGCCCTAGGCACTTATTAACGCCCGTACCCAAACATTACCATGAGGTCTCAGGTGCGTGGACGCCCAGGGTGACATACGAACCAATCAAAAAGATCTATTCAACGCTGTGCGTCCGATTTGCTGCTTCACTTGAGCAAGCATCGTTTGTGAATACGGGCGTAAGTGTGTAAGCATTGGGTAGGCCTAATGTGCGCATATTCTATGAATATTCACAAATGTGGGATTGTGGGTAGCCGATAAACAAATTGAGGGTAGTTGTAAAATAATTAATATCCAGTTACCCATTTCATTTCGCGTACCATCTTGTCAGTGACAGTTAAAGGAGTTTTTATTTTAATTCTTCGAAAATCTCATGAATTAACAGTGAAATTAAGTGAACAAATAATTAAATAGAAAAACAAATATGTCGTGGTATTTAAAGTATATTTCTTTTGTGGTCATAATAATTAGTTATGTGAGTACTATTTTTTTTTCTTTAATTGGAGCACGACCAATTTACCAGAGGCAAACGGAGGATTTGGCCACAATTTGGCCTACACTCCCCACGCTGGCCAGACGGGTTGGGGAGTTCATTTAAACCACTATTTCAACTGTCATTTTTATGTCAAAATTCTACTTTAGGCAACCTCATTGTAACGCATTTTATTTAAATATTTTTTAATTTTCTTGCCAAAACAGTGTTTTGTCTTTTTTTAACATGAAAAAGATTGTGACTGGTTGTAATTTTATCATGAAAACACAAAATAAACGCAGTTTATTGTCAACTCTTAAAGTTAACAATATGGTAAGTGAAATTTTAAACATCTTGTAGGTACTTTGTTGTACCTACGATTGACGCAATAAATATTTTGAATTTGAATTTGTTGAATATTGTGTGTATTGTATGGGGATTACAATAAACATACGAACGAATTGAGAACCTCCTTTTTTTGAAGTCGGTAAACAATTTTGTAATGATGGTATCAAACTATAGTCATTCAACTCATCATAAAATATACTGGTCAAAATTGAATTATGATGAGTTTAATACCATCATGTGAATCAACTAATCATAAATGCCACTATACTGGTCAATATTCAAAAAGTAGGTATTAAATTGATTTGATTTGAAGTAAGCATTTCAGCACTCTTCTAACACCTTAAGAATAATAATATGTTTTCACTTCAGTAAAATTTTAAATTTTCAGTTTGCGATTCGTGCGCAATTTTGATACGCCGGTAACTAGTATTTTATAAAAGTACCCTCATTAATTATTAAATTAAAAGTTGGAACGGGTCCTGGATGCAGCGTAGGACCTTTATGGAAATCCTCAGGGAAGGCCTTTGTCCAGCTGTGGACATCATTTGACTGAGACAAACTAACGAACTAACGGCTTTTTTTTAATTTGTTTAGAAAAAAAACAACTGAACAATCCATATTTTTTCTTAAGATAGTTCAATAAATATAAAGAATAAGTAATTGGACAGTCAACACCGTTATCCTAGTTTAATAAAATGAACATGCAATGTAGGCTTCATTTTAAAAATGATTTTTTCCTGCTATTTTTTATCCCATAAAGAAAAATTCGAACTGCTATTTTCTCTTATAAATAGTTAAACTTTATCACCGCAAGAATTTCGTTTCTATTCATTGTTAAGAAAATTAACGACAGAGAAAGTTTTAGGTCTTTCAGTTAGTTTTTATAGTAATTCCATATCAGTTCGATTAAATTCACATTTGGCGTTCTATTTACCCGACTGCGCCTGAGGAGGGTTATGTTTTTTTCAAAAAGATGTCAGAATATAAGGTAATTTAATTTTATATGCGTAACTATTTGTTTGGAGTTTCGGACATTTAATCAATTCGCCCTAGTAACTCGCTGAGCAACTTGAACTGGTGAACCAAACTTTAACTGGTCCGTTAGAACCAAAGTACTGGTACCGTTAAGATCGCCGAAATCTTCCATTCAAACTAGTACTCATAGCACAATTGGCTGTCCCAATTTTTAACAACTTTCATTAACTATAATGCTATGAGAGCGACAAGGAACGCGATAGGCCCTATGCTTTCTTATCTCTTTTTGACATGGCATAGTTATAGTAATATGTCGGTAAAGACATCGATAGACTGGTGACGTGACGAGACGTGCATTTTCTTTTATATTTGTATTTTTAACAATACATTTTTTGGCACTTCAGGGTAACTTTAGTAATAGAAATTAACATTTTTGGTTGTAGGTATTTGATACATTTTGATTGAAAATAAAAATATTGAGTTGACAAAACATACATACCACCACATCTCTTTATGATATTAATACAAACAGGTATTTTTATAGTTATTACAGCCAATAATTAATATTCAAACTGTGCCAGATCTTTATGTGTTGTTATTGTACTATTTTCATTGATGTGCTTATAATATGACCGTTTGTTGTCCAAAATCAAATAAAAGACTATTGGTACAAAAACCCTGACTGATTCAAATCTGGGGCACATTTTTTATAGGGCCAAAACAGAAAACCAACAATTCTTACTAATTGACTTTAAATACTGTGACAATTGTTTTCTTAACACTTTTACAAAAAGAAACCGATCTCTTATCTGGATTGCCGTGGGAACGAGCCCAAACACATTATTTTTTATTAAAATCATCGACAAAACTATCGATAGATAATCCCACACATCCCTACGGCCCTAATCGCTGACCATTCCACAGGGCTTCCTCACGATCGGCACTATGACTCACGTCACTCGTGAGGAGCAGAAGCGTATAGAGACTGCTCGTCAAGCTGCCGATTTAGCTGAAGAACAGGCTCGCGAACAGGCTCGCGAACGTGCTCGCGCCGAACGCGCGCGCGCCGAGCACGAGCGAGCTGAAGAAGAATATAATACGAAACTTAAAGAGTTACAAGAGGGGAAAGAAACTTATGGGAGAAGAGAAATTATGCCAACGATGGAATTGAGTGATGGATCCAAAATGCCGATCTTGGCTGTTGGGACTGCACTGGTGAGTTTGCATTTTTGTCATTTTGTTTTTTTTTTTTTTTCAAATTACGCTTTGAAAAAGGCAAAAGCATTTTTACAAGGTAGGTACACTAAAGCTTAGTTGCACCATCTAACTTTAACGGTAGGTAACTATAACAATAACCGGTGCTTTTTGTACGGAGTTTGACAGATTTCTGACGTTTGTCAAAGTTAAAGTAAGATGGTGCAACTCAGCCTAATACTTTTAATTAAACGTCATAATATTATTTGATTGAAACGGATTGAAACGAACGAATCAAGGAACTTATTTTAAAAAGCGCTTTTATGTGGTATCTACCTAAGTACTTAATTCTTATTTAAAAAAGCTCTTAGTCGGTATTGTGTAAATCAGTGTAGATTATAATCCGGGCCTTTTCAAGGCAAGAGTGAATAGGCACTTACAGGCAGATATGTACCATCCTAAACTGCATCCCACTTAACACCAGGTGCGATTGTGGTCAAATACCTCCCTTGGTATGCATAAAAAATAGAATTTAAACAGCGCAAGAACCACAGTATTTTCTGTATGCCTCTTTTTCTTGGGTTTATGAAAGTCTATTTACATTGTCGACCATTTGGTGTAGTAGTTAACGGACTACTATGCCAGAAGTTGCGGGTTCGATTCCCGTACAGTAAAAACATTGTGTGCATGACATATTTTTTGTAAAGTTGTAAAATAAAAAAAAAGAATAATGAATATCGAGAAACAAATCAATTTTCTACAACCCATTTAACCCAAACTGACTTGCCCACTGCCCACAGCTGGACCCACGTCTGGCGCCCAACATCATAGCCACGGCCATCGACCTAGGATACCGGGCCATAGACACGGCTTTCATCTATGGCAATGAAGCGGCTGTGGGACAAGGAATTAAGATGAAGATCGATGACGGAACTATACAGAGGTTGGTACAATTTTCTGTTACTAGATGGCGTTGTTCAACATTTGTATTTTTGCAGACCGCGGTGTGCAGATTTTTGTACATAATAAATTTAAATCATAGATCTGTTTTTAAACGATAAATAGTAAAAAAAAAACAGTTATTTTGTCGTTTTTTAGTTAGCCGTGAGTGTAGTTGCGACAGAGATAGGACCACTCACACTCTTACCGTGGATATCATACTTTCGTAGTACAAGTTAAGGTCATAGCACACTTATCAACCCGGAAAGGGATCAGCACCGTATCACCTTTCGCCGCGAGGCGAAACGACGCGCTTACGGATAAGCGTGCGTTGCAGTACGGAGTTTCATACAAAGAATACTGACCACCTCAAGTTGATACGGTTACCATCCGTTTCCAGGTTGATAGGTGTGCTTCGTCCTTGAGTGGTGACTAAATCAAGCCTCCCCAACCCGTCTGGCTAGTGTAAGGAATAAAGCCTAAAACCTCCATTTGCCTCTAGTGAAATTAAAGATAGATAAATAGTTATGCTTTTCAGTGAATAATGATCTTCTTCTACCAGGTCAGACCTGTTAAAGTCGTGTGATCTGCAGAGTGTAGGCCAAGTCCTCCATTTGCCTTTGGTAAATTAGAGAGGGTCTTGCTCCTGCAATGGAGACTCAATAAACAAATGAAAAAAGCTGTATTTTTCCAGGTCCGACCTGTTCGTGATCTCCAAGCTCTGGAGCACCTTCCACCGCACCGACCTGGTGGAGACGGCCTGCCGGCGGTCGCTGGAGGCCCTCGGGCTGGACTACATTGACTTGTACCTGATACACAACCCTATGTCTTTTAAGGTACTCTATTTCTTCAGTTCTATTACAGGAAGTACTGGTTTGCGAGGGAAAATCGAACCTTAACTTCGAACTCCTCCTATGTTCTTTTGATTCATTTCGTTGCTGGACCAATGACAGTTAACTTTTAATTAAAAAAAATTAAAGAGATAAAGCGCGCCAAAGTTCACATGAAGAGGGGCCGTGATGTCAATGAGTGCTTAAAAGTACCTACCTACAGCACATTGTGACATCGCGCCCGCGCGGAACTACAACGCACCATCACTTTGTTTGATTGACAATAATAATTAAAATATACACGTCGTGTCCTAATATTTTTTTATGTTAAAATTGACGGACATATTAAAAAAATTTTTTTTAGGAAACTAGCCTAAACATTTTCTACTGGGTTTGGTTTGATGAAAGTATGGTTTATTTTTCTTGCAGGAAGGTGCGGATCCGATCCCAACTGTAGCAAAAGTAGTCCAGTACTCAGACCACGACTTCCTGGACGCCTGGTACGGGATGGAAGACCTGGTCTCCAAGGTAAATGTCTGAAGAAGGTAAACCTTATTTTTAAAGCTTTTTCCAGAACCTTAACTTCGAACTCCTCCTGTGTTCTTCTGATTAATTTCGTTGCGGGTCCAATGACAGTAACTTTCCCCCGGGACGAACTTGACCTTCACTAGTTGAGTTTTTATTGGCGGTCAAGCTGTAGATCCTGGCTACACAGGAGTTGCAGCGGTGGGAACGAAAGGTGGGAAAAATCGCAGAGCTTTCGCCAGCGACTTTGCCCGTGTGTTTCTATTTGCCACAGGAAAACGAAGAAGCAAAACGATTAAGACGTGATCACACTAGATTACTTCTAAAGTATACAAGATTCGAAAAACAGTTACTGGTCCTAAAACTGCTTCACGAGCTTTATCAAACGGCATCAATAATAGGTTACAAAATAAACTGAATGTAACCGAAAATTCTAATTGAAATAAAATTACTATTATGACTTTTAGGGGCTGGTCAAAAGCATCGGGGTCAGCAACTTCAACTCTTCACAACTTCAGAAGATCCTGGACAAGGCCCGGATTAAGCCCGTGGTGAACCAGGTAAGCAAAACTAAGGCCTCAGCCTCGAACTTAGCGGGCAGCGGGGCGGGAGCGGCGGCGGCGCTGGAGCGGGGCGGGCAACGCAGACCCGTTCTCGAAACAAGCGGGCAGCTCGCGGGGCGCTTTAGCGGCGAAGTGTTGTGTTCGGGGTTGTGTTGTCGAGATATTTGTTTTTATTCGCAAACGAAATGTCTGAACAACGGCGACAATTTTATTTCGATTCAAATTTATTCCTAACGCTCGATTTATTGTGGGCAAAAGAAGGAGTGCGCTCTGCCCGCTCGTTGCCCGCTCCCTCGCCGCTGCCCGCTCGTTGCCCGCTCCGGCGCCGCTGCCGCGCCGCTGTTTTCGAGAACCGGTCTATTTGATTTTACGCATAAGATCCTGCCGCTCCCGCGCCGCCGCCGCCGCCGCCCCGCTGCCCGCTAAGTTCGAGGCTGAGGCCTAACAACCCGATGGAATTAACTGCGCACCTGGCAGCCGTGACGTCACATCAACGCTCTAGTACTGACGGGGCGAACGCGGGGAAGGTGTACAAAAAATCACGTCACTTGTTAAAACATATTTACTACTAAACGGGATATCTCCGTAGGAAGTCCTTATTACTTTTAAGGTACTTGTAAAACTAAAAAAAAAACTCATTTAATTTTTGCAAGTAGGCTTTCAAAGAGCACTTTATACGTCCCACCCAGTATTGACCACCACCTACCACTGCTTCGGGACTAAATGGGCCAGTGCCCAGTTTCTCCGTGGGAAAAAGCCCATAATAAAGAAAGAGAGAAACGTTTATTACGTTACGATGAACATCACTTAGTTAATGACAAAGAAGGTATACGGAAAAAAGACAGAAATAGCACATAAATATTACAAGGTAATAAAAAGTGAACTGAGCAGTGCCATTGTTGCAGCAGCGATGCCCATCGCAATGGGACTCAGCATATACCGTGGCCCACGGCGAGGAAGGCCATGAAGCTGGTTTTCAGTGTGCCCCATGCTTGGTTTTAACCCTAAAAAAACATACACATTTTTTTTTTTTTTTGTTTAATGGCAACCAAACCTCTCTGGGAGGTTTATTTCTGCCAATATCGAGTGAAAATTGACATAGTTATCAATAGAACGTGGGTGTTTCAGTTCTATTGATGTTTCATGGATTCCGTGGAGTTAAGTATGCCCGAAAGCAGGTTTCAAGACGCCACCGGGTCCAAAGCGGGTTGTTCATGCGACAACCCACTCGACACTCGATGCGCGCTCAAATTCGAAGTATTTCAATGTTTTTTATAATTTATCACTTCACTGCACTTTAAGAACACAAAATAACACCAAATTTGTACACTAAAGTCCATTAAATAATAAATTGAAACCATTAAAACAGATCGACCATGCTTCCCGTTCAACTACCCTCCACGGAATCCACATTTTTTTATTATTCTGTGCAGGTCGAATGCCACCCCTACCTGTCCCAGCAGCGCCTATACAACTTCTGCGACGAGCGTAACATCAAGCTGTCCTGCTTCGGCGTCCTGGGCTCCAAGGGAACCCCTGCTGAGTACAAGAACACCACCGCTTCTGCTATAGATGACGCGCTGGTGAAGGTGACTGCTGCTGGCATGGACGGGGATGTCAGCCCAGCTCAAGTGCTGATCAGGTAATTATCTATGTATTTATTTATTTATTTAAAGGCACAACCATATAAAGGCTTTCATAAAAGCGAAAGGTCACTGATTGACTCACTCACTCATCACTAGGAGTCTCAAATTTTGAACGAACGCGTTTGATTGAACGTGCTAGTCTCAAGAACTACCGGTCTGATATTTTTTAAAGCTTATTATATTTTGTGCAATACAAATTACTAATAGTCCCGTTAGCCTCTCGTGTTAAGCTAAATATCCTTGTGTCACGATCACGAGTGAGCTCACCACATTAATAGTCGAGCGGCGGTGGGGACCAAACCCGCGTTCCCCAGATCACGAGTCGGCCAGTCCGACCCCTTCACCGTTCGGCTAGCGTGGTTTTTTCGCGATTTGAATAATTATTTTTGTGTTGGCTACCCCATTTATTGAGGAAGCTTTTAGGCTTATCCTCCTAAAGCCAATAGAGGAGGAGTAGTACCCAGAGGAAAAATATTGCAAAAACGAAAAAATTCAAACTGTTTTCGCGCGTACGAAGTCACGGGCACAGCTTGTTTTTATTACCACCTCATCAATGCCTAAGTAGCTCAGATTATGAGAACAGTCGGCAAGCCTTTCGATTCCCCCAAGGCAAATCTATTTTTTCAAGTGATGATGATGATCCATCCGACCGATTTCGGACATTTTTAACACGCTTTTAAACGGTCTTCGTGTATCTAATTAGTGGAATCAGAATCTGAATTACATGCACTTCGAATTCTTTTATCATCATGAAACTTGTCAATTATGACAATACAATATTATGGTATCATCTGTCTGATGATGGGGCTGGAAGGTGGCCATAGGAACTCCTAAACGAAACCGGATTGACGGCCTTTGGAATTTTTTATTTCAAGTAAAACTGATTTTAATGGCATATGTATTTCAGATACCAGATACAGTCTGACCACGCGGTGGTAGTGAAGGCTTCCACCGCGAAGCACATGTGGGACAACCTGAAGGCTCTGGACATCCAGCTGACTGAGAGCCACATGGACGCGCTGCGGTCGCTGAACCGGAACAAGCGCACCTTCGCTTTTAAGGGGTAAATATCTTTTTCCCACAATAAGGAAGCTCTTGAAAATTACAATTATTAGGCTGAAGGTGGAAGCGAGCTCATGAGGAACTGTCTATCTTACAATCCAGTAGAGTTAACTGCGCATCTGGCAACTGTAAAGTTACATCGGAGGTGTGCGGGTGAGTGCGAGGGAGTCGCATTCCAGCGAGGTTTACTGTTGAAAGAAATTGATGATCGGGTCGAAGGTGGTGGAAGCGAGTTTCATCCAGAATCCCCAACCACAGAGGAACTGACTATTTTACCTTTAACTGCCGGAACACAAAATACTGTTAACAGTGTTGTTATGACGATGGGATTAGGTAAGTAGTGGACTAGTGGTAGCTAGCCAGGCAGACCCTTTTCAGAAAAACGAATTTATTCACTTATAGACGGACTTAGAACAGCTTGCACCAACCAAACCGAGCAGGAAAATGTTGCCCCCACTGGGAATCGAACCCGGGATCTCCTAGATCCAGTCTAACCATTCTGATCCACCGTGGAGCACTTGTGGGACAACCTGAAGGCTCTGGACATCCAACTGACTGAGAGCCACATGGACGCGCTGCGGTCTCTGAATCGGAACAAGCGCACCTTCGCTTTTAAGGGGTAAATATTCTTCTGTCTCTTTCCCACAATAAGGAAGCTCTTGAAAATGACAATTAGGCTGAAGGTGGAAGCGAGCTTCGCCCGGAATCCTCAACCACAGTGTAAGATTTTGACGCCGAAGAACAGGTCAATGATTCAACTCATGGGACCCTAAGTGGCGTTTTGGGGAATTCAAACAGTGACTAGCGCGTAAGTTTAATCAATCAATAAGAGTAATGAACAGCGTTATCTCTATCTCGCTCACAGCTTAGCCTATCTTACTCTGACACAGCACACATAGTAAGTTTTTAGCGTCAAGAAAACGTTTTGACTTGCATACCCTAGACACTTACGACTTAGAAAAACCAAACCCAGCTGAAAATGTTGCCCCCACTGGGAATCGAACCCAGGATCTCCTAGATCCAACTTGACCATTCTGATCCACCGTGGAGCACATGTGGGACAACCTGAAGGCTCTGGACATCCAGCTGACTGAGAGCGCGTCCATACGCGCTGCGGTCTCTGAACCGTAACAAGCGCACGTTTGCTTTTAAGGGGTAAATATTCTTGTGTCTCTTTCCCACAATGACGAAGCTCTTGAAAATGACAATTAGGCTGAATGTGGAAGCGACCTTCACCCGGATAACCGAAAGCAGCGCACCTTTGCTTTTAAGGGGTAAGTATTCTTCTGTCTTTTTCCCACAATGAGGAAGCTCTTAGCCTGTGTCTCACTTGGTGGTGGTCAGATGAGCTCTAGTCTTGGTCTTACTTGGACAGTGATGATCAGGCCGAAGGAGGAAGCGAGCAACAAACGCACGTTTGCTTTTAAAGGGTAAATATTCACTTCTTATGGAGCGTACTATGCTAGGAGTTTCCCTGCGTGATCGAATCAGAAATGAGGAGATCTGCAGGAAGACCAAAGTGACCGACATAGCCCGCAGAATTGCTAAAATCAAGTGGCTGGCGGGGCACATTGCTCGCAGAGTTCAAAAGTTCTCGAGTGGCGACCACGGCCGGAAGACGTAGTGTGGGTAGGCCCCCACTAGGTGAACCCACCCCAAAGGTGGTAATACACTCAATATCAAAACAGGATTCTGGATGAAGACCCGGAATCATCAACCACAGAGGAACTGGCTATCTAACTGCCGCAAGGATTTATTATTCGCCTTATTGCCAAACGGGAGCACAATGAGAGACACTCGTAGAGCTGATGGCCGTTGGGGCAGAATTATTATTAAATACGAGCAATATTTTAAATTATCCTAACACAATTTTTTTTTTGTTTCAGGATGGGCGACACCCACAAAAACTACCCGTTCCACGCAGCATTTTAAGAGGCTCCATTTTATTTATTTTTTACATTTTGACATCTTTTGTTTGGTCATTTTTTAATCATATTTTGTATTCTTAGATGTAAGCTTCTAAATTATCAAATTTTGACATTAATAATTATAATAATAAATCATCAATTAATTTTTGTGTTACTTTTAAGCTTTTATGGTTGTATGTATTTTTACATTGTGTTTGCATTTGTATACGTTCAAATTCCTGCTTTATGGACTTCAATTTAAAAAATATTATCAATATTTTTTAGTTTTTAACAATTATTTCTGGTAACTGACGTATGATTTTTATAAATTGACATTTATTAATTGTAATTTTTCTTGTTTTTTTCAACGCCTAGATCATGTTAAGAAGGTAAATAATATAAATTTGATTATTTTAGATGCAATCTTTAATTGTAAAACTTCGGAAACGGAGTAATCTTCTATTAATTGTCTCCCATACAAATTCCATCCACAAATTATGTAATAAAAATATTTGACATGGAACCCCCAAGCGGTTACATACGGACACCGGGTTAAGAAACCCCTAGATAAATTATTTTTACTATCTGAGTACTGCAACTTGTATTTTTAGGTAGGTATGTATTAAGTATGGTTATTAAGACGTAGATTAACAATTTTAAGTAATCTTTTTCATAAATAAATAATTTTGAATGTGGTGGTGGTATTTTTTGAATAAATTTTCGTATTTTCATAATAAGTTTTTCATTTACTCACAAATAGTTATTTATTTATTTTTCTATTAAAAAGCGTCAAAGAGTCTTAGTAAGTGTAGAATACAGGACGCAGGGTTCCTTTTGACGTCGAAAAGCAGGTAAATGATTTGATAATCTTTGATAATAAGTACCAAATCTTCGGAAGACAATTCAATGCCAATACGTTCGAGAAGAATTTCATACAGAAATTCGGTAACATTTAAAAAGTAAATTTTAAAACCATTGACAAATGCGGACATATTGTGATACCAGTGGGTCTAGACAAAGTGCAAATTATAATCGCAAACCAGTCGAAAAGTGGTCGAAAAGCCCCTTTTTTGTATGGAGTTTTGACGGATTCGATTTTCGATTCGATCAAAAAGTGCGTTTTGTCTAGGGGGGCAGCATTATGTGACAAATGCAGACATATTGTATGTTAAAGATTATAGACAAATCCTTCAAATTGACAGAATTCGAAAAAAGAGAACAAAAAATAACGAAAACAACAATCAATACAACAACAAATAAAAAAAACAAAACAACAAGTAACAAAAAATCAAAACAACAACACAACAACAAGTAACAAAAACAAACAACCCAATAACAAGTAATGTACAGAAAATATAGCAACACGTCTAAACGCTACCACACTCAGCTGTACATTGAGTCAGACTGGACTGATGCAAGAGCGCGCGCGGGTGCGAGTCGTAATGAGTCGTTAAAGATAAAGCCCGGCCGTAGAATTTTGTCCAATGACCCCTAGCTACCCATCCTTATCGCTCGCGCGTAATTATATTGCTGTCGCGACTGTGCGACTGGCACCTGCAGTGAGTGTGCGAGCGCGATAGCAACATAATTACGCGCGAACGATAACGATGGGTAGCTTGGGGTCATTGGACAAAATTCTACGTGCTCACAGACAAGACTATAGACGGATTTATGCACTTTTCATTAAAATTCCAAACATCTTATTTTTTAAACTAAAGTCACTAAAACATAGCAAATGTGATGCGTTTGACTTGCGTGTGAGAAAAAGTAGCTTTCTGTCTTTTACTCAGAGGCGCAGTTGCGTTCCGCTTACGTTACAACTTCGTTTGAACTAGCTGTCAAAACGACACCGCGATACGCGGCGGGGGGTCGGGGGCGTGGCAGGGCGCGTGGTGTTTTCGGTGCGCATGCTATTTTTCATGCGCGTGCTATTTTCTGCCACCTGCTTTCTGCCGGCGTACTGCAGGTTTCTGGTACACGCTGTTGCTGCGTGCATCATCCCTCCTTCTAACGGGATCTCAGGAACTATAGCCTCCAGGTCGCTATATCGATTGGAACTGGAAGACTGTACGTTGAATTTGCGATGCCCGAATCTGTAGCTGGATGTGACAGATTTTTCGTTCTGGGCGCCGATAGTAAAATAAAATTCTCGCTGGTGTCGTTCCTCTTCTATACGTCGTTCTTCCTCATCATCATCAACAGCCCTTTGCAGTCCACTGCTGGACTATGAGCCTCCTCCACTATAGTGGAGGGTTTTGCCATAATCCCCACGCTTAGCAGGCGGGTTGAAGATCGCAGTTTAAAAGATTGATGTTCTTCAGAGAGCGCTGCTGCCCGTTGTACTGTTTGATGTGTAGTCCCTAAGTCGCCTCTTACGACACCCGAGGGAAGATTAGTGGTTGGTGACAAATGTATTCTACTCTGCCGTCACCACATGGCATTCCATTCTTCCTCACATGACGGCAATCTTTGTTGAGGGCGCGTAGTCTCCCCGTAGTACACTAATCGGGCCCGAAATAAATGTTTCTTAATTTGCTGCGAGTCGAGTATGACGACATCTTCGACGATCCGGCTCGAAAGACCACTTTGTAGAAAACAGGACGCAGGGTTAATGTTGACGCTGAAGAGCAGGTCAGCAAATGAAACATCTCGATCCAAACATGACAGTGACAGGTTTATTTCTTGACTTTCGCCACCTTAAATGCTCTCATTTTCGTGTTTAAACGGTGACTAAACATGAACCCATTTAAATAAAACAAATACTTAAATGACAGCCGTAATTAATCACAAACCATTAGTAAAAACATCACAAGCGGGACAAATAAACATTAGTAAGTACCTACTTAGATAAATTATGTACTACAAAATTACCACTAATGTTAATAAAACTATTATAAAATCGTGGTAGTTTTGTTAGACAGAGAAAAAATACCAGTAAACAGTGTACGTTAGAGCGAGACATCAATAAAGGGCCTCGTTACCCTTTGTAAAGACGCCAAAACGATTTGTCAGTTTGACAGTCAACTGCAGGCAGTGTACTTTGTGGATTCATTTGGTGCGCACGCGTTTCACAAAATGTAAGTAAAACCAGTTCTATATCCTAGTTTATGTCATTGTTGACTTTATGTATGATTTTTTCAGTAGTTTTAGACATACTTAGGTGTTTTTGAGTGAAAATATTAACTGTTGCGTTAGGACGTACCACAAAAGATTGATTCGGAGTGTTGAATATTGAGTTATAGTTTTTTTTTGTGAGTGTCTCCAAAAAGAACAGTTAAATAAAATCATTTTTAATAAGTAATAGTTTTTATAATTTAAGGATTACCTACATGGAAAAAAAGCATCCTATTATTTCATGTTAAGTTGTTATTTTGTTGTTCTAGTTGCAGAATAACTCTATGAGTTGCAGTGATTAGAATATTTGTATAGATTATTAAATTAATATATTTATAAGTAATAATATTATTTAATAAGTATTTGTTGTTTATTATTGCTGTACCTACCCAACCGGGTGTGCATTTGTATGTTAGTAGTAACCTAACAATAGATGAAAAATACAGACCAACGTTTGACAGTTCCAATAGAAATATTATTATCTTTAACACAGATTATTAAAGTAATTAGTAAATTAGTATGTACCTACTAAAAATGTGGTCTTTTCTTACAAATAAACCTCGTATTTTACAGCCAAAACAATGTGGGAGATAATTTACGAACGAATGTCCGCTACAGAATTATGGAATTTGATCTTCATCGCCAATTTCATAATTTTCATCCGGATGCTGATTGATTTAAGATACCCTATGCTTTCGACCATAAACCAGGAGAAATGTCTCACAGCCTTAGACGAGTGGCTTTACGGAAAACTCATGGCTATATGCCCTGATAGCTGGAACCAACGTAAGTACATCATCATTTTTCAGCCATGTTTCAGCCACAGAACGTCCACAGAACATAGGCCTCTCCAACTTAAAGGATGCACACTTATCAACCCGGAAACGGATCGTAACCGTATCAACTCGAGGCGGTCAGGGCCCCGATTGCGCTAATTTGTAATGTCTCCAATTCATTCGCGTCCCATCTCTAGTTCACACCAGTCACACTCCAATTTCATTCCAGCTGAAGTGCATTCGGTATCGCGGTAAAGTTCACGCGCAAACAAAGACGAAACAACGGATTTAAGCACTTCCATTAAAAGTTCGAACACCTTATTTTTCACTAAAACACGGCTATGTTCGTGAAGCGTTTGAATTGGGTGCGTGACAGTTTATATAAGTTTATATGATATAAATTCATTTCAATAACGTTCATATTGTATAATAAACGTATGTTATAATAACACTTGATATAATTTTTGAACATATAATGTTTACTTCATATAATAAATCATTTCAAATAATGTCATTTCAGATACCAATCACAACGCATAAAGACATTTGATATAAACCTTACTTAATCTAAGACTCATTTGATGTAATTTTGTTTAATATAAATAATATTTCACATAACCATTACTTGTAATAAATATTATTTGTTATAACGACTATTTGGTATACTCTTTAATTGATATAATTTCTGATAGATATAACTTTTAGTATGTTCTTCTTTAGCTTGACTTATAAATGACTTTAGTGACAAAAACGAATCGCCGTAAAACCGACTCCACGTAGTCTTGTCTGCCCTACCCCTAGAGTGTAATTTAGAAGCGCGTAGGCACGGAGGGGCGAGGCGGCCCGCGGGCTGAGGAGCAGGTGGCTGGAAGCGAGGCGCCGCGGCTGAGGCTGGCCGGCGAAGCCGGCCAGCAAGCCGAAGACGCGGTGTCGAGCGAAAGCCATCTGCGACGATCTAGCCTGCTAGCTTGCTTGCCTGCTTGCTTGAATGCATGCTAGCTTGCTTGCTAGCTTGCTTGCTCGCTTGCTTGCTCGTTTGCTAGCTGCTTGTTTGCTTGCTTGCTGCATGCAATGCTTATTATAATAAACCAACTTTATATACAATTATTATTGTTATATGATTTAAGTTTTATAGGAAAAGAATTTTATCTCATTTGATTGTTCGACATTTTATTTTTATATGATTTGAATGTTATTTGTTTTAAATAGTATACATTGTAAGTTTTATAGAAAATATTCATTATATCAAACCATTTTATATCAGTTAAAAGTTATTTGTCTTAAAATTATTCGTTTTAAAATTATATTATTCGTTTATTATAGTAAATAATTATTATATTAAATGATTTTATATAATTTGATGTTATATCCTCTAAGTATTATATGATATGAAGGTATATCATACATTACACACCCGTTTGAATTACGTTTGAAAAAAGTAGTTTTCTGCTGTCAGCTTTTACACAAAGTCGCAGTTTGCATTCCGTTTACATTACAGCCTCGTTTGAACTAGCTGTCAACAAAGCGACACCGCGATACGCATTTATGCAAACAGCCCCCCTAGACAAAACGCACTTTTTGATCGAATCGAAAATCGAATTGTCAAAACTCCATACAAAAAAGGGGCTTTTCGACCACTTTTCGACTGGTTTGCGATTAAAATTTTCACTTTGTCTAGACCCACAGTTCAATTTCGTTCGTCGTCCAGTTGCGTTGCAGTTGAAAATATCTAGCGCAATAGGGGCGCAGTGTGCCGCGGTACACCGTTTGCAGAACATTGCTGTAATGATGATGATTGTATACTTTAATAACTTGTATTCTTACAACAAATAATATTCTTTTTCCAGCCTGGACACCTCCTTCTGCCGGATACATGAAGTTGCAGAAATGTTTCTACTTCTTAGTGAACTTAAATCTGCATTCACTTATAATTTTAGTCTTAATAGTTATTTCAAAATTATTTGATCAAATTTTCTTCATGTTTTCTATAATTATGACTTGTTTTATTTTGTATTTTGTGTATGAGTGTTATAAATTAAGAACACTTAGGATAATACGCCCTAGATTCAGGTTGGGGCCAATTGAACAGGCTATTCATGATATAAATGAGTTTAACGCGAGAAACAGTAGGAATAGATATTGTCGGGGATAGTCAATTGATAAAAACTGATTATTTAAGTAAATATTCAAACTAACTAAGTTATATTATCCACTAGCGGCCGCCCGCGACTTCGTGCGCGTGGATCTCGTTTAACCCCCCCTTCATCTATCTTACGCGGTTCAGATTTTTTCATACAAATGTTTTTTCCCGCTAACTCCCGTTCCCGTGAGAATTTTGCAATATCCTGTTGTAACTAAGCTTTAAATTTACTAAGGTACCTGCATTCCAAATTTCAAGAGTCTATCTTACGCGGTTTAGATTTTTTCATACAAATGTTTTTTCCCGCTAACTCCCGTTCCCATGGGCATTTTGCAATATCCTGTTGTAACTAAGCTTCATGTTTACTAAGGTACCTGCATGCCAAATTTCAAGCGTCTAACTTAAGCGGTTTAGATTTTTCGTACAAAAGGATTTTCCCGCTAATTCCCGTTCCCGTGGGAATTCCTAAGTATCCTATAACCTGCCCAGGAGTATGAAGAATAATTGTACCAAGTTTCGTTAAAATCCGTCAAGTGGTTTTTGTTTCTATAAGGAACATACAGACAGACAGACAGACAGACAGACAGACAGACAAAAATTTTACTGATTGCATTTTTGGCATCAGTATCGATCACTAATCACCCCCCGATAGTTATTTTGAAAATATATTTCATGTACAGAATTGACCTCTCTACAGATTTATTATAAGTATAGATTATGGCGCTAGTGATAATGTTTAATTGTAATAAATTATTATTTTCGACTTGTGTGTTTTATTTTAGAGGACTTTAAATGTATGACGGATTGTACTGTAGGGGAACCTGTTGTACTTAGGCCAGTTTTTCGAATTTTGATTTTTTGAAAAATAATGGTGATAGTTAAACTTGTCTAGTGCAGTTATATTTAAAGATCATTTAATACATAATTCATTCATAAAATTGTGTATAATTTTAAAAATTTGGGCATACTAGCTGCTAGAAAAAAAAAGGGAAAACTGTCCTAGGTACAACAAACCAGATGTACCTTGGACCGTGTACGTTGTACCTATTTAAATTTAAATAAATGCTTATATTCGCTTCAATTTGTTGATTTTCTGTTAAATTATTATTTGAAATACCAATTATTACAGTTATTAGCAACAATATCTAAGTAAAAGTATTTTTTAAAAAAGATCCTCATCCATATTTTTTGTATAGCCTGACCAGGAACATAAAAACCCTCGCCATGTTGCGGAAAACTAATGGTACTAATTTCTTTTAATGGCAACAGTAACTGAAAACTTCATTGACATGTCACCTTGCATGTCAGTCTATTGCTGTCAAAGTGTAAACAAACTTTATTTTAAATGTGCGCAATTGATTTTGTGAATTAAATTGCTAAAATCTTTTTATAGTCGTGAAAGAAAAGTGGTTCACAATGTGTTAAAGTATTTGTCGAAGAGAAATAATAAGGGTTCGGACAATATTTTCATTGAATAATGTTTCCAACAAAGGTTGTCAAATTGACTGACATGTTTATCACATAGTACAGTCCACTATGAAAATTAGCTGTGGTTTGTTTCAACTACCTATTTTAAAATTTTTTGTCACTTTCTAAGTGTTGAATTTTATGGAATTGGGAAAGAAGTACCGAGTTTGAAGCGTTCATGAGCAAACATTGCAGTTGAATATTCAAGTTCTAAGTTTGATTATTGATGAATAATAAAATAAATCCTACTAGTTCGATTGATGGTTTCATTTAATTTATTTAAACCAGGTTACCTATAATAATATTTTTTCGTTAATTTATGAAAATATCAAATTAGCCCGTAATCCTGAATCCTGATACATAAAGTTAGCCTATTAATTTAACACAGGTACGACTGTACTCAGTGTTGCACTATCAAATGCAATTGACGCGCCTCTGTGCCAGGGTTTTAATGTTCCTGGTCAGGCTATACTATTTATTTTTCACAATTTTTTGGCAACAAATCACTTAAGTTTAAGCCGGCTCTCCAGTCCATGTTTAGCCTTACACAATCAACAAAAATATGACAATATTCAACATTTTTTCTAGAAAATTTTGTTGAATGTTGATATGTTATGTCGTGTAGGACAAAATACGCGCTGGAGTGGCTTTGACTTTCAATCTAGATTTTTTTATTTCTTATCATTTAACTTAAATTCTAGCAAAATATCCATTAAAACCGCTTTATCAACAAAAATAATCTTGAAAAAGTCATATGAAGATACATTAAACGTAAATTTAAAAAAACATTAGAAATTAAAAAAATATATATCAAAAACAGACTATTTTGAGGTCTTCGGGGCATTGTTTCTATAACAGTATAATATGTTTTTTTTATTACAATAAAATTCTCATTAAAACGTAATGAAAATCAGTGACCAAGGTACATCGCTAATTGGGTGGTCAAGGTACAACATCACGACTACTTCACTTAATAAGCATAATAAACCCACTTCCATTTGAGCTTAGGATCTGAAACTCATATCGTCCAGTAGCTAGATATACAGTGTGTCCGGGCTTGTAGTGATCAAACTTTAAGGGCAAAATCTAGGGACAATTTTATCGATAAAAATACTTCAAATTTGGGGCCTGACCCATTTCTCGAAAAATTACATCGATTTAAGTTTTTAATTTTTAGTTTACACCTCTTCTTTAAAAAACAAGTGAAAGCGTGGGTAGCTTAACATTAATATGCAAATATTTTATATCATGCGATAGCCAATAAAATTATCTATTAGTAGAAGAAAACAGACACAAATTTCATACATTTTATGGGAGTAAGAATGGATTGAATTAGAAAAATACATTACTTTTTTCACTTCTTTTTCAGTTATTTTCCAACACAAGAAAAACCAGGTCGTTAAGGTATGTTTTATTTGCATTGTATTTTTAGTATTTGAGTTATTCTACAAAACGAATGTAAATTTATTAGTCTACGTCTATTAGTTTCAACGTAATTGTTGAACAAAGATACCCCTTCCCAGCGGTTTCCATAGTAATCGGAATAGGTTGTGTGATTATTTCAGGCAGTGCATTTTCGCATGTCGCGTGCGCTATGGAAACCGCTGGGAAGGGGTATCTTTGTTCAACAATTACGTCGAAACTAATAGACGTAGACTAATAAATTTACATTCGTTTTGTAGAATAGCTCAAATACTAATAATACAATGCAAATAAAACATACCTTAACGACCTGGTTTTTCTTGTGTTGGAAAATAACTGAAAAAGAAGTGAAAAAAGTAATGTATTTTTCTAATTCAATCCATTCTTACTCCCATAAAATGTATGAAATTTGTGTCTGTTTTCTTATTCTACTAATAGATAATTTTATTGGCTATCGCATGATATAAAATATTTGCCTATTAATGTTAAGCTACCCACGCTTTGACTTGTTTTTTAAAGAAGAGGTGTAAACTAAAAATTAAAAACTTAAATCGATGTAATTTTTCGAGAAATAGGTCAAGCCCCAAATTTGAAGTATTTTCATCGATAAAATTGTTCATAGATTAGGGGAGAGGGGGGCAGCTTAGAACAAATGAATTTAAAAATCACTGGTTTAGGCTACAATGGTATAAATCATAATTTATATTGCCAGCACTGATGCGCATAGCCGTCACATCTCATTTTTAATATTTAACTGTAGGTTAACCGGTAAAAGTGTTTTTTTGTTTTTGACTGCCAATTTCGCACTTTTTTATTTTGGTTCTAAGGATTTTGTGGACGTAGTTTTATAAAATAGTGAGTGGTTTGTTTACTATATGGAAGTTTAAATAGTTTCAATGAAGATTTGATAAGAAATTGCAATATAAAAGTATGTTCCGTTATTAAATTTATGTTTTTTTCTGGAAATATACCCATGGGGCAGCTTTGAACGAAATGGTTGGGGCACCTTTGAAGTTTATCAATTTTCTTTTTGTAGTGGTATTATGAAACCTTAAGTTTTCTATTACTTCGTAGAAGGTTCTTACATAGAAAATAAGCAGATTGCTTTACTGTGACAGATAAAATTTCAAGCTGGGTGAAGTCCGGGCAAAAGCTAGTTTTAGTAGTTGATTGATACTTTTTAAATTATGCAGTTTTGTCTTTGATGTGTCATTAAACAGAAGGTTTATTAGTATTTAGTTAATTGATACATCTTATATTTACTTTTTTTTAAATAATATCCCTAAGTTTTGTGTTACTTTGTACAGAGTGATGTAAAATAAAATAAACATGTTAAATTGATCCCAAATGACACTGATCATTTAAAATTTTGTTTATTAATTATTTTAAAAATACACATTTATAAATATTCAGTTTTATTTCATTGAAAAAAATACTAATTCAAAACTGCCCCAGGCGTGTTCAAGGCTGCCCCGACTACGGGGCAGTTTTGAACGTTTACAGGTCTGTGCAAAAATCTAAATATCTTAATAAGCGTTCATGAATGATTAAGAAGAACATCATTATTTTGTTGTGTGATAACCATGACCTCTATCTAGGAAGAAAAAAATAATGAAATCGTTCAAATTTAGAAGATATTTAATAAAGTATGAAAATTGTTCAAAGCTGCCCCCCTCTCCCCTACGCCTTTAAAGTTTGATCACTACATGCCCGGACACACTGTATAAAGATTATGTTCTAACTATAACCGTTTTGTCAAACATGCAACATTTTTCATAAATTGACATGAAGTAAACCTCCAAAATCTCACTGCGTCAGTGTAAAATATTAAATTACCATTTTTTCTTGTACTTGCACGGCGTCGGCGAATCTTAGCTAACTTCACGTTAATGTTGACAAATAACGTATGTAATACCCTAGACAACTTTTCATAAAACCTCATAATTTAAAAAATATATACAATTGTTTTAGGTACAACTCTGTCCAAGGTTCAACGGGTTCCCCTACAGCGGAAACTTTCAAGAAAAAAAATTTCATATAATTATTTAACGCACTAATTAGTGGGACGTTTGATGTAAACTCACACTAAGCCCTCTGATTGGTAAAATTTTAAATAAGGCGAAAGCACTTGACTACCATCCTTGGTCAAAACCACTTTTGACTGGAAAAATCAGTCATAAGTAGTTTTGGCCGATTATGAGTTTTGACTGTAACAGTTATTATAAATAAAAGAAGTTTCGTGTAAAACATAAGTGTTTATTTATTATTCAATAATATGTGTACTCTATACTCTATAGTACTGTGTAAAGCCCGGTCTGTGAGCACGTAGAATTTTGTCCAATGACCCCGCAGTGAGTGTCCGAGCGCGACAGCAACATAATTATTACGCGCGAGCGATAAGGATGGGTAGCTTGGGGTCATTGGACAAAATTCTACGTGCTCGCAGACCAGACTATAGTATACTTATTCGTATAATATTCGATAGTAAGGCATCGTATGGTGTTTAAAATTCGTCGTTCTCGAACGGATGGTCCTTGTGGCCGATGGAGCTGAAAAATAATAAGAAAATATGTTTTATTTATTAAATACCATGTTACAAGAAGTCCTTCTGCCCAGCAGTGGACTAAAGAACACAGGGTTATATTCAGCAGTGGGCAAAGACATGAAACAGGAAATCTATATGGATTGTGAAACTTTCGTCTTTCAGTGGACTAAAGTCCGGTCTCCGAGCACGTAGAATTTCGTCCAATGACCCCAAGCTACCCATCCTTATCACTCGCGCGTAATTATATTGCTGTCGCGACTGTGCGACGGGCGCCCACAGTGAGTGTGCGAGCAATATAATGAGGATCAGTACTGTTGTAGAAAATTCAATAAAACTAGTATCTACGTTAATCTTTAAGACATAAGAAAGATATATCTTTTTGAATTATCCAAATCGGACCATTACTTACGAAGATATTAAGTAATAAACATAGGCCGTTTTTGCCGCTAAAAGTCAACGTACGCAGGGCCGCGTGACGTCATTATATCCGAATCGAGCGCAGCCGGCGTACTATTGGGATGGAAAATATTTTTTTCATAACCAGTTTCTATGGGCTGGGGAGAGGGGCTAGCCTTACCCAGTTTCTGGCCTGGGGGGGCGAGTATGTAATACCCAGATTCTGGCCTGGGGGAGGGGGGGGGGGTCAAGTCATAACCAGTTTCTATGGGCTGGGGGGGGGTATGTAATACCCAGCTTCTGGCCGAGGGGGAACCCAGCTTATGCTTATGGGCTGGGGGAGGGGCTAGCCTTACCCAGCTTCTGGCCTGGGGGGAGGGGGGGGGGTGTCATACCCAGCTTCTGGCCGAAGGGGAGTCATATCCAGCTTATGCTTATGGCCTGGGGGGAGGGGCAAGCCTTACCCAGCTTCTGGCCTGGGGGGAGAGGGAGGGGTCAAGTCATACCCAGTTTCGGGCCTGAGGGGGGGGTAAATCATACCCAACTTCTGGCCGAGGGGGAAGTCATGCCCAGCTTATGACCTGGGGAGAGGAGGGGGGCGGGGGAGTCATACCCAGCTTCTAGGCTAAGATTAAATAGGAGGGAGCAGCTGTCCTTTCCTGCAGCAGCTGGTCCGCCCATGGGAACGGCGAAAAGATAGGTAGGTACGTAGGTTTAACTCGGAAAAACTAAATAACAGATAGGTATTGCGTGTACATCGAAATGATCTGCATAGATGTGTCTTGTAGCCTAGGCAGAGTGTATCTGCCTCGGCTATACCTTATTGTTAGAAGTAAATAAATTAATACTTATACATTTTTATATTTTACTTGGAAGAAGATATGACTCTAACAACACTTATGAACACTTTATTTGAATAAATCGCCAAATATACCACCGCGGAGACCCCAATCGCGTCTCTGCGTTCCATTGAATCGTATGAGCGTATGGATTTTTTGCGTTATTTTTCACAATTTCTATTTTTAAAATTACCTATCGATAGCTTACTTTATTCTGATGAATATATGTCATTACAAGTTTTTCTCTCAAACTGATAGTTTGGCTAGAAAAAAATATTTTCTATCCACGCAGTACGCCGGCAGCGTTCGGATCGGATACAATGACGTCAACGGTCCCGCGCCGGGCGGTCAGTGAACTTTTTTAGTAATTTGGCCATAACTTCGTCAATTTTTTTCGTAGAACAAAAATTTTTGGACTGTGTATTAAGGATTTCTTAGCCCTATAAATCTGCATTCACAGCTAAAAATCGAAATGATCCTCAAGCTTGGGCTCATTGGACGAAATTCTAGGTGTTCGGCGACTGGACTTTACAAAAAAAAATTTCGTCTTTCAGTGAACTAGGTATTTTAAGTACTTAATAGATCAATGTCCAGCAGTGAAGCAGTGGGATTTAGGGGGAGGTATGTGTCCAGTATTGGACCAAATGAGAAAGGAAAGTGTCCAACTAATTTGGATCAGTGTGGGATATAGCGAGGGTCTATTTATATCATCCATGGGGCGTTAGTCCCATGTGTTAGTAATAACTCCAGCGGTGGGCAACCTATGTCCGGTACTGGGCAACCTATGTCCAGCACCAAGCAATCCTAGTCCAGCATTGGGCAATCTTAGTCCAACAGTGGGCTTCTTAACTCTAGCAGTGGGCAACCTATGTCTAGCAGTGGGCTACCAAAGCCCAAAAAGAGTTACCAAGTCCAGCAGTGGGCAACCCAAGTCTAGCAGTGGGCACCCAAGGTCCAGCAGTGGCCTACTCACACGGTCATCGGCACCATTACAGTCAAAGCTGTCAATCAGCTGGACATCCTTTTGCGACGGCTTGAAGTGGGCTATGTAAGTCCAGCAGTGGGCTACCAAGTCTAGTAGTGAGCAACCTATGTCCAGCAGTGGGCTACCTATGTCCAGCACTGTGCTTCTTAGCTCTAGCAATGGGCTTCTTAACTCTGGTAGGCTACACAAGCCCAACAGTGGGCAGCCTAATCCCACCAGTGGGTTACTCACGCGGTCATCGGCACGAGCCGTCCATTACAGTCGAAGCTGTCGATCAGTTGTACATCCTCTTGCGACAGCTTGAAGTCGAAAACGTCGAAATTGCTCGCGATGCGTGACTTCGTCACCGATTTCGGGATGACAATGTTGCCGCGGTCGATTTGGTACCTGGAAAGAATAACAGAAATAGATTTTATGAGTTACTAAAGTCTGGTCCATGAGCACGTAGAATTTTGTCCAATGACCCCAAGCTACCCATCCTTATCGCTCGCGCGTAACTATGTTGCTGTCGCGCTCGCACACTCACTGCGGGCGCCCGTCGCACAGTCGCGACAGCAATATAATTACGCGCGAGCGATAAGGATGGGTAGCTTGGGGTCATTGGACAAAATTCTACGTGCTCACGGACCAGACAGATTTTCTGCGTAAAAAAGTGACATTAAATGTATGAAGGATTGTACAGCGCCCCTGGCGGAAACTGAAGAACTAAAATCTTCATAATTATATTTTTTTAACGCAGTCGATATTGAATGCGTTTGACGTAAACTGACACTACCGCCCTCAGAATAGAAATACCTACTTTTCTTCTGCTTTTCTTATAGCTTTTTCTCGATAAAATCAAAAATGAGGAGATCCGTAAACGAACTAAAGTCGCTGACATAGCCCGACGGATTAGCAAGCTGAAGTGGCATGGACAGGACACTAGTACGCGGAACGATGCTTCGCTCCTTTAGGAGGTGAATTTATTTGGTACACAACTTTCAACTGGACAGGCCTACTAGGTGGACGGACGATCTGGTAAAGGTCGCGGGAGGACCCTGGATGCGGGCAGCGCAAGACCATTCATTGTGGAAAACCTTGGGGAGGCCTTTGTCCAGCAGTAGACGTCATTTGGCTGAAACGAACGAGGGCTTGTTCTAAGTTCGCCTGGCTAGCTACCACCATCTTACCTAAGTCTGTCGACATAACAACAATGTTAACAGCATTGTTGTGTTCCGGCAGTTAGAGGTAAGATAGCCAGTTCCTCCGTGGTTGAGGATTCCGGGTGAAGCTCGCCGAAGCCTGATCATCACTTACCATCAGGTGAGATACAGGTCAAGAGCTTCCTCGTTGTGAATATAAAAATATTAGAAAGGGTTGATTCTTACCTCCACCTACAAGGTGGACCGACGACATCGTAAAGGTAGCAGGGAAGCGCTGGACGCAGGCCGCTACCAATCGATCAACATGGAAAGCATTGGGGGAGGCCTATGTTCAGCAGTGGACGTCCTATGGCTGAAATGATGATGATGATGATTCTTACCTGATCAGTACTTGTGCAGCGGTCTTCCCAAGTCTATCAGCTATGGCCTTGATCTTCGGGTCTTCCAATAGCTGAGGATCTCCCGGCTTGGCCCAGGGCCGGTCCGGCGACCCGAGCGGCGAGTAGGCTGTCAAGGCGATGCCCTGGGACTCGCAGTAGGCCTTCAGACGGCTCTGATTGAGATACGGGTGACATTCCACCTGGGATAGAATGTAATGAAGTACTTTAAAAAACTGTGAAGTACTAATAGGTCTAGCTTAGGGATGTTATGGATATGTTATTTCGGTTACGGATACGGTTACGGATATAAGAATAATATTATGCCAGTTTCGGTTACGGTTACGGATATTTTTTTATTTCGGATATCCGAAAGTTTCGGTTAATAGTGATTTAGAATGCAATTTGCAAATGTAGTTGTCCAACACGGTTCATTCATGGCCGTACATGGTGACGAGACTTAAATGCATTGATCTTCATCGCTGCACGCCGGCTGATCGCGTGTGGTCGCGTTGGTTTGGTTGACAGTGCGCGAAAAGCGGTGACAGCTCGCGAAAGGTGACACGGTGGACAAGGTGAAACGGTATCCCTTTCTGAATTGATAAGGCCCAGAACACACGGTGAAAAGCAACTGCAACGATACTGCAACTTCTAGTTACCTATTTTTGAATTGCATCTAAGTTTCTGCCATAGATTCCGTTGAGAGACCACACATGACGCGACCAGTTTGACCAGTTCAAATCGGTTTTAAACTTAAAAAAAAACTCAAAAGTAACTATAAGTTGCAGTTTCGTTACAGTTGCGATTCACCGTGTGTTCTGGGCCTTAGTCTGCTGCTGTCCGAGTATTTGACTGACACCATTCCCCAATAATTCGAAATGACAACTTCATTCTGGTCTAAAAACTTAATTAACTTTAAATTGCCTATAAATTAAGATTTTTGGTTGCATTGTAATTGAAAAAAGTAATTTAATGAGGGTTTCGCGTATGAAAAATCCGCCAGATGGCAATACGTAGACGCGAGGTCCAAATGCTGCATGATTGGTTATTTTTGACATGACATTGACAGATCTGTCAAAATCCACCAATCACGCAGCAGTCAGACCCCACATCCACGTCCCGCCATCTAGCGGATCTTTCATACGCGAAAATCCTCATTGAGATGACAAAATAGTGACGTCACTTGCTTGTATTGCCATACAAAATCTATGAGAGAGTCTCGTTTTGACAGTTTTAAAAAGTACGTCAATAAGCTAGATAACAAAATTTCAATTCAGACAGATAATTAGAAAATATTAGACTCATATTTTTTATTTTCTTTCATAATTAAATAAAACAGTGCTACATCGAGTTGAAATGGCGCGTTACGTCACGCTTGAGTAGATTTTTTACTCAAAAGTGACGTGACGCGACATTTCAACTCAATAAATACTGTAATTATTCGATAAGATAAGATAAGCATTTATTGTTAATCGATTATGAAAAAAATTTAAAAATATAGTGTCCAAATTTTTTTTATTATCTGTCTGACGGACTAAACAGAATTTCGATTTCATTACCCAGTCATCAGCCCTATTGATTGGTGGTGTCATCAGAAAGAAAGAAGAAAGAAAGAAAATATTTTATTTGGCCCAACATATTAAATTATTACAGTTTACAATACTTGCACATTTGTGGACCAAAATGGCATCCGCTCAGCATTGTGTCCTGCTCTGAGGTAGACCCAGAACAGGACGCTGTTATTCTGCGGAGGCCACTTTTTTAAAAGAGCGTCACATTGGACGCCATAAACATTGGCATTTTTATTTTAAAATTATATAAACTTATACAAAACTTCAACGATTACATAAATTTGTAGGTGTGTGTGCTAGCTGTGTGTGTTAGGTGTGTGTGTTAGGTGTATGTGTTAGGTGTGTGTGTTGGGTGTATGTGGCTTGTGTGTGTGTGTCAACAGCAAGTGCTAGATGTGTCAAAAAGTTATGTTTGTGTAATAAAGGGAAGAGATGCAGAACAACTACTCAGGCAATAGAGCCTTTTACTGACCTGGTTGACAACAGGCTTGATGGTGGCCGATTCCAGCAGCCGTGTGATCTGTTTCTTATTGAAGTTGGAGATGCCGAGGCTCTTCACCAGACCCTCGCCCACGAAGGGCTCCAAAGCCTTCCAAGTGTCCACGAAGTCCACTGAGGAAAACTGGATCTTGCCTTCTGAGTCTACGGGGAAGAGGGTGTCTTCTTCCTGGAGACAGATGTATAAATAAACACAGATAGATCGTTTCATTAACGAAGACGCGCCCCACCATTCTTCCGCTAATGTTTGATCGGTACACGCTAAATTGTCCATGAGTGCACACCACAGATCACAGAAACTAATGGGCGATGTGACAAAGGGGCGTGGCTAGTGTCGCAGCAATATGCCCAAAAAAGGAACACATTGCTTGCGACAGCAATGATGACAGCAGCGACGAATAACGAGCACATTCAAACTAACATAATACATTCAATCGTACGTCACTGCGTATGTAGTGTGCTGTAATATCAGATGAGAAGCAGGCCAAGAGCTTCTTTTTTGTGGATTAAAAAAATATTTTAATTAAATTAGCTGTTTAATCTTAACTGTTTTTTTTATGCATAACAAGGCAGGTATTTGACCACAGTTATCTATATTTTTATGTAAAGCAGGGGACTTATTTGAGAGCGCCCACTATCGACCATACAAAAAATTCCGCGCCCCCCCTCCTCCAGTCCAGATTATTTATTGGTCATATCGAGCAGTCTGGAATGCATTCATCATCATCACTATTTCAGCCACAGGACGTCCACTGCTGAACATAGGCCTCCCCCAATGACTTCCACATCGCACGGTTGGTAGCGGCCTGCATCCAGCGCCTTCCTGGTCGTCGGTCCACCTTATGGGTGGACGTCCCACGCTGCGTTTTCCGGTACGCGGTCTCCATTCCAGAACCTTGCTGCCCCATCGGCCGTCAGTTCTGCGTACTATGTGCCCTGCCCACTGCCACTTCAGCTTGCTAATCCGTCGGGCTATGTCAGCGACTTTAGTTCGTTTACTGATCTCCTCATTTCTGATTCGATCTTGTAAAGAAACACCGAGCATAGCCCTCTCCATAGCACGCTGTGCAACTTTGAACTTCTGTATAAGTTCTGTATAAGGAATGCATTCACTCAGCGGTAACAGGTTTTTTATACATATGCGATAGGCGATACGGTGTTGACCCCTTTCCGGGTGACCGTTAGTGACCTGATGATGAAGATGATGGTTACCTTGTACGCCTGAGGCCAGTGGATGAGGTACAGATCCAGATAGGTCAGGTTGAGGTTCTGCAGAGTCTCAGTCAGCGCTCCTCGCACCAGGTCTGGGCGGTGGAAGGTGTTCCAGAGCTTGGAGGTGATGAAGAGGTCCTCCCTGTGGAATAAAGCATGCATCATCACCATCATCATCATTTCAGCCATAGGACGGGCACTGCTGAACACAAGATTCCCCCAATGACTTCCATGTTGACCAGTTGGTAGCGGCCTGCGTCCAGCGCCGTCCTTTATGATGCTACCTTTATGATATTGTCGGTCCACCTTGTAGGTGAACGTCACACCAGAGTAAATACAAATGAGAAGGTCATCTTCATAGAAACGCACCGAGCGCGGTTTGTATGTGAGCGCGCCAATACGTATGAGGCGCGCCTCACTGACGCACACACTGACAAAATTAGGTGCTGGTGTTGCGCCGAATTTCGTCAGTGTGTGCGTGCGCGCCGCATACGTATATTGGCGCGATCACATACAAACCGCGCGCTCGGTGCGTTTCTATGAAGATGACCTACTCATTTGTATTTACTCTGGTCACACGTTGCATCATTAACTAGAAATTAAGGCATATAAATACCAGCCGAGTTAGGATGCACGACATGATACCATCTTGTCGATGATTTTAGACGACAAATGATCGGGCTTTTCGTGCAAAATCTATAAAAAGACCAGCGTTATTTTCTGGGTTCAAAATTAGCAATTTAGCTTGTATATCAACTCATTAAATATTTTACTAAATCTTGTAAACCAAAAACATAAATCGTTTCATCCACAAAGACGCGTCCCACCATTCTTCCGCTAACGTTTGAGTGTTATCAGTACACGCTAAATTATCCATGAGTGCACACGCACACTACAATAATGCCTTGCGGATTGCTCGGACCACACTCCCCGCACCCCGCGCGACCGAGACCAAACATTGGTGGGGCGAATCTTCGTGGATGAAACGATCTATACCTGAAATATTTCTATCCTTTTATTTCTATGCATACCTACTATCTTTTTGCCCGCTTCTCCTACGTGAATTTTGGTCTGGCTACACCCAGACCCTGGCTAACACTCACCTTTTGACGACTCCCTCCTGGATCTTCGCAGTGATGGCAGCACCGACCTCCTTTTCATTCCCATAGACGTACGCGCAGTCGAAGTGACGGTAGCCGATGTCGATCGCGTCTTTCACCGCTTGCGTCACTTCGCCCGGCTTGGACTGTAGAAGAAAGATTGGAATTAAAGGTCATAAGAGACTTGTCACCAACCTCTACTCTTCCCACGGGTCTCGTAAGAGGCGACTTAGGGACTACACATCAAACAGAACGGGCAGCAGCGCTCTTTGGAAAACATCAATCTTTAAACTGCGATCTCCAACCCGCCTGCCAAGCGTGGGGATTATGGCAAAACCCTCCAGTATAGTGGAGGAGGCTCATAGTCCAGCAGTGGACTGTAAATGGCTGTTGATGAGGATGAAGAGATTTGTCATCTCGGAAAGGAATCGCATTTCACGCGCTGTCAAACTCGAAGCGAGGCGTTTACGTTACGGTGCGGATAAGTGTGCGTTACAGTACCTATGGAGTTTCATAAGAATACAGTCAGTATTCTTTGTATGAAGCGTCGAATTGATACGATTAAGTTCTCTTTCTGGGTTGATAAGTGTGCTATGTCCTTCAATGTTAATTTTTACTCCATCATCATCATTTCAGTCATAGGAGGTCCACTGTTGAACATAGGCTTTCCACATTAATTTCCAGATTGGCCGGTTGGTGACCTGCATCCAGGATCTAAGGCCTTTCTGGAACCTTTATAAGGTCATTTTTCCACCTTGTGGACGACTCACAATTACTAATTTTCACTTGGAAAAGGGAGGGGCCGCCCTAAGATTTATTAGTATTACGCCTCGCGGTTGACAGCGCGGCGAGTGCTTCGTCCTTTAATCTAAATTCACTAAGCAAGGCACCAGCGCCGCCAAGACAGGAGTCGAAGCGGTCGCCATGGCCGAAATTGGTCGAATGAATCAATTTATATTGATTCATTCAATCACAAATTGCTTACATGACCAGGACCACACTGGAACTGTCCTAATATTATAAAGTTGAAGAGTTTGTTTGTTTGGTTGACCTAATCTCAGGAACTACTGGTCCGATTTGAAAAAATATTTTTGTGTTGGATAGCCCATTTATCGAGGAAGGCTTTGGGCTATGTAACATCACCCTACAGCCAATAGGGGCGGAGCAATAAAGAAAAATGTTGTCAAAACGGAAAATATTATTCAAACTATTTTCACGCGTACGAAGTCGCGGGCACAGCTAGTTGGACTATATTTTAGTTGTATATTAGTTGCAAAATCGCACTTTTTGCAACTACATAAGTGCTACGTTGATAAGCAGCACTTATCTGAAGCCTTGACATACAATCGGGTCAACTGCTTGTAAATTATAATTACATAATTGACGATCGATAATTTTTATGTAAACATACATAATTGAGTAGTAGACTACGTAGAGACGTTCAATCGATTGACATAATGTACTGTAATATACTTCTGAGCAGTTGCCTTCAAACATTAGCGAAAGAATGGTGGGGTGCGTCTTCGTGGATGAAACGATCTAAAGTTTAAACGGGGGTTTGGGAACCAATATGGTTCCCAAAGTCAAGCGCTGAGAGAATGCATTCCAGACTGCTCGATATGACCAATAAATAATCTTGACTGGAGGAGGGCCGGAGGGCGCGGACTTTTTTGTATGGTCGAAAGGGGCGCGTCTCAAATAAGTTTGGGAACCAAGGGTTTAAACGATACCATTCCGTCCTGATACATCACGATACCACACAGACAGACATGACATTAATCCATCTTTGTATTGCAACCAGCTATTCAACTGATTTTTATAGCTACCACTAAATTTTTTACCGACCTATAAAAATACTGCATTGTAATCTTCCAAGCACTCAACAACAAAGCCTATAGCATGATAACTGGAATTATTGATCTTATCGTTAGTCAAGGTCGTTTGTAGCATGATTGAAGTATCGTTAGCGCCAGTAGAGTCTAGCAAATTTGGTACTAAAACTCATAAACAACTCATAAAACTTATTTATTTATGCAAGTAGGCTTTAAAAAAGCACTTTTACACGTCCCAGTATTAACCCTACCACTGCTTCAGAACAATAAATAGCCAGTGCTGAGAAGCAGCGCAAGAAACTATTGTCATCCTCTTTATCAAAGGTTTACAGACTTTTTAAATTGTTTAGTTAGATTGTTTGACTTATGCCCGTTTTCATCATCAATCCCTAATTTTTAAGTGTTACCATAGGGGTCACTTAAAAATTAGGGATTGATGGCGAAAACGGGCATTAGCTCCTTCAAAGTGATTTCCATGGGGGCAGCTGCCCTCTCTGCCTAAGACAGGAATCGAAAGCACGACCTTACTGCCTTCCCACTTCCCGATCGCTTCTCGCCTTAGGCAGTACGATTTTTTCGAAAATAACAATATTTTCGAGCTTCTTTATGAGGCCTATAGTGAGAGGCCACGTTTCGGAGCCGTATGTCATCACTGGTAACACACACTGATTTATAGACTTTCGTCTTGAGGCATTTTGGTCGATAAGATGCTAAGCTCAAAGTTGCACAGCGTGCTATGGAAAGGGCTATGCTCGATGTTTCTTTACGAGATCGAATCAGAAATGAGGAGATCCGTAAAGGAACCAAAGTCGCTGACATAGCCCGACGGATTAGCAAGCTGAAGTGGCAATGGGCAGGGCACATAGTACGCAGAAGCGTCTTTCCGTTCTATACATGGCCAGAACGCACCCATAGGAAACTGCTCGTGTATATTTCGGAATGTCCCTTTGTAAATCGGTCACAACAAACTATACACGAATTTTGCGTACTGATCGTGTATAGTTTGTATCGTGGATGGATTCCGTCTTCGCTCCAAACTATACTACACCACTTACTTACAGTTGACTAGAGTGTGTTTAGTTGATTTGATTTAGTAAAATACGGAATTATTACTTTTATTAAATATTATGCTCGTGCTTTGTCCTCGAGATTAGAAATAAGAACTACCTATGTAGTATCACGTACGGTAATGCCATTTTTAAATTAATTAATTATTACATAAAATATTATTATTTTACTGAATCTACATATAATAAATCTAGATTTATAACACTAATGTAAGTGGTTTCTGAAATAAAATTGATTAGGTAGATTTCAAATTAAATAACAATTTTTTATTAGTGTAATCATAAATTCATTTAAAATGAGAGAGAGTGAATGAAGAAAGTTAAACGTGCATTATTAACTAAAATTGTCGACCGTTTGGTGTAGTGGTTCGAAACGGATAACTGTTCCGGAGGTAGCGGGTTCGATTCCCGCACAGTACAAACATTAATTTGTGTGCATGAACATATTTGTTTGTATTGGACTGGGTGTCTTCTATGTATAATAAGTATGTATTATCTAGTACCCATAGTACAAGCTTTGCTTAGTTTGGGACTAGAAGCGCAGTGTAAAATGTCCAGGGATATTTATTTTTATTTATAAGCTTTTATCTCAAGAACAAAATCATTTTGGACATACATAATTCTTAATTTTAGAGTTATTGGAGAATTGATAAAATATCAGCCCCAAAACAAATATACAGGGTGGCCAAAACAGTGAGGTCTAAAAGAAAAATTTAGATTCCTTACATCAAGGTGTACCTAAATCACCCCCATGTATACAGGGTGTCCCGTAATGTAACGTCAAGCCGGAACTGGGTGTTGAGGCAAGTTGTGCTGGTTATCAGAAAAAAATAAAAAAAAATCTATGTGGCATATTTTAAAAATAATAAGCATTTAAAAAAAATCAAAAAATTCTACTCCAGGTGACGGTCCTTTTACTCGTGTTGCCACAAATCTTCACTTTTTCCAAATTTTTTTTTTTAGTATGTAACCCTGAATAATGCTTCTCTAAATTGTTATCAAAATTACAAAACCAGCTGCTCCAACTTGGATGAAAAAAATACATTATTCCCAAAAAAAAATAAAAATAAAAATTTTGCCTAGTTTAAACTGACTGTACTGAAAAAAAATTGTACTACGCGAGTGTGGCAAGTGACGTCATAATTTGGCGCATTTAGTAAGGATTCCAAAATGGTATAACACTTTGTAAAATCTTGCTGTAATTGTCGACAATTTTTGTTTATTGGAAATAATCCCGTTTTTAACTTTATCTACCTTGGTTAAAAATATTATTCTAATGTGCCCAAAATTTAAGTTTCTGGCTTAAGTGAGGTGGAGAAGCCATTTTAAAAGGTATGAGCGGGACGGAGAGGGCCATCTTACCAAGCAGGGATGTTATGGATATCCGTAACCGTAACCGAAACTATCGGATATCCGAAATAAAAAAATGTCCATAACCGTAACCGAAACTGATTCAAAAGTTACGGATAGTTTCAGATAAAGGCCAAACTGCAAAACTCTATGAAATTTGCAGTATACACGCCGCAGCTGCAATGCCGCGCTGCCGATTTCATAGTTTTGCAGTTTGCGGTTGCAGTTTGCGGTCTGCGGCCCGTCTTGGAATCGTACCTTAAATCTTAATATTTGTTACCAACTTGTCTGGCATTCGCTGGCACCATCTAATATGCCAGCCTGTTTTACCTTTATCATACATAGGTGTCGTCTTAGTTGGTACATAAAGTAGCTATGTGGGTCACGCTCACGCAGCATCTTGCTATTTGTATTATACCTACATTTTTGAAATTCTAATAATTCCGTAACCGAAATTATCCGAGACTTTCGGATAATCTGAAATGATTTCATATCCGTGACCGTAACCGAAACCGGTATAATATTATTCTAATATCCGTAACCGTATCCATAACCGAAACTTCATAATATCCTTATTATCCCTGTTACCAAGTACAAGTGCAGGCAGGGCAGGTAGTAAAGGCGCGCGCGCACGGGTGACTTTTGTCACAGTATGTCAACTACTAATTACTGTCATGGTGACAAAAGTTTCTGTGACTGATTGTACGGTAGTCAGTCACAGAAACTTGAATTTTGGTTTCATTAGAATAATAATTTTTAACCAAGGTAGATAAAGTTAAAAATGGGATTATTTCCAAAAAACCAAAAATTGTCGACAATTACAGCAAGAATTTACCAAGTGTTATACCATTTTGGAATCCTTACTAAATGCGCCAAATTATGACGTCACTTGCCATACTCGCGTAGAACAATTTTTTTTCAGTACAGTCAGTTTAAACTAGGCAAAATTTTTATTTTGAAATTTTTTTTTGGAATAATGTATTTTTTTCGTCCAAGCTGGAGCAGCTGGTTTTGTAATTTTGATAACAATTTAGAGAAGCATTATTCAGGGTTACATAACAAAAAAAAAATTTGGAAAAAGTGAAGATTTGTGGCAACACGAGCAAAAGGACCGTCACCTGGAGTAGAATTTTTTGATTTTTTTTAAATGCCTATTATTTTTAAAATATGCCACATAGATTATTTTTTATATTTTTCTGATAACCAGCACAACTTGCCTCAACACCCAGTTCCGGCTTGACGTTACATTACGGGACACCCTGTATAGTACGATTGTGCTTAGTTTAGGAGATTGAGTTAATTTTGTGATATTTAAAAATTTTATGACCTAGTAGGCTTTAAACATTTTTATCTTTTTTTTGGGTTGACTTTTTTCAGATTTATTTTTTTCGACAGATTTGTTATTAATTGCAGATGTTTGAAAAAAATAATCACCTTCCTATCTTTGATTCAAGATACAAAAGTTTTGCTAGAAACATCAAAATTATGCTTTTATCAGAACACTATCAAATTTTCAACTTAAAAGTTTAAGTAAAAAAACGAACTTCCATAGGTCCAAATCCATTTTAAAAACTGCGCCGTTTCCAGAACATTCATAATAATACAAAAAAACATGTACTTAATGGGCCACTATTTCCTGTAATCGGTCCACTAAAGTGGTAAGTCGGAGTTTCCGTTACATGTTTTTGACTTTCTTAGAGTGAATTAATATTGGGAATCCTCTAAGTTTACATTACGTAGAACAGAGCAGTAACTGGGCAGAACATGTTTTTATTCTCAACGAGGAAGTTCTTGCCCTTCATCACACCTGGCGGAAACTGATGATTAGGCTGAAGGTGGAAGGGAACTTCCACTACTAAGGAACTATGGCTTCCTACCTCCAAATTCCGGAACACATTGTTATTTTAAGTAAGTTTTAATGAACATAAACCAAATATCCCTCCTTCTTCTTCTCACTGTAGTAGGTATTTCAAGGGTAATAGTAAAATGTAACAACTGCCTCTGTCTTCAAGTGGTAAGAGGTAAGCTTCAGAGGTCCAGGGTTTGATTCCCAGTGGAGGTGAAATTTTCTGCTCGGTTTGGTTTGTGGTAGAGTTTGATCTAAGTCTGCCTGGCTAGCAACTCTATTTTCCTAAGTCTGTCACTATAAAAATAATGTTAATAGCATTACTGTATTCCGGCACTTGGAGGTAAAATAACAATGTATTCCGGAATTTGGAGGTAGGAAGCCATAGTTCCTTAGTAGTTGAAGTTCCCTTCCACCTTCAGCCTAATCATCAGTTTCCGCCATGTGTGATGAAGGGCAAGAGCTTCCTCGTTGAGAATAAAAACATGTTCTGCCCAGTTACAGCTCTAAATCTGTTCTACGTAATGTAAATTTAGAGGATTCCCAATATTAATTCACTCTAAGAAAGTCAAAAACATGTAACGGAAACTCCGACTTACCACTTTAGTGGACCGATTACAGGAAATAGTGGCCCATTAAGTACATGTTTTTTTGTATTATTATGAATGTTTAGGAAACGGCGCAGTTTTTAAAATGGTTTTGGACCTATGGAAGTTCGTTTTTTTACTTAAACTTTTAAGTTGAAAAATTGATAGTGTTCTGATAAAAGCATAATTTTAATGTTTCTAGCAAAACTTTTGTATCTTGAATCAAAGATAGGAAGGTGAATATTTTTTTCAAACATCTACAATTAATAACAAATCTGTCGAAAAAAAGAAATCTGAAAAAAGTCAACCCAAAAAAAAGATAAAAATGTTTAAAGCCTACTAGGTCATAAAATTTTAAAATATCACAAAATTAACTCTATCTCCTAAACTAAGCACAATCGTATTACATACATGGGGGTGATTTAGGTACAACTTGATGTAAGGAATCTAAATTTTTCCTTTAGACCTCACTGTTTTGGCCACCCTGTATGTTCTATGGCAGAATACAAACACCAAAAAACTCAGTTATAAATTAATAGAAAGAGAGGTAAATAAGTCAAAATGACGAGCATGCAACTAAGTACTCGCGTATATACCTATTGTAATCGCGAACTTATTACAATACATACATGATTAGTCCGTATGCGTACTGACGATGTATATTTTGGAGGAAGATAATTGACCTAAGTCACTACAAAGTATACGCGAGCAGTACGCAGCGTATGCGTACTGGTCGTGTATAGTTTGGAGGAGCTTAGTAAAAAAAGTCATATCCAAACTATACTCGATTAGTTTCACACCCTTGCGTTCTGGCTATGTATAGAATGGAAAGACGCTACGCAGAACGTACGGCCGATAGGGCCGCAAGGTTCTGGAGTGGAGGCCACGTACCGTAAAACGCAGCGTGGGACGTCCACCCACGAGGTGGACCGACGAACTGATAAAGGTAGCAGGAAGGCGCTAGATGCAGGCCGCTAAAGCCTGTCTATTGCTGTCGCGACTGTGCGACGGGCGCCCGCAGTGAGTGTGCGAGTGCGACAGCAACATAATTACGCGCGAGCGATAAGGATGGGTAGCTTGGGGTCATTGGACAAAATTCTACGTGCTCACGGACCAGGCTTTACCAACCGTGCGATGTGGAAGTCATTGGGGGAGGCCTATGTTCAGCAGTGGACGTCCTGTGGCTGAAATGATGATGATGAATAATATTTTCAAAATTGCCTGTTTCTATCGGCGCTATAATCACTTTGGCACAGTTAAGTGCAAATGATATGATGGACATTTATCTCAGTGTTTAACAATAATCCATTGTGATAGACATCTACCAGATAATATAAAATGATTGTACTGATGGTAAACTATACTATTCATTCTGATAGTAGATAAAGGTGTATTGTAGCATTCGTTTTTATCATCATCATCATTTCAGCTGCAGGCCTGTGTTACTAATAATAAGTATTTTGATGATGTTTTATTTTGAAAATTATAAATAACTTGAAACAATCGAACTGCATAAGGCAGGAATTGTACCCACGACCTTCCGCTTGTCGGGCGACTGCTCTTCCAACTGAGCTACTTAGACACTGGATGAACCCGTCGAAATTTTCAAGTGCAATACGCTGTTCATCATCATCATTTCAGCCATAAGACGTCCACTGCTGAACATAGACCTCCCCCAATGCTTTCCATGTTGATCGATTGGTAGCGGCCTGCGTCCAGTGCCTTCCTGCTACCTTTAAGATGTTGTTGGTCCACAAATACGCTGTTACGGCCAGCATTTGTTTCATCAATGTTGGGTATACCTACCCTTATACGTCTAACAGAAATATTATTGCAAATACCTGTCAGTTAATATAAATAAGATGGGTTTTATTTGCTGAACGTCTTCACTTGACTATTTCTAAGAATTTCTGGAGTGGGCAATAGACCATTCTGGAGTGTGGGGGATACATCTCACTTGATGGAAGGTGACGAACAGGGTTTATGTGAAAGAGGTGACGGAAAAGATTTTTAAGCCAGTTCTAATCTATGAAAAACTGGTGGTTTGAATGATTTTTTTATTCAAATAACTACCCAATATTAGTGGTAGATAAGCACAGGGTTCAGAAGATATGTAAAACTCATATTATGCAATAAATAAGGAATTAAAATTTAAAGGCACCACAAAAGTATTTCTAATTGGAATAAAAATAAAATACAATAAAAACTTGTGGAAATCCTTGGGGCCTTTGGACAGCAGTGGACGTCATAAATGGCTGAAACGAACTTATAAACGAAATATGGCTAAATATCCACGTCAGTCAATTGAAACTGGAAGATGGGACAATCTCGAGTTTAAAAATTGCCAAAATACAGACAAGTTTGTGCCCTAAATTATTTATACTATATCCTTAATGTAATAACAAGTAATTGAAGCGATAATTAGCTGATAATTTTTGTTCTAAAGTTAGTACCTAATTTAGCTGAAATTCAATTAAATTGACATTCTTACCTTCCAAGTCCCCAAACCAAGAATTGGACATTCCAGCCCATTGCAGAATTTCACTTTAGGAACTTTAGACGCCATATCGATTTATTAAACAAGTTTCTTTCTAAAATACTCATTGTACGTATTTCTTCTCGTAGTTTTTAGTAAATAATTATTGGAATGGAAAAAGCCGGCTGTTTTCAAGGCCTCAGAATGACAGAAACAGAAATTTTCATTCAATCAAATGTCAAAAACATAGTCATATGATAGTGCCGATTTCGTTCAGAAATAGTTAATAGTTTATTTAGGCAGTTTATTTTTCAAGAAAAATTGCAAAATCTTACCTTCCAAGTGCCTAATCCCATAACGGGAATAGTTTGTCCATTGTTTAACATTTTGACAGGAACTTTTGGCGCCATTTTTCACACACGACACGACCACCGCCTTCGAAAACAACTACGCAAGTGTAAAATCATCTTCAGTTTTATCGATCGAGTTATCAAGTCGTAAATAATAAAATAACTACTATTAAGTAGATAGCGGTGGATAACAAGCAGTAAGTTATCATGAGTCTTTTAACCTCTCGAGCATTCTTCGCTCTGAAAAATCGGAAATAGATTTTTAAAGTTGGGTTCGGGCTGTTAATCAGTATGGGCCATAGAAGTTTTTTCTCCTTTAGGTATTTAGGATCTGTGACCTGCAGGACCTAAATTGAAAATCCATGCTGATATTTTAAAGGCGTAACTACGAAAGTTCAAGCCTTCCTTTTGTTGAAATCGGTTAAAAAGGAGACATTATACCTTAGACAAGACTCTTATCTCCAAATTTATTATTAATATTTAAGTTATGTGATATCATGAAATTGTGCTAATTCACGGTCTCCAAGTAAATAATTCCATCCTCCTTAGGTCACTCATTATACATAGATAAGAGAAGACACGTGATAGTCTCATAGTATGGCTAGACGATATAATAAAAAAACATTCAATTTCTTAAATAAGCCGGGACTTGGGAGATGATATTTTTTAACTTGTATAGTTAAAAAATGTGCAAGTACCGAAATTTAAAAGCCTTCCTCGATAAATTGGCTCCAACACAAAAATTCGAATCGGCTTAGAGGCAGATTAGCGCGTTCAAGCAAACAAACTCTTCAGCTTTATAGTAAAGTATAAATTAAGTATAGATGACCACAACAGTCCAGCGGTCGACGTGGATCAAACTCGACCTTCCTTTGACCTAGTTGGTAGTCATTCATTTATTCATTGCTTCATGTGGTAATTACTAGCGGCCGCCCGCGACTTCGTACGCGTGGATCCTGTTTTACCCCCTTAGGGGTGGAGTTTCGTAAAATCCTTTCGTAGCGGATGCCTACGTCATAACATCTACGGCGGTTATCACACTGCGCCGCGCTCCGCGCGCGTGATTTCATTTAAACAATCCCGCGCACAGACGCGTTGTCAGTGTGTTGTGCCGCGCGTGTTTTCTATACAAACTGAGGTCCTACTTGCATACAATGATTAAATCTGTCGTCCCGCGTACCGCGGCGGAGCGCGGCGCAGTGTGATAACCGCCTACCTGCATGCCAAATTTCAGCCCGATCCGTCCAGTGGTTTGGGCTGTGCGTTGATAGATCACTATGTCAGTCAGTCAGTCAGTCACCTTTACAAAAATGACAGATGCCGACACCGTTGGGCTAGTATAGCTTGAAAGGGAGAAAGGTGGACAAATATAACAATAAAATTGTCTTCAAGAATATAATACAACATTTATTACAATAATCAAATTCATCGTTCCACAATATTTCCATCACAGATGAGCAATCCAAAAATATATTTATTGCTTCAGACTTCATTAAGGTGCATTCACACAAATACGGAACATTTGCCTCGTAACAATGTGAATACAGCTTTAGGGTACGCTTACACATCCGTACCAAGACATCGTGGTCAGCGGTGACTAAGACGACAAATTTCAATGACCAAATCAATCAAAGTAAATTAATCTAAAGTCCGGTCGCCGAGCAGATAGAATTTCGTCCAAGCCCAACCCCAAGCTACCCATCCTTATCGCTCGCGCGTAATTATATTGCTGTCACGACTGTCGACGACGACTGGCCGATGACTGGCCGACGGGCGGCCGCAGTGAGTGTGCGAGCGCGACTTTAGACAAGCGGTAGCGTATCAAGCCAAGTTCAAGTAACAGAACTGGCGAGCAGCACCGCGTATTACACGAACCATTTTGAGCCACTTTTGACCCCCTCATAATTTAAAATAAAATCTTCATAAAACTAGCTTTTATGATGGCCATCTTCGGCTCCATCATCAGATCAGAATATGGATTCATACAAGACCAGAGTACTTGAACGACATCAAACGAACCCAAACTCGTCAGGGTTTCATCGTTTCGTCAGTTTCTATGGCCACCTTCTGGCTCCATCATCAGACCAGCTCCATGACATCATTATATTGCATTGGCATCTGAATTACATGTGTATGCACAAAATGTCGTGCTCCTGCAGTGGACTAAATGACCTGTAGCCTTATTCACGTCACAAAACTTCAACGACAACAAAACACTGAGTTGCGATCCTATCGAGTAATCGTTCTATCAAAATGACCCTTGTGAATACGGATTTAGAACTGTTTTTCAATGGAACGACTTCTGAACGTCAGCGAGATCTTGACTGTCAAAATACGTGAATTAGGCCACTGGTGATGATGATTGGTCATTGAATTTAGTATTAATCGCCGCTGGCTACAAAACCTTGGTGATATTTGACACTGGATCGTTGGCATCGTTTGGTTATACTAATATTTCATTAAAATCGGTCCAGCCGTTCTTAAATTATAAATTAACTAACACGACTTTGTTTTATTTGAATTAGATTTATTGTTCGATTGTAAAAAGTACAGAATAATGTACCTATTACCGTTTTTTTTATTTAAACCGGCAGACAGTAGTGACTGAGTTTGTTGCGGCGCTTCTGAGCACTTGCTAAATGTTGGTCTCGAAGCGCTGGTAGGGCAAAAAGATTATGAGACATGTAAAGGCTTCTAAAGAGCAATGTTTTGTTTATTTTCTTTAAAAATATAACGATTTGTAAGAATTATTTTAGAGAATTTATAGGAAAGAAATAAGAAGAATGAGAATAAATGTTCAAAATTACTGTTTTTGAGCCTTGAGACAAACGGGACTATTCTCTTTCCCACCACTGCAACTTCTGTGTAGCCAGTAAAAACCCAACCAGTGAAGGTCAAGTTTGTCCCGGGGGAAAGTTAAACTGTCATTGGACCCGCAACGAAATTAATCAGAAGAACATAGGAGGAGTTCGAAGTTAAGGTTCGACTTCCCTCCGTTGCAAAGCGGATGACACGTGACAAACAAAGATTTAGTAACCTGGGACATTGAGACAAGCGAATAAGGTTAAAAATATTGTGGGATCTATATTCCCACTGCCTTAAAAAAGGTTAAAAACGATCCAACGACCCAGCGTCATCCGTCCATCACTCATCGTCCAAGGAGACGCCATATTGAAAATTAAAGCTCCCGTAAAAAAAACTACGTCTAAACAATAAATAATCACAATTTGCCCCACAATCAGCTCTCGACAACCCAGAACGTTGCTTGACTTCTCTGGGAGTCGAACTCTTGACATTCTTGCCTTGAAAGTTCGCCAGTTTCAAACAAAAGTGGCACAACTCAAAAAATGGTAAAATTGAGTAATATATTTATAAAAAAATGTATAGCACATTACATAATTGTGCAAGAGTAAATGCTTAAAAATACAACATTAATTTTTTAAATGCTATATTATTTTCGAAAACTACTTTTTTCAGTTGTGCCGCTTTAGACGATTTTTAGAGTAAAAAAGGACAGGATTTTTTAAACGATTTTAAATAGGCCAATCGAATCACAATTATAGTATACCTTTAAGAGGCGTAGCAAGTAAAAAACGTTTTTAACCTTAAGACAATGCAATAAGGTTCCAAGTAAGGTGACAACTATATTGCCTTATTTTTTTTTTATAGTTTTACACTGAACAGAAGGCTTCTATTGAATTTACATTCACGAATATTTGAATAGAAATTTCATAGTATACTTTGCACCGAAAATGTAAGAAATTAAAACATTTTACGATACTTTACTAATAACTTTTTTTTATTAAAGATAGTAATTAATTTGTTATTACACAAATTACTAATAGTCTCGTTAGCTCCTCGTACTAAGCTAAATATGCCACAATAGTCGAGCGGCGGCGGGGACCGAACCCGCGTTCCCCGGATCACGAGTCGGCCAGTCCAACCCCTTCACTGTTCGGCTATCGTGGCTTACTTACTTTAAAAAGAATTAGATTTTATTGCCACTAAAAATCACAAAATGATAAATTCATCATCACAAATAGTGGCGCAACTCAAGATTGCACAAAAATGATTTTTTGGAAAAAATACATTTTCGGCGCAAAATAAAAACATTACAACTAAAGGCAGTTTTTAAGACTTCATCCTAACCTACAAATAAATAAACTTTAACGAGCGATTTTATGGAGAACAAGCTAGATCTATCATTTTAATGACCGCCATTACATTTAGAACTCTAACAGGCAATTTGGCAATATGGCAATTTTATTCCAATAGCGCCATCTAGTCCCAAACTAAGCAAAGCTTGTACTATGGGTACCAGACAACAAATATAAACATACTTAAATAGTTTATAACTTTTTAAAATGGTCGATTGAGACATTATTTAGAAATTGGCTTTTTACAATCTTTTGTCAGTTTCTTAGCTTGAATAAGCTAAAACTGGTGTCATAGAATGCTCTCCATAAAATCCCTCGCCATAGCGTCTATAAATAAACTTCAATCCAATATGGCGTCCGGTAAAGTCACAACACTAAATCACTTAGTCACAGAATAACGCACTGTTACACTGCCGCGTACAGTCACAGTCCGCAACACGTATTGTGGTAGCTCCGCAGTTCACGTGACGTTCTGTCACAGCTGCGCGTCACTGACACAGTTCCACGTGACGTCGTCACAGCTCCGTGTCACCGTTACACTTCTCGTCACAGATCCGCGTCACTGTCACACATACTGTAACATCTCCGCGTCACTATAACAGGTACGGGACACTGTCAGTTCCTCGACACGTGATGTCACAGCGACACTGTTATTATAACAGGTCCAAGTCACCGTCAATTCTTCGACACGTCATGTCACTGTTACTGTAACAGTTCCCCGTCACGTGATGTCACAGCGTTGCACCGCGTACTGTCACAGCTCCGCACGGCGTGTCACAGCTCCGCTGTATCGTCACTGGTTTTTTACTCTCCTTTTAACCGTTTACTGAATTCCTCCTGTTGTAGCTCCCGCCATTCTTTTTTCGCCTTCATTCGCTTTAGTTGGCCGTCCCTGTAACAATAATTATGATTTTAGTTCATCTTGTAAATTGTAGCGATAGGTACTAAAGCCTGGTCCGTGAGCACGTAGAATTTTGTCCAATGACCCTAAGCTACCCATCCTTATCGCTCGCGCGTAATTATCTTGCTGTCGCGCTCGCACACTCACTGCGGGCGCCCGTCACACAGTCGCGACAGCAATATAATTACGCGCGAGCCATAAGGATGGGTAGCTTAGGTTATTGGACAAAATTCTACGTGCTCACGGACCAGGCTTTAGCTTTTCCTCGTGGCCCAGGAGAGTGACGGAGTAAGTAAGAGAGGAAGAGAGCATGTGTGAGAAAGAAAGAGCGAGCGAGTGTGAGATAGGTGTGGAGAGCGTAAGGGGGATGGGGGGGGGGGGGATAATTATGGTGGGAGGAAGAGAGGGACAGAAAAAGTTATAGAGAAAAAATTGAAGGGGCTCGAAAAGGTAAGAGTAATGTTGGCAGAGATAACGAGAGAGATCGAAGCGCGAGTGTGAGGGAGAGCGCATGTGAGAGGGCGAGTAAGACATGGGGAAAGAAAGAAAGAAGAGAGGTTGAGAATCAGCATTCTCAAATGTCATAGATGCCAGTCAACAACTCACCACTGCAAATCAACCAGGCCACCACGCCTTGCGACCGCGGCCTTTACTCTATTTGCGAAGTCCACCGCCGATTCATCTCGCGCTCGATGCATGGCTGGTAGATACCACACGTCGCACACGATCGCCCATGACGTCATCATGTTGAGTAGATAGTGCAGCATGCCGTGACGTGAACTGTTCCAGAACGCGTCGCCGAAGCGAGGGTCGTATCTGTAATTTAAAAAAACATGATCGGATTAGTAATCTCTTCATTTTATCAGTCGGTTTCTCAAGCCCGTATTCAAAAACATTACTATGAGGTCTCACAGTGCGCGTGGACGCACAGGGTGACATACGGACCAATCACAGAGCTCTATTCAACACAGCGTTAAATTTGCTGCTTCACATAAGCAAGCGTCGTTTGTGAATACGGGCGTTACTCTGACTTCTCACTTACGCAGAATTGCTATAATCAAGTGGCAGTGGGCGGAGCATAACGTAAAGCGGTAGTAGATGGCAGATAAGTTCTCGAGTGGCGACCAGGGGCCGGAAGACGTAGCGTGGGCACTGCAGGCCCGCCTAGGTGGACCGACGGTCGGGTGAAGGTCGCGGGAAGAACCTGTCGTTATGGAAATTCTTGAGGCCTTTGTCCAGCAGTGGACGTCCTATGGCTGAAATGATGATGAATAGCAGCTAAAACTTACTTGATAGCGACAGGGTAGATGGTGCCTCCGACTTCGAAGCTGCCCTTCTTGAACTGCATGACTGAGGTGTTGTTGATGCAAGTCCCCTCCGGGAAGATAAGGATGGGAGGGTTGTCCGCGACGGATATGTGCTCTTTGAGCCTGTCGGACAAATGCAGGATCATTATAGCCCTTGCAGCAGTGGTACAAAAAAATAATAATGTTTGTTTTTGTTTATTGTGAAAAGCTCGCCACAAACGTCGGCAAACTTGGAGTGAAAGTGCGATTTTGTTCCCCAGTCGATGAATCACATGATGGAAGATTTAATTAATGCTACTGACAACGCCACTCTTGTAGCGGAGTTTTGTGCTGACACTGTATAAGGTTTTTTGTCGACACGATATGAAGAAGTACGTGACACCCAAAGTAGCCAATAAGCTCGCAACACGTCTTTGTTATAAGATGAATATGGTTCTGTTGTCAACTTGTTGGTTACTTTGGGTATCAAGAACTATCTAGCCGACTCTGTACCACTCAAAACTCACCTCTTAGCAACAGCGTGCCTATCCTTCACCTCGGACCGCTCAAACCAGATATGAGGCGAGGCGCGCGCTAGCGCTCTCTGTAGCAGACCCAGGAAACCACCGTGCCTTTGCCCGATCTGCAATGTTTTGACGTCACATATTGCCCGCAATGTGTCAAATCACACAGAGCAATAATGTCAGAAGTAAAAAATTTTTTTTTTTTGCTCTTGTGACGTTATTGCACCAAGTGTGCGAAATGGATTCTTTAACTAAGACGTCACAAATTTCCCAACAAATAGCCAGAAATGGTACGTTATCAATGGTTTCCTTATGTTTGAATACGTCACATATTGCCTGAATATAACCCGAAATTAGGTAAAAGATAGCATCTATTTTGTTAATGGATTTTGTAAATACTTGTATTAGACATAAATGGTGTGCATTTACTTTCTTTGGATTGACTCTGGTTTTTGAGATAAACGAGACACAAGAAATCAATGAAAAAAATTAAACGACCCTCCCTAAACTTATATTAATTTGATTATACCCACTAAGTTTTATTTTCTACTCATGTATTAGTGTAGTTGTAGTTACAACAATTTAGTAATCAGCTACTAGACCTTGAAATTAACAGTTTGTGTCTTTTAAATCAATTTTTAAAGAGCTTTTTTGTGTCAAAAATATGAGTTCATTATGAAAACCTTGCGTTTACAATCCCAACAGTTTTTGTTAATATTTGGCTTCTAAACTTACAAAAGCAAAGAAATAAGATCACGAAGGTAGTGATAAAAACCTACCAAGCATACTGTCTTATAAAACTTCCATAAAATAATAAATATTGGGGGTCCAATATCGTCTGCAAGACTCGTGAAGACTCTTTGCCATACTGGAGTCAAGCTGGACGTAAAGGACTTCAATTTGGAAAGCCAAAGATATGAACTGAGCTTTCTAATCACTAAAATGATCAAAAGTCAGCCAAATTAAAGTCCTTTACGTCCTGAAACGTCCGTTTGAATACGGAAAAAATAAATTCGATTGACCGCAAATCCGTACTCTAATTAAGACACTGTATTTGTAAACCACATAACACAAATTGAATCTGAAGCATGGCTACGCTTTGTTTTAGTAATCAAACAATATTTGGGGAGTCATAGAGCACCAGGCTTTTCAGAATTGGTTGTTTGAAAAATTTTACACATAAGGATCTAATTTGAGTATTAATTTTTTTTTAACAATAGCTATTTGGACACGTTCTCCCATAATCTGGGTGATTACAGTGAGGAATAAGCAGAACGGTTCTACCAGAACATCTGGATAGTGGAAGAATGACATCCACGGTCAATGGGACCGCCAGATGATGGCTGATTACTGTTGCCATAATTATGGAATTTTCCTGGGTCCGTGGCCGAGTCCCCCAGTATTCGACGCACCCGTGGTTGAAGCCCCCGATTTAAATAAATTTAATATCATATTTATATCGGCTTTTGCACTAAGTACAGTCAACGAAAACCATGCATGTGTGACGCTATTTAAAATGATGTATTTAATTTTTTGTAAAAAATATTTAAAACTTTTATAATTAAAACTTTTATTTGTAGTTAGTTAAATGTAGAAAGAGTAGAGTTATTTTAAAGACTGATTGTTACAATTATTTTCATTAGGTAAAACGATTTACATGTTATTATAGGTAAATAAAACCTATGATAAAATATGATAGGTTAAAATAAAACCTATTATATTTTTAGGTATCATCACTATGGTAAAATAATATTAAACATTTATTTGTACGATCAGTATAAATATTTATTCGTTTATAAATATTTTTGTGACTGACTGTACATTTGATTAAAAATTTCTTCTATCTGACCGGGGGCGTCGACCACGGGTGCGTCGAACACAGGGGGACTCGGCCACGGACCCATTTTCCTGACCAAAACCATAACATAAAAGCTTACAGAAAAAGCTTTTTGTAGTTTTTTTTTCTATTATTTGATGAAAAGCAAATATATTTTTAATTTTTATATCGTTCTTAAATAGGATCTTAGTGTAAATATTTTTTTTATACAGATTGGTATTTTTATTTTGGTTTTTTTCATATAAACAGTTAATAGTATTTATCTCAAGATCTAGAGTCAATTTGACAAATCTAATATTTTTCTAGTATTCAGCACACTAGTCGCATACAGAATTGACTCTAAACTACCATGCCGCAAAATGACTGTTCCCCAGTGTTATTAAAAAAAACTGATTTGTTTTATAGAAGAAAAAACAGTTTTAATGAAACAGAAAATTGAGTATTTTTAAGACCATATAATTATTTTATTGATGAAATAAAAAGACAATCTTATTGCAATTAAGTTTGTTATGAAGAAAAACATCTGAAAAATCTCATTTATTACTGACAAAAATTGTATAAGTGAGAAGTTTAAAATTGGGGTCAAAATAATGTAAATTCACTTCAAATAAAGTATGTACATCTATGAAGATTGAGTAGTTGACACCACCAAGAAGTTAAGGTTAATTAAATTGATTAACATTAAGATTTATTAACCTAGTTATGTTTGTTTAGATGCGCTAAGTTCTAAATGTTGATTAGTTACTTATTATTATTAAGGTGGATTCGACCAAACAAGAGCAAATATTAATCTCAGAATAAACTTGTCATTTTGACATATTTTCCATACTGAAACCAGAGTAAATACAAATGAGTAGGTCATCTTCATAAAAACGCACCGAGCGCGGTTAAGCGCCGCATATGTATTGGCGCGCTCACATACAAACCGACCATGAAGATGACCTACTCATTTGTATTTACTCTGCTGAAACTGTCAATGTGCCAGTTATACCAGGAGTTATTCTCGGATAAAAGTTTGGTCGAATCGGGCCTTAGTGTTATTATTATTCATTGGTTGGTGTTAACTACCCAATAATGTTTTCAGTCTTATAATAAACCCAACATGCACTAGACCGACACATACCAGTTTAAATTCAGCTTTATGCCCAGCAAAATAAAGTTCACTTACCTTTGCAGCCATGATTTAGCTGCTGCCGATATTGCGGTGGAGAGTATGTAATCTAGCGAATATTTACCAACTGGTTTTTAAGTAGCTAAATAAAAATTAAGGTACTTAGCTGTCAAAATGCCATCCAGTGTCTAGAAAGTCTAGAAGACCACTGAAGTGACGATTGCGTCATTGATAGACACTTTTTGATGATCACTAGTCTGTATAGACACTTTTATTACTGACGTTGTCCACCAAAGTCTCTATTGACACACTTTTCGTTGTCCACCAGTTTTTATAGACACTTTAAATTACTTACGTTGTCTACCAAAGTCTCTATAGACACTTTTTGATGTCCACCAATGTCTTTGGATGTCCACCAATGTCTTTCGATGTCCATCAGTGTCTTTTGATGTCCACCATGTCTTTCGGTGTCCACCAAAGTCTTTGATGTCCACCAAAGCCTGGATAGACACTTTTTTTAACTTTTACTGTCCACTAAAGCCTGTTGACTTACCAGTGAGTAACAATTGTCGCACATAAGCACCAGCGCGTCGATGGGCGACGTGTGGTTGGCGACACAGATGCCTCCGCGCGCCGGCTTATTGTGCACGTCGTGGTGCGTCACCACCGCCGATATGCAGCGCGATAGGAAGTTGAAGCACATTATGGAGACTGTGACTTAGCGCGGGCGGTTTAAGAGTGACTTTGCTGTGACGCTGCTGTCAGAGCTAGCGAGTGTGTATCTATAGTGACTTACCTTTTTAAGCACTAGGCGGTTTAAGAGTGACTTTGCTGTGACGCTGCTGTCAGAGCTAGCGAGAGTGTATCTGTAGGAGATTGGGATAGGAACGGGATGGGATACCTTCGATTGAGCAGACTCCACAGGACGGTCCAAGCTTGGTTCTTCTTTCACTTTCACAAACACTTGAATTTTTATTGAGATGAGTTTAGCGCGCGATTTGGGTTTATTTGAATTGGTTTATTTTGGATACTTATTTATTATTAACGCCCAGATAGGTAGGCGAAGCGGCGCGTTGCGATGCGAGAGCGAGACTGAAGGTGGGAGGGAGAGGATAGGAAAAGGACTGTCAGAATGAGTGATAGAATAGTGTGACATGAGTTTGAATTGCATGAGGTTTTAATGCTGGCGCGTACAACTCCCCCGGCCTAGAGGTCTTCCTCTAGATTGAGTAGCGTTTGTAAAAAAAAATAAAGTTAAAAACGCAAAAAAGCATGCGTTAGAGAGAACTAAACGAGTCAAATTTGAGTTAAATGAGCGTTAAAGTTGAGTTAAATTAAAGTTAAAGTTGAGTTAAATTGAAGTTAAAGAAAAATTTAAGTTAAAAACATTATTTGAGTTACTGTAAAGGAAGAGGACAAACTCTAACTACAGGCCGAACATAAGTGCCGGTTGCAGTGCGAACCTTTAAGGTGCGAATGATTTTGTCCTTTCCGGGATATACTTCCACAACCACACCCAATGGCCAACAAAGAGGATGCGCATTGTCATCTTTTATAACAACAACAGAGCCCACATCTATCGGTTTGGTCACCGTATTCCACTTTTCACGGCGTTGTAGAGAAGTTAAATACTCCTGATTCCAGCGACGCCAAAAGCTTTGCACTAATTTATTGACTAACTGATAACGCGTTAACCGATTGTCAGAAATATCAGAGACATCCTCTACTGGTAAGAATTTCAGTGGAGTTATATTGAGAAAGTGATTGGGAGTGAGAGCGGATATATCAGATGGGTCAGAGCTAAGAACACACAATGGTCTACTATTCAATAAGCCTTCTATTTGTACAAGTACAGTGTTGAACTCTTCGTATGTTAACACTTGAAGACCAATAACTTTATAAAGATGCGTTTTTACATAACGAACATTTATCTCTGTGATGCCGTTAAAGTGCGGACCATATGGTGGACTATGAAGAAACTTAATGCGTTGTTCAGCCAAATGTGAACTTAAATAATTTTTGTGAGAGTCAGATTCTAAAAGAGCGTAAATTTCGTCAAGCTTGCGTTTAGCGCCAATGAAGTTAGTACCTCCGTCGCTATATATCATGGAAACGGGGCCTCTTCTACAAATGAATCGACGAAAAGCGGCGAGAAATAGATCAGAGCTTAAGTCTGAAACTAACTCTATGTGTAGAGCCTTAGTTGTAAGACAGCAAAATAAACAAATATAAGCCTTCTGGCTTTTAACACCTCTGCGGCGAATGTGAGTAATAAAGAAGGGACCTGCATAATCGACCGATGTATAAACAAAAGCTTTAGCTTCTGAAACGCGGAATGATGGCAAGTCGCCCATAAGAGGGTTTGTAGATTTAGGGTTTAAACGAAAACAGATATTGCATTGATGCACTCTTTGACGTACTAAGTTACGTGCGGAAAGTATCCAAAATTTCTGTCTAAGCAGACTGAGTAGAAGTGAAGGACCAGTATGTAAATTACATACATGAAAGTAATCAACTAAAAGTTGAGTGAAGCGATGTTTAGGCGATAGAATGATTGGATGCTTTTGTCCATAGTTGAGTTGAGAGTGAGTGAGTCGACCTCCGACACGAAGTATATTATCAGAGTCAATGAAAGGGTTAAGTTTGAGAAGCGATTTGTTAAAGGGTTTATTATTTTTAATTGCGTGCATATCTTGAGTAAAAAATAGTGCCTGTATATGGCGTACTAAATAGAGTTCAGCGAGTTCTAAATCAGAGGATGTAACCACTCCGTTTGAACGTAGTATTTTAGCGAAGCGTAACACGTACACAGTAGCGCGTAATAATTTTGGGTACGTGGAAATGCGATCAATTAATCGATCGAAAGGGTGAGAGTTCGATTGAGAGCTTGTCTCTGAAACAAGAGCGATAGTTTTCTCTTCCAGTCGAACACTGTTAGATGAAACTTGAAATGGCTCGATAGGCCATTGCGAGATTGGCTGAGCTGTCCATTGAGGAGAGTGAAACCAATTTAATTGATTTAATAATGCTTTAGGAGTTACAGGTCGCGATATTACATCTGCAGGATTTTCATTTCCATTAACATGATGCCAAATTTTTGCGTTGAGTTTCGAATTAATTTCAGTAATTCTATTCGCAACAAATGTGTGAAATTTGTACGCGGGAGAATGTATCCACGTGAGAGTGACAGTCGAGTCTGAAAATGCGTAAATTGAGTTAACAGGATAACGATTCTCTATACTATCGCGAACCGATAATAAAAGATTTGTCAAGAGCAGCGCTGCGCACAGTTCAAGCCGCGCAAGAGATATTTTCTTTAAAGGCGCGACGCGCGATTTGGATGCGATAAGAAAGACTTCACCGGGTGAATCTGCATCAGAGCTCACGCGCACATAAACTACAGCTCCGTAGCATACTTCGCTGGCGTCCGCGAAGCCCATGATAGTGACGTGACAACCCGCGGTGATTCCTATATGACGAGATATTTTTAATTGCGATAAATAGTTAATCTCGCTATCAAACCGATTCCATTTATTTTTTATTGAGTCTGGAACTGGCTGATCCCATTCAAGTTCGCGCTGCCAGCATTCTTGAATTAAGAGTTTGAGAAACGCTGTCACAGGGCCTAGCAAACCCAAAGGGTCGAATAATCTAGCGGTTGCGGAAAGAATCGTGCGTTTTGTGCATTGGTCAGAGTTAGTAGAGTTAATTTTGTAAAGAAAAACGTCATCATTAGGAAGCCACTGCATGCCTATGATTTTTGTCGTAATTTCTGAGTCAGTGTCAAAATCGACGAGCTGTGGATTTTTATGCGAATCGGGAATCCTATTTATAAGCTCAGGGTTGTTCGAGATCCACTTAACCATTTTAAACCCCCCGGCCATGAACATCTTAACCATTTGATGGTAAGATTGTTCAGCTTTTTCTAACCCGTCCATAGATGAGACATAATCGTCCATATACATACAGGATTGAGCTTCAGACGCGGCGATAGGATAATTCGCGCGCTCGTCCTCAGCGAGTTGGCGAACGACACGCATAGCGAGGTAAGGCGAGCTAGAAACGCCAAAAGAAACCCTATTGTATTGATAAGTATCAATCGGTGATTCAGGATCAAATCGAAATAATATGCGTTGAAACGGGTGGTGATTTTGATCAAGCTTCACACAGAAATACATCTTTTCAATATCAGCAGATAAAGCGACTGAGAAAATGCGTAAGTTAATTAAAAGATCAAAAATATTACTTTGTAAGTTTGGGCCAGTGTAAAGAACATCATTTAACGACTTTCCAGAGGTTGTTTTACAACTTGCATCTAAAACGACTCGAGTTTTTGAAGTGAGTTTATCTGGTCGGTATACTGCATGATGAGGTATATAATAATTTGGAGTATTTTCCTCTGAATTCGATGCGTTTTCGAATTTTGACAGAAAACCGCGATCGATACAGTCTTGAATATTTTCATTATAGTTAGTGCGTAAGCCCGGAGTTGAGTCTAACTTTTTTTCTAAGTTATAGAAGCGACGCCTAGCAGTAAAATAAGAATCGCCGAGTTCTGATGGGTCGAGTTTAAATGGCAAAGAAACGGTATACGTCCCAGAGTCGTCGCGAGAATGAGTTGATTGGAAAATGTTTTCACATATTTCGTCGTCAGGGCTGATGTGTCTCTTAGTAGGTACACTTTCAAGCTCCCAAAAGCGTTGCGTGAGTGATTCTAATGAGTGCGAGTCTACATTGCAAAAGAATGCTTTATTATCATTGCGTGAATGAGCTGAGTAGCACTGAGCGCGTCCCATAGCGAGATATCCGAGCGTGGTTTCGATGGCGATGACAGAGGATTGGGGTGAAGTTATTTTATTACTACCTAAAAGAAGCGGGAATATCTCATTGCCTAACAAACAATCGATTTCAGCAGGGATATCGAAGCTGTCATCAGCCATAGGAAGACCTTGTAAATGCGATAACTGGGTTATGTCAACCCTTACATTAGGTAAATAATCGGTTATTGTATCAATGACGCGTGCGTTAATTGTGTATTTACACCTGGGATCAAAGCGTGAGGCAATTGTGAAAGATACATATCCTAGCGACACACTTTCAGACTGACCTATGCCCTTAATAGTGGTAGGTAGCGGATTGACTTTTAAGTTCAGTCGCGCACAACATTTATTTGTGATAAAGTTGCTCATCGAACCTGTGTCTAGAAACACGCGTAATTTTTGACACGTCTTATTATTGTCATAAGTATACACTGACGCGGTGGGTAATAAGACCGTGGTACTAGATTCATCAGCGATCGACGGCGTGACTGCAGAGAGAGATACATTGTTGGTTGGCATCGATTGCAACGGCGGCGTGACCGGACCGGGCGCGGACATGGACGCGTCGGTCGGCGAAAGCGTCGCGCTGCAAGTCAGCTGTTGTGACGTCATAGGTCTATTCACGTTAAAGTTATCTATATGAATAAGAGTGTGATGTTTACGTTGGCAAACTGAGCAACGATTTTGAGATCTGCAATATTTAACATTATGAAAGCCCAAACAATTGAGGCAAAAGTTACATTTTTTCACTAAAGAGTAGCGAGTTGGCGCATTTTTCGAGCGAAAATAACTGCATTTGAACAGGGCATGTTCAGGTTCCGTCTTACAAAGTTGACAATTCTTGCGTACAGCGGATGGAGTGTATGAGCCTTGCGAATTTGGTTGAGATTGGAAGTAATGTTGATTGAGTTTTACTCCAGAAGCTGTATTAGAAACAAACGACTGTGTCGGTTTCGAGTTTTTAGACTGCGATGCGAAATTCGTTTTATTATTAACGTACGGCTTATTCTGCGTAAAAGATGAGCGTAAAGAATGGATCTTATTCTGTTCTTTTATAAAAGTCTTGAGATCATTAAACGTAGGCATTTTTACGTGCTTAATGGATTGTTCAAATAAATTTAGAGTGTCTTTGTCTAATTTACTGAGAGCAATATGAGTCAAAATGAAATCGGAAAGGTCATCAATCTGTAAACGTCGTAAGGCAGCTTCAGCTGAGCAATACTGTTCCAAAAATTCATCTAAAGATTGCGATTTGAAATTTATTAACTGTCCCAAATACATAGAGGCTTGTACTCTTATGTCTTGGTATTTTTCTAATAGGTTGTTCCAAATTATGTAATAGTTCTCACCAGTAGGTGGAATACCCGAGCAAATTGTAAGTGCTTTTCCGGAAAGTTTTCCTATAAGGTATTGAGCCTTTTCACCTGGAGACAAACCAGTGTTCTCATGAATAAGTGTTTTAAAATTTTGGTAGAAAACGGGCCACTTGGAAGGGGCTCCGTCGAAAGAGACTAGTTCTAAAGGCGGTAATTTTTTTACGAAATCCTGTTTGCGACGCTCTGTGTTGGCCTTTAGTTGTGCGATGGAGCTTTGCACCGAAAGGATGTTACAGTACAAATCGTCAAACAAGTTGAGTGCGGCAAATGTAGGTTTGAGTTCCTCATCATTTTTCATATAACACAAATTAAGTTCGTCAATAGTATCAAGAAAATCCGATCTTGTTTTTTCAATCGAATGCATGCGAGACATGAAAATTTGTTCAATCTGAGGGTCGGAGACCTTTAGGCTGAGGTCGTATAGTTCCTGAACCCTCTGAAAAAGCGCTTCTTTTTTAGCTTCAAGCAAATTAATTTTGCGTTTTACTCCCTCCATTGTATTGTAGGTGAGCAAACACACGCACGAGAGCTAGCGTTAAAAATGAGTTGAGTTGTGCGTATTTATTTATAATCCAGTAGGAAAATAAAATGCGTAGCGTATGTAAGTGAATTTGAAATTGAATTGAAATAAAATTTTAAAAGATTGAATTTAAAAAATATACGTGTTTACAAACAACGAGTTGACGTTTGAGCGAATAGTAATTTCTAGAATGTGTCAAATGTAAAACGAATCGAAATTTCCAAAAAGAATGTGTCAAACGAGCGAATTTTCTAGAATTTTCTAGAGAGTTGTCAAAATGACGGATGCGTGAAAATGTGTAGTTGTGATTTTCTGTAAGTGTAAAGGATAGGAAATGAACCATGCGGCTCGGTAGGACCAGAAAGGAGTTGTAGGAGATTGGGATAGGAATGGGATGGGATACCTTCGATTGAGCAGACTCCACAGGACGGTCCAAGCTTGGTTCTTCTTTCACTTTCACAAACACTTGAATTTTTATTGAGATGAGTTTAGCGCGCGATTTGGGTTTATTTGAATTGGTTTATTTTGGATACTTATTTAGTAATTAACGCCCAGATAGGTAGGCGAAGCGGCGCGTTGCGATGCGAGAGCGAGACTGAAGGTGGGAGGGAGAGGAATAGGAAAAGGACTGTCAGAATGAGTGATAGAATAGTGTGACATGAGTTTGAATTGCATGAGGTTTTAATGCTGGCGCGTACAGTATCTATAGTGACTTACCTTTTATAGCGCTGCTTATGAACGCCACAGGATGAGGCCATTTAAGACACTTGAGATGATGACATTGCGACTATTGGGGTAATATCTAAGTGTCTAAATATGATTGTAGACACTTTAAGAGCTATCAAAAAGCCATTCAGTGTCTAATTGTCTGTCACCGTCTCAATAGACCCTTTTTTTACGTCAGTTGTCCACCAAAGTGTCTTTCGATGTCCACCAAAGTGTCTCTCGATGTCCACCAGTGTATTTGATGTCCACCAGTGTCTTTCGATGTCCACCAGTGTCTTTCGATGTCCACCAAAGCCTGTTCATACACTTTTTTTTACTTTTATTGTCCACTAAAGCCTGTTGACTTACCAGCGAGTAACAATTGTCGCACATAAGCACGAGGGCATCGATGGGCGACGTGTGGTTGGCAACGCATATGCCTCCGCGCGCCGGCTTATTGTGCACGTCGTGGTGCGTGACCACCGCCGATATGCACCGCGAGAGGAAGTTGAAGCACATTATGGAGACGGTATAGTTGGTCTTCTGCTTCAGAGGTCCGTCCGGGAGTGTACCGATGCACGCGGTACTTATGATCAGCCACCACACCTATAGCCCACACATTGGGAAGTATGAGGGGTGTGGTTGACGAAAGATAGTTGGGGTTTTTTGGTTGGGGATTTGTTGGTAAATTTTTTTGCGAAAAATACGCTTTTGTAAAAACAGGCTAGATGACAAAATTTCAATTATTTGTCCGTCAGACAGATAATTAGATCATATTTTTTATTTTCTTTCATAATTAAATAATAACAGTGCTACATCGAGTTGAAATGGCGCGTTACGTCACGCTTGTGTAGATTTTTTTTTTTTATATGCTTGACAAGGCAGGTATTTTACTCAAAAGTGACGTCACGCGACATTTCAACTCAATATAATACTGTAATTATTCGATTATGAAAAAAAAATATATACAGTGTGTCCGGGCATGTAGTGATCAAACTTTAAGGGTGTAATCTATAGACAATTTTATCGATGAAAATACTTCAAATTTGGGGCCTGACCCATTTCTCGAAAAATTACATCGATTTAAGTTTTTAATTTTTAGTTTACACCTCTTGTTTAAAAAACAAGTGAAAGCGTGGGTAGCTTAACATTAATAGGCAAATATTTTATATCATGCGATAGCCAATAAAATTATCTATTAGTAGAAGAAGAAAGCAGACACAAGTGTCATACATTTTATGGGAGTGAGAATGGATTTAATTAGAAAAATACATTACTTTTTTCACTTCTTTTTCAGTTATTTTCCAACACAAGAAAAACCAGGTCGTTAAGGTATGTTTTATTTGCATTGTATTTTTAGTATTTGAGCTATTCTACAAAACGAATGTAAATTTATTAGTCTACGTCTATTAGTTTCGACGTAATTGTTGAACAAAAATACCCCTTCCTAGCGGTTTCCATAGTAATCGGAATAGGTTGCCTATTAATGTTAAGCTACCCACGCTTTCACTTGTTTTTTAAAGAAGAGGTGTAAACTAAAAATTAAAAACTTAAATCGATGTAATTTTTCGAGAAATGGGTCAGGCCCCAAATTTGAAATATTTTCATCGATAAAATTGTCCATAGATTACGCCCTTAAAGTTTGATCACTACATGCCCGGACACACTGTATATACATTATGTGTCCAAAATTTTTTTATTATCTGTCTGACGGACTAAATAAAATTTCGATTTCATTACCCAGTCATCATCCCTATTCCTAAATAAATGTAAGTAAGTAAATTAGTGTATTTATATTTTTAAGGCGGTCTATAGGAAATAATAGTATACAGGCTAAAAAGCGCACTTATACATCTTGTAAGTATATGAAGCGTGCAGCCTTTTTACGAGATAATTATTGTTATATAACTTTTTTAGGACACATACACGTCCCATAAAATGCACGTACAAGCTAGCTATGTGAATTTCATACACACTTGCAAGGCATGACCAATTAAAAATAATTTAGTTACCCGCATTATAAATTCTAAAGTCATTCCAATTTTCTTATTTTTATTAGACTTAATTTTATATGGAGATATTGTTCTTAAGACAAACCATGTTTTAAAAACCATAATAAATACTGAATTACAAAAAAAAACCATTGAATACTTCGCTTTTACCAACAAAAAACTTTAAATAAATGCAGATAAAGTCTAAATTTCGTCAAACATCACCCCAGACAATGTGTCCCTGTAAATGCACCACATTAACCCATGATGGCGGTGACGTCACAAGACATGCTAAAATTAAATACAAATACCCGACACAGACTCCTTATAAATAAAAAATACTACCAAAGAGAAACACGTATTCACGCTGAGCATGGCAACATCGATGACACTCGTGTGATTGGCAACACAGAATCCGTTCGCTTTCGGCCTGTTTTGCATATCGTGGTATGTAGCGACGAATGAAAGACTCCTTATCAAAATCCTCATATACATCTTGTAGGAAATTCTTCCGAAGAAATTCCGTATCCTTCCTTCAGGTAGGAAATTTACGAGGGTAGTCGTCGATAGCATAGTCAGCAGCTGGTGTTGCCAGTTTTTGGTAGGTTTTGGTAGTTTTTGGTCCGATGTTGCCAGTGTTAGTGGGGAGTGGAAAAAATTTGATTAGTACACGTGAAAAAGAAGAGGATTGTGAAGTTTGTAAAGTAGTTTATATTGCAAAAGAGAGATAATGATAATTTAAGCACAGTCAGCGTCAAATAGTCCGTGACACCCAAAGTGGCCAAAAAGTTGACAACACAACCTTATTCCAATGAGGGCTATCGTTTTAGCGCTCACCAGTTAGCGCCACTGTAGAGTAAGGTCCTGTCACTTGCTAGTAGCGAAGACAGTGGCTCCAACTGGTGAGCGCGAAAGTGGTAGGAGGACTATCGCATTTGCACTCATCAAGATGGCGCCACTGTAGAGTAAGTTCCTGTCAATCGCCAGGGGTGCCAACTGTTAAGTATAAAAACGATAGCCCTCATTGTAACAAAGACGTGTTGCGAACTTTTTGGCTACTTTGGGTGTCACGTACTATTCGACGCTGAATGTGCCAGCTAAATCATTATATTTCAAATTAATATCGCAATAGAACTACACCAGAGGTCGCGGGTTCAATACCCGCACAAAACAAACAATATTTGTTTGGATGTTTACGATTTATAAAAAATATTTACAAAAGTTTGCTTATATCCGTTGTCTGGTGCCTATAGTACAAGATTTCTTTACTATGGGCTACACATCCAGTTTTTTAATTTAATTACTTTACATACGCGAACGATTTATTAATATAATAGTATTTTTACTTTACAAACTTCACGTAAACAAAAAGACAGGAAAAGAAAAATAATATTGTGAATAACAAAAAATAACTTGGATTAAATAACCTAAAATTCATATTTTGTGTACCAGTATTGTAAAAAAAAAGTGAAAAAATCAATTAATAATGAAAAAAAAAACAGAAATAGACTTGTTTCAAGGCCTGACAGCTGTAAGGTTCTAAATTATATGAAAAATTTAATTTATATTGTCACAAAATTATATACCAAAGAGTAAAGACCTTTGCATCTTTCATGTAAGTTTAAAAAACTGAGGAAAATTCGCTATAACTTTTCATATACCTCTAAATATTCGAAATGAAATAGGTAAATACCATCTTCAAAAGATTTTCAAATATTACCTTTTTATTATGAGGTACAAAATGAAATATCTTTTTGTATTTTTTTATTTCAAATATTAACTAATTATTCTAAGGTACAAAATGAATTATACATGTATCTTTTTGTATTAGTACCTATTTTTTTTAAATATTACCTCATTCTTATAAGGTACAAAATTAAATTCATCTTTTTTTAACAGTGTCAAAAATACAAAACTATCAGATTATGTAGTAGACGTTTAGTTATACGTATAACAAACTTACCCCGAATATAAAGATGAGTATCCTCAACGGTAGCAGGAAGAAGTAGCGCACTATGAAACCCATAGCCCAGATTATGGTTAGACGCCATGTTAAAAACTCGTACTGCCTGGAAGGATACAATAGAAATTGAAATGATGAATTTTAATTTCTGTGATGGGTCTGGGTGTTACCACAGAATAATAATAAGTAGGTACTACGTACAGAAGTTTTACTTCGCGAAAGTATTTAAAAAAATGTATGCTCGCTCAATGTCATTAACAATATGGTGTAATTTAGCCTGTCTCAAGAGTCAAGCACCATTTTGTTGACAAACGTCAGTGATCGGCACTGCGCCGAAGCTATAGTTCCAAAATACTGAACTGTCCTATGCATGACATTGACAGTGGGGCGCCACCGTCAATACCGGATCGCTGGTTCTGATTTTTGCCATGTTGAAAACCATATAGTCGAACGATGGTAGCGCCCCCCTGTCATTGAGTTTGGTGGGACAGTTCAGCGTGGGTCATCTATATAGGGCTGACTTCGGTAAAATGATGTGACGTGAGGTGCCAAACTGCGGAAAATGGCGGAGGATATACATGATTTAGCATGTATTATCATGAATAATATTAACTACTTATGTACCTCTCAGTGTCTTGAGGCAACTTAAAAAAGTACATTCTGTGTTTTTATTATTATTTAGGCAGTTAAATACTGCACAGTATTTAGTACACCATTTTCTTTATTTTCTTCCATCATACACATATGAATACGCGTGCGTGAGTCAATGTTCGCTCGTATGTGAGGCCTTGTCGAATAGTATCCTGTAGGTGGGCCATCGTGCGTGTTTTGTTTTCGATGTAAACTCGCGGAGACGAACAGGCCTGGTGTTACTATGTATTTACAAAAAAAAGGTATTTAAGTATATTTTTAAATATGTATGTATTTAAAAAAAAAAGTATTTAAGTTGTCTAGTACTCATAGTACAAGCTTTGCTTAGTTTGGGACTAGAAGCGTAGTGTAAAATGCGAAAGGATATTTATTTAATATTTATTTATTTAACTGAAATCAGATTTAAATTCTTCGTAGCGACTCTTATGAAAACCAAATGGCTGTTTGTGTTACCATAGGGGTCACTTAAAAATTGATAAATTAAAAAAAAGTCACCGATATGATAGCCGATAGCCGAAATTGTATGGCGCCCCTAGCGGTAACTTGCAAGAACTAAAATCTTCTTAGATTTTTTGACGCACTCGCTAGCGATGACGTAATGTAAACTCATGGTATAGTTCCAAAATACTGAACTGTCCTATCCATGACATTGACAGTGGGGCGCCACCGTCAATACCGGATCGCTGGTTCCGATTTTTGCCATGTTGGAAACCATATACAGTAGAATCCCGATTATCCGGATCAATTAAAACTAGGGGTGTTTCGGATAATCGAAAATCCGGATAATCGATTTCAAAGTAAAATCAAACAATAACACTGGTCAACAGTGGTTTTGGTGCCAAGGAACTGTATATATTTTTTGATTGAGGACCTTATGCTGGTTGCTTTAGTAGCAAATTTGTTAATTTCCTACGTGTGGTTTTCTAGATTTTGACATGTATAGAAAAATACAAAATTTCACCAAAATCAGCGTTTATAATATTTTGAAATGCTTGAAAACTTTATTTTCCACGACTTTTGTGAATGAGGTGTAATGGAACTATCACGTTACATCCTCCAGCAGTAATCAGCCATCATATACCGATCCCCCATCTGCCTTGGTACCTCTCTTCCAATGGTTTTTAGGTCTTGATAGCATCGCTCTCCCTATTCTTAGTTATAGCATGCTATAGTGACCCAAGATTCTCTGGGAATTGGTCAAGATGACTGTGGAAGTAGTGCTCTTTGATAAAAATTTATGACATCCTGAGTTTTTAAGGCATGTCTCACAATTTCAGAGTAGTTACTGGACTAGTGATTTCCGAAAAAAAAATTGTAATTTCAATTAACAAAATCTATTCAAATCGTTCCAAATAGTCCATCGAACTTAAGAAATCAGTATCTTTTATTAATATTGTTATTTATGGACCATTAAAAATTACTTAATAAATTAATTAAAAAAAAAATTATGCTCAAACTAGGATTTTTTTTTTGTTCTTTCCTCATTTTTTCCACTCTGAACTTCATGTTACGGCTTCTTTGACCATTGTAACATTGCCTTAAGTGTTCACAGCAGATTATAAAAACAATTTTGGGTATCAACGGCTTGAATACAACCACAATTTCCGACTTAAAGTAAGAAAAATAAACACTTTTAATAAAATCTTGCCTGAATTTTTGAACTTTTTAACTGTGTACACACCACCAATGTAACAGAAATACATTTTGATTATTGAGACAACTTCTTGGCAATGTAGACATGATATTAAAATAAATGCATTTATAAAAATGTACCGAGAACACTACAAACTGTGCAACCAAAGTACCGATTAAAGCTAAATTTTAAAACTGAGGGTAGATCCAAAATTACACGTAGGAAAAAAAAAAGAAAAATATTTTTATTATTACTAATACACACCTAATAATAAACTATCAACAGAATCTCGGCACCATTTTCATTTTGATTTTTTGTTGACCAGTGTAATTAACTTTTTACAATAGAAAGGGTTTTCAATACATCATTTTAGAGTCTAAAAATCTAAATTTTAGACCATTGGTCATCCATTTCTTTTAACAATGAACTAAGAAGACGGTCGTACCATGTTACGGTGGCGGCGCCTTCGGTTTTTATGGGTCCAGATCCTGAATCGGTAATTTGAAACCGTGAAGAATGAGTCCGGATAATCGAAGTCCGGATAATCGAGATTTTACTGTAGTTGAAAGATGGTAGCGCCCCCTGTCATTGAGTTTGGTGGGACAGTTCAGCGTGGGTCATCTATAAAGCTACTGAAGCACATCTGACATCTCGGTGAAGTGTGACGTCACATAAACACCATGCCGCTCCCATACCTCAGGCACTCACTCAGTTGAGCGCTAAAGCCCGGTCTGTGAGCACGTAGAATTTTGTCCAATGACCTCAAGCTACCCATCCTTATCGCTCGCGCGCAATTATATGCCTGTCGCGCTCGCACACTCACTGCGGGCGCCCGTCGCACAGTCGCGACAGCAATACAATATGTAACAAAAACGCCGTCCGATCCGAAAGGGTCATAAAGTAGCTTTAACAACATTACCAAAACAAGTATCAAAATTACGTAATTAATAAAAACAATTTTTTTATCGATTTTTAAAGTCAATAAGTTTAGCAATGATTTACCCTACAACGGGGAAATTTTCAAAAAGCGTTAACACTGTCGGCGCGCGGCTTTTTTTAAGACGCTGGGGGTCATGACCTTATGACGTCGCTACGCGTGCCGGCGCATCTCTACCCCTCCCGCGTACCCTCTACACTGCAGTTCGGATTGCCATGTAAGCTATTTTATTTTTGTAAATTTTGTATTTATTTTTCATGGGGTATTTTTTTTATAATATTTTATAAAAATTATTACACAAATGGAATCTTAACTCGATACCTATTAACACCTTAATGGATCGGACGGTGTTTCCGTTACATATTGTATAATTACGCGCGAGTGATAAGAATGGGTAGCTTGGGGTCATTGGACAAAATTCTACGTGCTCACAGACCAGACTATAGACCTATAGCTTACAGTACAATCTCACCTGTTAGTCCTCGTGAGGAGGTTCCAGCTCCTCAACTCCTCAGCCTCGAAGACGGAGGTGACCTGATCCTCAATGATGGACTCCATGCCTGCCTTCACCAGATCCAAGCAGTGAGACAGGTGGAACTCTAGGTTGACCTGGTGAGAACGCAGAACTATAAAGTTTACGTAAGGTTGGATGTCGTAGAGGAGACTATAAGGCCCAGAACAGACGGTGAAACGCAACTGCAACGAAACTGCAACTGCTAGTTACTTTTGAGTTGCATCTAAGTTTCTGCCATAGCGTCCGTTGAGAGACCACACATGACGCGATCAGTTTGAAACTCAGTTTCAGTTTCATTCATCAGAATGATCAGAAAGTTTCAGTTTCGTTGCAGTTGCGTTTCAACGTCTGTTCTGGGCCTAAGTCATTTATTTTCTGCAAATAGGGTTTTAAAATGCGCTTTTACACATCTCAGTATTACTGCTTTGGGATAATAAATGGGCCAGTACTGATTAGAAGGCGGCGCAAGAAAGCAAGAGAAGGTTTAGAAAAGCTCACATTTAATTGAAGAAACATTGTTTTATCCATCATCATCAGGTAACTGCAGATGGAGGATTGTGATTAATTTACCAGTCTACACTCACCACGTTGGCCAGACGGGATGTAAAAGCACAGAAAATAAAACTAAAAAGTGTAAAATAAAATTATAATAAAAAAAACTTTTTTAAAAACAAGCTTTATTCTCAAATGCAGTTGTACTAAAACGAAACAAATAATTTTATGTTCAAGTAATTTCGAAAGCTTGTATCGCGCATGGAATTTATTCTTCTTTTCTCTGTTTGCGCTACAAGCTTTCGAAATTACTTGAACATTGCATAAAATTATTATAAAAAAAGTTTTTTTTATTATAATTTTATTTTACACTTTTTAGTTTTATCTCAATCTGGGCCCTGGTCATCATTTAGCACCAAAGTGCTCGGGAAGACGAATCCAACGAACTCAAACTCGATAAGTTTCCGCCGTTTCGTTTAGGAGTTCCTATGGCCACCTCCTGACTCCATCATCAGACCAGCTCAATGGTCATAATATTGCATTGTCATCGTACTTACAGAAGTATACCAAATTGCAGCTCAATCGGTTGAGGAGAACTGGTCTTAATTTCAGTTGCAAGATTTGTCCCACACATACTAACAAGTGAAGTCAATATAAAGCTTGTAATAAAAAGCTTTTAATAATAAAAATGAGTATGTTTTCTGAAGACCATGCTGACAGCACAGGGACGATCGTTATGGAAATTCTTGGCAGTCTTTAGTCATCTTTTGGCTGAAACTGGTTCCTCCAGGACCCACCTTCCCCTGGGGCTCCGCCCCCTCGTTAAAAGGAAACGTGGTCACCCCAAGCAAACTTGGCGGCGCACTGTAGCAGACGAGACGAAGAAGATCGGCAAGATTTGGAGAGCAAAACGCGAAGCTCAAGACCGAACGCGATGGATGACTGTTGTGGACACTCTCTGCCCCATCTAGGGGACATAGGACATTAAGGCAAGACTAGTTTCTCCTGAGACCCAGCGTTAAGTTCTTCCAAAACCCACCCTCTCCTGGTGAGCCTCAACTTCAACCTTCGCTGAATTAGAGTGTCGTGTTCCTGCAGTGGAGACTGAATGACCTGATGATGAAATGGTTTGCTCCAAGGACCCACTTGCTCCTGGGACTTGTGTCCGTTGGCACGCTCTTGGCTCGCTTTAAATTCTTCCAGTACGATAGATTATGCCCTAAGATTTAGGTTTTTGAGACAAGGCAGGTATATGACCGCAATCGCACCTGATGGCCTTTGGGGCAGAAAAGTTCTCGAATGGCGATCATGGAAGATGAGAGCAGGCCTTTCGCTTGGTGGGTCGACCATCTGATGAAGGTCGCGGCAAACCCAGGACCGGTCTTAGTGGAAATAGGTACATGGGGAAAGGCTTTAGAGGGTCGTGCTCCTGCAGTGGAGACTAAATGACCTGATGATGTGCTTCGTATGACCGACCTTTGGCTGAAACTGGTTTCTTCAAAGACCCACCTTCTCCTGAGGCTTGTGTCCGTTGACGCGCTCCTGGCTGGAGCTTCGCTTGTAGTTCAACTCCGGCGAGGGTCCGAGGATCTCGTCCCTTTCTATTACTGTCATTTTTGTACCTGGAAAGACAACAACAATCCATTAGTTATTTTTTGAAATTTAGCATAAGGCCCGCCATACATGGGCAGCTCGAGTAGTTAGTCAATGATAAACATACACGGACCACTCGAGCAGTTGCAATTGATTCGGGCGGTCGACAGCACGGTGAATTTTCATCGTGCGGTCAAGCAGTCGTCAGCCATACACTGACTGCTCGAGCTGTCGACAGCTCTCGCGCAGTTACCTCCGCCCACTTTCTTCATTCCAGGGCCCGCGCGGTTGTAATTTGTTGAGCAGTTAATACCAACTGCTCGAGCAGTCATCACTGGCAGCTTCAAGCTGTTGACTCTTGACTACAAGAGTGGCCAGTTCTCTCTCTCTCTCTGATTATTGCGATCTCCAATTCGAATGCTAAGCGTGGAGATTATGGCAAAACCCTCCACTAAAGTGGAGGAGGCTCATAGTCCAGCAGTGGGCTGTAAAGGGTTGTTGTTGATGATGATGATTACGGGATTTCCACCTCTCGTTCCCACCGCCGCAACTCCTGTGTAGCCAGGATATACAGCTTGACCGCCAATAACCCAACCAGTGAAGGTCAAGTTTGTCCCGGGGGAATGTTTAACTGTCATTGGACCCGCAACGAAATTAATCAGAGGAACATAGGAGGAGTTTGAAGTTAACCTAATGCTATTGTAAAAACTAATCATCATCATCATTTCAGCCACAGGACTGTCTGACTGTCCCCGTTGAACATAGGCCACGCCCAATGATTTCCATATTTCTCTAATAATTATTATTCACGGGATTGCTACCATGTACTTTAGTTTTGAGTTTCCGATGACCATGGCGCTTGCAACAGTGCCGAAATATCGGAAACTCAAAATTAAGGTACATGGTAGCAATCCCGTTAATAATTATTATTTTCTAGCGGTCGCCCGCGACTTCGTCCGCGTGGACCGTTAGTGACCATGAAAGTTTAAAACAATACTCGTATATTCCATATTGCCCGGTTGGTAACGGCCTACATCCAGTGCCTTCCACGTCCCACACTGCGTTTTTCGGTAAGTAGCCTCCACTCCAGAGCCTTGCTGCCTCATCGGCCGTCAGTTCTGCGTACTATGTGCCCTGCCCATCACCACTTCAGCTTGCTAATCCGTCGGGCTATGTCAGCGACTTTAGTTCGTTTACGGATCTCCTCACGGTACGCCGTAACAGGTAGTATTTTGCAAGAACAATGTTTAATCTTATGTGTGGTTGACTGTAAAAAGTCTACAAGAATACAAATCATAAATGTAACTACGTAAACGTGCTGGAAATACAAGGCAATTTGTCATGTGAGTTGTGTAACCACGTTGTATGTTGGCATGATAAACAACTTAATAGCAATGTTATGTTATTATTGAAATAAACCGTCTTTGGATGGTCTATTGTTTAAAATGTAAATCATACTTAAGTTTTTAAATAGGTAATATATTTCTATTTATAATCATGTCGCTGTGTTCCGGCAGAGTAAAATATGACATAGCTCGTAGAGATGATGGCCGTTGGGGCAGAAAAGTTCTCGAGTGGCGACCACGGGCCGGAAGACGTAGCGTGGGCAGGCCCCCCACCAGGTGGACTGACGATCTGGTGAAGGACCTCAATGCGGCAGCGAAGGACCGCTCGTTATGGAATCCTATGGGAGGTCTTTGTCCAGCAGTGGACGTCATTTGGCCGAGACGAACGATGCAAAGGACCAGCTCTATACTTTTCGTAAATGTAAATAAAAATATGCGATTATCCTTCCCCAGTCCGTCTGGACAGTGTGGACAGCCAAACCTTCAATTTGTCTCTGGTAAGACTAGGCGCAGACCACCGATTTTTAGTTGGCCAATAGTTGGGCCCGATTTTAATTTGTTTGAAAAATCGGGCAAATCAAATCGGTGTAATGTGCGCACTTCCATACATGCCCATACTGATCAACTGCCCGACTAAACTATCGGCCGACGAAAAATCGATGGTCTGCGTCTAGGCTAAGTTAAACAAATTATGCTCCTGCTAAATGACCTGAAGGTGATGATGATTTAAATAATTAACAATTCATTTATTCATGCACGATGAGTAAAACTCAATTATTGATAATTACAATGTATTCTCTTTGCATATTAATAACTCTGTTAACAATGTTAATTTCCAAACCATGTTAACTGTTTTCGTTTTGCGTACGGACGACTAACGTCGTCCTGCTGAAATCGTCTAATCTACGAGTATACTTATAATAAATCTGTAGAGAGGTCAATTCTGTATATGAAATATATTTTTTAAAAATGACTATCAGGGGGTGATTAGTGATCGATACTGGTGCCAAAAATGCAATCAGTAAAATTTTTGTCTGTCTGTATGTTCCTTATAGAAACAAAATATGTTCCTTATAGAAACAAAAACTACTCGACGGATTTTAACGAAACTTGGTACAATTATTCTTCATACTCCTGGGCAGGTTATAGTATACTTAGGAATTCCCACGGGAACGGGAATTAGCGGGAAAATCCTTTTGTATGAAAAATCTAAACCGCTTAAGTTAGACGCTTGAAATTTGGCATGCAGGTACCTTAGTAAACTTAAAGCTTAGTTACAACAGGATATTGCAAAATTCCCACGGGAACGGGAGTTAGCGGGAAAAACATTTGTATGAAAAAATCTATACCGCGTAATATAGATGAAGGGGGTAATACGGGATCCACGCGTACGAAGTCGCGGGCGGCCGCTAGTTTGAAATAATAACCTTTAGATTAGAACAAGCTCTATCATCCAGGCATTTTGCCGCCACTGGAGTCGAACCCAGGACATCTTTCACACGTACCATTGAGTCCTTTTACCTTTTCCCCGGAACCAACTTGACCTTCACTGGTTGGGTTATTGGCGGTCAAGCTGTAGATCCTGGCTACACAGGAGTTGCAGCGGTGGGAACGAGAGGTGGGAATAGTCACGCACGTACCATTGAGTCCGTTCTCCTTGATAAGAGCTGATGGTGGCTTGTCGCTTGGCACAGGCGGAGTGGTGGCTCCTTCATCCTCATCAGAACTGTCGAGCCTGCTGATCTTCTTCGCCACCTCGATGTGTTGGCGGCCATACTGCAACAATTAATACGGCTTTTTAATATAAAATCGAGATTAAAAACGCATCATTTTGATTTAGACCTTCGTGGTGTATTTTATTTATTTATTCTTTAATGCAAAGGGAACTAATTGCCATTGAGCATTATCTGCCAGTTAAACTTTGGGCCAAATAGGCCCTTTTATTCCACCAAAGCGGAGAGGAGATGGGACTAGAGAAGATGTTTTTCATCTCTTCTCCGCTATGCTTTACCTACAGGGTGTCCCAGAATGGACGAATCAAACTGCAAACCTCTGATGTACCCCTAAAAATATGAACTGCACTTTTTTTTAGGGGTAGGTAGGTCAAAAGCTACTTCCCATAGCAGTTAGATTCACCCATTATGGGACACCCTGTATCATCATTTCAGCCAGGACGTCAACTGCGAGGTTTGGCTGGAGTGGAGGCCACGTGGTGGACCGACTACCTCATAACATTTTGAAAATCATTGGGGGAGGCCTATGTTCAGCAGTGGACACCCTGTATATCATACGAAAACAATGAGGGTTTTCGCGATTGAAAAATCCGCCAGATGGCAATACGTAGACGCGAGGTCCAAATGCTGCATGATTGGTTATTTTTGACATGACATTGACAGATATGTCAAAGTCCACCAATCACGCAGCATTTGGACCTCGCGAACCCTAATTGAAAACAAATGCCCCAATGCAGTAAGCAACCGTAATCACAAATCGCTTGAGCATGCGATTACGTAACGTACTTATCAAATCTTGCGCCCGCGCATCGCAGCTAATTGGTACTTATGAGGTTACGCGAAGGTCGAATATTGTTGTAACTCAATTCTGAGTTGCATTATAGTATATTAACCTAGTTAATTTACAGTAGACTATCTGTATTACAACCTTAACTTCGAACCTCCTCCTATGTTTTTCTGATTAATTTCGTTGCGGGTCCAATGACAGTTAACTTTCCCCCGGGACAAACTTGACCTTCACTGGTTGGGTTATTGGCGTTCAAGCCGTAGAGCCTGGCTACACAGGAGTTGCAGCGGTGGGAACGAGAAGTGGGAATAGTCCCGTAAAAAATGTATTGGTCTGGTTTGGACCATGTATGCTCATGTCAAACAAAAAGTTGAATTCTCATCCCCAGTTTCAAAGTTGGGGATGTTTTTTTAATTCAAATCAAATAGTCATCGATCTGGTGAAGGAGGTGCCTGGATGCGGGCGGCGCAGGACCGGTCGTTATAGAAATCCTTGGGGGAGGCCTTTGTCCAGCAGTGGGCGTTATTTGGCTGAAACGATGACGAATCATCAATATGCATTTTTTTATCAATACTTATGAAAGTGACTAGGCAAATGTTTAAACAATTACCTTTTTAAAAAAATAAAACCGACTTCAAATGCGTGAACACAAAAAAAAACTAAAAATTAAAAATATTGCTTATAAAAAAGTTCATCCCCAATTTTCCACCCTTAGGGGTGAAATATTTTCTTCAAATTCGCATGAAACCACCCTTTTGATAATACCTATTCAACAAAAAAATAATCGTTCAAATTGATTTATAATCGGCGGAGATATTGCGTATAAAAAAGTTCATCCCCAATTTTCCACCCTTGGGGGTTGTTTTTTCTATTATTAAATTTAAATGGGACCACCCTTGAGGTATTACCTATACGCCGAAAAAAGATTTGTTCAAATCGGTTCATAATTGGCGGAGTTATCGCGTAACAAACATAGAAAAAAAAAAAAAAAAAAAACATACGGGTCGAATTGAGAACCTCCTCCTTTTTTGAAGTCGGTTGAAAACAACGGCCACCAGTATAGTTAATGCTACGAAATAAATTATTATTAAGAGATTAATGCTGATATCATTATGCTAATCATTTAGGTAGGTTTAAAATAGCATAATACTGAATAATCTCCGATACATAATTTTTAAGTGCATTTGACAATATCTCTACGTACAGATGTACGTAAAATCTGATTACCTATAATTATATTATGTCACCGTTATATTTAAATACTTTTCAGATTCTTTGCTTCAGCCAAATGACGTCCACTGCTGGTTAAAGGCCTCCCTCAAGGATTTTCACAACGCCCGGTCTTGCACCGCCCGCATCAAGGAACCTCCCGCAACCTTCACCAGATCGTCGGTCCACCTAGTGGAGGGCCAGCCCACGCTACGTCTTCCGGCCCGTGGTCGAGAACTTTTCTGCCCCAACGGACAGCTCTGCGAGCAATGAGCCCCGCCCACTGCCACTTGATTTTAGACATTCTGTGGGCTACGTCTGTTACTTTGGTTCTCCTCATTTCTGATTCGATCACGCGGATCGATCAATAATTTGTATTGCAAAAATTACTAATAGTCCGTGGTAAACTAAATACGCTTGTGTTACGAGTGGGCTCACCACAATAGACCAGTGAGTCTAGACAAAGTGCAAATTATAATCGCAAACCATTCGAAAAGTGGTCGAAAAGCCCTTTTTTGTTTGGAGTTTTGACGGATTTGATTTGATCAAAAAGTGCATTTTGTCTTGGGGGGCAGGGCCGGCGGGGTTTGAACTACCGTTCCTTGGATCTCGTCATCTCATTGGAATATTGTCGGTAGGTTGTTCTGTGTCCATTGTGTTAGTAGTACGCATAGAGAATAATAGGGATATAGAGAGATGCCAACTAATTCGCAGAGTTCGAAACTCAGTGTCGCATTAGAAATTGATACACACAAAGTAATCAAAATATGTGCTCATTATACACTGCGGTATCAGTACTCTACGTTCGAATAATCTTTAGTACACTAGCAAGCAATGTAAACTGTTTGCATTATGTCGTCTGCAGCAATGTGTTCTGTTTTTGGGCATGTAACTCCGACACCGGCCCCGCCCCTTTTTCACATCTCCCTTTAGTTTCTGTGATCTGTGGTAGCACGCATTGCTTAACACATGGACTTTGAACTAGTTAGAAACACAAATTACAATGTCGTAATGGTGCAATTAGTATTGCGTAAAATGTAGCTAGCTAAGTGACCGTATCTGTCGCAGAAGTGTAGATGTCCTGAATATTTTTTTTCGCAGCACAAAGCAGGTATTTGGTTGGTGGTAGGGCTTGTTCTAAGTCCGCCTGGCTTGCTACCACCAGCTTACCTAAGTCTGTAGCCATAACAACAGTGTTAACAGCATTGTTGTGTTCCGGCAGTTGGAGGTAAGATAGCCAGTTCCTCTGTGGTTGAATCCGGGTGAAGCTCGCCTCAACCTTCGGCCTGATCATCACTTACCATCAGGTGAGATACAGGCCAAGAGCTTTCTCGTTGTGGATAAAAAAAAGAGCTAAACGCTTAGTGCGAGCTGACGGAATGTCGAATTTTCCCGAGTGCGGAGTCGCGGGCAGACGTATTAATGATTATAATTAAGATAAAATAATTTGTTTCAATCACGATACACTAATAATCTTGTGTATAATAAATAATTGAGAAAAAAATAATTACCATTATAATAATACATTTACTTTCTTGCACTTGTCAATTATTTATTAAATTCTTTTTTTTTACTTCGTTTGAGTATTTATTATTGTAAAGAGTTTATAAGCAATTTGTATAGTTTCTAATTCTTTCTTAATTTTCTAATGTACGCAAAAGATTAACGCCCGTATTCACAAACGAATAAGTGAAGCAGCAAATCGAACGCACAGCGTTGAATAGAGCTCTGTGATTGGTTCGTGTGTCACCCTGTGCGTCCACGCGCACTGTGAGACCTCATAGTAATGTTTGTAAATACGGGCGTAATTGTCTAATAAGTGAAATGGTTTTTACTACAATAAATTGTGTTAATCCGACGCCAGTTAGCAACAAAGATAGCGATAAAAGTCGGTTTCAAAATCCGATAAGTATTATGTTTATGATTTACAAGACAAACGTGATGTTAGAAAATAATAATTTAATAGGCTAGTTTTCCAAAAAAAATTTTTTAGTCCGTCATGTTTAATATCGAAAAATATTGGACACATAATTATTTTTATTTGTCAATCTAACAAATAATTACATAGTTATGGTGCGTTGAAGTTCCGCGCGACGTCACAAAGTGCGGCACTTCAGCACTCATTGACGTCACGGGCCTCTTCTTATGAACTTTGGCGCGCTTTATCTCTTTAAATTTTAATTAGTTTGAAAAAGTGAAAAATACGTGTAGAGTATTTTTTGATAAGTTAACTGACGGACTAATTAAAACTCTTGCTTTTTGACCCAGGAAACATCCATATTATGATACACTAGCTTTCGCACGCAACTTCGTCTTTGTCACGGTGACACACGAACCAATCACAGAGCTCTATTCAACGCTGTGCGTCCGATTTGCTGCTTCACTTAAAGTATCTTTGTCCACCATTCCAGAAGATTAGGCATTTTGGAAGCATTAATCTCATTTTAGCAATTTTTAACAATTGTGCTCTTAAATTATATGCCCTTGTTCTACCCATAGTGCGAAATGATTAAGTTTTTTGAATTAGTAAGACATTAAATAAATGCATCCGCTTACGAAATAATAATAACAAAATAATTGTATGTAATATAATAAATAAATACATCAATTTTATAAGCGAAACTTGGGCGTAATAATTTATACCAACCAACTGAAAAATTATAACCCAAATTATATGGCACTAGCTTTTGCTTGTGGCTTCACCCGCGTCAATTTCGGTCTATGTTCATCATCATCAGAGGTGGAATTGTGTAAAGCAATCGTAATCATTTGACAGTTCATAACGTACGATAAAGTCAGTTAAATAAAGCGTTTGACAGAATAATCGTACGTTATGAACTGTCAAATGATTACGATTGCTTTACACAATGAGGGCTATCGTTTTTAAACTCAACAGTTGGCACCCCTGGCGATTGACAGGACCTTACTCTACAGTGGCGCCATCTTGATGAGTGCAAATGCGATAGTCCTCCTACCACTTTCGCGCTCACCAGTTGGCGCCACTGTCTTCGCGACTAGCAAGTGACAGGACCTTACTCTACAGTGGCGCCAACTGGTGAGCGCTAAAACGATAGCCCTCATTCCACCTCAGGTCATTCAGTCTCCACTGCAGGAACACGATCCGCTTTGCAATGGAGGGAAGTCGAACCTTAACTTCGAACTTCTATATTCTTCTGATTAATTTCGTTGCGGGTCCAATGACAGTTTAACTTTCCCCCGGGACAAACTTGACCTTCACTGGTTGGGTTATTGGCGGTCAAGCTGTAGATCCTGGCTACACAGGAGTTGCAGCGGTGGGAACGAGAGGAGGGAATAGTCCTCATGCAGGAGCACGACCGTCTCCAATTTATCAGAGGCAAATGGAGGAATTGGCCTACACTCCCCACGCTGGCCAGACGGGTTGGGGAGTCTATGTTACTCAGGGATAATGTATATTATATTCTCCACAAACATACAAAAATGCATCAAATTAGTATGAAGTATGACTATAGTTAGTATAGATACTATTGATCATTGAATAATTATTATTGTTTGGAATCAGTTGATTCAGGCCTTTAATATCTATAAAGGCAAACACGCTAAAAATGATTACGGCGATTATGAAAACTCAATGCTTTATTGGTAATCCTACCTATCCTACTAATATTATAAATGTGAAAGTTGGTTACTCTTTCATGCGAAAACTACATGCATTTGGTGTCCTAACACTTTTAATAGAAGTAAGATAGCTAGTTCCCCTGTGGTTAAGGATTCCGGGTGAAGGTGCTTCCACCTTCGGCCTTATCAACACTTTTTATCAAGTCAGATGCAGGCCGCTAAGCAAAAGCGCTGGACGCAGGCTGCTACCAACCGGGTAACATGGAAAGCATTGGGGGAGGCCTATGTTCAGCAGTGGACGTCCTATAGCTGAGATGAAGATGATGATTGATAATGAGATGCAGGCCAAAAGCCACTCGTAGTGTAAAAAAAAAGATACAGAGACCCAGAGAAAAGCAGGCTAGTTATTATCCCAGTTCTTGGAAGGAAGGCAGTCATTATCATCAGGTCATTCAGTCTCCACTGCAGGAGCACGACCCTCTCTAATATACCAGAGGCAAATGGAGGATTTGGCATACACTCCCCACGCTGGCCAGACGGGTTGGGAAGTCTTTCAGTGATAGCACAGAATAATAATAAGTACTACGTACAGAAGTTTCACTTCGCGAAGGTATTTAAAAAAATGTATGCTCAATGCCATTAACAATATGGTGTAATTTAGCCTGTCTCAAGAGTCAAGCACCATTTTGTTTACAAATGGCAATGCCAGATTTTGTATGGAAGGTGGCGTCTTTTTTTTTTCGCGCGGCCATCGACCAAACATTGTTTTTTGATTACAAAATAGTGTAATAAACCAAACTTACTATGGCATGTATACCTCTAAACTCAGTCTGAACTGAGTTACGAACATTAGAAGTTTGATGATTTTCATACTAGATTTGCTTTTTGCGCGCAAGTTTTGTAAGAAATTGCAACAAAACGCACGCGTAGCGTGAGTCAATGTTCGCTCGTATGTGAGGCCTTGTCGAATAGTATCCTGTAGGTGGGCCATCGTGCGTGTTTTGTTTTCGATGTAAACTCGCGGAGATGAACAGGCCTGGTGATAGGCCCAAATTCGAGCGAAATCGTGGGCAAAAACTAGCATCTTCATTACAAAATTACTAAAAGATTAATAGGTATTCCATCACTTTCTTATCGTATCTTGCCCGCATGATAACATTCAATGTGCAAGCGTAAGTAGTAGCTTAAGAGTTTACTTTTAATCTGAAGCACGTTTTTATACGCGTATAGTCGAGTGGTTGGTCCTGGGTTTGACTCTTGAAAGGGACAAATACAATGTCCCTGGAGGACATTGGAGGATGAGGGCGTGTGGCAGATATGTTCTTTAAAAGGTGTAGATGTTGCAGTCAAAACTCATAATCAGTCAAACCACTTTTGACTGTAAAAATCAGTCAAGTGGTTTTGGTCAATATCACTTTTGACTGATTTGTCCAGTCAAGTGGTTTTAACCAAGGGCGTTAGTCATCATCTTTTAGCTGCGTAAAATCAGTCTAAATTCATACAGTGTTATGATTCGTGAAAATTACTTGGAAATCATCAAAAATATGTAATAATACCATTTTAAAGTCTAATTTTGATATGATTTGTGCATACAACGTGATCACACCTACCTTAGATACCACAGTAATGTTGCTTTTTATTTGTTATCGTATTTTTAAAAATGTAGGTATTTGTCAGGCAAAATATAATAATCATAATCATAATATCTTTATTGCTTAGAAGTTTGGACTGATTGGTAAAATTTTAAATCAGACGAAAGCAGTCAAAAGTGGTTTTGACTAACGCGCTTGGTTAAAACTAGGGAATGCAGAATCGGTTCTGGTTTGAGGAACCGGGTTTTTCTGGTCTGGCGGTCATAAGAACCGGGAGCCCCGGTTTTTTCGGTTCCAAAAAAACAATATTTTGATTATGTTTTTTTATTGAAATAACACTTCTTTGAATAGACTAGGAATAATCAACAAACATGATTTACAATATTTTTCTATTTTTACTAAATTCTACTCCCAAAAATAAAAAAAAAGTAAAATAATTAGTTTTCAATTGAGGTACCACAATCGAGTCTTTTTCATCCAACTTATCGATATATTTGACTATTTATACAGGGTGTTTGGCGCATCGTGTGCCAAAATGATTTGGTGGATAGAATGGGTCATTTCCTATATTTTCAGCCCCCATAACACGTTCCATGCCAGGCGGCTACTTTTATATTAATTTTTTTAGTAATTTCACCAAAATACCCAAATCGCATCATTTAATTTCGATTTAAAAAAAAACTACTAGGCGTAGCCTCAAAGTAAATATTTTGTTTTGACGTGCATTGATGTAGGGTTGCATCAAATCTTAATTTACTGACAAATATCATCTAGTTTTTTTTAAATTCAGCTTTGAAGTTTTCCGAAAAGTTAAAAATGGACTGAACATTTAAGTTTACATGGCTATAAAAAAATAAATAAAAGAGATAGCGATCTTCGGATTTTATCAAAACTTCTCTAGTCTATCCCCATTTAAACGGTACACTAATCTTGTTTAAATAATAACAATAACTTCACAAATTCCTTAAATTAGTGCATTGACTCTACTCGGACTGATTTGCGAAATTTGTGTTTATAGCCCCTTTTGTGTGAATAGCACGTTATTAAACACCTAACAGGTAAAAATTATTTATCTTATGCAATGTAAAAACCTTTTCCCTTTCGTTTTTCAATGTGGATTTCTTGAAATTAAAGACGAAAATAATGATTTTGATCGTTTATTAATTATTACAAAGGATGATGGGCACAAATGTATGGAAAGTGGTACCCGCTCCAATAGCCATAACCAATATATATTTGAAAAGGCCTTTAGATGTAGGAAAATGTCTGCTATGGGGCCAGTTCTAATTCACGTTTTGAAAGCAGTAATTCCACTAAGTATTAGAATGAAAGTATAACACAATCATCCATGTATACGAGTATGTATTATGACTACAATCTATTAATATAACTAAAAGAAGCATTGAAAAGGAAAGGATTATACCTACGATGAACTACCCAAGCTATTAGCCCTTTATTCGCTTTCATCATCATCATCATGATCATTTTAGCCATAGGACGTCCAGTTGAACATAGGCCTCCCCCAATGATTTCCACAATGGCCGGTTGGTGGCGGCCTGCATCCAGCGCCTTCCCGCTACCTTTATGAGGTCGTCGGTCCATCTTGTGGATGGACTTATTGGGTCTTGTGGGTTTATTCGCTTTAGCAACCCATAATAAAACCCTTAAGAAGTAATAAAACTTTAACCCCTTTATTAATATACAAGTTACACCCTAGTTGAACTCTGGCTTAAATTGTCATTTGGTATGGAAATGTCATTTTAATCCAAGGTTCTTCCTAGGTGTAACTTTTTATTAATAAGGGGGTAGTACTTCTTTAAATAAAAATATTTATTTCACAATTATCCCCATCAATAATTATAGAGTTAAGAAAGGATGCTGGAGCAGTAAACCCTTCCTGCCTCGCATAACCCAAATACCATACGATGGACACGTATGATACTTCTTCTTCTTCTTCCTCGGTCCCTCACTGATGAGGATCGCGACCACAGATAGTGTTCCTCGACAGACTGCGGTCATAAGCTGTGTGGACCGCACGATGCAAACTCCCGCCCACCGTCTTCCTCACCGCGTCCGACCATCTCGTCGGTGCCCTGCCCCGAGCGCGTCCCTTTTCATACTGTATGATACTTAGGTTACACAAAAAGTATCTTTATCTTCGAACGCAACCAGATCTGAGGCTGGTGGCCATAGTAAATGTTGTTCGTCTTGGTAAGACCTTTCAAATGACACTACAAACATAACTATTGGAGCCGGGTACCATTCTGCAAAAAAGTATGTATATCTTCGTACACAACCAGATCTGAGGCTGGTGGTCATAGTAAAAGTTGTTCATCTTGGTAAGACCTTTCAAACGATACTAGACTCATATCTATTGGAGCCGGGTACCATTTTGCCCATTGTCCTTTTGTTCAAAATGTCCGCCTCGGCAACGTATACACTCACGACATCTTCTTCTAATTTCGACAGTTGTCGTATGCAGCCACATTTCTCTTTTTATCACTACAAAGGCGTTTTCTATTCGTTGTTGTAGTTCTTCTATTGTTTGAATCCGTTACGTACACCAGTTCTTTAGCTCGTCTCCAGACGTAAAAATCTAACGGAATTAGGTCTGGGGAACGTGCAGGCCACTGTAAAGGGCCATCTCTTCCAATCCACGAGTAGAAAACGCCTTTGTAGTAATAAAAAAAGAAATGTGGCTGCATACGACAACAGTCAAAATTAGAAGAAGATGTCGTGAGTGTATACCTACGTTGCCGAGACGGTCATTTTGAACAAAATTTGTAATAATTAATAAACGATCAAAATCATTATTTTCGTCTTTAATTTCAAGAAATCCACATTGAAAAACGAAAGGGAAAAGGTTTTTACATTGCATATGATAAGTAATTTTTACCTGTTAGGTGTTTAACGTGCTATTTACACATAAAGGGGCTATAAACACAAATTTCGCAAATCAGTCCGAGTAGAGTCAATGCACTAATTTAAGGAATTTGTGAAGTTATTGTTGTTATTTAAACAAGATTAGTGTACCGTTTAAATGGGGATAGACTAGAGAAGTTTTGATAAAATCCGAAGATCGCTATCTCTTTTATTTATTTTTTTATAGCCATGTAAACTTAAATGTTCAGTCCATTTTTAACTTTTCGGAAAACTTCAAAGCTGAATTTAAAAAAAAACTAGATGATATTTGTCAGTAAATTAAGATTTGATGCAACCCTACATCAATGCACGTCAAAACAAAATATTTACTTTGAGGCTACGCCTAGTAGTTTTTTTTTAAATCGAAATTAAATGATGCGATTTGGGTATTTTGGTGAAATTACTAAAAAAATTAATATAAAAGTAGCCGCCTGGCATGGAACGTGTTATGGGGGCTGAAAATATAGGAAATGACCCATTCTATCCACCAAATCATTTTGGCACACGATGCGCCAAACACCCTGTATATTGACTGTCAGATGCAAAGCAAATAAAGGAGAAGGAGTGTTGCCAACTCTCACACAAAAATATCATCATCATCATTTAATTTTAAACCATAGGATAGGACGTCCACTGCTGAACATAAACCTCCCCCAATGCTTTCCATGTTGATCGATTGGTAGCGGCCTGCGTCCAGCGCTTCCCTGCTACCTTTATGATGTCGTCGGTCCACCTTGTGGGTGGACGTTCCACGCTGCGTTTTCCGGTACACGGCCTCCATTCCAGGACCTTCCTGCCCCATCGGCCGTCAGTTCTGCGTCCGCGTCGGGCTATGTCCGCTGAATCCGCTGATATAGAAATGAGGAGATCCGTAAATGAACTAAAGTCGCTACTTTATTTCATTTACGGATCTCCTCATTTCTGATTCGATCTCGTAAAGAAACACCGAGCATAGCCCTCTCCATAGCACGCTGTGCAACTTTGAGCTTCTGTATAAGGCCTATAGTGAGAGGCCACGTTTCCGAGCCATAAATCATCACTGGTAACACACATTGGTACAACCAATGTGTGTTACCAGACTTTCGTCCTCAGGCACTGAGGTATTTTGGATGAAAAGATGTTGCGTAGTTTCCCGAACGCTGCCTAGCCGAGTTGGATTCGACGATTGACTCCCTTTTCGAAATTGGACCTACCTAGCTGGATCGTCAACAATCTCGAGGATTGAGCTCCCAACCGAAACTGGGTAGGGCGTAGAGGTGGGCGCCGATATACAATTGGCCGGCGGCGGCGCGCCGACTTTTTGACCTCGGCGGCGGTGGCGTCGGCGGCGTGACCTTGTTTGACCTTTGTTCATTAGGTTTTTTTTTAAATTATGCTTTTTTAGTATCTGTCGTCAAGACTAACCAGGTGATTTGCAGTTGGTTGGGGTTTGAGCCGCTAGAGCAGTGGTTTACCCTAGTAAATTAGCTCTCTTGATCATAGATACTTTGATATTTGGATAGCTGGTTTGGCTGAGATCAGGTTCTCGTGTATTTCCTAAAGGCGAGCGTACTAATGTGCCGATAAAAGTACCCTTAACATGTATTTTTGAGCTCTTTGGAGGCACATAGTTAATGTTGGATTAGCTGACTGTCGGTGAAATATTATATTCAGTTCTGTTTTATTTATATTTATGGTCTTTCCATGTCATCCTACGGTCTAGGATTTTAATGCAGGTTGATTGCAGCAATGTGTCGAGGTCTAGATTGGCCGAAGGATAAGTTTCACGTCTTAAATGATAATATGGTGAGATACTTCTTCGCTTCGGGGCTTAATTACATGCGCCACTTGGTCAGCCAAGCAGCTAACTTTGCAACAGTCTAGTCACTTTAAGATCACAGTTACATTTGAGGAAGGCCGCAGTTTTCTGGTGTCTGGGCTACTTTACTAGTAGATGTAGATAATAGAGTATCGGACCAAGTACAGAGTCCTGGGGTACTCCAGCTCTGCAGCTAAAAAGAGAAGATTTTGTCACCGAGTTTGATTTAAAACTGTCTGTCACTGAGATAAGAATCCATCAGCAGGTAGTAGAAGTGTGCTAGAAGGTACTTTTTAATTTCATAGAGTATTCTTTTATGATAAACCCAGCTGAAGCCGCAGCGAAAGCAGACGTACAGGATTCTTTCTTTTCCAAACATTGTACTGATTATGGTTGGTATGGTTTCTGCCAAAATTTATGGTCGGGTATACTATATTACATGGGTCATACTTAGGCAAGGGAATAAACGAGCAAGAATGATCGTTTTCCATAATTTTAACAATACAAATGTCAGATTAATTGAGCGATAGGAGAATTCGTTAGGCGACTTGCCAGCCTTATGGATCATTTCCAAAGTTAAGAGACTTGCGAGGTTCTCACTCAGTGTGGTCATTGTCAAGACCATGGACTTCATGGTGATCAGATCAAATGCAAGTGCTTTACGAGGGTCCATTTTGGCTATTTCTTTAGCCTAGCCATCTCTCTTAACGTTAGTTCTTTTGTTTCAGCCGAAAGACGTCCTGCGCCGCTCTCATCCAGGTACTTCCTGTGACCTTCCCCAAATCGTCGGTCCACCTAGTGGGAGGCCTGCCCACGCTACGTCTTCCAGCTCGTGGTCGCCACTCAAGAACTTTACTGCCCCAGTGGCCATCAGCTCTACGAGATATGTGCCCCGCCCACTGTCCACTTGATTTTAGCGATTCTGTGGGCTATGTCAGTCGTTTGTCCTCCTGCGTCTTTCGTCCTCAATTAGCGTAGTAGGAATCAATCTTCTTCTTTGAACTTGAGGAGGGTAAGCGGAAACATGGCGGTCAACTCCTCAGATAGTCAAGTACAAAGATGTCCTGAACCAGCATACGAAAAGATGGAAAATGGGCCCTCTCAAATCAGAATTGGAAGGTTTGGCAGCACAGCACCTAGAATGGCGGGAGATTGTGTTGTGTAGAAGCGAGACCGTGAATTCAAGGAGCAGCGCACAACTGAACTCGACGCAAAACGCGATGATTTAAATCCCGTCCATCTGCCGCCATTCACTATAATTATGTTGGCGGCGGGTAATTACTCTCAATGTGCGAGGAGTTTGCCGCGAAGATCGGCTATGTAAGCCATCTTCGGGTGCACCAGCGCCGCTAAGACAGCTAAGTCGAAGTGGTCACCATGACCGAAATCGGTCGGATGAATCATCATCATCAGTAGGAATCAAAAGGCAGGCATAACTGCAAGTCTCGGATCAAATCCAATACTTGATCTTATTTTTTTGATTAAATTGTGGATTGTTTGGATTATCCGTGTCAATGGGTTTAAATAAATCGGCTTGTCATGTAGTTAGCAAAGGTCTGAGATTTTTCTTGTCAGTTCGTTCGCACTCATGTGTTACCGGACCTAATAGGCGGAGAACACTTTGAGGGAGGTACTTTGTTGCCTTCCAGAGGTTGTGGTTCCCATTTGCATTCCGAGACATATTTGCCAATCTCTGTGTGAGTGATTCGCTTAAAGTATAGTCCAATAGTGTGGGTTGTCTGCCTGATTTTTTTTAACAGCAGAGGGACCGGCGCCTCTCGCGATCAATTTTATTTACTAGACCAAACAGCAACTTGAATAATGTACTTGATTTACCAAAATTATGCCAACCACATAATTTACATTAAGTCCGTCAGGCCGCGCTGATGGCCTCCAACTTAATCACCTTCTAAAACGAATCCTTTAAGGCATGGTCAGACACGCCAGGATTAACTCATTCCAAAACTCTCATAAAAGCCTATGACCGAAAATGCTCCAAGCAGATCATAGGACTGAGTAGGATCAAAACGCGCATCTTAGTTCGAGCTCTCATTGGACACAGCAGCTTAAACAAGCATTTGTCCACTATGGGACTGTCCGAATCAAGAACGTGCAGGATGTGCCAAGAGGCAGATGAAACGCCACTACACATTCTCACGGACTGCGGACCTTTGATGCGAAAGCGGAGCTTACACCTGGGCAAACACATCCTAAGCCCGCAAGATGTAAAACATATCGCCCCCAAAAAGATACTGCAATTCCTAATGGATGCAGGACTCAGAGGCGAACTGTAAGGAAAATAGCGGCGATCATAATAGATCGGTACTGGTCGCAGTGATACTAGCAGCGAAACACAAATTAGTACAGTATAAGAGAGGAATAAATTGCAAATAGTTGGTACAGTATCAGTATCGGCGCGCCGACTGCTGGTCGTCGGCGGCGGCGGCGTGGAAAAATTCGCGGCGGCGGCGGCGCGCCGGCGTGGCGCCCACCTCTAGTAGGGCGCAACATGGACATTGGACATAAGCTTTGTTTTGTCCATATTCATCCTCAGGCCTACCTGTTAGGAAACCCGATTAAGGTCTTTGAGCATTGTGCCAAGATCTTACAACGATTCTGCCATGACCACAATCAGTATCGTGGGCAAACCGAAGGTGAGTGATGTACTCGCCATTAATGTTTATGCCGAATCCTTTCCATTCAAGGAGTTTGAAAGCGTCTTTCAATGCAGTGGTGAACAGTTTAGGAGATATAACATCTCCCTGCCCTGCCTCACGCCTCACTGCAGTGGAATCGTCCTCGTACTCTGCTCCTGTACTCGGACCGACATGGTGGCGTTTTTGTACAAGCACTTCAGCACCTCGATATACCGATAGTCAATACGGCACTGCTGAAGAGACTGTAAGCACTGCCCAAGACCCGAACGAATCGAAGACCTTCTCATAGTCTACGAACGCCAAGCATAGTGGCAAGTTATACTCGTCAATCTTCTTTATAACCTGTCGCAGCGTAAGCGCAAACAAAAATATGCCAGTGATTTAAAAAAAGTGTAAGAAAAATGCTTAAAATATTTACATATCTCATAAAAAAAAAACAAAATACAAAACCAATAAGTAGGTAATCTTTATTAGTAGCTAATCTGATATCTTTAGGTTCTCTATACGTTCGCAATGTTCTTGTTACGACTCATGCCTAATACCTATAACAGATTTTTAGATAAATATGCAAAACCCGAAAGTACCGAAAGAACCGGGTTTTGAATTTTTAAAACCCGGTTCTTAAGCTGTCGAAAAAACCCGGGTTTTCCCGGTTCTTTCGGTTCCGGGATTACCCGGGTACAAACCCTAGTTAAAACCACTTTTGACTGCAAAAAACAGTCAAAAGTAGTTTTGACCGATTATGAGTTTTGACTGTAACATGTACCTTAAAGATCGGATTGACTTAGCGCCGCGTGCGCACTGCGCATCACCACGCATCACGGTCCAGGAAACTGTCAAAGGTCGGCCACACTGTGAGGTCATGCACACGCGTGTTTGCTATCATCGCACGGACATGTGCCTTATGTGTATAGCAGTAGAGGTCATCTGGTTTATGGATAATTTACTAGAGCTAGCTCACGATTTTATGTAAGGATGTCAATATTAGCAATAAAAACAAGCTTTAAAAGGGCTTTGGAATCCTACTATCCTACTAATATTATAAATGCGAAAGTTTGGATGTGTGGATGTTTGTTACTCTTTCACGCAAAAACTACTGAACGGATTTTAATGAAACTTTACAGTATTATTGTTCATAACCAAGAATAACATATAGGCTATAAATTACGACGATATGTGACAAACTAAATTTCACGCGGGTGAAGCCGCGGGCAAAAGCTAGTTTCAAAATAATTTCAGCTTGAAGTCGAATGCCACAAGTGGAAAGTAAAACCAGGACCTTTCGCTTAGTGGACTGCTTAGACCACTGAGCTATGGAGTCATTCTAAATTGTTTACAGACGAGTGTTAAACTAAATTCAACTCATCATCATCATCATTTCAGCCATAGGACGTTCACTGCTGAACATAGGCCTCCTCCAATGATTTCCACAATAGCCGATTGGTGACTAGCACCTTCCCACTACCTTTATGAGGTCGTCGGTTCACCTAAGATGTCCTACGCTGCGCTTTCCGGTACGCGGGTCTAGAACTTGACGGAATAGTAGATATTAATATGATATCATTAAATAACCTACTTGTAATTGAAATCAAAGTGAGCAAGCGAGCGAAAACGGGCAAAAGTTAGTATTCGATATTTTTCTCGATTATTCGAACAATGTACGTACACGCTGAAACCATAAATATAATTATTTTAATGCATCCGTAAAGTTTATTAGCATATAAAAATAAAATACGTGCATTCCGCTTTTAGAACTATAATAAATCTTAGAAAGGTATTTGTATTCCCCTAACTTATTGGATATTTTTAGTTTTTCTTTGTGGGTGTCGTAGGAGGCGGCTAAGGGAGAAATATGCGAGCGTCAGGCCTCCCCAACCCGTCTGGCCAGCGTGGGGAGTGTAGGACAAACCCATTTGCCTCTGGTCAATTAGAGGGTCGTGCTCGCAATGGAGACTGAATGACCTGATGATTATGAGGTGTAATAGAGTCAAGGAACCAAGTGAGAACTATTATAAATTGAAGGACAAAGCAGTTAATAACATTTTCCAATTCTAGAGTAGAACTGATGGCTGTTGGGGCAGAAAAGTTCTCGAGTGGCGACCACCGGAAGGCGTAGCGTAGGCAGGCAGGCCTGATTAGGTGGAACGACGACCGGGTGAAGGTAGCGGGAGGTACCTGGATGCGGGCAGCACATAGCCGGTAGTTGTGGAAATCCTAGAGAGACATTTATGCAGCATTTGAATGCTTTATGCTGACGATGATGATGGATTAACATCATCATAGCTCGCACTTATTACGTTTCATGTAAGCTATAGTCTGGTCCGCGAGCACGTAGAATTTTGTCCAATGACCCCAAGCTACCCATCCTTATCGCTCGCGCGTAATTATATTGCTGTCGCGACTGTGCGACGGGCGCCCGCAGTGAGTGTGCGAGCGCGACAGCAACATAATTACGCGCGAGCGATAAGGATGGGTAGCTTGGGGTCATTGGACAAAATTCTACGTGCTCACAGACCGGGCTTTATAAACTACTGATTGATAAAGAGGCCAACAAAGGTCAATGAGTTTCTTCCGCCACTTCTTCTCAGCACCAGCCCATATGTTGTCCCGAAGTGGTGGTAGAGCAAGCTATATTTGGGTTCGTGTATAAAGGGCCTATGTACTGCATAAACTATTTGAATTTGAGTCAACTCTAGATAGATTACATGGGTGTACCCAGGAGGCAGGGGAGGGCAGCTGCCCCCCTGGAAATCTGGCAGAAAATATTTAGTTAAATATATAGTTGTTTTAAAGGAGCTAAGTCAAATGATCTGACCAAGAAAATCTCTAACAAATCTTCCACAGTTATCTCGCAAGATTGAAAACAACAATCCTATCTTGAAATGTTATCACAACTGCAGCTGACCTTTACAATCTGTTTTCCTATTGAAAACCCATTTATAACTCGTTTAGAAATCATCGCTGTACTTAGTAGAAGTAGGTTTTTATATTGGAAGGTTTCTCCATTCGTTTTAATGTAGTTTTCCATTAGTTCTTTATTTTCTGAAAAGTGATTTAACGCAAAATAAATTCGTAACTAGCTGACCCGAACTCCTATGTTCTTTTGATTAATTTCGTTGCGGGTCCAATGACAGTTAACTTTCCCCCGGGACAAACTTGACCGTAGATCCTGGCTACACAGGAGTTGCAGCGGTGGGAACGAGAGGTGGGAATAGTCCCGAACTTCGTACCTCTTATGTACTCAAAAAGAATGTAAGATTCTAATGAAAGAATTTTTCAATTCGGTCCAATAGTTTCGGAGCCTATTCACGCTGAACATAGGCCTCCCCAATGATTTCCATCGGTTGGTAGCGACTTGCGTCCAGCGCCTTCCTGCTACCTTAATAATGTCGGTCCACCTTGTGGATGGACATCCCACGCTGCGTTTTCCAGTACACAGCCTCCACTCCAGAACCTTGATGCCCCATCGGCCGTCAGTTCTGCGTACTATGTGCCCTGCCCATTGCCGCTTCAGCTGGCTAATCCGTCGGGCTATGTCAGTGACTTTAGTTCGTTTACGGATCTCCTCATTTCTTTGGCTTTTCCTCTTATTTACAGGAAATACCATGAATAATTATGCGTAACGTAACAAGCAGAATGACCTCACACCTCTAAACTACATAGTTTCAAAGTTCATAGTCTAGTTACGATATCAACAAAATGTTTATTAGCAAATTACTACATAATTCATTTAATTAGAATACCCTTCACTCAAATTGATAAATGCTGTGTGAACTTTACACTGAGTGACACTTTAGGACTCAATAATAAACTTTGTACTTTGTATCTTCTTTGTATCAAAGGTTTTTTGATTTACATAAAAGTATTCATTAAATAACAGGTTATTCACACCGAACTGCTATAATCTGTCCTTCAACTGTAAACTTTCAATCTTTTTTCGATGAAAATATCCATAAAACCTTATCTTTAAAAGTACCTGGCTTTATGAAATAAAAACTAAATTAATTAAAGGTTTATTTTTCATAAATAAATAAAGCTGGTTCAGATACTTTTAAAGATATCACACTAATATTATAAAGGCGAAAGTTTGTGAGTGTTTAATGTTTGTTACTTCTTCACGTCTCTTAAACTAATAACTAAACTGGAACGATTTTAATAAAATTTGGTATGGAGTTAGCTTACACCCTGGATTCACACATAGGCTATGTTTTACCGCAGGTAACACCGCGGGGACAGCTACTATAGTATCAGATATTAGTATTTTTTTTTAATGCTAGACAAGGCAGGTATTTGACCGCAATTACAGAGCACATATCCAAGGAAGGCACATAGCTTGTAGGAACGATGGCCGTTGGGGCAGGAAAGTTCTCGAGTGGCGACCACGGGCTGGAAGACGTAGCATGGGCACTATGGGCAGGCCTCCTACTAGGTGGACCGACGATCTGGTAAAGGTCACGGGAAGAGCCTGGATGCGGGCAGCGCAAGACCGTTCATTGTGGAAAACCTTGGGGGAGGCCTTTGTCCAGCAGTGGACGTCATTTGGCTGTAACGAACGAACGATTCAAGGACAACAGATATTACTAATAGATTTATGAATGTTCTGTACTAATAGATAGCCTGATCCGTATAAAAACAAAATTATCAGATAATAGGCATTGATAACTAAATATTTGATAACTGTCATCAATATTGTTTTAATCAGTCATTTAAGGCCTTTAGACAAGGTTTTATAACGAGTTTAATTCCTTGCTGTTTACGTTTTTTACCGATCATGTAGTTTCTCGCATGTTTACTTACTTCACTTTAAAGTACAAAACAAAAGACCGTATTCACAAACGATACTTGCTTAAGTGAAGCAGCAATTCGAACGCACAGCGTTGAATAAATCTCTGCGATTGGTTCGTGTGTCTCCCTGTGCGTCCACGCGCACTGTGAGACCTCATAGTAATGTTTGTGAATACGGGCGAAAGTCGCATTCAGCTGTCTGTCCCTATGTATGCTTAGATCTTTAAAACTACGCAACGTATTTTGATACGGTTTTTTTAATAGATAGAGTGATTCAAGAGGAAGGTTTATGTACATTTAGCACCCGTGCGTAGCCGAGGCGGGTCGCTAGTAATATATGTATGTATTTTAGCAGCAACATAAAAAAGTGTGACAATGGTTAATTGAAACAAAAGACGATAACGTTTACACGTCGGTCGCTCCTCGAGTTACGATGACAAAAAAATAACGTCACAAGATTCTAAATTATTTCGTGTGCTACTAACCTACGAAAAATGTAAACAAAAATACGCATTGGACACTGCGAAATAACGTTAGGTGTGTTTCTTGTTTATAATTGCGCAGGTTAGATAATCAATATAATAAAGATCTGCGACGTTGTCTGAAACTGGATTATGTTTGTAGGTAAGAATCTAAACGAGGAAAATCGACCAAAAATGGTAAGGTACGCCGATAGGTTATGTTATCTCCAATTTTTAAGTTTCACACGTGAATCGTCATCAAAAGGGTGCTTTGTTGTACACAAAAGCAGCCGAATTAACACATGAGTCATACGATGTGAGAAGAATTCATTAAATTAAGTATCACAAATTGTAACCTTTTTAATACGAAACTGTACCTGCGAAACAGATTCGAACGGTGATATTGCATTTTAAACGAATAAATTAACTGGCAGAATGCGTTTTTCCTGTAGGCAGGTAAGTAAATAGGGGCTATTTATAAAAATAATATTATGATGTGTTTTTTTCGCACAATTTAAGGGCACAGGACTTACCTCGAAAAGTTTGAGAAGTATGTTCACGTACAGCCTCCGCACACCCAAAGACTTGCCGATGGACGCCAGGAATATTATGCACAAGATTAATAGAAGTATCGGCGTGTAAAGTATCGAGACCGCAACAGACACAAACGATGTGAGTAACGCCATTTTGACGACTGATTGATGAATGATGATGATTGAGATTGATTGAATTGTTGAGATATGAATGAACTACGTCATTCATTCGTACTGTCAAAATTTCAGTTGCCATGAAAAAAAATTGAGTTATATGCGAATCGATAAAATAAATTCAATCATTTCAAACAATCTTCAAATCAGTTGATTTATGTACAGAAAACAATGGGAAATTGTAGAAAAAGTAAAAAAAGCTTTCGTTTGTCAATTCCAAAACTGCTAAAGGTTTCCAAATATTTGTAATCTATTTGCCATATAATTTTAGTGTGGCAACACTGATATTATAACCTCGACCAAAAGGGAATCGTATTGGGATTTTGATAAATCCTTTTTGGATTATTTATTCCCGAAAAATAAACCAAAATGTCTGATCTACCTTACGGACCCCCAGTGCGTGTATCGCCCCTTATCCGAGTAAGTAATTTTGTTAATAATAAATTAACAAGTTCAACATTTTTCAAACATTATGTAACGCAGTGTTTTTGAACTGTTTTTCCATTTTCAAATGGAAAAATCTTTTTAAATTCACGTAATTTTATGGCTGCCGTCTAAATGTGTCAAAGTTTTTGAGGTATAGTGGCCAGGATGTGCTGTTAAGATGAGAAAAGAGTTTGTGATTTTTCGTAACCTCTGTGCTTCTAATTCATAGTCCAGTCTTTCATTTTTACAAGCTTTATATTGACTTCACTTGTTAGTATGTGTGGGACAAATCTTGCAACTGAAATTAAGACCAGTTCTCCTCAACCGATAGAGCTGCAATTTGGTATACTTATGTAAGTACGATGACAATACAATATTATGGTACCATTGAGCTGGTCTGATGATGGAGTCAGGAGGTGGCCATAATAATAATAATAATAATAATAAATTTATTTTCGTAACTTAGTCTAATAATATACAGATAATGGTAGGAACTTCCCTTTAGGCAAGACATTGCCTGTGTTGGGAAGAACCGCTCCTCTTCACAATTATTCACTTAACTAGTAAACTAAGTTAATGTAAATCCATATAATATGCGCTACATGCGCTACGTTTGATGCAACAGTTAATTTATTTATTTCCATTATAAGTACCACGCTCGTGTGTGTGTGTGTGTGTGTGTGTGTGTGTGTGTGTGTGTGTGTGTGTGTGTGTGTGTGTGTGCGTGCGTGTGTGGGTGTGCGTGTGCGTGTGTGTGTGTGTGAGTGTGTGTGTGTGTGTGTGTGTGTGTGTGTGTGTGAGTGTGTGTGTGTGTGTGTGTGATGTATAGCTAGACCTACTTATGTTATAAGTACTAAAGTTTGTATGTATGGGTGTTTGGATGTTAACATATAATAATTATGTTTGTTACTCTTCCACGCAAAATCCACTGAACGGATTTAGTATTACTAGTATTTTATAAATATTTCAGTATTATCAATTCGATCTCGTTGTAGGTCCTTGGTTTGATCCATTCGATAAGTACTTCCTTACAGTTGTGTATATTTAGTGGGTATATATTAAGACATTTGTTTAGCCTATTATAAATTGTAGCAGACTGCATGTGGTATTGCCGTCTAGCGAAGTCCGATTTTACGGCGGGAATTATGGCAACTTTATCCTTTCGCCTACCGGTCAGCAGACTGTCATCAAAGGGTAGGAGTTTGTGCATTTTAAGAACTATATTTGTTACGTAAAGTTTTCTAACCGATAGAAGGTCGGCCTCTACATAAAGATTATCAGTGGGGTATCTGTATGGTTTAAACAACATGACTTTTATAAGGGACCTTTGAGCCCGCTCCAGACTTAGGAAGATAGTTTTAGTGGCCGAACCCCATACTGATATGCAGTATACCAATACCGATTGGGCTAAGGCAATATATGTCTGGGTCAGTAATTCTTTGTTCGCGACATGACGCAGGTTTTTGAAAGTCCAGATTAGCCTTCTCACTCTTTTCACAGTCAGTTCTACATGTTGGTGCCAGGAAAGACGCTGATCGAGGAGGACTCCGAGGTATTTAACGTAAGAAACTTTATCTATTCCAGAACATGGGCAGTTAGTGACCGATGGATTGCCGCACTTGTGAATTTTTAAATTAAAATTTAGAGGAGGTTGGGATCTGATGTTTTTACTGAAACAAACATAGTGAGTCTTGGATGTGTTCAGAGTAAGAAGGCTTGCATCCAACCATGCTGCCACACTGGCCATCCCCAATTCCGCCAGTTTCCTCACTTCGGACCAAGATTTGCCGGAGAACAGAATTGCTGTGTCGTCTGCGTAAGAAAACACAGAACCCTTAGGAATGTTTCTCTGACAGAGGTTATTTAGATATATCAGGAAAAGGGTTGGTCCCAGAACGCTCCCTTGTGGGACTCCGTATGTTACAGTGGCTTCCCGACTAATGTGGTTGCCCATTCGAACTCGCTGTTGTCGGTTAGATAGGTAATCCTTAAACAGTTTAAGAGGCGTTCCTCTCACCCCCACCTCGTCCAGTCTGGTTAGCAGAATGGGTATCGAGACTGAGTCGAACGCCTTCTTTAGGTCAAGGAATACTACCAGACACCTGTCTCCAGAGTCCACTTTTTGTGTTATAAGAGTTGTAAGGGCCACTACGGCGTCTTCTGTTGATAACCCGCGTTGGAAGCCAAATTGGTTTTTTGCAATAATGTCATATTTCGATAAAAAATTGATTAGTCTCTTATTGATTAATTTTTCCAAAAGTTTAGACATTGATGATAGAACAGAGATCGGTCGGTAGTTACACGGATCACTTTTGTCGCCATCTTTGTAAATAGGTGTTATCAAGGCTTGCTTGAAAACGGTTGGGAAAATTCCTTGTGCGAAGCACAAGTTAGATAAGTGAGAAATAATTGGAGCAATTTCATTGTTAGCTATTTTTAGGAAGGCAGTTGGGATGTTATCCCATCCTGGGGAGCTGTTTAATTTCATAGACTTAATTACTTCGTGTACTTCGGCACAGTCAGTATCGTAAAAAACAAATGATGATACCTGTTTTTTGGTTGTGTTGTTGTGCACCGGGTGAGAGTCAGAAGTACCTGAGATTTTTTCTGCTAACTCTTTGCCAATGTTCGTAAAATAGGTGTTAGTTAAATCTACCGAGTCTTGAGGAGACGAGGTAGCGTGCAGTAGTTCGAGATTTTGGGCTTTAGGGGGCTTTCGTTGGGTTATTTCGTTTATGGTGTCCCAAAGCTTTTTCGGGTTTTTATGAGCTTTAAAAAGTTGGTCTCGGTCGTAATTCCTTTTTAGTTTCTTTAATAAGCAGTTACAGTAGTTACGGTACCTTTTGTATGTAATTTTCAAAATCTCGTTATGTGGGTCAAGTTTTAGGTTTTTTTGCATGTTGTTTCTGTTTCTGATGCAGCGTAGCATACCTTGGGTAATCCACGGTTTTAGAATTCTTTTATTCGCTGGGATATAAATGACAGTCGTATTCTCATTTAAGCTTTGTTGCAGTTTGTTTATCAATAGTTCGGTTATGATGTTAGGGTCATTATATTCGAGTAGGTCGGTTAGTCTGGTTGTTTTTAGATAGTCTAGTGCTCTGCTATAGTTAATTTTGGTTTTAGTTTTGCTATTTGTTGTTGACTTTTCTGGGCACGATATTTTTAGAAAAATCGCACTATGATCAGTGACAGTGGTATCCAGTACAGCAATAGTGGCATTTTTGTGTGTATGGTCGAGTTTTATCATAATATGGTCAAGGCAGCTTGAGCCTCTTGTCGGGATAGAGTGGCCTGGATAGAAACCCTGTGAGGCTAACATTTCTAGGTAAGTGTGTCTATTGCTGCGATCATAGGAGTGTTCGTCTTGCCTGTAGATGAGATTTATATTTATGTCTCCGGTTATGATGACATTTTTGGATCCTTTAATGAGTTCCAGATGAGAACATAAAGAATCAATAAATAGCTGAGCATTTCGATTAGATGGTGAACGATAGATACCAAGAATGGTCAGCTGAGGCATAGAAATCTGCAAGCATGATGCATGTCTTAGGTATACTTCCGATACGTTTGCTGCAAGTGTGGATTTAGTATAGACGACTACTCCGTCGGATTGATTTTGGTGTTTGCAAGTTTGATGAGAATTATAACCTATAATCTGTGGGATATTTTTGTCAGGGTTTAATTTACATTCGCTTAGGATTAGAATATCAATAGTGAGATCAAGAATACGGAGGTTTGCTTGAAAGTCGTTAAAGTTAGCGTAGATACTTCTGATATTTTGGGATATTAATGTTAGGTCAGTTTTTAGTACTGTGATAGTATTTTTGAGTTCTCCGATTTTACAATTAAAGTTTAAATACATATTAGAGTCATCTAATGCATTTATGTTTTTAAGAACGTTAATATTCATGTTTTGTTTTATAATTTTTATATTCGATAGCATTATGGGGCGATAAGAAGTAACTGCAACAATGTGAGTCTATGCTGTAAAAACAAAGGTTACAAGTATAGCATAACGGTAGCTGTGGTATTGTTTGTTGTGGTCTGTTTGAGTGTTGGGTGTAATGATGTGTACTTAGAGTAGGTTTAGATAGTATTTTTTGTATGTGCATGTAAATTGTGTAGGTTGATTTTGTGGTTTTGTAATGATAAAGATGTTGGTGGTTGTCATGTAGGAGATAGGATTTATTGTAGGTGAGTTGTATTAGTGTACGAGCAGTGGACAAAACAGTAAAACTTACTATAGATAAAAGTGAATACATCCAGTTGGTTATTATATTTAGTCATTTTGCCAGTAACAGGTTTTGTACCTGTTGTTCACTTCTCATCAGGATTACTGGCGTGTCTTCACTCCTTCTGATGTAAACTCGGCCATGGGACGTCCAGCAATATTTGTAATCTGTCGATTTTATCAGGTCTCGAGCGACAAAGTGAAGTCGGGCTGCCTTGGCGGTCAGTTGCTCAGAGACGTATATTGGAGTGTACTCATTTTTTGTGTGACCCAAGTGCCTGGCGCAGAGTTTCTCCTTGTGCCTAATGTTATATGTCTTCACTGACTTTAAAAAGTCCTTCTTTAGGATGGTAGACGATAGTTCTACTACAATTGGGCCATTGTTCTCCACTTTTTTATTTTTCAGCCTGTAGATATCTTTGATATCTGCTCCTGTAATGGTGTGGCCTACATTCTCCGATAATTTTACCACCATGTTCATCAGTTCCTGTTCATTTTCGTTAGCAACTTTCGGGACGTTCTTAATTTGTATGTTGGATTTTCTATTTTCTCTTTGCAGATCTTCAACCTTGTCTTCCAATATGGTTATATATTCTTTATCTTTCTTGGATTGAAGTTCGTATGCGTCTAGTTTCTTTTTTAGCATAGGAACATAGGAACTCCTAAACGAAACGGCGGAAACTTATCGAGTTTAGGTTCGTTGGATTCGTCTTCCCGAGCACTTTGGTGCTAAATGATGACCAGGGCCCAGATTGAGATAAAACTAAAAAGTGTAAAATAAAATTGTAATAAAAAAAACTTTTTTAAAAACAAGCTTTACTCTCAAATGCAGTTGTACTAAAACGAAAAAAATAATTTTATGCAATGTTCAAGTAATTTCGAAAGCTTGTAGCGCAAACAGAGAAAAGAAGAATAAATTCCATGCGCGATACAAGCTTTCAAAATTACTTGAACATTGCATAAAATGATTTTTTTCGTTTTAGTACAACTGCATTTGAGAATAAAGCTTGTTTTTAAAAAAGTTTTTTTTATTACAATTTTTATTTAGATCTTTAATAAAGTCAATACAAGTCCCTCAATTTGCCTGCAGTCTCCAAATATCTCATACCTAATTGATATTGTCAACAATTTCAGTTCGGCCGTTGGTCGTTCCTCACCGCAGGAGTCCTGTATGGTGCCTTCCACCAGAACAGACTGTCCAAGAAAGAGGCAGCGTTCCGTGAGGTAGAAGCCAAGGAGAAGGTTATCAGAGACGCAAAACTTAAACAGGAGAAGGCGATAGCAGCTGCTGGTAATATTTACTTACCATTTTTATTTTAACTGCCTCTGTGGTCTAGTGGTAAGACCACCTGCTTCAGACACAGAGGTCCCGGGTTCGATTCCCAGTGGGTTCAGATTTTTCTAAATCAAAAAATCAAAATCAAAATTTCTGTTCGGTTTGGTTGGTGGTAGGGCTTGTTCTAAATCCGTCTGGCTAGCTACCACCATCTTACCTAAGTCTGCCGCCATAACAACAATGTTAATAGCATTGTTGTGTTCCGGCAGTTAGAGGTAAGATAGCCAGTTCCTCCGTGGCTGAGGATTCCGGGTGAAGCTCGCTTTCACCTTCAGCCTGATCATCGCTTACCATCAGGTGTCATACAGGCCAAGAGCTTCCTCATTGTGTATAAAAAAAAATACTGATAGAAAGGGTTCCCTCCCATCACCCTCCTGGGGTAGCCTGTTGGGGGAAGATGGGAAATGCCCATAAAAAAGTTAAATTCTTTTTTTATAGTACTTTAGAGTTGCATTTTCATATTTAGTGTTACTTATGTGTTCAATGCGTATGTCACTTTTATTTTATTATTTATTTTTTATCCACAACGAGGAAGCTCTTGTATTTGTAAGACAATAATTTAATAACTGTATTAATTCCTAAACTTTAAAATACTGTAGGAAACTTAATTTCTTCCTGACACAGTAGAAGGGAACAATCTTTAGAGGGCTGAAATTAAATATGATGGTCTTATCATTTCCCTTGATAATAATAATACTTTTTGTTAATGATATCCTATGTTTTTGGTCCTCATAGCACTAGATCCTTACCTACTTTAATAGCACTAATGAAGACTTTATTTTAATAAAAATAAACAAGATCTAGTACCATTGTTAATTTAATAGAAAATACGATATTAATAGACGATCTTAAAAACTTAGTATAATTTAAATTACCGTAAATTACGATTTTTGGTCGCATTGTAATCGAAAAAGTAGTTTAATTGAATTGAAAAAATAGTTACGTCACTTGCTTGTAGTGCCATACAAAATCTATGGGAGTTTCGTTTCGACAGTTTTAAAAAGTACTATCGGCAACAGTGTTAACTGCCCATTGCCAGTCATGTCATCTCGTTCTACCGCAAAGAATCGCTATTTGATTAGAGCGAGAGCAAAAACGGAAATGGGTAGTTAACAGTGTGGCCGTGTGTACATCAATTAATTGGTGGTGTCAACACGTCTAATAACTAATTTTTTCTCTGTTTTCAGCTGAAATCAAAGCACTGGAAGAAATGGTAGCACCCAAGAAGTAAACTGGTCAACCAACACTAGTTTTAAGAGTATAGTGAAGCCGCCACATCCTACCCATCATTTCGAAAACAACTACACAAAATGTCGCGAATTCCAACGTCTTATTAATTTAATGTATTTAAAATATAGGTGATTGTACAAAAGTTTGGAACTTGTTTTAATTTTTCCCTAACCACATCATGACAATAATAAGTGTCGGTCGTTTGGTGTAGTGGTTCGGAACGGACTACTATGCCGAGAGGTCCCGGGTTCGATTCCCGGCCGGGCAGAAATTGAAATGATGAATTTTTATTTCTGTGATTGGTCTGGGTGTTACGTGTTACGGGTGGGGTTGGGTTACTAATGTATAATTTACAATAAAAATATTTAAGTACATTTAAATCCGTCGTCTAGTATAATACAAGGTTTGCTTAGTTTGGGACTAGAGGCGCAGCAGTGTAAAATGTCCAAGGATATTATTTAAGCGATTGGTATCTTAAAGCTCATTCGTTATTCGTACTAACATCTTTCATCTTCGAATCGGTACCAAAAATCCTGGGGGCACCACAGACCATTCTGGGGTGCCTTAGCCCCTCGCTATAATATGTATGGATTTATGAACAGCCCCAGGTGCCAACCCATGCTACGCCGCCACTGGGCGCAGGACTGGTCTTTGTGGAAATCCTTGGGGGAGTCATTAATTTGTCCAGCAGTGGACGTCATTCGGCTGAAACTATCGAAATAATAAATATTGATGTTAAACACCAGAGATCCACTAACGAACCTTTATCATCAAGGAAAATAGAAAAATGTACTTAACGTAATGCCTACGAATTTCAAATAGCAATATCACTTTAACTCGTCAAAATGTGTCAAATATAAACAGGGTTGATCTACTTATAAGCTAACAGTCCTAAATTAGGATTACTAATGTTTGGCCAAAAAACGTTTCCCAAATTATCACATCGCAAACAACGTTTCGCAAATTTTCATTTGGCAAAACAACTTATAGCAAACTTTTAATTCGCAAATGCCGTTTTTGGCATATTATTGTTTAGCAAATTATTGTTTGGCAAAGTATGTTTTGGCAAATGTTTCATTTGGCAAAAATATTTCACGATACACTATTTACAAAATAATTTGATTGGTGCATAGAATGGAGTACAAATTAACAAGTGGTTATTATTTTGTTTAGTGGGTAGTTAATATAAAATTTGTTCTATTTAACTTTTCATATTTCATTCTTTTTATCGAAATTTCCAAATGATTCATTAACAATAGAGGTGATTCTAGCGCTCGGCGGCCGCTGCCGCGGCACGCTTCGCTCGCCTTCGCGCGTTAAGGGTCACTGTTCTAACCTAACCTAACCTACTATTTTCTGCAATACCTACTTTCTGAAACCATACTATTTTCTGCAATCTCTTTGTTTTACATAACATTCTTGTGAAAACCATGATCATCTGCCTCTGCCTTATGGTTTGATTTGTGGGTAACGGTGGGTAAGTAGGTATGTGAAGTGTCAATTTGACCAAACAAATTATTTGGGATATAATATTTGGCAAAATAAAACATTTGCTTTATAAACATTTGCCAAGTAAAATTTGGCCAAATGATAATTTGTCCAAATGAATTAGTTGCGAAAAGTACAGTTGCTAAAAGTTCATTTGGGAAATGAAACTTTGACGATAAGTTGTTTGCGAATAGGGCATGAATATCGGAATCTCGGAATCTCGTAATATCGGAATCTCGGACTGCGAGATCCGATATTTCAATTCCGATATTGAGCGACCCAATATCGTAATATCGGAATCAGATAAAAGTTTTAATTGAGATTTTAAACAAAGCGTTTAAACTCGCCACAATCTGCCACAAAGCCCAGATTGGCAAAGACCAATGATTTTCTCATGTCTCTCACCATCACTTTTTGTTCCACTGCAAATATTTTAATATCTTTACTATTTATGGTTAATTTAACTTGTTCTAAATCAATTTTAGCATTTGCCATAGGTACTTGGTCAACAAAGAACGACATCTCAACTCTCTTTCAAACATTAATTTTACTGGACTATGGACCTCAGCTTGCTAATCCGTCGGACTATGTCAGCGACCTTAGTTAGTTTACGGAGCTCCTCATTTCTGATTAGATCTCGTAAACAAACACCAAGCTTATCTCTCTCCATAGCACGCTATGCCCTATATTCAAAGGCCACGTTTTCGAGCCGTATATCATCACTGGTAACACACACTAATTGAACACTTTCGTCTTCGTATTCGACGATTTACCTCTTTCTCGAAATTGCATCTAACTACCTAGCTGATCGTTTGTCCGAGATAGACATATGTACTTACTTGTCAACAATCTCGAGAATCGAGCTCCTAACCGAAACTGGGTAAGGAGCAACATGGACATTTGACATAAGCTTCGTTTTTTCCATATTCATCCGAAGGCCTACCTGTTGGGAAACTCGATTAAGGTCTTCGAGCATTGTGATAAGGTCTTCCAACGGTTCTGCCTTAGTACGCAAAACAGACGGACGATAAGGCAGCAAGGTTCTGAAGTGGAGGCCACGTACCGGAAAGCGCAGCGTAGGACTCATAACCACAAGGTGGACCGACGACCTCATAAAGGTAGCAGGAAGGCGCTGGATGCAGGCCGCCACCAACCGGCCATTGTGAAAATCATTATCGGAGCCTGTGTTCAGCAGTGGAAGTCCTATGGCTGACATGATGATGATGATGGCCCGTGGTTTTGTGAGTTGTACATCGATAATCAAAAAGGAACAAATTACAAGCATATTCAAGTTTTTTACCACTCTCTACAATTTTTGTAGCACGTGATTTGAATGACTCTAAAACTCGTTCCGCCAACATAAAACAGGGTAATATAATGAAGGAGTAAAAGTTTGTTTGATACCTGTGATTTTACAAAAACACTAATTGTTTGCTAGTCCATATTATAAGCTCATTATCAGTAACCATTCATTATCAGGTGATCCGTTTGCTCGTTTGCCTCTTGTCACATAAAAAACCAAATGAAATGGATACCCATAACGTAAAAATGGTTCTAAAACTTCAATTTTATGAAGTGCTGTTTTGTACCAAATTAAAGATTTTGATTACAATCATTATTTTATTGTAAACAATCCAGAATTCTTACGAATATAACCAAATATTAATTTTATAGCACATGAACTCAATTCCGATATTAATATCGGAATTCCGATATTGAGATCTAATATCGGAATTCAATATCGGAATTGAAAACCTTCCGATATTACATGCCCTATTTGCGAAGTGAAATTTGGCGAAAAATAATTTGGCCAAACGGAAGGATACCCCTAAATTATCTTATTTATATTATCGTGTGCTCTTCGTGTTAAATCTTTGTAATCTCTATTCCCAAGACTCCTCCAAAAGAACCGGAAATCACTGTAATGGATTTGTCAATGGGCCGAATAGGCCGCGGCCTAGGGGCGGCAGCGTCCTAGGGGCGGCAGATTTCAGATGACGCTTACTCGATTTCAGAAGATAAAAGTTAAATAAAGATCCAACCCCACCCTAGCCTACGGGCGGCAAAACTGTAAATCCGCCACTAAGTGACTACATTATACTCGTACCTACGCAGGAAAGATAGGTACCTACATTAGCTACTTACTGTCTCAAACTAATAAAGAAATTGATTGATAATACCTTGCTAACTTACTATGGTTTCAGCCAAATAACGTCCACTGCTGGACAACGGCCTCCCCCAAGGATTTCCATAATGACCGGTCCTACGCGCGAAGCTAATTAAACTTACTATAATAATTTATTTTGTATGCTCGTCTAACAATAAAATTGTGATTCATAATCGTTTTCATTCCAATCATCAGCTGGCGTACAAAAACATCCGCAAAATGTGACACAGAACTAACTCTGCCACACCTACCTACTTGAAAATTAATTATATGTCACTACACATTACTAGAGAAAACACTTTATTATTTTCATCATAGTAAAGATACATTCAGTAGATGATTTATTTTGTTTCTTGTGTAGGTACGACTTTTCCCACCTCTCGTTCCCACCGCTGCAACTCCGGTGTACCCAGGATCTACAGCTTGTGTGTCATAAGAAATAAAGCATTAGTGAGCTTCTTGCGCTGCTTCTTTTTGTCCCGAAACAGCGGAAAAGTTTGGACATAAAACCTCTTATTACAAAAACTTAAGTAGGTACCTACCTACTAAGTACCTACTTATGTCAATTTAAACCAGAGTTCAACCAGTCTAACTTTTTGTGAGGGGAGAGTGCTCGATAAAAGCTTAAAATCGCGAAAAAATAAGTAAGTTTTATGATTTTCTTTCTATTTTGAATTAAATAAACCATCCACTTGAGTATTGTATCTTGAGTAAGTAGGTCCTACTTACCTATAGAGGGTCCTACTGTATTCCCACCAACTGCAATATGTTTTGAATTTCGCGAACAATATCAATTCTACTCCAAGGTCATAGTTTTGCAAAATTCTAATTTCGCTGCGCACTTACGTGTAACTTGCGTACGGAGCAGGCTGGCTGTCCAACGCTAAATAGGCTAGTAAACTCATTATTTACTTTAAAAACTTGATAGATGTAGAAAAAGCACTTATTGGATTCATAAAATAGGTTTTATACCTACCTACCATTCCGTATATTCTTCCCTGGTCAGCCTGGGGAGAGTGCGTACTTAGTCCAAGATTTGGACTCCAAAACCTCATTTTTATCCCTGGAAGTCGTGCTTCTGCAATGGAGACTATATAGATGATGATGACAGGTAGGCAAACGAAAGACATCAAGGTAAGCAATTAATAACTAGGCACTTACCTAAGTAAGTAGGAACTTATACTTACTTTTAATTAAAATAGTAAGACACGGGTCTTAACGCGACGTTTAATAATGAGTTACATTATGTACTCAAGTTAAGTTAAAGTCAAGTTAAGACCCGTGTCTTACTATTTTAATTGAAATGGAACGCGAAAGTTTAAAATCGTAGGTACTTACTTCTATTCTATTCTAAAAAATATCTCCCATCTGCCACTGGATCCGAATCCTTTCCAACATAAATATCCCAGCTGGCCCGCGTCCAGCCCACAAGTGGGATCGATTGACACGCTGGGCTAATTCAGTTTCAAGACTCAAGTGATTCTGTTTGGTTTTGTTTATAGAAATAACATTTGTTATCAATTAGCTTTTAACATTGATGTTTTACTGTATTTATTTGTTGATATTTTCGAGGTACCTATTTAAATATTTTTTTTGCAAAAGTACCTATAAGTACCTAGTATTACTCCAACGACATAGATGTACCAAGACCGTTATAGACATAAGTACCTACTATTTATTTATTTATTACCTAATATTTAGTCGTTACATTTTTGGATACTTAAAGTAGTGTCTTAAAGTCCACAAGGTGGACCGACGACCCCATAAAGGTAGCGGGAAGGCACTGGATGCAGGCAGCCACCAACCGGCCATTGTGGAAATCATTGGGGGAGGCCTATGTTCAGCAATGGACGTCCTATGATGATGATGAGTGTCTTAAATCATCTATACTCTTTTTGTAGTAGGTAGGTACGTCTTATAACTCTATAATCAGTCGAATAAAAAGTTTCCCACCAAAATAACACTAAGAAATCAGCCTGTCTAGTGGCGGTGGCTGTGTCTGCTCATGCAGAAAAATCTTAATTAGTTAATTGACAGGGCCGTACTTAGAAATTTTAATAAATAGACACCTAAGGCTGGTTTTAGTGTCACGCGGACTGTCAGTGCGGATCGCTCCGCACAGCCGATCTGTATGAACTGCTAGGGAGCGGAGCGGTTTCTCCGGACCGCATTACTCTAAAACGCTCCCTAGAAGTTCATACAGATTGACCGTGCGGAGCGGGTCCGCACAGGATGGTCCGTGTGAAACTAAAACCAGCCTAAAGACCGACGTCTCCCCGTGCGCGTCCCACGCACAAGCCTTAAGCTGGGCCTGGGTTGCACCATCTTAATTTAACTTTAAAACCGTCAAAAGTCTGTAAAATTCCATACATAAACACCGGTTATGGTTATAGTTACTGTTAAAATAAGGTGGTGCAATTCAGCCATAATATGCCGGACCTTAGGAACCAAAGGTACATCATTAAAGTGGCGCTGTGCAACATATTGAATTTGAGGGTACCAAGTCCTCGCTCACTCAGTCCGTTAGGAATGAAGAAGACTGACTGACATTAAAATTAGGTCCTTCTACCTTCACGCAAGGGTTGAGGAGAGGCGTCTCAAGACGATTTCAGCCTACCGTCTCGTGACCGTATCGGGACACTTGCGCGAAGACACTAGCGCGAAAGACATTTGCGCCCATGGACACTTGCTCAGTAATAACTGATGTGCTGAATGTATACCCAGAACGCATATTAATTATTGACATAGAATCCGCAACAATTTTCAAAAAAGAATAAGAGGAGTTATAAGTAAACTGCAAGTAACAAGAAGTCAATTGTATCTTGGCCCCTACATTTCGCGGAGGAGTTCGATTAGAGAATTAAATTACTGGACTATTCCCACCTCTCGTTCCCACCACTGCAACTCCTGTGTAGCCAGGATCTACAACTTGACCGCCAATAAAAACCCAACCAGTGAAGGTCAAGTTTGTCCCGGGGGAAAGTTAAACTGTCCTTGGACCCGCAACGAAATTAATCAGAAGAACATAGGAGGTGTTCTAAGTTAAGGTTCGACTTCCCTCCGTTGCAAAGCGGATGACAGGTGACAAACAAATGTTTAGTAACCTCCATAAAAAAGATATGCAGCACGGAAAATAAACATTAATTAACGATTAGAGAAACATGTGTGCGGTGAGATAGTGGCGCCCTCTTGTCAATGTCTTGTTTAATGTTTTCTTTTTTTGTATTTAAAATGTTGGTTGGAGAGGCACCCGCTGAAAACCAGCGTCGGGGCACGTGTGCATGCACGCGTGGCTCGATTAATGCTGAGCGGGCGCCTTTTTGGCACAAAATATGCGTGTATAGTTTTAAGTCCCTTTGTTCTGTTTTTTGTTTTCTTTTGTGTCAAATAAAGTTTTACTTATTCTCTTATTCTTATTCTAAACAAAACGTGAATAAATGGCCCCCAGATTCCGCCCTAACTACGGCCCTGCCTCCATCTGCGTTTTGTCAGCCAATAGAGGCTGTCCCATAAACTAGCCCCATAAAATATAGACGTGCTAACACCGCAATTAACTTGCGTAGATTACGGCGTATGTTTAAGCCCGTGTTTTTAATCTTGGAAACGTTTTTTATTATGTTTATCGAAAATCTAGGCTGTTTTGACAGTAAAGAGGGTTATGTTAGCAATATTATCTTCTTAAAAGCAATTAAAAATGGTAAATATGATAAATGAGATTTGTATTTTGGTTCTGGCACGAGGACTATTCCCACCTCTCGTTCCCAACGCTGCAACTCCTGTGTAGCCAGGATCTACAGCTTGACCGACCGCCAATAAAACCCAACCAGTGAAGGTCAAGTTTGTCCTAGAAAAAAGTTCTGTCACTGGACTAAGTAGGTACTCTTCTCGCGACTAGTCTGGCGAGCGTGGGCAGTGTAGGATGATGATGACGTCATGATGTATGGTACACTATAAAATGACTTCATGATGAAAATATTTTTTGGCAGACGTATATAAATAAACAAACCCCATAATGGTTGTTATTATAATTTTAAAAGCCTGTCTAGACCGAATTGAAATGTTTAAAAAACCGAGTAGGTAAGTAACCAACATTGATTGATATTTTAGCGCGCTTTTCTGCGGCCATATTTACGACCTGTCAAACGTGACGAACGTCCGTCGGTATCTGAGGTGTGTTTATTTATCCAATTTTACGGCAGACATAACAAATTGGATAAACGTCGGGCGACCCAGAAGGCTGTCTGTTATTTCGAAAAACTAAGGAATTGGACAGACGACCTCAATACCTCATAAAGGTTGCAGGAAGGCACTGGATGCAGGCCGACGCCACACGTTCAGCTGTGGACGTTCTGTGGCCGATATGATGATGATAATGATGGTAAAGGAATTAAAAACTTAAGTAAAGCAATTGTTCTTGCAGGTCTCTGTGTAATCTAAATAAGGTACAAGCAAAATTAAGACGAAAAAAGGTAATTTAGGTGGAAGAGCAGTCGCCCGGCAGCGAAAGGTCGTGGGTTCGTATCCCCCCGCCTCAGGCACTTCGATTTTTTAAAGTTATTAAGTAATTTACAATTTAGTTACTTGTTGTTATTGTAACCACGACAGATGCGAGTAGGTTAGACACAGCAGCACACCAAAAAATAGTTTGTTTCGCCTTTTCTTCAGACAACAAGCTATGGTCGCAAAATAAGCAGCTTAAATGCCCATTTTCACCATCAATCCCTAATTTTTAAGTGACCCCTATGGTAGCACTTAGCAGGAATTTTGTGTGAATAGGGGTCACTTAAAAATTAGGGATTGATGGTGAAAACGGACATTAGTTCTCCAAAATGACAAGTCCATACGGCAGAGAAAAAAGGTCTTTTAAAAAAGGAAAATCAGCCCAAAATGGCGCCCAGTTTTCCACCATAGTCCGAATAGTTGGTCCATCTTTCCAAACTGTGTTCCGTCACAAAATAGAAATTTCTATTTTCTGGTTCCATCGACGTTTTAATTGTTTCACGGCTGTAATTACCGTCTGCATTTGTTTACGTTGGCTTAAAATAGATTTCACGAGGAAAAAATAACACACAGAGGCTGTAGAAAAGGATTTTCTTTAATTTTTAAAAAGCAGAAAGTACTTTTTGTATGTTAGGTATTATGTATCTCGTTTTAAACTTATTGAAAAAATAAGACACCTAACATTAATACTGAAAGTTATGATGGTTTACTACCTAGTTAATTTAAATTATTATTGACGGGATTGCCACCATGTACCTATACTTACCTTATTTCGAGTTTCCGATATTTCCGCACTGCCATGCCATGGTCACGGAGTAACTAACTGTCCGCGGTTATAGTTAAATTACTATTTAAAAACAGTGTCCACTACTTTGTCCCACCAACAAAGAAATGAAAAGTAACCATAATATCCACAAGATTCAGTCATTTTGGGATTCCTGAAAGACAGGGAACAAGATAAGAATAGCGAATAGTGCAAATTTCTCTCCAGCTCATACAGTTTTACATTAAACAAAAACACCTCCATGACTCATTCATAAATAAACAATCATAGCTCCTCCCGCCAATTCACGAAAATAAAAAAATAATAAAACCCCGCGAAATTAGCAGCATCATATTTATTGACGCACTCGAAGACTCGAACTGACCAATACAAAACGCCCCTTCGATAATCTAAAAATAACGCCGTCGTTGTGTCTGATCATGATACTCCAGTAGCCTGGAGTCCTCCATTGAGCTTTGACAGCTGATAATTTTCGCGCGCTTTTACACGTCAGCCATTTTTACTTTTTCTTTTTTCGTGCATAGACAAAGAAAGTTGTGATGCGTGAAACTTTTTTGAAAAAAAAAAAAATTAAAATGGCGCCACAAATAATGCGATTTTACGTGTTAATTTTATTAATTTCTTTGTGTGTGGAAAGTAAAGGAAAATCCAATGAGAATGAAGATTCGAAAGAGTCAGTCGAGAAGGTGCCGGAGTTAAAACAATACAAGGTAGTTAATTTTTATTATTTAACTAAAAATTACATTCACACTTACTACTGGCTTAAATTTATCGTTTGAATTATAGGAAAAATAATTTTATTAATAGATAGATAACTAATAAATTTTATTAAAAGAAAAATCCTCTACCCTGAACAAATTATTAGTTTTTAAGTATCTTAATAATAATAATTAAAATATCTTATTCATTTTTTAATTTGATAAATAAATAAACTATTTTTTTTATTACGAGCGACAAGGGACATTTAGAAATAACGAACAAAAGTTTGGAAAACAAATAATAAGGCCACTGTACCATTTTTGGCCACTCATGGTTGATTTACTATAAAAAATACTATAAAATAAAATTAAAATCATTTCATAGTTACAACTGAAAATTTTAATAAAAGATACACTATGAAAATTCTTAAGTAAGATATTTTATAACACACAATAGCTCTCATTTAACTTAAAATACGGATTACAATTCATATTTGCTAATTATTGCAATAGATTCTTAAATGTATGTTGCCAAATAGCTTACAATAAATTCTAAATTTCAGCACGTCGTTTGTTGTATAACGCGCCATTAAAATAATGTTATGAGTTTAATTTTAATTGATTTCTGCGAGTGTAATAAATGCATCCAACTATTATGTTTGACACAATGTTAACAGTTATTAGTTATTTTTGTCAGTTCGTAGCAAGGTCTTTTCTATGGGATCATTAAAATTTCGAAATCCTCATAGGTTCTTCTGATTAATTTTGTTGCGGATCCAATGACAGTTTAACTTTCCCCGGGACAAACTTGACCTTCACTGGTTGGGTTGTTGGCGGGAATAGTTTTTTCGTAGATACGTCGTAAAGAAATTTACTTTTTAGAGGTACGAGTAATATGAAACCCTTATCAGTAACTTATCAAGCATGTACGTACATTCATGGAACAATATTAGTTATTTAGTTATACAATAGTCCAATGGTTTTATTACATCATCATTTAATTTTAATTTAAAAAACTTAGGGAGAGGTTAAAACATGACTCTTTGACAAAAAAAACTCGCACAAACTAAAGAAAAACCTTTTTCCACCAAAAAAATCTTTCTTTCTTTCAAAAGTCAAAGTCAAAATTTCTTTATTTGTTTAGACCTAATAAATAGTTCTTACAAATCGTCATTTTGCTCTTAAGGAGCCTCTACATGTCTCATAATCTTTTTACCCTACCAGCGCTTCGAGACCAACATTTGGCAAGTGCTGAGAAGAAGCGCCGCAACAAACTCACTGTCTGCCGGTTAATATAAATAAATAGAAATAGCAGTAGTAGGTACATTCGATTCAGGAGCAAAAGCTGGGTTCAACAGACATACCTACCTAGTTATCATTGCTACTTTTTCCTCAGCCTATTATTTTAGAATCGTACCAGTCTAAACAATAGTAACTAGGTGACCTACTGTTGAGTTTATCTACTAGTTTATAGTCCTACAGTAGGTCGAAAGATAAACAAGTTAAGTTGTAAACAGGCAAACAGCTGGTAGTAATAAATGTAACGGTGAATGCATTTAACTATTTCGGACTCTAGATCAAAGGACACAGTTTAACTATCCATAAACGTGACAACAATGTAAGATTTACCTGACAAATAATGTGGTTAACATTGTAACTTCACTCCGATGCGATAGCAGATTCCCTCGTCGTAAAATACAGCCAGGCTCTTCCCGCGATCTTTTCCAGATCGTCGGTCCACCTAGTAGGAGGCCTGCCCACGCTACGTCTTCCAGCCCGTGGTCGCCACTCGAGAACTTTCCTGCCCCAACGGCCATCGTCTCTACGAGCTATGTGCCCCGCCCACGGCCACTTGATTTTAGTCGCGGGAAGAGCCTGGATGCGGGCAGCGCAGGACCGTTCATTGTGGAAAACCTTGGGGGAGGCCATTGTCCAGCAGTGGACGTCATTTGGCTGAAACGACGAACGACGAAAATACAGCCAAATGTTGAACGTGTAGCATCTGCCGGCGACTCCAGTTGCATATGTCGGAATAAGAAAGCATGCTAATGAAGTAGCTGGCGATGAAACCAGACATGATTTTAATACAAAAAATGGAACAACTAAACATTTGAATTTGATCCTTTGGTTTAAGCAACAGTTTGTGGAATACCTCGAAATTCTATTACTCATGCTGCTGTACTGGTGTGAGGTCTGTACCTCTTTGCGTAGGTATTCGATAAAATTCGATACCCAGCCTTCGAAATCAACGATAACGTGACGACTTACGTGGAACTTTGGCGAATGGGCAAACAAAAATCCCCATGCGCTATGATTCAAATTCAAACTGATCGTATCGCTTATAATGAAGAAGAAGTGAATCGCTGTGTCGCATGCAATGCTCCAGCCCGGGAAATGCTTGTTTATGCATTCCCACTGACACTGACTAATGGGCACAACAAGTGGGTTATGATCCACACTACCCTCCATCATCCTAGCTTAAACAAGGAATGCCTTGAGAAAATTGTTTTTAATCGCTTTTTGGAATTTTACTTACCACCACCTGCCTGCTATGAAAGAGTGGTAGGGACACTGACCTCAAGTGACAGCTGATTTTGTGTTCCAATTTGACGCTTCCGTGTCCCGAGAACTATTTTGACATTATGGAGTAACCATAGGAGTAAGCAAGAAAGAAAATAACTAATTTTAGTTCCATGGAATCTGTGGCCTACACTGCCAAAATGACGAAAATCGAATAGGCACTAAAATATTTAAATGACCAGTCCAGTCCAGAGGTCAATGGGTAGGGATAAGACCTGCAAGCAAACCGTTTGCCCCTCTTTTAGATACTAAAATAAAAACTTAACAGGATTTTCGTTGCATCTCACCTCAATTCTGTTTCTTCTTAAGCACGCGTGTGCAGACGGCATTGAGCTATTCCAGAATTTATTAAAACATAAGAGGGTACTTCTCATTTACACTCAAATTTGATGGTCACACAATAATAGTTCATAAACGGTATAAGTTAGAACAATAACTTTGAAATCAGGTGATAACATATCTATTTAGCTACATACAAAATAAATTTTATCGTAATAGAAGCAAAAATAATACGAAAACATCACATGAAACGATACAAAACGGGGTCATTTTTCGCGTTCTCATCGTGTCACACCTTCGGTTGCAATGAAACATTTGGTTACTGCATTCACAATTTTCATTCAATTTGTGTGTAGTATATACTAAAATCATCGTAATTAAATATACTTTCCACACAATAGTCAAAAAAATATCTTCTTATAATTATTTCGAATTGAGGAAGGAAAATACGTTGGTCACACGATTTTAGGTACCTAAAATTTTGAGTAATCATACAAGATTGCCGTTAAACCGAATACCATCAACCAATCACTGTGTTCTATTTGGTTAACGTCAGTCGCGCTCCTGCCATTGCGGAGGTGAGATAAGTCGATCGTCGCTCCGCGAAAAAAATACGTAACTTTTTGTGATTATCCATAGACATTCCGTCGCTTGCTTGATCAATATTTTCTACCTCTAAAATTTAAACAATTTAATTAAAACTTAGGCCATTGAAAACTTAATATGTTAGACTTATTTGTGTAGTATTCGACTTGAACCGTTAAACTCAAATTTAGGGATAATGAATAAAAAACTAAAATTTTCGTCACCTTCGTGGCATCACCTTCGTGGTGTTTTATACACGAAGGTGATTTTAGGCCACGAAAGTGATTTCTTGCGTTGGTTTATTTTAAAATATAATGACTGGTGTTTAAGTTTTTACAATATTTTAATAACGAATAAATTATACGTGTTAAGTAGAGTTCAGTACATCAATAAAAAATAAGGGCCTCGTATTTTTTTTGTCTGTATGACTGTATGTATGTCTGTATATGTGACTGTGTATCTGTTTGTAAGATAAATTTAATCTGAAGTTTGAGTTAAAAGTTGTACAACAAAAATACGAGGCCATCTGGCCTCAATAAATAAACATATTTTTTGTTGAGGGACTGATAAGTTAAGAGTTATTTTTATTGAGGTACTGATAATCCTTTTTTTTGCTTCTTTAGCATTTCAGAATGCCACCAGTATCACCCTTAAAACCAATTGCGTAGAATCTTGTAACTTAGTAGGTGACGTTATCGGTAAAATTTTATCTTGTATTTAAGTACCTACCTATTTATATTATGTTATTGCCATTTATCTATGAAAATAAGACAAAATATATGTTTTATAAATACTTAAGAGTCATTTACAGTAGTAAAGTTTGAAAAAAATATTGCTATGAAGTACAGAATCACTTTCGTGGCATCAAAAAATTCAAAACGTTAAAGCTTCCAAACCAGACTCACTATTTGACTGATTTACTGAGAATACACTCTTTACATCAAGCGCTACAGTTTTTGTTTACAAAAAGTTGAAATAAGTTAAAAATAAAATTTGCCACGAAGGTGACGATGAGAACCGTGGCGATGAGAAATACCCAAGAATAACCGCGAATTGCTGTTAAAAATAAAATGGCGGAATAAATTTTGACGTGCGCGCCTTTACGGCCGCATCGGACGTTTTAATAGCGAAACTAATTTCGAAGCTACAATACAGGTAGAGAACGTAGGTTCTTTTATAATATACTAGCGGCCGCCCGCGACTTCGTACGCGTGGATCCCGTTTTACCTCCGTAGGGGTGGAGTTTCGTAAAATCCTTTCTTAGCGGATCCCTACGTCATAACATCTATCTGCATGCCAAATTTCAGCCCGATCCGTCCAGTGGTTTGGGCTATGCGTTGATAGATCACTATTTAGATATGTATCAGCCAAATGACGTCCACTGCTGGACAAAGGCCTCCCCTAAGGATAAGGATTTCCACAACGACCGGTCCAGCGCTGCCCCCATCTAAACTCTTACCGCGACCTTCAGATCGTCGGTCCACCTAAAGATCTGCCCACGCAACATCTTCCAGCCCGTGGTTACCACTCAAGAACTTTTCTGTCCCGATGGCTATCAGCTCTACGAGCTATGTGCCCCGCACTGACACTTAATAAATGCGAGCTATGTCGGTTACTTAGGTATTCCTGTTTTTTGGTTTTGTCTTTTTGGAAAACATATTACTTCTAGGAAAGAGCCTACTGTCCACATCTACTCACAAACAACACATAATGCACGCCTTTGCGTCATTGTTACAGAAAATAAAGTTCGAATTAAAAAACTATTACAAAAGTTTATGGCGACGCGAGAATAAATAAAAACTGTTTATTTTTGGGTTCTGTTGGACGTTAAAAAAATAAACAATGTATTTTTAAATAAATATTTACAGCAAAAATAAATTCAAAAATTTAAATCGATCTGGAAAAACATTTTAGAGTGTAAAAAAATATGTAGTTCAAACTAACCTCTGTGACCTAAAGGTAATCTAAGAACACCTTCAGATTTCCAGCGGGGCAGATTTTTTGTTTATTTGTTAGGTCTTTTAAGTTGTCGCCATAACAACAATGTTAACAGCATTGTGTTCCGGCAGTTGGAGGTAAAATAGCCAGTTCTTCTCGTTGATGATAAACTTAGGGTGAAGCGCGCTTCGAAATTCCCATCAGGTTAGATGCATAAAAAATCTCATAAAACTTTTTTTTTTTTTCAAAAAAGCACTTTTACACGTCCCAGTATTAACCCTACCACTGCTTCGAAACAATAAATGGGCTAATGCTGAGAAGAAGAAGCGCAAGAAACTCAGTCACTATTTGTCAGCATCCTTGCAGGCCAAGACCTTTTTCGTTGTAGATAAAAAATGACGTGTAAACCTTGCCAAAACACGTCGTTAAACTTGTTGATAATAAACTTATTTATAAATTAATTATCCGCCCAGCGGGCTAATTCAAATGCATTTGTCGAGAGTAGAAATCGTCTGTCAAATAATTTTCTAGTAATCAATTTTGAACTGATTGTCAAGGTAATACAGTTGAAAATTGAATATCAAAGCCAGACTACGCCTAATGTCAGATCAGCCGATGGTAGATGCCAAATTTCCAATATCGCGTACGAAGACGGAGAACTTTGTCAATATAGTGGTACATAAGGGTCATAATTAGTGGATGCCGACGATTTTCGCGCTGTCATCTCAACGACTGCCCACCCTTGTCGTTAGAGCAGTCGACTGGATAGAAAGCATGGAAATAACATGGTGATTGATAAACTAGGTGCAAATAAACATATTTTATAAACACAGAATGCTTTTTGCTTAAATTTGAACATAAATTTACCATAATAACTTATTACACTTATGTCTGGATTTGTAAGCAGAAATATGGATAGGTACCTACTGGATGGAGTGGATGACATAGTGGATGGAGTGTTTTGTAAAACTGCAAAAAAACTTTACCACTAGCTGCTACTAACTGTAACTTACACAAACTTCTGCCGTTCACCGCTAGGGGCGCTGTGCAATCTGCCATACATTTTGTACGCACTTGGTAAGGTTAAACTTATGGTAGAGCTACAGAACTTTCATATAATAAATTATCATGCGCAAAAATTAGTCTGTTTGGGCCCGCCATACACGGACAGTTCGAGCGATTAGCCAGTGGTCAACATAAAGGCACGGACCGCTTTTGCAGCCAGTCAACAGCTTGAATCTACCATTGATAGGTAACTGCTGGAGTAGTTGGTAGTGAAACTGCTCAACAGGTCACAATTTCATTTTCATTCAAATCAGTAGCAACATTGATTTTGAGGAAGAGGAACCACTGCTACTTTGTAATATTTGCTCGAGCAGTCAGTATAAAATATACCTGGCAACTGAAATTTCACCGTGCCGAAGTAGTCACAACTGCTCGAGCAGTACCGTGTATGTGTGTAATGTGTATGTAGAAATCAGTTGCAGCTAGAAGCTGTCGTAATTGTGTAAGAGTGCCTAAAATGATTTGTGTCTTAGTTTTACTGCTATAAATTTATACTACCCATACCAATATTATAAATGCAAAAGGAATCTGTCTGTCTTGCTTTCAACCGATTTTGATGAAATTTGGCATAGAGATAGTTTAACTCCCGGGAAAGGACATAGATAGTTTTTATCCCGGTTTTTGAAACAGGGACGCGCACGGTAATGTATTTCGGTGACAGACAAAATTCCACGCGGGCGAAGCCGCGGGCGGAAAGCTAGTATAAGTATTATAACCCATGCTTAGAAAGGCACGATAAATGTTGGTCTGGGCTAATATCTCTTTTCGTCATTTTCAAAGGCTTTACAACAGTTTTTAACTGTATTATCACATTGTAACACCTATATTACTATTATGGAAGCAATAAACGTATTGAGTATTGAGTATTTGATAAAATCTAACATTAAGACTCAGAATACGGAACAAACCAGAAACCGTCAACGGGCGTAAATGTGTATTCATATAAATTACTCCAAATCGCACTAATTTGACTTTAGAGCAATTAGTCAATGGCCGGCGCGCGCATTGTTTACATATCCGTCAGATTGACACTTTATAATTAAATTATGCCGTCTTGTGCCGTTCCAACATGTAAGAATGCTACTGGAATTACGAAGAAAGTGCATGGGATCATGTTTTATCCGTAAGTAGCACATTTCCAATTCATTTTAATTAAATAATAATTTTCAAAAAAAATCACGGTTGTATTTTGTAGGTGTTGCCACAGGTCAACGGAATATTTTACCCTACTTTTTTATATTGAATTACATTTGTCTATAAAAAATTCACGCGTTAATTTTGTTAGCGTTACCACAGAATAATGGAATATTTTCCCCATCCTTTTTGTTTTAATTAGTTTTTAGTGTAATTTCATCCATGACATGACAACCTGATTAATTAAATTATAAGTGCCACTTGTGGTCTAAACTGAATAAATATTTTTGATTTTGATTTGATTTTAATATATTGAATTAATTTATAATATTACTCCCTAATAATGAGGAGATAATAAATTACTATCGTGAATTTCATACTTTCCCATTTATTCAAAAGTAAGGCATTGGTATCAACAGATCAGCAGCAGCAATATTTGTATATTTTAATAATAATTTTAAGTAATTAATTATTGCTTACATACTTACTCTGATTTTCTTTCAGGATACACAGCCAGAGTTGCCTCGCAATCAAATTCAAGTATTGGTGATGTTTTTGATTTGGATTCTGTTTTTGACTCCAAGAAAAGTTAAACTAAAAGCACTACTGCGCCGTAAACAAATGTTTTGTTGTCGATATGTTTACATAATAAAGAACCTTAAGTTTCTTTTTTGTTTTACTTGGCATTCTAAAATTTATATTCGACTTTTGTAATTGACTTTTAAATAACATATTATACCTACATATAGTATATTACACTATTTAATAGAAATAAATAATCATCTACACTTAGTTACTTCGGAGTAAAAATTAAATTCATAGGTAGGTAGGTACTATCTATGCCTATGGCCAGTCATGTCGTCTCGTTCTATCGCAAAGAATCACCATTTGATAAGAGCGAGAGCAAAAACGGAAATGGATAGTTAACACTGTGGCCGTGTGTACTTATTTCACTTACTTATTTTTTACTTGTTTAACATCTCTTTAAAAAATTACATAATTTTACCCCAAAAATGGGGGTGTCACACGGCGCTAGTAACACTAAAGGGGGTAGAGGGGCGCGGGAGGGGAAGTATTTTGGACACAAGTTGCCGCGTAGAAATGTTATCGAACACTCCTTCTGGTTTGTTCTGTATTCTGAGCATTAAGATTGACCCCTTCCCTCGCACACCCACATCTCTCCACCTAGATTAAATTATTGTCATTATTTACTGTGTTCATTTGATTTGGTGCATAATCTGAAAACCATTTAAAGATTTAACCATTTACAATGAAAATAATTAGCTCGAATTCGTATAGTTTTTTTTATTTGTCATTTTTGACAATTAGTGTAATGTTTTAAATAAGACCGAAAATGATACGATTTTCTTTATGGTTTTTGTATTAGTTTGTTTTTAAAATTCACTTTATAGTAAATTACAGATAAATCCAGATTTAATCACAGTGTTATTTATTAAACTAGCTGTGCCCGCGACTTCGTCCGCGTGGAATAATGACTTTGGGTAGGCACTTTTAATAATTTAGTCTAATTATTTTACAAATAGCTTTTGCCCGCGACTTCGTCCGTGGAGAAGTCGAAAACGTTCTCATACGATTATTTTTAAATGTTTTAACGTTATTATCTAAATGTTTAAATACTTTTAAAATATAAAAATCAGGTTAAATAAACATGAAAATATTTTTTTCTTATATTTTATGAATATGCAGCTCGGCCTTTGATCCGGTGAAAGTTACTCGGTGGTATTATTTTTTTACAACGAAATCGAAAACTACACCTACCGCAGTATTATTGGTAAACTTTTTTTTTATATTTTCCTACGGGTGCTAGAATCACCAAGCTTCCAGCATGCCACTGGCCGTGGGAGAAGGAGCTTTTCCTCAAGACTACTCCCACTACCTCAAGGGCCTCCGCCAAAACTCTCGCGCGAAAATGAGTTTATGTATACAGCGCAAGCAGGTGCCCGCGGCATGACTTTCATGCATTACTATGCATTGTTGGGCGAGCGCACGCAGCGGGCACCCACTCCGAGGTTATGTGGAGGCCCCTAGAGTATGGTAGTCGTTAACATGACGTCATGATTGTAAAAAAATGCACTAATGAGTAATTAATATCAACTTTGAAGCAAATCACCACTAAAATAACTTTCTACCCCTTTTTAACATAGTTAGGGGGTGCATTTCACTAAAATACGAAACACGTCTTCCATTAATTCTGTTATAGAATGCTTATGCAAAATTTTAAGTAGATTGGACGAAGGAATCTCGTTATTTCATACAAACTTTGCCCCTCCTTTTTACCTCCTTAGGGGTAGAATTTTGGAAAATCCTTTCTTATCAGATGCTTACGTCATACAAAGAACACACCGTCCAAGTTTCAGGTCTTTACGATCAGCGGTTTAGGCTGTGCATTGATCCATCAGTAGCGCGCGTAGTACCTACTTGATCATTATTTTGCTGCGATGTGATTTTAAAACTGGGATATCTCCTAAGATATTTATTGAAATCGAATGGTGTAAAGGGCAAGAATGTTTAAAATTAAATACTTGTGGTGAATAATTTATTTATTTGGATAAGGATTAATATCATGTTTATAAAAACACCTTCGCAAATAATGCATTATTTTAAAACAGATTTTTTTTGCATAAAAATGGTTACTATGAGCCAACCTTAAAAGATAGACATATGCTACCGCGGACTTTTTTAAAGAGCTTTTAATGGGGAACAATCCTGTCATACATGATTTTTGCGAAACTTTAACCGTTTACGCAGCATCAGCTCTCAAAAGGTAAAAATTCATTGATTTGAAATATTCTTGATTGGTGCTCCGCTCCTATTGGTCTTAGCGTGATGATAAATAGCCTAAAGCCTTCAGGAACTAACGGGCTATCCAACACAAAAATAATTTTTCAAATCGGTCCAGTAGTTCCTGAGATTAGCGCGTTCAACCAAACAAACAAACAAACAAACTCTTCAGCTTTATAATATTAGTATATTATAAATGTCTTCATTAAAGTAAATATATTATGTAATTTTAACAGAGGGACTTATATTAGGCTGTCTTTACATAACTAAATTATTATTTTATAGCTCTAATGTAAACTTTCATCAATCATTCCTCCCTCCAATCCAATGACATATAAAAACATCTTAAAGATGACCTAAACTCTATGCCTAAACTGAACTGTCCCACCAAACTCATTGATAAGGGGGCGCTACCGTCGTTCAACTATATAGTTTCCAACATGGCAAAAAATCGGAACCAGCGATCCGGTATTGACGGTGGCGCCCCGCTGCCAATGTCAAGGTTTTATTTCTATCATATTTTTTTTACCACCAAAACTGTCAGATGCTATTTTTCAAATAGCCCTATCCTACTATTTGATACAAAATCTAACGAAATGAATACTTTACATTTCTTGTGGGCTGCCCACAGGGAAGAATTGCGGAGAAGGCGGAAAATGCGAGAATTAGCCAGAATATATGAAGAAAATTTTGAAGACATGCCAGAGCTTCTGTTCAGGCAACGTTACAGGCTTAACAAAGGCCAATTTCAGGAGCTTTGTCATATATTGAAACAGGAAACCTCTTTGCGGGGAAATACAATAATTTCTCTGGAATCCAAGGTTTAATATCTTACATAATATTATTTAAATGCGAAAGTGTGTGTGAATGTATGTTTATGCGAGTATAAAGATAAAGATACATTTATTTGTTCAAACATGTGTAGGTACTACATAAGGTGTTAAGTCAGCATTTAAAATGGTATCAACATGTCTTACCTTTGCGGTGTACAAATTAAAATTAAATTAAAAGAGTATTATGAATGTTACTCTTTCACGCAAAAACTACTGAAGGGATTTTGTTGAAACTAAGGTAAACGGCTACTAGTTCGTGATAGTACGTAAGTTCGTAAGTTTTTTTTCTAGCTCAAATAATAAGCAAATGGAATATTATTTATAAAAATTCTTCATGTCTGCAAAAACTCTATTATTTAAGCTATCTAAAAAACCAAGTACCAGCATTGTGGCGCCAAAAATGAGAGTAATACGAAGCTTCAAACTCTCAGAGAGCCAAAAACAGCCGTGCGGCTTGCAAAGGTTGCTCTCACCGTAAGGTTAGCGCTCCAACTTCTTAAGCTTATAAAAAGGCGAAGGAACGTCCATTTAAATAAAACTTGTAATAGTGGTTTCATGTGTTCCTTGACAATTGATTTGGCTTAGAAAAAAGTTATATGAAAACGTAGAATTCCTTTAAAATTGCGATTAATTGACTCACGAAATAGCGTACATATTATTTTTCGTGTGGCCCCTATTTCGTGACACTACCGATTCAAGGATATTATGGATAACATTTTGATGCTTGGTTTTTAAATAATTATTTATGATAATTTAAATGTAAGTTATGAAACAAATAATGCATTTATTTAAGTTTCTCGTGACCTAAATTCGGTATATGTTTCGTTCACTAGAATTTATATGACACGAGTTTGAAGTTCACATATATGACCAATTTTAAGATAAATTAGCATAAGTAGTACCAGCATAATTTTGGTTTTATTTCGATTTGTTTTATTTATCTTTGTTTATTTGTATTGTATATGGGATAGATAATAGTTAATTGACACATTTTGACAATAATCCATGAATTTTACCTGGGGAATTTGGAATAATCAGTATCACGAAACAAGGAACCGTATTATTGTTACTTTTTTCCAAGTTCGTGATATATAAATGTATGGTGTTAGGTACTTTTATGACACACACCATCAAAGAAATCGACATATTTTTTAGTTTTTAATACTTACCTACCTAAGAAATTAATTAATTACTTACTTTTATTATGAGTCATTGGCGTATCTGGGGTTATTTTCAGGGGGGGGGGGCGCTACCCTCACTTGAAACAGCTCCAGGGGTGGGATTATGGGGAGAAGGGGGGGGGGGGGGGGGTTAAAACTCAAAATGTTATGGGTACGAAGGGGGGGGGGGGGTAAGTCCCCCCACATTTCTAATGGTTATATAAATATTTTCACATATCGCTAGAAATAACAAATCAAAATTGTATGGGTACAAGGGGGGGGGGGGGGTTAAGTCCCCCCCCCTCTATATTTCTAATGGTTATATAAATATTTTCACATATTGTTAGAATTAACAAATCAAAATATTATACTAGACACATTATTTCTTATGAATATTTCAGGTAAGTAATATCGTCATTATTTTATTGTAAATTTTTATTATCGTTTTTAAATTTATTAAACCCTTAATCATTATTAAAATATCCTAACTGTATGCATAAAACCTTATCCCGAAATAGGGGACATGAGTTCACGAACTTAGAAACAGAGCAAAATTTTGTCACGAAACAGGATCCAAACAAGAGGTCCGCAGAACAATTAATATAAAAAAAAGTTCAAACTATATAACTATAAATTATGTATTAACTTACTGTCAAAAGACCAAAGTTTAGCATACAAAAGCTTTCATACTGATATCATGCTTGGTTATTTTTAAATAAAATGTTAAAGTCGTAAGAGCCTTAATATACCGAAGTAGGGGGCACTTACCTTATAGTATTATTGTATAAACGTCATAATAACATCCTACTAATATTATAAATGCGAAAGTTTGGATGTCTGGATGTCCGTATGGATGTTTGAGTTTGTTACTCTTTCACGCAAAAACTACTGAACGGATTTTAATGAAACCATACAGTATTATTTTTTATAACACAGAATAACATTATAGGCTATAGGGGTAAAACAGGATCCACGCATACAAAGTCGCGGGCGGCCGCTAGTGCCCAATATATTGTTTGGATAAATTATCTATCAAATTATTATCTTCTTAGTTTCTTCTCCCTTTTCTTTATTTTAAGAAATGCTGTCAAAATATCTGATTACTTAACTAAAACTTGTAATAAATCTGTCACCCGGTAATGTCATGTTTCCAAATTATCTTGAATCATTTTATGGAAATATGGACATTTTACTATTAAAATATTGTTTGCGCTGTGTCATTTCTTAGTTTATTTATGTTTGTGCAGATTAATATCAATATTCATATCCAATAGACAGAATTGTGTTCGTGTAATAGGCAAGATGGACCAAAGTGACATATCCCTGAATACTTCGAATCGGCTGCTATCTGTTATTATCAGTGATAATGAGCTGGCGATGCAAGAGAAAGAGACGAGGAGGAAGGGATGCTTGTGGAACATCACCTTTGTTGAATACAACACCGGAATAATGTGTTACGTCAACCACATCAACTGACAGATTATGATACTACGCGCACGCCCACCACCACCACCGCCTCAGGCCCTGTCCTCGTCATCGTCCTCGTGCTCTTCATCGGGAGAGGAGTTCGTAACTCCCCCCGCCACGGGCGCGTCGAGCGGCGAGGGCGGGCCAACGACGCCGCCGCCGCCACCACGACCTGCGCGACGGGGACGTCCGCCGCTGCCGGCACGCTTAGGGTCAGCGAGGCAACCTGCCTCGCGCACGGCCCCCGCTACCGGTGGTGTAGTGCGCCGCATGCGATGGACTCAAACCATGAATGAGAACTGCATGCGCGCCTATTATGGGGCTACAGAAGGGGGAACCGTCCTGACTGCGTATCGTGATCGGATCCTATCTTTGTTTCAGAACCTTGAGCCGACCATCACCGTTTCTGCCCAACGATTATCGGATCAAGTGCGGGCTATTCAACGGTGCAGGCTGTTGGACCACTCTGTACTTGATCGACTCCGCCTGGAGGCGATGCCTGCTCGGACAACCCCCCTCTTAATGTCGGAGCCCCCTGCCCCGGCGTCGCCTACGGTGTCGCCATCGACACCACAAGCGGCGGGGGTAGCCTCTGATGTTGATGAGGGGGATTTGCCGAGTAGTGTAAGTAACCAGGTGAGTGAGCGATTGAGGAGGGCTTTGGAGGACGCTATTGGCCAGTATCGGTTCACGACAGATTCAAGGCCTCGACTACCGCGTTTGCCCACTCATAGACGTAATTTGGCGTTAATGGGAGCTCTGAATGCATTGTTAATCCCGTATATGCAGACTAGCGCAAATTTATTTGATACCCACTCGATCCTATATTGTGGTGCCATTGCGGTTTGTCGTGTTGCTGGTGTCCAGTTCCCGGATCCGGACAGAGCAGCGCGTCCTGGCGGGATGACACCCGCGTGGCAAATACGGATCGAGCGGCGTATTAATGCATTCAGAACTCTCATTGCAAAGCTAATTTGTTTTAGACGGGGCAATAATCGCCCCCGAGTCATGCGTTTTGTGGCACAAGCCTTTGCTGGGACAGGCGTTCTACCTCAGGACTACATGGCATGTGTCACAGAACGCATTGACTACCTAAAGCAAAAAGTCTATGCATGGGCAAACCGTATTCGTCGCTATAAAGAACGCGTGAACAGATACTGGCAAAATCGCGTCTTCCAAAGTGACCAGAGGAGGGTGTACCGGAGATGGGAGGGATCTGATCAACGTGTGAGCGACGGGCAGCTGCCAGATGTCAATACCATGATTGATTTCTGGCGTGGCATTTGGTCGATGCCCGTTGAACATACGGAGGGTGATTGGATGCGTGTAATTGAGCGTGAATGTGAGTCCATCGAATCTATGGGGTCTATTGTTATAGACCCCGAAGACGTTAGTAGTGCAATCAGTACGGCCCAGAACTGGAAGAGCCCTGGACCGGACGGATTGCACAACTTTTGGATTAAATGGATTCGATGCTCACATGACCGCTTAGCAACACAATTTCAAGAAGCCCTCGAGCTCGGGTCCCTTCCAGCCTTCATGACTACCGGTGTCACCACCTTGCTCTACAAATCTGGTAGTACCATGGACCCAAAAAATTACAGACCAATCACATGCTTACCTACCATCTACAAGCTCCTTACATCTATTCTGACCACAAAAATTAACACACATATTGTCGCGAACAATATTTTGGCCCCTGCTCAGAATGGATGTAAGGTTGGGTCTCGTGGTACTAAAGAGCTCCTCCTCATAGACATGACCATTAGCCAACAAGTTCGGCGGAGCAGGAAAGCTCTCTCTGCTGCCTGGATTGACTATAAGAAGGCCTATGATTCGGTGCCTCATTCATGGCTGGAGAGGATTTTAGAGTTGTATAAGGTTGATGCAACTCTGAGATCCTTTTTACGCTCATGCATGGGGCAGTGGACTACAGTCCTTCGGCAGCCAGGTGGTGGTGAGAGGTCTCCTGATCCATTGAACTTCATAAGGATTGAGCGAGGCATTTTCCAGGGTGACAGTTTGAGTCCCTTATGGTTCTGCCTAGCACTGAATCCTCTTAGCACTCTGTTAAAGGATTCAGGGCTTGGTTATCGGCTTCGAAGAGGGGGTGAGGTCATTAGTCACCTGCTCTACATGGATGATCTCAAGTTGTTCGCACCAAAACGACAAGACCTGGTGAAGTTGCTAAAAACCACACAGGTATTTAGCAACGCCATCAGGATGGAGTTCGGTGTAGACAAGTGTGCGGTCTTACATGTAGAGCGGGGAAAAGTTGTGAATTCTCCGAATTTACAACTTTCTGAGACAATGACACTCAAATCTCTCTCCGAAACTGAGACCTATAAGTATCTTGGTATGTCAGAATCGTTAGGTATATCGGTAGAAGACATCAAAAAATCGGTGAAAGAACGCTTTTGTAGCCGACTGACAAAAGTTCTTAATAGCCTTTTGTCTGGCGGCAACAAAGCAAGAGCTTTCAACGGTTGGGTGATGCCTCTACTAATATACTCCTTCGGCATACTAAGATGGACTCAGACCGAGCTTGAAGCCCTGGATAGGAAGGTACGTCAGCAGCTTACACAACATCGCATGTTACATCCGCGCTCATCTGTAATGAGACTTTACATTCCACGGAAGTGGGGAGGTCGAGGCTTTCTAAATGCCAAGAACCTCCACAACCGTGAAGTGTGCAGTCTCAGGGATTATTTCCTTGCAAATGAGTGCGGAATGCATCGCGATGTTGTGGCAGTTGACAAAGGCCTCACGCCGCTCTCCTTGGCGAACGAGAACTGGCGCAAGCCAAAGGTACTGAGCGTCGCGGATCGGAAGGGCGTATGGAAGAGCAAGGAGCTGCACGGGAGGTTCTATCGGGCCCTAACAGGTCCCGATGTGGACCTCCTCGCCTCGGTGAACTGGCTACGCTTCGGTGACCTCTTCGGGGAAACCGAGGGTTTTGCTTGTGCAATTGCTGACGAGGTAATGATGACGAACAACTACCGAAAATATATCTTGAAGGACGGTACGGTCGACATTTGTCGAGCATGCCACCGTCCCGGAGAGTCACTCAGGCATATAATTTCTGGTTGTTCGCATCTTGCTAATGGTGAGTATTTGCACAGGCATAACCTAGTAGCCAGAATCATCCATCAGCAACTTGCTCTTCAGTACGGCCTTCTTGAATCTGAGTCGCCATATTACCAGTACCAGCCGGTGCCAGTTCTTGAAAATGGTCATGCATTGCTCTATTGGGATCGGTCTATCATCACAGACAGGACTATTGTCTGTAATAAACCTGATATTGTGGTGGTTGACCGATCCCAACGTCGGGCAGTGCTCGTTGACATCACCATCCCGCATGACGAAAACCTCGTGAAGGCCGAGAAGGAAAAACAAAGCAAATACCTTGACTTGGCCCACGAGGTGACCGCCATGTGGGATGTTGACTCGACGATCATTGTCCCGATAGTTGTCTCGGCAAACGGGCTAATAGCGAAGAGCTTCGACCAACATCTAAAGAAGCTCTCGCTAGATGGTTGGCTCAAGGGTCAGATTCAAAAGGCGGTGATCCTCAGCACGGCACGCATTGTCCGGAGGTTCCTCAGCCTGTGACCCTGACCACCGGTAGCTTGGGCCCTGCTCCGCTGCCAGCGGGTTAACTATTTTTAAGATTTTTGTTTTTATAATGTATTTTTATTTTTTGATAATTAGGTACATTGTAAAAAGAAAAAATTAAAAATAAGAAAGAAAATTGAATAAAGAAATAATAATAATAATAATAATGATTCTTTATTCAAGTAACCATGACTCAGTTTGTTAGTAACAATTGCACTTAAAAACTATGTTAGTTGAAACAAGATGTAAAATAAATTGAATTTAGATTTAGATTTAGAATTGAAATAAGTATCATAATAAATTATACTCATTTCAATTCCAAACCCACAATTAAGTGTGAGGTTATGCATACATGAGTCATCCCCGCTTCACTCCATAGGCTGTGTCACAGCAATGCCTCACGTACACACAATCCAACCTGCTCGCAATCATGAGCTGCCTGTTTAAGATGAGCTGCCTGCAGGATCTGTTGCAACAGCCACTTTTCTGGAGCATTTTAACAATTTATTTGATTTACTTAATGCGCATGCATTCACCAGACTGGCAAGAAGGGAAGCAATCAGTGTGTATAATATTAATTAAAAGATTTTGTTTAATAGAGAACAGAAGGTTCTCCACTGAATCTGCCTAGTAAAGGCTGCCAAAAAAAAATAAAAATATTAAAAAATTCATACCTCCTTGTTTTATTGAAGCAGCTCTATAATGTACATTTGTTTAGTTTTGAGCAAGTTAGAGCAGTTAAGCCATAAAATTTGTTTCTTCATATCATAACTTCTTGCTTTAAATTAAATGAATGAATGAATAAATAAAACTTGAATAATTGTGAAAGAACTGCGCTGCCCAGACAGTAGATTTATTAAATTAGTTATAGCTTTCGATGTTTAGGTTTCACAAATTGAATACCTTACTATGAAGTTTTCACAGTTATATCCTAAATCCTCTCAAAATTTGGTTGTGTTGGATGAGTTTTTTGAAAAGATCACTCTGTCCAGGGATATCCGTAACCGAAACTTTCGGTTATCCGAAACCGTAACCGATTTAAAAGTTTCGGATGTAGGCAGTTTTAATTGTTTTTGTATAGCATTATATGTAAAGGCAAAACAGTCTGATTTACCTTTATAATGCCATCTAGTATAAATTTATATTATTTATTACTTTTTATTCGATGTAAAGTGTGCGGCCATGAATGAACCGAAAAAAATATCCGTAACCGAAACCGGTATAATATTATTCCTATATCCGTAACCGTACCTATCCATAACCGAAACTACATAATATCCATAACAGCCCTAAGTAACTCAGTCCACACGCACATGGCTCAAGGGTATAGGTATTTACAGCTTAATTACTATCCATTCGCTTTAAGTTTGCCGCTGGCGATATGACGTCACTCGAAGGGAAACGTCTATAACTATAACAAACTATATTTAGAATGTTTTTTATTTATTAATATTGATAAGAATTGTGTATTTGCATAAAATAAGACACATTAATTGCGTTTAATCACTAACCGATTGCCTTGAATCGCGGTTGGGGGAGGGGACGCGCGTTTAGTTATGGAGTAGTGTCGATGGGAATGAAGATGTATGGTCCTTATAAATAACCCATTACCCAGGACACTACTGGCTTGGTAGTGTAGAAGGGAAAAAATATTCCCCACGACACTACTGGTAGTGTGGTTTGTTGGTGCGGTCGGTCAGAAGGGCGGCAAACTTAGCGCGAACGGGTAGTATGTATGAGCCATTCCACACGTGTACATAGGTACGAGTAGTACCTATGGCATGCTATGCTAATAATAATTATTATTGTTTTTGCAACACGTCTAGCATAAATATGTAGGGTATACCTACTAGGTAAAAATAGGTGATTTATTGTAGGGCTTTTGTTCACACGGAAAAAATGACAAAGTTTTTAGTTAGGTACTTATCAAATAGGTAGTAGTAACATATATGTAGAAAACAGGAACTTAGATGCCAACGAAAGAAAATAGGCTATCAAATGTTGTTTTGGGGACTTACCTTTATAAAAATATCACATTTAAAAATTCATACCATTTGTTGTTATTTAAAAAACAATGTCAATTTTGACGATTAACTGAAAGTCTATTATCTATGAATATAGTAGCGATATATGGTATCCAGCGGCAATGGCAGTGCAAAATTTTGACAATGACTGTAGTTATCATACTTCGAGTTTGTCCATGGAGACGGCAAAAGTCCTTTAGTTGGCCATAAAGTAAACTTAACGAAAAATGTTACTTAATTGATACCGAGGCGCAACCTGAAAGCATTGCTAAGTGTGCTCCTCGTTACTGGTTCATCGTTCGTCATCGTCATTGTTCGTAAAAACCGGGTCGCGGCAGGCAAATAATAAAATTAGTCTTATGTCTTCTCCCTTATTAACTTCGATGGATAAATAGCTAAACCTCCTTGCGCGTAACTGACGTTTGTTGGAAAACCGATTTTTTCAGGCCATCGGATTTTAATTTCAAAAGTCATTGACCAATCCCAGTTCATATAATAACTATTATGACGTTTTCTATTGGCCAAAAGATTTAACTCTCTAAAAATCCGCGTGCAACCATATCCTGCTTAAATATTGTGCACTTTATTGAGCACAGATTAAACAAGCTAAATGACAAATAGAATAGATTGAAATGACAGATTGCACTTGAATTACCCTACAGGACTTCCCGTCAGATCATTTTGTTTACAAACATCCTGAAAGATGGAGGTTAATAAAATTGATTGATTCCTATTTATTTGGCATTAAAGTAGGTATACGGGTCATTCCATAAAAATCTGTATAATTTCGACGTCATTTTGTCCTAAACTTTTTTAAGATGCTTTTGAATACTTTATTAGTGTAAATTATAGTTTATTAATTAATTATGTTATGTCTAAAAGGGCCAGTCACTTTATGCTTTATTTTAGGAGAAATTATAATTTTCAATTTTTTCATACTACACTACTCCTATACATGACATAATAAAGTACAAAACTTATAACCTTAACATTTATAGATAAGTTAATATACTTATAGTCCAGTCAATGAATGCCTTAACGACGGTGTAGAGAGAAATCCGTGGAACACAATTTCTGACCTCGGGACTTTATTTAGCCTAGTTAGGTGGTGAACATAGCAAAAGTGGGCCCTTAGCCCTTGAGCCGGCGGGGAGAGGGGGGTTTAAAGGTACCACTTTTCGGTTTTTCGCTTAATCCTCGGAAACTATGCGTCCTAGTGACATGACTACTATGAACCAAAAAAAGCTTATTCAATTTGCTACAGGTGAGACCGTCAAGTTTTTCTATATCTTGTATAGTTTTTGCGGCATCTGCTCTAGAAGGTCTGTAAAATTGGAAATTTTATTGTTGTCTTACATGTTCCTTTCAGGAGAAAATCGACTAAATCAACATTGAGCAAACACTATAGACATGCGGGAGCATGTTAAGCCGAGTTCCTGCGAGGGGACTACACCGTGCGTATATTTAGACGAATCACTTTAAGCCACTTTTGACTCCTCATCACTCAAAAACTACTGTGCATTAACTCTTCAAATTTGGCTCATGTGTTGAGACTTGCAAGATATACATCAGTTTCAAATTTCTTTTTAACCTTTCTAACCTTTTCGATTTTGCGATACGATTGGTCGTTCAACAGCGAACGTCAGCTGTTTTGACCAATCGTATCGCAGAATCGAGAAGCGTGTCTGGATTGTCGACGTTAAAAGTTACCGTAATCGGGGCTCTGTTCCTATCCACGACATTGTCAGCGGGGTGCCACCGTCTATACCGGATCGCTGGTAGCGGTTTTTTGCCATGTTGGAAACCATATAGTTGAACGATGGTAGCGCCCCCCTGTCATTGAGTTTGGTGGGACAGTTCAGCGTGGGTCTGTGGGTCATCATATAAAGGCGCTTTTTACCCGACTGCACCAAAAGGAGGTATTAAGTCTAGACACTCAGGACTATTGAAGAGAACAAGGTTTTAATTATAAAATTGCCTTTTTGATATTATGTGATGGGTGTGCCTGTTTTTGTCGCAAATGGAGTCAATTTTACGAGTAATTTCTGACTTGGCAGTCCACAACAGTATGTTTCTTTAGAAACTTGTGCCCCGTACAACCAAACTGTGGAATGGAGTGTAGGACTGCAGGTATATTCAAGACTGAGTAATATCTTCACAAAACCGAAGATGATGGAATCAAATGCACGATGATTGTAACACTAAATAAATCTTGATTTTGTGGGCGGCCATCGAAATACACACGCGTGCGAGTGAATGCTAATAAACTAATATTTCGAGGCTTATTCCACTATTCCCCGTTAACGCCAATTTCAAAATAAAATCCTAATATAATTTGGCTCCAATTTGGCGTTAACGGGGAATAGTGAACAAAAAGTTCACTAATCCCCGTTGACGGGGATTGACAACGGGGAATAGTGGAATAAATAAATTAGCTGAAGCCTCTTCCGCCCGGTAGCCAATCGAACTCAAAAATCCGCCCCTACTGGAAATCAAACATGGGAGCACTGGGTCTGAACTTCTGAAGCAAGTTTAAAAGTTTAAAAAGGTTAAAAAGATTGTTACACAACAAGACAGATCGTGAACCAAATAGTTAAATGAATTTTCTGAAAATTATTATTCAGAATAATCCAGATACATTTTTATTACACGTAATGGTTAATTTAATTACCATTACTTATTTCACATTAGTTCAAAAACCACTGGAAGCTTTGCCTTACTAATGTACGCACTGTTTGAGTTATCTTGCCTTGGCCAGCCCGCCATTAAAATCAAACGATATTTCATGACAGCCAATTCATAAGTTCGCGTTCGATAAACTTCATACAGACAGATCATCCTTGTAGCTCTGGCAGAGAGCCAGCAATTATTCACTAGCTTCTGCCCACGGCTTTGCGTGTGTGGAAAAGTATTATGGAAACACTAAACTTAATTTTTTTATATCCACAACGAATAACATGACCTGCATCTCACCTGATGGAAAGTGATGGTCAGGCCGAAGGTGGAAGCGAGCTTCACCCGGAATCCTCAATCATAGACGAACGGGCTGTTAACATTGTTGTTATGGGGATATACTTAAGTAAGATGGTGGTAGCTAGCCCAGGCAGACAGAAAAATCTGACGACACTGGGCAATCATCCGGGACCTCTCACTACTGCTTCAAAATAACTAATACAACTAACTTACCCTAGGCTACAAATTAAGAAGAGCGTCAAAAACATTGCCTTTGGAATATCAATTAACGCTCGCACTACTACTATTGTAGGCGGATTTTGATGAAACTTTATTATATGTAATACAACGCTACATTACGCTAACTGTAACATGACAAGAAAAATCTACTATTAATTAAGAAAAATGTATTATCCAGGCGCCATTGCAATTTGTATTGTTTACAAAATAAATCTACAGCGCGTGGGCGTCTGCTATTCAGGAGTTCGCTAAAAATAATACTCCAAACTCATCCATTGCATTAGTTAGGGCATTGTACGAGTGTTATTTTGACATACGTTCTATCTTTATATAACATCTCTGAAGGATATGACGCGATTGCCCTAATGCTACTAATATTTTGAACACCCTAAAGCATTGTTCCCAAAGGGGGGGCGCGCCCCCCAGGGGAGGCGCAAAGACCTTTAAAGGGGGGCGCGGGCTATCTGTGTACTCAAGTATAAAAAAATCTGCGACCGCTGAGAGAATGCATTCCAGACTGCTCGATACGACCAATAAATAATCTTGACTGGAGGAGGGGGGCGCGGAATTTTCGTAAGGTCAAAAGGGGACGCGTCTCAAATAAGTTTGGGAACCAATGCAATAAAGTATCCTTAATTTACAAAGTAGGTCGTAATTCGTGACAAAATAACTATATTTTGATTCCACGACCACCAATACAGCATTATTTAATAATATAATATTCAGCTAAGAACTTTTATGTAAAGTAATTACAAATTTGACGTTTCATTTCCCGCTCGCCAAGGAGCTGTCAAAACTTTTATTGGGAAAAAGCGCGCGAAAATTAGCGCATTTGTGATACCATGTTCAGTTTTGGAAATATTACTATTTTATATTCGTCTTAATTTACTAAAAAAAATATTTATTTACTAAAATTAATAAATAATTTGTGTTAATTTTCCTGTGAACATGTTTTTTGTAAAGTCATTAGTTTATCTCTTGGCAAGGTTTAGACACTAATCATAGTTTTTATTATTATGACATTCATTGCCTATAAAATTTCTTAGATCGCAAACACAAAATTAGTTTTTGTTAATAAAATAACTTATAACCGCGAAAATATAATGTTTCATGTATTTTTTGAGATCTTTCTTCAGTGAGAAAAATTTCAAACTGCACAATGTATGAAATACACAAGGGTGTCTGGGACGGGCGCTTATCGGCCGTGATTCATACAAAGTATTCATAATAATGTCTTTTGCAAATAGATAAATGGGTTTTTTACGTTTATAGAAACCAAAAAGTGCTGACTTTTGACTAAAAGAGTACGAATTCAGGTTCAGGCCTCCACAATCCGTCTATCCAGCGTGTGTAGGTCAAGTACTCCTAAGTGCCTCAAGCAGGCACATAGTACGCAGAACTGATGGCCGATGGGGCAGCAAGGTTCTGGAGTGGAGGCCACGTACTGGAAAACGCAGCCGACGTCCACCCACAAGGTGGACCGATAAAGGTAGCAGGAAGGCGCTGGACGCAGGTCGCTACCAACCGGGCAACATGGAAAGCATTGGGGGAGGCCTACGTTCAGCAGTGGACGTCCTACGGCTGAGATGATGAGGTCAGCGTATATTAAAGAGGGTCGTGCTCCTGTAGTTGAAGCAATTTTAACATTTAGTAATGAAGATTTTTTATTGTTACAGTTCAACGATGGACCAGCGCTGATGTTCGCAGATGAGTTCAAACAGACGCTAGAGAGGTACCTATTCGGTATCTGTCCACAGAATTTTAAGGTATCTAACTTACATTTCCCTAAAAGATCGTACCTACACCAACAAAAATTTGCAAGAAAATATTTGGCGTAGTGGTTAATTTTAAGTAACTACAAGGTCGTGGGACTCCTGGGTTCGATCCCTGCACAATGCAAAAATACAAGCATGTCTATCTTGTTGGCTAAGAATTTTCTGTGTAGGTATTTTGTTTACAAAAAAGGTATTTTAAACTTGTTTTACATAAAAAATGCTCTTTTCAAACTTAAATGTGACAGTTGTGTTGGAACTGTACATTTTCATTGTTACGGGAAATAGGAGTATTTTCAAACTTTTGTCTAAAACAAGCTATTGTTTTAGTTGTCAGTAAATTGCTGGCACTTGTTATTTTCAAGCTAATTTGCAAAAGAAACTGATACAGATGACCTAAACTGCCTAAACTGAACTGTCCCACCAAACTCATTGACAGGGGGACGCCACTATCGTTCAACTTTAAAGTTTCCAATATGGCAAAAATTGGAACCAGCGATCCGGTATTGACGGTGGCGCCCCGCTGTCAATTTCACGGATAGGACAGTTCAGTATATTGGGTCTTTAATGGCATTTTATTGACATTAAGCTATAAGTCCGAGTTCATTCGATCCCGCAGCGAATGGTGGATGACAAATATTTTCAAGTAGTCTCGTTGGTCGCAGATGCAGCTCGGGCTGAAGAACAAGAACGTGACAGCTCCCAGCTGTGACGTAGACGCTGAGCAGCAGGACCTGGCTGGAAGGTGAAGTATTATGTGTTTTCAACCCACAAAGGTCATAGCTGATTTATCAACTCGGAAAGGGATCAACACCTATCGCCTTTTACGCGCGGTCATCCGCGAGGCGATGCGATTACGTTACGGCGCAGATAAGTGTGCGTTGCAGTATGGAGTTTCATACAAAGAATACTGACCGCCTCGAGTTGATACGGTTACGTCCCTTATCTGGGTTGATAGTGCTACGTTCTTTAAGGAGAATCTCTTGGCATCTCACCTGATGGAAAATGATGATCACGCCGGTTTCACTCAGAATCCTAAACTTTGTTAAGGGTACTGGCTAACTTAGCTGCAACTGCCGAAACAAAACAATGATTTTAACATTTTATAGCGACATAAAATTTATGATAACTAGCCAAAACCAATAAATCCGAGCATAAAATTTTGACCCTCTGAGAATCGAACCTGACACCTCTGGGTTGAGACAGATGGTCATCACTTTAGGTAGTTAAAACTAACCGTGTGGTTCAAGCAGAGTAGAATAGAATAGGACCAATCCTACTCTTCTCCTAGATGCAACTTCGTAAGCGACTAAGGCCCAGAACACACGGTGAAACGCAACTGCAACGAAACTGCAACTTCTAGTTACTTTTGAGTTGCATCTAAGTTTCTGCCTTAGCGTCCGTTGAGAGACCACACATGACGCGACCAGTTTGAAACTGTAACTAGAAGTTGCAGTTTCGTTGCAGTTGCGTGTAACCGTGTGTTCTGGACCTAAGGGAGAAAAATGCTACCATCAGGAATAGCCTTGTGACAAGAGTGTAGGCCAATTCGTCCCTTTTGCCACTAATTTACTGGTCGTCCTGTAATGGAGACTATACGACCTGATGATGATGATGATAGTCTGACTTCAAGACAGGTTCCACCACCTGTTCAGTTCATATCCTTGGATAGTCCAATAGTTGCTTCGAAATGTACGTCATGAGGTATCTTTTAGCTCTCAATATCTTTCGTAAATTATAACGAAGAGTTAATAATAATCTATGTTTTAAGTATCGAGTGTTTTGTTGGCGTCTAGACAAATGGGTGTGAGATGTGATGACATCCAAGTAATATGGCTTTCCGCCAGTCCCATTTTACTATTACGTGTTTATTATGATTTGAAAAATAATTTGTATTTTTTTATTTCAGACTGGCAACACTATCGTTGCGAGCGCACTCCGCTTCGCGCGATGACTGTTCGAGGCTCGGCACAGCGCTCGCGAACACGCTCGGCGAGCTTGCGCGAACTGCTGCTAACCGAGCGGCGAACAATAATGGTAAACTTTTTATTTTGACTTGAGAAATATTTTTTTTCGTACTGAAAAAAGCTCTTAAATAAGAATCGAACCCGTCCGAAGTCCAGCGCAAACTGCTTAATCAAATAGAAATTAAATACCTAGGCATCGTATTTAATACCCAGATAACCGTTGTTTTGTTCTATCTCAAATTAAACTGTCAACGAAATGTTATTTGAACTTGGGTTAGATCACATTGACGTCATAATCAACGAGAATGACCTACACACGCAACATAAAATGATAATTTTACTCTACCTTTAGTTTCTAAATCCGAATCAAATGTGTCTCACACCTATTTATTATAATATTACTGCGGCAACTCCGGCGACTTGGTAAAGCGCCAGATTTCTGAAAGAAACTCATATTAATATTAGTGTAATATTCAAGTGACGGACACAAGTGAAATAGATGCAGTTGGTCTCGTTCGTTAATTTCAGCCGAATGACGTCCACTGCTGGACAAAGGCCTCCCCCAAGGTTTTCCACAATGCACGGTCCTGCGCTGCCCGCATCCAGGCTCTTCCCGCGACCTTTACCAGATCGTCGGTCCACCTAGTAGGAGGCCTGCCCACGTTACGTCTTCCAGCCCGTGGTCGCCACTCAAGAACTTTTCTGCCCCAACGGCCATCGTCTCTACGAGCTATGTGCCCCGCCCACTGCCACTTGATTTTAGCAATTCTGCGAGCTATGTCGGTCACTTTGGTTCTCCTCCTCTCCTCTCCTGGTCTCGTTACAATAGTAAATTGCAGAGAGAATAATACTAGCGCCAAATTTTTACTTTAGCCTTGGAAATGACTATCAGGTCATCCAGTGCTTTTCTAAAAAATACTCTGATGCAAGCAGCCATCTTGTGATTTAAAACATAAAAAATACAATACACAAAGCCGGGTCTCCAGCGCGTTTTGTCCTACACTATCAACAAAAGCATGTCAACATTCAACATTTTTGTAGGCAATTTTGTTGAATTTTGATTGTGTGGGGCAAAACACACGCTGGAGACTCGGCTTGATAGTTTTGCGCACATATCATGTGACATCACGCTCAGTCAAGTATCAAATTTAAGTACCTAAAGGACCTCGCATCCTATGGTATCAAGAAGAAAAAAAAGCTATAGTCTGGTCTGCGAGCACGTAGAATTTTGTACAATGACCCCAAGCTACCCATCCTTATCGTCCGTCGCGCCCTCACACTCACTGCGGGCGCACAGTCGCGACAGCAATATAATTACGCGCGAGCGATAAGGATGGGTAGCTTGGGGTCATTGGACTTTCTACGTGCTCACAGACCGGGCTTTATCATGTAGGTCCTCCTAATGAAAGCGATCTTACCGAGTCTATTTCCATTATGAATGTCTTGAAAAAAAGTGTAGATTTTTTCACTCAAAAAAGAAACTAGCTTTCTTCAGTGTTATTTTTGAAACTGTTTGAAATTGCTAACGGTTAATGATACAAGTTTATTATGTAAACAAGGTAATGTGTTTGACTTTGAAATATTTTGCATTTGTACGAAACATGCAATATGAAAATAAAATTTCCACGCAGTGTTATAAATTTATTGTGAGAATCTAAAGAACTAAGCCGACGGAATAATTATGCCCCCATCAGGCCTCCCCAACCCGTCTGACCAGCATGGGGAGTCATCATCATCATTTCAGCCACAGGACGTCCACTGCTGAACATAGGCCTCCCCCAATGATTTCCACATCGCCCGGTTGGTAGCGGCCTGCATCCAGCGCCTTCCTGCTACCTCCATGAGGTCGTCGGTCCACCACTCTAGACGTTCGTCCTACTGCCGTGACCTATAATGAATGAGAAATCTATTCTTCATGTTGCCAATAATAGCATTTATCTTCTTTTGCAGCCGTAAACGAAGCGAACAAGAAGCGAAAATTGTCGAAGAGCCAAAAGGCGAAGATCCAAGCGAAACAGCGGACAGCGCTCGCTGTCAAAAAGAAGGCAGCCGCCGCGGCCGCGGCCGCCGCTGCCAAAATGGCATCAGTGGCCTAGAACTGATTCCCTTATCCTTCTGAAGAAGTTTTAGTTAAATTTAACCTAAACACAATTTATTAAAAGCACATAAGGGCTTGTTCTTTATTTATTTATTTATTTATTTATTTATTAGGTGTATACTATAGTTGACAATCGAGTTTTGTTAGTAGATACTTAAGTTCTCACGGAGATATCCAGTTTTTGCAGGTTTTTTGCACAATCCCGAAATTCAAACACAAAAATGTGTTCACACAACGACAGGGAGAAAGAGCCCTAAGTATTAACCAAAGTTTTTAATTTAACAAAAAATATTAATTTTTTGTTAAATTAAAAACTTTGGTGGATATTATTAATAAACCATTGAATGTTCTTGGTGTTGTGACACCTAGTCTCAAGTTATCTATTTTATTAAATTCATGTCTGCAGCTTTTTGAAATGTTATTGGGTTATTTCTTTTCCTTTTTTATTTAACTTATTATGTCCCTTCGCGAAGTTCGGGACGTTTACATTTTTTTTATTAATATTAAGTTAAATGGAGACAGCAATATTGTTACTGACGCTAAGTAACAATTTATTTAAAAAGTATTAAACTAAGTTAAAATTATTCTAATATTATGTGATTAATGTTTGTTGATGATCGCAATAGAATGCTAGATTTACTGTAGAATGACTGATATTACGAGATTTTTATAAAAAGACGGGGTGCAAATTACTGTGTTGTAAGTATAATATGTAATTAAAAAATTAATTTAACTTAAGAAAACCAATCGTTTGATATAATTAAGTAATATTAATTGTATTTTTATTTAATAGAATAACTAAAATATTATGGACTAAGTTACTCTTAAAAGAGCTTCTAGTGTATAAATGTTGTTTTTTGTAATAAACTGTTCGTATGACTTGAGTTTGTTTTATTTGACGTCTTGGAACATTTTTTAACAAGAATCTACTAAAATAGTAGAATTTCATTAGCATAGCAACACCGCTGATGTTAAATTCATCCGAGATAAATATTGGAATGACAAAGTTTAACACCAAGAGAGTATTCAAAAATGTTGATTTCAAACAGTATTTCCACGTATATCGCTCATACAAAATATTTTTCGGATTCGAATCAAGTCAGTGGAAATCGACTCCGACTTTGTCGAATGGAACGTTAAAAAAATGACATTGACAGTTGCATAATAATAAAGTCGACGAAAAAATATTACCGAAAAATATAATTTTATGAATGAAATTCATGATTATTTAGTTAATTTATTGCTTTATTTACTGTTCTGTTTGTATAGTGTAAATATAAAAAGTTTTCGTTATAAAATCGAGGAGTTTAAGATGTATGACATAGAAGTTGAAATAGGCAGAGTTTCTAAAGAAGATTTGGGACTTGTGACTTCTAATATTGATTATGAGTTACAGAACTATCATAGTAATCCACAGACAGCTAAAAATGTTTATGAGCCACAAGCAGCTGAGGATTTTTATGAACAAACTATTGCTGACCAATATTATGAAAAACAACTTAGAGAAATAACTTTTTCTGACCAAGTGTATGATGAACAACATATGCCTGACCAAAATTTTGATGAGAAACAACATATTGCTGGCCCAAGGTATGAGGATTGCGAGCAACAACATTATGAACAAGCTATTGTTGACCAAAATTATGAACAAGAATATAATGAACAAGTTATAGCTGACCATTACGAGCAAGAACGTAATGAACAAATTATAGCTGACCGAAATTACGTGCAAGATCATATTGACCAAGCTAGTGCTGCTCAATATGAAAAAGAATATGGTGAACAACCTGTTGCTGGCCAAAATTATGAACATGAATATGATGAACAAGTTATAGCTGACCAAAATTATGAGCAAGAACCAAATAAAAAACTTATTGCTGAAAATTATGAGCAACCAATTGATGGCCAATATTTTGAGCAAGAACATGCTGAACAAACTATTGCTGACCAAAATTCCGAGCAAGGACATATTGAACAAGCTAGTGTTGATCAATATGAGCAAGAATATGATGAACAACCTATTACTGAACAAAATTATGAACTAGAATATGTGGAAGAACCCAAAACTGACGAAAATTATGAGCAACAACCTATTGTAAACCAATATTATGAGCAAAAACACAATGAACCACCTATTGCTAACCAAAATTATGAACAAGAATATTATGATGTCCAACCTATTGTTGATCAAAACTATAAGCAAGTGTATGATAAACCACCAAAAGCTGACAGTTATGAAGAAGCACATAATGACCAACATGTTGGTGACCGTAATGAGCAAGAATATTATGAACAACCTATAGATGATGATAATTATGAGCAAGAATATATTGAACAACCAATTGCTGACCATTATGAGCGAGAATGTGATGAACAACCTTTTACTGACGAAAATTTTGAACAACAATCTATTCCTGATCAACATTATGAACAACCTGTTGCTGACTATTATGCAAAAGCATATGATAAACAACATATTGCTGACTATAATGAGCAAGAATATGATAAACTACCTATAGTTGATGAAAATTATGAGCAAGAATATATTGAACAAGCAATAGCTGACGATTATGAGCTAGATAATGATGAACAATCTATTGCTAACGAAAATTATGAACAACCAATCCCTGACCAATATTTTGAACAACCGGTTGCTGACTATTATGAAGAAATACAAGATGAACAGCCTATAGCTGACCAAAATGATAAACAACCTATGTCTGATCGAAATTACGAGCAACAACATATTGAACAAGCTAGTGCTGATCAATATGAACAAGAATATAATAAAAATTTTGAGCAACAACCAAATGAAAAACTTATTGCTGACCCAAATTACGAGCAGCATATTGTTGAACAAAATTATGAACAAGAATATGTTAAACAACCTATAACTGAAGAAAATTATGAGCAACAGCCTATTGCAGACCAATATTATGAACAACAACATATTGCTGATCAAAACTATGAGCAAGTATACGAAGAACAATCTATAGCTGATGAAAGTTATGAGCAACAGCCTATTGCGGATCAATATTATGATCAACAACATAGTGAACAACCTGTAGCTGGCCAAAATTATGTACAAGAATATGATGAAGAACCTATAGTCGACCAAGATTATGATCAACAGTATAATAAACAACCTATTGCTGACCATTATCAGCTAGAATATAATGAACAACCCATTGCTGACGAAAATTATGAACAACAAACTATTCCTGATCAATATCATGCACAACCTGTTGCTGAATATTATGAGGAAGCAAATCATGAACATCCTATAGCTGACCAAAATGATGAAGAACCTATGTCTGACCGAAATTACGATCAACAACATGTTGACCAAGCTACTAATGATCAATATGAACAAGAATATGATGGGAAAATTGTTTCTGGCCAAGATTATGAGCCACAACATATTGTTGACCAAAATTATGAGCAAGAACATGTTAAACAACCTATTGCTGGCGAAAATTATAAGCAAGTTTATGATGAACAACCTTCGCCTGAACAATATTATGAGCAACAACCAAATGAACAACGTATTGATGACCAAGATTATGAGCAACATATTGTTGGCCAAAATTATGAACAAAAATATGTTGAGCAACCTGTAACTGATGAAAATTATGATGAACAGCCTACTGCGGACCAATTTTATGATCAACAACATAGTGAACAACCTGTAGCTGACCAAAATGATGTAGAAGAATGTGATGGACAATCTTTTGCTGACCATTATGAAGAAGCACATATTGACCAACCTGTTGATGAATGTTATGTGCAAGAATATGATGAACAATCTACTGCTGACGAAAATTATGACCAACGAACTATTCCTGATCAATATAATGAACAACCAATTGCTGAATATTATGAGGAAGCACATGATGAACAGTCTATGGTTGACCAAAATGATGAAAAACCTATAACTGACCGAAATTACGAGCAACAACATGTTGACCAAGGTACTGCTGATCAATATGAACAAGAATATGATGAGAAACCTGTTTCTGACCAAGATTATGAGCCACAATATATTGTTGACCAAAATTATGAGCAAGAACATGTTAAACAACCTATTGCTGGCGAAAATTATAAGCAAGTTTATGATGAACAACCTTCGCCTGAACAATATTATGAGCAACAACCAAATGAACAATTTATTGATGATCAAGATTATGAGCAACATATTGTTGGCCAAAATTATGAACAAAAATATGTTGAGCAACCTGTAACTGACGAAAATTATGATGAACAGCCTACTGCGGACCAATTTTATGATCAACAACATAGTGAACAACCTGTAGCTGACCATTATGAAGAAGCACATAATGACCAACCTGTTGGTGACCGTTATGAGCAAGAATATGATGAACAACCTACTGATGACGAAAATTATGACCAACGAACTATTCCTGATCAATATAATGAACAACCAATTGCTGAATATTATGAGGAAGCACATAATGTACAACTTATAGCTGACCAAAATAATGAACAACCTGTTGCTGATCAAAATTATGAGCAAGTAAATGATGAACAAACTTTGCCTGACCAATATTATGACCAACAATCCAATGAACAGCCTATTTCTGAGCAAAATTATGAGCAACCTATAGCTAATCAATATGAGGAATCACATCATAAACAGCCTAATACTGGCAAAAAATATGAGAAACAACCTATTGCTGACCAAAATTATAAGAAACAACATATTGCTGACCAAAATTATAAGGAACAACATATTGCTGACCAAAATTATAAGGAACAACATATTGCTGACCAAAATTATAAGGAACAACCTATTGCTGAACAAAATTATGAGGAACTACCTCTTGCTGAACAAAATTACAAGAAACAACATATTGCTGACCAAAATTATAAGGAACAACATATTGCTGACCAAAATTATAAAGAACAACCTATTGCTGAACAAAATTATGAGGAACAACCTATTGCTGAAGAAAATAATAATGAACAGCCTTTTTCTGTCCAACTACATAATGTGCAATCTGATGCCGACCAAAATATGGAACAACAACATATGGAACAAACTATAGCTGACCAAAATAATGAGCCACAGCCAGCTGCAAACAACACTGTGCTGACAACTGCTAACAAAGATTTTGTGAACTTCTCACTTGAAGAAAGCCAATTCATTCTTTTGACTGTACCATCAACTAATGACTCAATTTTGATGTAAGTAGCAAACTTTACCTCTTCATATAATTTATAATATTGGAAAAGATAACACATGCTTTTAGCTCTGTTGCCCTAGCTATAGTCCGGTCGTCGAGCACGTAGAATTTCGTCCAATGACCCCAAGCTACCCAACCTTATCGCTCGCGCGTAATTATATTGCTGTCGCGCGTAGCTTGGGGTCATTGGACGAAATTCTACGTGCTCGGCGACCGGGCTTTAGAAGTCTTAACAAGCTATCATAGCTAAAGAGCTAAAATAAAATTATTTAACAGTCCCAGTTTTCATTTAGAAGATTTATGATGCTTTAAAAGTTAAAAATATCTCATGTTTTTAAGGTCACGGAATGTCTTGATATTTTTTTTTTTTTAGGTATTAGTTTGTCATTGAAACTTTCTTAATTCTCATCAATTCAAATCTTAGACCACTATCTACTTACTGCTATGGTTCAATGTTTTTCTTACATGAACTGTTACAGAAAATCAACGCCTGTAAAAGTGGTGTTGGCGCCAATTGCTGCAGTACCCAATAAAGCCCCAAACATTATTAAAGCCACAGCCCCAAAGAAAAGGAAGAGAAATCCAATACCACCTTTTCTGAAATGTTCACAATGCACGTACACCGCCACAAAAGAGGATTTCTTCGAACGGCACGAAGAATTCCATTGGGTCTGGAAAATAAATGATAATAACAAAAGAGAATACAGATGTCCCTATTGCAGCTACTACACAACCAACATCCGAAGTCTGCGCTGTCATATATCTATATGTCACCGGAAAATAACAAGACTCGTAAGTTGATCAATTTTCTAGGTAGTTGATCAACTCTCGGAAAATAATAAACGGCAGTTGAAATGTACTATTTAACGCATTGAATTTTAGCTAATTGGTCAACTTACGGTACCTAGCCGTAATTTAATAATTTACTATATTGCTTCAAGTAAAATCATCCACAAATGGGCCAATCGTTGCCCAGAGTACTATTTGACGGTACGCTATTATCCGTCACTTAATACACTTTTCTCTGATTGGTCGATAGCATTAATTATAAGCATTTAGCAAGTGTTTATTCATAGAGTTACAAACACTTAGATATTTTGTTTTAATATTTATATTTTAGAGATAGGGATATTCAAGTTCGTCTATGCTATATTAGGTTAAGTAAATGAAAAATGTCTAAAAAAATATATTGGAGCTCAGAGTTTTATGATTGTAAGTTATATTCATAATAAGTATTATAATCAGTTTAATCAGTCAGTACAATCAGTGGGCTAAGTACAGAAAATAAACTGTACTTAGCCCACTGTAGTACTTTTGTAACTCTGCATCAAAGTGTTCTCATTAGTGTCCGACTAGAGATGGGTTTGTAGCCAGCTAGTTTGGATAATAACTGATTATTATCTATTAATAGCCATTATTAGCCATCCATTGGCTAGTAACCCTGCTATTAATAGTTTCTTACGTTTTTTCTTCCACCTTTAAAATCAAATCAATATTAAAATCAAATATTACTCAAAGAAACAAAAAATAACTAAAATTTTAAAAAACATCAATGTAATTTATATAAAAGACATTGTAGTTAAAAAAGAATCTAAATATAAAAAAGCAGAAACTGACTGACTTAGTGACACTCAACGCACAGCCTAAACGGCTAAACGTAGGCACTTGAAATTTGTAAGGGACGTAGCTTAAATACCGTAGAGGTGCACTAAGAAAGGAATTACCAAAATTCCCAAGGGAACGGGAATTAGCGGGAAAATCCTTTTGTATGAAAAATCTAAACCGCTTAAGTTAGACGCTTGAAATTTGGCATGTAGGTACATTAGTAAACTTAAAGCTTAGTTACAACAAGGAATTCCCGAAATTCCCACGGTATTGGGAATTAGCTGGAAAATCCTTTTGTATGAAAAAAGTAAACCGCTTAAGTTACACGCTTGAAATTTGGCATGTAGATACCTTAGTAAACTGAAAGCTTAGTTACAACAAGGAATTCCCGAAATTCCCACGAGAACGGGAATTAGCGGGAAAATCCTTTTGTATGAAAAATCTAAACCGCTTAAGTTAGACGCTTGAAATTTGGCATGCAGGTACCTTAGTAAACTTAAAGCTTAGTTACAACAGGATTTTCCAAAATTCCCACGGGAACGGGAGTTAGGAAAAAACATTTGTATGAAAAAATCTAAACCGCGTAAGATAGATGAAGGGGGTAAAACGGGATCCACGCGTACGAAGTCGCGGGCGGCCGCTAGTGCTTAATAACAGGCGATACTAAAAAAATACATAAAATACCCAGAAAATGTCAATAAATAATAAAAACTCAGATATTTTTTGACTTTTTTTATCGATAAAAATAGGTTTAGTAGTTCCGCCTATTTTCATATGTGCACTTTCTCAAGACTCATGCTGTACTAGCGGCCGCCCGCGACTTCGTACGCGTGGATCCCGTTTTACCCCCTTCATCTATCTTACGCGGTTTAGATTTTTCATACAAATGTTTTTTCCCGCTAACTCCGGTTCCCGTGGGAATTTTGCAATATCCTGTTGTAATTAAGCTTTAAGTTTACTAAGGTACCTGCATGCCAAATTTCAAGCGTCTAACTTAGGCGGTTTAGATTTCTCATACAAAAGGATTTTCCCGATAATTCCCGTTCCCGTGGGAATTTCGGGAATTCCTTGTTGAAACTAAGCTTTCAGTTTACTAAGGTACCTACATGCCAAATTTCAAGCGTCTGTCTTACGCGGTTTTGATTTTTCATACAAATGTTTTTTCCCGCTGATTCCCGTTCCCGTTGGAATTTTGCAATATCCTGTTGTAATTAAGCTTTAAGTTTACTAAGGTACCTGCATGCCAAATTTCAAGCGTCTAACTTAAGCGGTTTAGATTTTTCATACCAAAGGATTTTCCCGCTAATTCCCGTTCCCGTAGGAATTTCGGGAATTCCTTTCTTAGTGCACCTCTACGGTACCTAAGCTACGTCCCTTCCAAATTTCAAGTACATACGTTTAGCCGTTTAGGCTGTGCGTTGATATGTCACTAAGTCAGTCATTTTCTCCTTTTATATATTTAGACTAGCGGCCGCCCGCGATTTCGTACGCGTGGATCCCGTTTTAGCCCCTACATCTATCTTACGCGGTTTAGATTTTTTCATACATGTGTTTTTTCCCGCTAACTCCCGTTCCCGTGGGAATTTTGCAATATCCTCTTGTAACTAAGCTTTGAGTTTACTAAGGTACCTGCATGCCAAATTTCAAGCGTCTATCTTACGTGGTTTAGATTTTTTCATACAAATGTTTTTTCCCGCTAACTCCCGTTCCCGTGGGAATTTTGCAATATCCTCTTGTAACTAAGCTTTGACTTTACTAAGGTACCTGCATGCCAAATTTCAAGCGTCTATCTTACGTGGTTTAGATTTTTTCATACAAATGTTTTTTTCCCGCTTACTCCCGTTCCCGTGGGAATTGTGCAATATCCTCTTGTAACTAAGCTTTAAGTTTACTAAGGTACCTGCATGCCCAATTTCAAGCGTCTAATTTAAGCGGTTTAGATTTTTCATACAAAAGGATTTTCCCGCTAATTCCCGTGCCCGTGGGAATTTCGGGTATTCCTTTCTTAATGCACCTCTACGGTACCTAAGCTACGTCCCTTCCAAATTTCAAGTGCTAAATTTGTAAACTATGAAGGGATATGTTTAATCATTAGTATAACATTAATAGCAGGGTTACCATCTGAAATCGGCTATTATTGGCTATTAATGGCTAATAACTGCTTTTAATCCGTTACTAGCCAATTGCTATTAATCGGATTATTAGCACTTACCCATCTCTATGTCCGACCGAATGTTCGGTTTCGTTTTCGGTTGAGTTTCGGTAAAAACACGAGTTTCGGTTTAGTTTCGTTTTCGGCGGCAAACTTGCCGAAACTACGACCGAAACCGAATGTGCATTCGGGAGTTTCCGCGCTGTTATCGGTCATGTTCGGCTCGTTGAATGAGTGAATGAATCCGATCAGAGCCAATGTCGTGATTCGCTCGCTTGTTTGTTTGCTTGGAGAAGCAGCTTTTCCTCAAGACTACTCCCGCTACCTCAAGGGCGAGCGCACGCAGCGGGCACCCGCTCCGAGGCTAAATCTGGTTTCAGTCTGGCTGGACAGTCCACGTGACACTAAAACCAGCTTACGTGGAGGCCCCTAGAGTAATAATATTTAACGTGACATGTGTGTCAAAAAAAATGCACTATTGAGTAATTAATATCAACTTTAAAGTAAATCACCATCAAAATAACTTTCTACCCCTTTTTAACATAGTTTCACTAAAAATACATAGTTTCACTAAAATTTCACTAAAATACGAAACACGTCTTCCATTAATTCTGTTATAGGAATGTTTATGCAAAATTTGAAGTACAGTCACGGAATGAAAAGGTTCGTCAGTTTTCAAATTGATTCCTTCAACGAATCGCGAGCACATATTACTTTTTGAAACTATGTTACAGAATAATCTCGAGTTAGAGAAAATAATCTTTAACTGTTCGTCAGTAAAGTTCAAAATTATTCAGATCAAAGTTGTTTGACGATTTATCTTGTCAAGAAGATTATTATGATTGATAAACTAAAACCTTCTTGTTGGTTCAACCTGCCATTATTATTTCTTATAAAATAAAAAAAACTATTGTCAATTGGTCAATGTCATCATTGCATTGCACTGATGGGATAGAAAAATAAACAAGCAAAACCTTATTCGTTAGCAAACGTCATATTTATTTAAATGTTAGCAGCACTGTTTCTTGCACTGTTATGTTGGCAGGTTTGACTCTTACAGTACCTAGTGCAAGCGAAAACCGACACTAAGGTGACGAACCTTTTCATTCCGCGACTGTACATAGATTGGACGAAGGAATCTCGTTATCCCATATAAACTTTGCCCCCCTTTTTACCTCCTTAAGGGTAGAATTTTGGAACATCCTTTCTTATCAGATGCTTACATCATACAAAGAACACATCCTCCAAGTTTCAGGTCTCTACGACTTATACCTATTGTGATTGTGATATTATAGTCCATTCAGCGTAAGATGGTGATTATGACAGTTCTATTTAGTGAGGCGCTCCTTATAAACCTAATCGATATTTTTTAGAATCGAGAATATTTTCCATAGAAATCTAATCGCCTTTTATTTGTTTGATTTTTAATCTTGATCAAAATTATATCTATGAATTTGAACTATGTGGAAATGGAATAAACGTGAATATTCTTAGTGGTACAAAATAAATCACAAAGAATTAAATATATGCATTTAATTCAATAAAACATCAAAATATCAATAACAAACAATACGTGGAGAAATCGCATAAAACAAAACCGTCATCAAAGGCAAACGCACACGTACTGACTTAGCTTTGACCTGCCTGAGATAATAATCGTGATTCGATGGTAAGATGACCACCATGTCGATTACTGATTTATTGCGATTGTTTATGTCCCATCCCTATGAGCAAAAGTTCCGACTAACGCAGAAGCAATTCATTTAATATTTTTTCACAATTTTTTCTAAATAATAAACTAATAAATAATTAGGAATTCTTGTTTAGGTTAAATGAGAAAGATTAGTGATTGATATTTTGGAAGGATGAAAACACACAAAAGTAATTGTTTTTTACAACTCAATATTTTTATTCGTAGAAAGTTAGAATCATAAAACGAAACGTTTTATCTGTCTAAATCACCATCATAAGTTGAATGAACTATAGTAACTTTGTAATTTAAAGTGAAATCTATGTGAGAAAACAATAAAGTCTGACTGATTATAATAACGTTTTCTTTCTTTTTCCCTCAAAATATGAGCCTTGTAAGGAAGTTTCGGTTTCGGTTTCGGTTTCGGCCGAAATAGACACCGTTGCCGAAATTCGTTTTCGGTTTCGGTTTCGGTCGTAAAACTAGTTTCGGTCGGACACTAGTTCTCATTCGACAAAACTAGTATTGCTCACTGATTGTTCGTTTATTTCTACCACTACAGACTCCATTTCACTCATCATAAATAGAATCACGCATTATAATGAGAATTATTACCAAACAAAACAACAATTATTGCTAATTTTGCTACTGTAAATAAAGAAAAACAAGTACGGACTAGATATATTTGTTTACGTTTAAACCGGTAATGGCGGCGGCCGGGTGGCGGGAGTCTTTTAACCAATCAACGTGCACCTTGCCTTTGTCAACTTACTAAAATACGTACGTTAAATAGTACATTTCAAATGCCGTTTATTATTTTCCGAGAGTTGATCAACTACCTAGAAAATTGATCAACTTACGAGTCTTGTTATTTTCCGGTGACATATACATAAAAAATATAACGCTTACCGCTGCAAGGATTGCGCGTTCCGTGGCAAGAATTTGGGGGAAATTGCGAACCATTATAAGGAAACTGAAGAGCAGACGAGAAAGTGCAAGTATTGTCCGTTCTCGTCTCACAGTAAAGAACTGTTCCAAGCGCACAAAGACAATTTTCACAGCGAGGTGTGGTACGGTTGTGCTCTATGCGACTTTGAAGCCGCAAAGAAGGTCTGTGTGTTTAAGCATTGGAAGAAACACCATTTCAAAGGTCAGTGCCCTAAACTAAAGAGGTCGGTGCATTGATCATTAATCGAAGCATGTAAGGGACGATGTGCAATATGGTTTCTCTCTCTATGAAGTCCGGATCTTGACAGGTATTAATTAATCTATCTTTATATCTATACTAGCGGCCGCCCGCGACTTAGTACGCGTGGATCTCGTTTTACCCCCTTAGGGGTGGACTTTCGTAAAATCCTTTCTTAGCGGATGCCTACATCATAACATCTACCTGCATGCCAAATTTCAGCCCGATCTGTCCAGAGCGGTTTGGGATGTGCGTTGATAGATCACTATGTCCTTTAAGTTATACATAATTTATATTTAGAAAAGTGAAAGGAGACACTCACTCATCACGAAATCTCAGAAACTACAAGTGCTAGGAGTCTCAAATTTTGCATGGGGGTTCCTTTTAGAACGTAGTTGCTCACTAAGACGGGATTTTGCAAAATTCAATCCCAAAGGGGTAAAACGGGATCCACGCGTACGAAGTCGCGGGCGGCTGCTAGTACCTATTTAAGTTTTATAACATAATCTGCTAATATACCTGGGTAAGTCACACTTTCACATAACTTGAACCACGTATTTATTTGCTTGGGCGACTGTGAGGCTAGTGCCAGGGTAAAAAATACAAATGAGTAGGTCATCTTCATAGAATTTAGCGTGGATTAGCGGTGAGGTGCGCTGAATTTTGTCAGTGTGTGCGTGCGCGCCGCATACGTATTGGCGCGCTCACATACAAACCGCGCTCGGGCGTTTCTATGAAGATGACCTACTCATTTGTATTTACTCTGCTGGTGCACACGGGTGACCTTTAGTCACCGTGACAGACTGACAGTTTATCTTTCTCTCTTACACTTTTATAGAAATAGAAATATTTATTTGTCTTTGAATAGGGTGTACAGAAGGTCGATAATAACAAAATATGATCACCTATCCAGCCATCAACAATAGCATGCAAATATATCGTAGAAATATTAATGTTACTTATATGTATTAGATACTTTTTGCTGATTATTCCCTATAGCTTAAAAATTCTTGGAGTAGAATAATCGCGCGACAAGCCACTTTTGCAATGTGGTCTTAAACTGATTAAAGGACAGTTCTTTAATATCTTATAAAGAGAAAAGGAGAGATACTGGCACGGTGACACAAGTCACCCTTGCGCGCGCGCCATTTTGTTTTATTGCGCGCTCTCAATGGAGGGTAGTCGCAAACCGACATTTGGAAAAGCTAATGCGAAATTATTGAAAAATGTTGCCATAACTTTACATTTAATATGTTGTGTTGCAAGTTGCAAATAATCTGCTGGCGTAAAATTATCAAATTTCGGACCAAAAATCTTTATGATTAGTGGTGATAACTGTTTTATTTATAACTCGATCAAGTTAACTGCGCACCTGGCAGCCGTGACGTCACATCGACGCTCTGGTACGGAGGCGAACGCGGGGAGGCGTGCGGGTGAGAGTAGCGAAGTGCGCAGTTAACTTTATTGGGCTTTAAGTGTAAGTATTGAATATTTATTCTAGTCCGTAATATTGAAAATATTGTGATAGTATTTATTTACATTTTGAGGTAGCCAATATCCAAAATATTTGCTGATCATTTTTACATATTGTAGGTATCAAGTCATATTTAAGTATACAAGTATACTCATAATAAAAAAATATATTATACTGTCTTTTATTTTATTTCATACCCTTAGTTTATGAAAGTACAGAAGAATTGTAGTATAGATACCTAGGTAAAAACACCCCGTATATTTTATTAAAATTTTACTAATAAGCTATGATTTGGGGCTGCAAGTGATATTAATGCCCGTTTTCACCATCAATCCCAAATTTTTAAGTGACCCCTATGGTAACACATAACAGGAATTTAGTTTTCATAGGGGTCACTTAAAAATTGAGGATTGATGGTGAAACCGGGCATAAGAATTCCGTGGGCCTCCCCCAGGTACACCTAAAAATGGTTGTCGTTAGAAAAATGAAACAAAGATATAAAAAATGCAGTATATTTACAATATAGGTACTTGTACAAAATCGTCTCACACTTACGTTGGTACGGTCTACAGAATAGAGTATTTGATTCATAAGTAGGTATAGTCCGGTTGCCGAGCACGTAGAATTTCGTCCAATGACCCCAAGCTACCCATCCTTATCGCTCGCGCGTAATTATATTGCTGTCGCGACTGTGCGACGGGCGGCCGCAGTGAGTGTGCGAGCGCGACAGCAACATAATTACGCGCGCGATGGGTAGCTTGAGGTCATTGGACAAAATTCTACGTGCTCGGAGACCGGGCTTAGTTAGGGCACGTTTTTACTACAGAAGATTTAATACATGCTACGATATACAATATTTTCAAATACAGCTTCCTAATTATGTAATTATTCATCTATAACAATCTCTTTCTATTTATTAGAAAATGTATTTTATTTATTTAACTCAGCCGCAGCAGATTTTGTGGCGTCAAACGTCAGCGAGACTTGTATCAGAGTAAATACAAATGAGTAGGTCATCTTCATAGAAACGCACGGGCGCGGTTTGTATGTGAGCGCGCCAACACGTATGCGGCGCGCACGCACACACTGACGGAGCCAGTCGTGGTTGCGCCGAATTTTGTCAGTGTGTGCGTGCGCGCCGCATACGTATTGGCGCGCTCACATACAAACCGCGCTCGGTGCGTTTCTATGAAGATGACCTGCTCATTTGTATTTACTCTGCTTGTATGCCCTCCCGTGTCGCTCTCATAGCTCAGGCACTGATTGAGTTAACAGCTAGACCTATAGTAAAGTTGCTGGAGTCTCCTAGTCCAAAGATTTTTAGCAAGTTGTATTTAAGTAGTTAGAAGTAACAGAAAGTTATTGTTATAGTAAAAAAAAATCACTGATAAAATATTAAACTAAGCTTGGAATATTTTGTTCGCTTACTTTAACAATTAATTAAAATCTATTTCTATTTGAGAAAAGAAATTGTGAATTTTTTCTTGGTTGACAAAAATAGATTTATTAGTGAACTGAATTTGAGTTAAATTAAAGCCCGGTCGACGAGCACGCAGAATTTTGTCCAATGACCCCAAGCTACACATCCTTATCGCCCGCGCGTAACTAATTATACTGCTGTCGCGCTCGCACACTCACTGCGGGCGCCCGTCGCACAGTCGCGACAGCAATATAATTACGCGCGAGCGATAAGGATGGGTAGCTTGGGGACATTGGACGAAATTCTACGTGCTCGGCGACCGGACTATAGATGTATATTCGATATACCGATTGAACCACTAAAGTTTACATTAAATACTACAATTTACACAAATGGCTAGTTTTGTTTACATATTTTGCCTCACTACAAAAATAAGTTTCATTGGAAAAATATGTATTTACGTTTAATTCTACGGTTAATACTATTATTGTGGATATAATAATATATAGGAGGTATTAATGACCCTATATAAAAACGGCCTGTCGTCAGTCTTTGTAATACTAGGCACGATTTTATATGAACATATACGAACACAGTTGGATACAGCATAATGTTTTCGCATTTGTTTCTTTTTAACGGTAGTTGACACCAATTTGACATTCTTTTTAAGAGCTGTTTAACGCGACTTCCATAATTTTAGTTCGCTAGTAATATGATTTTTAAGCAAATTAAAAACTTACTGAGTTTTACTAAAGTGTTTCTGAATGAGCTGTGTCTCAGAATGATTGGATAATGGTGTCAACTTCCTAATTAAAAAAATATTCATAATAATCGCCAAGTATAAGCTTATAACATGTAGTATTTAATTTAATATTGTTCATTATAGTATTTAGTTTAAGGTCCGGTAATAGCCAGGAAGCGGCTATTCCCACCGCTGCAACTCCTGTGTAGCCAGGATCTACAGCTTGACCGCCAAAACCCAACCAGTGAAGGCCAAGTTTGTCCCGAGGGAAAGTTAACTGTCATTGGACCCGCAACAAACTTTAATGTACTACTCAGAAGTCTTGATACTTGGCGACTCTTTACAGCTGCTTTTAGCTTGCTATTAGATTGCCCATAGCAGTTGTTTACATTATTACGCTGCATTTACGTGCATAAATATTAATTATAGATTGGTGTTTACGTTAGTAATTTACTACGTGTAAGAAATCTCATGATTTGCCTATTCTAAGTACACATTAGCTGCCTAATTATTTACAATTAACTTAAAACTACCCGCATTTTTTAAATCACGTTCAACTGGGTAGACATTTTATTTGGAAATCGTTTATAAAATTGCATAAAATCAAGTCTTTTGGGTCAAGAAAATTAGTTTAAAAATCATTAAACGTTTAAGATGCTTTGGCAGTGACAATTTAGCTATTAATACCAATATTTAGGGTATTATTGTGAATGGACATCTAGAACTAGTAAATAATTACTATTACCACTTGTCCAGCAGTGGACGTCATTCGGCTGAAACGAACGAACGAACGAACCACCAAATGACTTGATTTGATATTGAACCTTACACTGAAGTCTCTAAGTCCCAAATCAAAATAAACTCGTCGTTTCATGGTAGGTACAGCTGGCCACTATATTTTCGTCGCAAAATAGACTCTATTACAATTACACAAGATGCCAATGTTTATCACGAGAAGCCAGTACTACTAAAACCAGTATTTATGTTAAAATTAACCCAAAAGACTTAAAAGTAAATAAAATACCAATCAAACGTGACGATAATATTGTGTTGGTGTGTTATAATTTCAAGACTCCGTTGGAAGAACACTGATTCAATAATATTGCTTGAAATAAAAACTTGTGGGACTCGAATGAGTAAAATAGCTAATGTATTTTAGACTTATAGTCTAATTATTATTAAAAAATCAATTTCACAGTAGATTACTATTCAAAAGATTATGATAATCGTGAAAATTGTCTTGCGGTAAAAAGAAAAGCGAAAATCTTTAAAATTGTAAATCAATGAAATCATTTTTGGCCACTTCTAAGTCTTTAGATTGATTAAAAATAAAATAAAATCAGTAAAGAGATGTTAGATATGTCAATCATCATACCGATAAATAAATAAATTATTAAATAAAAAAAAGTTAATACTTTTGTGCCCGAAACGTGAAATATTGCAAGTGTTTCGAGTCCCAGAGAAGAACATGTTAAAATGGAGTCCTAAAAATAAGTAAAACTAAACATAAAATATAATCGTAATACTGGTTGGATTTGGTTTCCATTGAACGGGCTAAAACTAGAGATGGCGGAGATCACTTGTGATTTTAACAGGTAGTTTAAAAATACTAGCGTTTTCACATTTAGGCGATTTAGCAGCGCGACAAACGCGCGACCGACGCGCTGCCGAAAATTTCATACTATGTGACAGCGGAGCCTTCACATTATAAAAACGCCGCTGCCGCGCTGCTGTCGCGCTTCTAACGCCCTAATGTGAAAGCGCTCTTACTGCGATTTTATACCAGTGACATTTTAACATTTGTTCAAGATAACTTATAAATATAATAATGATGAATACTATCATTATCAATTTTGAAACAGATACAATGGTGGCAATTCTTTTCTACTATTGTCTTAATAAATAAAATAGCTAAAGGCAACGATCAGCCATTTTTGGCACTAGAGTACCTCCAGAATATTCTTCCACACTGAACACATACAGCTGCTATGCTAAAAAGCTGGTAACTGCGCACCTGGCAGCCGTGACGTCACATCACTGCTCTGTGGGCCGAGTGTGAGTTTACATCAAACGTGGTAGTTAACTAGTGAGCGCGTTAAAAAAATTATGAGAATTTTAGTTCTTGAACGTTTCCGATAAGGGCGCTGTATAATCCGGCATACACTTACAAGTCGCGTTCCAACGAAGTGCGCAGTTAGCTCAATGACAATTTATTACTACAGATCTCATTTATTCAATCACATTTAGTTTAAGGCTTAAGGCGAAAAGTTAAGGCAAATTGAACAACTTTAGACATTTATAACTAAGTTTTAAAGTGGAATACATCTAAAGGGATACAAAAGAATTGCCACGATTATTAAAATCATATAAAAATGTTAGCGCTCAGAACTACAGAAGCTTTTCCGCAAAATTTACTATGTACTACTAGATAGGCTGTTCTGAACCGACATAATTTCTCTGTAAGTTTGTGACACTCATCAATAACTGATTTATATCGATTTCCAGCTAAAGCCTGGTCCGTGAGCACGTAGAATCCCGTCCAATGACCCCAAGCTGCCCATCCTTGTCGCTCGCACGTAATTATGTTGCTGTCGCGCTCGCACACTCACTGCGGGCGCGCGTCGCACAGTCGCGACAGCAATCTAATTACGCGCGAGCGATAAGGATGGGTAGCTTGGGGTCATTGGACGGGATTCTACGTGCTCACAGACCAGGCTTTAGACTAGTAGTTAACTCAGTCAGTTCCTGAAGTATGGGTGCCGCTCCCATAGTTTTCAATTCAGAAATCGGGGGTGAGACCAGAGTAAATACAAATGAGTAGGTCATCTTCATAGAAACGCACCGAGTGCGGTTTGTATGTAAGCGCGCCAATACGTATGCGGCGTGCACGCACACACTGACAAAATTTAGCGTTGATTAGCGGGGAGTTGCCCCTAAGATGACCTACTCATTTGTATTTACTCTGGTGAGACCGATAAATCGTTGATTTTTACTTGTTTTCATTTATTTTTTGAACAGCTGATCTAGTAATACCACTTGGAAGTCAGAAGGAAGATTATTTGATTTATCATATCAAAAAGCACATAGCTTTCTAGCTTTTAGTTATTTAAGACACATAATAACCTAACATTTAAAGACACTAATAAAGCGTATGTCACCGAAATTTGAACCACAATATGTCTAGCGTTTAACTGAGTCTGTGCCTGAAGTTTTTATGATGTAAAACGTCAGCGAGACTTCAAATGTGCTTCAGACGCAGAGGTCCCGGGTTCGATTCCCAGTGGGGGCAGATTTTTCTGTTCGGTTTGGTTGGTGGTAGGGCATGTTCTAAGTCCGCCTGTCTAGGTACCACCATCTTACCTAAGTCTGTCGCCATAACAACAATGTTAACAACATTGTTGTGTTCCGGCAGTTAGAGGTAAGATAGCCAGTTCCTCCGTGGTTGAGGATTCCGGGTGAAGCTCGCTTCCACCTTCGGCCTGATCGTCACTTACCATCAGGTGAGATACAGGCCGAGCTTCCTCGTTGTGGAAAAAATGAACTCTGTTACGTCATAAGTCTATGTTACCTCTCCCATACCATACGCACTGATCCAGTTAATCACTATACATATAAATTGCAATCTTCCATCCCTATAAGCATTAAAAATATACCTAGCTAGTAAATGCATTAAAATTCTTATAAAAATACTGGTATACGTCGTTTTGTACATGTGTTTGATTATAATATTTAACTTGTGATCTTGTCATGCATTGTGAATGTTTACATTTTTATTATTTCAAAGACTATGTCTTGGATTCTTCTAATGCTTAAATTATTGGAAAAAGTTGAAGATTTGATGTCTATATTAGTCATATGTCCACGTAAACTTGAAATATACATTTAAAAATCAGCCATAAATGTAAACACACTGTAAACTATCGAATCAGACGTTTGTTACAAAATGTAACATTAAACTAACTCATAAATTAATTAAAACACGAGTTAGAACATAAGATGCCACTGTATAGTTTTATGTGATGTCGCCGATACAATTTGAAATTGTAAATAAGGCAACTTAAACATCTATTTACATAGATAAAATACTTTGTTTACAATTATGGCTCAAACAAGAATTTTTTTTATTAATTAATGGAAAGCATTACATTTTTCAGGAATGTATTTGTTATCCAATTAAAAAACTAAAATTTTTCAAAATCTCCCAAAGTAAAAGGACATCTTACAATTTTATTGATAAAATTAGACAATTTTATTTATTCTATTTTTCTAATTTGGCTCTCATTTATTTATTAATCAAACCATAAATTATCTGTGATATTTTATTATTATTTTGTGATGACAATACATAAAAAAACGTGCACACTACTGGCCCTTATGACTTCTATATGTTCATATTTTTTATGCTATCAACACCGATGGTAAAGGCGAACTACAGTCTTTAGCAATTTCTTTTCAAACGTAGGCGCGTTCTACCGGAAAAGCGCTCATTCCCATCTGCCACCATCAGGGGGCAAATGGGAATTTGTTTACAAAGTCCCAGTCTCCCCCACTTCCGTCAAATAGTTGAACAAATAAATAAAACTGGACAGTTGTTGAGTATCGCGTTCTTTTATAAGGACATTTATCAACCCGGAAAGGGATCGTAACCGTATCAGCTCGACGCGGTCAGTATTCTTTGTATGAAACTCCATACTGCAACGCACACTTATCCGCACCGTAACGCAAGCGATTTTAAAACGTCAAGTGGCAAAAATCAAAAACTAACAATCCGTATTGATAGTAGCGCCCTCATGTGAATATATGGCCCGCCATACATGGACAGCTTGAGCAGTTAGTCAGTGATCAACATACACGGAACACTCTTGTAGTCAAGAGTCAACTGCTTGAAGCTGCCAGTGATAACTGCTCGAGCAGTTGGTATTAATTGCTCAACAAATCACAAACGCGCGCGCCGTGGAATGAAGAAAGTGGGCGGAGGTAACTGCGCGAGAGCTGTCGACAGCTCGAGCAGTCAGTGTATGGCTGGCGACTGCTTGACCGCACGATGAAAGTTCACCGTGCTGTCGACCGCCCAAATCAGTTGCAACTGCTCGAGCGGTTCGTGTATGTGCGTCCATAGAACTCTGCAGTTCACTGTGCAGTCGCAGCTTGAAGCTGTCGACCCTGACTGCTTCAAGCGGTCCGTGTATTGCCTATGGTTGTCCAACGTGGCAAAAATCGGAACTAATAATCGAGTATTTCTGAAAATTTCATAGCTGGGACGGTTCAGTGTTGGACATCTTTATACGCCTCGCGGTTGACAGCGCGCGAAGATGACAGCTCGCGAAAGGCGATACAGTGTTGATCCCTTTCCGAGTTGATAAGTCTGCTATGACGTATAGACGCTACTTTGTGTTATTATTTTTATTGTATCATTACTAATTTTTCACAAGCGGGGGAGAGTGGGATATTTTTGTAAATAAATTCCCAGTTACCACCCCCACGGGGGTAAATGGGAATAACCCCTGAAAATTAAAGTATATTTTTCTAGTTATTTTGTTCTAGGATGTAAGTCGATCGTTATGGCAGTCGTCGACTTTAAGGATCGGTGGTAGACATTTATTATTTAGTTATTTCCGCTAGAAGACCCTACGTTTTCGAGTACCTACATATACAGAATGTCTTTTATCTTACCATAATCAAAATTTTATTCCCATGCATACGTTTGAGTATAATTTAATTTCAAATGGACTTACAAATTAAATCAGTTAAAAATTACATCTTTTCCAATTAAAATCCAATCATAAAAATAACTTACAATCGATCAGCTAAAACTTACTATACAAAGATACCAGTGCAAAAATACGGCAGTGGGTCTTACGCGTTTCGCACCACGACTGATTCGGACCGCGGTGTGACCTTTCGCGGTGTGAAGCGCCCGTGATTTTTTTGTAATGGGTCAATTCGGACTGTAATATGCAAAAACAGTCCTTTTTACGGGACTACGCCAGAAGGAGGGTTATGTTTTTTGGAGTTCCATTAAGTATCTGACCGAATCAACCCACTACAAATTATCCTTTGACCATTCGCACCGCACATACGAAAAAAAACCGTTCAATAATTGCTGAGTGTTTCACACCGCGGTCCGAAACGCGTAAACACCCAGTGTTGCCAGTTTCACCGCTGGGAAAACTACTAAAACTACTATTACCTGAGTTTTAACTTTTAACTGTTCGGCATGGAGTCACCCCAGGTACCAAACCAGTTGTAGTTGAACATCGCAGCGTAGGGGTGTTTTCTTTTCTTGTGGAGGCGTAGGGACTCTTCTGAAGCGTACCAGTATTGGGGGAATTTGTCGAATGGATATTTGACTGATTCTTTCACGTACGGCTCTGATGGGTCGTCTGGAAAGACCAAAATAAAGTAATAAATAAATTGGTAAATACAGGGTGGAATTTTGTAATGTCACCTGAAGGGAACGTACTCTTAATACGGTAGATATAACCCGGTCTGTAAGCACGTAGAATTTTGTCCAATGACCCCAAGCTACCTATCCTTATCGCTCGCGCGTAATTATTGCTGTCGCGTCTGTGCGACGGGCGCAACAGCAATATAATTACGCGCGAGCGATAAGGATAGGTAGCTTGGGGTCATTGGACAAAATTCTACGTGCTCGGCGACCAGACTATAGACAGCCCGGAATTTTGAGACTTCACTGGGATCTGGTTTTCTTCAGGTTACCATCTGGGGGTTGTTTAAAGGTCCATCTACAGATAATGTACTTACTTGGAGGCAGACAGTAGAGGCAGAATATCCTTCTAGCTATAAACACTAGGTTATGGTCTACACTTATGGTCACCTGTACTACACGTGGCCATAAGACACAAATTGATACTCACTCGGTGGCAGACACTTAGCGCTTCTTAGACACATGAAGACACAGATCTAGTTACATTAGACGCTGTAGAAGTCGGAAATGTAACTATGAACACTAGGTTATGGTCTACACTTATGGTCACCTGTACTACACGTGGCCATATGTCACAAATTGCTACTCACTCGGAGGCAGACAGTAGAGGCAGAATATTCTCCTGCGGCGTCCCTCGTGGGTCTCTAAATGTTTCTTGTGCTGCTTCCGCCGCGTGGACACGTGCGGGCAGCAAGGGCACGGGATCGCCATGGCTGCTTATGGCCAGTGGGGACTGGGACCGCGGTGCTTGGTATGTGTATGAAGATGGAGGTCTAGCTACATTGGTCACTATAGCAAGACGTCCAGTTTAAGCTGAAACCCTGATCCTTAGTAAATGTATGAAGACAGAGGTCTCGCTATATTGGCCATTGTAGCAAGACGACCTAACTTGCATTTAGACACTTCGTAGTCCAGAATAAGCTGATACCGCACTCCTTAGCTACTGTATGAAGACAGAGGTCCAGCTACATTTGACACCCTTACCAAAAGTTACCAAGCACCAACGTACGTAGTGATTTACGTTACCGATAGATGGCGTTGCGTGTAGATTGAATCGCGGTGAGTGTGTTCCGGAATTTTGAGACCACTGGGATCTGGTTTTCTTCAGGTTACCCCCTGGGAAGGTTTTTTTCAGGTTACCATCTGGGGGCTGTTTAAAGGTCTACCTACAGAGAATGTACTTACTTGGAGGCAGACAGTAGAGGCAGAATATTCTCCTGCGGCGTCCCTCGTGGGTCTCTAAATGTTTCTTGTGCTGCTTCCGCCGTGTGGACACGTGCGGGCAGCAAGGACACGGGATCGCCATGTCTTTGGGCACGCAGCCTGCATCCAGCACCTTGCTGCTACCTTTATGAGGTCGTCGGTCCACCATATACCATACTAGTATGTATTATGTGTATACTCATTCGGCGGCAGATAGTAGAGACAGAATGTCACGAGAATAACTTGACACCTTGTTTCTTACAATGTGAAAACAGACGGTCTACGAAAGACCAAAGTAAGTTGACCCGGCGCTCTTTAGCAGCTAAATGAAGTCAGAGGTCTAGCTAAATTAGACACAGATTAGTGACACAGCGCCAGCGCATCTATAACCAGAATAAGCTGACTCCTCGTTCCTTAGTCCCTGTATCACATCAGAGGTCTAGCTACACTGGTAATAGGCAATAGTGGCTTACCAGAATAAGCTGACTCCTCGTTCCTTAGTACCTGTATGACACCAGAGGGCTAGCTACACTGGTCATAGGCAATAGTGACTTACCAGAATAAGCTGACTCCTCGTTCCTTAGTCCCTGAATGACATCAGAGGTCTTGCTACACTGGTCATAGACAATAGTGGCCAACCAAAATAAGTTGACACAGCGCTCCTTACCAACTATAGGCCGATGGAGGTCCATGATGATGGATGATGGTGCAATAGGTTATGGTCTACACTTATGGTCACCTGTACTGCAGGTGGCCATAAGTCACAAATTGTTACTCACTCGGAGGCAGACAGTAGAGGCAGAATATTCTCCTGCGGCGTCCCTCGTGCCTCTCAAGATGCTTAGCGCTTCTTAGACACATGAAGACACAGATCTAGCTACATTAGACGCTGTAGAAGTCGGAAATCTAGCTAAAACACTAGGTTATGGTCTACACATATGGTCACTTGTACCACACGTGGCCATAAGTCACAAATTGCTACTCACTCGGCGGCAGACAGTAGAGGCAGAATATTCTCCTGCGGCGTCCCTCGTGGGTCTCTAAATGTTTCTTGTGCTGCTTCCGCCGCGTGGACACGTGCGGGCAGCAAGGACACGGGATGGCCATGGCTGCTTATGACCAGTGGGGACTGGGACCGCGGTGCTTGGTGTGTGTATGAAGATGGAGGTCTAGCTACATTGGTCACTATAGCAAGACGACCTAACTTGCATTTAGACACTTCGTAGTCCAGAATAAGCTGATACCGCAATCCTTAGCTACTGTATGAAGACAGAGGTCCAGCTACATTTGACACCCTTACCAAAAGTTACCAAGCACCAGCGTACGTAGTGATTTACGTTACCGATAGATGGCGTTGCGTGTAGATTGAATCGCGGTGAGTGTGTTCCGGTTTCCGGGCTGTCTAAACAGCCCGGGATTTTGAGACCACTGGGATCTGGTTTTCTTCAGGTTACCCCCTGGGAAGGTTTTTTTCAGGTTACCATCTGGGGGCTGTTTAAAGGTCTACCTATAGAGAATGTACTTACTTGGAGGCAGACAGTAGAGGCAGAATATTCTCCTGCGGCGTCCCTCGTGGGTCTCTAAATGTTTCTTGTGCTGCTTCTGCCGCGTGGACACGTGCGGGCAGCAAGGACACGGGATGGCCATGTCTGCTTGCGACCAGTGGGAACTGGGACCGCGGTGCTTGGTATGTGTATGAAGATGGAGGTCTAGCTACATTGGTCACTGTAGCAAGACGACCAGTGTAAGCTGAGACCCCAATTCTTAGCTAATGTGTGAAGACAGAGGTCCAGCTACATTGGTCGCTATAGCAAGACGACCAGTGTAAGTTGAAATCCCTGATCCTTAGTAAATGTATGAAGAAAGAGGTCTAGCTACATTGGTCGCTATAGCAAGACGACCAGTGGAAGCTGAGACCGCGGTGCTTGGTGTGTGTGTGAAGATGGAGGTCTAGCTACAGTAGACAAGTCACCTAGTAGAGTCCAGAATAAGCTGACACCTCGATCCTTAGCTACTGTGTGAAGACAGAGGTCTAGCAACATTTAGACACTTCGTAGTCCAGAATAAGCTGATACCGCGCTCTTTTAGAAGCTGTATGATAGCAGAGGTCCAGTTATATTAGTCACCAGTAAGGAAGACCATAAGTTGACATCGCCCTCTTTAGCTACTGTTTGAAGTCAGAGATTTGGATAACCCTTACCAAGCACCAACGTATGTAGTGATTTACGTTACCGATAGATGGCGTTGCGTGTAGATTGAATCGCGGTGTGTTAAAGCAGCGACAGCAATATAATTACGCGCGAGCGATAAGGATGGGTAGCTTGGGGTCATTGGACGAAGTTCTACGTGCTCGGCGACCAGACTATAGACAGCCCGGAAGTTTGAGACTCCACTGGAATCTGGTTTTCTTCAGGTTACCATCTGGGGGCTGTTTAAAGGTCTACCTACAGAGAGTGCACTTACTTGGGGGCAGACAGTAGAGGCAGAATATCTTTCTAGCTATAAACACTAGGTTATGGTCTACACTTATGGTCACCTGTACTACACGTGGCCATAAGTCACAAATTGTTACTCACTCGGAGGCAGACAGTAGAGGCAGAATATTCTCCTGCGGCGTCCCTCGTGGGTCTCTAAATGTTTCTTGTGCTGCTTCCGCCGCGTGGACACGTGCGGGCAGCAAGGACACGGGATGGCCATGTCTTTGGGCACGCAGCCGTGGCGCTCTGCGGCGTGCGTGAGAAGAGTTGACACTACGCGGTAGCCCTGATGAAAGGTGGTATTTTTTATTTATTTATTAATAGGTACAGTTACAGTACATAGAATACTACTTATTTAGTCAAAATACAGCTACATCGTCATCATCATTTCAGCCACAGGACGTCCACTGCTGAACATAGGCCTCCCCCAATGACTTCCACATCGCACGGTTGGTAGCTCTATGAGGTAGTCGGTCCACCTTGTGGGTGGACGTCCTACGCTGCACTTTCCGGTACGTGCGCTTATCAGCCTACCAACCTTAAAACAGTGCTCGCATCTATACGGAAAGTTTTTCCACTTTTGGCCGATAGATGGCGCTTTTTGTAAAAGACAGAAAATAAAGAGATCTTCGGCTAATAGATAGCGTTGTCTACTAAAAACCTTAAAACAGTGCTCGCATCTATACGGGAAGTTCTTTCACTTTTGGCCGATAGATGGAGCTTTTCTATTAAAACAGAAACTAAAGAGATCTTCGACTAATACATGGCGTTGTCTACTAAAAACCTTAAAACAGTGCTTGCATGTATACGGAAAGGTTTTCCACTTTTGGCCGATAGATGGAGCTTTTCTATTAAAACAGAAACTAAAGAGATCTTCGGCTAATAGATGGCGTTGTCTACTAAAAACCTTAAAACAGTGCTCGCATCTATACGGAGTTTTTCCACTTTTGGCCGATAGATGGAACTTTTCTATTAAAACAGAAACTAAAGAGATCTTCGGGCATCAGATGGCGTTGTCTACTACTAACCTTAAAACAGTGCTCGCATCTTAGATACGGAAAGTTTTTCCACTTTTGGCCGATAGATGGCGCTTTTTGTAAAAGACAAAATAAAGTCATTTAGGGAGGCCTATGTCCAGCAGTGGACGTCCTGTGGCTGAAATGATGATGATGATGATGATGAGTAAAAGAGCTTTCAAACTTCGGCCGATGGCGTTTCTTATCTATGTGTGAAATGAAGTCACGTATTTGACCGATAGATGGCGCTATTTTGCGCGACTGCGTCGGGCGGTCATAGTGAGTGTGCGAGCGCGACAGCAATATAATTACGCGCGAGCGATAAGGATGGGTAGCTAGGGGTCATTGGACGAAATTCTATCTGCTCGGCGACCGGACTTTACTAACCTTAAAACAGTGCTCGCATCTGTAGGGAAAGTTCTTCCACTTGGGATTCTTCTTGCGACTGAACACCATGCGGTAGGGCTCCGCCGGAAACCAGTCTGCCGGGTCCAGCTGCATCTCTACCAGCTCGTGGCCTGGGGAAGAGAATGAGGATATTTTATTATATTTGATATTTGACACCAATCTTACTCAATATTATAAACGTGAACGTTAAGGATGTTAGTTACTCTTTCACGCAAAAACTACTGGACGGAATTTTTAATGAAACTTTACAGTATTATTGACATTAACATCGTTATTGAGCTATTGCTACTGTATTCCCCTAAATAACTACCTTCTGTTATGCCTTAATAGTGTCTAGTGGCTTAAAAATGTGATCAATATGTGTGACGTATTTTTTTAAAGTAGCTAATGTCTTGGGATTTTTAGTTCGTTCGTTCGTTCGTTTCAGCCAAATGACGTCCACTGCTGGACAAAGGCCTCCTCCAAGGTTTTCCACAATGCACGGTCCTGCGCTGCCCGCATCCAGGCTCTTCCCGCGACCTTTACCAGATCGTCGGTCCACCTAGTAGGAGGCCTGCCCACGCTACGTCTTCCAGCCCGTGGTCGCCACTCGAGAACTTTTCTGCCCCAACGGCCATCGCACAGTGTTTTTTTTGACCCGAAAAAGTGACATGCTGTTTTTATCACTAATATCCAAAGTTTAACTTATTATTAATGTTAGACTAAAACACCCAGGTGACAAATAGCTATAGATTATTTTAAAAAAAATATTTTAGAAAATTTATTTTGTACTGGGTCAAACTACAATTTTATTATTATTTAAAGAAACGTACACACTAAGCTTATCTTTGCATTGCTGGTAGGTAGGTTGGTGTATGGCGAATATTATTGCACCTACAATTATTTAAAAGTAGTTATAGGAACGACAGTATGATTATTTTTTAAATTTAAGAAATTATTATTTTTCTCTTTTTCTACGCCGAAGTAGAATCTCTGCTTAGGTCAGATACATTTCTTAAAATAAGCTCTATCACCTATAATTTTTCTATATTCTAACTCGGCCGCAATTTCGAGAAAAAGTATTTTTTCCAAAATGTTAGGATTGTTACAAAAAATGACCTTACGTAGTTCCACTTTCTTTAGGGTTCCGTGGCCAAAGGATGCTAATCGGTCCTAATTATGTGTTAAATTTGTCTTAGGTAGGTTATCAGTTAAATTACTATCAGTGCTCAAGAATACTGTTTCTTCATCATCTTTTAAGATATATGAAGACTCTTGATCATCAGGAGTGGTATTTATATTTGCATAATATTAATTATGTCCCGTTAGTATCCTTTGACCACGGAACCCTAAAGAAAGTGGAACTACGTAAGGTCATTTTTTGTGACAATCCTAACATTTTGGAAAAAATACTTTTTCTCGAAATTGCGGCCGAGTTAGAATATAGAAAAATTATAGGTGATAGAGCTTATTTTAAGAAATGTATCTGACCTAAGCAGAGATTCTACTTCGGCTTAGAAAAAGAGAAAAATAATAATTTCTTAAATTTAAAAAATAATCATACTGTCGTTCCTATAACTACTTTTAAATAATTATAGGTGCAATAATATTCGCCATACACCAACCTACCTACCTGCAATGCAAAGAGAAGCTTAGTGTGTACGTTTCTTTAAATAATAATAAAATTGTAGTTTGACCCAGTACAAAATAAATTTTCTAAAATATTTTTTTTAAAATAATCTATAGCTATTTGTCACCTGGGTGTTTTAGTCTAACATTAATAATAAGTTAAACTTTGGATATTAGTGATAAAAACAGAATGTCACTTTTTCGGGTCAAAAAAAACACTGTGCATCGTCTCTACGAGCTATGTGCCCCGCCCACTGCCACTTGGTTTTAGCAATTCTGCGAGCTATGTCGGTCACTTTGGTTCTCCTGCGGATCTCCTCATTTCTGATTCGATCACGCAGGGAAACTCCAAGCATGGCCCGGGATTGGGAATGGGATTTTTAGTAGATGGTATTAAAACTACACAAGTTGCACAACAAGTAAAGAAAACGGACTTATGCCACGTGTAGTGTAGTGTAGGCCACCAAAAAGAAGGCGACTAAGACCCGCGTGTGACAACAGAAGAAAAACAATTCAATGTGAACAAGAGTATATTTTATGATTATTTAAGGCATTGGTTCCCAAAGTGGAGGGCGCGCCCCCCAGGGCAGGCGCAAAGACCTTTAAAGGGGGCGCGTGCCATCTGTGTACTTGAGTATAAAAAACCTGCGACCGCTGAGAGAATACATTCCAGACTGCTCGATACGACCAATAAATAATCTTGACTGGAGGAGGGGGGGCGCGGAATTTATTGTATGGTCGAAAGGGGGCACGTCTCAAGTCTCAAATAAGTTTGGGAACCAATGATATGGGTGCGTTCTGCGGTCAAGTCAAAGTAAACGTAGACCGCATCATATATGAACAACATTATGATGTAATAGTGTAGCAAATAAATAAAATAAAATGGAATAAATCTTCTCAGCACTTGCAATAATGTTTGTTTCGAAGGACTGTTAGGGCTTAAAAGATAAGGAGACATCTAAAGTACCCCTTATGGGCTACCCTTTTTATAATCTTTGACGTTCATAAGTGTCAAAATGCTGATCAAAATTGAACAAATATAGTTCCAAAATACTGAACTGTCCTATCCGTGACATTGACAGTGGGGCGCCACCGTCAATACCGGATCGCTGGTACCGATTTTTGACATGTTGGAAACCATATAGTTGAACGATGGTAGCGCCCCCCTGTCATTGAGTTTGGTGGGACAGTTCAGCGTGGGTCATATACAGGGTGTTTGGCGCATCGTGTGCCAAAATGATTTGGCGGATAGAATGGGTCATTTCCTATATTTTCAGCCCCCATAACACGTTCCATGCCAGGCGGCTACTTTTAAATTAATTTTTTTAGTAATTTCACCAAAATACCCAAATCGCATCATTTAATTTCGATTTAAAAAAAAACTACTAGGCGTAGCCTCAAAGTAAATATTTTGTTTTGACGTGCATTGATGTAGGGTTGCATCAAATCTAAATTTACTGGCAAATATCATCTAGTTTTTTTAAAATTCAGCTTTAAAGTTTTCCGAAAAGTTAAAAATGGACTGAACATTTAAGTTTACATGGCTATAAATTTTTTTTTAAAAGAGATAGCGATCTTCGGATTTTATCAAAACTTCTGTAGTCTATCCCCATTCAAACGGTATACTAATCTTGTTTAAATAATAACAACAACTTCACAAATTCCTTAAATTAGTGCATTGACTCTACTCGGACTGATTTGCGAAATTTGTGTTTATAGCCCCTTTTTATGTGAATAGCACGTAGAACACCTAACAGGTAAAAATTATTTATCTTATGCAATGTAAAAACCTTTTCCCTATCGTTTTTCAATGTGGATTTCTTGAAATTATAGACGATAATAATTATTTTGATCGTTTATTAATTATTACAAATTTTGTTCAAAATGTCCGCCTCGGCTACGTATACTAATTTTGACTGTTGTCGTATGCAACCACATTTCTCTTTTTATTACTACAAAGGCGTTTTCTATTCGTGGATTGGAAGAGATGGCCCTATACAGTGGCCTGCACGTCAATCCGAGTAGAGTCAATGCACTAATTTAAGGAATTTGTGAAGTTGTTGTTATTATTTAAACAAGATTAGTATACCGTTTGAATGGGGATAGACTACAGAAGTTTTGATAAAATCAGAAGATCGCTCTCTTTTTAAAAAAAAATTATAGCCATGTAAACTTAAATGTTCAGTCCATTTTTAACTTTTCGGAAAACTTTAAAGCTGAATTTTAAAAAAACTAGATGATATTTGCCAGTAAATTTAGATTTGATGCAACCCTACATCAATGCACGTCAAAACAAAATATTTACTTTGAGGCTACGCCTAGTAGTTTTTTTTTAAATCGAAATTAAATGATGCGATTTGGGTATTTTGGTGAAATTATTAAAAAAATTAATAGAAAAGTAGCCGCCTGGCATGGAACGTGTTATGGGGGCTGAAAATATAGGAAATGGCCCCTTCTATACGCCAAATCATTTTGGCACACGATGCGCCAAACACCCTGTATATTTTTCATTTGATCCGAATCCTTCAATGTTGCTTTTGAATGGGACATGTTTTTTACAGGTCTTATAGGTTTCAAAACATACCTTCCGGCACTTTAACCTGCGGCGGCGGCGGCGGCGGCGGCATGGAGACCGACGGGCCCGACGCCATGCTCATGGACGAATGGGACGCAGCTAGCAGGCTCGTGAGGATCTTATTGTGGGCCTGCAACGACAATAAACAAGTAATGAATCATCTAGACTAAGAGCTAGTGAACGCTAGACCTACGTCATTTTACAAAAGCTGAATGTTTGTCAGCGTATGCTCCCAATATAGGATATAATGTCGGTGAATTATGAAGTTTGGGTCGTGGTGGCTTTGGGAGCTACCCTAAAAAAACTGTCTGGCAAGGAGTTGGAACTGTCAAAACTGGCTGTTGGGGAAAATACTTCTAATTATTGTCCAAATATTATACCACTCCAGAACCTTGCTGCCCCATCGGCCGTCAGTTCTGCGTACTATGTGCCCTGCCCATTGCCACTTCAGCTTGCTAATCCGTCAGGCTATGTCAGGGCCAATAGTTCGACAGGAGCACAACCTTTCCTCTATTTACCAGTTGGAAATTAAAATTTATATTTGGTCTACACTTCCCATGCTGGCCAGACGTTGGGGGGGCTTCTACACTGGACAAGGCTAATAATATTTTTTTTTTTTTTTTTTTTGTGATAATGATTTCTGCAATCAGTCGCCAGACTATAATCAGATATGTTGAGTGTCATTTTATTGTTAAAGAGCAGCTGGCCTATGCCTAAGCTGTCTTCTTAAATTACGTGGTTTCTTTTTAGCCTTTTAACCACGTTGTCATTCTCCAGCAGTCCATAGGCGAGTGGATTGGGGTGATGAGTAAGACGTTCGATGTGCAGTTTCTTGTATCGCTCTATTTCTGCGGCCACGGTTTCAATGTTCAAGTACTCGTGTATTTCATCATTCCTCGTGAACCACGGGGCATTCGCAATATTCCTCAATATGTTGTTCTGCACCCTTTGCAGGCACGCGATATTACTCTTGCTGGCAACTCCCCACAACTGGATACCATATGTCCATATTGGCTTCAGGATGGAATTGTATATCAGAAGTTTATTGTCCAGGGAGAGAACCGAATTCCTGCCCATCATCCAATATAGATTCCTGAATTTGTGGTTAATTTGGTCTCTTTTAATTTTTATGTGGTCCTTCCAAGTCAGCCGTCTATCCAAATGAAAGCCGAGGTATTTTACACAGTTGGTCTGAGGCAGAACATTCCTTCCCAGGCAGACGGGGGGACAGTCTCCTCTCCTCAAAGTGAAAGTTATGTGGTTGGATTTCTGCGCACTGGCTTGTATACGCCATTTATGAAGCCAATCTGACGTAGCATTCAGCAGTCTCTGAAGCTTTTCACTTGCTGATATAGGGTCTTTGTCTGCAGCCAAGAAAGCAATATCGTCAGCATATGTAGCAACCGTGACATCATCTGAGGTCGGCAGGTCTGATGTATAAATATTATATAAGACCGGTCCAAGCACCGACCCTTGGGGAACACCGGCGTTAATGGGATACAGGGAAGATCTGGCCTCTCCTAGCTTGACCTGGAATAGTCTGTCAGAGAGATAAGATTCCAGGATGTGAAACACTGAGTGTGGTAATCTTTCCTTGATCTTGCAAAGCAATCCCTTGTGCCAGACTCGATCAAAAGCCTGTTGTACATCTAGAAACGCAGCGGAGCAATATTTTTTACTTTCGAAGCTTTGCCTTGCAGAATTGTATACACGATGAACCTGTTCGATGGTCGAATGTGCCTTTCGGAAGCCAAACTGGTGCCCAGGGACAATATCAAACTCACTTAGAAAAATACTGAGTCTTTTCAGAAATATCCTCTCCCATAGCTTTGAGAGAACTGGGGTTAAGCTTATGGGTCGGTATGACGAGCATTCATGTGGCGGTTTGCCGTCCTTATGTATCATCACAATCTCTGAGACCTTCCACAAACTTGGACAACAGGAGGTTCTGAATGTTGCGTTGAACAAGCAGGTCAGAAAGACAATACATTTTCTTGGCAGTTCCTTAAGAATACGCGGGGTAATCAAATCAAAACCAGGTGCCTTTTTAGGATTCAGTAGTTTGATTTCTCGCGCTATTTCCCTCGGCGATGTGGGTTTGATAGGGAGGCATAGTTGGATATCTTGCTTAAGTATGTCATCCAGGTCAGTCTCGTTGCCATCACCTGCATTTGGTTTAAACACTTGAGCAAGGTGAGTGGCAAAAGCCTCTGCTTTGTCTTTGTCGGTTCGCGCCCAGGATGACGAGCACCTTATGGGGTGGGATGATTGTTGGGGTCTGTTTAGGAGTTTAGTGGCCTTCCACAACGAATGCTCCCAACGTGCAGATGGTGACATTAGTTCAAGGGTTCTCCTCACACTATTATTTTTATGTTCTTCCAGCTTTGATTTTAAGTCCTTAATAGCTCTATTGAGCATAAGTTTGTCAGAGGGATGGCGCGACATTTGCCAGACTCGTCTCAGACGCCGCTTCTCGGCTATTCTTTTTTTAATTTCAATAGGCTGCATTGTCATGGAATCTAATGCTTTGTTGGCCAATGGGGTGTTTTTCCATGCTGCTACCTGAATAGCAACCGTGACATGTCTACAGGCTTCCTCAACATCCTCACTTGTTTTTAGTGGAATCTTCAGGTTTATGTGCTCGTTAAGAGATGCACGAAAACCTTCCCAGTCAGTTTTCCCGTTGTGTAATAATGTTGGTCCTTCACGATCTACTACGGTTGTGGACACAGTTAAGATCACTGGGGTATGATCCGATGATCCGTCCAAACTGGACTCTATATCGAGGAAGACATGACTCAACCCTTTAGTCACAAAGAAATCGAGCAGATCTGGTAGCTTTCTTGGGTCAGTGGGCCAGTAAGTTGGTTTTCCGGATGAAAATGGGTAGCAATGGCATCGATCGATACAACTCTTCAGCTGCCTTCCTCTAGCAACAGACAATCTGGAGCCCCAGAAGGTGTGTTTTGCGTTCCAGTCACCACCGGAAATGAATCTATTGCCCAGAGTTGCAAAGTAATTCGAAAACATACTGTCTGTTATGTTATATTTAGGCGGGCAGTAAATCGCCGAGAGGACAATAGGGCCTGCACGGTCTTCCAGTCTGATGGTGGTGGCCTGCAGGTGGTTAGTTGAGTAAGCTTCGAGGAGGCAATGCTTCAGGCTAGACTTAATCACCAGTGCAGACCCAGCATGGGCGCCGCCATCTGGGTGAGGGGTACAGTATATTTGAAATCCTTTCAGACGGAAGGAACTTCTACTAGTAGCGTGCGACTCAGAAATCAGCACTGCATCAAGTTTGTTGGAGATAATTATTGCTTCAAGCTCATTTATGTTAGAAGATAGTCCATTTATATTCCACGTTGCTACCCTAAGTGACGCCATTTCTTATTTTGTAAGCTTAGGGATGATGGCAGTGAGGAGACTAAGCAATGTGCTAATTTGTTGGAGGAGGAGGTCTATCTTCTCAGATTGCTTGATTAGTATCTGTTCTACTGTGGTAGTTTGTTGACTGTGATTGATAACACTTGTTGTATTCTGTTGGCTGTGATTATTGTCACTTAATTCCTTTGGCACTTCATGATGTGTAGATTTTTTAAGGATTCCCGCATAAGTCTCGTTATCTGATTTGTTTGACGAGGTTTTTGGCAATGGTGCATGGTCTACTGTAGTTCTTGAGTCAGTTTTAGTGTCAATGTGAGTCACGGCGTTTGTCTGTCTTTGGTGACCGCCTCGTTTGGTTTTTCTGGCTAGAATTTCTTTATAGACCTGGCAGCCCTTGTAGTTAGCTGGGTGATCACTAGAACACAGGGCACATTTTGCTGGCGAGTTCCTATCTTTTTTGGAGCAGTCAGATGTTTTGTGCCCCTCTCCGCATTTGACGCAACGATACGGTCTCATGCAGTTGTTTTTGGAGTGGCCATACTGTTGACATCGTTGGCACTGGACAATAGATTTAGACTTACGAGGGTCTTCTATTTTAACTCGTTGTTGGAAGATATATTGGATGTCTTTGATGGCTTTATTGTTGACATTGGGCTCCAGGTTCACGAAGAATGTGTACGAGGGTAGCTTGTCGGCACCAAATCGTGCGTTAATAATCTCGCCACGAACCTTGTTCCCCGTCTTTTCTATTTCTTCTACTATTGCGTCGTGAGGTGTCGTATGGTGTAGATTTTTGATGACAATTCGATAGGGTTTAGTGTCCTTTCTAGTAAAGGTGTGTCCTATTAGTCCTTTCTGCCTGACTAAGTCAATCACTTTTTTGTAATTATCAGCTGAGTTCACCATCAGGCGCAGTAGATTTTTATTCACAATTTTGAATTTAAATTCTGTGGTGGGGATTACTGATTCAATCAGCTTTTTGAGCTCATTGACATTCTCGATTCCATATAAGACAATGGGTGGTGGTTTATTGGGTCGATTAGCACTATAAGTTGTATCTTCTTGATCAAGCGGTAGACCAGTGAATTTATTTCCCGTCGGTGTGGGTGAGGGCAAAGGCGGTGAGTCGTCACGTATTTTTCGCTTTTTATTTGTCGGCACACGTTGCCATTCCGGAGGATGCTGGTTCTGTTCCCCAGGATTAGTGGAGAAGGTGCTAATAATATTTAACTTATGTTTGAATGTGTGTTACCTGTGATGACTAATTATGGCTCGGAAACGTGGCCTCTCACTATAGGCCTTATACAGAAGCTCAAAGTTGCACAGCGTGCTATGGAGAGGGCTATGCTCGGTGTTTCTTTACGAGATCGAATCAGAAACGAGGAGATCCGTAAACGAACTAAAGTCGCTGACATAGCCCGACGGATTAGCAAGCTGAAGTGGCAATGGGCAGGGCACATATGACGCAGAACTGACGGCCGATGGGGCAGCAAGGTTCTGGAATGAAGGCCGCGTACCGGAAAACGCAGCGTGGGACTTCCACCCACAAGGTGGACCGACGACCTGATAAAGGTAGCAGGAAGGCGCTAGATGCAGGCCGCTACCAACCGTGCGATGTGGAAGTCATTGGGGGAGGCCTATGTTCAGCAGTGGACGTCCTGTTGCTGAAATGATGATGATGATGATATGTTTGAAAATAATTATGTATTTTACTCTATAAACTTACTTGTAACAAGGCCGTATTCTGCAAAAGGGCGCTCGCATCAAACATAGGGCCCTTCGGTTTCCTCTTGTACCCTTTCGGAGGCCCTCTCTTCTTAGCCACCTCTCCGTTCTTCTTATACCTGACCACTTCTCCCGATTCATTCTTACTTGGTGTCGTCACCGGAGTAATAGTCAATTTCGCTGGCAAAGAATACCTCGAGTGGAGATTCTTGACGATACTGTTGGAATTTTTGATTGCAGTGTTCGTTAGAGATAATGGATTGGCTAAGTTTAAGGGATTGTTGACGAACTTTGGCAGCGTAGACGTTTGTGTGGAAGGGAATATGGATAAGGACTTTGGGGTGTTGAAAGCTGGGATTTGGTAAACTTGTAAGTCGAAGGATGAGTTGCTGAAGGCTTTGTGACGTTTGGCAGCTGGTTCTTCATCGCTGGACTCTGATTGTGTTGTGTTGCTGAGAGGGTCGTTCTCTGCGTTTGCGAAGGGGTCAGAATGTTCGGCTTCTTGAACGCAAAACATCTGGAAAGTAAACATAGGTAATCTTTATTATTGACGAAACTGAGTTTATTTTTGACTCAGATACAGAGCAAAAGTTGATCTTCTTCTTGTCGTGTCGACAACAAACCTACACAGCGTCGGCCCAAAACTCCGCCACAAGAATGGCGTTGTCAGTAGCCTTCATTAAATCTTCCTGCGTGCAGTTGTTTGTAAGCAAAAGTTGATATTTGCATTGGATACAGGTGAAAGTTGATTTTGACCTTAGATTTATGGGGAAAATAATCAAATCAACATTGATTGAGAATTTGAGACATCTCAATCAATCATTTGATCAGAAGATCAAGAATGAATTAATTTTCTATCAGCACCATTTGATTTAGTATCTATCAACGCACAGCCCAAACCACTGGACAGATCGGGCTGAAATTTGGCTTGCATGACAATGTGTGCATGTTATGACGTAGGCATCCGCTAAGAAAAGCATTATTTTTGTTTATTGTTGTAGATTCTGTATTTCTGTCCATTGGTGGTTAAAAAAGTTTTAAAATACATACAACATTAAATAAAACCTCAAATTCAAGTTATGTTTGTAACTGAAAAGAGTTCTGAGTCTGACTTCTTCTGCAACACACCTATGCTTAGAATAATGATGTTCTGTTTCTTTCATCTTCCTTTTGTTAATGGCGATGAAAGATTATACATAGTAATTAATAAAGTAACTACTGTCTAAAATATAAATATTCATCCCCTTAGAAGTAGAATTATTTTCTTTACCAATATAAGTGTGCCACTAGAGCAAACTTATTTATTTTAACCTGTTAAAATGATTTAATTTAATATGAACATTATGTACCTACTATTTATGAATGAATAAGGAAAAAATACTCCCACCCAATCCAGCATGGAGCTAGAATGAGACAGGTGCGTGAGAAAGAGAGAGATAGATAAATATAGTACTATGTATTATTTGTTTACAATACTACAAATACTATGAGTGTAAAAATACCACTATACCACATGGTACTTAATTAAATAATTTGCTTTGCAATGGCGTACAATGCATTATATTTTATGCATATTTCAGCGCAAAATCCATAAAGATTGACAGATTTTACCAATAATCTGTAGTTCCATTGATATTTCGATAAAATAGACATGGAATTTTCGATAAAATCCTCCTTCCTTTACTACGGAAATACAGGCCGCTGAACCGAAATGCCGTACCACAAAAAAACAAATAATACTTACCATTCGATATTCAAATTTTAAAACCCAGTGATAAAAACACGAGACACGATCGAAAATTATCACAAAAACACATGAATATCGACAAAATGGCGTTTTAAATACGTAAAACAGTGAAACAATAAGGCCGATCTCATGAAATAACTGCACATGCCACTAAACTCCGCTTACAATGAAATTGATCTAATTATGACACAGAATTAACCATAGTTATGAATGAATAACTAACCTTTTTGGCTTTATACACACGTATTTTCACTTAAAACACTCGATTTTGAAGCATTTAAACTGTCTCGTGGAAGATTCTATTGTTTGGAATTTAAAATAAATCGAAACTCCGAATAAAAGGTTATGCTTGGTTTAATAATAACAAGTTGTACCATTTCCCATCACACCATTCAAAGTGAAGCGGTACATTGGTACGCATTTAATCGTGTCCTATTATAGTTTAAAAACCAAATAATTTTCTGTCTTATGGACTTAAAAACAAGACTCAAAATCGTGACTGATTATTAGGTAGCACAGGAGCGTTTTTCGTAGATTAAGCGCATCGTCCGTAGCGTCATCTATTGTTTGACATATATTTCGGTGTTGCAAGTGCAAAAAATATATTACCACTAAATATTTTTATGGTAATATGGTATTATTTAAATTAGCTAACCCAGACGTTAAATTATTTCAATTAACCATAATTAAGTTTTCATTTGCGAAAAACTATTTGATTAGAGTATAGAAATTACCACGTAACATTTAAGATTTTGGCATACATCATTTTCATTTATGGTAATGAAAATGCCTTTAACATATTAATGAAACGATATTTTTTGCCTTTTTTCTGCTTAAGTTCACAGTAATTTCTTTCTTTGAGCTAATAATGTAACGAGTAAATAAATATCAAACTGGGACGTTCTTTGTTGTTTTTCCATCTTTTTTGGGAAATATTTTTTCTCCAATACGTCATTGTTGCCAGTAGCAAAAAATATTAACTACCACGTAGTACTAACTATAGACACTAGATGTCGCTAAAACGTATTTTAAAGACATACTGGAAACAAGTAGCAAACTGATACTGTTTAAAATTTTTGTTATAACTAAAAGTGTAAGTGTAATTATTATAATGCTTCAACATCAAAGAGCTCTTTTTTTTGTTGGCATATTATATCCGCTTTAAATACGAATAAAAATAAAATGAATAGGTTGTCTCGAAGATATTGCTCTGTATTGTTAAGACCGCCTATATTGGGTCGTCTTTTCTATGTTTCTTGTGTGATTTGTAATAAGTATCATACGATTTATTATTCTGTTTGTGCTGTTTACAAAGATTTAAATTACTGTGAGTACCTAAGTGAAAAGGGAGTTTTGTTTGTAAAATATGTATTCCAATTGTGTGTCGTTTAGGTTATACTCGTATTATGTTAAAAACAAACAAAAAAGTTCGATCGATAACCATTTTTATTCGAAAACTTAATCTAAAAATCCAACATCGTTTACAAAGGTTTTTTTTCAAAAAAAAAAAGGAAATAAATTACTAACGACTAGATGACAACGCTGTACACGGACCAAGCTCGGAAAATGAGTCATTATTATAATAAAAAAGAAATTATCACATACAACTTGGTCTCCGAAAATTTGGCGTATATTCGAGACATGCGGAAACATTTTTATTACTGGCAATTCTGATGGATTTTTTGATTATACGCCAAAGTTTCGTTCTTACACAATATTTACAGGTCTAACTTATTTAAGATTTGGCTTGGAACATTGTTGTGGTATTGCTTTTTAAACTGCTTGCACTGTTTTGGTATAAAAAGTGTGGTTAATGCTTATTAGAGCGACAGAGATAGCTGTTGATCTGTTCTCTACCTAATCATCCATCACATTCTTTCATACGAGATTCAGCAGCTATCTCTGTCGCCCTTTGGGTTTGCCGTCTTAACAATAAAAATAAATATGTTACTAAATAAATGTAAAGATATTCTAAATTATTTATCTATATTATTTAGATATCGGTCTTGCAGACGCATTTTTACAGTTCTTGTATTAGTAATACATCGTAGGGCGAATCACTCCAAGTATCCACAAATAAATACCTGCTCTTTCAGGCGGTGTTAAAGTGCATTTCAGTTTTGCATGGGACACTGACCAGTTAACAATTAAAATAATTCCCACGAGCAAGGGAAAATGAACCGTATCACCACCTTTAACAGAGTAGAATACATTTTGACAATGGAGTGTGCCTAATAATACAAAGAAATGTAAAAATCATTCTTATTTTAACTTGTAATCGTATAAATTAGCAAATAAACTAATATTACGCAAACTGGCTGCAAAGGTTTGGTATAAAAAACAAATGTTGGTAATCAAAATGTGAAGAAAAATCTGTTAATATTAATTTCACACACGGTCATCGTTGTGTGAAAAATTAGTAAAAGAATGAAACTTACAAATTAAATCATTAGCAAGAAAAGTCAGGAATTATAAAAGAGTATTTATTTGGCCGCCATTAATGATATGCTTCAAGTGTTGCCATAAGAAAGAAAGTTGAGCAAGGCAGGAATGATCAAAAAGGTTATAATGTGGATTAAAAAATAACGTTTTTTAACGTCGATTGCGCCTTTACATTATTGTTTAATCCTGTCTACTAATAAGAACAAATAATCCAATAAAGCCTTGATATTAAAGCTATTGAATAGGATATTGTCATATCGCGAAATGATTTCAGACGATCTTCCAGCGCGATCGATACTGATAATTTAACACAGCAAAGTAGCTTAAGATATACGAGCACATTTCGTTAAATATCCAATCGAAATAGGCGGAGTATCGATAGAAATCATTTTAGGAACTCCCTTCCAATATAAAAGCTTATGAAGTGATAGATTTAATGAAAAAAATCTTAATTTTGTGCCATATAAAGTAGTCATCTTGTAAGTTTTTAGATAATTTAAGAATATTTCTTTTATAAACGATGCCAGATTCTATCACTTCATAGCTCCAAAATCCCTTATGGTAACATTAAAAAAGTAAATATGATATGATTTTAAATTATTAAATGCATTAAAACTATCACCGATCGTTCATGGACGTACAGATATCGTTTGCAGCCTAAAACCTAGATTAAAACCTAGACAAAATTACAAGTCTATCTGCCTGGCCCTAGAGCGAATATTTAGTCGTTTCAGGTCATTTGTCCTTAAATTCGAGTCAACGTTGGCATATTAACGAAACGTCAAAAGCGTTCTGTGTTGCCATTATCTAAAATGGGAAAATAACCAAAAACTTCCAAATGTTGCTTTGCTAAATTTTAATAACGAGGAGTCCTATCTCTTAAACTATACCTAGCATAACTACCAGATATATACATACGTAGTAACATAGCCTCGATTCATACATAACTCTCATAATAATTTACACCGTCTAAGAGATATATCAAAAGTGGCGCCACCGTCTACGCTGCAAAACATACGTAGTTCGAAATTTCGCCACCACGAACCGATTTTCGATGAATTCCCATGACTTCTACAGTCATGGTTTATACGTCCGATACATAGATTTATAGAACTATTAGACACGAGAAATAAATACAGTTTAAATGTCAATAATGATTTAGTTATCCCGCTAACTAATATAAGTTAGTGTAATTTAATAAGATACGTAAATAATCCGTTTTTGGCGTCGATTTTTATCAATAACACTTAACAAATTGCTCTCGCGACGACGTCTAACACAATAAAAACTTTTTAGCCGCCATCGCGAGAGCAAAGTCCACGGCCCCGGGCCGTAAGTCAAGAAACATGCCGCTAAATCCCAAACAATCATCACAATCATCGAACCTAATTATATATTAAATTATTAAATATATTACGAATTTCCAATATGTTATTTTTGTCATAATATTTCATGTCAATTCTTTGTAATACGGTCATGACATAGAGAATAAAGTGTCAGTTTTTGGCGTTGTCACACATCAAGATTTGTACGTGCGAATGACATCTTTTATCGGGGCTCGGCACAGAGGACATTGGCCGCCGCCTTTGCCCCGCCATTGCTGGACCGCGCATCGGTAGCACATGCACATATGACCGCACATGTATAACACACTATCTATGGGATTTTCATAACAGATTGTGCATTCTGTGCCGGTGAGGTTTGCGCCCTCTCCTATAACTGAGTAAATGGGCTGGTGGATTTGTCTGCTAGTGGAGGGGCCGTTGGTTATTCTCTCTGCCAGTCTTAGGGGTTCCCCGTGGCCGTTGGGGAGTTGTGCTTGCTCATTGGAGCTGTTTTGGCTGGAGCACTGTGCGTCGGATCTTGGCCTGGGCTGCTGATACGACGGCTGCGGGCAGGGCGCGCAAGATGACGGCTGAGTGGAGATGGGTTGGAGACCAGCTAAGCACAGCTGTGACGATGCTTGGATGGGCTGGAAAGATGGAGAAAACTGGTTAGTCTTTAAGGTAAACTGGGAAAGTTTTATTTTTTTAGTCAGGGTAAAGTAATTTGCTAGTTTAGTTACTACATATTGTTTCACGATGGCTTGTTAAATACAAAAGATACTATCAATTTTGAGATTATACAGTATACAGGGTGACTTGTAATGAGTGAACATTAAACATCCTTGTAAAAGTAGGTACAGGTCACTTTCAACCAATTTAGTAATGACATTTACATAATATGCCTAAGCAAAAGTCAACCATTTATGAGATATTTTGGTTTTAATTTAGTATGGAAAAATCATAGACCTAACTTTTGAAAAAGTGATTAAAAATCGCCAGAAACTCACCTCAATATAATGCGCACTGGCGAGCGTCAGCCCCTGCTGATGATTGGCCACATTCTGCGCCCCATTCTGCGGGGGCAGGCTAACCACCAGCACGGTGCCCCCTCCCCCCGTCGCTATGGGTGCCGCAGACCCCGCTATCACCCTCAACTGCTGCGGAGGCGTCTGTGCCTGCATCGCTTGCGAACTCAGCATCCTAACTTTCTGCGTAGCCCCGTATATGTCTACAAAAGCCCACAATCTCAAAGTATGGTCTACGTGCATAACTGTTATAGGCGTAGACCCATTCCGGCTGACTCGGACTTCGCCATCCACGGTCAAGGTCACGGCTAACTCGTCGCCTCTGCGCAGACCGTTGGCCGCGTCCCGTCGTACCACCCAGTATTCTGGACGATCGAGTAACAATTCAGCATCGTCAGGCAAATCGCAAGGCCTTAACGTGGCCGGATCGCACGAGGTTAACCCAATAGCTAAACTGCCAGCGTAGGCAGACTCCGTTGCTAGTATCTGGACGACGATAGTCTGCCCTGGGCGCATCGGTCGCGCTGTGAAGACGTATCCTTGGCAGAATTCCGCCTCTGTTCTCGCTGCGACCCCTCTGTCGTTTACCATCTGGACGTTTCGACCTTTCGTTCTGTGCAAGCTAAGTGGCACTAGTGGATTCGCGTATCTAGGAGGAGGAAGCGCCTCTTCGACTGACAAGGATCTCATGCTGCCTACAAGTCTATCTTCTTCCAACGGGCTCTGATTCTGTCTTCTAACTTGATTCGGGGCTCTTGGATCAGCGAACTGTACTGCTGTGCAGTTTCCATATACATCTACAAGCGCCCACAAAGGGCTTCTAGTGTCAACCCCCGAGAAAAATAGGCCTTTGTCTTCTCCGTTGATGCCGAAGTGGACATCGCCAGCGGAGTTCACGTAATAGTGAAGAATGTTGTCCTTTTCGCAGAACCTTTCGCCTAGAGCTTTGGCCCAGTTCCCGGGTTTATTTGTGAGGTCAGGGCACGCGTATTTGGGTAACAAATGCGTGAGGGTCGCCGGATCGTGGCTGGTGAAGCCGAAACGGATGACGCCGCTCCAACTGTTTGATATCTCGACGAAACGGATGCAGACCTGGAAAGAGAGGAGACAGAATATTAGGGAAGTAATCAAATGAATATGAACTTAAATATCCGCGAACAAAGTTTTTAATAATTTAGTCTCAGAAAATTGTTGTATAATGTTTCTCTTTACAGTTTTACACACACCTGCCATCTTAACTGATCTAGTCGAACGAAGTAAAAAAAATTGTAGCCTAACTTATGGTTGAAACCTTCAATTAATTTGAAATGCAAGAAATAACTGCATAACTAGCTGGTTAATTCAATCAATCAATTAAAAGGCGTTTCCCCCATCAATTTGGTAAGGCAATACAACTTTTCCACTCAATTGTCAATTGTTATTTTATCAATCAGTTGTTATTTTATCAATGTCAAAGCAAGCAAAAACTTTCACATTAATAATGCTACAAGAATGAATACAATACCAACCTTTTCATTAACCCTCACAGGCCTGGCACTAAACGCGACTCCTTTACAGAACGACTCCACTCGCCTCGCGATGGAGCCATCCCTGGAAATCCTGACGTTTTCCCCGTGGACACTATGGAAGCCCAGCGGTGGGAGGTTGTTGGGGGTCCCGCCCGTGCAGGAGGTGCGAGGCGCTGTAACAATAGAGAAGAACGTGAATACTTGTCTATGGTGCGGGAGTACCATTGAATAGGGTATTAAATTTGATACTACCAATCAATTGACGTACTTTTAAAAACTTCAAATGCATTTTCAACACGCATGTGTTTCACTTGTTGGTTGTCCAAATAAATAAAACTGTCAAAACTATATTAATAGATTTTGTAGGGCAATACAAGCCGATCTCGTCACTATTTTGCAAAATCAATTGACTAACTTTTTAATCAATATAAGATTTTAAACTATCGCGTTCCATTTCAACTAAAATAGAAACATGGGTCTCTCTAATTTAAATAATTAAAAAGCAACCATAAATCTTTTTTTTTTTAAGTTTTTAAGACCAGAATGAAGTGTGTTTTTAAAAAAGGTGTGCTTTAGGATTTAAAGTATGTATTTAATTTATTGATCAAGTTATTTATTTAACTGCAGGGACACCAAATATTTGACATCTTTCAAATTCTCCCTAAAAGCATATTACAGTAAAATTCAAGAACAGTCATTCATTGTGGTCTCCCCTTCGACCAACCCCCAAGATGGCCACCTGCGTGGCAGATGCTTTGAACTAACGCAGCTTGCGCGTACGCATGCCAGCAAATTCTCGCTTTATTCCCAACAAGTTAAGGTTTAAATTCCTATTAGTAAGTGACAAGTTAAAAGTAACATACAGCTGTGAAACCCAATTAAATTACGTCTTACACGTTTATGTACTAGAAGTAAACGAAATGTCAAATGCAATGTTTGCTATTATGTTAGCAAAAGGAAATTTTAAATTACAAAGAAAGTATGACCTTTTCTATAATGACAATACGAAAGCAGGTGTAGAGAAATTGACATTTGTTTTTGTGGCCAGTTAATTTACTAAAAAAGAAAATTAAATTGTAAAATGCTAGTGGGTCTAGACAAAGTGCAAATTATAATCGCAAACCAGTCGAAAAGTGGTCGAAAAAGCCCCTTTTTTGTATAGAGTTTTGACGGATTCGATTTTCGATTCGATCAAAAAGTGCGTTTTGTCTAGGGGGGGTAGGTGACATTTATTTTTAGAAATGTACTACATATTTGCTACTCTGAATATTGGTAGTATTGTAAAGGTTATAGTTATTGTTACGTTGGTATCACTACTATAAACTGTCACTCTTTCGTTGATTATTTTTCCATCAAAATACATTGTTGTATTTTATTTGTATATTTTTTATCTTTACCAAAGTAATTATAATTTAAAAAATAGCCCAGAAGAGTTACAGGGTAGTTATTATGTATATTTTCCTTTCTTCTTAACATCTTTCCAGATTTCTTTTCCTAAAACATCGTAAAAGTCTATTATGCTTATCCACGAATGCTATTAATCTTCAAAAAGCTTTTAAAAGCTCAGCTTTATATCGACTTTCACGCTAAGAGTCGATTTAGCAATTTATTGCCCATTGAAATAACTCGAAATGCGTGAAAAAATGTAGAATAGCACCATTTTTTTAGCAAAGATTTTTAACTTGATTTTTAAAAATGTAAGTAACACCACAGTATAATAATATACTGGTAATACTGATTTACAGATATAATACAGATTTTCAGTCACTTAAATTATAGATGACGGATTTTCTCTCAGGCAAGTTCTACCCTGGGTTGCATTATCTTACTCAGTATAACAAACGTCAAGTCTGTCAAACTCCATACAGATTTTATTTATGGTTAAAGTGGTGCGACTGAATTTTAAAGAACATTTTTTTTTATCCACAGCGAGGAAGCTCTTGGCCTGTATCTCACCTGATGGTAAGTGATGATCGGGCCGAAGGTGGAAGCATTTTTTTTCTTCATTTTAGTCCCTCAAAGAAGCATTTTAAGAGCCATACAAAATCAACCCCATTTTTAAATAACTGTCACCCCAACCGTGACAGCTAGCACGTGCTTCCGCTTTAGTTAAACTTAAACGCGGAAGTAGACGCCATTATGTTGAGTTGGCGGCAAATTGTGCTCAAATAGTGAAGTGCCGAGGCTGAGTAATTGATCGTTTAATGCTAAATTAAGAAAAAAAGAAAAAATATTTATATTAGAGCTCTTGGCCTGCATCTCGCCTGGTGGAAACTGATGATCAGGCCGAAGATGGAAGCGAGCTTCACTCGGAATCCTCAACCATAGATGAACTGGCTATCTTACCTTCCAAATACATGCTGTTAATATTGTTGTTATAGCGATAATTATATTCAGGTAAATAAATGAACGATCAAAGGGTAATGCTTTAAAAAAATTTATTAATAATGACATATTTTAACATAAAAGAACATAGTACTTATCTATTTATAAGCTGCGATTACAGTTAATTCATCACCGATAAACGTTGACATGTTACTGATTTAATCAACGAGATTTAACGAGTTACAGGCAAAAATCATAAATATCATTGTAATTCAACATACTATCCATTTATCTTATCCTTTACATAATTATCGTACATAACATCTAATAACCATAGGGGCACGTACTTAAAGCCAGGTGGTCCATAGAGTAGAAAAAAATATGAGGGTGGCCGCCATTTTGGTCTGAGAGGGATGTCATATCCGCCGGAAGAAGAAATCGATTGATCGACTTTTTATTTTGGATTTCACCATTTTTGGGGTTCGGAAATTTAATATCGTAAATCGGAAGCCGTAAAAAAGGTTTAACGATATTAGCGAATGTTTCGAAGGTTTGCGAATTGAAATTGTAAAATTGGGCAAGCGTGAGAATTTATTGTTTCGGGTTTTCGTTCTTTTTATTCCGTAAAAGCGCATTTTAAAAGTCTACTTGCAAAAAAAGTGTTAGTTTTTTATTTTATTGCGATTCTTTCGGTTAAGTTTACGCCAAAAATGTTAACGTAACACGTGTCCAATGGTTTATTTGGCAAGATATTTGCTTTTAGGGCATCTGGTCAGATAGCCGATTATTGATAACGCAGAGAAATGGAAAAATGTAATGTTTGGATAGTCTCCTCTGTCTGAAGTGTTGAACTGATAAGGATTTACGCGAAAACCGTTGGATTCGAATATTATCTGTAGCTTAGCAAAAAATATTTCGTTTCATTTATAGTCATGATTAAAAATCCATCTTTGAGTTTGATTTTAGTTAACATAGCTGACCCGGCGAATGTATAGGCTATACATGTTGATTAGAAATAATGAAGGATTCTAATAGTGAAAGAATTTATCAAATCGGTCCAGTAGTTTAGCCTATCCGATACAAACAATCAAATCTTTCCTCTTTATAATATTAGTGTAGAAAAATCAGCAAAATAGCCATAATCCTATTGTTTAAAACTTAACAAAAGACTGAAACATTCGATTTTAAAATCCTTGTTCCATAAACAAAAGACAGCGCGTTGTCTCATTGGTCGACGGGCAGCCAATCACGCGTCTCGCCGCAGGAGATGCGCCCCGATGCGCTTACGCGTCCTGTTACTAAGGAAATCTGATAATTACCGTCGGTAGTCAGTGGTTTGTGTAAATGTTACTATAGGGTTATTTTTTCCGGTCCCACTAGAGGGGTGCGGTTTGATGACCCTTTCACTTGCTGTAGTGGACGTGTTACGTTGATTTAAATCAGTATTGTTACGTAAAAACATCCTATTCATTACTTTACCTGTCTTTATTCTTTAAATGATGCTGTTACCTTGAATTATTTGACTAGGATTAACAACAGTGAAAAGTCAATTGAGATACTTATTGCATCACGCGTAATTTTGACCGGAAGTCAACATACAACTTTAAATTAAATTCAACTTAAAAATACAATGCTGTAGTGTTTGCACTGTCGAAATGACAATTGTAATGAAAAACAAATTGTTTTTAGTATAACATCTGTTGAATACACCAAGGCAACAAAACCACACAGCCTACTCCGTTGTCTATGTATATGCGCGCGCGTCGAAATGTCACTCTTTACGTCACAGCATCTTCCTGGTGCAACACCTAGTCTAACTTTAGCTCTTTGACGTCAAATCTGATCTAGATACTAGGCAAGTTCTTTTATTGTGATTAAAATACTATTATGAAATCGCAGGCACCATGAGTATAGTTCTAAAGGGATATTGTTGAAGTAATAGTATTTTTAGAATTCGTAGCAAATTAAAATAAATATTAATTTGAAATAATACAAATTACAAACATATTTTAGAGAAGAAAATAGCGGAGTCTACCTAATCATTTGAATAAAAAAATAAAAAAATATTAGAAGATTGACACAAAATAAGTTATGACTTTAAAAAAAAGGATCTCAATTGACTAAGTCAATTTTCAAACTTTCGGGACTTGATTTAGATTATTTTAATCATAAATAGCTGCATTTCAAGATTTAAGCTAACCAAAAGTTTTAACAAATATCCACTATTACAATGCTACGTTTTTTGACAAAAGTATCCACTTAAAAAGTAAAAATTGCGGCATTCTATGTACTTTTAATAGGTGCTATGTTGCAACAAAATGTAGGTATAGGTGCCAGAGCGTGGGCAGGCCTCCCACTAGGTGGACCGACGATCTGGTGAAGGTAGCGGGAAAAGACTGGATGCGGGCAGCGTAGGACCCGTCGTCATGGATACCCTTGGAGGAGGCCTTTGTCTAGCAGTGGACGTCATTTGGCTGACGAACGAACGAACGATGTTGCAACAAAATGGATTCTCAATATTCTCAAGTACCGACCGTTCAATTACACGAAATACATTGGGAATGTTAACATTTATTGTTGGTGTTTAATCACCAAACAAAACGCTTGCAGTGACGCAATCTCATACGAGTTGCGAAATCGTGACGCCATTTGCCTTAAGAGAATCATTTGACACACTTGTTGCACTTAGTTTTAAGTTACTTCCATTAGGCTTTTGTAATGATTTGCTAAAGTTAATAAAAGCAAGGCTCTACTTTTTTTCCTTTGCCTTTGCCAGTGTCAAGAAAAAGGTTTAAATTCTAAAAAGAAATCTAATAATCTATGCCTCTGCTTCAAAAAAAAAAGATAAATACATACTTGACTGCACCATTTGACACAAACAATGTCAAGCATTTCTCTATGGTGTCAAGTGGCCAGTGCGTACATCAAACGTTTTAAAAAGTTTGTTTACTTGTTGCCACATAAAAAAAATGTACACAAGTGTTACCATTTCATCCTTTCTTGCAGGAGGGAGGGAGCTACCCTCTTTGCGAGTACAATGGACATTTCATTATACTTATCCCCTTGAGATATTTGGCATATTACGGCAGCTGCGTGGAATGAGTTGGGGGGTGTACGTGAGCACATAAGAAATTGGATTAACACACTAAACTATGACCTGGCGACACACTTTGTAAGTTTGTATGGCTTGAAGAGACTACTCTTTAAAATAAGTCTTTTTCTTGTTCGAATATTATAACCTGATAATATGCTAAATTATTCACAGATTTCAAAATCAACCCTTATGGGGATTAAAAAGGGGGTTGAAATTTGATTGGTGCATCATTTTAAAAGCAAGGAGCATTAAATGTTTTTCATGCTTAAAAATTTAAGATAACGAAAACACGCGTTTAAACGTTTCCTAAAATTCCACCCCTAAAGGGTAGAAACAGAAACAAAATTTTACCCCAAAAGGCGAGTGAATCCGCTGGCAAAGGCGAGTTTAATAGATGCCTAAATGCAATCAAGCGTTCAGTTCATTGAACCGGTTATTAATAAAATGGACAGGAGCATTATTATTAATAGTTTTATTATGCAATCTGTTCAACGTCAGTTAGATGTAATTTTGTATACACAAAAGCACGTGTTATTACAAAACCGCGGCGTTTTCCAAAAATAGTACAATTTTTATATTCAGCAAGCGTCACAAGCGTATTTTATATGAGTACGGTATGACAGTGCATTGTGGAAAACCTTGGAGGAGGCCTTTGTCCAGCAGTGGACGTCATTTGGCTGAAACGAACGAACGGTATGACAGAACATTTACCCAAACTGTGGTATCAGAGGTACCTAGTTTAAAAGGTGATACATCGAAAAAAATATACAAAAGTGTTAAAAGTAGCTAAAAAAATGTGTTTTGTATCTTAGAACGCGTGAAAAAATCAACTTTAAAAAACAGAACAAAATCAGAAGTTTTCTTGTTTTTTTTTTGCTAACATATCTCAATAAATACTCCAAAATCTGAAACTATTGCAAAAAAATAATTCGAAAGTTTTCTCGTCCATTTTTTTTAAACCCAAAAATACTCGTAACTGAAAATTTTGCAAAAAAAAATCCAAAAATCTTCGATTATAAAGATACGCATGAATATAGCAACCCCAAAGCTATTTTCTGTTATAATTTGATATTCGTTAATCTTGTAGACTGTTGAGCGTATCGGGGCGACATCTGGCGGAGCGAATTGAATACCCAAGGGGTTCGCCATAGACAACTTTGTATTATAGACAGAAGATTATAAAAAGATATACCTCCGGTTTCTGAATGGATTTTTTAAGCTTGGCGTAATAATTTTCTACATTAATTTTCTACATTAAGTTTGAAAGAGTGTATAATTAATTATAGTTGCTAATGTCTATTTTGAGGCACATCAGACGTCATAATAATTAAGTATTCAAAGTTTTTTTATGCATAACACAAGGCAGGTATTTCACAAAAATCCCGTATTTGGTATAATATTAAGGGATGTCACACCACTAGTCAATTGAGATACTTTTAAAGAAACTGAGCCCGTAAAAATTCTCCGCTCTTAAAAAAATGCTTGTTTTTTATTATACCCACCTATTTTGTGTAGGTACTGTTGGTGTATCTTATAAACAAATAAAAATAAACAAGTATTTATTTGTAAATAGTGACCGATCCCCTATTAAAATGGCGTCTATATTGGAAGATATCTACACCCTCACCCCAGCTCCCTACCCCTGTTTTAATCTCGTGCCCTATAATATTACTGGAAAAGTGACCCTGACCTTTAAGTTTATTTATAGATTTAAGATGAATTCGCAATCTTAGGAGCCCTACAGCTGTATGCCTACGTAATTTTCATATCGAAGCGTGGGCCGATATTACGCTAAGTTCAGATTTCGTCTAGACCTTTCTGAATATTATATGACACTGAAAACCGTTGTTACCACTAAACGCAAACCGCGAAAGCCAAGAAAAAAAAAAAAAATGACACTGAAAATAAACTTGAAAGCTTTTCATACCGTTTCTTGTGTTACAAACCCATCGAGGCGTTAAGTTTTTCTGCCATTTTTTTTATTTCCCGCCAAAAATAATGTCATTGCGGTTTTTTCAGACAACGGTATTCTATGCAGCCAGCTTAATCTTTCGATTTTGTTTAAAAAATACAATACGTTCCAGTCTTGTCTGTGGTCTTGTCAAATAGCAAAACTATTTTTGATCTGTGCATGCGATTCCGCGCTATAATTTTAACCAATTACGCTGCTTCGTTCAGGATGGACTACGGTCGAAGACCTCGCTTCCAACCGTGACCGACGCGCTGTTAGGCGAGGGATGGCAGTGGCTTCCTACATGGATAGAACGATAAAAAAGCAAATAAATTATAATGCACATTATTTATTATGAAATAGATTCATCAGCTTTGTGGATGCGATACTAGCGCCATCAGCACTTGGTTACTTAGGCTCTTACAAATAAACACTAGGTTTAGTACGGAAATAGTAGTTTTTAAGTGATATACAACGCACGTAAATTATTTTTAAGTTGTTAATTTTGTTAAATGATTCTGTTTTGTATCGGGTCTTGTTTATTTTGAGATGTAGCAAGCAGTTTTCATGAGTATTACAATGGATTTTCTATGTTATTTAGGCTATTTTTCATTTCACAGCCCTGAGCGGGCCATTTGTAAGAAAAATAATGCGTTTCAATCCACCATGGAAGCTTTTTGTTATACCATTCAATTATTGAGTGACAATCGCTTGAAATCTAATTGAATATTTTTAAACCTTTGCACAAAAACACTTTAAACAATAGAACTTAATGAATTTATGAGTCATCGTTACTCATCAAAATGTGTCAAAAAATAAAGGGAGATGACAGTTGCCAATGTCACATTTGAGGGCGCTGCAGTCGACTTTGTTTTGAAAGTGACGTTTGACATTAATAATCGTTTAAATTATTGCCAATACAGTCTTGTAAACCGTTTAAACACATGTCAGAGTGGAAAGATACGCAGAAGGGGTCTGCTTGTCCTTTTTTGGCGTGCTAAATATAACTAACTTAAGACAAAGGACACAAAGGATCTAATTTGAGAGTGTAGACACAAGACAACGAAGGGATTGAGTTTAACATGCTTGTTCTTGTTCTCACTTACGCTGGCATACCAACGAGTATTACTTGGATACAAACGATTTCTTGCTACAAAAACAGCTTTTTTATATCCGTTAGTGACTGTAATTTCTTACAGCAGTTAGAGCTGCTCGTTATTATCATTTAGAACGCTTCACTCTCATTTTTTTAGACCTTATAGTGTAGGATATAAAAGGAAAAATCGACTGGCGGGTGCATTAGAAATAGTGTATTACCATGCACGCCGATCACTCTCGTTTATTCGAGCCTTATCCTCATTGGAATAGACATTAATTTGGAATGGCAAGCGGTGCTCATACAGCATGACGATCTAAAAAATCATGGCGCGTGACAGAACACGCGTCACGCACCTGTGGAGTGTGCGAGCGGGATAGCTGCACGTGTGAGCGAGATACTGTAATTGAGGTGAGTTGAAGTGCAATTAGATGGAAATAAAAACATTAGAACCATAAAGCACTATTATAGCTCCATAAAAAGTGTGTTGTGAAATAGACAAATGACTACATAAACAGTAGTTTAAATATGAGGTTGTTCATTAAAATGCTCTTGAAAAGCAATCCAGTAAAACAGTAGATTGTATGTATTCTTTAGCCGAATATGATACGGAATCGTCCTAATGAAAAGAAGTCACGTATGAGGTAAGATAGCCAGTTCCTCTGTGGTTGAGGATTCCGGGTGTAGCTCACTTCCACCTTCGGCCTGATCATCACATCACTTACCATCAGGTGTGATACAGGCCTAGAGCTTCCTCTTCCTCGTTGTGGATTAAAAAAAAATGTCCTTCTATCCTTCCAAATGAAAAGAAATCATTTCTAATTTAGACGAAAACCAACTTGCGCCAGAACTCCCTATTTGGAAACAAAAACATTAATTCTAAAACCATAAACTCGCGACCCCCGGTCAAATCCCCGTGGGCCAACGCCATGTGCGACAGCTGTGGCGGAATTAGTCTGTGGTCCTCCCCCGCACATAGACTGTCTTTATTTTTAAGTACGCGGCTTTGGGTAGCTTTAATTTGGGGTTTAGAGATGTTACATTAATAGTTCAGTTATTTTTGTTTGAAACTTCATCTTCTTCTTACTTTTACTCTTGCAAGGTGCTGATTCGATTTTCAGAAATCATTAAAATGTTTATTTATCTATGATAATTTTAAGACAATTGTATAAAAAAGTGTAATAAAACAACGAAGAGGAATCATGGAAAGCTAAGAAGTAACAACTTGACACAAAAAAGCACAGATATCACAGACACGTTGGATACCGTGTTTTTAATACGTGATACCACAGATCTCTAATCGCGTTACATCTGGATAAGTGCATTCGTGTATCTCGGTTTCCTCTTACAAAGCAGTAAGCCATCATTTTCACTTTTCCATTCCCGAGCCGGCTATCGCGTCCGGCTGAGCCCATCCTGGTGCGGTTGTCATCGAGAGTTTTTATTGATAAACACTACATGCGCCGGAAGGAGCAATAAGATTACACACATCCAGTCTAGCGATCGCCTTGCGCGTATTTTTTTAAAAATATACATGCTCTTGTCTGTGGTTGTTCGTTTTTTGAATTTTCAAATTGCGCGTTTAGAAATTTTGAATTTTCGAACTGCTGTTCCTTTTTGATTTACAAATTGCGCTCGAAAAGAGGTCGGCTTTATACTGCCGTCCGATCACTATAACGCCGTTAAGTGCAAAAACCACTTTCGGAGAAAAACGAGTTTAAAGATCACGAATTAAAAAAAAATCGCTGTTTCAAAAGTAAAAGAGTAATTTGTAATTTAAATATATCATTTTAAAGGTATTTTTAAGAGCTACAATTGACACAAACTCTCACGACGCTACATATTATAGATTTTGAAATATTTTAATTTATACATTTTAACTCAGTATTATTGAAATAATATCTCAAAATATACACAACTAAAACGCCGGTATGGCTACCTTAACGGCGTTTAAGTTTTGGATCTTGAATAACTTTGATACATTTGTAAAATGAGTTTCTAACTAATAATTCTACTAAACTTTAATGCCGTTAAATAGTTTAACGACGTTTTAGCTCGGTAAAACTATTATTTTTTAACGTGAAAATACTTGCCTTAAATGCAGCTAATGTTAGCTAACGTCATTTAAGTCTAGTATTAACACATAAATTACGAAACTATTGGTATGCCTGTTTGATTCGTTTTGATTACAAGACTAAAATGCAGTTAAAAACAAAACTTTTCACCATAACGGCATTTAAGCTAAGTACTAGCTACTTAATAGTTCAGGAAATAAAGAAAATTGCATTTATGTCAAAAATAACAAAACCTGTTTTAGTGTTGAAAATTTATATTGATTTTAAAAAAATCAAGTCTTTACTATTTTTAGCATTCGTTGATATCAATCATACGTTTTATTATGATTTTTTTTAATTTACCGCTTTAAAAAAGTAGATACTCATAAAAGACAACACAAAATAAAATCTTTACATTTTCATTATTTGAGATCAATTAAAACCAACTATTGAAAGTTCTCAAACTTAGCAGTTTCACAATAATAAAATAATAAGTGACGACACTTTATTACCAATGCCGCAATATGTTTATATTATTTTGCCTGTTTACTGAAACAGGTTACAACTACAATATTTTGTAGTTAATAAAAATTGAGATCTATTTATTTAATTCAATAATAATGTACAACGCGGCAAGCCTTACCTAATAAATTAACTTCACGCTGAATCATGTTTATCAATTGGAAATAATAAACTACAATTCTTAAGTAAAATAGTATCAAATGAAGTCGACATATAAGTGGTTCACGGTAATATTCTCAATATAACTACACCTTTACTAAATTTAATTTTTTCTTCGTGAAATGTTGTTTTAATGACAGAAATGTCTTTTTTCACGTAATTACATAATGTTACTGTCCATTTGTTCGTTTTTGACATTAAGGGCATATTTCACGATCGCTTAGTAAGGGCCTGTTTCACGACTTCTGAATAAGTTGTGGATATCCTATGTGACGGATCATTTGACACATTTTTATAGAAAATACGTGCTAGCTAGATTGACCCGACACTTGCCGAATATATCCCGTATATTAGTCTGTACGAGATTAGAATGGTTCTCAAATAGCTAAAAATCAACAAGGCACCTGGTGATGATGTAATCACAGCTGAACTTCTGAAAGCAGGCGGAACGCCGGTACTAGGCTTTTCAGAAGCTGTTTGATTCCGTCATCCTCAAGGGAAAAACGCCTACGGCATTGCAAAGAAGTATGGTGGTACTCCTCTTCAAAAAAGGTTTGTATAAAAACGTCATAATGTCAGTCCGTCTCCAGGATTAGGTCTCGAAACCTATCTAGTTGCAGCGAGGGGTGAGACAGGGAGACGTAATATCTCCGAAACTGTTTACCACCGCCCTGGAAGATGTTTTCAAGCTTCTGGGCTGGAGAGGATTCAGCATAAATATCAACGGCGAGTTCATCACCCACCTTCGATTTGCATACGATATCGTAGTTGTGGCAGATCTAGGCACAATGCTCGATGGCCTCAGTAGAGCCTCGCAACAAGTGGGTCTCAAAATGAACATGGACATGACAAAAATCATGTCAAATGTCCGTGTTGTACCCACTCCTCTGAAAGTTGGAGACTACACTCGAAGTTGTTGACAATTATGTATACCTGAGACAAACCATCTAGTTAGGTAGGTCCAACTTTGAGAGAGACATCGATCGTCGAATCCAGCTCGGCTGGGCAGCGTTCGGGAAGCTTCGCGATATTTTGACGTCCGAAATACCGCAGTGTCTTAAGACAAAAGTCTGTGACCAGTGTGTGTTGCCAGTGATAGTATACGGATTTGAGATGTGGTCGCTTACTATGGGCCTCATAAAAAGGCTCAAGGTCACCCAAAGGGCGATGGAGCGTGCTATGCCAAGCATAGTTTCCCTGCGTGCTCGAATCAGAAATGAGGAGATCCGTAGAAAAACCATAGAAAAATTCTCGAGTGGCGACCACAAGCCTGAAGACGTAGTGTGGGCAGGCAGGCCCCTTAATAGATGGATCGACGATCTGGTAAAGGTCAGAAGAGGTGCCTGGATGCGGGCGGCGCAGGACCGATCGTTGTGGAAATCCTTGAGGAGACCTTTGTCCAGCTGTTGAACGACATTTGCCTGAAACAAACGAACGTTATGTCTTCGTCTAACATAGAAGATGTAAAACAAAAGGAACAAGTAAAATGATCGAACACCAGGCTTTTTTTACTAATTTTTAAAATTAGAAAACAAAACGCAACGTGTTCTTATCATTTAAAACTCAGAGGCACACTGATGCTCAATTACCGCGCTGCCGTGTCCTAAAGTTGCAGTGCGCATTAGCCACGAAAATAGTGACAAGACAGCAATATCTCACTAACACGTTTCATACCTTGTTTATAACGACTAGTCTTAGATAATAAAACATAGAAACATTGCACATCACATATTAATAAACAACAAACATAAAATTAAAACTAAATTTATTTTGTTGAGAACGCTAGGAATATTTCCGGGAGCGTTATCAGCGGCACATCAGTAACTCTGACTGAGCTGAGTGATCGACGCACGCAACGACGCTTAGAACACTTCATTCAACTTTTTGAACATAGCCGCATTATAGTTTAGGAATGTAGGTTAACGGCATTTAAGTCTTGTAAAAATGTAAAAAACACATAGATTGTTACATTTGGTTAGCCTTAATGGTGAATTTACTAGTGCAATTTTAATAAATAAATTCATGTAATACAAAGCTATAATGCCGTTATTGGACCTTTGTTGCGTTTAAGTCTAATAATTTTACTTAACGGCGTTTTAGTCTTGAGGAGTCTATTAAAGCTTTGCAAAGAGCAGCTTAGCAATATTGTCGTTAAAGTACCTTAACGGCTGTATTGACTAGAAATTGTAAATAACGGCAATAAAGCTTTGTAATTTTTCTTAAATTTTTAATTCTAATAACAATTAAAGACGCTTAACCGCGTTTAAGCTAAGAAATATAATGTAACTGCATTTTAGTTATGTAATCTTGCAGAGGCGAAGCAGTTAGCGGCTTTCTTATTTTTTTTATCTCAGGAACTAAACAAGATATAAAAATTTCGATAATAGTGCTAGATTAAGCATTTTTTTCTGATTCGGATGGTATTCAAAAGTCAAAATTGACCAATTGTGGGTTAACGGCATTATAGTGATTGGACGGCAGTATAGCTGGCATTTAAATTAACATTATTATGTCTTATCTTTGAAGCTTTAGATTATGGCATTATAACGAGGTTCCCAAGTCTGTAATCGTTGACAAATTACGTTATCAAGGCATTTAAATGTAACAATGTAGACAACACAATAGCTCCTCCTTTTCTCAAACCTCTTTGTTGGATTTCCCGCGCTTCGACCGCTACATAATCTGTGTTCGTGATGCAGTCATTAGGGAAAATGACGTAAGTACAATTTGGACGAAATTTATTAATCAGCCTCCATCGAGAGTTCAACGCTATGGTTAACCGTGGGAACGAGCCGTATGCGTGTAAACACTAACACTGTTTTATAATAAGCTTCAACTTTACTCCAATTTCACCTTTACTGCTAAGATTCAAAGTTTAAAATCCGGTTTTGTCGGCGATAGAAGATTAACGTTATCCATAATTTATATCTATGCGGTGGTCGGGTAAAAGTGTCAAACCGAACTCGAGTTCTAATTAACGGTCTTTAACAAAAGGCCGATCCGTAAGCTGCAGAGCAGAGATTCCTTCGATTGCGTCAGCTTGCATTTGATTTCGCAACAAAACAGGTTGCGATCTTGCATGAATCATACAAGAGAAACCACCCAATTTGTAAACAAACTTATTTCTTGTTAATTACAAAGTTACTAGTTTTTACTCTGTACCGTTATCTGTGAGTTTTGTTTTTTTAAAACAGATAAGTACAAAGACCATGCGTTGTAAAGCTTCATTCACAGACCAAGGACACTTTATTTTTATCAGCAATTTGAACTGTATCTCGACTAGAATAAAGGCCACACTTTTTACGTACAAAGCGAGATCATTCTCACGGTTGTTGAATCATTAATGATGTACCAAAGCTGGTTCTTGGCGTAATTGTAACCCAGTGTCTTGGATCCTTTATGGAGTTGGTTAATAAGAACAACTAGCCAGTAAATAGTTCAGCCATTTAAAAATAGGTCTGGCGTTTATTGAATATTAAATAATAATTTGCTTGATTCTAATGAATGGATGCGTATCTATGCTATTTTCTTTACAATAAAAATCCAGAATCAACGACTTTTCTTGTTTTGGGGCGATTTCTCAGCCTAGTTCTCACTTTAGCAAATAATACAAACTGCTGCAGAACTTTTGTCTTCATTTTCACTTCGATCGGAACAGAATTGATAACTGTTTTGTTTTCAAGCTTATTTCGCTAAAAATAATTAACAATAGTAGTAAATCTATTTCGCCATGTTGAACGGATCTGCACTTATAACGGCACAACATCCCGTTTCCCACGTAGGTAATGCTGCTTCTTTTTGCCGAGCCATATCTGACGCCATATTCTTTTTACAATACGCGGGCTACTGTTTTATTTTTTAATCGTCCCTTTACTCAATGACTTCGAGTGGCCTAATCATTTTGCTTTTTTTAAAAATCGAACGTGCACAGTTTAAAAATCTTGCTGTTATAAAGTCTCCATGACACAGGATGAGTTTTTTTTTATTGACAGCCGTGGGAATCCAGACATTGGCCGTTTTCGCTATAATCATAGTCTTTTAAAAACTTCTTTATGACATGATGTTGGAGCGAAAAGATGTCGTGGGAAATTCCTTAGGGTATTAACTATTAAGTATGATCACGAAATCGTCCATCTATTTCGTATAAAATATGTAATTAAAATCCCATTGCTGTTCGGCCATAATTCTTTTAAATCTCATGGGCCTAAAAATACTTTTAGTGAAAAATCGACCGTATACCATTGCGTGTTGGCACATATTGTAATGGCAGTGCGTTTGTTTATAACGATGGTATGGAATTTAGCGGAAAACTGTATGACACCGCTTTGAAAGTTGTTGTGACTTGCGTTACATACAATGGATGTTTTTCTTGAGCTGTTAAGAGTAAGATTAGATACAGCTTTATGGCAGGTATGTGATTGGAATGTACAATAGTTGAAACAGGTTAAAGCGAAGCTTTTAACTTTTTTTCTGGACAAAAGAATTTTCCTATAAAGAATTTCAAACTCTGTAGAAGTTTATTATGATAGATTAGATAAATAGAACACACTTTATTGTAACACCACAAAAGAGAGAAAAAGAAAGAAATACACAAAAGAGATGGCACAATTTAGGCGGTCTTATCGATGTGAAGCGATTTCTTCCAAAAAACCTAGACCAAGAGGGCAGTTATTTAAAATAAGTAACAGTGAAGGTGGTGAATAACAAAGAAAATAGATACATGTGGAATGTTTGGTCTATTTTAATCGATATCCCGTTTAGAAATCGATATTATCAATATCTGAAGTACCAGGCGCGCATAGACAGCGAGGAGGTGTCCAAAACACTCGAAATATCGTCGAGTACCGTTGCACTCGTAACGCACATTTCGACAGTATCCATCTCTTTCACTCCGGTGTTGTAACCGACCGTGTTCCATCCTTGTCGCACGCTCGTCCATTCTCACGGTGAGCGTGGGAACTTCACCTTTCCGATAGCAATGTATCGATTTGTCATTCGATACCGAGATAGTTCTAAGGGATCGATATGTTATTGGTAAACACTCATTACGGAGAAAGTCATATTTTTTTCTTAATGGCTACGCTCCATGGCGCTGGATGCAGGCCGCTACCAACCGTGCAATGTGGAAGTCATTGGGGGAGGCCTATGTTCAGCAGTGGACGTCCTGTGGCTGAAATGATGATGATGATGATGATGTAGAAACAAACGTTCTATTACAATAACCTCGCTCGAGTCGTTGTTACTTCCGTAAAATAGAGAAAAAGCAAATAATCATCAACAAACAAACGCTAAAAAAACATTAAAAGTGTTAATTCGAAACGTTCAAAACCACAGGTCACAGACTATGTCAAGATCAAGAGTAATTATTGACACTGACAGCTGTCATCAAATATGCAAATGGCGGGAAACAACTAACGAAATTCGTTAGTGGAACATGTCTAGGATCTTGATATCTAGAATCTAGATTGAAATGGAATTAAATCTAGCCTTTGGGATGTCTTATGGGTATTTGAAAGGGAATTTGCAATTAAACGATGTAAATAATGTTCACATTTAAATCTGAATAACAATTTAACAAATGTAAGACTGGAAGCTTTGCTTTATTTAGGTCAAAACTTACTATTACAATAAAATTTTACCTTTCTCAACGAAAAAGCATTAGATAATTTACGTTTGCTACATTTTGGGACAAAGCAGATGCAATTTTGAATGGAGTTCATACAAAACCACTCAAGGTGTGATCAAGTAGGAAACGACAGGTGAAAATATCTAATTATCAATTCTAAAAGCAATATTTATATATCCCGGAAGCCGGCCATCTTGCGAATTTAACAATTGTCAATTCACCACTTGTACTCATGACGCTATGACCGCGTTACACTCGAAAACGAACTTTTGACTTTGGGAAAAGGGTTCAAAATGCAATGTTTCGTGGAAAAGTAACATTGTATGTACTTTGTATTGTTGTATTCTTTCCCACAAAATACGAGGAATTAAACTTTTTGGGTTGTAAAGGGTGAAGTTAACATCTGGTATGCAGATGCGTTCGCAAAAAGGTTTTAAAACACCTTTTGTTTAGAATTATGAAGAAATAGAATATTCTTGTATCTTTTTTTTGAAAAAGGAACATTCCCACGGGTTGTTTACGAATAAAGAACAGATTTTCAAATTCAATTTATAGCGGAAGTGTTCACAGGTGAAAATGTGGTTTGGTGGCAAATCTGTATAAGTAATAAAATCTAAGTTTTTTAAATGTTATGTAATAATAAGCAAATGGTTACAAAACCTAAAAATACTATTGTTTACATACTATCTGGACCAAAATTATTTAAAGTAATTTTTAATTTATTACAAAAAAAATCGTAGTAGGTATTTTGGGAACATAAAGTGTTTTTTAAAAAGTTTTTTCGAACATCAAAGCAATTCTTTCAAAGAATATTTCACGTTTAGTAATCCCTGCCGTCACGTAGCGCACTCGTATCTCTCAGTACCAACAGTCGCTCGTGATTGGAATAAATAGGATTAGCTTGGTGCGCAGACGCAGCCTCTCGGCTTCGTCACAGCGAGGGCGGCCATATTTAATTTTTAACCGTAGACTAATCTTAAAAAATTGCGGCAAAAATTGTTTTTATTAAAAAAAAATGTGTAAAAGAGTTGCATCTCAATCCCAACCCAATAGGCCAGATTTATTCAAGTCGTTAAACAATACAGTAGTAATAGTTAAGGAAGAAAAAACTGTTATTTGCCATGCTTTTGGATATTGTTTTAGCTATAATTTAATTTTAGAAAATATTGTAACAAAAATAAAAAGAAAAAAATCAAGAGAGGCTGGCTTTTGGTTGTGTCAAAATGGACACTAACTTTTTAACAAATTTCTGTCTAATGTGCTCCGGCTTATTTATTATTATTTATGTAACATTCAGATATGATTAAGCGTCAGGAAGTCGGTCAGTAATAGAGATTTGTCGATAAAAACTAATCTTCTAGTTAAAAAATACAAATGTGCTTAGCGCTGGCTTATGTGTTGTTTTCAAGGATTATTGCCACATTTCCTTTATGTATTTACGGTTTGTAACAATCTTAAATATGTAACATCCACTTTTGTATTTTAGTAGACATTAATAGCATACTATTTTGACGACATCTACTTGTTTTTTATTGTCTGTTCTGTGTTTTTTTTATTGTACTTAGTGTTTAAAAAAATACCAACCGAATTCGCCTCCTTTTGTTAAGTCGATTAAAAAAATAGCGAACATGACAGCGATGTCAGCAATCAGCATAGATTGTCATCTGCTTTGTGGCATCTTTGTGCTATTTTGCAAAGAAAAATTTTATTCTGACGTGCTCTTGTAAAACTGTCCTTATTAAAATCGAGCCATGGTCACACTCCTCACAGCTTTTGTCGAAGTCCGAGCGTGCAGTGTAATTAGTTATTAGGGTTTTTGCTCGTGGGAAAGATTTGGGAGGCCGCCTCGCTTCAACACGGTGGAAAATTAAATTAGACGACCCGAAAAAGTGTACTGTGCACTTCAAACTCTACAGTCTTAATTCAGTTGGAATAAGTGGCATTTTGCTGCAAAAACGTGTAGCCTGATGCTACGTGACGCCAGTGGCTGGCGGATTAGAAATACTGTAAGTTTAAAATGGATTAGTGCCGTATTTGAAGCAGAAAAAATAGAAATGTGGTTCATACTCCAGCGTTCACTTCTGTGGAGACAATGGAGGTCAACCCTGGTGCCTGACACCAACTGAAGAGCATCGACCCTACATTTTAACATGCTCTCAATATTTTTCTTCTAAGACAACCATTGTTTTAAAATAAGTTAACTTGTGGTTCTTTCTTGCCTCTCTAACCCGTCTGGCTAGCGTGGGGAGTGCAGGCCAAATCCTCTATTTGCCTCTGGTAAATTGGAGAGGGTCCTGTGCTCCTGCAGTGGAGTCTAAATGACCTGATGATGATTGTTCTTCGTGAAGCTCTTGTTTTGGACAAAATAGCTGTTCAATTTCAGTTACTTAGTGTTTTTTACAATGATTCTGAAACAGTTCTCGCGTCATGGCAACTCAAAATTAGATTAAAAAATCCATTGGATGGCTCTGGCGAATATTTCCGCCATAATTTGAACTTTATACGCTTATCTTAAGGTCGGAAAAATGATAGCTTTACATGCTGTGCACTATAAAGGGTTAAGTAAGATCCATTAGAGTATCTAAGATGCGCTTGCGCAGTCGCCCATCCTTCTCGCGCCCTCTGACCTCACGCTCGACTGCTCTTTAACTAAACTAAGTTATATTGCATAGTGAATAGTAAATAGTTCCTTGTTAAGAGCGAGCTGTTACACGAATTATATAAAGTTTAAGTTCGTACAGAGGGCCTAGTGTGAGTTTACTTCAAACGCGCTCACCAGTGAGCGCGTCAAAAAATGAAATTAAATGTATGACGGATTGTACAGCGCCCCTAGCGGGAAACGTACAAAAACTAAAATTTTCATACATTTTTAATACATTCATAGGTTTCATGTATACTCACACTCAGCCCTATGAATCCGGTTTTAATTTCACTAAATAAGTCCAATATTTAGGAGTATTACAATTAAGCAAAACTTAGCTTTACTTGTTTTCTAATGAAATCTGTCAGATTTATTTCGAATCCAAATCGAACACGACAATGCTGCTGAGTAAAAAAGCAATTAATAACAATTATTTTTTTAAGGTTGTAATTTTACTAATTAGTTCAATTTTTTAAAAGAAATAATTAAGGAATGAGTCAGTTGTTTTTTGCGAAATCTTTCTGCGAAGCAAAAGCGCGTAAGTACCAAAATAAATCTTAATTTTGGTCTCGGCTATTTTTTTAGATTTTTTTTTGTTGATTTGAGCTGAAAATCTCTTTTAAAATCCGAAGACAGGAATGAAACGATACGCGTCCAGTTATAAGACGCAGCTAATGGTCGTGAGAAAAACGTTTGGAATGCTCCGAAGGCATGTTGCGATGTCTCAAACGATTCTTAATAAGGTACCCTCGATTTGGGCTGGGAAAATTCGAAAATGAACACTTTTTATGACGTTACACGCAGTTTTTAGGGTTGTTTGCTAGATTTAGATATGCCAATGTATCTTTTTTTTTAGTTAGGTCAAATAGTAAAAATTACATGGTAGACAGGAATAAAGCAAAGCTTCGTTACAGACACTGAAAAACACGAAATTGTAAAATTTTAGTCGGTTTTTAAATCAGTAAATAGTTGAGTTGTCAAATAAGTGACGTCTCTGGGTTTTATTGCTATACGAAATTAGATAGAAGTTAATTTGATAGGCCATAAAATATGTCGATTGATTAGTGGGTGTCATTCAACTACAAATGAGTTTTTTTGCACACACAAACGTCACAGCATGAAAATAAATTTTATGTGACACACTGGATTTTTTATTGCTCAGTGTCAGCAATTTTTTGACAGCTCAAAAAGTATGTCAGTCAATTGATTGTCAACTTTTTGATGACATGCCACAGCATCAAAATAAAACTAACTCTTCCTTGTGTTATCCACAGTGAATTAGCATGCAACCTATGAATATTACCTTATCCGAGAACCTTTACGAGTGCGGATGCCGCAGAAAGGTGTTGTCGGCGGGTCGGAGGTCGTGGGACTAGACCGGGCTCATCAAGTTTGCTTTTTGGGATTACCTTTGCAATTGGCAGTTGTTTTACATTTTTTTATTACGCAAGGCATTTTTACCCGACTGAGCCAGGAGGGGGAGTTATTTATTCGGTTTTTAGAGGTGGTACATAATTTCCTTTACCTGTTTTATTAATTTGCAATTTTTTTACATTCTTTGGTGTTACTACATTGCATTTTTTTTTGCAAATTTGTCTCAGTGGTTTAGGTCCTTTTAGATGTGGATTATGACTTTTTCACGTAAAACTTTTATTTTTAATGCAACTACGTTATTTGAGATTGCTTAATGACACAATTTTGAGCATTTTGGCTCTAGAAAGGAAATTTTGGGAATTTTTACAGGAGATTCAATAACTTCACTGTTACTTTTAGCTTTACTCACCCAAGAAGAATGATATTCGAATTTTTTTCGTATCTCTAACGGAAAACGAGTCTGACAATAGAGATTCTTTGCGAGTTGCATAGTTTGCGTCACGCATTTATACTTGCACAAAGCGTTTTTTGCACGAACGGCCGTACGAAATTCAAATACATTATCAGCTGTACGCCATTACCAAACTGCATGGTAAGAAAAAAAACCCGCATCCAAAAGCATCAAGATCCTCATCATTACACAGATAATAAAAGCCATCAGCTGTACGTGCCACAGAGAAGAAATACATAACGAAAAACAGTACATGGATCTAGTGAATATCAGCTGGCGATCCAAACACCTTTGTATAGCTGTCTTTATTTAGCACTACCTGTTTATTTTCCGTCTCCTTCTATCTGATACGTGGTCATGTTATCGAAGACAGCTGGTTGGGAAAGGACTATCTATTAAAGGCAGATGTTCAATTTTATAGCTTTCAACTATCATTTAATTTTTTTTGTAAATTCAGTAATTTTCTACAATAACTGCGATCTGAATGAATCCTAAATTAAATAAATAACTAAAAGATGGCTAAAGTTTGTATTAAAGTAATAATAGATTATACTGACTGTTAAACTACTGCCTTCCCTTTTTATATAAACTAACCTTTTCTCGAGTTGTCGAGCAGACAACAAATCCTTCTTAAATATTAAAAGACCGGCAAAATTGTTTTGCTCAAATTTTTATATTTCCTGACAGTTTTTGCAATAAAGCGTATCTATCATGCATTATTATCGTTATCTATTCCCAAAGAAAGTAGTTTAACGACCACAGGAAGTGATTCTTTTAAGTTATCAGACAAGAGATTTCGAAATTGGCCTAAACTAACGAATTTTTAAGCTTATCACTTGACACTCCTAAAGACTCCCAAACAGATGTCCTTGTTGCCTCTCGCTCTGGCTCAGGTATTAAGAGTATTGTATGTCTCTTTCGTCTTATCACACAGCTGTTTCGCAACGGGACCGAGAAGTGTGCGCCTGCGCTTATTTTTTAGGGCTGCTACGTTTTAAGTTACTGTTTTGAAAGGATGTAAAATGATCTTTATTTTGATTGAAAAAATATTTCAAAACATTCGTTTATTGGATTATTGGATGAAGTTATAACAATAATGTTAAATTTTTTTTAATGGAAAAAAAAATTGGATGATGAGCAAAATCATAATTATGTTACTAAAATAAAAAGTAGACTAGAATTATTGATTTGATAATCAAAATCAAAAAATTAAAGCGTGGTATTATTTAAAACTCAAAACTGTTAGATAGCTTAAATAAAGCTTTGTAGATAATAAACATAGTATCATAGAAGAGGATTATCTATGAGTAATCTGGGCGGAATGCTAAATCAAAGGTATTAGAAACAAAATTATGTATAAAGATAAAAGTATAATCCTTGTCGCTTAAGAATTGATTGATTTTTAATACCATCCATTATGTTTTTTCTTTTAAAAATAACTTTTTTAATGCCTATTTTTGAACTAAATTCTGTTTTTACAAAACTTTTTGTTACTTATAACTTCCGACACGCATATTACACGTTAAAGTATGTAATATTCATGAAAACTACTGAAAGTGTAGTTACGTAACCAAAGTTTCTTAACTTACGAAATTTTTCTCAGCCCTAATGCCCATTTTCAGAGTCAGCTGCTCGAGACCGCTCCAATATCATGCCAAGACCGTCACAGCTGGTCTTTTGTGACCCGTTTTTGTGCACCCAAACACACCCCGAATACAAAAAAATACAATTGCGTGCGTGAAAAAATTCAAAATCCAACTTACACGGTTTCAGTTACGTACATCGCGGATTGGTTGGCGGATTTTTGAATTTCGTTTATAAATCGAACGAGCGTCGATTGAAGAATAATTATTATTGTCAATTTTAAAGTGTTTCTAGAATTATATTTTTTAAAGGCTGGGATCGGCATGGCCAGTGTCATGTTAAAATTCAAATTAATGACAAAGAACATGACAAAAGAAAAAATGAAATGTTCTATGAAGGTTTTTTACTAATGAAAGATCAAAAACCGAGCAGTAAAAATAAAAAGTCAAGCGTACAGACTTCAAGCTAAAACGGTGGAGTCTTATTTCGTTGAAATAAAGGCTATATTGCCATAAAAATGTACAGTTTTATTTGACTGTACGTGTAAAGTAGTGGCACGATTTCGTTACCAACAAAACAATGAACTATACACACAGTTCACGACATCCTTGCAGGATCACGCGGAGCGTGTTCACAACAAAAAACGTATAAGTGTGCTACGTTACTTAATATTATGTGTTTGAACATATTTACGAATAAAATTAACTGTACAATTCCTAAAGTATGGAATACGGTCATGAAATCCCATTCTATTATTTTTAACAGACTTAAATAAAAGGAGGTGGTTTTGACAATTCATATTCAATTTTTTTTACTCTCCCGGTCAGTACAAGTCTTTTTTTTAATAATTTCTTAAATTCTTACAAGCTACACTAGGTACCAGAAGTTTTTAAAAATACGTCTAATATTATATCGTATGCTGACTGACGACTGAGAGAAGCTATGACAAGAAAACTATACTTTGTAGTAACATAATAAAATTCCTTTCTTGACACCATGTGCGCAAACAACGTATTTCAACATTGTCGGTTCTCGCAAGACGATTTTTCACAGAACAGCAATGACTCATTTAAAAGCAAACAAAGACAAAGCCCCAAAAACAATTACAACAAAAGATTGCCTAACATCTGGCAACCCCAGCCAAAACCAACATCTGGTATCACTTCCGCTGGTAAATCATTTACTTCCCATTTGAAACTAACATCTGTACCCGAGGCATTATGTTTGCAATGCCTTTGCCGCAGTACTAAAGACTAATTGACGTTGACAGATATATTTTTTATCTATGACTTATAAAGAACCACAGATCTGCTACAAAATAATTAATCATTTACTGTCAGTTGCGGATTTGTAATTACATAGTTTTAAATTTCAATATAAACAGCACATTTAGTTGTGATTTCAAAAAATATTTTAGATAATTCCTCATTAAAGTATCTCTCAGAAACATGACATTTGGAAATGTAAAATTTATCATTAAGAACATTTAAAATGTTTAGAAACTTGTAATTGCATGTACCTACATCTAGTTTTGATATCTCTCCGACATTTTTTGTATTATTAAACATGAATAAAAGTAATATTTTTTTAGAAACAGTTTTTACAATTAAAAAGTATTTCATTTGATTGCAAATGTGTCATGAAAACTACTTTTTATTTCTTTTTCTTCAGCAGTACCTTTTAAAGTGATAATATTATATTTATGTTTAACATAGTTACAATATAATTTAAATTATGTGCAGTAAAATAACGCACAATTATTTAAGGGGTGAAATAAGGGATGAAAATTTTTATCTCTCTAAAAAATTATGTAGGCAAAGCCAGAAGCAGAAACAAGTATTATTTAATACTAAACACACGACAAACATTATTATCTTGACAGTGAGACAAATCGGCGGATTATTATTTATAGCATTATCATTTTCGCTTATCTTTTTATAATAAGTTACAATAAAGAAGGAAGGTTATACTTTTCGCTATGATAATAAATGTATAATATTCAATGTCATTGATTGTGATAAAGTATTTAACAATGAGCATAACCTAACCTCCTTTTTAAAGTCGGTTAAAAAGAGCAAAATGGTAGCTTTAAGTAATAAAAACAAAAAGCGATACCATAAGCGGGTTTTTACAAGGAAAGCAATGACTAATAACAACAAACGATTTTTCCTTGTTTAATATTATGAAATATCTTTATTTTGTTAATTAAATATGATGAAATAGAGACTGTATCGTATTTTTCATGAAAATATTGATTACATGCACATCACTACTACCATAGATAATTAAATTTTAAAACAATTGAACCTGCAAGATGTCCACCTACTTTACATTAAAACCTTGGCCATGAAAAAAAAGTAAAAAATTCCGGAACGCAATCAAAAATTTAAATTAAACGCAAATCAGTCCGCGCCGCAAAAGCGCTGAACGCCAAAAATCGCTAAAACTCAAGTGTCAAAGGCATTTTAATTATTCAGGATAACAATTTGACGCAAGGTGCGGAGCAGCTGGCCTGTTGATACTTGATTAACATTAAATTAACAGGCAGATGGCACGAGCTGTCTCTTGGTATTAATTAGGAAGGACAATGAATAAAAAAGGTTTAAATGCACCGTTTTGTGGCAATTTTTTGGTTGGAACCGCTTTGTTTAGAATGTTTCCTGTTGTAAATTAGATCTAGACTTAAATAGTTTTTAAAGGTTGTTAAGTAAATTGAATATTATGATGTCATGCATTAATTGCTTCAAAAGTTCAAATGTCACATCAAAGCAACAATATGGACGACAGACTTGTTTTATTTATTTAGGACAAAAAGAGACACAAATACATACATAGGACTAGATGCTAGTGTTTAGCTAACACTAGCGTATGCCCTGTCGTTTATACATGACCGAGTGCTCGTGCATATAAATGTGAATGAATTTGAATTAATACTTTTTTCCCCAGCGGGATTGGAAGTCGTGCAGCTGGCGTTTTCCAACGCGTACCACCATGCAGGCGGGTGTTAAATAAAATTAATCATTGAAGGTAGATCTAGTTTGCTCTGAATTTTCGCCACTTCTGATTTAAAATGCTAATGAATCTTCAAACAAGTGAGGTTGTCAAGTTATGTCCAAATGCATTTTCTTGACCTCAAAAGATAATAAAACACAGATAAATAATAGCGTATTCTTAGTAAAAGTATTTGTTTAAAGCATAACAAAGCAACAAAAAAATTAAAAATCCGGATTACGCATTCAGAGTTTTATCAATAAAAAAATAAATTTAATGATGAGGATAAACTATAATACAACTTCATAAACACTAATGTAGATTTTATCAAACAAAAACTTAAAACCATAGATCCGTTTGGTAGCATGCGTTTATTATGCAATACCACACTGGCATATTGTTTTATTGATCAATATCAGTACCTAGATATTTAATTTTGTAACGATGTTGATTTTGTAGCAGTACTTACCGACAATTTTGGGCTTAGCAAAAGCCATTGTAAACAAAAAAAATCACTCGACACAAAATCCAAGGTAACATTAATTTCAAATTATCTTTTCACAGAACCAGTACAAGGTTGGTGCTTTTATTGATTTCTCTTGCCTTCTATTATGAAATTGTTCAAAGATAACACATCTACTTTTATTTTCAAAAATTAAGAATCAATTACTGAAGTATTTTTAATCTAAACTCAAAGATTAGAAGGGCAGTGTTCACTTTCACATACAACCCGAATAGTCGTTACAAAAACCGTTAAATGAATACCCAAAACTTAAAACTACCCTTACCTAGTCCGATTTTTTTCTTTATTTTCTTTAGCACCTTCATCTTCGACCCCTTCTTATCTTTCACGGGTGTAGTCTCCGGTTCTAAAGCCATGGGGGGCAGGACCAGGGTCTGAGGGGGCATCTGAGTGTGGCCCGAAGCCCTAGGGCACGCGGGGCAGTGGCAAGGCCCCCTAGCCTGCCTCACACTAACGCAACTGCTTACTCCCATCATTTGAGATGCTTTTTCTAATACACGAGAACTTAGAGTACCGTAAATTTTATATCATATCGTCACACGCAATTGAGTTTATACACGAAACACGAACGCGAATTTGACGCGACGCAGAGACGTCCGCTCGCTACGCTGCCTGGCGGCGGAGTGAGCATCCCACGGAGTGGCGTAAGCACGGAGGATCACGCAAAGCTGCGCACGCATCGCGGCCTTTTACTTGTCCGTCTCTTTCTAATTTTACATCAATAACAGAGACGGGCGTATTGTTATTGCGCGACAGTGGGGGAATGTCAACAAGGGTAGCATTTTTATTTTCAGATCGGCAGATGGGCCAAGGGATGTTGTCGGCTAATTTTATCGTCTCTCATTTGGATGGCTAATTACTTTTGGGGTAATTGTGGACTGAAGATAGTGGCTGTTCCTTATGAAGCTTCTTCTCAGCATCCCATGATATTTTCTCGAAGCAATGATAAGGTTTACGTTACGCTGTTAAAAGGAAAAGTTATCTTACAAATCATAACAACAATGTTAATAACACTATAACAGCATTGTTGTATTTTGGCAGTTAGAGGTAAGATAGTCAGTTCCTCTGTGGTTAGGGATTCCAGATGAAGCTCGCTTCAACCTTCCTCTTGGTAACTTAAAAAAAGCATTAAAAAAGCACAATTACTGAAACATTTGTTTCAGTTGTGATGATTCAGGGCCGTAAAAAGTTTAGGATAAACATAACCGAGAAAGGTATTGGGGTCAATCAAATTTGAAATTAGGTCGCCCATATCTTTAACAATAAAATGCAGTCGCCTGTAAAATAAGGTTTTCGAGCTGGTTACAGCGGTTCTCGATTCCAATCCCGCTGGGGACAGATTTCAGTGTGATGGATGAAAAAGAAAATTGTACAGTTGCAGTTAGCTGACAGCTAACTTTATTAAAATGCGAAAGCTTTTGATGATGGATAGATGCTTTTATTATTGCTTCACGCAAAAATATCTTGGCGGATTTGAATGGAATTGTAATGGCAGGATTAAACATTTTAATGCTAGTTAAATTAATTTTATCTACACTTTCCCATGAAATAAAAAATTAAATAATTCCACATAGTTAATTATTATTTGGTTTACTTTTTATACTTTGGATGAGGTCAACATAGCATAGGAATACCTTTACAGCAGCAAATCTTTCGAATCCCTTTCTTTTCTTATTCCCTAAAAAACTAAAGTAATCCCGAATCCCAATGGTTTTTCCAAAATAAAAATGTTATCGCTGACCAACTACCAAATATGATTGTGGAATACCCCGCAAATTCCCTATCTCTTTGACCCCATTGTGAATAGCAAGTTAATTTTATGCAATCGTTCCAAACTGTATGTGTATTCTTGATAAAACTCACAGAAGTACTGAAAAGAAAGGTATTTTCGTTTTAATTTCACATCGTTTAAAAATGTGGCGTAACGTAAAAGTTACAACACCAATAGAAATGGGTAACTTTTGGCCATGTCTTTTTGCAATCTTGAGCTTTCCGAAGCTATTTGACAACTGTCAATATAATCTAGGACAATAAGCCAGCACTCAGCTTTTCATTTCCTCCTATTATTGTTAATTAAAATAAAAAACTCATTTTTGTACTTACGCCCTTCTGATATGATGCCTTCGATGTTTAAATAAAATTTTCTTTTTAAACTTAGAAAAAAGCTTTTAAATAAAAGTCGAGTTTATCGCTAGGAAGCGGTCTCTTCCAGAAAAACCAGACAAAGTAAAATTTTACATTTTGATTCAAAATTATTCGAGTTTTCAGTAGGCTTAGCGCGCATAAATAAGTATTTAAGTATGTATGTTTATATCCGTTGTCCTATAGTACAAGCTTTGTTTAGTTTGGGACTAGAGGCGCAGTGTGAAATGTCCAAGCATTTTATTTATTTATTTTTCACGGCGCGCATCCTAGAATGCTCTAGAATTTTGTGTGTTTTCTAGGGCCGTTTTGGGTCGGAATAATTTGATGGTGTAAAGTAGCAATATTTATAACTTTGTACATTTTAAAGCCTGTAAACCTTTGAAAAAGAGGCTGACAATAGTGACTGAGTTTCTTGCGCTGCTTCTTATCAGCACTGGCCCATATGTTGTCCTGAAGGAGTGGTAGGGTTAATACTGGGACGTGTAAAAGTGCTTTTTTTAAGCCTTCTTATTCGTTACGCTCTTGGCAAAGCGGTCGTGGTCACGTTGAGGCATTGTTCACATCGGTTGTAGAGGCGGATACAACTCTCCGCACGATCTCCCTCCATCTCTCTCTATTGGCAGACTGTCTGTTTTTTAAGCCTATTTACAGAAATAAATTAGTTTTATGAGTTTTTTTAGAGCTAGAAAGCTAAGCGCAATGCCCATCTCTGGCGCGCAGATGCGCTCGCGCACCTTGCGTGGAGCCTGCGCGCGTGCTTGCGATTTTTTGTCTCGCTCTTAATTTTCGTGACATCTGTCAGGATTAAGGAATTGGAGTTCATAGACCTTTGGGGCTTGACGCTTTGTTCTGGAGCAGAAATGGTGTGTTCATCATCAGGTCATTCAGTCTCCACTGCAGGAGCACGACCCTCTAATTTACCAGAGGCAAATGGAGGATTTGGCCTACACTCCTCACGCTGGCCAGACGGGTTGGAGAGGCATTGTCAACTCAAAATTATGATCATTTCAGCCGCAGGACGACCACAGCTGACATAGGCATCCAAATAAAATAAATTATTATTTTATTTTCTTTTTTTTCCAATGATTTCCAGATTGGCCGGTTAGAACTTTAGAAGTTGCCTTTTTTATCCTCTTGTAGATCTTTAAATCTATTGAATTATTATTTGTTACTATCCGCCCGCGGCTTCGACCGCGTGGAATTTTGTATGTCACAGAAAAACTTTATCGCGCGCGTCCGTGTCAAAAACCAGCATAAAAAGTATCCTATGTCCTTTCCCGGGACTCATAGTATCTCTATGCCAAATTTCATCAAAATCGGTTCAGTGGTTTTAATTAGGCGTGAAAGCAAGACAGACAGACAGACTTACTTTCGCATTTATAATATTAGTATAGATACTTTTTTCTTGAGCTGTCAAAACGCGCTTTTGATTACAGGGCAAATAAAATTAGATTTAACAGTTAATTTAAAAGTGACTGAAAGTTTAGACCCTAATAAAAAGCTCTTATAAGTTTAACCTTTGACAATAATAGAAATATGCGAAGCAAATCTTGAATTTCAGTATTTTTTTATCCACAACGAGGAAGCTCTTGGCCTGTATCTCACCTGATGGTAAGTGACGATCAGGCCGAAGGTGGAAGCGAGCTTCACCCGGAATCCTCAACCACGGAGGAACTGGCTATCTTACCTCTTAACTGATGGAACATTAATAGTATAAATATTAGTCATACCAGTCATACTAATAAAGTACCACATGTCTGTCTCTCTAGTTAACCTTCTGACATTTTAATTGGCCATTACGAGTAAAGATTACATCAATTAATATGTAATTGCTTTCTTCGTTACTTGACAAATGCAATAAATTAGTAAGATGATAGAAGAAGAAAGAAGAATCAACAATTTTATTCGTAAGTAAGTAAAATACTTTTGGTAAAAAACAATAATGTAGGTAAAGTAACAAAATAATTTACATTTTGAGAGTGTATTTTTTGATTACAGCTTTCTATGTACGAGGAAAGTCGTGGGTAAGGCCTCATTCGCACGAGAGTTTAAAAAGCGTTGCGTTATAACCCGGCGTCGGCGCTTTTATAACGTCCTCAATGTGATTCCTATTCCTATTCCCAACGCTCTGCGTTGAAAATGCAACACTGCTCGATAAAAAAGCGTCGCGTTTTAAAAGCGCCGACGTGTGAACACGTACTTGGGTATGCATATGTTCTATTTGAACGCTTTTTTAACGGACGTTAAAAAAGCTCTCGTGTGAATTAGGCCTAAAAGCTAGGTACTGTTTTCATAGACACTAGCGCCACAGCTATTAAAACTCTTTCATTTTGACACAAAAAAGTTTGTAATACGCATTTGAACGAGTTTTTTTTCTAAACCACTTACTACAGCACGCGCCAAAAAAAAATGGCTACTTGCAACAACTGCGTACATCAGCTGTACAGTTAATTCATATTTCTATTAAATTAAAACCTAAATACACGCAAAGGTGCATCTAAATTCGCACCTTGGCTGTTGCTTATCACAATGACATAAAGTCCATATTGGCCACTCATCAAACAAAGAAATATGACAGAACTAGTGCGTGCAACTTCTAAAATGTGTAAACCTTGCTGCCTTTGAGATAAAGTTCATTTTATTATTTTGATAAACTTTGAAATTGGAACATGTGTTTGAAAGGTGAGCAGTTTTTTTTCTTAATTGAAGAATGGAAAGTTCAATAGAAAGGGCAAAGGCATACAGCGTGTGGAACTTACGCCATCTGAGCATGTCCGATTATTTTTACATAATGTTACTAGGCAAAAATAGAAATGTACTTTTTTAGTCTAGCAACATTTTGCAGTATATTTTTTACTTGATTCCTTGAAAGAGTGTGAGGTTATTTGTAGGAATTGAGGGTAAATACCTCTTGTTCCGACCTCTGCTACTTTTCTAGCCAGGATTTCTAGTTTGACCGCCAGTAAAAACTCGTATCACCATCATCATTTCAGCCATAGGACGTCCACTGCTGAACATAGGCCTCCCCCTCTAATAGTTGATGAAATTCATTCAGCAATTTCAGTAAAGCACTTCACCTCACTCTGATTCTTGATAGAACTTGAAGAGATTTTGTACAGTTTCGTTTCATTTGCCTGGCTTCAAACTCAGTTAATCTAAATATTGTACAGGAGAAACTGACTGACTGACTGACATATCAACGCACAACCTAGACGGCTAAACGTAGTAGGCACTTGAAATTTGGAAGGGACGTAGCTTAGGTACCGTAGAGGTGCACTAAGAAAGGAATTCCCGAAATTCCGGGAAACGGGAATTAGCGGGAAAATCCTTTTGTATGAAAAATCTAAACCGCTTAAGTTAGACGCTTGAAATTTGGCATGCAAGTACCTTAGTAAACTTAAAGCTTAGTTACAACAGGATATTGCAAAATTCCCACGGGAACTGGAGTTAACGGGAAAAAAACATTTGTATGAAATAATCTAAACCGCGTAAGATAGATGAAGGGGGTAAAACGGGATCCACGCGTACGAAGTCGCAGGCGGCCGCTAGTCAATATAAAAACAAGAATTAAAGGTGATAGCTATTACCTCCTGTTACATTTCATCAAAATTCAATTCAAACAATGTATTTTTTCCAACGGCAACCTTCTGGCACATGCCATGCATCTGTCTTCCGCTGCTTTTCATATTGTAATGTCATATTTGAGAAAAAATGTATCGAACGGTAGTTCATATTTAAGGGGATGGTGAAATAATGATAGGATAAAGGGTCTAAGGCATTGGTTCCCAAAGTGGGGGGCGCGCCCCCCATGGGAGGCGCAAAGACCTTTAAAGGGGGGCGCGGGTCGTCTTAAGTAAGTACAAAAAACCTGCGACCGCTGAGAGAATGCATTTTAGACTGCTCGATACGACCCCCTTAATTGATATTTATTGTCCGTGGTGCACAATCTTTTCTTAAAGGTAAACCTTTGTTTGTCACTTGTCATCCGCTTTGCAATGGAGGGAAGTCGAACCTTAATTTCGAACTCCTCCTATGTTCTTCTGATTAATTTCGTTGCGAGTCCATTGACAGTTTAACTTTCCCCCGAGACAAACCTGACCTTCATTTGTTGGGTTTTTATGGCGGTCAAGCTGTAGATCCTGGCTACACAGGAGTTGCAGTGGTGGGGACGAGAGGTGGGAATAGTCCCGTGCTCGATACGACCAATAAATAATCTTGACTGGAGGAGGGGGGGCGCGTCTCAAATAAGTTTGGGAACCAATGGTCTGAGGGATAAGCTCTTTCTTTATGTCAAAAAAATGACTTCCGCATTAGATAGCTGGCTTTTGGACGCAGTATCTCCCATTTGAATTATCGTTAGCGAGTATCTACAGGGTGGAAAATATAAAACGGGACTATTCCCACCTCTCTTTCCCACCACTGCAACTCCTGTGTAGCCAGGATCTACAGCTTGACCGCCAATAAAAACCCAACCAGTGAAGGTCAATTTTGTCCCGGGGGAAAGTTAAACTGTCATTGGACCCGCAACGAAATTAATCAGAAGAACATAGGAGTTCGAAGTTAAGGTGGAAACAATAAGTGATCGATCACGCTCGATTATTTTTAAACTATACAAGATTATCGAAAAACTGGTTACTGATACTGAAAGTGCTTCACGAGCTCTATCCAACGATGTCAATAATAGGTTACAGAACAAACTGGATTTTTCCAGCTTCCATACATTTAATTAGTTAGTACCCCCATATTAACTGTTATTGCATATTTCACTCTTGAAAAATGTTCTTCGTCAGTCGTCAAAAATAATCATGACTGCGACAAGGTAATTGTGCTTTAATTCTTATTTCTATACGTATCTCATTGTAATGTTCCTATCTTTATTTATTCCAAAAAGACGAGCAAAGCCACGTTCTACAGCTAGTTTTATACACCGCATTCTACACATTACAAAAAGAAAGAAGCATTCTTAGCAGGTCAATTATAAACTTAGACGCATCTGTCTTTTAAGAAACAAAGAACGATCTGATGAGCAGTTAGTTAAATGGCATGGACAGGTTCCGATAGGTCAACTATGTAAGAACACGTGTAATTTGATGTAGAACTAGTGAACTACATAACTATTAACGCTATTGTTCATAAAAAAGTGAAGCACCTTTCTATCTATTCAATGCTTTGTCATGTTGATTCGCTTCAAAAGAGACTGACGCCCGTATTCACAAACATTACTATGAGGTCACACAGTGCGCGTGGACGCACAGGGTGACTAACGAACCAATCACAGAGGTCTATTCAACGCTCTGTGCGTTCCATTTGCTGATTCACTTAAGCAAGCAATCAAGCATCGTTTGTCAATACGAGCGTGAAATGATGTATTTTTTTAGGAGGCTTATAGTCCAGCAGTGGACTGTAAAAGGCTGTTGATGATGTTTCTTAAACCTCTACAAGGAAGCTCTTTGCCTGCATCCTGCATGATCACCTGATAGAAAGTGATCAGGCCGAAGTTGGAAGCGAGTTTCACCCGGAATCCTCAACCACAGAGGAACTGGCTATCTTCTGAAAAAGTTTCTTTATGTTTTTAACCTCTACGGGGAAGCTTTTGGCCTGCATCTCATCTCACCTGACATAAATTTATGGTCAGGCCGAAGGTGGAAGCGAGCTTCACCTGGAATTGTCAACCAGAAGAACTGGCTATCTTCCTTCAACTGCCGGAACACAAAAATGCTGTTAACATTGTTGTTATGGCTGTCGCCATGTCGACTTAGGTAAGAAAGAACACAAAATAAAATTAAATACTGTAAGAAGACAAATAAGCTTAAGTTTTTCTTCATTCCTTTGGCGAATTTGAAAACTGTGACGAATCGACTATTGGTTTTTTCACTATAATTTTGACCACGATGACAATCGAACAATTTTGATGCCAAGCATTCCATTTTCTTACAAAAAAGGTTTCATCGCGTTTCGCCTGAGGCCGTGCAAGGACGCGGTAGCTGGCTGCACGCAAAAAAAAACACCGCATTTAGCATCTGTCCCGCCACGCGCCGGCGCGTGTCAGCCGGCCAATGGGAGCTCAGGATTCGAACGTTCGTATTTCGAACAGCATATTGCAGGCTTTTTTCTTTTAAATTTTTGACGATTTAAAATTTAAGCAGATGATAAGTGGCCTGATATACGAGTATTCTTGGTTTTTTTATGTCCTTTGCTTGTTTTTGGCGACATGCTTTTTTCATAGGTTTAGAGAAAGATCCTAAGAACTGCCTATTTTATTTACTAACTTTGACCGCCGAATTTAAGGTTTCGTGAACCCAAAGTGTGCCAATAGGAATAAAGGACGCTATTAATGCTTTTATCTATGCTAATATTTGATTGTTTGGAGGGAATATGCTCCGAAACTACTGAACCGATTTGAAAAATTCTTTCACCATTAGAATCCAAAATACCAAGTATTTTATTTCCTCCTTCCTTGATCCACCATTTCTACTGATTGATTTTGACATTGAGTAGAATTACCTAAATTAGACGAACATGCTCCTGCAATGGAGACTGGATGACCTGATGATAGAAAATAATAGGTAAAATCGGAATTTCCCAACTCGCACCCACTAGCACAGAATAAATAATAGTAGTACCTCCACTAGCGAGTTTGACAGGTGCGAGTTGACGAACAAGTCTAATGTTGTTGATGAAGTATTTTCTACAAAACTACCATTTCATTATCTTTCAGTTGCATTTTCAGGAAATTCTTTTTGAAGCGGATGCCTAACTCTATTATTTACCTCTTTTTCTCATAGTTCCTTTTTTATAAAGAGGACTATTCTCTCCAAATCGAATCGAAGCATTTTAACTTAAAAGATCTTAAACGTTTTTACAAAACCGCCTTTAAATAAACTACATAAAGTATACTTTCAAACGGCAATGACAAATTATTTTGCCAAAAACCATACAAAGCATAACCACACGTGTTGGTAACTGTATGTTAACGTTCATATACCGTGAGAAACCTTGGATTTTGACATTCTATCTATCTCTTTCACACACATAGGATTTTCTTGAGAGTGACAAAGACAGAAACAGAGTTCTTAAAGAAACAATTTTTCGAAATCTTAATAAGAGTGGGTGTCATAGACAAACGTCTTTTGTCTTTGATTTATTTGTCTCGCTTCAATAGCGAAGGTAGGAGAAGGATAGACGGTTTTTGATGCTATTCATAGTGCTGGCCTGATGTTTCTGTTCATTAGTTTCAAGGACAAGCAATAGAAAGTTTAGCTTAACCGATTGAGGATTTGAGGCCCGGTTCGACTAAACTTTTATCCGAGAAGAACTCCTGTATGCCCAAGATGCGCGCAGTGATAAGCGGTTATCATTTTGCCCATACATTTTGACGACGGTAAAAGTTATCACGGCGCGCATCTTAGGCCTACTGGTATAACTGGCACATTGACAGTTTCAGTATGGGAAATATTAAGTCAAAATGTCGCATTCATCATCATCATCATCATTTCAGCCATAGGACGTCCACTGCTAAACATAGGCCTCCCCTAATGCTTTCCACGTTGATCGATTAGTAGAGGCCTGGTGTTTCTTTGCGAGATCGAATCAGAAATGAGGAGATCCGTAAACGAACTAAAGTCGCTGACATAGCCCGACGGATTAGCAAGCTGAAGTGACAATGGGCAGGGCACATAGTACGCAGAACTGATGGCCGATGGGGCAGCAAGGTTCTGGAATGGAGGCCGCGTACCGGAAGGCGCAGCGAGGAACGTCCACCTACAAGGTGGACCGACGACATCGTAAAGGTAGCGGGGAAGCGCTGGACGCAGGCCGCTACCAATCGAAAATGTCGCATTACTGACGATTTATTCTGAGATTAATATTTACTCTTGTTTGGTCGAATCCACCCTCAATGAAGGAAGCGAAGTTTTGTGGTCGGGGGTGTTTTTTTTTAATCATTATCATCAGGTCATTTTAGTCTCCGCTGCAGGAGCACGACCTTCTCTAATTTACCAGAGGCAAATGGAGGATTTGTCCTACACTCCCCACGCTGGCCAGACGGGTTGGGGAGGCCTGATGTTCATAATACATCCCTTAGTCGCCTCTTACGACATCCACGCGAAAAGTGGGACTAAGAACCTTCAACGAATTTCGTTCGTTCGTTTGTTTCAGTCAAATGACGTCCACTGCTGGACAAAGGCCTCCCCCAAGGATTTCCACAAAGACAGGTCCCGCACCGTCCGCATCCAGGCACCTCCCGCGACCTTCACCAGATCGTCGGTCTACCTAGTGGGAGGCCTGCCCACACTACGTCTTCCTGCTCGTGGTCGCCACTCGAGAACTTTTCTGCCCCAGCGGCCATCAGCTCTGCGAGCTATGTGCCCCGCCCACTGCCACTTGATTTTAGCGATTCTGCGGGCTATGTGACTCACTTTGGTTCTTTTACAACGAATTTAATCAGACCCAAAATGCAATGTATGAAAGCTGTATTATTTTAACCATTTGTCATTTTCAAATTAACCTTTCAATCGAAGGAGTTTTGATATAAAACTGCCATTTGCCCAGCTGTAGACCAATTATTAAATACCCATTCATTTATGTCCTCTTTTTCTTCAATTCACCCACATCTTGAATGTATGTAGGTACTAATATTAACTTCTTTTTACTGGTTTGAATTTGCGCACAGCTGACAGTCAGCTGTTTTCGAACTTATGGCAATGTCATCGAAATTCCTCACTTATTTCGTACGGTATAGAGTGCAAATTTGGTTTTCCTACACACAAAGGTTCACAGGAGTTGCGCAGGCGCCTTTGTTCAAATTATAATGCCTAGGTATCGAATGCCTTTATATTTAGGTACCAATAAGTACTTATTTTATACGTATGTGGTCAAATTTTGTAAGGAGAATTAAAAAAAGGGACTTTTGTCTTTGGGTTGCCGCTAAAAAGGCTAAAAGAGTAGAAATACTTAAGCTAACTTAGCCAGTTATTGTTTAAATTGAGGTAAAAGTTACATAGCTTTTATTTTTTTTTGTATTTCAGTCGAGTTATTAAATATTCATACCTATTTCATGTACCATACATAAGTTAATGTGAAGTTTATTAATAAAAGTTTCTGTTAATTATTTATATCCTTCCTGCACGTGTCAGAAACCATATCTACGGGCCATGGGAACGATCATATGGATTCGAAAAAGGATCAGCTGATTTCTAAGGAGCCATTGTAGCATCAGCTGATTCTATGGCCATTGTCGTTTATTGTCTGTGCAAGTGCGCTACAGGTATGCAACCTCCTTGCATAATTCGAAGAAAAAAAATTGTGCAACGATCCTTTTTGATAAAATCGCTTTTAAAACTTTAAAAATAAAGTTGACATCGCAATGGAGATGCGGAGTCCATTTTGCAATTCAAATTTAGAACCTCTTTGCTTCGAAGAAAAAGTTTTAATAAAAAAAGTACAGGTAGGTATCACAGCTGATGGATCAGCTGTTTTTGTGTTTTTGACTTATTTTATTTGTGCCAAATTCAACTTTATGCCATGAACTTAAGCATTTAAAATTTTAATTTTGAAAATTTAGCTTCCAAGTCGAATTTGAACTGTAGTAACACACATTTGAGTACGATTTTGAAGAAATTATATAAAATGTCTTAGAAACCACAAAATCAGAATGAAAAGAAAGAATGACATTTAGATATTGAGAAAAAAATATTTTCTTAAGCAAAAATTACGCCCGTATTCACAAACATTACTATAAGGTCTCACAGTGCGCGTGCACGCACAGGGTGACACACGAACCAATCACAGAGCTCTATTCAACGCTGTACGTTCGATTTGTTGCCTTAAGCAAGCATCGTTTGTGAATACGGGCATTAGTAACTACTTTCTTCTTTGTACTTTTATTCTTTTATTCAATAAAAGGTCCACTGTAAGTAATTTGATTCTCATCTAACTTCTTCTATCATGTAACTAGGTTGTATCAAAATCGGTTTATTCGTTTGGGAGTTACGATGCCATAGACTAACACATTGATACCTAAATTATAACCCCCTTACTAATAAGTTACACGCGTGTTAAACGCGTGTTTAACTTTTTTGGTAAGGCGTAAGCATATTTTTTAATAGGAAAAAATTTTGAACCTTTCGATAGTCGGGCGATTGCTATGTGTTTTGAATTTACACCTATTGCAATTTTAATAAAAATAAACCAATAGTAAAAAAAAGTTTAAAAAAAATTGTTGTTTTGCATCAATCATTGAATGTTTACAGTTAATATCAGTTATACCTGAAATGCTTCACGAAGAATGATTGATCAAATGAAAAATCATTTTGATTGATTGCACTGATTCAATGATATCAGTAAATGCAAACTATACTTTTGCGATAGTAAACGCATATCTTTGGGCTGAGTGTGAGTTTACATAAAAAATGTATGAAAATTTTAGTTTTTGAACGTTTCCGCTAGGGGCGCTGTACAATCCGTCATACATTTAATGTCATTAAACTCCCACTCCAACAAGGTGGACCGACGACATCATAAAGGTAGCAGGAAAGCGCTGGACGCAGGCCGCTACCAACCGGGTAACATGAAATGGAAAGCATTGGGGGAGGCCTATGTTCAGCAGTGGACGTCCTATGGCTGAGATGATGATGATGATGAAACTCCCACTAGGCCCTCTGTTGTGTGTCTTTTTACGGCGGAGCCCTTGTCAATTTGCCACAAAGTCGCTTCGTCACACTTTTAAAAATTCCCTTGAAGGTAATTTGTCATTTAGAGTAGGCGCACACCGTTGATTTTTAGTTGGCCGATAGTTGTGTCCGATTTTAAATTGTATGAAGAATCGGCCAAATCGAATCGGCGTAGTGTGCGCACTCCCATACATGCCCATACTGATCAACTGCCCGACTAAACTATCGGCCGACGAAAAATCAACGGTGTGCGCCTACTCTTAAACATACAAGTGTTTATAGGACACAAGGTTCACGAAATTCTCGGCTTTTCTCTTCTATATTAAGCATGTTTTTTATATTATAAACCTTCCTCCATTCAAGAAAACCGTATCAAAATCCGTTGCGTAGTTTTAAAGATCTAAGCATACATAGGGACAGACAGCAAAAGCGACTTTGTTTTATACTATGTAGTGATAATAAATTAATAATGAGTATAGTAAGATTTGACCCAATTCCACATAACGCCAAACATTTGTGAAGGAAATGTCCAATTAATCGTGTTTCCTGGTCCTAAATAGGGCATGGCATAATAATAGGACAGTGAATGATGAAATAGGCAGGCCCCCTACTAGGTGGACTGAAGATCTGGTCAAGGTCGCTGGAAGAACCTGGATGCGGGCGTTGTGGAAATCCTTGGGAGAGGCCTTTGTCCAGCAGTGGACGTCATTCGGCTGAAACGACCGAACGAATGACGAAATGATTGCCTCAACTGGGAATGGAACCCACGACTTTCGCATGCCGAGCGACTTGACTTCTCACCTGATACAATTTTAATTGATTTTATAAAAAAATGTTTGTGTATTTTGATAAACTGTAAGCAGAATTGACCGACGACCTGATAAAGGTAGCGGGAAGGCGCTGGATGCAGGCCGCTACCAAAGTACCAACCGTGCGATGTGGAAGTCATTGGGGGAGGCCTATGTTCAGCAGTGGACGTCCTGTGGCTGAAATGATGATGATGATGATGAAGCAGAATTGCATCCAAATCTGCGGTTTTTTCAGCTATTATAAAATGTTTCCTTAATGAAATAGGTTTTTTAGTCAGAATTAGACTTTGTACTCACCACAAGTAACATTCTCCTTGCTTTTTGTCTTCAATTCACTACATTTAACCGCATTAGTATTATTGCATTTAATCATAATCGATTTTTCATATTTTTGCAGGTATGCGCTGTTATATTTTAATTTAGGCATTTTTAAACGGTTAAAAAGTCACTAAAAAAATAAATAAAAGAACCTAGCGCATTTACACTCAAGCCACTAAAAAAAGAAAATAAATAGAAAAAACCGAGCGCATTTTTTTTTTTCAAATAAAACCTTTTCGGTCACGTGCAACGAAACGCGTTTCCCGCCAAAATCACGGCCGCCATTAATCCTATAATACCAAATCTGAACTGAGATTTTTCCTGTATGGTCATTACGAGTATCAATGACAGATTGTGGGCATTCATCAAATCGAGTGATTTATTATTGTAGTACGATATCAATTTTTTGCTCAAGATCGGGATAATTTGTCACAATGATTTCCCGATGTCTCAATTGACGGATCGTTTGTTGATTGTTACACAAAAACAGTTCTTGAACAGTTTCCTCCGTGGTCGAGGATTCCGAGTAAAGCTCGCTTCCACCTTCGGCCTGATCATCACATACCATCAGGTGAGAACAGGCCAAGAGCTTCCTCGTTGTGGAAAAAAAAACCAACCTTCTGTTTTCTTTCATTAGGCGAGCAATGCGAGAATATTCATGGTGGGCTAGACTTGTCATAGCCCCGTTTTCCACCAAGGCGGAGAGAAGGCGAGACGGAAGAATATTTGCAATTTATATTGCACGAAATATCTACTAAAGGCACACTTATCAACCAACACCGTAACGTCTTTCGTCACGAGGCGAGGCGTTTACGTTACAGTGCGGATAAGTGTGCGTGTGCGGAGTTTCATACAAAGAATACTGACAGCTTCGAGTTGATTCGGTTACCATCCGTTTCCGGGTTGATAGGTGTGCTTCGTCCTTTATACTCGCAGTTTCTCCAGTGTTAGAGTGGGTTCATTTCACCCCAATAGTCCAAAAACGACGGGGTTTGAACTGCCGATTCTTGGGGAATCGTTATAGTGCCATCATCATTATCATCACAGGACGTCCACTGCTGAACATAGGCCTTCCCAATGACTTCCACATTCATAAAAATTCATTTATTTATTTTGCAAATAGGCTTTAAAAAAGCGCTTTTACACGTCCCAATATTAACCCTACCACTGCTTCGGGACAATAAATGGGCCAGTGCTGAGAAGAAGCAGCGCAAGAAACTCAGTCACTATTGTCAGCCTCCTTTTCAAGGTTTTACAGTCTTTAAAATATACAAATTATAGTCATAAGTATTAATGCGAGCTAGGTAGTTAAACATTCCAAACATTTTTATCCTTTATATAATCATCAACTTTATAGTAGCCCTTTTTCATTAAGGTGCTTTTGATATGTGCTTTAAATTTATGAATGGGCAATTCTACAACAGTTTGTGGTAATTTATTGAAAAGTTTAATACATTTCCCCATAAATGAATTACCAATCTTGTGCAGTCTGAAATTTGGAACGGCAAGTTTATTTTTGTTTCTTGTATTGAACTTGTGTAAATCACTCTTTCTAGTAAATTGCTCTATATTTTTGCGAACATATAAAAGGTTTTCATAAATGAACTGTGAAGCTACTGTCAGTATATTAATCTCCTTAAAGAATTCTCTCAAGGAAAATCGGGGTCCAAGGTTATAAATGGCCCGCACTGCTCTCTTCTGCAGAACGAACACAGTTTCAATGTCCGCAGCTGAGCCCCACAACAATATGCCGTATGACATTATACTATGAAAATAGCTAAAATAAACTAGCCTTGAAACTCAGTTTGCTAATCCGTCGGGCTATGTCAGTGACTTTAGTTCGCTTACGGATCTCCTCATTTCTGATTTGATCTGATCTCGTAAAGAAACACCGAGCATAGCCCTTTCCATAGCACACTGTGCAACTTTGAGCTTCTTTATGAGGCCTATAGTGAGAGGCCACGTTTCGGAGCCGTATATCATCACTAGTAACACACACTAGTGCCATAGAATCTTGTCTCCGTCCAGCTTCAGTTGAAGCGGATGAGCAGAGACAGAGAAGAGCAAATACGACGCTTTGAGCACGATGAAGCAGAAGGGAATTAAATGAGCTCTCAGAAAAAAGCCTCCTCACATCTCTGCTCCACTTCACTTTAGTGAGAAATAGCCTTCTGCGCCCATAACCATAACGTCACGTTTCTGGCACCCTATACCTACACATTATAGTCATGCAGAACGTTACGTTTCGGGCACCCTATACATACAGTGTGAGTCACGTTAAAGTGTACAATGAAAATAGATGAAACTAGACCTATTTTTATCGACAAAGAAGAGGTCAAAATTTTTTTGAGATTTTTTTTTAATTTTTTAAAAATTTTTTTTTCTTCCAATTACTTATTGTAAAGAAAACGTAATAACTTTTAAACTAAGCGGTATATCCTGATAAAATAAAAACAGTAATAATGCTAAATAACAGGCGATACTAAAAAAATACATAAAATACACAAAAAAGGCCAACAAATAATAAAATATGATACTTTTTGAAAAAAATCTGCTTTTAAATTCGTGTTTTTTTGGTTATTTGATAAATTTCTCCAAAAAATGCCCCTATAACCGGTGGTTTATATTGCTTTGTATTATTCCCTATCGTATTACCTTCGTAAAACCAAAAATCGCATGTCTCTATCCCTATCACAACGTTTGCAATGATCGTTTGAACTAAGCCTCTCCGGGCGCGCCATTCAACGCTTCGTTAACAACAAAACTGAAAATGGCTCTAGATTTGTAATTTTGATAAAGACAAGTTAGATTTCAAATAAAAACAAAAGATTTTGAAGTAAAATAAGCATTTTAGTTAAAATTAAAATTGTCTCTACCTGTTAGCGGAGAATAATGTTGTGGCTGGCCTTTGTTCAAACGATCATAGCAAATGTTGTGATAGGGATAGAGACATGCGATTTTTGGTTTTACAAAGACAATACGATAGAGAACAATACAAAGTAATAAAAACCACCGGTTATAGGGGCATTTTTTGGAGAAATTTATCAAATAACCAAAAAAACACGAATTTTTAAACAGATTTTTTTTAAAAAGTATCATTTTTTATTATTTGTTGGCCTTTTTTGGGTATTTTATGTATTTTTTTAGTATCGCTTGTTATTAAGCATTATCACTGTTTTTATTTTATCAGGATATACCGCTTAGTTTAAAAGTTATTACGTTTTCTTTACAATAAGTAATTGGAAGAAAAAAAATTCTAAAAAATAAAAAAAAAATCTCAAAAATTTTTTGACCTCTTTTTTGTCGATAAAAACAGTTTTAGTTTCATCTATTTTCATATGTACACTTTAACGTGACTCACACTGTATAGTCGTGCAGCGGGTCTAGACAAAGTGCACATTATTATAATCGCAAACCAGTCGAAAAATGGTCGAAAGGCCTTTTTTATGGAGTTATATGACGAATTCGATCAAAAAGTGCAACTTATCTAGGGGGCAGGTGTAGAGTGCGTGAGCTGGTACGTTTGAGTCCCGGGAAAGAACATAGGAAAGTTTTATCCCGGTTTTTGAAACAGGGACGCGCGCGATTATGTTTTAATCGCCATCTCTGCACGCCGGTGATCGCGTTGGTTTGACTCACAGACCACACTGTGGTTTGACTGAACCTTACTGTGACATGACAGATAAAATTTCACGCGGGCGAAGCCGTGGGCAAAAGCTAGACTTAAATATTCAAGAAATCTGTGCTATCAATATCTAAAACGAGATATAAATATCACTTACTATTTGTGGATGACTCAGATTGGATATTGGATATAAATCCCTGTTATCTTGCAAGCCTGTCTGCAATATAAATAACAGAGAACTAGTTGTGCCCGCGACTTCGTACGCGTCAAAATAGTTTGAATAATATTTTCTCGTTTAGAATTTTATACTTTTTGTTTCATGAACTTTAAAGAACACCCTGTATAGTGTCAATTTATACTTGAAGTAGAATAGAAAGTAATTTTTTAGAGGAGCATAGAGAATGTAAAACCTTTTTAATATTCAATCAACATAAAATGTTATCATAATTTTTTCTAAATTCAAATTCAAATTCAAATTCAAATTATTTATTTGCAGAATGTGGTACATTAGATGTTACATAATTAAATGGAGCAGGACACATTCGCCAGATATGAACCAGCATGCAAATGTTTTACATAAGTCAATAAGTCAGCTAATTTGAGAGTTATTTATTTACTGACACTCCCAGTTTCATAAATATATTTTTTGTAGTCTGAAAACAAATTCTACAGTAGACCACACATTTATGCTGTAAAATAACACTTCATAAAACCAAATAAGATACTACAGCATTGGTTCCCAAAGTGGGGGGCGCAAAGACCTTTAAAGGGGGGCGCGGGCCATCTGTGTACTTAAGTAAAACCTGCGACAGCTGAGAGAATGCATTCCGGACTGCTCGATACGACCAATAAATAATCTTGACTGGAGGAGGAGGGCGCAGACTTTTTTGTATGGTCGAAAGTGGGTGTGTTTCAAATAAGTTTGGGAACCAATGAGGGCTATCGTTTTTATACTTAACAGTTGACACCCCTGGCGATTGACAGGACCTTACTCTACAGTGGCGCCATCTTGATGAGTGCAAATGCGATAGTCCTCCTACCACTTTCGCGCTCACCAGCTGGCGCCACTGTCTTCGCTACTAGCAAGTGACAGGACCTTACTCTACAGTGGCGCCAACTGGTGAGCGCTAAAACGATAGCCCTCATTAGCTACAGTGTTTATTTCGACATGCCGTCATCTGCACATTTTACAAGCTGCTGTATTCATCCATCAGGTCATTCAGTCTCCACTGCAGGAGTACGACCCTCGCTACTTTACGACGAATGCAAAACCGTGGAAAACCGTTCGTGCGTTCTGGAGTTATAGCGTCAGGAAGGAAAACCTGACTTATTTTTATATAGTAGATTGTCAAGTCATATTTACATAGATATTTTATGATATGATAAAAAATAACAAAAACCTTTGGTGCCAAATTGATTTTCTTTCCATTTATCAGTGTCAATGACAAATTATTTATTTGAATATTGTTTTCAAAAACTTCTGTACTTCTTATCTTCACCAATCTCTTGATTTAAGTTATAACAATGGTATTAATTTCACAGAATACATTTTTGTTACTGCATAAATGTCTTCATGTTTTATAAAAATTCAAACACTCCTGAAAGTTACATAAAAACAATTCACAGCTTTGTGTTAGTGCTCAATAAGTATCTAAAAAGGTTCTAAATTAAGTAGAAAACTGTAAAACGTACTCACAGTTTCATTAAAGTATGAAATTTCAATAATGAAATAGAGCATGAATGGAATGCTTACAGGAAGGAGGTTAGGTTACTCAGAACTACAAAACTAATACAATTTCTTATTAGAACCTTATTAGACTTCATTAGTACAAGTTTAGAGGTAATTAACAGCACTTACCGGGCATAGCACTGCCGGTTTGGCCCATGGTGCCAAAATTCCTCGACGAGAACTCAACGCCTTAAAACAACCATTTAATGTTTTGTAAACACACTTAACCGTATTAAGAGTCGGTATAAGCCCGCATCACACACGGAAACTTGAACTATGATCCCGAGATGTCATGTTTACAGTAATTATTAAATTTAATTGTGTATAATTAGTATGCGAGTGGTAACGTGTAATTCTTATAAGAATCTTGTTGCTTACGCACTATTTTGAAGGAATGTCTGTATAACTCGCTAATTAATAGTATTGCACGCGTTTATTTCACATTATTGCTTGTAATTAGAATGTTTTTGCAACATTAAAATTAAGACGACCGATGCTACAGTTTTTAATGTTTGACATTAATGACAGTAGACTGACGGCTTGTATGACAGAACATGTGTACAATTTTTGTACATGTCATTTACATTTATTTACAGTTACTTAATTACTAAAGAAATAAATAAAAAACTATTATTTAAACAGTATAAAGGAAATTATAAGGAAGATTATTGATTATTGAATCTATCTTGATTGTAGTTGTTTAAATAATAACAATATTCAAACGCTAACTGCGTGTAACAAAACACACGAAATAGAATGTTGCCTGTAGAAATTAAACTTATGGCTGTAGTAGAATTTTATGATTTTTGCAGTTTGTGTAAAACCTTTTTTTTGCGTTTATTTCTATGCCAAACTATTTTTACGCAAAATCACTATCACATTTTACGCGCTCAAAGTGAGGCGATTTATGAAATAATAATCTTTTTTTCTATTCGCTTAATGTACCTATTTGTAAGATAATGTGATTGAATGATTAGTTTTAGTAGTATATTTTATTTAGCAGAGACTGGGCAACATTGATTTTGAAATTTCAAACAAGATCGTTGGCTTGTGTTGTTGTTGTGTGAATTTATTTTTATTTTGTGAGATTTTCATGATTTTTCACCACAATGCCGGCAAGTGAAACTATGAGCACAAAGAAAAAGGAACTGTTAGCCTACAAGGCGAAGATTTTACAGGAAATTAAGTATTATGAAAAGAGAATTAATGAAGTTACTTTTAAGTGCGCGAAAAACACATCTGTGGAAGATTCCGACAGGTAAAAGGCATTTTGTTGTTAATCAACGATAAAGATCACTAGTATCTATTTATACCAATACAGCTATCAGTATCCCAAAAAGTTACCGAAAAACAATAAAAACTTCAAGCATTAAAATTTGCTCCATTACAGCTAAAGAAATAATAGCACTGCCTTTTAGTAATCATAAGCTCTTCTAGTATCAAACGGCTATTATCAGACGTTAGCCTCCGATTTTCCAGTAACCTTTAGTTAGATTTTCTCCCATTCCAATTCCTAACATTGGAGCCATGAAAAATAAATTTTACTATGATACAGTAAATCTGAGTTACTTAACCCATGAGACATTGGCTAAAATTGTGATTTTTGTACCTTTTTTCTTTCATTTTTATATTTCAAACAAGCTTTGTGAACGAGTCAAAGATACAAAGTTTATTTGGAATAAATAAAATCAAAGTGAAAGATAAAAACCACTTCATCATCATCATCATTTCAGCCATAGGACGTCCACTGCTGAACATAGGCCTCCCCCAATGCTTTCCATGTTGATCGATTGGTAGCGGCCTGTGTCCAGCGCTTCCCTGCTACCTTACAATGTCATCGGTCCACCTTGAGGGTGGACGTCCCACGCTGCTTTTTGCGGTACGCGGCCTCCATTCCAGAACCTTTCTGCCCCATCGGCCGTCAGCTGACTGAGTTAAAAACCACTTAAATTCACAATTATATTTTGAGCCACTGATGGGCAAACTTAACTTACCCAAATTGACTGTACCTATTACAGAGAAATATAAATATATTTTTTAACGCACCTGTAACGCCCCTGGGTCTGCGGGTGTCTATGGGCGACAGTAATAATTTACCATCAGGTGATCCGACTGCTCGTTTGCCTCGTCACATAAAACAAAAACTACCCATTTCAGTTCAGAAGAGGAGTTCTCGCTCACCATAGACAATGGTCCGTCGATGGCCCACTTGAAGCAGCAGCAGGCGATGCAGCGGACGTGCCTCCACGCCACGCAGGAGCTGACCAGCGTGCAGGTGCTGCAGTCCGAAGTCAACATGTTGGTGGACGAGCCGGAGATTATTGGGTAAAAATGAATAAATATCCTTGGAAATGTTAGGGACCATCCATAAATTACGTCATTGTGAGACCCTAGTGTACGAGCTATCGTACATTATTACTTGCACATTTCCTTTTTATACGTATAGTTCAATCATTTATTGCTAAGTAGGCGTTAAACACTTTATATACGTAAAGTGTTTGGTTTGACCTAGTTTCAATTCACGCCTGTTAAATCACTCAGTAGTAAATTAGTGCATGAGCAACACTCAAACGGGTCGGTTTTATTTAGCACTCTTCGGAGTAACCCATCCCTCATCAGCAAGCATAGCATTGCAACTACTACACCTAGTGTGACATCAGACGTCACATATTTTTCAATTTTACATCTTGAAATAATTAATAAAACAGCAGTTTCAATATCTGTTTTATTTCAATTTAAATGATTTTCAATAAAATTAAATCAAAATTCCAAGCGCTTAACAATACCGAAAAAATATTTTCAAATGTGACGTCACAAAATTTAGGACCACCTCATGTCACACTTCGTCTACCCCCTCCAGCCCCCCCTTAGTGTGTGACGTAAACGTAAATTATGGATTGCACCTTACACTGCTCCATTTATACAATACTGTAACCCGTTTCCCATATTCTATGCATGTACTAATCTGGACGTCAACTGTCAAATTTCAATCAGTTTTGATCAAATATCCACAATTTTTGAAGCGTTTACGCTTTAATATTGTTAAATAGTATTTTATACTATTTTATTGTAAGTCTTTTGTTACATTTTGACCAAAAAAATATTGAAATTTGACAGTTGGGATTTGGATAGAAATCCAGCATAAATCATCTTACATAATAAATGAATTTCCCCTAAAACTTGTCTTCACATGGTGTTTCCAGGGAGCCTCCGGTGACGGAGCCGGGTCTGTGGCGCGAGGTGACGGCGGAGTGTCGCGTGGACCTGGTGCCTTTCTCCATCACGTTCTTCGTGCACCAGCCGGTTGGTATAAAACATATCAATGTTGAAACATTGGGTGCTTTTGGCTTATAATCAAAATGGTGATTTTCGGCGAGGACACGTTTATAGATCGTTTTTTCCACGAAGACGCGCCCATAGGGAGATACAGCGGAAAACGACTTTGCCCCTTCTCAGCACTGGCCCATTTATTGTCCCAAAGAAGTGGTAGGGTTAATACTGGGACGTGTAAAAGTGCTTTTTAAAAGCCTATTTGCAAAAATTTTTATGAGTTTTTTTACTATGTAGTGATGTGACATTTTGTCTCTTACGCAAATAAATGATCCCATCAAAAACAATACTTGTCAAAAAAACCAAGTCCCGCAACTCAGTTGTTCTACGGTAAAAAGTTGTGAGATCCATGTAATACCAAGTCCAGGCCAGGAAATCTTTAACGTTTTACATAAATTATTGACTTGGCCATCACACTAAATAATTTAATTTACACGTGTTTTCATGCGATGGCCAAGTCAATATATTTATGTAAAACGTTAAAGATTTCCTGGCCTGGACTTGGTATTAGCTTGGCTTCTAGGTCTGCTAGATGTGCCTTAGAATTTTGATGATCGGTGAGTCAGTCAGTCAGTGAGTGACAAAATTAAGAAACTTTGACCCATTATAATTCTTAAACTACTGGTTCAAATTGAATGAAATTTGAAATATACCGTGTCTTTACAATGCCTGCATAGCTAATGAAAATTCAGCCTTCTAGTTTTATCCACAACGAAGTTACAGGCGGTCGAAAATGGCCTGAATTGCTTCGAGAAAAGGATGGTACGGCCGTGCTCGACTTGGTGGGGGCACTGCCGTGCCCCCAGATTTCCATTCTGTTCTATTTTATATTATGTCGACTAGCGGCCTCGGTTTTACCCTCTTAAGGATGGAGTTTCGTAAAATCCGTTCGTTCTTAGTGAGCACAAAGCTCACTTTCGAGACTCTTGACACTTGTAGTTTCTGAAATTTCGTGATGAGTGAGTGAGTCAGTCAGTCAATCAACCTTTGATAGATTATTTAGTAAATGATTTCTATTCTGTTCCAGAGCCGCCAGTTCGGCCAGCTATCCTACCGCGGGTTACGCGTGGCTCCCGTGAAGTCTGCCCACGAGGGCGAGCTTGGCAGGAGCGTGCTACCCGCCGTAATGCGGCCTAGCGACGCCGTCGAGGTAATTAAATAAAAAATATTATTCAGGGTGTTGATTTAAATCCTCGCCATATTTAGGGAGTTGATTAATAGCTTATTTTGATAACAAATCAGTAAAAAATTGAATTCGAAAAAAAATTTAAACGAACTTTAACTTAGTCAAAGAAAAATACCTATCCTACACTACCTACTTTACGTGGCTTTCTTCAGTAGGCTATCCAACATAATAAGCGAGCGATTCGCGTAGCTCGATGGTGCCGCAGTGTAAACGCACGGAAAATATTCGCGAAAAATTCCACTTTCGGTTTGTAATTTTTTTTGGTGGATAATGCGTTTATATAAGTTATAATAGGTCACCTAAATAAATATAGTGAGGATTGAAATCAACACCCTGTATAATACACAAATGAATCGCAAAATGTGTTAGTAAGTGCATAACTCTACATATTATACATAGTAACACCCAGACCCGTCACAGAAATTAAAATTCATCATTTCAATTTCTGCCCGGCCGGGAATCGAACCCGGGACCTCTCGGCATAGTAGTCCGTTCTGAGGTGGAATTGTGTAAAGCAATCGTAATCATTTGACAGTTCATAACGTACGATAAAGTCAGTTAAACAAAGCGTTTGACAGAATGATCGTACGTTATGAACAGCACGTGACATTGGCGGAACAGTGTGCCCCCAGTGGCGAAAAAACACAAGTCCATCGCCATCAACAAATGAAGAAGAACATAGTTATGAACTGTCAAATGATTACGATTGCTTTACACAATTCCACCTCTGAACCACTACACCAAACGGCCGACAAACATGTAATAAGCGTAGTAGTGTATTAGTACGTGTAGTTTTAAGAGCTCTATGAAGTATTATAACATTTCTTAATTAAATGTTATTAGTTAACGAGTAAGAATATTTTTCATAATTTCGAAGTAAAAAAAATAGGCAACTGAATTTTTATACCGCGAAAACTACATGGAATTTTCAAACGGGAGTTTTACTATCACGTTTGTATAACTGAGCTCTATACGGTTCATCAAATAAATGGGAATGTCCGATTATACAGTCTCATAACATACTTTAGGTGGGTTGATATCTATCAGGTACTGTGCGGGCGTTCAGCATCCTATAATCGCCGCAGGGGCGCCAGCTGTTGTCTTTCTTTGGCGCTAGGTGCAGGGGTGATGACCACGGGCTCTCTGAGGGTCGAGCTGTGCCATTAGCTAGCATAGCTTCAAATTCTTGGCGAGCAATTTTTAGTTTGTCCGGAGCTAGACGGCGGGGGGAAGATGAAACTGGTGGGCCTGGAGTCGTGCGTATGTGGTGTACTGTGTTGTGTGGTGTAGTGCGATGTGTACCAGCTGGTCGAGTTATGTCAGGGAATTCAGCAAGAATTGTGTGATATCGAGTTTCGCCAGTCGAAACCTTTACAGAATGCACATTTTTACATATGGCAAAAGTTGCAACTGTTGCTATTGAAGTAGTGTTATCAATCAAGCGCTTATTGCGACAATCTACAATAAGGTGATAAAAATTTAAAAAGTCTACTCCTATTATGGGCTTAGAAACATCAGCTACTACAAAACGCCAGTTAAAAATTCTACGTAGGCCAAAATCTAAATTAAAATGTATATAACCATACGTTGCAATGTCCGAACCATTGGCAGCACACAAACTGAAGTTGGTCTTGGCACGACGATCTTGAAGGGCCGATCGAGGGAAGACACAGAGGTCGCTTCCGGTGTCGACCAGGAATTGCGTCTTCGTAGTACGATCGGTGATGAATAGGCGACCAGAAGTTGGTGGGCAATCGTCAGTCGCCATTATCGACTGCCCGTTGCATTTCCCGCCTTGTAGTCACAGGGGCGCACGCATTTCTTCGCCTTTTCTCCGAATTTACCGTGAAACCAACACAGCGGGTACTTCCGGTAGCTGGAGTCTGAGCGCTGCCTAGACGACGATCTGCTGTTGGAATTATGCGTCGATCGATTTTGAGCTCTGCTGTTTCTTCCTGAAGCCATGTTTTGGAATTGTCGTCTGAGTTCCGCAATTTCGTTTTTGAGGTCGATAAAAACGTTGGGTGTCACATCACTAACAGCGGCAACTCTGGGCGTTGAAGTGGCGAGATCGTTCACGCGGTCTGCGAGGTCGGCGAGATCATCGATACTTGTGTGCGATGGTTGACCTGCCAGCACTGTCTGCACACCATGTGGTAGTCTGCTGATCCAGATTGTTTTTAGGAAGTCGTCTGGGACGTCCACGCCGGCGAGGCTTTTTAGATGCCGAAGGAATTGGGACGGCTTACGGTCCCCAAGCTCCTCGTGCATCATCAGCTGTTTTAGTTTTTTTTCGTTCGAAGCGGTTAGGCGTTTGATCAATTCCGCTTTCAATTTTCCGTACTTATCTGTGGCTGGTGGGTTTATTATTATGTCTTTCACCTCACGAGAGTACTTGTTGTCGAGCTGGCTAATGACATAATTGAACTTGGTCGCGTCTGCCGTTATTCCACTGATAGAAAACTGTCCTTCCACCTGCGCAAACCATATTTCGGGCTCCTCTGGCCAAAACGGCGGTACTCGAACGGCGACTTTGTAAATTTCCGTTGAGTTTGGTCGGGTCGTGGCGCCATTTTGTTCGGTGGGTCCAAAGTCCGCGGCACCTTGTGCGTCTTGAAATTCTTTCTCCATGTCCAACTTGGGGTCACCAGTTTAGGTGGGTTGAGATAGGTGATGCTCGTAAATAAATGCAACTCACGGTTTAAATGCTATATTGTACATCCACAATGTTCTCAGCACAATGTATATAGTTCAGAAGGCACAATAGAATAAGAAGAGCACATACACACGCGGAATATAGTTCCATAAAGCACAGAAAGTCAATAGGAAGGAAGTATATAAGCGAAAGTAGAAGTATATGAGCAAATAACAGATCGATAGTTAAAGCGGTTAGTAAGAGCGGCGTGCGCTTCGCGTCGTAGCAGGAATCCGACTGGCGGGGGGACGCGCGGGCGCCGCCGTGCGCTCGGCAGGTATATAACGCTTATGTACGACGCGGAACTAGTCCGGCCGAAAGGTCGATACGCGTATCGATACCGATATCGACAAACTAGTACGCATCGCAGGGTGTATGTGATTATAAGTAAATGTGTTAAGTATAAATAGATATTGTGTGGATTATAATAAATATAAATAAATAAATTTAATAGTGTAGATAATAATAAGTTGCCTACAATACTGTGCACTGGACGGATCGGGCTGAAATTTGGCATGCAGGTAAATGTTATGACGTAGGCATCCGCTAAGAAAGGATTTTACGAAACTCCACCCATAACGGGGTAAAACGGGATACACGCGTACGAAGTCGCGGGCGGCCGCTAGTTGCCTATATAAATCTGTCTGACAACAAACCGTCTACTCGACCAAAGGGGCGCGCAATCCTCACCACGCGTTTGAAAACCAGCTTCTCGAAATGTCGTTTCAGCATATTTTTAAGATAATTTTGTCTACTTATGTTTTGTCCGTCACATTGTTATCTATCTATATAATATATAAAAATGAAACCCGTTTTCCGTTGTCACGACATAACATGAAAACGGCTTGACCGATTTGGCTGATTTTTTTTTGTAGTTTTCTAATACTCTGTACAAGGTTTTTACGGAAAAAAATATAAAGAAAATCTCTACGCTAAGGTGGTACGAAGTTCGCCGGGTCAGCTAGTACTTATAATAAATCTGTAGAGAGGTCAATTCTGTACATGAAATATATTTTCAAAATAACTATCAGGGGGTGATTAGTGATCGATACTGATGCCAAAAATGCAATCAGTAAAATTTTTGTCTGTCTGTCTGTCCGTCCGTCTGTATGTTCCTTATAGAAACAAAAACTACTTGACGGATTTTAACGAAACTTGGTACAATTATTCTTCATACTCCTGGGCAGGTTATAGGATACTTAGGAATTCCCACGGGAACAGGAATAAGCGGGAAAATACTTTTGTATGAAAAATCTAAACCGCTTAAGTTAGACGCTTGAAATTTGGTATGTAGGTACCTTAGTAAACTTAAAGCTTAGTTACAACAGGATATTGCAAAATTCCCACGGGAACGGGAATTAGTGGGAAAATCCTTTTGTATGAAAAACCTAAACCGCTTAAGTTAGACGCTTGAAATTTGGCATGCAGGTATCTTAGTAAACTTAAAGCTTAGTTAGAACAGGATATTGCAAAATTCCCACGGGAACGGGAGTTAGCGGGAAAAAACATTTGTATGAAAAAATCTAAACCGCGTAAGATAGATGAAGGTGGTAAAACGGGATCCACGCGTACGAAGTCGCGGGCGGCCGCTAGTGCTGAATAATTTCTTATTCTTATTGTTTATTTGTACCAGGTCCTGAAGAGCTACGCGGCGGCACAACGCTCGCGGCGCACCACCCTCGCGCGGCTGGCCGACAAATACGCGAATTCCCTTTACATGGAGCCCATGGTGAGATATTACTAAAGCCTGGTCCGTGAGCACGTAGAATTTCGTCCAATGACCCCAAGCTACCCATCCTTATCGCTCGCGCGTAATTATATTGCTGTCGCGACTGTGCGACGCGCGCCCGCAGTGAGTGTGCGAGCGCGACACCAACATAATGAGGGCTATCGTTTTTATACTTAACAGTTGGCACCCCTGGCGATTGACAGGACCTTACTCTACAGTGGCGCCATCTTGATGAGTGCAAATGCGATAGTCCTCCTACCACTTTAGCGCTCACCAGTTGGTGCCACTGTCTTCGCTACTAGCAAGTGACAGGACCTTACTCTACAGTGGCGCTAACTGGTGAGCGCTAAAACGATAGCCCTCATTACGAGCGATAAGAATGGGTAGCTGCTTGGGGTCATTGGACGAAATTCTACGTGCTTGCAGACCGGGCTTTAACTGTTATAATCGAGATATCTCGAGACATTTTCATAATCGAACGAATTCGTTAGTATCACCACAGAATAATAATAAGTACTACGTACAGAAGTTTTACTTCGCGAAGGTATTTAAAAAAATGTATGCTCAATGTCATTAACAATATGGTGTAACTTAGCCTGTCTCAAGAGTCAAGCACCATTTTGTTGACAAACGTCAGTGATCGGCACTGCGCCGAAGCTATTGGCTCTGTGCACGATTACAGCGCCAACTAGCGTCCACAACTTTGTGGGCTCTGTCACATTGACATTTAGGTCGTCTATTTGTGAAAAAATATCGAAATGAAAAAATAACAAATATTTTCGACTAATAAATTGTTGTGATACCACGATTTGGGTGGAAAAAAGGTTTTGAAATCATTTTGGTCATTCAAATCAAATGAGGTAAGTCCAAAAAGTGTGTTTAATTTTGATTGTGTCAGGGTTTGTTTACTTCATTTATAGTTGTAGTTTTACAGTAAAACGAAAAGAAAAAGCTACTTTAACGGTTTCATTATATAACAGTAAATATATTTAAATGTTCCTGTATCGCTAGTAATAAATTAAATATCGTTTTCAGATCGAAATAAGTATTGTTTTTAAGACCGGGTTTGTGAGTGTTACAATATCAAATTCCAACCACAAATCGTATTTAAAGGAAAGTTGTTGGTATTGGCTGGACAAGTCCGAGATGTAGAAGAATTAAGAACAAAACAAGGGCAGAGTTCAATAATTCACGCTCTCATCATAAGGCAAACATCTGTGCACAACAACTACTGTGACTCATTTTTGTACTACCACGTTGTATACTCTAGTTATTTCCAAATTGTAAACTGCTATTAAACCAGCCCTATCGAAATACAGTCCACTCTTTTATTTAAGTTCCCAGTAGGACCCTTTTCATGCGATTAATGAATGATATTAAAATGTATTAAGTAGAATCGCTTAGCCATTGACAGATACATCTGATGACAGAGCTTACATTATTTCTACTTTTGACCACCATGAGCGCTGCGATAGATTATGTTACCCTCACCTAGTACTTCGCACCCAGCGAATAGGGCTGACTTCGGTAAAATGATGTGACGTGAGGTGCCAAACTGCGGAAAATGGTGGAGGAAATACATGATTTAGCATGAATTATATTTTGTGTTTCTAATTATTATTCAGGCAGTTAAAAAATATACTGCACAGTATTAATTACACCACCGTTTTTACATATAGTTTCTTGTCTTTACAATGCAAATGGGTAAAGAATACGTGCGTGCGTCAATACTCGCTCGTGATTGTCCTGTCGATTAGGTACCTCAGGAGGGTTCGTCACGCGTGTTTTGTTTTCGATGCAAACTCGCGGAGATGAACAGGCTTGGTACGGGTAGTTAGTTATGACATGTATGTAACTCATACGTTTTGGCGCGCTTTTAGCAGCTGACCGAATATTTTTTGTATTCGTTGCAGCAAGAAGGAGGTTACATCCTGAAGTGTGCAAACCTGCTGGAAGTCTCGTGGACGCTACAAAACAAGTGGTCACCCATCGCGCCGTTCCACCACCGCATGAAGTTCGATTTGGAATATATGGGTGAGTTTATGCTGAAACTAATTTTATTTTTATTTTGTTCGAAAAACATACAATGAAGCAATAACAGACAGACTAATATAACCACTGCTTAAGAAACTACAACATTTATGACTGGGTGATGAAATCGAAATTCTATTTAGTCCATCAGACAGCAAATAAAAAAATTTTGGACACATTATTTTTGAATTTTTTTCATAATCGAATAATTACAGTATTATATTGAGTTGGAATGTCGCGTGGCGTCACTTTTGAGTAACAAATCTACTCGAGCGTGACGTAACGCGCCATTTCAACTCAATGTAGCACTGTTATTATTTAATTAAGAAAGAAAATAAAAAATATGAGTAATATTTTCTAATTATCTCTCTGACGGACAAAATAATTAAAATTTTGTCATCTAGCCTATTCCGGACTTCCAGTAGTTAGAGGATAGCCAGTTCCTCTGTGGTTGATTCCGGGCGAAGCTCGCTTCCACCTTCGGCCTGATCATCACTTACTATCAGGAGAAATGCAGGCCAAGACTCAATCGCCTCCTTGTTCGTGTCTAAAGACATCATTTACTTGTTCCAGACGAATCCTACATAAAAATCATAACGCAAGCGCACAGACAACTCTCAGACCCATCTCTCGAGACCGACGAGCGTACTCTGCTGCTATCCAAGATCATCTCCACCTGTTTGGAAGCCCAGGGACCCACCCAGGAGTTGTATGAGAGCATGTCATCAGACCCAGAGAACAATCAGTCCTTCAGATCACGAAGAACGACCCTGGACCAAGAACCAGACGACCCTGGGATGAAAAAAAAGAAAGAAACCGAACTGATGGCTCCACCAAAGTCTTTGCCGAAGAAAACCAAACTCAAAGGCAAAGAAAATATAGCTGACAATCGAAAGGAGAAGCTTAAAAGGGGGAATAGTGATGAGAATTTGGAAAATGTTAAGAAACTTAAGACAGATTTGGGTGCGCAAAGTGGTTTAAGCGAAAATGGTGCTAAAGATGCTGTAAATAAGGATAAAAGTGATGATAACGCAAATTCTAATCCAAAACCAGTAGACAGAGCTAGTGTTGCCAGTAATAAGAAGAGCGAAGTGAAAAAAGTACAAAATAAGAAAGAAAGTGCAGCAAAAAAGGTTGGCAAAGAAACAAATGATGCTGACATTCTAAACTCTGTAACCAAAAAACCTAATGAAAATAATGACAAACCAGAAGAAGCTTCACAGTCAAAAAACATACAAAATGCTGACAGTGAAAAAAATACTGAAAAGCAAAAACAGGTTAAAGAAAAAGTTACAAAAGCAGCGCAATCTGCCAAAAAAGATGATAAAAATGATCAAAAAACTGTTGCAAACCCAAAAAAGACGAATAAAACGACCAAATCTGACAATAACTTAGTAAATAAAGAAAAATCGACGGAAAAAATTGAAAAAGTCAAAAGTGGGACTAACAAAACCAAAGCTGACACTAAAAATGCTGAGATAAATAACGTGAAAGATAAACTGAACACCGAAAAAGGGGACAAACCTAAAAGTGTTGTAAGTGTCAAGAATAAAAATGCTACTAATGAACAAGGAAAGAAATCCAATAAACCAGAGAAAGAAGCCAATGTCAAAGGTGTGGCTAGTGCTAAAAAACAAAATAACGAACAAGATAAAGAAACAAACAAAGCTGTACCTAAAAACGTTAAAAGTGTTGCCACTGTCGATAAAGAACCAAATAAAACTAAAGCTCCAATGAAACCAGTGAAAGAGGGAGTTAATTCAAAAAATACAAATGAAAATATTAAAAAAACTAAGAGTGACGTTAAAAAAGATACCGTAAATAATCAGAATAAACCTCAAAATGATAAAATGACTAAAAATACAAATCAGGATGCTAAAAAAGTGTTACCAAATCCAAAAAACTCTGTTAAAAATGTACCTTCAGACATTAACATAGAAAATACGTTAGAGAAAGCTGTCGAACATCGAAAGAGTTCTGTCAAAAGAAAGAGCAACCTTGTCGACAAAATAGACGGTGTTGCCAGCGCTAAAATACCAAACTTGAGCTCCGAGAAAAATAAAAAAAACACAGACAGCAAAAAGGTGCCAAACTCAAAAACGGAACCAAAATTCAAATCGAAATTTATTCCGGGCGGTTTGAAAACTCACACTGGCAACACCAAAGTTTTGGGGAATATTGACAAGCAAAATAGCGACAAGAAATCTAAAATACCTCAAAAGAAGCTGTCGCCTAAATCGGAAGCAACGTTGAAGAAGAATCCTCTAAGAATAAGCCCCAGTAAGTATTTCATACTAGCGGCCGCCCGCGACTTCGTAAGCGTGCATCCCGTTTTATCCCCTTAGCTTAGGGGTGGAATTTTGCAAAATCCCGTCTTAGTGAGCACCTACGTTCTAAAAGGAACCCCCACAGAAAGAGCCACCACACGTGTAAAGCTCACTCGCCTTCGTAAATTGCAACAAATCATTTATACTTTCTTATTTACAGGAAAAATACCTTCAAAGTTCAAAAACAGCTCGGATATGAACAAAATGAAGACGATCCAGAAAACCACGAGTATACCAAGTAAGTTTTACCACAGAATAATAATAAGTACTACGTACAGAAGTTTTACTTCGCGAATGTATTTAAAAAAATGTATGCTCAATGTCATTAACAATATGGTGTAATTTAGCCTGTCTCAAGAGTCAAGCACCATTTTGTTGACAAACGTCAGTGATCGGCACAGCGCCGAAGCTATAGGGCTGACTTCGGTAAAATGATGTGACGTGAGGTGCCAAACTGCGGAAAATGGCGGAGGAAATACATGATTTAGCATGAATTATCATGAATAATATTAACTACTCATTTACCTCTCAGTGTCTTGAGGCAACTTAAAAAAGTACATTCTGTGTTTTTATTATTATTTAAGCAGTTAAATACTGCACAGTATTTAGTACACCATTTTCTTTATTTTCTTCCATCATACACAAGAATACGCGTGCGTGAGTCAATGTTCGCCCGTATGTGAGGCCTTGTCGAATAGTATCCTGTAGGTGGGCCATCGTGCGTGTTTTGTTTTCGATGTAAACTCGCGGAGATGAACAGGCCTGGTTTTACTACAAGTCTGGCGCATAACTCGAGTCAGTGCTTGAGGTATGGAGGGCCACGGTGACGTAATAACATAATTGATGTGACAGAGTCAAGTCATGGTTTTTGTTTTTGACATGTGTATGTATGTATTATTAATATTGTTATGTTTTAATTTTATTAATTATGTAATTTATTCTTTTTTTTTATTAATTATTAATTTATTGAATTATGGTTTTTATTTTTATTTTTTTCTTCTCTTTTTTTTTGTTGTATAACGCTGCATAAAAGGCACAAGGCACCCACTGTAAATCAGTGTCTTGGCAGTCACACTCAAGATGTTACTGAGTGGGTGACCATTTTTGGCAACTTAATTTTATTTTTTTTGTGCAGTATTTGTTGCCTGAATCTGTTGTTGCCAAAATAGTTTTTTTTTTCTTTTTTTTCTCTTTATTCAGCATAATTATAATTTAAGGTATACAAGGCAAGAGTAAGTACATAAAAAAAAAACATAAAAACATAACAAACAATAAATAAAAACATAATATTATGCTGAATAGGCGCCCGCTCAGCAAAAATCGCGACATGACACAAACGTCATGCCGAGAAGCTGGTTTTCAGCGGGAACCAATGCGTGATGAGGGTTGCGCGCCCTTCTGGTCGAGATCTGTGGCCGAGACGGATTAATCAGATAGTGTCAGACAGGTTATAGGCAAGCTACAATCTGGTGACACAGTGAGCCAGGTCAGTCTACTGGCCATAAGGGCGCGCAACAGGGGGCGTGGTAGTCGATAAAAATTATGAAATTCAAAAGAAACAATAATAAATTTTCGGCTGGTTGCCATGGTCTACCTACAATCTTACAATCTTCAACAAGCGTTGTTTTCTTTCTTTCTTCTTTCTAAGTCTGAAGCACATCTCAAGTATCGCTAACGTTTGACGTCACATTAACACCCTCCCGTACCGCTTCCATACCTCAGGTAATAATATAGGCACAGTGTAGCTCATATACAGAGTGTTAGGTAAATGGGTGTATGAGCCGACACTAGCCCATGTTAAATGCATATAAATAGAATGGTGAAGTCAAAAATTTGATCTTTTTTTTAAATTTTCATACAAAATAAATTTTATAAAATTCGATTTGTATGAAAATTTAAATAATTCAAATGAAGATATCAATTTTTTGACTTCACCATACCATTTATATGCCCAAGTTAACATGGGCTAGTGTCGGCTCATATACGCATTTACCTAACACCCTGTATAAACTGTGATATGGGTCTTGTTCAGACTTCAGTAATAAAAATATTTATTTTTTTATTCCAGGGCTCTTGAAGAAACCGGCACCGAAAACTTAGTTTAAATGTGTGATGAAATGACAATTGTTAATTTAATTTAAGTTGATCTTAATAATTAAATGTTAATGTTAATTTGTGTATAGTTGGCGCAACGAGTGTTGAGGCGATCAACATAAGCAAAGATTTCTTTAACTGTCTAGAATCCGTATTTACGTGTCATTTCGATAGAACGATTACTCAATAGGATCGCAACTCAGCGGTTTGTCATTTAATTTTGACGTTTAATCACTGTCATCCGAATAAACCAAAATAGGTAATATAGGTGAATACCGCGGAAGTAACGATTGAATACGCATAAAAACGAAATCCGTTAATACGTGAATACGAAAAGTGACATCAGCGATTATTATATGACATTGACAGGAGGGTGCTACTATAAGAAAGAAAGAAACATTTATTGAACAACTAAAAATCTGAAAAAATGTCAGAGCTCAAACTTTCAGCGTGCCAATGAGTGCTAACAGTTGTGTTATGTCACATCACGCATCTCTTTCTCTCACAAGTGTTGCTATAGTGACATCTCGCTCGCTAAATCCTTTGTTGCTTTATTCCGCTAGGTATAATAACTTTATGAATCTTAGCTTGTGTTCATGGCCTCAACTTTCGTTGCGCAAACTAAGCCCGGTCTGTGAGCACGTAGAATTTTGTCCAATGACTCCAAGCTACCCATCCTTATCGCTCGCGCGTAATTATGTTGCTGTCGCGCTCCAACACTCACTGCGGTCGCACAGTCGCGACAGCGATAAGGATGGGTAGCTTGGGGTCATTGGACAAAATTCTACGTGCTCACAGACCAGACTATAATATGAATGAAATGTTATTGTGTATGTAATTATGTATGAGATATTTTTGGAAGTGTTTTACCCATTTTTGAATCCATTAAATTGTTACTATCAAAATAAAAGATTAAACACTAAAACGTATTTTTCTTAAATAGCACTATTAAAGGACGTGTATATGTCGCAGGCAAATTGTATGATTCCGCATTTTACAAACGGCGTCGTCAGTTTACAAACGCTCGCTGTTCTGTGAAATGCCGAAGGCAAATTGGCGACTCGTTCAATTGATAAAATTTCGACTATGATTGTTGCAATAGGGTGACCATCATAAAACACATGTAGGATAAATCGGACCTTATATCAGTAATTCAAATTCTATTCAAATAGACAATATCGATCTTTAATTTGGTACTGAATTTTGTCTCGACTACCATGTCCACTGTCCCTATGAATATCTAACAATATTTATTTATTTGGTCACCAACAAGGTTACACTTTAGCGTTCACATATCATAATAGTCTTCCATAGGTATGTTTTCCGTTGGGCTCTCAGGGCTGTCTTTTTTCAGAATAAGATAGTCCACATCGCCAATACTCATACATCATATTTTTTATACCATATAATATTCCGCAGCAGTCCTCCGAGCACCAGATCCCATTGTCACCTTAGCGTTTTTTACATGCCTTATAACCTCAAAAACTTTTTCATTTGTCCACGGCTTTTTCACTGCTCCTATTTTTGAATCGTAAAATAAATGTCTTTAAAACAATAGTTTTTTGTGAAAAGTCCTTTGAATACGTAGAATTTGCACTGTTTTCAATATTTTTCTGTATTACAACACCACTACTCGACGCCATTTTTCTTGTTTTGATTGGCAGCGCCTCGCGTGGTAAGAAAAAGAACTAAATTCTTCAATTTGCCGCGGCATTTTGTAAACGGCGGTTGAATTGGCTATCAAATTTTGTGGCATATTATAAAGTGCCAAGGCAATTTACATTTTGCCTTCGGCATTTCATAGAACAGCGAGCGTTTGTGAACTGACGACGCCATTTGTAAAATGCGGAATCATACAATTTGCCTGCGACATATACCTACACCTATCATCAACCCGGAATGGGATCGTAACCGTATCAACTCGAGGCGGTTAGTATACATATTTATTCTTTGTATGAAACTCCATACTGTAACGCACACTTATCCGCACCGTAACGCAAACGCCTCGCCTCGCGGTTGACAGTGCGCGAAAGGCGATACGGTGTTGATCCTTTCAGAGTTATTGATAAGTCTGCTATGGCCTTTCTCTGTGGTCATGTCATGACCCATCAGAGATTTTTACATTTCACTTCGGTACGGGAACCGTAATGAAACAGTGGATATAAATACCTATTTATTTTATTACAATAAAGTTAAGTACCTAAGTAACGACCTTATTATGTTTTAATTACTTACTAGCTTTCCGCTACCTTTATCGCGCGCGTCCCTGTTTCAAAAACCGGGATAAAAACTATCCTATGTCCTTTCCCGAGACTCACACTGTCTCTATGTCATCAAAATCGGTTCAGTGGTTTAGGCGTGAAAGCAAGACAGACAGAAGAGTTACTCAAACAAAATGGTTGATTCTACTACTGAAATATAAACTACTTTTCCTACAGGATCAATAGCAAATTTTCAGAAAATAAATACATTCCATAACTGACTGCTGATGATTTATTTGTGTGGTATTTTTTATAATTGAACTTCGGTCTATTCAGAAAAGTTGTATTTGAACCAGAATCATCAATTTTTTTTATCAAGAAAATAATGCTAGCTAAAAACAATAACGTATCTATATTCTATACCTTCTTTAATACCCACTTGAACGTCTGTGGGCACTACAGTTAACAGATAAATTACACTATTAGCATATACCTACCTACCTACTACCACAGATAATATAATACTAGTACAGATGCATCATCCCATACTCGAAATGTGGCCGACCTAAGTCTTGAAACTGCTCGGGCCCGCTTGGTTTCCTAGTGGTGATAACAGATCGCGCTAGTGTGCCGCAGCGGACTTGACCGTCCCGCGGTTTGCGACCCGCTAATGCTTTCTATTCTAGCAACTTGAGCGGAGTATTTATTTGGTGTGCTATATCAAAAGATGGCGCTAAAGCCAATAAGTTTACTGCTTTGTTTATGAAGGCATGTAACTAAGCAAAAAACAGATTAGAGACGCTATTGAAAATTTCGACACGGTATAATAATGTCCAAGTAGCACAACGATCACAGCCGACGCTCAATATCCAGCACCGTGGATTCGTATCCCGCTACAAATTATCATCATAAAACTCCATTTTGTTTTATTTTATCAACCGACTTCAAAAAAGGAGGAGGTTATCAATTCGACCCGTATGTTTTTTTTTTTTTTTCTATGTTTGTTACGCGATAACTCCGCCAATTATGAACCGATTTGAACAAATCTTTTTTCGGCGTATAGGTAATACCTCAAGGGTGGTCCCATTTAAATTTAATAATAGAAAAAACAACCCCCAAGGGTGGAAAATTGGGGATGAACTTTTTTATACGCAATATCTCCGCCGATTATAAATCAATTTGAACGATTATTTTTTTGTTGAATAGGTATTATCAAAAGGGTGGTTTCATGCGAATTTGAAGAAAATATTTCACCCCCAAGGGTGGAAAATTGGGGTTGAACTTTTTTATACGCAATATTTTTAATTTTTAGTTTTTTTTGTGTTCACGCATTTGAAGTCGGTTTTATTTTTTTTAAAAGTTAATTATTAGGTATATAAAACAGGAAAATATCGAAACATGCAGTAATAAAGGTAGATATCAATAAAAAACTTATTTTTTCCATAAAAATATTCAGAAATAATTATTATGTAAAAAAAACATAACCCTCCTTCTGGAGCAGTCAAGTAAATATCAAATGAACTGTTCGTAAAAAATACAAAATCCAGTTTTAGTTTTTCGTACTCGTATCGTAGTTTATTCAAAAATATGCCTACATTTTAATCGACTTGCACATACAGGTTTAAGATTTAGGATTATCTGTGATTTAGGCTAAGGATTTAGGTTTAGGTTTTTTGTTGCATTCGTTTGCGCGTCACTCGCGATAATAATAGCACCTACCTATTTATTTACGAGTAATAATACCGCGCTGGCACAAAATATACCTAGGTGGCAAAATCTGGGGGCACGGCAGTGCCCCCACCAAGTCGAGCAAAAAAGCGGCACGGCCGTACCATCCTTTTCTCGAAGCAATTCAGGCCATTTTCGACTGCCTGTAACTTCGTTGTGGATAAAACTAGAAGGCTGAATTTTCATTAGCTATGCAGGCATTGTAAAGACACGGTATATTTAAAATTTCATTCAATTTGAACCAGTAGTTTAGGAATTATAACGGGTCAAAGTTACTTAATTTTGTCACTCACTGACTCACTGACTCACCGATCATCAAAATTCTAAGGCACTTCTAGCAGACCTAGAAGCTTCAAATTTGGAATATAAGTAGTGTTTGGTGTATGAATCAAGGAAAAACTTAAATATTTGGGGGCACGGTAGTGCAACCGCCAAGTCGAGAAAAATTTTTCAATTTCGGTCCAGTTTTCTAGATACATAACTGCTGTCTACAAAATACAAAAAGAAATGAGATTTGGGGGCACGGTAGTGCAACCGCCAAGTCGAGTAAAATTTTTCAATTTCGGTCCAGTTTTCTAGATACATAACTGCTGTCTACAAAATACAAAAAGAAATGAGATCCCATCAAAAACAATACTTGTCAAAAAAACCAAGTCTCGCAACTCAGTTGTTCTACGGTAAAAAGTTGTGAGATCCATGTAATACCAAGTCCAGGCCAGGAAATCTTTAACGTTTTACATAAATATATTGACTTGGCCATCGCATGAAAACACGTGTAAATTAAATTATTTAGTGCGATGGCCAAGTCAATATTTATATTTATGTAAAACGTTAAAGATTTCCTGGCCTGGACTTGGTATTACATGGATCTCACAACTTTTTACCGTGGAACAACTGAGTTGCGAGACTTGGTTTTTTTGACAAGTATTGTTTTTGATGGGATATTATTTACTTATTTAATTATTATTTTACTAATGTTTTATTCCTTCTCTCTCTCTATTTATCGTCGCCGAATACGTAGAATTTCGTCCAATGACACCATGCTACCCATCCTTATCACTCGCGCGTAATTGTATTGCTGTCGCGCTCGCTCACTCACTTTGACGGCCCGTCCCCGTCGTACGGGCTCGGCGACCGGACTACAGCATCATTTTCGATTCACTTACACGTGCTGCGTGAATGGCTGGCATGCATACCTACTAAGTATATTGACGTTACTGGGATCGGGAGTAGCCCCAATGGATGGGTACCTGCCTACCAAGCTTGTTTTCATTTAGCGCGTGACACTGGTCTTTTTAAATGAGTAGGTAGATAAGATTAATAATTCATAAATTAATCGTGTGCGTTACATCAGCGACATGGTGACGCTGGTCGGGATGTGCTTATGTGGAGGGGTTGGTGCCTTGTATCCTGTAAATGTGTCGAGAGTCTACCATTTGTACCTACCCGGTAAGGTTGCGGAGTACTTAATTGGTGAAAATGGGATTCCGCTGCGGTAATGCTTCTTATTTTCTTCAATTACTCCGAAATCTTATTGGGCAAAAATGCTAGATTCTCGTCTCGGCACATTTACAGGATTTAAGGCTCTACCTTTTCCATGACATAAGCACATCTTGATCAGCGTCACCATATCGTCGCTTGCCTCTCTAACTGACGTAACTGACATTTTGCAAAATTTTCAGGCGATTAGATAGATCGATTCGTCTTGCGAAATTAATTAAGATGGCGTAGATAACTCCGTTTCGAAAAAAATGTCAGATACGTCACTTAGAGAGGCAAGCGACGATATCTCTGAGGTAACGCACACGAATGAATCTGCATTTTGATTTTAAATAAGTGAAATACAACTTGATGCAGACTGACATGTATTTGGGAGAGAACTTGCTTAAGGATAATTACCTACTGTCTACCGTAACATTCGCTGCCTGCCGCTCGCGCACCCTGCTTCTAATTTCAAGGACGCCAATCCAATGTGCCGCGCGGTCGCGTCTCGGCGTGGCCAGCTAGTAGGTAGGTAAATTATGATGCGTCGCCGCAGAGTAGCCGGCTATGGAGCGTGCGAGTGAGACAGCAAAGCTCTCACTTTGTTTATGTTTTGGCCGAATTTAATAATTAACAATGGAATTAAACAGGGGATTAACAATGGGTTCACTTTAATAGGTACATATCTTAAAATAAATTAAATGAGTAAAAAAAACATTAACTGCACCTCTGCACCGCACTTACCTACTAACAGCTCTCTGCGTGGCTGAAAGGTTGACTGGCGGATAATGCTCTTAACATTATGAACAAAAGGTGGACCTTAAACATTATTATCGGCAATACAGTTTATAACCGACTACACCAGAAAAAGGGTTATGTTTTTCCAGTGTATGTAGGTCTTTAGATTAAGATTCGTCTTAATTATTATTGTGAGTGACACTGGGTAGGTTATCATAATTGGAAGGAAAACAATCGAACCTTTTATAGCCACGATAGCCGAACGGTGAAGGGGTCGGAGTGGCCGACTCGAGATCCGGGGAACGCGGGTTCGAATCCCACCGCCGCTCGACTATTGTGGTGAGCCCACTCGTAACACAAGCTCATTTAGTTTAACACGAGGGGCTAATGGGACTATTAGTAATATTTGGAATACAAATTGCTAATAATCTTAAAAAAAATAATCAAAATTGTCGATTTTAGGCGCCACAATGTTAGACAAATTATAGCCAAACTTTTGTAATGCTAATTTGTGTTTCTTTCATTTTTATTTGAATGTAGATGTTTTTTTTTGCATTTTACAAGAAATATGACAATTAATAAAAATAATAATTTGTTGCAAAACCAAACCTATTTTAGTATTTTTATAAGTGACGAAATAAAACAGCAGCGATGAGCGCCATCTATTACATCATTTGTAACTAAATGCTACTTCGACAGCGCCGCAAAAACGATTGCTTAAGACTTCAGTTTTTACTAAAGATAAAATTTTATTATATGAAGAAATATTGTTTATTTGAATCATTCACTGTGTTTAAATGAACAAATTAATGTGTAAAACATTTTTTCATTATAGTTTACTGAGCATTAGTGACTTTTTACAAACGTCTTCAGAAATTCGATACTTATGTCGCCATCTAGTGAGATTGATTTGGAATGATTCAAGATTTATAGGCATCGGGTTCCCGTGCTACTACTAAACTACGAGGAGATTCTACTCAACAAATATTACAGTACGCCGACAGAAAATACCACGCGCACGAATAATAGCACGTGCAAGCTACTGGGCTTGCACGACAATTCCGTCCAATGACCCCAAGCTACCCATCCTTATCGCTCGCGCGTAATTATGTTGCTGTCGCGCTTGCACACTCACTGCGGGCGCCCGTCGCACAGTCGCGACAGCAATATAATTACGCGCGAGCGATAAGGATGGGTAGCTTGGGGTCATTGGATCATATCACCACGCGCCCCGCCACGCCCCCGACCCCCCGCCGCGCTGCCATATCAGTGTCCGCAGCCCAGTGTCTTTAGTGCGTCGCCGCATCGAGAACGGAGCGGAGCTCGAGTTGTTTAAACCGAAACAACGCCTGGCTCAAATAAAAAAGGCGATGCAGCTAGCTAAGGAAGAACCACCCGAACGAAACGTGAGTCGCTTGTTGGGGAGTGGGTCGAGAAATCGTCCTTCAACTCGGGAACGCCACTTGCCGATCGAAGACTTGGCCGCCGCACTTCATTCAATTGCGAAGCCGCGTCCTATACCGCGCGCCTTCTACGAACCAAACTTCTACGGGGACCCTGCAGACTGTCTCTTCTTTAAGAGAAGATACGAGTAGTCATCACGTACGAGTTCAAGCCGTCGGAAAACTTGACAAGAATTCAAATGGCGGTGCAAGGCACAGCTATGGAACTCATTGAAGATTTGCTCCGCACTAGCACGAACCCAAACGAGTTAACACAAGTGCTAGATCGAACAAACGGAACCCGCATACGTTACTTGCTTGCCCAACCTCGCTGACAACGATAGTGTAGCCGTACGGAACTTCAGTGCCGCAGTCCGTTCGTGTGTCTACTTTGAAGAACATAGGGCGGACGGATATTTGAACAATCCTTAGTTCAGGAGTTACCAGACAAGCTTCGCCCGCACAATGTGATATAGCAAGTTCGTCCGGCGACTTTTACGGCGACGTCGATTTGCGAGTGTCGCCTACCTTAACTGTGGTGTGGATTTCCTGGAAGAGCTGGCCGACACAGCTGCGTTTATGGTGTCTACTGACGTGGGTGACCTTCAAAGCCGAACTTACCCAAGTCTACGTACCACAATAGACAGCACTCATCAAATCCTCCTGAGTTCAGTTGCTTGGGCACTCAGGGCACGACATCAGGTGCTTCATCGACTGGGGAACAAAACCGCACCTGCACTCCATGTTTAAGCCATCCAAGACAACGCCACTCTTGTAGCGGAGTTTTGGGCTGACACTGTGTAGGTTTGTTGTCGACACGAAAAGAAGAAGTAGACAGCAAATACGTCGACTGCACGTCAACCGAACCGCATAGTGCACAAAGTGATGGAAGTGACTGAAAAAGAACCTGAAGTTGTGTGTGGTTATGTGAAGGACAACATATTCGGTTGCCAAACTGCAGTGAATTCGTGAAAATGGAACTTGATTAGAAGTGGGACTTAGTTTTGTGTAATTCTACAGCTCGAGGTCTCAGTCCGTACCATCGAGATATAGAGAGATGCCAACTAATGCGCTGAGTTCGAATCGAAACTCAAGTGTCGCATTACAAATTCACACACACAAAGAAATCAAAATAATTGTGCTCATTATCCACTGCGGTATCAGTCCTCAACGTTCGAATAATCTTTCTACGCAAGCAATGTAAGCTGTTTACATTATGACGTCGCTGCTGTCATCATGGCTTTCACAAACAATGTGTTCTGTATTTGGCCATATTGCTGCGACACCGGCCCCGCCCCCATCGCACATCTTCCATTAGTTTCTGTGATCTGTGGTCCGTAACTTCGCGGTATCTTGAGATCTTGCATTGTTCCTTACTTCGTCCCATTCGTTCCCGCTCGCCATATCTTCTGCATTAGTATTCGGGAGCCAATTGACAACGGGCAAATAAGTCCCAGTGGGTCTCGATCTCCAACCCGCCTGCCAAGCGGTATTATGGCATAACCCTCCACTATAGTGGAGGAGGCTCATAGTCCAGCGTTGGACTGTAAAGGGCTGTTGATGATGATGATGATGAAATGAGTCCCAGTGGGTCAGAGACTCATGATGAAGGGCAGAAACTCTCTTCGTGGGCACTTCATCGCCATTCACAATTTCGGAACGTAGCTTCTTGAATGATAGGTCAAACGTATGGGTGTCTTCATTGGTTATCCACATGAGGTCAAGGGTTCGTTTGGTTTCTCCTCCAATATTTGACAAACTGACTCTCTCAGGAATGACGCTTGGCAGTTTTTCTCATAGTTCATTGTTATTCGACCACCCCTGATGTTGAAGTTACCGTGGCGATGAAGCCACGATTCTGCGATGAGCTTCAGTGCAATGTTTACGTCGTTCGTGCTGTCGATATAATTATCCATGTAATGATGTTTCTGTATGGCTTCAACTGCTTCCGGGTACCTTTGAACATGCCGGCGTTCTTGTTCAGCACGAAGATAATAAATGAAAAATATTTTATTGACAGTTAGTACGAATGTTACAAGTAGTTGAAGAATTCCTCTCTTTAAGTTTAAGTAACCTGTATTGAGTGGAATCCACTCTAGCTGGAAGATAGCGAAGGTGAAGACGTGGCACCAAATATCATTGAGTCCATCACAAAGGTGTCGGGTTCAAATTCAAAGTATTTATTGCTTACTAAGTAACAATTTGTAATGGTGTAAATTACATATACAGGAGCATAAAAAAGGTTGTCATTCCCTGTCTCTCTCCAGAGGAATAGTTGTGCTCTCTGATCTTTCTCAGTGATCTTAACACATAGGAAAATATCCTCTATATCTGCAGTCACTGCTACTGGCTTCGAAACTTGGGCAGCGGGTTGAGTAGACCTGTAGCCTTATTCACGTAACAAAACTTCAACGACAGCAAATCGCTGAGTTGCGATCCTATCGAGTAATCGTTCTATCGAAATGACCCTTGTGAATACGGATTTAGAGAACTGTTTTTGAACGTCAGCGAGATCTTAACTGTCAAAACACGTAAATTAGGCCACTGTTTTTCAATGGGACGACTTCTGAAATTCAGCGAGATTTTGACTGAATCAAAATACGTGAATTAGGCCACTGGCTTGCGACTCGTTGAGCTCGTTGAGTCGGTTTTATCACGTGTAGCAACTGACGGTGATTATAATCGCACTTGCCGCTTTTTCGCTCGGAACGACAGGCGTTTGTGTTTCTTCACGATGCACTTGAAACACAGTTTATTTTTCTTCTTGGTACTTCGTGGATGTACAGTTTGTTTAGTCATGACAAAATGAGGGCGCTTTTTAGGGTTCCGTAGTCCTGACAAAGAACCCTTATAGTTTCGTTATGTCCCTCTGTGTGTCTGTCTGTCCGTCCGAGGTTTTGCTTGGAAACTGTTGGCACTAGAGGTCCACACTAATATTATAAAGCTGAAGAGTGTGTTTGTTTGGTTGGTTGAACGCGCTAATCTTAGGAACTACTGGTCCGATTTGAAATATTATTTTTGTGTTGGATAACCCGTTTATCCCGGAAGGCTTTAGGCTATACTTGTATATCATCACGCTAAGACCAATAGGAGCGGAGCACTAATGAAGAATGTTTCAAAATCGTTTTTTTTCCTTTTGAGAGCTGCCGCTGCGTAATTGGTTAAAGTTTCGCAAAAGTCGTGAATGACAGGATTGTTCCACTTTAAAAGTTCTAAAAAAAGTCTGCGATAGCATTATGTTGTTTTAAGGTTGGCTCATTATAACCTTTTCTATGATGGAAAGCTCGTGAAGATTTGGTATTAGTTTTTCTTTAATACACTTTGTGAAGTTATGCGCATTCATTTCTGAATGATATTCCAGAATATTTCTACTAGTGAATATGAGGAGCCAATTTGGCACAAACGACTTTTCGCTTCAGCATGGACTATGATGTGACGCTGTCCTTTGGAAATGTCTTTTGTGATACCTTTGATGTTTTGTGCCCTGGTGGGATAATAAACAGATTCTGATTCTTGTTAGTGAAAATTTTATAAAATTATACATCTACTAACGGCCGCCCGCGACTTCGTACGCGTGGATCCCGTTTTACCCCCTCAGGGGTTGAATATTACAAAATCCAGTCTTAGTGAGCACCTACGTTCTAAAAGTTCTTGTAGTTTGTGAGATTTCGTGATGAGTGAGTCAGTCAGTCAGTGACCTTTCGCTTTTAAAGATAGGTACAGATTAATGAAGAAAGATTTGATTTCTGGTTTATTTGGAGGGGTTTATTGGACCGATTTGAAAAGTTCTTTCATCATTACAATCCAAAAAAAAAAACTGCTTAACATAAGCTATATTATACAGGTACCTTAATGAAGAATGAATATAATGTATGTAGCTTTCATCGATATAAGTAAATAATTATTTTCTTAGTTCTTCAGGCAAATCTCGATATTTATGATCGCCAAGTATCTTCTCGTTTTGCAACAATACTTTTATGAATTTCGATTACAGATGAGACCGAGAATTCGATTAAAACACTTCTATTATTTTATTATTTATTGTAGGTAAACTATTGCATTTTTTAAATTTTACGAAGAACTTCAAGACTACAATCAAAATCCAGCTCAGTTCTGGTGATCACCTGCAATTTTCTAAGGGTTGGTACGTTGCGTTGATTGTACATTTGACTATAGGTACCTACAATAAATTTAGGCCTACCTACATACAAAAAACATGCAAAAGACGAAAAAATTTGTGTACCTACCTCTTTTGAACTGGGTAAAATTGTTTTTTTTTTTGGCGCAGAGCACAAATATTAAATCATCCATTTCTTTCTTTGGTCGGCCTTACCTGTTTCCCAGGAGTTCCAAACTTTCCATTATTCTGAAAACCTTCGTTGACTATGCGCCTAGGGTTGCCAGGTGTCCAGCTTTTTACGGTCGTGTCCGGCTAAATATTCTCTCGTCCGGCCTGTCCGGCTTTTAGGTATTTGGCTTTTTATGTGGCAGCTGCGGGTAGGATCAGACCACAAAAAATTTGCTACTTTGCTTTTATTTGAGAATTCAAGACTATGAATATCTAACTAATATTGTGTAATACCACAGATAATATAATACTAGTGTACTATGAATGTCCGGCTTTTAGAGTTTGTGTTTTTTGAACCTAACAACCTTATAATATAAAATATGCGCCTAACGCGCCTAACCGTACTTTTTGATTTTCCTGACCTGCGTCAAAATAAACCCTGCGTCCTGCATTCTGAACTTACTGAATCTTTGACGCTTTTTAATAACTAAAATGAATAAGTAAATTAACTATGTATTTGTGTTGTGACTGTTGTGAGTATCTAAATGAAAAACCTTTTACGAAAATACGAAAATTTATTCAAAAAATACCACCACCACTTTATTTTTTTTTATTAATAAAAGGTTACATTTAAAAAAAAAATAAGCACATAGCAAAAATTCCTACAGGTTGCAGTACTCATATTATTATGGTTAAAAGAAAATCTATTGGTCCAAATACACTCGGCATCAAATAAATCGCACCTCCCGGAACAAGCACTTTCAATTCCCACTTCCTACCAATATTGGTACCATTTGAAAGCCTATAGCTAAACTTCATTTCATTAAAGGAAAGGTTTTTACCCCAAAAATGTGTCTTTAGAGGATCCAGAATCTCTTCTTAAAACGACAGGTAGTTACGCTTGAGCCAACTTTTATGGCTATAAAACTGTTAAATTGGGATTCATTGCTATCCATCTGTTAAAGAAGACACGTGAGATCATTATTTGGTTTTATAACCATTGGTCTAATTCATTCGAGAGGCGAGCCCCAAGTGAGGTCTTTTTTAAGCCACATTTATGGTACTTACCTACTTGTTAATTGTTTATAAAACAAGTTAAATGTATTTTTATTCAAGTTTATTTATTGGGCTTTCAAATAACACCAATATTGTTGGGGCACCATGATTGTGTCAGAAAAAAATCTTTAAAGTTAATGTCGCGGGAGATGCGATTTATTTCACGTGGAGTGTATTTTTTATTACTTTTTTGGATGGAATTTGTATGGAATACAAATAATAAAAGATTCTAATTGCGTTACTTACCTAAGTTTTAAAATAAAAGTTTGCATCTAAAATAGTCAAATATCATATTAAGTATGACTTATTTATAAATCTAGGCGTTGAAAAAGAACATTAATTAATAAACATCATTTTATAAAAATCTGCTAGCAAATTTCTACAGACCTACATAGTACGCCAGTTACTAATTCGAGAAAATGCCAGAAATTGTTAAAACTAAAAAATGTTGATAATATTTTAAATAAAAGTCGATAGAGCAGGAATTTAAACGTACACAAATACAAACACAATGTAGAAATACATAATACAACCATAGAGCCTTAACTAACCCAAAAAATAAAGTGATGATTATAATTTTATTAAAAAACTTACCTACATCTAAGAATACAAAAATTGATTAAAAAATGGCTAAACGACCTATGTCAAAATGTTAAAAAAAAATACTGCTGTGGGATTCGCGTGGTTTCGCCCATTTCTGAAAAAAAGAAAATAATTTCAATAATTGAATAATTAATTTTTCTTTCTAATACAATTAACTATATTCAATCCTTGTCCAAATCCGGATTGCATCTTTGAATCTTTTTCGATCGAATATCCTTAATTTTTGATGCGTTTACACTTTAATATTGTTTAAATGATGTGAATGAAGATTAAGCTGCAAAAAAACTTAACTGGAGTAGGTAGGTACCTTGAAAGACGTGGGGTTGTGTATCAGGTCGATATAGTCCAGTCAGAGGGCCTCCAGCGACCGCCGGCAGGCCTCCTCCACCAGGTGTTTTGTAGATGAACAGGTCGGACCTGGAAAAGAAGGTAGAATAACATAGCTTTATTCAACTGGTCATAACAGGTTTTAAATTGCTTGCACTCTGCATAACTTTCGATTAACTTGTAAAGTTTATCTGTGGAAACTGATTAGGATACTGTACTGTTTTTATTTTTTAAGTTCACATGTATAAACTCATGCTGTTTGTTTCCTTAATAAAGAAAAAAAAATTGTGTCTAGTCTACTCTAGGGCCACTTAAGAACTATCTCCACCCTCATACAAACTGTCACTTGATTAGGGTGTCCTTTGCATTAATTACTTTCACATAATTATCAAACAATCTACGAGTACCTTCGGCTGCTGTAGGTACCTACCTACATTTCTTATTGTAAAGACAAAAGTCTTATTGTGACGAAAATACTCAAAAATTTAATAAGGTTTCTTAGAAAAAGTTTCTAAATAACGAATTGAAATTGATATATTATTGTAAAAATCTTGAAAAAAATATTCTGACTTTGACCTTCAATATCTCCTAAACCATAAGTTTCCCAGGTATGGTCTCAAAGAAAAAAATGATCCTCATGACGTGGAGAATAAGTAGCCTTCGGCTTTGGGTTAGGTTTTTTTACACCCGTTATTTATGTTGTGGGCCGATCTTTGGATTGGCCACATCGTGATGTGCCCAGGCCGCTGGGCAGTGGGCATGTCAGTATATGCAGTTACGAGTATGAAATATGTACCTAGCTATGTTATGTTTAATCGTTCGTTCGTTTCAGCCAAATGACGTCCGCTGATAGACAGTCTCCCAAAGTCCCCAAGGATGAGGCAGAGTGCGCGAGTCCGACTCGCACTTGATTGGTTTTTGTATTAAATTTGAATTCTTAATCTAAAATTCATAATGCAAAACTCACCAGTGCAGTCCCAACAGCAATATTTTCATTTTCATATTTTATTCTTCTTTAGTTCGCGCGTGCTCGGCGGGCGCTTGTTCGTCACGAGCGTGTTCGTCACGAGCGTGTTCACGAGCGCGTTCGCGAGCTCGTTCTTCAGCTAAGCGCCTCTGGCTCTCATGAATGACGTAAAGTCCAGTGCCCAACGCGAGCATGCCCTGTGGAATGGTCAGCGATTAGAGCCGTATGGATGTGTGGGATCCTTAATAGTTCGTTCGTTCGTTTCAGCCGAAAGACGTCCGTTGCTGGACAAAGGCCTCCCCCAAGGATATCCACAAAGACCGGTCCTGCGCCGCTCGCATCCAAGCGCCTTCCGCGACCTTCACTAGATCATCAATCGATAGTTATATTAAATCGATGATTTTGATAAAAAAAAATAATGTTTTTGGCCACGTTCCAACAGTAATACAGTTTTCCCTCCTAACGCATAGTTTACTCGCAATCGCAATTATTTATTTGGTCTTATTTTATTTCTTAATTTATTCTATAATTTTGTACAGCCCACTTTCTTCAGTTTGGCCCTAAGGTTATTGACTGGAGGAGAATGCCGAATGGTATTAAGTTCGCCTTATGTATTGTGTTTCTAGGCTTAATTAAATTTAGTGCAGGCCAAATTCTCCATTTGCCTCTGGTAAATTAAAGAGGATCATGCTCCTGCAGTGGAGACTCAAATTGACTCCATAAACCGATGATGATGATGAATCTACCCAAATTTAAATAAAAATTACTTACTTCTGATCTAAAAACAACACACTTTAAATTTCTAGACATTATTCATCTATTTACTTAATTACTTGTTCACTGAATACTTATTGCCCGTTTTTCCAGCAGACTCGTAAATATTTGTATCAGCGTGCACAATACAAAATTATTAAATTCCGCTGACAAGTGTACGAGTGAAGGCTACTTACATAAATAGTCTATTTAATTACTTGTTCACTTATTTTCACTGTTATTTCACGAGATTATCTAAGAAATAAAAAAAAACTCCATAGTCACTGACAAGTTGAGAAATGAAATGGCCAACTGAACAACTAGGAACTTACCCTCAATTTTTTTATCCACTACCTACAACTACAGTCCTGCATTTTTGTATGAATTACATCTGATCTACATTAATGGAAACAAAACGATGGTTTTGGTTTTACTCGTAATACATCTAAAATAGTATTACAAAGAGAAAATATTTGGTTGTTTTATTTGTAACTAGCTTTCCGCCCGCGGCTTCGCCCGCGTGGAATTTTGTCTGTCACAGAAAAACTTTATCGCGCGCGTCCCTGTTTCAAAAACCGGGATAAAAACTATCCTATGTTCTTTCCCGGGACTCAAACTATCTCTATGCCAAATTTCATCAAAATCGGTTGCGAGGTTTAAGCGGGAAAGCGTAACAGACAGACAGACAGACAGACAGACAGACAGACAGAGTTACTTTCGCATTTATAATATTAGTTGGGATTGAATAAACTATAAAACTACTGGACCGATTTGAAAAAATCTAGCAAAAATCTAGTATTCAGCATTAGAATTCATTTTTCTGATGAATATCAGTACGAGGTTTGTTGGGTCAGCTAGTTAACCATAGGTATTGTATTTTAGGGCTCATTCATTGCATTCCCTCTCACTCCCCACGCTGGCCAGACGGGTTAGGAGGACTGATTATCGCATGATTGTCCCATAGTGGATTGAGGATTCGACCAAACAAGGGTAAATTTAAATCTTAGAATAAATCGTCAGTTATTCGACATTTTGACATATTTTCCATACTGAAACTGTCAATGTGCCAGTTACCATGAGTTATTCTCGGATAAAAATTTGAATCGGGCCTTGTCGCTTACGAAATCCACGGTAAGAAGCAGTATTGTATTCACACGGTAAAAAACTTCTAAATTTTACACAAAAAGAAACATACCAAACCCACGGTAGCAAGCACATTTCTTCCAATTTCAGTTAAATGCTCGAACGATACATAATGCACGCTAACTACAAATAGTAGCCACGTAAACGATATACTAATAAATAAATGTGTATGTGTGCATGTTTGATTGATTTGAATTCAAATAAAAATAAACTTACCAAACCCACGGTAGCAAGCACATTTCTTCCAACTTCAGTTAAATAATCGAATAATAAATAATGCGCGGTAAATACAAATCTTAGCCACGCAAATGATATAATATTATGTACTAATAAATGTGTATGTGTGCATGTTTGATTGATTTGAATTCACATAAAAAGAAACTTACCAAACCCACGGTAGCAATCGTATGTCTTCCAACTACAGTTAAATGCTCGAACGTTACATAATGCACGCTAACTACAAACAGTAGCCACGAAAACGATAGACAAAGAAACGTGTATGTGTCCATTTTTGATGATTGATTCACAATAATTATTATTCGGTATGTTTTGGAAATAGGAGAGGACCAAATCAAGGATAGGACCGAGTCGGATCGCGCACAAAATGAACTGAAAGTTTAGTGGTAACCGATTTGCTGAGAAAAATTTAGGTACCCTCACTTATTTTTGTTTTTTTTATTCTTTTTTGTACCATCGACAATTAAATCTTCTCAGAGATGTTGACTAGTATTTTTTTCGTTACAGATTTAAAATTTATGAACTAATATTATAAATAAAACAGAAAAAGTAATAAAATACTTACATTCTGCCCCCTAGACAAAATGCACTTTTTGATCGAATCGAACGAATCTTTCGACCACTTTGGCTGGTTTGTGATTAAGTAAATGTGCATTTTATCCAGACCCACTCAACTTATCAGGCATTGTCTTAGGTATGCGCTAGACTAGACTATAGTTTTTTAATTAAAACGGTATAATATATGGCTAGTCGAAGCTGTGTTGTTCAGTAATACATTTTTTTTTATTCCAGGGCTCTTGGTGAAACCAGCGCCGAAAACTTAGTTTAAATGTGTGATGGAATGACATTAATGGTTAATTTGATTTAAGTTGATCTTAATAATTTAATGTTAACTATTTTTTATTAATTTTATTTGTGTAGGGTATATTTTTCGAAAAGTTTTTTAAATCCAAGACACTATAATTATAATATCTGTGTCCATGACTGTTACTGAATTGTTACCATCAAAACAAAAGATTGAACATTTCGTTGCAATTTATTTTTCGTCACAAAATAGCATAGTCATGATAACTCATGAGTCATGACAGTTTTTTATTTTTTACATCAGGACCATTTTAAATGAAGCGCAATAGATACAAACAAATTACTATTTATTTTATTATACATATTAAAGGTTTAGCGTGGCAGCGTTCTTCAAGTTGATTCACGTTGGACGGCCAGTTTAGCGTGAGACTGTTCAGTGTTGGGCACTTCTCAGGGTTTGGGTTCTTTTAAAATGAAGAACACGACGCAGGAGTAGGTATGTTGGCAAGTGTTTATTTAGCTTCGAAGCTCACAATCAACTGACTTGTAACTTCGAAGACAGTAAGTCAAACAATACAATACAAAGCAATACAATTTAAAAATTAACTTTTTTTTTAAATATAACCGACTTCAAATGCGTGAACACAAAAAAAAACTAAAAATTAAAAATATTGCGTATAAAAAAGTTCATCCCCAATTTTCCACCCTTGGAGGTGAAATATTTTCTTCAAATTCGCATGAAACCACCCTTTTGATAATACCTATTCAACAAAAAAATAATCGTTCAAATTGATTTATAATCGGCGGAGATATTGCGTATAAAAAAGTTCATCCCCAATTTTCCACCCTTGGGGGTTGTTTTTTCTATTATTAAATTTAAATGGGACCATCCTTGAGGTATTACCTATACGCCGAAAAAAGATTTGTTCAAATCGGTTCATAATTGGCGGAGTTATCGCGTAACAAACATAGAAAAAAAACATACGGGTCGAATTGAGAACCTCCTCCTTTTTTGAAGTCGGTTGACAATTAACTTTTTAAAAAAATAAAACCGACTTCAAATGCGTGAACACAAAAAAAAACTAAAAATTAAAAATATTGCGTATAAAAAAGTTCATCCCCAATTTTCCACCCTTGGGGGTGAAATATTTTCTTCAAATTCGCATGAAACCACCCTTTTGATAATACCTATTCAACAAAAAAATAATCGTTCAAATTGATTTATAATCGGCGGAGATATTGCGTATAAAAAAGTTCATCCCCAATTTTCCACCCTTGGGGGTTGTTTTTTCTATTATTAAATTTAAATGGGACCACCCTTGAGGTATTACCTATACGCCGAAAAAAGATTTGTTCAAATCGGTTGGTAAATGGCGGAGTTATCGCGTAACAAACATAGAAAAAAAAAAAAAAACATACGGGTCGAATTGAGAACCTCCTCCTTTTTTGAAGTCGGTTGATAAAATACAATAATACCGCGCCCTCTAGTCGTGGTATCTTTCGGGCCTCTTGATTGGAGCGGGGAGAAAGTTATTATGAGGAAGAGATTTAGGACTTTGTGAGGAACATAATTTGAGTTTTTCGGCCCCAAAAAAATCAGTAAGTAGTTTATACTTACTTGTGCGGGCGACTTACGATTGGAGAGGGAGGTTGGCGACGCCTTATGATATTCACACGATAATGACGTTGAAATGCGTATTACACTTAGCACAGTTGGCCCGTACGACTCCTCTCTCTCCGCATCCATAGCAGGAAACTTCACTACCACCGTCTTTCTTCAACGCAAGCTGACGACAATTTTCACGTTTATGTCCGTGTCGTTTACAATATACACAAAAACGATTATTTTTACTTGTCGGCGGCGTCGCAGCAAACGGCAGGCTCGTCGCACGTGGCGCGAAGACGCGAGTGGAGGCCAATGACATATAGCATCTTAGGTGGAGGCGCGCGTTTTCGCTGATTGTAGGAACTCGCGGGCGCAGCGAAACATGTTTTCCTTAGCAACCTCTTCTATTTCGCGTGCTTTTCGTAGCAGCGTTTCAAATGTTTCCACTTCTTCTCTTCGTCAACGTTCCCGAACTCGCTAATGGAGAAGGCCGTAAATCATGTCGAGTTGCACCTTTTCGCTGAGGTCTTCTTGCGGGAGGCGTGCTAGCTGAGCGCGTGCTTTAGCTGGTTCTCTCCCGGAGTTGTTGCGGCTTCGAGAACAACTCCCTGTTTGCTCCCTGTTGCTCCACGAGGTGATCGTGGAAACTCCCTGCCACCACGTGGCTGCGTCGTGTGTGAGAAGCATTGACAAACCACCTAAGGCGTTAGGATCACTTACGTTAGCGCAATCTTTAAATGCCTCCAACCAAGGCATCTATGAAACCGTCGAGGGATTCGGTGGGCGCTCCGCTGTAGGTCATTTTGCACGTGGCGAACGTTCCAGATGCATGTTCATGCGGCGGCGTGGGTGAACACTGCGCGGCGTAGCTTTATCTTAAGGCGCTCAAAAAATGTATAATTATCATATTGATAATTCACAGTAAAGTGCCCCTTAAAGTTACTTAAAATGTATGAAACAATTTTTGAAGACGTGATCAGCGACCATTACAATTAAGTAACACAAAATAATCTCGTCACAATTAAAAATACATTTTTACTTGTTTTACTTGCATAATTTCTTTGTAAAACTACTCCTGACATCGGAGTTTTGAATATCATTTGAATAATATTCTGAACTCACAAATTAACAACTGCATAAAAGATGTATAATTTCTGGACTAAAGAAAAATCGGAATTTATGCAGAAGGTATTCAGCTGGTACGTGGCTACAAATGTTATCCAAATTAAAGCAAGATATTTTGTGACCAAATTGCTTGAATATCATCTGTATAAGCGCTTACACAGAAGTTATACAAAAACTTATCCAGTTTAAAGTCAAAAGAATTGCTTTTACGCAAAATTTATTCAGCTACTTAATCTGTGTTGGCTGGGCGAGCACTCTTGATAACAGGCGCTCAAAGTTTTCTGCTTGCGACTGTTGCAGGGACACCATCATGGCGGTAAGGTCGTTCGTGATGGGCGTCTGCGCTGGCGTTGGCGTCGGCGTTATTGCAACGTTGTTCAATCAATCAATCAAAAATATTTATTCAGTTTAGACCACAAGTGGCATTTATGAACGTCAAAATGTAGTAAAAAAGAAAAAAGAAAAGGTAGCCCTTTTGGGGCACTTTACATGTCTCCTTATCTTTTGGGCCTTCTAATCTCCTAATCTCCTTATTTTTTTGTATTTTGATGGGTTAGATCTTGAAGGACCTCATTCAATCGAAAAAACTGTGACGGACACAATTAAAGGGTTCCATTTTCCTACTTTTATTTACATAATTTATCTTTGTTTACTTTAGAACGTGTGCGATATCCTAGCAGTGTTTTCCTTTCAAAAGTTTAATGACGCAATTAATTCAAACAGAAGCCCTGTTTACAACAGCCATATAATCCCAACTAATATTATAAATGCGAAAGTAACTCTGTCTGTCTGTCTGTCTGTTACGCTTTCCCGCTTAAACCTCGCAACCGATTTTGATGAAATTTGGCATAGAGATAGTTTGAGTCCCGGGAAAGAACATAGGATAGTTTTTATCCCGGTTTTTGAAACAGGGACGCGCGCGATAAAGTTTTTCTGTGACAGACAAAATTCCACGCGGGCGAAGCCGCGGGCGGAAAGCTAGTTTCTTATAAAGCATATACACACACACGCGCGCGCACGCACACACACACAGAAACGGAGAAAATGTCGTCATCTTTATTTTTCCTTATTTACACTGTACGTGCTACATATTTTAACGGAATGTATTTGCATTGTATTCATGTGTTCTCATTGTATACATTCAACCTCACGAGACCTGGAGTCCTGAAATACAGGGCTGCCCTACATTAGGCTCCAGTCACACCATTCTCTGTTCCTTCTTATGTTTAAATCTAATTCTAATTGTAACTTTAGATGTAATGTATAACCCCTAACTATAAGGTGTGAAAATAAACAATTTTATTATTATTATTGTTTTATTTTATTTGGGCCCTATCTAGTATGGGACTTATGCCCGTTTTCACCATCAATCCCTAATTTTTAAGTGACCCCTATGGTAACACATAACAGGCATTTTGTTTTCATGAGGGTCACTTAAAAATGGTGAAAACGGGCATAATTATAACGATTTCTTTCTTTAAATAAAACACAAGTCGAAAATAATAATTTATTAGAAATAAACATGTACCTAGCTTACATTAAATACTAAGGCTCACTCTAGCGCCATAATGCACGTTTGTATGGGACGCCACAGAGATGCGATTAGTCGTGAAAACATTGTTACAAATTCAAATTCTAAAAAAAATCTATTCCCACCTCTCGTTCCCACCGCTGCAACTCCTGTGTAGCCAGGATCTACAGCTTGACTGCCAATAACCCAACCAGTGAAGGTCAAGTTTGTCCTGGGGGAAAGTTACTGTCATTGGACCCGCAACGAAATTAATCAGAAGAACATAGGAGTAAAAAAAATACAAAATAATCGCATCTATGTAGCGCCTGTCTTTATTTATGTATTAGCAAAAAAGCTAAACTCTTTAAATAAATTCATAATTACATTGCATACATCCAACAGCTTAAAAGGTACATCCACATTAATATCGTGCATTCTATGACATGAAATATCATAAAAAACACACTATTCCGCACTAATAGACACTGATAAAGCCCGGTCTGCGAGCACGTAGAATTTTGTCCAATGACCCCAAGCTACCCATCCTTATCGCTCGCGCGTAATTATTTAATTGGACAAAATTCTACGTGCTCACAGACCAGACTATAATTTGGTACAGTTCTTGCAACTCACGAAGTCGAGTGAGCTTTACTTGTGTGTACGTGTACATGCACACAACGATAGTGTAATGTCTATCAAGACTTGAAAAATGAGCAGTAGCGAGCCACCACACATGTAAAGCTCACTCGCCTTCGTGAATTGCAGCAACTATACAGGGTGGAAATATTTGAAAATTTGTAATGCAACCTGAAGGGAAGGTACTCTTAATACTGTAGATAGAAAATTTTACTCAAAGAAAACATTGTTTTATTTATGAAAAAAAACAGAACTGCATTCAAAGATTTCCGAAAATTCGCTTGCCGGGAATCGAACCGACAAAAATGTGATAAAATTACACCCTGTATAAACAGCTCGGTGTCAATGATATTCGATTTAGGCTGGGTTGCACCATCTTACTTTAACTTTGACAAACGTCAAAAATCTGTCAAATTCCATACAAAAACACCGGTTATCGTTATAGTTATAAAGTTAGTTGTAAAAATTCATCCAGTGTCTAAGTAGCTCAGTTGGAAGAGCTGTCGCCCGGCAGTGTTGGCACTAATCAATTAATTTTTTAATCAATTAATTAATTTGATTAATTTAAATCATGATTAAATTAATCCTGATTAAAATAATCATGATTAAAAAAGTAATCATAATCATGATTAATTTGTTAATCATTAATCAATAATCATTAATTTGATTGATTAACTTCTTAAATGTTCTATCGAAAACAATGTTAAAACATTGAATTCTAATATTAGATGTTTGGTTTTAGGCTACAATTCTATGACAGGTCATACCAACTAATATTATAAATGCGAAAGTAACTCTGTCTGTCTGTCTGTCTGTTACGCTTTCCCGCTTAAACCTCGCAACCGATTTTGATGAAATTTGGCAAAGAGATAGTTTGAGTCCCGGGAAAGAACATAGGATAGTTTTTATCCCGGTTTTTGAAACAGGGACGCGCGCGATAAAGTTTTTCTGTGACAGACAAAATTCCACGCGGGCGAAGCCGCGGGCGGAAAGCTATACCTAGATAAATATAAGGTAACCTAGACTGCCCCCCGCCCCCTTCCCTCGCTGAAACTTCCGGTGCAGTCTTCCGACCTCCCGTAGGAGGATATCAGTCCACTTCCCCTACCGTTCCAGCACTTACTTGCAACCCCACACTCCCACCACCTGCCCCCCACCCCTAGCCTCCCCTGAAACTTCTGGTACGAAGTCTCCTGCACCTCCCCAACACGCAAAACCTCCTAGCTTAGCAACCCCACCCTTCTATTGAATTGCCCACGCGTGGGCCTCCCCCCGAAACTTCTGGTACGATGTCTCCTGCACCTCCCCAACACGCAAAACCTCCTAGTTTAGCAACCCCACCCTTCTATTGAATTGCCCACGAGTGGGCTTCTCCCCGAAACTTCTGGTACGAAGTCTCCTGCACCTCCCCAATACGCAAAACTTCCTAGCTTAGCAACCCCACCCTTCTATTGAATTGCCCACGCGTGGCCCTCCCCCCGAAACTTCTGGTACGAACTCTCCTGCACCTCCCCAACACGCAAAACCTCCTAGTTTAGCAACCCCACCCTTCTATTGAATTGCCCACGCGTGGGCTTCTCCCCGAAACTTCTGGTACGAAGTCTCCTGCACCTCCCCAACACGCAAAACTTCCTAGCTTAGCAACCCCACCCTTCTATTGAATTTCCCACGCGTGGCCCTCCCCCCGAAACTTCTGGTACGAACTCTCCTGCACCTCCCCAACACGCAAAACCTCCTAGCTTAGCAACCCCACCCTTCTATTGAATTGCCCACGCGTGGGCCTCCCCCCGAAACTTCTGTTACGAACTCTCCTGCACCTCCCCAACACGCAAAACCTCCTAGTTTAGCAACCCCACCCTTCTATTGAATTGCCCACGCGTGGCCCTCCCCCCGAAACTTCTGGTACGAAGTCTCCTGCACCTCCCCAACACGCAAAACTTCCTAGCTTAGCAACCCCACCCTTCTATTGAATTGCCCACGCGTGGCCCTCCCCCCGAAACTTCTGGTACGAACTCTCCTGCACCTCCCCAACACGCAAAACCTCCTAGCTTAGCAACCCCACCCTTCTATTGAATTGCCCACGCGTGGGCCTCCCCCCGAAACTTCTGTTACGAACTCTCCTGCACCTCCCTAACACACAAAACGTCCTAGTTTAGCAACCCCACCTTTCCGTTGAATTGCCCACGCTTGCGCCTACCTTGGGGGGGGGGGGGGGGGGGACGACTTCTCCCCTATCGTCAGCCAGCCCGCTTAACTTCTATCCTGACCTAATTTTGCTGGAGGATACCGGAAGAATAGAAGGAATTGTGAGAAACAAAACTAGTGCGATAAGTGTTTTGAGTAGTGAAAATTGACGCAGTTTTTTGGGAAAACGACAGTACAACTCCAGATCCCCCCTTTGCTAGATATTTTATAAGTCGCGGGAACCTTTTCATACACTCCCAACCCTTTTCGTATGAAAATAGTAGATAGTTAATCAAATAATCAAATTAACGATTAATGATTATGATTAATTAATCTTAATCAAAATTTTTGATTAATGATTAACTAATCATAATCAAAAAAATTTGATTATGATTTTAATCATTAATTTTTAATCATTAATCAGATTAACTTTTTGCCAACACTGTCGCCCGGCAAGCGAAAGGTGGTGGGTTCGATTCCCGCCTTAGGCTCGAGTTGTTTATTTAAAAATTTCCAGTTTCTATTAGCACGGATTGTACACAATGTGAATACTCCCAAAATAAAAAAGATTATTTACATCTTATACAAAATGTCTAAATGAATGCCGCAATTTCAAACTCCATTCACTCATTCATTCGTTTGACTGTTCATTCGTTCGATCGTGACCAATATATTAACGCCCGTATTCACAAACGATGCTTGCTTAAGTGAAGCAGCAAATCGAACGCACAGCGTTGAATAGAGCTCTGTGATTGGTTCGTGTGTCAACTTTGCGTCCACGCGCACTGTGAGACCTCATAGTAACGTTTGTGGATACGGGTGTGACCGGTACCTCGTGCACGAAAAACGAATCGACTTCGAATCGTTTGCGTATTCGAATCGCCATCGAAAGGTTTAGTATGAAAACTTAAACAGTGCCTGTGCCTCTGTGAACGTGACGTAAAGTGAACTTAGTATAAGAAATGGTTGCACGAAACTTATTTTGAGAATCAAAATTGTCACATTATCGTTTAATTCGAAGGTTGAGTATCGAATTTTGTCGAATACGCAAACGATTCGAAGACGAAAGTTGTTCATGCTAGAGGTACTGATATAAAAAGTGATATAATAAAAATTAAGCTAAATCATGATTAGAACTTTTCTATATGTTGTGTATATTTCACAGCGTGTGAGAAACGAAACAAAGTTTTTTCAACTAATTGTTAACCCTACCCCTGTTTCCCATATTCAATCTTTACCAAATACAGATTTTAACTGTCGAATTTAATTCAGTATTAAATTAAATATCCTATATCCCAGGGGTGGCCAACTTGATTAGACATAAGATCTACTATTTACTAACGAAACCCTGGGCGATCTACCACTTACATACTTCTTGAAATCTTAAATGAAACAGCATAGTTTAATACACAATCATGTTGTATTTTTTCCCTAGCCACGATCGACTGGACTAATAGTCGCGATCGACCGGTCAATCGCAATCGACCGGTTGGCCACCCCTGCTATATCCTATAACTTTGATATTGTTTAAAAAGTCTTATAAACAATATGAAAATGTAAGAACATCGAAAACCGCAGATATTTTGACCAAAAACATTAAAGACAGTTGACGGACAGATTTGTATTAGGATAAAATATAGAAAACCAGCATTAGTGGTAAAGAAATATAGTACAAATTAATTTGTAATAGGGTAAACTGCCAGTCATTGGACACTTAAAGGAGTTATTGGACAGTTATTTTATTGAATGAAGAATGTTCACTAATTTTGTTTTTTAGCTTTCTCTATTCTCTGTTAAAAATAAAAAATACACGTGAAAGAATCATTTCGATACGTCAATTAGTTTCAAAGATATTGAATTTTAAAAGTGCGGGCGGCGGCCGGCCCGCCATTATATGCGCGTGACGTCATATTACAGTGACTGGCTCATATTTGTATGGGTGGAATCTTACAAGCTGAATTAAGACCCACTTCCAGGCAACCGATTAAGCTGAAATTTGGCAAACACATGTGATTTGGATGACCATGCAATATTATGATGACATGGAGCTGATCTGATGATGGAGCTGGAAGGTGGCCATAGGAACTCTATAATAAAACGACTTAAATCCATCGAGTTTGGGCTCGTTAGTTTTGTATTTTTGAGTACTTTAATTCTATATAGTAATCAGGGTCTAATGATGGAGCTGGAAGGTAATTCGCAATAAAACGACACAATCGCATCAAGTTTGGGTTTGGTTCAATTTAAATTTCTGTGATGGGTCTGGGTGTTAATATGTATAATAAGTTTGTATTTACAAAAAAATGTATTTAAGTATGTTTATATCCGTTTTCTAGTGAGCGGCCACTGTGAATGTACGTCACGCGGGGTCACGTGACCGTCGGCGGGACTCAATATTTAAGCGAACTTTGAATGCCTATAAAATCATAACTACTGGGTATTTTTGAATGAAATAAAAACTAATGTATTTGTAAATGTAAAAGCCTAACTGTAACATAGATTTCAAGTGATTTTGCATACCTAGTAACATTCTCAATTAAAAATAGTATTTCTATTTCAACAACTAAGAGATTCCGTCTGATGGAGTTAAAAGGGCGTTAAGTTGAAGTTATTTGAAGAAATAAGTATTCATTCATTTTATGGACATTCAAAGGGCGTTTTGTCCAATGATTGGCAGCGCCTAATAACTGTCGGTTTACCCTAGGTTTTTCAGCTGTAAACGTATTTTAAGTACGCAGAACAGATGTGTTGAAATGTATAAATTAAAATTATGATTGCGAGTTTTTACATTATTTAATAAAAGCATTTGATATCTAAATATAATAATATTTATGATGTACTATATTGAGCCAGTTTTTACGCTCAACAAATCTTTGTCATACTTATGTATGGGAACAGCACGTTGTCATGGTTACAGTAAAATGTTTTAGAGGTTGTGACATTAATGTTTTGTTTATCCCTTTATACAGTAGAGAAAAATATTTTTCATTGGTTTTAAACCTTTTTTTCATCTCAATAAAGTTCAAAATGGTGGCAACAATTCAGCCACTATCGGTAAAAGGATAAATGGTGTCTTTTAAACAATTTGCAACAAAATCTATACTAATATTATAAATGTTAAAGTAACTGTCTGTCTTACTTTCACGCCTAAACCACTGAACCGATTTTGATGAAATTTGGCAAAGATATAGTTTGAGTCCCGGAAAAGGACATAGGATAGTTTTTATTCCGGTTTCTGAAACAGGGACGCCGCGATAAAGTTTTTCTGTGACAGACAAAATTCCACGCGGGCCAAGCCGCTAGTAAGACTATAGCTATTGCATAGAAAGACAAACTTGTTTATAAATTTGTTGATTTATCAATTTGTTGAACATAGAAAGTGGCTGCAAGCCACACTTTGACTTGAATAAGGCTGAGGCCATATTTAGAGACAACGGGGAATCTCTTGAGCCTCACCCAAGCATAGACCATCAAAATACTCGTTTTAGGACGAAGCACACTTATCAACCCGCAAATGGATTGTAACCGTATCAACTCGGGGAACATTCTTTGTATGAAACTAAATACTGCAACGCACACTTATCCGCACCGTAAGGGGGCGTCCATTAATTACGTGAGACAATTTTGGCCATTTTTCAACCCCCCAGCCCCCCTTGGTGAGATTTGGTGAGATTTTTCCAGACGCCCCCCTCACAATCTCACGTGAGATTTCTTAAAATGCGTATTTACTATGTAAATGTAAATCGGGGCTTCGATTAGGATTAAAATAAAATTCTAATTTCTTTATTGTTTAGACGGTTTAGAATAAAAATAAATTTATCATAAGCATAATAAATAATATTTTTTTAATTTAAAATAGCCCACTTTTAATTGTACCCTGTTTCTTGCTGAAAAAAATTACGTGATATTTGTCGAGACCCCCCCTCTCCCCTACGTGAGATTTAGTGAGATTTTTCTTGACCCCCTCCCCCCCTAAACGTCTCACGTAATTAATGGCCCCCTAACGTAAACGCCTCGACTCGCGGTTGACAGCGGTAGGCGATACGGTGTCGATCCCTTTCCGAGTTGATAAGTGTGCTGTGACCTTTTACCTACAAATAAGCCTAGAAAGTCTTGCGATGGACCGCCCTGTGTCCCTCCTCGTCGTACTCCCTCTTAGAAACCCACATCTTGCGGAAAGTGTCGAGCGACGCCAGAATCGAGCCGCCTATCCAAGTGGAGTATAAACGCTCTTGAGGTGCTGAGATCTGTGGACAAACATCAGGTTATTTAGACTCACTGTATAAATTATTACATTATATTTAGTTTTTAGAATAAGAAAAACTTTATTTGACACAAAAGAAAACAAAAAAACAGAACTAAGAGACTTAAAACTATACACGCATATTTTGTGCCAAAAAGGCAAATAATAATAAAATCACTAATCTAAATATACAAAAGGAGAAACTGACTGACTGACATATCAACGCACAGCCTAAACGGCTAAACGTAGGCACTTGAAATTTGGAAGGGACGTAGCTTAGGTACCGTAGAGGTGCACGAAGATAGGAATTCCCGAAATTCCCACGGGAACGGGAATTACCGGGAAAATCTTTTTGTATGAAAAATCTAAACCGCTTAAGTTAGACGCTTGCAATTTGGCATGCAGGTACCTTAGTAAACTTAAAGCTTAGTTACAACAGGATATTGCAAAATTCCCACGGGAACGGGAGTAAGCGGGAAAAAACATTTGTATGAAAAAATCTAAGCCGCGTAAGATAGATGAAGGGGGTAAAACGGGATCCACGCGTACGAAGTCGCGGGCGGCCGCTAGTTAACCTCATAAAGGTAGCAGGAAGGCGCTGGATGCAACCGGCCTTTATGGAAATCATTGAGGGAGACTTTGTTCAGCAGTGGACGTCCTGTGGCTGAAATGATGATGACAGGATGACCCATTCGTGGGTGATCAAACAAAACGGATTGATTCTACATTCTATTTCTACACTACACACGCCTAAAGGTAGAATATTAAACAATAATCACTCAAGCAGAACGATTACTTTAGTCTCCACTGCAGAAGCACGACCCTCTCTAAGCTCACTGGTCCCAACATAGTACCCTGCAAGACTCCACATCTAATTCAAAGGCCTTACCGTAATCATCATGTCTTTAGGGACCAGTCGCCTTACCTCAGCCAGAAAGAATAGTAACTTTCCATATTACATAAAGTTAAAGACCCAACATAGTGCCCTGCATGACTCCACACCTACACACTCAAAGGCCTCACCCTAATCTTCATGTCCTTGGGCGCCAGCCGCCTTATCTCCGCTAGCAGGCGGTCCCCGAACCCTCGGAATAACGTCGAGAGAGAGAGAGAGAGCTGGCTAGAGAGAGAGAGCTGGCTAGAGAGAGAAAGCTGGCTAGAGAGAGAGTAGCGCGGCAGTATTAACACACAACACTGGTCCCAACATAGTGCCCTGCATGACTCCACACCTACACACTCAAAGGCCTCACCCTAATCTTCATGTCCTTGGGCGCCAGCCGCCTTATCTCCGCTAGCAGGCGGTCCCCGAACCCTCGGAATAACGTCGAGAGAGAGAGAGAGAGCTGGCTAGAGAGAGAGAGCTGGCTAGAGAGAGAAAGCTGGCTAGAGAGAGAGAGCTGGCTAGAGAGAGAGAGCTGGCTAGAGAGAGAGAGCTGGCTAGAGAGAGAGTAGCGCGGCAGTATTAACACACAACACTGGTCCCAACATAGTGCCCTGCATGACTCCACACCTACACACTCAAAGGCCTCACCCTAATCTTCATGTCCTTGGGCGCCAGCCGCCTTATCTCCGCTAGCAGGCGGTCCCCGAACCCTCGGAATAACGTCGAGAGAGAGAGAGAGAGCTGGCTAGAGAGAGAGAGAGCTGGCTAGAGAGAGAGAGCTGGCTAGAGAGAGAGAGCTGGCTAGAGAGAGAGTAGCGCGGCAGTATTAACACACAACACTGGTCCCAACATAGTGCCCTGCATGACTCCACACCTACACACTCAAAGGCCTCACCCTAATCTTCATGTCCTTGGGCGCCAGCCGCCTTATCTCCGCTAGCAGGCGGTCCCCGAACCCTCGGAATAACGTCGAGAGAGAGAGAGAGAGAGCTGGCTAGAGAGAGAGAGCTGGCTAGAGAGAGAGTAGCGCGGCAGTATTAACACACAACACTGGTCCCAACATAGTGCCCTGCATGACTCCACACCTACACACTCAAAGGCCTCACCCTAATCTTCATGTCCTTGGGCGCCAGCCGCCTTATCTCCGCTAGCAGGCGGTCCCCGAACCCTCGGAATAACGTCGAGAGAGAGAGAGAGAGCTGGCTAGAGAGAGAGAGCTGGCTAGAGAGAGAGAGCTGGCTAGAGAGAGAGAGCTGGCTAGAGAGAGAGAGCTGGCTAGAGAGAGAGAGCTGGCTAGAGAGAGAGAGCTGGCTAGAGAGAGAGAGCTGGCTAGAGAGAGAGAGAGCTGGCTAGAGAGAGAGAGAGCTGGCTAGAGAGAGAGAGAGCTGGCTAGAGAGAGAGAGCTGGCTAGAGAGAGAGAGCTGGCTAGAGAGAGAGAGCTGGCTAGAGAGAGAGAGAGCTGGCTAGAGAGAGAGTAGCGCGGCAGTATTAACACACAACACTGGTCCCAACATAGTGCCCTGCATGACTCCACACCTACACACTCAAAGGCCTCACCCTAATCTTCATGTCCTTGGGCGCCAGCCGCCTTATCTCCGCTAGCAGGCGGTCTCCGAACCCTCGGAATAACGTCGAGAGAGAGAGAGAGAGCTGGCTAGAGAGAGAGAGCTGGCTAGAGAGAGAGAGCTGGCTAGAGAGAGAGTAGCGCGGCAGTATTAACACACAACACTGGTCCCAACATAGTGCCCTGCATGACTCCACACCTACACACTCAAAGGCCTCACCCTAATCTTCATGTCCTTGGGCGCCAGCCGCCTTATCTCCGCTAGCAGGCGGTCCCCGAACCCTCGGAATAACGTCGAGAGAGAGAGAGAGAGCTGGCTAGAGAGAGAGAGCTGGCTAGAGAGAGAGAGCTGGCTAGAGAGAGAGAGCTGGCTAGAGAGAGAGAGCTGGCTAGAGAGAGAGAGCTGGCTAGAGAGAGAGAGCTGGCTAGAGAGAGAGAGCTGGCTAGAGAGAGAGCTGGCTAGAGAGAGAGAGCTGGCTAGAGAGAGAGTAGCGCGGCAGTATTAACACACAACACTGGTCCCAACATAGTGCCCTGCATGACTCCACACCTACACACTCAAAGGCCTCACCCTAATCTTCATGTCCTTGGGCGCCAGCCGCCTTATCTCCGCTAGCAGGCGGTCCCCGAACCCTCGGAATAACGTCGAGAGAGAGAGAGAGAGCTGGCTAGAGAGAGAGAGCTGGCTAGAGAGAGAGAGCTGGCTAGAGAGAGAGCTGGCTAGAGAGAGAGAGCTGGCTAGAGAGAGAGAGAGCTGGCTAGAGAGAGAGAGCTGGCTAGAGAGAGAGAGCTGGCTAGAGAGAGAGAGCTGGCTAGAGAGAGAGAGCTGGCTAGAGAGAGAGTAGCGCGGCAGTATTAACACACAACACTGGTCCCAACATAGTGCCCTGCATGACTCCACACCTACACACTCAAAGGCCTCACCCTAATCTTCATGTCCTTGGGCGCCAGCCGCCTTATCTCCGCTAGCAGGCGGTCCCCGAACCCTCGGAATAACGTCGAGAGAGAGAGAGAGAGCTGGCTAGAGAGAGAGAGCTGGCTAGAGAGAGAGAGCTGGCTAGAGAGAGAGAGCTGGCTAGAGAGAGAGAGAGCTGGCTAGAGAGAGAGAGCTGGCTAGAGAGAGAGAGAGCTGGCTAGAGAGAGAGAGAGCTGGCTAGAGAGAGAGAGCTGGCTAGAGAGAGAGAGAGCTGGCTAGAGAGAGAGAGCTGGCTAGAGAGAGAGAGCTGGCTAGAGAGAGAGAGCTGGCTAGAGAGAGAGAGCTGGCTAGAGAGAGAGTAGCGCGGCAGTATTAACACACAACACTGGTCCCAACATAGTGCCCTGCATGACTCCACACCTACACACTCAAAGGCCTCACCCTAATCTTCATGTCCTTGGGCGCCAGCCGCCTTATCTCCGCTAGCAGGCGGTCCCCGAACCCTCGGAATAACGTCGAGAGAGAGAGAGAGAGCTGGCTAGAGAGAGAGAGCTGGCTAGAGAGAGAGAGCTGGCTAGAGAGAGAGCTGGCTAGAGAGAGAGAGCTGGCTAGAGAGAGAGAGCTGGCTAGAGAGAGAGAGCTGGCTAGAGAGAGAGTAGCGCGGCAGTATTAACACACAACACTGGTCCCAACATAGTGCCCTGCATGACTCCACACCTACACACTCAAAGGCCTCACCCTAATCTTCATGTCCTTGGGCGCCAGCCGCCTTATCTCCGCTAGCAGGCGGTCCCCGAACCCTCGGAATAACGTCGAGAGAGAGAGAGAGAGCTGGCTAGAGAGAGAGAGAGCTGGCTAGAGAGAGAGAGAGCTGGCTAGAGAGAGAGAGCTGGCTAGAGAGAGAGAGCTGGCTAGAGAGAGAGAGCTGGCTAGAGAGAGAGAGAGCTGGCTAGAGAGAGAGAGAGCTGGCTAGAGAGAGAGAGAGCTGGCTAGAGAGAGAGAGCTGGCTAGAGAGAGAGAGCTGGCTAGAGAGAGAGAGCTGGCTAGAGAGAGAGAGCTGGCTAGAGAGAGAGAGAGCTGGCTAGAGAGAGAGAGAGCTGGCTAGAGAGAGAGAGAGCTGGCTAGAGAGAGAGAGCTGGCTAGAGAGAGAGAGCTGGCTAGAGAGAGAGAGCTGGCTAGAGAGAGAGAGCTGGCTAGAGAGAGAGAGAGCTGGCTAGAGAGAGAGAGCTGGCTAGAGAGAGAGAGCTGGCTAGAGAGAGAGAGCTGGCTAGAGAGAGAGAGAGCTGGCTAGAGAGAGAGAGCTGGCTAGAGAGAGAGAGAGCTGGCTAGAGAGAGAGAGCTGGCTAGAGAGAGAGAGCTGGCTAGAGAGAGAGAGCTGGCTAGAGAGAGAGAGCTGGCTAGAGAGAGAGAGCTGGCTAGAGAGAGAGAGCTGGCTAGAGAGAGAGAGCTGGCTAGAGAGAGAGAGCTGGCTAGAGAGAGAGAGCTGGCTAGAGAGAGAGAGCTGGCTAGAGAGAGAGCTGGCTAGAGAGAGAGAGCTGGCTAGAGAGAGAGAGAGCTGGCTAGAGAGAGAGAGCTGGCTAGAGAGAGAGTAGCGCGGCAGTATTAACACACAACACTGGTCCCAACATAGTGCCCTGCATGACTCCACACCTACACACTCAAAGGCCTCACCCTAATCTTCATGTCCTTGGGCGCCAGCCGCCTTATCTCCGCTAGCAGGCGGTCTCCGAACCCTCGGAATAACGTCGAGAGAGAGAGAGAGAGCTGGCTAGAGAGAGAGAGCTGGCTAGAGAGAGAGAGCTGGCTAGAGAGAGAGAGCTGGCTAGAGAGAGAGAGCTGGCTAGAGAGAGAGAGAGCTGGCTAGAGAGAGAGAGCTGGCTAGAGAGAGAGTAGCGCGGCAGTATTAACACACAACACTGGTCCCAACATAGTGCCCTGCATGACTCCACACCTACACACTCAAAGGCCTCACCCTAATCTTCATGTCCTTGGGCGCCAGCCGCCTTATCTCCGCTAGCAGGCGGTCTCCGAACCCTCGGAATAACGTCGAGAGAGAGAGAGAGAGCTGGCTAGAGAGAGAGAGCTGGCTAGAGAGAGAGAGCTGGCTAGAGAGAGAGAGCTGGCTAGAGAGAGAGAGCTGGCTAGAGAGAGAGCTGGCTAGAGAGAGAGAGAGCTGGCTAGAGAGAGAGAGCTGGCTAGAGAGAGAGTAGCGCGGCAGTATTAACACACAACACTGGTCCCAACATAGTGCCCTGCATGACTCCACACCTACACACTCAAAGGCCTCACCCTAATCTTCATGTCCTTGGGCGCCAGCCGCCTTATCTCCGCTAGCAGGCGGTCCCCGAACCCTCGGAATAACGTCGAGAGAGAGAGAGAGAGCTGGCTAGAGAGAGAGAGCTGGCTAGAGAGAGAGAGAGCTGGCTAGAGAGAGAGAGCTGGCTAGAGAGAGAGCTGGCTAGAGAGAGAGAGCTGGCTAGAGAGAGAGAGAGCTGGCTAGAGAGAGAGAGAGCTGGCTAGAGAGAGAGAGCTGGCTAGAGAGAGAGAGCTGGCTAGAGAGAGAGAGCTGGCTAGAGAGAGAGAGCTGGCTAGAGAGAGAGAGCTGGCTAGAGAGAGAGAGCTGGCTAGAGAGAGAGAGCTGGCTAGAGAGAGAGAGAGCTGGCTAGAGAGAGAGAGAGCTGGCTAGAGAGAGAGAGCTGGCTAGAGAGAGAGAGCTGGCTAGAGAGAGAGAGAGCTGGCTAGAGAGAGAGAGCTGGCTAGAGAGAGAGAGAGCTGGCTAGAGAGAGAGAGCTGGCTAGAGAGAGAGAGCTGGCTAGAGAGAGAGAGCTGGCTAGAGAGAGAGAGCTGGCTAGAGAGAGAGAGAGCTGGCTAGAGAGAGAGAGCTGGCTAGAGAGAGAGAGCTGGCTAGAGAGAGAGAGCTGGCTAGAGAGAGAGAGAGCTGGCTAGAGAGAGAGAGCTGGCTAGAGAGAGAGAGAGCTGGCTAGAGAGAGAGAGCTGGCTAGAGAGAGAGAGCTGGCTAGAGAGAGAGAGAGCTGGCTAGAGAGAGAGAGAGCTGGCTAGAGAGAGAGAGAGAGCTGGCTAGAGAGAGAGAGCTGGCTAGAGAGAGAGAGCTGGGTAGAGAGAGAGCTGGCTAGAGAGAGAGAGCTGGCTAGAGAGAGAGAGAGCTGGCTAGAGAGAGAGAGCTGGCTAGAGAGAGAGAGCTGGCTAGAGAGAGAGAGCTGGGTAGAGAGAGAGCTGGCTAGAGAGAGAGAGCTGGCTAGAGAGAGAGAGAGCTGGCTAGAGAGAGAGAGCTGGCTAGAGAGAGAGAGCTGGCTAGAGAGAGAGAGCTGGCTAGAGAGAGAGAGCTGGCTAGAGAGAGAGAGCTGGCTAGAGAGAGAGAGCTGGCTAGAGAGAGAGAGCTGGCTAGAGAGAGAGAGAGCTGGCTAGAGAGAGAGAGCTGGCTAGAGAGAGAGAGAGCTGGCTAGAGAGAGAGAGCTGGCTAGAGAGAGAGAGCTGGCTAGAGAGAGAGAGCTGGCTAGAGAGAGAGAGCTGGCTAGAGAGAGAGCTGGCTAGAGAGAGAGAGAGCTGGCTAGAGAGAGAGAGCTGGCTAGAGAGAGAGAGCTGGCTAGAGAGAGAGAGCTGGCTAGAGAGAGAGCTGGCTAGAGAGAGAGAGCTGGCTAGAGAGAGAGCTGGCTAGAGAGAGAGAGCTGGCTAGAGAGAGAGAGCTGGCTAGAGAGAGAGAGCTGGCTAGAGAGAGAGCTGGCTAGAGAGAGAGAGCTGGCTAGAGAGAGAGAGAGCTGGCTAGAGAGAGAGAGAGAGCTGGCTAGAGAGAGAGAGCTGGGTAGAGAGAGAGCTGGCTAGAGAGAGAGAGCTGGCTAGAGAGAGAGAGAGCTGGCTAGAGAGAGAGAGCTGGCTAGAGAGAGAGAGCTGGCTAGAGAGAGAGAGCTGGCTAGAGAGAGAGAGAGCTGGCTAGAGAGAGAGAGCTGGCTAGAGAGAGAGAGCTGGCTAGAGAGAGAGAGCTGGCTAGAGAGAGAGAGCTGGCTAGAGAGAGAGCTGGCTAGAGAGAGAGAGAGCTGGCTAGAGAGAGAGAGCTGGCTAGAGAGAGAGAGCTGGCTAGAGAGAGAGAGCTGGCTAGAGAGAGAGCTGGCTAGAGAGAGAGAGCTGGCTAGAGAGAGAGCTGGCTAGAGAGAGAGAGCTGGCTAGAGAGAGAGAGCTGGCTAGAGAGAGAGAGCTGGCTAGAGAGAGAGCTGGCTAGAGAGAGAGAGCTGGCTAGAGAGAGAGAGAGCTGGCTAGAGAGAGAGAGAGAGCTGGCTAGAGAGAGAGAGCTGGGTAGAGAGAGAGCTGGCTAGAGAGAGAGAGCTGGCTAGAGAGAGAGAGAGCTGGCTAGAGAGAGAGAGCTGGCTAGAGAGAGAGAGCTGGCTAGAGAGAGAGAGCTGGCTAGAGAGAGAGAGCTGGCTAGAGAGAGAGTAGCGCGGCAGTATTAACACACAACACTGGTCCCAACATAGTGCCCTGCATGACTCCACACCTACACACTCAAAGGCCTCACCCTAATCTTCATGTCCTTGGGCGCCAGCCGCCTTATCTCCGCTAGCAGGCGGTCTCCGAACCCTCGGAATAACGTCGAGAGAGAGAGAGAGAGCTGGCTAGAGAGAGAGAGCTGGCTAGAGAGAGAGAGCTGGCTAGAGAGAGAGAGCTGGCTAGAGAGAGAGAGCTGGCTAGAGAGAGAGAGAGCTGGCTAGAGAGAGAGAGCTGGCTAGAGAGAGAGTAGCGCGGCAGTATTAACACACAACACTGGTCCCAACATAGTGCCCTGCATGACTCCACACCTACACACTCAAAGGCCTCACCCTAATCTTCATGTCCTTGGGCGCCAGCCGCCTTATCTCCGCTAGCAGGCGGTCTCCGAACCCTCGGAATAACGTCGAGAGAGAGAGAGAGAGCTGGCTAGAGAGAGAGAGCTGGCTAGAGAGAGAGAGCTGGCTAGAGAGAGAGAGCTGGCTAGAGAGAGAGAGCTGGCTAGAGAGAGAGCTGGCTAGAGAGAGAGAGAGCTGGCTAGAGAGAGAGAGCTGGCTAGAGAGAGAGTAGCGCGGCAGTATTAACACACAACACTGGTCCCAACATAGTGCCCTGCATGACTCCACACCTACACACTCAAAGGCCTCACCCTAATCTTCATGTCCTTGGGCGCCAGCCGCCTTATCTCCGCTAGCAGGCGGTCCCCGAACCCTCGGAATAACGTCGAGAGAGAGAGAGAGAGCTGGCTAGAGAGAGAGAGCTGGCTAGAGAGAGAGAGAGCTGGCTAGAGAGAGAGAGCTGGCTAGAGAGAGAGCTGGCTAGAGAGAGAGAGCTGGCTAGAGAGAGAGAGAGCTGGCTAGAGAGAGAGAGAGCTGGCTAGAGAGAGAGAGCTGGCTAGAGAGAGAGAGCTGGCTAGAGAGAGAGAGCTGGCTAGAGAGAGAGAGCTGGCTAGAGAGAGAGAGCTGGCTAGAGAGAGAGAGCTGGCTAGAGAGAGAGAGCTGGCTAGAGAGAGAGAGAGCTGGCTAGAGAGAGAGAGAGCTGGCTAGAGAGAGAGAGCTGGCTAGAGAGAGAGAGCTGGCTAGAGAGAGAGAGAGCTGGCTAGAGAGAGAGAGAGCTGGCTAGAGAGAGAGAGCTGGCTAGAGAGAGAGAGCTGGCTAGAGAGAGAGAGCTGGCTAGAGAGAGAGAGCTGGCTAGAGAGAGAGAGAGCTGGCTAGAGAGAGAGAGCTGGCTAGAGAGAGAGAGCTGGCTAGAGAGAGAGAGCTGGCTAGAGAGAGAGAGAGCTGGCTAGAGAGAGAGAGCTGGCTAGAGAGAGAGAGAGCTGGCTAGAGAGAGAGAGCTGGCTAGAGAGAGAGAGCTGGCTAGAGAGAGAGAGAGCTGGCTAGAGAGAGAGAGAGCTGGCTAGAGAGAGAGAGAGAGCTGGCTAGAGAGAGAGAGCTGGCTAGAGAGAGAGAGCTGGGTAGAGAGAGAGCTGGCTAGAGAGAGAGAGCTGGCTAGAGAGAGAGAGAGCTGGCTAGAGAGAGAGAGCTGGCTAGAGAGAGAGAGCTGGCTAGAGAGAGAGAGCTGGGTAGAGAGAGAGCTGGCTAGAGAGAGAGAGCTGGCTAGAGAGAGAGAGAGCTGGCTAGAGAGAGAGAGCTGGCTAGAGAGAGAGAGCTGGCTAGAGAGAGAGAGCTGGCTAGAGAGAGAGAGCTGGCTAGAGAGAGAGAGCTGGCTAGAGAGAGAGAGCTGGCTAGAGAGAGAGAGCTGGCTAGAGAGAGAGAGAGCTGGCTAGAGAGAGAGAGCTGGCTAGAGAGAGAGAGAGCTGGCTAGAGAGAGAGAGCTGGCTAGAGAGAGAGAGCTGGCTAGAGAGAGAGAGCTGGCTAGAGAGAGAGAGCTGGCTAGAGAGAGAGCTGGCTAGAGAGAGAGAGAGCTGGCTAGAGAGAGAGAGCTGGCTAGAGAGAGAGAGCTGGCTAGAGAGAGAGAGCTGGCTAGAGAGAGAGCTGGCTAGAGAGAGAGAGCTGGCTAGAGAGAGAGCTGGCTAGAGAGAGAGAGCTGGCTAGAGAGAGAGAGCTGGCTAGAGAGAGAGAGCTGGCTAGAGAGAGAGCTGGCTAGAGAGAGAGAGCTGGCTAGAGAGAGAGAGAGCTGGCTAGAGAGAGAGAGAGAGCTGGCTAGAGAGAGAGAGCTGGGTAGAGAGAGAGCTGGCTAGAGAGAGAGAGCTGGCTAGAGAGAGAGAGAGCTGGCTAGAGAGAGAGAGCTGGCTAGAGAGAGAGAGCTGGCTAGAGAGAGAGAGCTGGCTAGAGAGAGAGAGAGCTGGCTAGAGAGAGAGAGCTGGCTAGAGAGAGAGAGCTGGCTAGAGAGAGAGAGCTGGCTAGAGAGAGAGAGCTGGCTAGAGAGAGAGCTGGCTAGAGAGAGAGAGAGCTGGCTAGAGAGAGAGAGCTGGCTAGAGAGAGAGAGCTGGCTAGAGAGAGAGAGCTGGCTAGAGAGAGAGCTGGCTAGAGAGAGAGAGCTGGCTAGAGAGAGAGCTGGCTAGAGAGAGAGAGCTGGCTAGAGAGAGAGAGCTGGCTAGAGAGAGAGAGCTGGCTAGAGAGAGAGCTGGCTAGAGAGAGAGAGCTGGCTAGAGAGAGAGAGAGCTGGCTAGAGAGAGAGAGAGAGCTGGCTAGAGAGAGAGAGCTGGGTAGAGAGAGAGCTGGCTAGAGAGAGAGAGCTGGCTAGAGAGAGAGAGAGCTGGCTAGAGAGAGAGAGCTGGCTAGAGAGAGAGAGCTGGCTAGAGAGAGAGAGCTGGCTAGAGAGAGAGTAGCGCGGCAGTATTAACACACAACACTGGTCCCAACATAGTGCCCTGCATGACTCCACACCTACACACTCAAAGGCCTCACCCTAATCTTCATGTCCTTGGGCGCCAGCCGCCTTATCTCCGCTAGCAGGCGGTCCCCGAACCGAGAGAGAGAGCTGGCTAGAGAGAGAGAGAGCTGGCTAGAGAGAGAGAGCTGGCTAGAGAGAGAGAGCTGGCTAGAGAGAGAGAGCTGGCTAGAGAGAGAGAGCTGGCTAGAGAGAGAGAGAGCTGGCTAGAGAGAGAGAGAGCTGGCTAGAGAGAGAGAGAGCTGGCTAGAGAGAGAGAGCTGGCTAGAGAGAGAGAGCTGGCTAGAGAGAGAGAGAGCTGGCTAGAGAGAGAGAGCTGGCTAGAGAGAGAGAGAGCTGGCTAGAGAGAGAGAGCTGGCTAGAGAGAGAGAGAGCTGGCTAGAGAGAGAGTAGCGCGGCAGTATTAACACACAACACTGGTCCCAACATAGTGCCCTGCATGACTCCACACCTACACACTCAAAGGCCTCACCCTAATCTTCATGTCCTTGGGCGCCAGCCGCCTTATCTCCGCTAGCAGGCGGTCCCCGAACCGAGAGAGAGAGCTGGCTAGAGAGAGAGAGAGCTGGCTAGAGAGAGAGAGCTGGCTAGAGAGAGAGAGCTGGCTAGAGAGAGAGAGCTGGCTAGAGAGAGAGAGCTGGCTAGAGAGAGAGTAGCGCGGCAGTATTAACACACAACACTGGTCCCAACATAGTGCCCTGCATGACTCCACACCTACACACTCAAAGGCCTCACCCTAATCTTCATGTCCTTGGGCGCCAGCCGCCTTATCTCCGCTAGCAGGCGGTCCCCGAACCGAGAGAGAGAGCTGGCTAGAGAGAGAGAGAGCTGGCTAGAGAGAGAGAGCTGGCTAGAGAGAGAGAGCTGGCTAGAGAGAGAGAGAGCTGGCTAGAGAGAGAGCTGGCTAGAGAGAGAGAGAGCTGGCTAGAGAGAGAGAGCTGGCTAGAGAGAGAGAGAGAGCTGGCTAGAGAGAGAGAGAGCTGGCTAGAGAGAGAGAGAGCTGGCTAGAGAGAGAGAGCTGGCTAGAGAGAGAGAGCTGGCTAGAGAGAGAGAGCTGGCTAGAGAGAGAGAGCTGGCTAGAGAGAGAGCTGGCTAGAGAGAGAGAGCTGGCTAGAGAGAGAGAGAGCTGGCTAGAGAGAGAGAGCTGGCTAGAGAGAGAGAGCTGGCTAGAGAGAGAGAGCTGGCTAGAGAGAGAGAGCTGGCTAGAGAGAGAGAGCTGGCTAGAGAGAGAGAGCTGGCTAGAGAGAGAGAGCTGGCTAGAGAGAGAGTAGCGCGGCAGTATTAACACACAACACTGGTCCCAACATAGTGCCCTGCATGACTCCACACCTACACACTCAAAGGCCTCACCCTAATCTTCATGTCCTTGGGCGCCAGCCGCCTTATCTCCGCTAGCAGGCGGTCCCCGAACCCTCGGAATAACGTCGAGAGAGAGAGAGAGAGCTGGCTAGAGAGAGAGCTGGCTAGAGAGAGAGAGCTGGCTAGAGAGAGAGAGCTGGCTAGAGAGAGAGAGCTGGCTAGAGAGAGAGAGCTGGCTAGAGAGAGAGTAGCGCGGCAGTATTAACACACAACACTGGTCCCAACATAGTGCCCTGCATGACTCCACACCTACACACTCAAAGGCCTCACCCTAATCTTCATGTCCTTGGGCGCCAGCCGCCTTATCTCCGCTAGCAGGCGGTCCCCGAACCCTCGGAATAACGTCGAGAGAGAGAGAGAGAGCTGGCTAGAGAGAGAGCTGGCTAGAGAGAGAGAGCTGGCTAGAGAGAGAGAGCTGGCTAGAGAGAGAGAGCTGGCTAGAGAGAGAGAGCTGGCTAGAGAGAGAGTAGCGCGGCAGTATTAACACACAACACTGGTCCCAACATAGTGCCCTGCATGACTCCACACCTACACACTCAAAGGCCTCACCCTAATCGTCATGTCCTTGGGCGCCAGCCGCCTTATCTCCGCTAGCAGGCGGTCCCCGAACCCTCGGAATAACGTCGAGAGAGAGAGAGAGAGCTGGCTAGAGAGAGAGAGCTGGCTAGAGAGAGAGAGCTGGCTAGAGAGAGAGTAGCGCGGCAGTATTAACACACAACACTGGTCCCAACATAGTGCCCTGCATGACTCCACACCTACACACTCAAAGGCCTCACCCTAATCTTCATGTCCTTGGGCGCCAGCCGCCTTATCTCCGCTAGCAGGCGGTCCCCGAACCCTCGGAATAACGTCGAGAGAGAGAGAGAGAGCTGGCTAGAGAGAGAGAGAGCTGGCTAGAGAGAGAGCTGGCTAGAGAGAGAGAGAGCTGGCTAGAGAGAGAGCTGGCTAGAGAGAGAGAGCTGGCTAGAGAGAGAGTAGCGCGGCAGTATTAACACACAACACTGGTCCCAACATAGTGCCCTGCATGACTCCACACCTACACACTCAAAGGCCTCACCCTAATCTTCATGTCCTTGGGCGCCAGCCGCCTTATCTCCGCTAGCAGGCGGTCCCCGAACCCTCGGAATAACGTCGAGAGAGAGAGAGAGAGCTGGCTAGAGAGAGAGAGCTGGCTAGAGAGAGAGAGCTGGCTAGAGAGAGAGTAGCGCGGCAGTATTAACACACAACACTGGTCCCAACATAGTGCCCTGCATGACTCCACACCTACACACTCAAAGGCCTCACCCTAATCTTCATGTCCTTGGGCGCCAGCCGCCTTATCTCCGCTAGCAGGCGGTCCCCGAACCCTCGGAATAACGTCGAGAGAGAGAGAGAGAGCTGGCTAGAGAGAGAGAGCTGGCTAGAGAGAGAGAGCTGGCTAGAGAGAGAGTAGCGCGGCAGTATTAACACACAACACTGGTCCCAACATAGTGCCCTGCATGACTCCACACCTACACACTCAAAGGCCTCACCCTAATCTTCATGTCCTTGGGCGCCAGCCGCCTTATCTCCGCTAGCAGGCGGTCCCCGAACCCTCGGAATAACGTCGAGAGAGAGAGAGAGAGCTGGCTAGAGAGAGAGAGCTGGCTAGAGAGAGAGAGCTGGCTAGAGAGAGAGAGAGCTGGCTAGAGAGAGAGAGCTGGCTAGAGAGAGAGAGCTGGCTAGAGAGAGAGAGCTGGCTAGAGAGAGAGAGAGCTGGCTAGAGAGAGAGAGCTGGCTAGAGAGAGAGAGAGCTGGCTAGAGAGAGAGAGAGCTGGCTAGAGAGAGAGAGCTGGCTAGAGAGAGAGAGAGCTGGCTAGAGAGAGAGAGCTGGCTAGAGAGAGAGAGAGAGAGCTGGCTAGAGAGAGAGAGAGCTGGCTAGAGAGAGAGAGCTGGCTAGAGAGAGAGAGCTGGCTAGAGAGAGAGAGCTGGCTAGAGAGAGAGAGCTGGCTAGAGAGAGAGTAGCGCGGCAGTATTAACACACAACACTGGTCCCAACATAGTGCCCTGCATGACTCCACACCTACACACTCAAAGGCCTCACCCTAATCTTCATGTCCTTGGGCGCCAGCCGCCTTATCTCCGCTAGCAGGCGGTCCCCGAACCCTCGGAATAACGTCGAGAGAGAGAGAGAGAGAGCTGGCTAGAGAGAGAGAGCTGGCTAGAGAGAGAGAGCTGGCTAGAGAGAGAGCTGGCTAGAGAGAGAGAGCTGGCTAGAGAGAGAGCTGGCTAGAGAGAGAGAGCTGGCTAGAGAGAGAGAGCTGGCTAGAGAGAGAGAGCTGGCTAGAGAGAGAGTAGCGCGGCAGTATTAACACACAACACTGGTCCCAACATAGTGCCCTGCATGACTCCACACCTACACACTCAAAGGCCTCACCCTAATCTTCATGTCCTTGGGCGCCAGCCGCCTTATCTCCGCTAGCAGGCGGTCCCCGAACCCTCGGAATAACGTCGAGAGAGAGAGAGAGAGCTGGCTAGAGAGAGAGAGCTGGCTAGAGAGAGAGAGAGAGAGCTGGCTAGAGAGAGAGAGAGCTGGCTAGAGAGAGAGAGCTGGCTAGAGAGAGAGAGCTGGCTAGAGAGAGAGAGCTGGCTAGAGAGAGAGAGCTGGCTAGAGAGAGAGCTGGCTAGAGAGAGAGAGCTGGCTAGAGAGAGAGCTGGCTAGAGAGAGAGAGCTGGCTAGAGAGAGAGAGCTGGCTAGAGAGAGAGAGCTGGCTAGAGAGAGAGTAGCGCGGCAGTATTAACACACAACACTGGTCCCAACATAGTGCCCTGCATGACTCCACACCTACACACTCAAAGGCCTCACCCTAATCTTCATGTCCTTGGGCGCCAGCCGCCTTATCTCCGCTAGCAGGCGGTCTCCGAACCCTCGGAATAACGTCGAGAGAGAGAGAGAGAGCTGGCTAGAGAGAGAGAGCTGGCTAGAGAGAGAGAGCTGGCTAGAGAGAGAGAGCTGGCTAGAGAGAGAGAGCTGGCTAGAGAGAGAGAGCTGGCTAGAGAGAGAGAGAGCTGGCTAGAGAGAGAGAGCTGGCTAGAGAGAGAGAGCTGGCTAGAGAGAGAGAGCTGGCTAGAGAGAGAGAGCTGGCTAGAGAGAGAGCTGGCTAGAGAGAGAGAGCTGGCTAGAGAGAGAGCTGGCTAGAGAGAGAGAGCTGGCTAGAGAGAGAGAGCTGGCTAGAGAGAGAGAGCTGGCTAGAGAGAGAGTAGCGCGGCAGTATTAACACACAACACTGGTCCCAACATAGTGCCCTGCATGACTCCACACCTACACACTCAAAGGCCTCACCCTAATCTTCATGTCCTTGGGCGCCAGCCGCCTTATCTCCGCTAGCAGGCGGTCCCCGAACCCTCGGAATAACGTCGAGAGAGAGAGAGAGAGCTGGCTAGAGAGAGAGAGAGCTGGCTAGAGAGAGAGCTGGCTAGAGAGAGAGAGCTGGCTAGAGAGAGAGAGCTGGCTAGAGAGAGAGAGCTGGCTAGAGAGAGAGTAGCGCGGCAGTATTAACACACAACACTGGTCCCAACATAGTGCCCTGCATGACTCCACACCTACACACTCAAAGGCCTCACCCTAATCTTCATGTCCTTGGGCGCCAGCCGCCTTATCTCCGCTAGCAGGCGGTCCCCGAACCCTCGGAATAACGTCGAGAGAGAGAGAGAGAGCTGGCTAGAGAGAGAGAGAGCTGGCTAGAGAGAGAGCTGGCTAGAGAGAGAGAGCTGGCTAGAGAGAGAGAGCTGGCTAGAGAGAGAGAGCTGGCTAGAGAGAGAGTAGCGCGGCAGTATTAACACACAACACTGGTCCCAACATAGTGCCCTGCATGACTCCACACCTACACACTCAAAGGCCTCACCCTAATCTTCATGTCCTTGGGCGCCAGCCGCCTTATCTCCGCTAGCAGGCGGTCCCCGAACCCTCGGAATAACGTCGAGAGAGAGAGAGAGAGCTGGCTAGAGAGAGAGAGCTGGCTAGAGAGAGAGAGCTGGCTAGAGAGAGCTGGCTAGAGAGAGAGAGCTGGCTAGAGAGAGAGAGAGCTGGCTAGAGAGAGAGAGAGCTGGCTAGAGAGAGAGAGCTGGCTAGAGAGAGAGAGAGCTGGCTAGAGAGAGAGTAGCGCGGCAGTATTAACACACAACACTGGTCCCAACATAGTGCCCTGCATGACTCCACACCTACACACTCAAAGGCCTCACCCTAATCTTCATGTCCTTGGGCGCCAGCCGCCTTATCTCCGCTAGCAGGCGGTCCCCGAACCCTCGGAATAACGTCGAGAGAGAGAGAGAGAGAGCTGGCTAGAGAGAGAGAGCTGGCTAGAGAGAGAGAGCTGGCTAGAGAGAGAGAGCTGGCTAGAGAGAGAGTAGCGCGGCAGTATTAACACACAACACTGGTCCCAACATAGTGCCCTGCATGACTCCACACCTACACACTCAAAGGCCTCACCCTAATCTTCATGTCCTTGGGCGCCAGCCGCCTTATCTCCGCTAGCAGGCGGTCCCCGAACCCTCGGAATAACGTCGAGAGAGAGAGAGAGAGAGCTGGCTAGAGAGAGAGAGCTGGCTAGAGAGAGAGAGCTGGCTAGAGAGAGAGAGCTGGCTAGAGAGAGAGTAGCGCGGCAGTATTAACACACAACACTGGTCCCAACATAGTGCCCTGCATGACTCCACACCTACACACTCAAAGGCCTCACCCTAATCTTCATGTCCTTGGGCGCCAGCCGCCTTATCTCCGCTAGCAGGCGGTCCCCGAACCCTCGGAATAACGTCGAGAGAGAGAGAGAGAGCTGGCTAGAGAGAGAGAGCTGGCTAGAGAGAGAGAGCTGGCTAGAGAGAGAGAGCTGGCTAGAGAGAGAGAGCTGGCTAGAGAGAGAGAGAGCTGGCTAGAGAGAGAGTAGCGCGGCAGTATTAACACACAACACTGGTCCCAACATAGTGCCCTGCATGACTCCACACCTACACACTCAAAGGCCTCACCCTAATCTTCATGTCCTTGGGCGCCAGCCGCCTTATCTCCGCTAGCAGGCGGTCCCCGAACCCTCGGAATAACGTCGAGAGAGAGAGAGAGAGAGCTGGCTAGAGAGAGAGAGCTGGCTAGAGAGAGAGAGCTGGCTAGAGAGAGAGAGCTGGCTAGAGAGAGAGTAGCGCGGCAGTATTAACACACAACACTGGTCCCAACATAGTGCCCTGCATGACTCCACACCTACACACTCAAAGGCCTCACCCTAATCTTCATGTCCTTGGGCGCCAGCCGCCTTATCTCCGCTAGCAGGCGGTCCCCGAACCCTCGGAATAACGTCGAGCCGCCGCTCAGCACTATGTTCTGGTACAGAACCTTGCGGAGATCCATGTCCGACTTCTGTATGGCGAACATCAGAACTTCGTGGAGGCCTGGAAATAAAATTAAATTGATAAAAAAAACATTACAATAAAGGGACAAAATTAAAATATTTAGCCAAAGAAAAAACAAAAATCTAGACCAGAGGTTCCCAAACTTATTTTGTCTACTGCCCACTTTGAGAATAAATTCTTTTGAGCGCCCCCATAAAATTTTCAAGAGTCAAATGCTCAGTCGGTGTCTAAGAGACCTCCTAAGTAGATGAAATTACAAATGGCCTACCAAGACTCTACACAATGCCCCGATTTTTTTCCGGGGTCTCTTACCGCCCCCCTTTAAGCCTGCAGCGCCCACAAGGGGGCGTTATCGCCCACTTTGGGAAAGACTGATCTAGACTGACATAAAAATAAACCGAAAAGATAGAAACAAGACAACTTAGGGTATGCGCACACCGTTGATTTTTCGTCGGTCGATTTAGTCGGGCAGTTGATCAGTATGGGCATGTATGGGAGTGCGCACACTACGCCGATTCGATTTGGCCGATTCTTCATAAATTTAAAATCGGGCACAACTATCGGCCAACTAAAAATCAACGGTGTGCGTCTACTCTTAGTGTTTACAAATGCAGTCGGAGGCATCAAATACATATCATTATCATCATCATTTCAGCCATAAGACGTCCACTGCTGAACATAGGCTTCCAGGACCGTTGATTGTGGAGAACTTTAGGGGAGGCCTTTGTCCAGCAGTGGACGTCATTTGGCTGAAACAAACGAAGATCAAGGAGGAAATAATTTAAATATTTACCTTCACACTCCTCCCCGATGAGGTCTGGCCGGAACAATACCTCTGGCGCCCTAAACCTCGCTTGTCCAATCTGAAATGATAAAACATATTTACTTTTTATGAGGTACCTCTAGTTATGTCCTAATTTATATCTGTTTACACTGTACCTCTAGCTGTGTCCCGTTCGGTAACGTGTACTACGCTAGCTATGTCTCAAGCATTTCCTTTTAAACCGTGTTTTTATGCTGTACCTCTAAAAATTATACCGTACCTCTAGTTTATACCTCATTTACAACGTACCTCAAGCTGTGTCCCATTTGGTAGCGTGTACTGGGCCCGCTTCGTCACCGGCGTATATCCTATTTTTTTTAGTTTTTATACTGTAACTTTCGAGCATTATATCGTACCGCTAAATTATACCTCATTTACAACGTACCTCTAGCTGCGTCCCGTCGGGTAACGTGTACTGGGCCCGCTCCGTCTCCAAAGTTTCTTCCTTAAGCGGGTTTGGAGAGAGGTAACAGGCGCGCTCCTTGATGGCCTTCACGATTTCTAGTTCTGCTGACGTGCGGAGGTTTACGCCTTCTTTGCGGAGAAGAAGCCTGAAAATAAAATAAGAAACTGTCTTTATATTTCATAAAAATATTATAGATTAACTTAGTCAGTGCCTGAAGCATGGGAGCGGCACGGGAGGAGTGAAATTGACTAAATTGACATAATATTATGCATATTATGACGTGACAGCATATAAATCAGGAGCATTCCTGAAGTCTCGCTGACGTTGAACGTCTCAAAAACACACTCTTTAATATTACACCTGTTTTTACAAACGATGCTTAATGCAAATCGAACGCACAGCGTTGAATAGAGCTCTGTGATTGGTTCGTGTGTCACCCTTGGCGTCCAAGCGCACTGTGACACCTCATAATAATGTTTGTGAATACGGGCGTTAGTTACTCTTACTTACCTGAGATACCTCGTAACGTCCCTCCTAGTAATATCTACCCTCAAAAAGCTGTTGTAAATTTATACAATACCTCATTACATTTACAGTGTACCTCACTTACCTCAGATACCTCGTAACGTCTCTCCCAACCAAATCTACCCTCAAAATGCTGTTGTAAATTGTACCTCGTCATTGGTTAAATGAAAATGGCTGGTAGGGCCCAAAAATAAGGAGACATGTAAAGTGCCCCATAAGGGCTACCTTTTCTTTTTTTTTTATTTGACGTTCATAAGTTTTTTTTTTTTTTTTTTTTTTTTTATGTGATAGGAGGCAAACGAGCAGACGGATCACCTGATGGTAAGCAATTGTGTGGTCTAAACTGAATAAATATTTTTGATTTTGATTTTGAAAAATATACCTCATCACATTTACAGCGTACTTCACTTACCTGAGATACCTAGTGACGTCCCTCCCAGTTATATCTACCCTCAAAAAGCTGTTGTAAATAAATTTATACAATACCTTATTACATTTACAGTGTACCCCACTTACCTCAGATACCTAGTGACGTCCCTCCCAGCGACGTCTACCCGCATAATACTGTGCGGCATAGCGAAGCCCTCGTAAATTGGCACCGCGTGCGTCACACCGTCACCTGAATCTAGCACCACGCCTGTGGTGCGACCGGTCGCGTACCTTGATGAAGAAAAAATTTAAGATTTTAAACTTTCGCGTTCCATTTTAACTAAAATAGTAAGACACAGGTCTTAACGCGACGTTTATTAATGAGTTACATTATGTACTTGTGACCACGGCTGCAGCATCGCAGCCGAAACGTTAAGCCGTGAGTACATAATGTAACTCATTAATAAACGTCGCGTTAAGACCCGTGTCTTACTATTTTAGGAGAAAAGATTGTTAGAAAAAGCTATTCAAAATGTTTTTTAGTTTATAAGCCCTTTTCAGGGGACTAAAGCCTGGTCCGTGAGCACGTAGAATTTTGTCCAATGACCCCAAGCTACCCATCCTTATCGCTCGCGCGTAATTATATTGCTGTCGCGAAGAAGTGGAGGATGGAACTCCGTCACCTTTGTCAAGTCTCTTATCTTCAGGCGCGGATCCACCGTTGTGGGCACTGTGGGCATGCCCACAACCCTAATTTGCTTGTTTTAATTATGATCTATTGATAAGATCGATAGGCATGCATGTATGTCCGGGCATGTAATGATCCAACTCTCATTTGCTCATTTTTGGTGGCTGTGCCCACAACCTTTTTTGACTGGCTGGATCCGCGCCTGCTTATCTTGGCAGTTTCTCTAGTTGTTTAAATATTATTTACTTTCTTAATCTGTCATTCGACTTTACTGTGACAGAGAAAAATATGTAAACATCAGTCTTCCTTAACCAATCCAATGTGGGGAGTGGAGGCCAAAGCCTCTATTTGCCTCTGGTAAATGGCAATGCCAGATTTTATATGGAAGGTGGCGTCTTTTTTTTTTCGCGCGGCCATCGACCAAACTTTGTTTTTTGATTACAAAATAGTGTAATAAACCAAACTTACTATGGCATGTATACCTCTAAACTCAGTCTGAACTGAGTTACGAGCGTTAGAAGTTTGATGTTTTACATACTAGATTTGCTTTTTGCGCGCAAGTTTTGTAAGAAATTGCAACAAAATATTGCGCTATTTTTTATTGTGCTGATTCTACTCCACACTGATGTCTGGAGCCTTTAATGGATGGTATTGTTTGTTTACACATATACAGTGTCACTATTTTGTTGCAATTTCTTACAAAACTTGCGCGCAAAAAGCAAATCTAGTATGTAAATCATCAAACTTCTAATGCTCGTAACTCAGTTCAGACTGAGTTTAGAGGTATACATGTCATAGTAAGTTTGGTTTATTACACTATTTTGTAATCAAAAAACTAAGTTTGGTCGATGGCCGCGCGAAAAAAAAAGACGCCACCTTCCATACTAAATCTGGCATTGCCATTAGAGGGTCGTGCTTCTACAATGGAGACTAAATAACCTGATGATAAAAGATCTTAGCAAGCTGAAGTGGCAATGGGCAGTAGCAGTATACGCAGAACCGGTCATTGTGGAAATCATTGGGGGAGGCCTATGTTCAGCAGTGGACGTCTTGTGGCTGAAATGATGATGATAATGATAAAACTCACAAACTAAGCACAGCCTGCATGGACAAGAACAGAGCTGGTACGTTGAACGTCTCGAAGAACACTTCAGCTGCCTTTTCTCTGTTCCTGCGAGGGTTCAGTGGCGCTTCCGTCAGCAACACTGGATGCTCCTCCGAGAACGTTGACAGTTGGTCCTGGTGAATGAAAAGTTGGAGAATTAGGCTGAGTTGCATCACCTTTTAACTGTAACTATAAGCCTAGGCGCAGACCATCGATTTTTCGTCGGCCGATAGTTTAGTCGGGCAGTTGGTCTGTATGGGCATGTATGGGAGTGCGCACACTACGCCGATTCGATTTGGCCGATTCTTCACACAATTTAAAATCGGGCACAACTAACGGCCAACTTAAAATCGGTGGTCTGCGCCTAGTCTAATCATAACCAGCGTTTTAGGTATAGAGTTTAACAAGTTAGAAGTTAAAGGTTGAAAGTAAAGTTAAAGAGGCTTTATAAGTTAGACTGCTAGCTGTGCCCGCGACTTCGTACGCATTAAACAGTTTTAATAATATTTCCTGTTTTTGCAGCATTTTTCTTTACTGCTCCGCCCCTATTGGCTGTAGGGTGATGTTATATAGCCTAAGCCCTAAAGCCTTCCTCGATAAATGGGCTATCCAATGCAAAAATATTTTTTCCTAAGTTGAGAGAAGTTCCTGAGTTCAAGCAAACAAACAAACTCTTTAGCTTTATAATATTACTATGGTAGATCAACATCGTCTACTTACCTTGCTATAAATATAGTTCCACACACGCTCCATGTCGTTCCAATCCGTAACAATTCCGTGCTCCATCGGATACTTAATGCTAAGCAAGCCCCGGTGCTCCTCAGCGCGCGGGCCGACGAACAACTCGCCTTCTAACGCTCCAGCCATCACTCTGATGTGTTTGGGGCGCCCGATGCTGCGGAAATAAGATACAGTAGAACGCCGATTATCCGAACGCCGATTAACTGAATCGCCAATTATCTGAATCGGTCGTAAGCGTAATATAAAAAATTAAAACCAAGTAATTTTTGTTTTGTTTTGTTGTAACAAGTTGGAAGTCGCAGGAGTCTAGATATATTTCAACTGAGCGTTATTGTACAACTGTAAGCACAGTTAATAAAGTTGATTCTATGTGTGACAGTTTGTTTTTAACACGCTTTTTCCTTATTACCAGTCTTTGTCCGATTATCCGAATCAACCCCGGTCCCAATTAATTCGGATAATCGGCGTTCTACTGTAGACATTTTTGAGTTGATACAAAAACTTGGTGGTAGGTCCCACAAGGTGGAACGACGACATCATAAAAGTAGCAGGAAGGCGCTGGACGCAGACCGCTACCAACGAGTCATTATGAAAATCATTGGGAGAGGCCTATGTTCAGCAGTGACGTCCTATGGCTGAAATGATGATGACAAAAACTTGTGTTTAGTAGTTTAGGCTCTTATTTTAAAATAGATATAGTTTAAACTGTTATAACTGCACTTTTTTTTTAATGATGTTCAGTAATTATACGTAGTTCAGGCCTTTTATATTTTAAGATTTGCCTAGTGTTAATAAAACTGTCAATAAAATAAACATTTTATTTATTTATGAGACTGAGCTTTTTTTATTGTTATAGAGAGTGGAAGTCACATGGTAAAGTGAAGAGAAAACAAGATAAACCACCAAAAAAAGAAAAACATTTCAATGTAATGAGAAGTTTGTCATTAAAATTTATTTAAAACTAGCTTTTGCCTGCGACTTCACCCGTGTGAAATTTAGTTTGTCATCCCAACTAATATTATAAATGCGAAAGTAACTCTGTCTGTCTGTCTGTTACGCTTTCCCGCTTAAACCTCGCAACCGATTTCGATGAAATTTGGCAGGGACATAGTTTGAGTCCCGGGAATGGACATAGGATAGTTTTTATCCCGGTTTTTGAAACAGGGACGCGCGATAGTTTTTCTGTGACAGACAAAATTCCACGCGGGCGAAGCCGCGGGCAGAAAGCTAGTATCGTCATAAATTATAGCCTATGTGTTATAAAAAATAATACTTTAAAGTTTCATCAAAATCCGTTAAGTAGTTTTTGCATGAAAGAGTAACAAACATCCAGACATCCAAACTTTCGCATTTATAATATTAGCAGGATAGGTACAAACAGATCACTGAAATAAAAAAAAATTGATTGAAATTGTAAAGAGTTTACACTGTACCTTATTAATGTGTTATAAAATTTTTAATTTAAATGAGCAATTTTGTTAAGTAATAATTATGTCATGTAGGACATTAACATCCATGTTACAAAACATTATAAACAAATACTTATTGTATTTTTAAAAGAATTTGTGATTTTTAATGCACAAATTACTTATCCCTTCCAATGAAGCCAAAATTATATCACTTGTGTTAGGAAGTGAGTTCACCTCAATATTTACTGCTAAATCTATACTTACTAGTTGGGAAACCTGCATTTTGGGATCTGATCGCCAGCGAAGCCGGCTTTGATCACTCCAGAGCCCTGCAAAACCGGCAAGAATCAAATAAATATGGACATACATACGTCAAACGTGGTGACTCATTTCAAACTCATATTATTTACAAATAAACCACCGCACGATCAATACCAGCGCATTATTACACGAATTTGTACTTTACAAGGCACTGACCCAGTTATTTTCCCATTATAAAATGAAATTCAATTGATTTTTCAAACAAAAACGTAGGTGTGCCAACTATCGAGAAAAGCCCGAATTATGTGAAAATATTACATATTTACATTGTCTATAACCACTGGCTGGTTCACTATCACGTCGTTCAGCTCCATTTTTGTTAGGATAAGCAAAAATCAAGATGTTTTATAGGTTTTTTTAGATAATTTTGCCGTACAAAATGCACATCAGTCAGAATTCAATAATGACAGAATAGGTGACATCAGAAAAAAGTGTTGCTGCAAAGAAAAATTAAAAAGGCATTGACCTTTCCGTTCGGAAATCCATTCGTTCCGTTCTAACCTGTCAGACTATACGTCATAATAACTTTTGAATTTGGCGGAATCATCACTTCCAATACCCAAATGTTTGCTAAAAAAATCAAGAAGTAATCAATACAACCTGTTGAACTTTTTCACTCGAGGCAAGTTTTATTTTGTTTCGTATAAATAAACATAAAGTGCCAGTTTCACGATGATTGCGATTATTTTAAATCTTTTTCTCGTATATACTGCAGCCTTTCGATTAGAGATGATAGTATACGAAGGTGAAGAAATAGAAGTCGAATATCCAGCTCCAGTCCGACGCAGCAGCTGCTCCTCGGATACTTGCTACAACAAACCCGCGGTTAGTGATGACTATAAATTTATGTTCTACGATGTCATGCCCAATGCTGGATTTCACTATCATCAGGTGATTTATACCAATATGGCTACCATGTTGGTCAACGCGCATAAGCATGGCAAAACTAATTGGCGCTTGGTTCTGACACCCTTGAGCAATATACATCATTGGAAAAATACTGATAAACCTGAGCCTTGGAGCAACTTTTTTGATATTAAGACGCTGAAAACATTCGCACCAGTCCTAGAAATGCATGAGGTGATCGATGCACCTGATTCGGAGCCATTGGAAGTGGACACTCTTTTTGTTTTACAAAACTATCCGAGTGAACCATGGAGTGAACCCTCTGGCAAAAAAAAGTGGCAGATCATGCCGACAACGAATTGTATTATAAGATATGACAACATTATTGCTAAAACAACGTACTGCGTCTCTATAAATGGTACCTTAGAAATGCTATGGAAACTCGTAGATCTACAGCCCTCTGATAAAAAAATTATGTTTAAAAATGTACACCTTCTCAATCAACCACAAAAACAGACCAACCCGCGCAAATCCTGGTGGGGAATCATGGAGTACAATAGCAGACTCGTGAAACGGGCACGGGACTACATAATTGAAAACTTTCATTGCACATCGGAAAAATGTCCGTCGTATTTGGCTATACATTGGAGACGAAAAGAATTCAGTTGCGTGTTGGGAAAAACAAATATACTTCCATCTGTACATGAGACTGTTCAAGTAATAATATGGGTTGTTGAGAACTGCAAGCTTGACATAAATAAAGTTTACATTGCATCTGACGCAGAGGCGAGCGAACTGGAAGCTTTAAAAGGTAAACTTGTAGCGTTTGGCTTTGAAACCTTCGAGTTTAATCCTTCAGTTGAAGATATGAAAGACTTTAAAGAAGGCGGGATAGCTATTATTGATCACATTATTTGTACACACGCTGCTTATTTCATAGGCACCCAGTTGAGCAAATTCACGGAGACCATTCAATTGGATAGAGATGTACTTGGATTTGGTAAAGTTACGAGTTATCAAATGTTTTGCAGTGCTTATTGTGTAAGTTTCAATGATAAGGCCCAATGTAATACCCACATTGAATTTACGGATTACGTATATGAAAATGGCAAAATCATTTTTACAATACCAGACACTTACCCAACGGTGCCATTCCTACCGAAGGTGTCAGACTGGCTGACTCGAGAACCGAGTAAAGATGATTTTTTGTTCTGGGCTGGAGTACTGTAGTGTACCCACTCATAACATAAATAAGCATCATACCTATATTTAACTAAAACGCAACGAACGGATTTAACCACTACTTACTTAGGTATAAAGTTCTTGTTCTCCAACGGTGTCTAAAAACCCGTACGCGCTAAGTTTGCCGGTCCGTGGAATGCGCGTCCCCTCTCCAACCGCGATTAAACGCAATTAGTTAGTGATTAAACGAAATGAAGTGTAATATTTTTTATCAATATAAATAAATAAAAAATATTTTAATTAAAGTTTGCTATAGTTATAGACGCTTTCTTTCGAGTGACGTCATAACGCCAGCGGCAAACTTATCGAGAATGGATGTATTCATAATTTTTATTACGAGTTAAGTAGGTAGGCCTAGTAGGTAGGTAGTTTAATATTTAATGTGATTATTATTGTAATCAAATACAGGTTAATTGAGTGTGTTCTAATGTAGGACCTTATGTCAAAATATTTCATCTAGGTTTGTATAAAAAAGTCTCTATGTGATAATGTGATAGAAAGAAAGATTTGTAAAAGCATAATATTTTTGCTAAAAATTAAACCTACGCATGGCGTAAGATTTATTTTAAGGTATTTTTATCTAAGTGATGCTGTTGAAGTTAAGTATTAAAATTTACCTTTTTGTTCTAAATTTATGGATGGAGATTATAAAAGGGTATTTCGCCAAAAATGCTCAATTTTGCCTAATTTCCTTGGTACGAAATATATTTTTGTTTTTAACTAAATTTTTAGTTTCCCATTGTATTAAATAGCAAAAACTAAGCTAATATATCTAAAAGGGGTGTCATAATTCGTTTTAGAAACAAAGTTATAAGGTCATGAATTTTTGGTAGCCAAGGAAATTATTACAAATATTATATTCTAATTTCTTGCGTTTCGTTACTATTATACAATGGTCGAAAAGAAGACCCAGGGAAATCGGACAAGAACTTAACTTCACTTTATTTCCTTCCTTTAAGTATTTGACATTTAAAGTTTTTATTTTCCGATAGCCAAACGTTTCTCAAATATATATAAAGAGAGTGCTATTAGAATGAAATTACGCTTCAATTTGTTATAATGTAATTCAAGAAGCTTGAGTGTGCCGGTATCCGGGGTGTCCCTCTTAGGCTTTTTGAGGATTTTTTGTCGAGCAGGAGACAACTGGTAAGTATAGGCCCCCTCAAAAGCATTGATTTACCCGTCACCTGTGGAGTCCCCCAGGGAAGTGTGTTAGGCCCGAGTCTCTTCCTTGTTTACATAAATGAACTATGTCATTACAAACCCACCAATGGAAGTATTTTCTCGTACGCTGATGATACTGCCCTCATATTCAAGGGCGAGACTTGGGCTATAGCTAAACAGAATGCTGAAAATGGTCTAAAACATATAGTAACTTGGCTACGAATGAATCAGTTGACTCTCAATGTCCTGAAGTCTAAGTTTATAACCTTCTGCCTTAGACGATCAACAAAACCTAGCTCAACTTTCAGTGTTAAGGCGCACACTTGTAACAGAACTGTGGGACAGTCATTGTGTGACTGCGTCGCTCTGGAACGGGTGAACGACATTAGGTATCTCGGTGTTCTACTTGATGAAACTATGTCATGGGATGCTCAAATTGCAAGCCTGTCTTCACGTACCCGGAAATTGATTTATATGTTTTATAAGCTTAGAAATGTACTTAATCCCCATTCTTTAAAATGTGTTTATTTTGCGCTTGCACAGTCTGTTTTGAGCTATTGCATCGCAGCATGGGGAGGAGCATGTAAAACTATAATCATCAAACTCGAACGGGCTCAGAGGTCAATTCTCAAGGTTATGATGAAAAAATCTCGTCGTTATCCAACCACCCAACTTTACCAGGAATGCAAAATTCTTTCAATCAGACAGCTGTTCGTACTACATTCTATTCTTCTTCAGCACTCTGCGCTCGTATACGAACCCAGGAGAACTAATAAAAAACCGAATAAACGTAGGCCTGACAAGGTATGCTCGACAATTCTTCCCCGTTCAACATTCATTAAACGCCAATTATATTACTTAGCACCGTATCTCTATGATAAAATGAATGTAGTACTTAATTTCTACGACAAACCAAGATTTGACTGTAAATTACTTGTGATAAGGTGGCTACTTCAACAGGACTACACTCAAACAGAAGCCCTATTTGCAACAGCCATATAATTTCTTATAAAGACACACATACACACACACACACACACACACACACACACACACACACACACACACACACAACGGAGCAAATGTCGTCATCTTTATTATTTCTTATTTTCACTGTACGTGCTACATATTCTAACGGAATGTCTTTGCATTGTATTGTATTCATGTCTTTTCACTGTTCATGTCTTCTCATTGTATACATTCAACCTCACGGGTGGGACCTGGAGTCCTGAAATACAGGGCTGCCCTACATTAGGCTCCAGTCACACCATTCTCTGTTCCTCATAATCTATGTTTAATTCTAATTGTAAAGAACTTTAGATGTAATATAAGCCCTATAAGGTGTGAAAATAAACAATTTTTATTATTATTAAAAAAAAAAAAAAAAAAAAAAAAAAAAAATGTGCCTTCATTTTGGCAAACAACAGTTATGGACATAACAAGGAAATTAGAAAAACGACTTTTGATTAAGTTTTTCTATGGTATTATTTGTAGTTTCTGCTATTGTAATAGCAAAAACAAATAAAACTTTCGATTAACTTTTCCATAAAAATAGTTTTATGCATATAAATATAAAAAAAACATGTGTTCGCCTGCCTGGACACAGAAAATTTACTGTTTCGACGAAATACCCAAAAAATGTTTTTAGCATAATAAACGTATTGCTGTTGAAGGTGTATTTTTTTTTCCAGAAATAACAATAACCGAAAAAAATTTTGTTAATCCGTCAATTTTAGTTTAAAAAAATAATTACAAAGTTATAGTGCTTTGAAGTTCCGCGCGACGTCACAAAGTGCTGCACTTTTACGCACTCACTGACGTCACGGGCCTTTTCTTTAGAACTTTGGCACGCTTTATCTCTTTACATTTTAATTAGTTTTAAAAAGTGAAAAATATGTGTCGAATAGTTTTTGATAAGCTAACTGACGGACTAATTAAAACTCTTGCTTTTTTACCCAGGAAACAAACATCCCTATTATAGGTATCATTTTAAAATTTTAGTTTTTAAGTCATTTTAAGTTAATATATTATTGTAAAATTTATTCTCTAGCACTTCAGGTATCATTAGAATGGTACATTTTCTCACATTTTTATATGGGGAATTATTTATCAGTACTTATGTGGGTAGCTCAACGAGTTTATTATAAAGTTGTTACTTGGATCTTGCAAAAAGTAACTTAGCACTCATACGACTGGACTCAGCAGTATCTTGACTATAATCAAATAAAACCACGATTAGATTAATTTAAAAAAAAATACCATTATCGGACAATAAATCAATTTTTTTTCAAAAGACAGACACCTAAAATTTTCCGATTCACTTTCCCGCTAAAAAGTTATAAGAGGAAAATCCCCTAAAATAGACAAATTCGTTCAGAAATCAACATCAAGGCAAACTTGCGTTATTTCGTGCCGTGATCTTGAATTTAAAAAATATTTATGTCAAAGTTTTTGAAATCGATCAACAACTAATGATGGGCCAACTCGTAAAAAATAAAACTCGATTTAACCCGAGTTAAAATCCACATAACTCGGGTTGAACTCGAGTTACGTAACTCGAGTTAACTGGGTGGACAAGTGAATGTTTTTTATTTATTTTTACCAGTTTAATCCCTTAGCTTCGCATTATTACTTAGTTAAAAAAATTAGACCTGAATTTTCCACTATCTGAATGGCTACAAATCTTTTACTATCAAATTAATTAAAGCGTTAATACCAGAAATTTAGCGTTATTTTTTTTGGCACAGTGACGGGTTTGAGTGTGCCTTAACCTTTTTTGAGGAGGCTCAACATCCAATGTGGTTGTCAATACAAGTACTTAACTGCGATGAATCAGTCGAAGTACTCATATTAGGTACTTTCATTGTTGATAATGAACTCTGACTTTCCTCGATGGCAACATTAGGATGCTTTTTTTAATGTGGTTTAATAATGTGGTCGTATTTCCACTATATTTGAATGAATCTGAACACTGTTTACACGCAACGCGTCCACTCTCTGGCGATTCGAATACGTCCCAAACTAAAGATTTTCTTTTAGGACCCGGCATTTTTCAAAAACAGAACATAAAACACAAAAATCTACAACAATAACCGGCAGTTTCTGTCGGTTCCATACAGTTTACGAACTCGAGTCAGAGAGAATTCAACTCGAGTGGGCTCGAGTTACGCCCAACTCGAGTTAACTCGAGTTAGGTACTCGAGTTGACCATCACTAATACTTGTTGAATTTGTTTTTCTTTTGTAATTTTCTCAATAAAGTGGGACTTTTACGATGATTTTCCTAAATCTACTTCTCATACACATGCTAAACGCGGCCGCTGAGAAGACTGCGCTCGATGGGTACTGCGATGCAGCTTCAGAGACCTGTAACAACGAAATAACACCAAACGAAGATCACAAGTTGATTTTCTATGATGTGAACCCTCCCGAGGGTTTCAATTTGCGACGGGATGTGTACATGAGGTTTGCTATAATGCTGGCTGAAGCCCAAAAGCGCGGTAAAACGGATTGGCGCTTAGTTCTGACGCCGTGGAATAAATTGTACCATTGGAAAAATAATGACAAACCAGTGCCTTGGCGCTCCTTTTTTGATGTAGAATCTCTAAAATCCTACGCCCCAGTGCTTGAACTGAGCGAGATAGTCGACGAACCTGCGAAACCGATAGATATCGACACACTGTACGTTTTACAAAACTTTGATAACCCGTTTGAAAATGGGGTATTTGAAGAGAAATGGCAGCTCATACCTAAAGAGGAATGCGATAAAAACTATGATAATATCTCAGCGAAGGAAGTCATATGTGTACGGTTCCAAGGTAAGATATCGAAGTTGTGGGAACTCATACATTTGCATCCGAACGATAAAAAAGTCATGTTCATGCACGGAGAAATACCTTTACATGACAATTATGGGACGAAAGCGTACTGGGACTGCCGTAAAAGCATGAAGTTCAATAAAACACTGGTAAAGAAAGCAAAGAAATTTATTAAGGAGAAGCTGGGTTGTGACGAAGAAAAGTGTAACAACTACATAGCAATCCACTGGAGACGTTTGGACTTTGCCACAAGCAGACCTAATGACGTCCCTTCGATTGATGGCACCGTAAAACAAATAAAGAATGCATTCGAAAAAATGCCTGGAATCAAGAAAATTTTCATCTCAACTGACGCTTCAGCTTCTGAAGTGAAAATATTGAAAAGCAAACTCAAAGAAGCTGGTTTTAAAGTCTATGTTTATGATCCATCTGCGTCAGACTTGGAGAAGTACAATGACGGTGGCATAGCTATAATCGACCAGATTATTTGTTCGCACGCTGCACATTTTATTGGGACCCACGAAAGCACGTTTACATTCCGTATTCAAGAGGAGAGAGAGATATTAGGCTTCGACAGTTCTACGACTTTTAACAGACTTTGCCCGGACGTTGGGGCTTGTGATGCGCCTAGTATATGGAAAATAATTAATTGAAAAGACCACTCGTAACTTGATGATTCCATTTTAACGTTCCAAAATATCTTGATGTGCAACATGACCAATTTGCGAAGAACTTAACTTCGATTTAGCAGTAATCACGTTTTTAGATCTACCTTTGCTCATTTATGACTAAAATAATTCTACTTATTCAAACACTGTTTTGTCTCTTTCCATCACAGAGAAATCAACATTGATGGAAAAAGATAGAGCATGAATTAGCTGAAATAGTGTATAGTGTATTATGTATTAGACAATATTTAAGTACCTATGAAAACTTGCATTTACTCACTCTAAGATTTAATTTGTAGGCATTTAAAATGTATATTTAAAGGTAGTAAGTAGTTAAGTGTATTAAAATGTTATATTGTTACTTAAATGTTGTAGAAATGTGCCATAATCTAATTATTAGAAACAACCAAAGATATTAAGGTAGAAATAATAAAATTTAACAAAATAATAAGTGTTATTATTTATCCTAGATCCTATTCCTTAAATTATTTTGAATTTTCCTGGTACAATTTTAGAGATTGTAAAAAGCGATGCATTTATCTATCACTATGTTACTCGTGGGATAATGTAGCTTTCGAATGGTGAAAGAGTTTTTAAAAACGGTCCAGTAGTTTTTGAGCCTATTCATTACAACCAAACAAACAAAGTTTTCCTTTTTTTTAATATTAATGTAGATTATAACTTTGCTTGCTTGCAAAGTTCAAACAGGTTCAACTGTTGAAAAAATTAAACTTTGGCGCGCATTGCATCAATCAATCAAAACACAAACCTCTAATCCATATCTGTGACACAAACAGTGATCAGCGTTCCCAGAATACCCAAATCCCAAATAAATATGTAATTAATTGCACATTATTTAAATATTTTATTTTACATAGAAAAATATTCGTAAGAAAAGAAAGCAAGGCGAAAAACCTTATTCGTTTTGGCTTTGATGTGAATGTATTTTTTACTGTGTTTCCGAACGAAGCTGAAAATGCTGAAATGTCAAACAATGTATTGATGTATTTGTGTGATGAGTTGTTTGCGCTGAAAATTTCTGAAAATGGTAAGTTTTAAGCGTTAAAACTCGAAATTCGCATTTATTAGCATCGTCAAAAAACTTGTGTATCGCTGAAAAAGTTTTGGTGGTGTACTTGTGCTGAGAACTATCGTAAAATATTATTGAACTGTTCCTATGTTATCACTTCCCGCTGCAAGGATTTAGATAATTTCCTGCTGATTTTGGATGAAGAGGGTGAGTATTTCTTTTAAAATACTTAGTGTACTCCATAATATAGCGAAAGCGTGTGAAATATTAATAAAAAAGAGCCGATAACCTATGAAATTTGCGCGACAATATCACTAGCGTGTGCGAAATTTTTGAAGCTTTTTTCCTTTTTTGTGTGAATTTTTTATGAAAGTTTAGCATGTCGCTGTATAATATAGGATATTATTTGCATGAATAATACATGTAGAGAAGTTTACGTGTATAATAAACGATACATTTATACATTTGCGACGATTGCATTCGCGCATGTTTTCAGATCGCTCGGCCGCCATATCTTTGAAGCTTATTAGATCTTTAGGGGAAAGCCCTTCTTCTAAAACAACATTTGAAGGATGTTCAACTTATTTGCTAGTAAATTATAGGTTTTCTGTGTTCAATAACAGCAAATATGTTCAAAATTATTGGTCAGAGGATATGGTTACTTAAAGATAGCTTCACACACCTTGAAACGTTGATTATTCACACCTGTGGTGTTGTCAGTCTCAACAATTCTAATTGGTTTCCAATTTATTGATGAACCTGTGTAGTTTTGGGGCTCCAATTGGATGATCTTGGGTCCTACTACTTGTTTTATGGACGTACCCAGGGGGGACAGAGAAGGGCAGCTGCTCCATCCTAGAAATCTTGCCGAACATAATATGAACTCTCCTTAAAGCGCTACAGTCGCTTAAAAGGAGCAAAGTCGAACAATTTGACCTAAAAAAATCTGACTTGCACCTCCGTAGGCCAGAAGCTGGGTGTGGCGACTGGTTGTCGGGGAAATCCTTAAGAGAGGCCTGTGTCGCTCCCATACCTCAATCATTAACTCACTTATGCGCTAGACTTGTCTCAAGAAGTAGGGTGATTGCTATAGTAATTAGCCTATACATAGTTATTGGCAATTGGATTGTTAATAAGTGAGACAAAAACATTTACTACATTGGACTGCGTATTGCTCAGAAAAAATATTTGTCTCTTTTCCTCTCTTAACACGTTGGACGCCACGCGGCTCACCGGTGTGCCTCGAACAATACAATTTTTATTGTGTCTAGCGTCTCGGCGTTCAATGACTTAATAACTTCCATTAGGCTTGTTTCTTTTCATTTTAGGCAAGTTGGCCAATAACTATGTATTGGCTAATTACTATAATATAGCGATCACCATAGTTTTTTCCTTTTTTCGTGTGTAGTGTGTTGATGTGTGTTTGGCTGAGCTAATTCCGCACTCAGCCTTCTAATTGGACTTTGTGCATTTATGTTACTAGTTTACTAAATGTGTTACGTTAGTTATTTATTCAGTCATTCATATTCCAGAGACGTATGGTGAATGGGTGAGTATGAATCACCACACTGGTTTTGTGGTAAGTACATCATGTTTTTAATAGATTTTTTACTTACAATGTTTTTATTTATCATTGAAGATTTACCAACTGCTACATAATAATGGGCTACCATCTCAAACATTGGTTCCCAAAGTGGGGGTGCGCCCCCTAGGGGAAGCGCAAAGACCTTTAAAGGGGGGCGCGGACCATCTGTGTACATAAGTATAAAAAACCTGCGACCGCTGACAGAATGCATTTCAGAATGCTTGATACAACCAATAAATAATCTTGACTGGAGGAGGGGGGCGCAGAATTTTTGTATAGTCGAAAGGGGGCACGTCTTAAATAAGTTTGGGAACCAATGATCTAAAAGATATGCATAGTATTCATTTACAAAGAAAAAAAGGTAGACCCATCTTTTAAAGCAGCTTTGTGTCTCTGTTTATCAACAAAATAATGTGAAGTGATAACATATTTTTTATAAATGACTCATCAGTATATTTATTTATTTATTTATTTCCACACACATTATCACTATCTTTTATTATCTTTATATGTTAAATACAGATACATTCATACAGTTCCTCAAGTTCTTTATCAATGATTTTAGTAATGCAATGTTGTATTTTTTATCTAATAACATCATTTGATACGCCCGTATTCACAAACATTACTATGAGGTCTCACAGTGCGCGTGGACGCACAGGGTCACACACGAACCAATTATAGAGCTCTATTGAACACTGTGCGTTCGATTTGCTGCTTCACTTAAGCAAGCATTGTGAATACGGGTGTTAGTCTTAAGTCAAATAAGGAAATTGTTCAAAATGTGAACATACAAAGTCTCATTCATATTTTATATCTTCGTTGATAACAAGCTTATTGTGCTATTCCTTGAACACTCAAAATAAAAAGTTCTGTTGTATTAACTCAAATACATTTAATACCAACTCTTGGAATATTAAGGTCATAGCAGACTTATCGACTCGGAAAGGGATCAACACGGTACCGTATCCCCTTTCGCGATCTGTCAACGACAGCGCACTTTAGACGATTTTGTATTCGTATATTAGCTTGTACGCAGCTTGGGATGTCCACCGACAAGGTGGACCGACGAAATCATAAAGTTAGCAGGAAGCCGCTGGACGCAGGTCGATACCAACCGGGTAACATGGAAAGCATTGGGGGAGGCCTATGTTCAGCAGTGGACGTCCTATGGCTGAGATGATGATGACGATGATGATTAGCTTGTATGAAATTGACAAGTCGCGTCTAGTCGCTGCGATTTTCGTCCAGTTTGGGCTGTCGCTAATCAACCGCGAGACGAAGCGTTTACGTTACGGTGCGGTTAAGTGTGCGTTGCAGTATGGAGTTTCATATAAAACATACTGACTGCTTCGAGTTGATACGGTTACGATCCCTTTCTGGGTTGATAAGTGTGCTACGTCCTTAAGCGGTCACATGAGACCGCGGTAACAATTGATTTCTATGGTGTATCTTGACTTTATTGAGAATACACGGTAATGGGAAACATAAAATAAAGAATCGACTGCCACAGGCGGATGAACCCACGACCTTTTGCTTGCTGGGCGACTGCATATCTACGGAGCGATTGGTAAACGCGTTGAAACTGTATTTTGCCAGTTTTTGCATCTATTATTTATAATAACGTTACCCTCCTTGGTGGACCGACAATCTGGTGAAGGAAGGAAGCACGGACGCGGGCAGTGCAGGACCGGTCGTGGATATCCTTGGGGGAGGCCTTTGTCCAGCAGTGGACGCGTTCGTCTGAAACATTTCTTCGTTGCTGATCTATTAAAAGTTTTCCTACGTTAAAATATAGAAACACGAGTCTCAATGCGGCATTTTTTATATGAGTTAGGCGATTATCACACTGCACCGCGCTCCGCCGCGGTCCGCGTGGCGACATAATAACGTATCCCGCGCGCAAACGCGTTATCAGCGTGTTGTGCCGCGCGTGTTTTCTATACAAACTGAGGTACTTCCATTTAGGCTGGTTTTAGAGTCACGCTGACGCACGCTGACCGTCAGCGCTGACAGCCGAATTGTATGAAGCGTCGGCGCCGAGCGATCAGCGTCACTCAGGAACGTTTCCTTCAATTACGTACATATTGAACTGTCAGCGCCGACGATCAGCGCGACTCTAAAACCAGCCATAATGATTAGATCTGTCGTCCCGCGTACTGCGGCGGAGCGCGGTGCAGTGTGATAATCGCCTTAGTTAAAATGGCACGCGAAAGTTCTAATTTTCCTACATTGTCGTTCAAAAACAACGCCTACTCCGACGTCATAAGACGTACGTTTACGATAACCACTCGTGCGCATCCGCCATTATTTCAGTACACAAGCAACGCGACAGGCATGATGCAGCAGCCATTGAAGAAGGATTTTAGGAAGAAAAGGCAGTACTCGGGGAAGGGATACTGTGAGTATAATTTTAATTATACTTCATAGACTGGCAATGTTGTATAGTTTTTGCAACTCACTAGGGATGTTATGGATATGTATTTTCGGTTATGGATACGGTTACGGATATAGGAATAATATTATACCGGTTTCGGTTACGGTTATGGATTTTTTTTTATTTCGGATATCCGAAAGTTTCGGTTACGATTACGGATATCTGTGCAGTGTAGTGTGTAAAATGCAATTTGCAATAGTTGTCCAACACGGTTCATTCATGGCCGCACACTATACATCGAATAAAAAGTAATGAAATATAAAAATTGATAATAGATGGCATTATAAAGGTAAATCAGGCTATTATGCCTTTAAATATAAACAATTTAAACTGCCTACATCCGAAACTATCCGAAACTTTTGAATCGGTTACGGTTACGGTTTCGGATATTTTTTTATTTCGGATATCCGAAAGTTTCGGTTACGGTTACGGATATCCATAACTTCCCTGCAACTCACGAAGGCGAGTGAGCTTTACTTGTGTGTACGTGTACATGCACAACGATAGTGTAATGTCTGACAAAACTTACAACGAACAGTAGTGAAAGTGTAAAGCTCACTCGCCTGTGAATAGGCTGGATGACAAAAACAGACTTTAAAAAATTTTACTGACTCCAAAAATGTACATTAAAGAGTAGAAAAATAATTACGTTCTGTATTTAATTAGGATAATTATTTATTATGACCATGATTGATATTCTTGGAGTCGTTGCCATGCTCAAGAAACGTACTTTCTTCACCCAGGTGAACAAAGTGGAATAATCAATTTTGTAGGTTTTCTGGCTTAGAGTTTAGATTTTATTGTAATGGTGTGTATCACTCAGGAATAATTAGCGTGATTATCAAAATCGGTTCAGTAGTTCCAGAGATTTCTTTGTACAAACTTACATCTCCTTAGATACCCTGCAGACCGCAGACTTTTTGTCGACCGATAAATTGGTCTGCTTTCTAATCTTTAACCTATAAATCATTAAAAAGTTTCATCTAAATTTGTTAATTGAAAATAGGATTTTTCACCTAAATAATACTGACTGTCTTAAATGGGTTTTAATACGACCGATAAAAATTATAAAGTGTGTATAGCCAATATTCCTTTGCGTTATTTTCAATTTAAAAGTATCTCTATTCATACATTTGCTTTAACTTCATAAAAAACACAACATCAAAGTTTTCAAATCTACTGCGGGTACTCGTGGAAAAACTTGGAATAGTATTCATACATTTCTTTGCCTCAACCACTTTTAAAAACTCAACATGAAATTTTTAAAAATTTCCGCGGGTAGTCGAAGAAAGACTTTGAAAAACCACCGTTCGTTTTCACATTTCGTCAGTTACAGTTTGACGCGCGTGGCAAACACATTTTTAACTGTAAAAAGTGTGCTAATTAATTTAATTGTTGATTGTATTGTTATTGTGAATTTTTATAATTATTTTAATTAATTAACCGACGATTAAGCATGTGTGATATTATTGACATTGAATTGAAGTTTGGCGAAGGTATGTATTTTTTTACTAGGTTTCACAATCGAATTTCGATATTTATTATATACTTGTGGCTAGGAAAATTGAAATTTAAAAATCCTTTTAACGTAACTACTTTTAGTGCAAAAATCAATTAACTGTTTGCATTTTTTTAAACCAAAAGTAACGGATTTGATTGTGACATATAGGTTAAACATTTCGTATTTAATTTATAATTAAATATTTATTGCTAATCATCATGGTTTACACAATTACTTTATTTTATTAAAAAACCGCAGAGTTTGTTTTAAAAACCGTTTTTAAGTAACTTGAATTTGTAAAAAAAATGCAATAACAGTGTTCATTACGCAAATTATAAATGACTTTATTTTGCTTGAAAATTGCAGTTCAATCGGTTTTTGCACTAAGCAAAATACCAGATAGTTATGAGATTTTTTGGTGTACTTAATTTAAATAAGACGTTGTCGGACGTTAGTCGTCCTCTTGCTGGAACTACAGAAAATTTTTGAAAAAAAATTCAATAAATAAAACCTACATTATTCTCGATTAACAGTCTATATTTTTCTATGAAAGATCGAAATTCATGTAGGCGAAGCCACAGCCAAATGGTAGTTATATTATTCGGTTGTATAGTTCCAAAATACTGAACTGTCCTGTCCATGACATTGACAGCGGGGCGCCACCGTCTATACCGGATCGCTGGGTCCGATTTTTGCCATGTTGGAAACCATATAGTTGAACGATGGTAGCGCCCCCCTGTCATTGAGTTTGGTGGGACAGTTCAGCGTGGGTCATCTATATCTATTTATGTGTGTAGGTATTTGACACAATTTACCACAAAGGAAGTTCAAATCTTACAAAAAAAACCTTCCATACAAATTGTCATTGTCAAGAAAGAAAGAAAAACATTTATTTGGTTCAAACTTAAAAAATATAACACACAGAATGAGATAACAAAAAACAAGTATAAGTTAGAACCAAAATTGGCCACCGCTCAGCATGTGTCATGCTCTGGAGTGTAATAAAACCAGAACACGACGCTGTTATTCTGCGGTGACCATTTTTGGAGAGAGCTGGAAACAAACATGAGATGAGACAATACACAAAAAACAAACAAAAGAGAAAAAACAAAAAAAAAATAAAAAAATACAATATTAAAAGAAAAAAGTAAATAGAGGGCGCCACCATCACATACGGGTTTTAGCAAAATTGGCGAAAATGCACAAGTTCACCGCCATCAGTTTTTTGTTTGTTTGAGAATTTGGATATTTTTGCATTTGAGCCATGAATCAATATTTTTGTTTCGACACCATGTATAATAATATGGACTTGATGATAGTAGTGACTTTTTATTGATTTTACTTGTTAATATTTTAGATGGAGAGCCCCCGTCGAAAAAGTCTGCGCCTTCGATCAAACTGGAGGCCGGGTTTAAATGGAATTTACAGGTAAATAATATTAAATAACAGTCATTTTTTTACACAGTAAGGGCTTTTTCCCACAGAGACATCCCGTTTTTTGCAGGATCCCGTTTAGTCGTATACATTTATTTTATTTTGTTATTTTTATTTTATTGTGAATTTTAATTGATTTGAATTTATTATTATAATTTTTTTTACAAAGCATTGTATGCCCCTGCGTATACCCACTGAAAACCAGTGTCTTGGCACTTGGCAGTAACATGTCAACTGTCAAGATGATACTGAGTGGTTGACCTCTTTGACAACATTTTTTTTCTCTTTTCTCTCCGTTGTTTTTGTGTTTTGTATTAGTTGTCAAACAAATATTTTTTCTTTCTTTCTTTCAAACGACAGTCCAGTTTCGCGATCATGCAAAATTGGATAGTCTAGACTCTAGACCAGCGGTTCCCAAACTTATTTGAGACGCGCCCCCTTTCGACCATACAAAAAATTCCGCGCCCTTCCGACCATACAAAAAATTCCGCGCCCCTCCTCCAGTCAAGATTATTTATTGGTCGTATCGAGCAGTCTGGAATGCATTCTATCAGCGGTCGCAGGTTTCAATACTTAAAAGTACTAGTATCCTCTGGGGGGCGCGCCCCCGACTTTGGGAACAATAGTCCTAGACAGTACCTAACGGGTTTTTTTTCTCCAGGCGCTGGCAAACGCAGCGGATGCTGTGGAAACGGGCGGCAAGTCGCCGGTGTCTGCGCTGAATGAGTTGGGGGTCCGAGTGAACTACACTGTCTTACAGCAGGGGGGCCCGGCCCACTGCCCGAGTTTCACAGTCGCTGTCACTGTAAGTAACTTAACACTTAGATACTTGTTAGTGGGGGTCCAGCGGGAGGTCCAAGTGAAACTGCATAGGGGGGCCCGGCCCACTGCCCGAGTTTCACAGTCGCCGTCACTCTTAAGTCACTTAATAGTAAAAGTGGGGGTCCAGCGAGGGGTCCAAGTGAAACTACACAGGGGGGCCCGGCCCACTACCCGAGTTTCACAGTCGCCGTCACTCTTAAGTCACTTAATAGTAACAGTGGGGGTCCAGCGACGGGTCCAAGTGAAACTACACAGGGGGGCCCGGCCCACTACCCGAGTTTCACAGTCGCCGTCACTGTAAGTAACGTTGTCTTAACAGCTAGATCCTTGTCAGCACTGAACGAGCGGGGGTCCAAGTGAAACTACACAGAGGGGGCCATACTAATCGCCGTCACTGTGAGTCACTTAACAGCACACCCTTGTCAGCGCTGAAAGATCGGGGGTCCAAGTGAAACTCCGAGGGGGTCCGTGACCACCCGGCCCCCTGATCAAAATAAAGTGCTTTTAAAAATGTTGTCCTTTAGGATTATTGGAGAATAGTGTCAAATAGCCATTCTTGCAACAAGTCTCTTGGTCAGCACTGAACGAGCTAAAGGCAACGTCATGCGGTAGTTAACGTGTTAAGTGACGTCACAGAACGAAAACAATGTCGTCGTCGTTTCAGCCAAATGTCGTCCACTGCTGGACAAAGGCCTCCTCCAAGGTTTTCCGCAATGCACGGTCCTGCGCTGCCCGCATCCAGGCTCTTCCCGCGACCTTTACCAGATCGTCGGTCCACCTAGTAGGAGGCCTGCCCAAGCTACGTCTTCCAGCCCGTGGTCGCCACTCGAGAACTTTTCTGCCCCAACGGCCATCGTCTCTACGAGCTATGTGCCCCGCCCACTGCCACTTGATTTTAGCAATTCTGCGAGCTATGTCGGTCACTTTGGTTCTCCTGCGGATACAAAAATACAAAGTAGTATCACAACATTCTAAAATAACTTCCTAATTTAGTTTCCAATTAAAATAATTGAGATATAAAACAAAGACTTGTCAGTACAAATAAACGTTTAATATGTTTTGAACGTTATCTAATGGGAATAGAGTTGAATGTCAAGTGGCAACAATTTAAGTGCCTTACAAACTTGCAGATTGTGTTGTTTTTTTTAACGTTAAGGTGCTAACTCACTGTGTGCGAGCATTCGCAAACATTACTCGATTACAAAGAACCGTTTCAAATACAATTTTAAAAAACTAGCTTTTGCCCGCGACTACACTCGCATTAAACTTAGTTTGTTAGAGAAAGACTCAATATTCTTACTTAAAATTATTATAGGTGACTGAGTTTGTTACGGCGCTTCTTCTCAGCACTTGCCAAATGTTGGTCTCGAAGCTCTGGTAGGGCAAAAAGATTATGAGACATGTAAAGGCTCCATAAAAGCAAAAGTAGATTTGTAAGTTTTTGCTAGGTGGCGCTTTACCTAGTAGACAATACAAAGACGCGTCCGCGCAATTTTGATAAATAGTAGTGAAAATAGTGATCAAAATCAAACATACTATACATCATTTTAATTGTAAGGTTATGGAACTCTAATCAGTGAATTCGGTTCGTAAACAACAATGCTGCAGTGAGTGTTATTTGCAAATACATTTGCGAAAAGTGAGACATTGGCTTGAAGTGACAATCTGTGCTGGTGGATGTGAAACAATCCGAATGTGGTATACCCGACACAAATAACACTTGCGTCCACAGTAGTGTCGAGGACGACTGTACATTTCATTTAGCACTCACAAGCAACTTTGGCACATCGGCTTACACGGCCGGTCCAACCCAATACGACCCGGTTCGAATCCCACAATATTTTTTCTTTTTTATTTTTTATTTTTCTTTTTATCTTCACCTTTCTACATCAAGACAATGTCGCTTCAAAATAGAAAAATCTGTGGTGGTTGTTTCGAGCCAATTGAAGATAGTAGAAGGTGGCTAGCGTGCCACCTCTGCAAGGAATTTTTCGACCTGAAGTGTGCCGGCGTTACTGAAAGGCGCTTCCACGGCACATTGGTTGGTGAGCGTAGGGATGCGTGGAGGTGCGTCACATGCATCAGTAAGCAGCCCAAGAGGGACAACACTGAGACGCCGGTCCGTGCTGCGGCAGACGGTGTTACGATGCGGAGGGGGGCCGCCACCATGAGCCCCTCTAGTCTCGACGCCTCTATGCTAGGTCAGGAGAATCCGAATGCTACTGCTCTGAACATCACTATGGAGGTGACGGATGTGCAGGCGCTCTTCTTGGAGATCAGGCAACTTCGCGAGGAGATGCGCGACGAGTTCAGATCCGTGCGGGCCCAGATCGACACACTGATCGGCAGGGTCTCGTTGTGCGAGCGCAGGGTCGACGCTCACGACGAACGCCTGGGCGACATCGAGCGGAGACTCGAGGCCGTGGAGTCCCGTCAGGCGACGATCAGCTCAGCGCCCGGGTCGGAGACGCTCGCGCAGATGGAGCGAACGATATCGGAGCTCAAGTTGGAACTCAACGAGCGGGACCAGGAGGCGCTCGTCGCCGACTTGGAGATCGGCCACCTCCCGGAGGAGAAGGGGGAGAACGTCCTCCACAGCGTCGCCGTGCTCGCCGGGCGCCTGGGCGTGGCGCTGGACGAGCGGGACGTGGTGTTCGCGGAGCGCGTGGGCGCGCCGCCGGCCGAGGCGGGCGGGCGCGCGCGCCGCGTGGTGGTGCGCCTGGCGCGCCGCCACCTGCGCGACGAGCTGCTGCGCGCCGCTCGCGTGCGCCGCGGGCTGGCCGGCGAGGGCGGCGCTCGTGTCTTCATCAACGAGCGCCTGACGCGCTCAAACCGTCAGCTATTCCACCGGGTGCGCGAGGAGTGCCGCAGGCTGCAGTGGAGGTACTCCTGGACGAGGCGAGGGCGCATATTTGCGCGCAAGAGTGATGGTGCGCAGGTATTTCAAATCCGCTCGCTGGGGGATCTTGGGAGGGTGTTTGAGTCATCTACAACATGACTGACCGAGACCTGCAATTACAATGAAAAAGGTCAAAACAGTGACAGCATGATAAAGTTAAATAATTTATTAATGTTAAATTTTATACCTGTATTTCAATCTGATATCCTGGTATTTAAAATTATAAATCCAATCTCCTGTGTCATTGATATAATATTTATTGTTGAAATTACGTATAGACTCCAAATGTATTTGTTAAAAGTCCGAATTATTGATAAACATAATTGCAATTCATTATATTATATATTTCCATTGAAATACATTTATTACACTGATGGTTATAACTATGTACAAAAGTATGAAATAATATACCGTTTGCTACCTAAAATCACTATGTTACATGGAATATTTGAACTATTTGACAATTGTATTCTATTGTACTACTTATTTCAAACTCATTTCATTTCTATAACTTATTTAATTCATAATAATATCTCTAGTTATATAATCGTTAATTTATGTTCTAATCTAATTATCTATATTATTTATTACAATATTTACATGATACTATTTTCAATTATGAATCACATTTTGACATCCCGCTATTGTTCTTTATTTACATGTCCCGATTTTCAGGCCTTAGGCTAAAAAATCTATTGTTAGGTCTATATAATGCAGGGTCTCTCTGTACAGGGCATGACGAATTTACCGCTGCGATGGTGGAATTCGCTCCTGACATTATGGCCATAAATGAAACCTGGTTGCGATTGGGAGAGGAGGATAGGGCGCCTAAACTTTCAGGTTATCGTTTGAGACATATTCCGAGACATATTCAAGTTCGGGGGGGTCGGGGAGGGGGGGTAGGCTTTTACATACGTAAGGGTTTAAATGCCAAACAATTGGAATTTCCTACATCTATCCCACCTGTCGAGCAGATGTGGCTGAAAGTTCACTCACACGGTCAAAATATAATCGTTGGAACTGCATACAGACCGCCCTGGCAAGACATAAATATGTTCCTAGAGGCTATCACAGACTCAGTCACCTCTTTCTCACAATCTGACGGCATAATAGTGGTGGGAGACTTTAATATCAATCTCCTTGATAAAAGCAGTCGCGGCTATGGGGCCTTCATGCAATTCATCGAGAGTTTAAATTTAACTCAAATGGTTGAGGACCCCACTCACTTTACAGACCATAGTGCCACTTTAATAGATGTGTTGTGCACTGATGTTAGGGTTCCCAAGCTGACTGTGAGGCACTCGCCAGATCGAGGAGGGCATGCCATGATACTAGCAGAGGTCAAAATTAAAGTGGATAAACCTAGTCCTAGATGGGTGACATATAGACCGCTCAAGAACATTCTCATTGACCAGCTGAATGCAGATCTATGTGCCATACGGTGGGGAAATTTTAATGAAATCAACGAAGTTAACGAACTCGTAAGAGCTTTTACAACATGTATTATAGGGTTGATGGATTTACATACCCCAATAGTGACAAAAAAGTTTAAAAACCCTCCCCATCCGTGGGTAACGGACACTGTCAGAGCCATGATGCGTATTAGGGACAACTACCACAACAAATACAAAAAACTCAAAACATCTGCTCTAAAGGACTGTTACAGACAAATGAGAGGGATGGTACTGGAGGCTTTGGAACAGGAGAAAAAATGTTATTTTGAAAAGCATATAAATAGCAATATAGGAAATTCTAAGAGATTGTGGAGGAATCTTAAGAATACTGTACTCCCTAACAATGGTAAGACTAGTGAGCTTCCACCCGAGTTTAATGACCCTAATGCTATAAACCAGCATTTTCTGAACATACCAGGCTCAAACAAAGTGTCAATTTCAGCCTTATCTTTTTATGAGCATAACAGGTACGACGCTTCAGCTACTTTTGCACTTCATGCGGTAACTAGCAAAGAGGTACTGGAGGTTATTAGAGGATTGAAATCTAATGCGCAGGGATGTGATGGCCTGGCACTGGATGTCTTACTGCTCACTCTGCCACAGTCGCTCGAGACCTTGACCACTATTATTAATTGCTCACTGCAGCAAGGAGTGTTTCCTGATGGCTGGAAGGTAGCAGCGGTGACACCTTTGCCCAAGACCAACCGGCCGGCTTCACTCCAAGACCTTCGTCCTGTCAGTATCCTTCCATGCCTCTCCAAGGTATTGGAAAAAATTGTATGCAAGCAGTTAACCACTTACTTGGAGAGGCATAATATACTTCCAGAGTTGCAGTCGGGTTTTCGTGGGGGGCATAGCACTGCGGCTGCTCTGGCGGATGTTGTGGACAACCTTCTTGCAGCTCAGGACCGTGGTATGGTATCCGCGTTGCTTCTTCTTGACTTCTCACGAGCATTCGACTCAATTAACACGTCGCTGCTGCTGTCGAAACTCAGATTCTATGGTCTTGAACAAAGCGCTATCAAATGGTTCCACAGTTATCTGCATGGACGGAGTCAGTATGTGGAGCTGAGGCTGAGCAACGGTAAAAAACTTCGTTCACAATCTCTACCTGTGAACCGTGGGGTCCCACAAGGCTCGATCTTGGGGCCGATCCTCTACATTTTGTACAGTGCTGATATCATAGGACATATTGCACACTGTCGCTATCACTTGTATGCGGATGACTTACAGCTGTACCTTTCATTTGTGCCTTGTGATCAGGGCGGAGCTATGGCCTTGATAAACAGGGACTTACTTAGCGTGTCCACCTGGTGCTCTGACAACTGCCTTACCTTAAATCCAAAAAAGTCTAAGCTCATGCTAATAGGGACACCTAAAAACATAGCTAAGATCAACGGTTTAAGTGTCACCTTAAATGGGGAGTCAATAGAGAGGGTTGAGGATGCAAGGAACTTGGGTATGGTGCTGGACAGTCATCTCAAATTTGAAAAACATATAACTGAGTGTGCAAGGAATTGTTTCTATAGGTTGAAGCTCCTGTACAGAATAAGACCATATTTGTGTGAAAAACTGAGGATAAACCTTTGTGAGGCGCTTGTCTTGTCCAAGCTGAACTATTGCGACACTGTATATGGGCCATGTCTACTGGCAAGTTCAGCAAAATTGTTGCAACGAGTACAGAATGCATGTGCCCGTTTCTGCTTCCACATCCCACCTCGATCTCATGTAACACCATTTCTAATTACTGCCAATCTGTTGAAGATGGAGGCCCGTAGAAGGTTGCACTTAGCTACATTGTTGTTTGGCGTTGTTAACACAGGACGGCCGAGGTATCTCTTTGACAAGCTAGTCCGGGCCCCAAACCGAAATGAGCATGAGAGAAGAGTGATTACTCACGTCTTCCTAACCCCGAGGCATCGCACGGCGGCATTTCGGGGCTCGTTTAGATTTGCGGCGTCTCGATGTTGGAACGACCTGCCCCCGCCGCTGCGTGCTCTGAAAGTAAAACATTCTTTCAAAATACATGTAAAGAAATTCTTACTGTCTAGGCAAAATGAAACTTATTGATAGGCGTACCATCAGAGTATGCACGTCGTATATGCGGGTTTTGAGGTGCCGTTCCGGCATTGGGAACGCAGCTCATCGTGGTTGCCCTTTTGGATGCTCTGCCTGCCTGCTCTGGGATGCTCGGACGATTGCAGTGGCTGCGAGGAACTGCCATGACATCGAGATTTTTTGTTTTCTTCCCTGATGAGTGCCCTGCAAATAGGCAAATAGGTAAATTATTTGTTACCACTGTGCGTGCGGGATTGTTAACTCTCAACTAACAAGCCACTCACCATTAGTTCACGGCTTCTGGGTGATGGAGTTCATCCATCCGTCTGTCAATCCATTTATTTTTTAACACAGTAGACATTAAAAAACACATATTTAATTAGTACATTGTTAAAGTGAAAATGTTCTGTCGCTACGTGGCTGATTTACGTGGCAAACGTGAACGTCAGGTGACTTTTTCTTGTCACTTTTTTATTATTTTCTTCATTCACGGCCCGTCACCTGACTCTTTGGCCGCGTTCTTCGACCGCAGCCAAGCGGCGTTTTGTTTTGTTTTGATTTATTTCATGAATATTATTATTTATTACATTTGTCTAATTAAAATTATTATTGTCCTGTCTGTGTCGTTAATTTGGTATTTTATTTTTTAATGTGAATTTTAATTTATTTTGACATGTTTATTTGAAATTAATTGTATTGTTTTTTGTTAATTTTATTCTTATTGTAATTTTTATTTTATTGTGAATTTTAATTTTTATATATTTTTGGACATGTTTATTTAAAATTTTAGTAATTGTTTTGTTCTTTTTTTTTTTTTTTTTATTGTAATTGTTATTTTTTATTTTAATGTGAATTTTAATTAATTTGAATTTATTTTATTATATTTTTTTTGCCCCTGCGTACAAGGCACCCACTGAAAACCAGTGTCTTGGCACTTGGCAGTAAAATGTCAACTGTCAAGATAATACTGAGTGGGTGACCTCTTTGGCAACATTTTTTTTTTTTCTCCGCCTCGTTGTTTTTTGTGCTTTTTAGTTGTCAAATAAATAATTTTTCTTTCTTTCTTTCTTTCTAAGTACTAATTTATTCAAACACTAGCTTTCCGCCTGCAGCTTCGCCCGCGTGGAATTTTGTCCATCACACAAAAACTTTATCGCGCGCATCCCTGTTTCAAAAACCGGGATAAAAACTATGCTATGTCCTTTCCCGGGACTCAAACTATCTCTATGCCAAATTTCATCGGTTCAGTAGTTTAGGCGTGAAAGCGAGACAGACAGACAGAGTTACTTTCGCATTTATAATATTATTATAGAAGTATAGATTTGTCACGGAACTGGATGCGGTCTGCGGTTTGCGGTCAGGTCAAATGAACGCAGTCCGTACCGGTTTGCGTTCTTTGCTCGCATGCCAGATCGCATCAATACAAAATGTTGACAACAACAACAATGTTGCTGACCGCAAAACGCATTCCTCTTAGCAAATCTTTTTTTATTTTTATTTAGTACACACAAATAAATATTTTTATGACTAGATGTTCCCACGACTTCGTACGCGTGAAAATAGTTTCTTTCTTTACTGATCCACCCCTATTGGCTGTAGGGACTAGGGTGATGTTATACTATAGCCTAAAACCTTCCTCAATAATTCAAAGACAACAAAGATATTTTTGAAATCGGACCAGTAATTCCTGAGATTAGCGTGTTCAAATCAAATATATTAAATTGTTTGATTGGATTCAACCAAACAAACAAACTCTTCAGCTTTATGATATTAGTATAGATTTGATTTACTTTTCTGCGGTGCGATAGTCAGTCCACACCTTTATCTTATCATAAAGATAATTGAATTTTCGAGATAGTGATAGTCGACCACCACATTTTTAATATTTTTGTATCAGTATTATTTACGTTTTTGTGGTAGCAGTCTAACGGCGAAGCAGCAAATCGAACGCACAGCGTTGAATAGAGCTCTGTGATTGGTTCGTGTGTCAGCCTGTGCGTCCACGCGTACTGTGAGACCTCATAGTGTTTGTGAATACGGGCGTAAATTGTTTGTGTTCTAGTGACTCCTTCGTGTAGTAGAGTGCAGTATGATTTTAAGATAATTTCTATATGAAAAGTTAACGTAAAACTAATTTCTTAGATAAAAACTGGGGTTTTTCATGAAGTTTTTTCATGACATGACAGTTTAACTTTTCCGACCTTCACTGGTTGGGTTATTGGCGGTCAAGCTGTAGATCCTGGCTACACAGGAGTTGTGAGAACGGGAGGTGGGAATAGTCCCGTTTTGGAGGGTAGATGAACATAAAGATCAACCAGATCTGGTGTTATGCTTTAATAAAGAAGTTGGCATGAAAGTATGCAAGCTTATAACGCGTTATTTATTGCCTAATATGTATAAACTATAATCTTAAACGTTAAAAACTTACAGACGCCAATTTAAAGTAAATAAACAACCTTTTAGGTGTCTTGTGCCCATAGTAGGTACATTTTAAGTGCTTAGTGTTATATTTTGTAGTAAAATGTAAATTTAAATTTAATTGTGCTTTACAAAGAAGTGTATTAGAATTACCAGTTAATAGTGTGGTGACAAATCAATTAGTCGAACAGTAATCATCAAAATGATGTTAACAAATAAATTGAACGACAAAAACTTGCTGGACTTACAATCGATCCCTGAGGTAGACCTGAAGTATAAGAGTCCTATATCGGTGTTGAATGAACTGGGAACAGGTTTTGAGTTCAGTTACGCCTATAAGACCGGCTCTGATCATGAGCCGTGGTTCTGTATGAAAGTGAAGGTAAGTTTAGACGTAATTTTCAAATTTTAAATGTGTCGTTTGCACCTGTAAGATTATCAGGTCATTTAATTTCTACTGTAGAATCACAACCCTCTATAATTTACTACAGGCAAACTCACATCTGTAGTGTATCAATAAAAGATTTTATTGGGCCGATGTGAGTATAATTCACCTAGTAAGAGGCCTGCCCACGCTACGTCTTCCAGCCCATGGTCGCCACTCGAGAACTTTTCTGCCCCAACGGCCATCGTCTCTACGAGCTATGTGCCCCGCCCACTGCCACTTGATTTTAGCAATTCTGCGAGCTATGTCGGTCACTTTGGTTCTCCTGCGGGCAGGCCTCCTACTAAGTGAACCGACGATCTGGTAAAGGTCGCGGGAAGAGCCTGGATGCGGACAGCGCAGGACCGCGCATTGTGGAAAACCTTGGAGGGAGGCCTTTGTCCAGAAGTGGACGTCATTTGGCTGAAACGAACGAGTAATATTGTCTCAATTTACACAGCAACACTAGATATGCATAATGAATGTTAGTGTGAGGGTGTTACTTTTCTTTTCGCAAAAAAGGCACATTCGCTATCCGTCAAATTGACAATACTGCCAACCCACAGAAAGAAATTAGGGGAATTCCCTAGGTATTCGAACTTCTCTCTATTTTGAAAATGGGAAATATTTTCAAAAGTTCATTCAGTTCGATTGAGATTTTCTGGTAAGCATTTGAGGGCCCTCTGAGCATAAAGGCCCCTTGGTAGCTACGCCACTGAACGAGCCCTAAAACCGGTAATCTTTCCAGGTAGCGGACATGACCTTCGAAGGCTGGGGTCACAGCAAGCGCGAGGCGCGCGCGTCGGCGGCCCGCGCCTGCCTGTCCGCCTTGCTGGCGCGCGCCGGCCGCGTGCTTCCGGCACCGGGCGCCGGCCCGCAGCAGGACTTCACCAGCGACGAGCCCGGGAGGATGCCAGGTGAGAGAGAGAAGGGGGATGAAGGTAGATCCTGGCTACACAGGAGTTGCAGCAGTCTTGGCTACACAGGAGTGGCAGAGATCCTAGCTACACAGGAGTTGCAGCATATCTTGGCTACCCAGCAGTTGCAGCAGATCCTAGCTACACAGGAGTTGCAGCAGATCTTAGCTACACAGGAGTTGCAGCAGATTCTAGCTACATAGGAATTGCAGCAGATCTTGGCTACACAGGAGTTGCAGGGCTCCAGCTCCAGATACCAGGGACGAGCCTAGCCAGGTGTCAGATGAGGGCATACTAGGGAACTGTGCTTTATTAGATTTCTTGCATCAAAGGGGAGCAAGGACGGATGCGTTACAGCGAGCAGGTTATTCCACCAAAGAAGCAGAAATTTACTAGCGACGAGCCCGGGAGGATGCCAGGTGAGGGGACACTAGAAAACGAGCTTTATAGGATCCTTCTTCCATCATTGTGAGACGAGGCAAGATGAGCGGAGACCAGCGTCATAGCGAGCTGGTTATTTCCACCAAAGAAGCAGGACTTCACCAGCGACGAGCTCTGGAGGATGCCAGGTGAGTGCATATTATTAGAACCTTCTAGCAAAGTGGAGACGAGGCGAGATGAGCGGAGACAGTAGCTTAACGGGGCAGGTTATAACTACCAAAGAAGCAGGACTTCACCATCGACGAACGAGCCTGGGAGGATGCCAGGTGAGGGAGAAGAGTGATTATGAGGAAAAACAGAAGTTGCAGAAGATCTTAGCTACACAGGAGTTGCAGCAGATCCTAGCTACACAGGAGTTGCAGGGCTCTTCAGCTTCAGAATTACGAGGGACGCGCCTAGCAAGGTACCAGCTGAGACCATGCTAGGGAACAGTGCTTTGTTAGATCCTTCTTGCATCAAAGGGGAGCAAGGACGGGGACCAGCGTCATAGTGAGCAGGTTATTTCCACCATAGCAGCAAGACTACTAGCGACGAGCCTGGGAGGATGCCAGGTGAGAGAAGAGGGACAGTGCTTTAGAAGTGTCTTCCACCAGAGAGGAGATGAGGCGAGATGTGCGGAGTGCGAAGACAGCAGCTTAGCAGGCATTTTATTCCACCAGAGTTGCAGGACTTTACCAGGGACGAGCCTAGCAAGGCACCAGGTAAGTGAGATAAAAGGGCGGAGATATCTATCTCTTGATCTCAAGATCTATCTTCCCTCTTCTTCTCCAGCTCTTGCAACACACAGCCTTGGCTACACAGAAGTTGCAGCGGTGGGAAGCTTCACAAGAATATGCGAGCATGCCTTTCAGTTTCTAGCTAGGGACTGCCCAGTTCTAGAATTAGAAGCCTAGCTAGGTGCTAGGTGCAAAAAGAAACTTTAGTGCCTTCAAGCAACTTTGGGTCCTGGGACAAACTTGTGCCCTCACGGGTTGGAATGTTATTGACAGTCAAGCTGCAGATCCTAGCTACACAAGCAAGAGGAGCTAGCAGTAATGGGAACTCCTTTAAGTGTCTAATTTCGTGAGAGTGTAGGCCAAATACTCCGTTAGCCTCTAAAGCCTGGTCGTAGTGTAATTATGTTGCCGTCGCGCTCGCACATTCACTGCGGGCGCCCGTCGCACAGTCGCGACAGCAACATAATTACGTGTGAGCGATAGGGATGGGTAGCGTGGGGTCATTGGACGGGATTCTACGTGCTCACGGACCAGGCTTTAGTAAGTTAGAGGCTCGTGAGGGTCGTGCTCCTGCAGTGTAAAAGTGCTTTTTAAAAGCCTTTTTGCAAAAAATAATGAGTTTTATGAGAGAGAGAGAGAGACTAAATAACCAGAACGAGCCTGATAAGGTGCCAGACTTCCACCCTCTTTGACTTTAAAAACAATTAATAATGAATCTTATTTGTTCTCCAATAGTGTCGGACTTCCAATGCCTGGAGGTGAAGATGAAGCAGCCGCCGACGGTCGCGACCGTGAAGTCCACGGATACGAGTCCCGGTAATTGACAATCTTCCCTGTATGAGCATTATTCACATTAATGTTAAACTTTACTGAATTTGAACCTTATGATAAACTAGCTTTCCGCCCGCGGCTTCACCCGCGTGGATTTTTGTCTGTCACAGAAAAACTTTATTGCGCGCGTCCCTGTTTCAAAAACCGAGATAAAAACTATCCTATGTCCTTTCCCGGAACTCAAATTATCTCTATGCCAAAAGACAATGCCGGAAATTGGCATCTTTTTTTTTTCGCGCGATCATCGACAAAAAGCAAATCTTGTATGTAAAATCATCAAACTTCTAATGCTCATAACTCAGTTCAGACTGAGTTTAGAGGTATACATGTCATAGTAAGTTTGGTTTATTACACTATTTTGTAACCAAAAACATGGTTTGGTCGATGGCCGCGCGAAAAAAAAAGACGCTCCGGCATTGTCTTTTATTGTGGTAACGACGGGCAACTACGGAACCCTACACTGCGCGTGCCACGACACGCACTTGGCCAATTTTTTTTAATAGATAGAGTGATTCAAGACGAAGGATGTATACTTAGTAGCACCCGTGCGAAGCCGGGGCGGGTAGCTAGTATATAAATAAAGTGTGTGTCGTCATTTGCCTCGGTCTTGTGCGGTTTTACTCCAGTCATCATCATCATCTCAGTCATAGGACGTCCATTGCTGAACATAGGCCTCCCCCAATGCTTTCCATGCTGCCCGGTTGGTAGCGGCCTGCGTCCAGCGCCTTCCTGCTTCCTTTATGATGTCGTCGGTCCACTTTGTGGGTGGATGTCCCGTCGCCGACGTCCGGTTTTACTCCAGTCGCCTTAATATTAATATTTTTCGTTCTTCCCTCTTCCAGAAGGCACCCCGCCCCCCACTTCTTGCCCCGCGACCGCGCTATTCGGCGCGACCAACAACGCCGCCGTCAACAAGAGTCCCATCAACGTTCTGTACGAGAACTATCCTGGACTCAACTTTGTGTGCACTTTCGGGGACGGATCGCAGCTGGATTCTAGCCAAGGTATGGACTATTCCAACATTTCAGCCATAGGACGTCCACTGCTGAACATAGGTTCCTCCCCCAATGCTTTCCTGCTACCTTTATGATGTCGTCGAACTCTTGTGTAGATAGGACTATTCCCACCTCTGCAACTCCCTGTTAAACTGGACTATTCCCACCTCTCGTTCCCACCTCTGCCACTTTTGTGTAAGCGGGACTATTCCCACCGCTGCAACTCCTGTGTATAAACAGTATAACGCGGCCGTCAACAAGAGTCCCATCAACGTTCTGTACGAGAACTATCCGGGACTGAACTTCGTGTGCACTTTTGGGGACGGATCGCAGCTGGATTCCAGCCAAGGTAAGGACTATTCCCACCGCTGTAACTCCTGTGTAGACTGGACTATTCCCACCGCTGCAACTCCCCGTTAAACTGGACTATTCCCACCTCTCGTTCCCACTGCTGTAACTCTTGTGTGAGCGGGACTATTTCCACCTCTGCAACTCCTGTGTAGACTGGAGTATTCCCACCACTGCAATTTCCTATTTAAATTGGACTATTCCCACCTCTGCAACTCCCTGTTTAAACGAGACTATTCCCACCTCTCGTTCCCACCTCTGCCACTTTTGTGTAAGCGGGACTATTCCCACCGCTGCAACTCCTTTATAAACAGTACAACGCGGCCGTCAACAAGAGTCCCATCAACGTTCTGTACGAGAACTATCCGGGACTGAACTTTGTGTGCACCTTCGGGGACGGATCGCAGCTGGATTCTAGCCAAGGTAAGGACTATTCCCACCGCTGCCACTCCTGTGTCATCATTATCATCATTTCAGCCACAGGATGTCCACTGCTGAACATAGGCCTCTCCCAATGATTTCCAGATTGATCGGTTGGTAGCAACTCCTGTGTAGACTGGACTATTCCCACCGCTGCAACTCCTGTGTAGACTGGACTATTCCCTCCGCTGCAACTCTTTTGTAAGCGGGACTAATCCCACCCCTCGTGCCCACCGCTGCAACTGCTGTGTAAACTGGACTATTTCCACCCCTGAAACTACTTTTTAAACTGGACTATTCCCACCTCTCGTTCCCACCTCTGCCACTCTTGTGTAAGCGGGACTATTCCCACCGCTGCAACTCCTTTATAAACAGTACAACGCAGCCGTCAACAAGAGTCCCATCAACGTTCTGTACGAGAACTATCCGGGATTGAACTTCGTGTGCACTTTTGGGGACGGATCGCAGCTGGACTCCAGCCAAGGTAAGGGGACTATTCCCACCGTGTAGATAGGACTATTCCCACCTCTGCAACTCCCTGTTAAACTGGACTATTCCCACCTCTGCCACTTTTGTGTAAGCGGGACTATTCCCACCGCTGCAACTCCTTTATAAACAGTACAACGCGGCCGTCAACAAGAGTCCCATCAACGTTCTGTACGAGAACTATCCGGGGCTCAACTTTGTGTGCACTTTTGGGGACGGATCGCAGCTGGACTCCAGCCAAGGTAATGTAGATTTCTGAGTTCGTTCCTTTCAGCCACACGACTTCTACTGCTGGACAAAAGCATCCCCCAAGAAATTCCACAACGACTGGTTCTGTACAAGAACTATCCAGGACTGAAAACTCCGCTGCAACTCCTGTGTAAGCAGGACTATTCCTACCTCTCATTCTCACCACCGCAACTACTTTTTAAACGGGACTATTTCCATCCTCGTTCCCACTGCTGTAACTCTTGTGTGAGCAGGACTATTCCCACCTCTGCAACTCCTGTGTAGACTGGACTATTCCCACCTCTGCAACTCTCTGTTAAACTGGACTATTCCCACCTCTCGTTCCCACCTCTGCCACTTTTGTGTAAGCGGGACTATCCCCACCGCCGCAACTCCTGTGTAGACTGGACTATTCCCACCGCTGCAACTCCTGTGTAGACTGGACTATTTCCACCTCTGCTATTCCCTGTTTAAACGGGACTATCCCCACCGCCGCAACTCCTGTGTAGACTGGACTATCCCCACCACTGCAACTCCTGTGTAGACTGGACTATTCCCACCACTGCAACTCCTGTGTAGACTGGACTATTCCCACCGCTGCAACTCCTGTGTAGACTGGACTATTTCCACCTCTGCTATTCTCTGTTTAAACGGGACTATCCCCACCACTGCAACTCCTGTGTAGACTGGACTATTTCCACCTCTGCTATTCCCTGTTTAAACGGGACTATCCCCACCGCCGCAACTCCTGTGTAGACTGGACTATCCCCACCACTGCAACTCCTGTGTAGACTGGACTATTCCCACCACTGCAACTCCTGTGTAGACTGGACTATCCCCACCACTGCAACTCCTGTGTAGACTGGACTATTCCCACCTCTGCAACTCCTGTGTAGACTGGACTATTCCCTCCGCTGCAACTCCTGTGTAGACTGGACTATTCCCTCCGCTGCAACTCCTGTGTAGACTGGACTATTCCCACCGCTGCAACTCCTGTGTAGACTGGACTATCCCCACCACTGCAACTCCTGTGTAGACTGGACTATTCCCACCGCTGCAACTCCTGTGTAGACTGGACTATTCCCACCTCTGCAACTCCTGTGTAGACTGGACTATCCCCACCACTGCATCTCCTGTGTAGACTGGACTATTCCCACCTCTAGTTCCTACCGCTGCAACTACTTTTTAAACGGGACTATTCCCACTTCTCGTTCCCACTGCTGCAACTTTTACAAAGTGGGAATATTCCCACCTCATGTAAGCGGGACTATTCCCACCTCTCGTTCCCACCGCTGCAACTCCCGTGTCGCCAGGATCTACAGCTTGACCGCCAAACCCTGCCCCATCAGTTCTGTATGAAAACTTCGACTCGGCTTCCAATTTTTATGAAGAATCGACCGATACCAAATCGGTGTAATTTGCTCACTTCCATACATGTTCATACTTTAACAGCCCTACCAAACTACATTACTAAAAAGTTCAAAGAAGAAAAATCTTTACTGTACGAGTTTTTAAATTAACTGAATATTTAATTAACTATACTTGTTTCTTCCAGCTCCCCTCCAGTTGAGCCACAGTATGAGATTCAAGGTGGTTTGCTGCGTGAAAGACCAGAAGTTTGAAGGATATGGTGAGTATATTGACTTTTAACCGACTTACTACCTCAAGACTTAATATTTGTTTGTCACCAGTCAGGCTAGGATGTACGCCGTAATAAAATCGACTTCTTATCTTATCGACCATTTTAGACGACAAATGTATGTGCTTATCGAGCAAAATATTTTTCTTAAATGCTCTCCTCTCCCTTCTCCCTCTTAACGACAGACAACTACGGAACCCTACACTGCGCGTTGCACGACACGCACTTGGCCATTTTTTTGTATCTTTGTTAATTACTTATTTTAAAGAAGTAAACTTCATCGTGTTTGTAATAAAGTAATTTATTGTGCACATTGAACTTTACATTTTTGTCGAAAAATAGCATAAATACCTACTGATAGTTGAGGTCGCATATGATATAAATATTTTTGTTAACTTGTGACAAAAGATTGTCTACATGACAGGCTTAGCCTAGCGTAGAAATCTCAGTTACTTTATGAACTGAAGCGTATGTCGGTACAACCTTAGCATTAAACGGGTCTTTAAGGAAATGTATGTACAACAATGCAATGTAAGCAATGTAAAAAATGTTAAAGTTGTTAAATAAACTTTTATTTATTTATTTATTTATCTAAATAACAACCAATAAATTTGTTATAGGGTCCAGTAAAAAACTAGCCAAGCTGGCAGCGGCTCGCTCAGCTCTAGCTGTCTTGGACGAGGGCCGCGTGGAGTCCCCGCCGCCCTCTGCCATGGCTGGCTTCCTGCCACAGACCCTGGCCGACCACGTGGGGAAGTAAGTCGCCATATATTAATTATAATTGTGCAATAGCCAATTGGTGCCACCGTTAATCACCAGTTGGCGCCTCTATTGATTGTCAGTTGGCGCCTCTATTGATGGTCAGTTGGCGCCTCTATTGATTGTCAGTTGGCGCCTCTATTGATTGTCAGTTGGTGCCACTATTTATTGACAGTTGGTGCATCTATTGATTGTCATTTGGCGCCACTATTTATCGCCATTTGGCGCCACTATTTATCGCCAGTTGGTGCCACTGTTGGTCGCCAGTTGGTGCCACTATTCATCGCGAGTTGGCGCCACTAGTGATTGAAGTCCTGTCACCATATGGCGCCAATGTTAGGTTACTTAGCGCCACTAGTTTTTACAATACTCCAATGCCCGTTTTCACCATCAATACCTAATTTTTAAGTGATGGTAACAGATAACAGGAATTTTGTTTACATAAGAGGTCACTTAAAAATTAGGGATTGATGGTGAAAACGGGCATAAAACCCATTTTAATAAGGTGTTACTTAATATCATATTAACCTAATCATCATCATTTCCCCCAGACTGGTGAACGAGAAATTCAATGAGGTGATGAAGGGTGATCTGGTCCACTCCAAGAGAAAGGTGCTTGCTGGTATCGTCATCACCATCAACAACAGGACTGAGGATGCCAGGGTGAGTTACTTATACAGGGTGTTAGGTAAATGGGTATATGAGCCGACACTAGCCCATGTTAACATGGTCATATAAATGGTATGGTGAAGTCAGAAAATTGATATCATTTTATTTTTTTTTAATTTTCATACAAAATATTTTTTTTTAAATCCGATTTGTATGAAAATTAAAATAATTAAAATGAAGATATCAATTTTCTGACTTCACCATACTACCATTTATATGACCATGTTAACATGGGCTAGTGTCGGCTCATATACCCATTTACCTAACACCCTGTAGAAACCATTTTTTTATCCACTACGAGAAAGCTCTTGGCCTGTATCTCACCTGATGGTAAGTGACGATCAGGCCGAAGGTGGAAGCGAGCTTCACCCGGAATCCTCAACCACGGAGGAACTGGCTATCTTACCTCTAACTGCCGGAACACAATAATGCTGTTAACATTGTTGTTATGGCGACAGACTTAGGTAAGATGGTGGTAGCTAGCCAGGCGGACTTAGAACAAGCCCTACAACCAACCAAACCGAACAGAAAAATCTGCCCCCACTGGGAATCTAACCCGGGACCTCTGCGTCTGAAGCAGGTGGTCTTACCACTAGACCACAGAGACTTAAAGAAACCATAAAGTTAATATACCAATTCGACTAAACTTTTATCCGAGAATAACTTCTGGTATAACTGGGTAACTCTGTCTGTCCGTCTGTCTGTCTGTCTGTCTGTCTGTCTGTCTGTCTGTCTGTCTGTCTGTCTGTCTGTCTGTCTGTCTGTCTGTCTGTCTTGCTTTCACGCCTAAACCACTGAAGCGATTTTGATGAAATTTGGCATAGAGATAGTTTGAGTCCCGGGAAAGCCAAGGACATAGGATAGTTTTTATCCCGGTTTTTGAAACAGGGATTTGTATTTCTGTGACAGACAAAATTATACGCGGGCGAAGCCGCGGGCGGAAAGCTAGTAGTAAATAGTTTTAACCCTGTATTCACAAACAATGCTTGTTTAAGTGTTGAATAGATCTCAGTGATTGGTTTGTGTCACCCTGTGCGTCCACGCGAACTAGGAGACCTCAGTGTAATGTTTGTGTATACGGTCTCTATTTTTTTATGTATATTTATTTCACAAACTTACACAAGTTTTTCTGTATATTTTGTCGCAGGTAATCGCAGTGACCACCGGCACCAAGTGCGTTTCCGGCGAGCATATGTCGGTACGCGGGAGGGTTCTCAACGATTGTCACGCTGAGGTTTGTACATTAATTTACAACTACCTCTTGTCCTCAGCTTTGTCCTTGTACTTGGATTTTTTTTTCATTCCCCGGAATCCTCAACCACAAGAGGTACTTTTATTGCCGGCATGACTAATCCGAAAGGAATTCACGAGCGAGCAGTAATAGATCACTGAATAGGTTTAGTGTATATTGAATAATTTTCTCGAATAATAAAAATGAAATTTCCTTGCAATGGATTATCACGATATTGAGTTAGACATTTATAAAATACATTTAATTTTGCGAAGAAGTTCTTCTGTACGAAGTATATTCTTATTCTGTGCTCGGATCAATGTTATTGCTAGAATAATAATATGCTCGAAAGTACGTGAACATGCTAGAATGTACTTAAAAGTACGTGTGATTGCTAGCATGCTGTCAACATTGTTGTTAAGGTAATTCTAATGTTTCTGTTTCTTCACTAGGTGACGGCCCGGCGTTGCTTGCAGCGGCACCTCTACGCCCAACTGTTGATGTACGCTTCTGCTGAAGGTGCGTATACCTATTCATTATTATTTAATTTAAGGTTCCATAGGTTTCTGTGTTCTAAAGAGTGATTTGTAACAGCTAACACTTACAGTATTATTTGCAATTTAATTCCATATGCGAATACCTATAAATGGCTTAGTAGGTTTAGTTTATTTTTATTTTATTATTTTTTTATTTAGAATTCATACAGCTTATGCTAACAAAACATACCATAAAAGTAAAAAACCGAAAGGTTGCAGTAAGTAAGTAAGGACAATAGTACGAAAACGACTCGCCATAGCAATTTCCCATGTAGAGAAACATGGGAATTTGCTATGGCGATTCTAGTTGAAGTCACCTTGGATAATATGATTGTCGTGAAGAGATCACTTCTTAACGATAAGACCGCGCAAATTGTGCTGTCTTTATTGTCAATTTCTTTTTTGTTTGGTGTACTATAGTGTTTTCCCTTCACCACCAGATCCCAAGGCCACCATCGCTTTATCCGACCTAGAACCGGTACCAGGCGGCGGCTACCAGATGAAGCCGGACCGTCAGATCCATTTGTATGTGAGCACTGCTCCCTGCGGTGATGGGAGGATATTCAGTCCCCATGAGCAGCCACAGCCAGAGCCTGACAGACACCCTAACAGGTACGTAAGGCACATTATCGCACTCTCAAGTACATTCTGGCACACTGTCGCAGTCTCATGTACATTCTAGTGCTCTCACGCACCTTCTAGCACAGTAGCACTCACGCACCTGGTGGCACGCTAGCGCTCACGCACCTTTTAACACACTCTTCCACATTCTAGCACCCTCATCCACCTTCTAGCACCCTCATCCACATTCTAGCACACTCATCCACCTTCCAGCACCCTCACCCACCTTCCAGCACTCTCATCCACCTTCAAGCACCATCACCCACCTTCTAGCACCCTAACGCACACTTATCACTTGTACGTGAGCACTGCGCCTTACGGCGACGGGAGGGTATTCAGTCCTCATGAGCAGCCGCAGCCGGACCCTATGAGGTACATACTAGCATTGTCACACTCTCACGCACTTTCTAGTACTCGGAGACACATTTATGCACTCTCACGCACATTGTAACACTCTCACGCACACTGTAGTACTCTCACCCACACTGTAGCACTTCATGAAGGATCTTCAGTCCTCATAAACAATCGCAGCCGGAGCCAGATAGGCATCCTAACAGGTCGCTAGCTCACTGTCGCACTCTCAAATACATTCTAGCTAACTCACGCACCTACTAGTACTCGAAGACACACTTATGCACTCTCATGCTTACTGTACCAATATTCACGCACAGTCCTGTACCTTCTAGCATTTTAATGCACACTGTAGCAATCTCTTATACTGTAGCGCTCTCACTCATACTGCTGTAGCTCTCACGTACACTGTAACACTCTCACGCACATTGTAGCACTCTCACTCCCACTGTAGCGCTCTCACGTACACTGTAGAACTCTCTCTCATACTGTAGCGCTCTCAGTGTCACTCACACTGTAGCACTATCACGCATATTCTGAAAGCTAGAACATGCGTGATAGTGCTACAGTAGTACAACGTAGTTCCAAAATAACGTTATGTTGAAATCTCACCTTTCTCAATGCAGGCTCGCCCGAGGTCAGCTGAGGACAAAGATCGAGTCCGGGGAAGGCACTATCCCGGTCAAAAACTGCACCAATGTCGTGCAGACTTGGGACGGGGTTATGCAGGTATATTATTTATTTTCATCATCATTATTTCAGCCACAAGACGTCCACTGCTGAACATAGGCCTCCCCCAATGATTTCCACATCGCCCGGTTGGTAGCGGCCTGCGTCCAGCGCCTTCCTTTTACCTTTATGAGGTCGGGACTATTCCTACCGCTCGTTCCCACCGCTGCAACTCCTGTGTAGCCAGGATATACAGCTTGACCGCTATAACCCAAACAGTGAAGGTCAAGTTTGTCCCGAGGGAAAGTTAAACTGTCATTGGACTCGCAACGAAATTAATCAGAAGAACATAGGAGGAGCTCGAAGTTTAGGTTCGACTTCCCTCCATTGCGTCTATATTTTGGCTTTAATGATTTGATACTCGTAACGCCAAGTCTACTAAAAATATGAGAAACTAGCGGCCGCCCGCGACTTCGTATGCGTGGATCCCGTTTTATCCCCTTAGGGGTGGTGTTTCGTAAAATCCTTTCTTAGCGGATGCCTACGTCATGACATCTACCTGCATGCCAAATTTCAGCCCGATCCGTCCAGTGGTTTGGACTGTGCGTTGATAGATCACTATGTCAGTCAGTCAGTCGGTCACTTTTGAGTTATACAGGGTGTTAGGTAAATGGGTATATGAGCCGACACTAGCCCATGTTAACATATGCATATAAATAGTATGGTGAAGTCAGAAAATTGATATCATCATTTTAATTATTATTAATTTTCATTCAAATCTGATTTTATAAATTTTATTTTGTATGAAATTTAAAAAATTTAAATGGTGATATCAAATTTATTTTTTCACCATACCATTTATATGCTTATGTCAACATGGGCTAGTGTCGGCTCATCCTAACACCCTGTATATCTTAATTTGAATGTTTAATCATGCCAAGTCTACTGAAAATACGAAAAATTCAAAAACCTTGCATATTCCCTTTTACTCAACCGCAGAAAGATGGTTAATCATTATGTTTCTTTCCAGGGCGAGCGCCTCCTAACAATGTCGTGCTCAGACAAAGTCGCCCGCTGGTGCGTCGTAGGGCTCCAGGGCGCGTTGCTGTCGCGCTGCATACGCCCGGTGCACCTGCACTCGCTGGTACTGGGCTCGCTGCTGCACCCGCACCATATGTACAGGTCAGTCGCTTAAGTCACTTACAGGGCACTCACTTATACAGGGAAGTCACTTATACATGAGTCACTTAATACAAGGAAGTCACTTAGAGATGAGTCACTTATACAAGGCAGTGACGTAGACATGAGTCACTTATACAGAGCAGTCGCCCGCTGGTGCGTCGTAGGGCTCCAGGGCGCGTTGCTGTCGCGCTGCATACGCCCGGTGCACCTGCACTCGCTGGTACTGGGCTCGCTGCTGCACCCGCACCATATGTACAGGTCAGTCGCTTAAGTCACTTACAGGGCACTCACTTATACAGGGAAGTCACTTATACATGAGTCACTTAATACAAGGAAGTCACTTAGAGATGAGTCACTTATACAAGGCAGTGACGTAGACATGAGTCACTTATACAGAGCAGTCGCCCGCTGGTGCGTCGTAGGGCTCCAGGGCGCGTTGCTGTCGCGCTGCATACGCCCGGTGCACCTGCACTCGCTGGTACTGGGCTCGCTGCTGCACCCGCACCATATGTACAGGTCAGTCGCTTAAGTCACTTACAGGGCACTCACTTATACAGGGAAGTCACTTATACATGAGTCACTTAATACAAGGAAGTCACTTAGAGATGAGTCACTTATACAAGGCAGTGACGTAGACATGAGTCACTTATACAGAGCAGTCGCCCGCTGGTGCGTCGTAGGGCTCCAGGGCGCGTTGCTGTCGCGCTGCATACGCCCGGTGCACCTGCACTCGCTGGTACTGGGCTCGCTGCTGCACCCGCACCATATGTACAGGTCAGTCGCTTAAGTCACTTACAGGGCACTCACTTATACAGGGAAGTCACTTATACATGAGTCACTTAATACAAGGAAGTCACTTAGAGATGAGTCACTTATACAAGGCAGTGACGTAGACATGAGTCACTTATACAGAGCAGTCGCCCGCTGGTGCGTCGTAGGGCTCCAGGGCGCGTTGCTGTCGCGCTGCATACGCCCGGTGCACCTGCACTCGCTGGTACTGGGCTCGCTGCTGCACCCGCACCATATGTACAGGTCGGTCGCTTAAGTCACTTACAGGGCACTCACTTATACAGGGAAGTCACTTATACATGAGTCACTTAATACAAGGAAGTCACTTAGAGATGAGTCACTTATACAAGGCAGTGACGTAGACATGAGTCACTTATACAGAGCAGTCGCCCGCTGGTGCGTCGTAGGGCTCCAGGGCGCGTTGCTGTCGCGCTGCATACGCCCGGTGCACCTGCACTCGCTGGTACTGGGCTCGCTGCTGCACCCGCACCATATGTACAGGTCAGTCGCTTAAGTCACTTACAGGGCACTCACTTATACAGGGAAGTCACTTATACATGAGTCACTTAATACAAGGAAGTCACTTAGAGATGAGTCACTTATACAAGGCAGTGACGTAGACATGAGTCACTTATACAGAGCAGTCGCCCGCTGGTGCGTCGTAGGGCTCCAGGGCGCGTTGCTGTCGCGCTGCATACGCCCGGTGCACCTGCACTCGCTGGTACTGGGCTCGCTGCTGCACCCGCACCATATGTACAGGTCAGTCGCTTAAGTCACTTACAGGGCACTCACTTATACAGGGAAGTCACTTATACATGAGTCACTTAATACAAGGAAGTCACTTAGAGATGAGTCACTTATACAAGGCAGTGACGTAGACATGAGTCACTTATACAGAGCAGTCGCCCGCTGGTGCGTCGTAGGGCTCCAGGGCGCGTTGCTGTCGCGCTGCATACGCCCGGTGCACCTGCACTCGCTGGTACTGGGCTCGCTGCTGCACCCGCACCATATGTACAGGTCAGTCGCTTAAGTCACTTACAGGGCACTCACTTACAGGGTTCTCACTTATACAGGGAAGTCACTTATACATGAGTCACTTAATACAAGGAAGTCACTTAGAGATGAGTCACTTATACAAGGCAGTGACGTAGACATGAGTCACTTATACAGAGCAGTCGCCCGCTGGTGCGTCGTAGGGCTCCAGGGCGCGTTGCTGTCGCGCTGCATACGCCCGGTGCACCTGCACTCGCTGGTACTGGGCTCGCTGCTGCACCCGCACCATATGTACAGGTCAGTCGCTTAAGTCACTTACAGGGCACTCACTTACAGGGTTCTCACTTATACAGGGAAGTCACTTATACATGAGTCACTTAATACAAGGAAGTCACTTAGAGATGAGTCACTTATACAAGGCAGTGACGTAGACATGAGTCACTTATACAGAGCAGTCGCCCGCTGGTGCGTCGTAGGGCTCCAGGGCGCGTTGCTGTCGCGCTGCATACGCCCGGTGCACCTGCACTCGCTGGTACTGGGCTCGCTGCTGCACCCGCACCATATGTACAGGTCAGTCGCTTAAGTCACTTACAGGGCACTCACTTATACAGGGAAGTCACTTATACATGAGTCACTTAATACAAGGAAGTCACTTAGAGATGAGTCACTTATACAAGGCAGTGACGTAGACATGAGTCACTTATACAGAGCAGTCGCCCGCTGGTGCGTCGTAGGGCTCCAGGGCGCGTTGCTGTCGCGCTGCATACGCCCGGTGCACCTGCACTCGCTGGTACTGGGCTCGCTGCTGCACCCGCACCATATGTACAGGTCAGTCGCTTAAGTCACTTACAGGGCACTCACTTACAGGGTTCTCACTTATACAGGGAAGTCACTTATACATGAGTCACTTAATACAAGGAAGTCACTTAGAGATGAGTCACTTATACAAGGCAGTGACGTAGACATGAGTCACTTATACAGAGCAGTCGCCCGCTGGTGCGTCGTAGGGCTCCAGGGCGCGTTGCTGTCGCGCTGCATACGCCCGGTGCACCTGCACTCGCTGGTACTGGGCTCGCTGCTGCACCCGCACCATATGTACAGGTCAGTCGCTTAAGTCACTTACAGGGCACTCACTTATACAGGGAAGTCACTTATACATGAGTCACTTAATACAAGGAAGTCACTTAGAGATGAGTCACTTATACAAGGCAGTGACGTAGACATGAGTCACTTATACAGAGCAGTCGCCCGCTGGTGCGTCGTAGGGCTCCAGGGCGCGTTGCTGTCGCGCTGCATACGCCCGGTGCACCTGCACTCGCTGGTACTGGGCTCGCTGCTGCACCCGCACCATATGTACAGGTCAGTCGCTTAAGTCACTTACAGGGCACTCACTTACAGGGTTCTCACTTATACAGGGAAGTCACTTATACATGAGTCACTTAATACAAGGAAGTCACTTAGAGATGAGTCACTTATACAAGGCAGTGACGTAGACATGAGTCACTTATACAGAGCAGTCGCCCGCTGGTGCGTCGTAGGGCTCCAGGGCGCGTTGCTGTCGCGCTGCATACGCCCGGTGCACCTGCACTCGCTGGTACTGGGCTCGCTGCTGCACCCGCACCATATGTACAGGTCAGTCGCTTAAGTCACTTACAGGGCACTCACTTATACAGGGAAGTCACTTATACATGAGTCACTTAATACAAGGAAGTCACTTAGAGATGAGTCACTTATACAAGGCAGTGACGTAGACATGAGTCACTTATACAGAGCAGTCGCCCGCTGGTGCGTCGTAGGGCTCCAGGGCGCGTTGCTGTCGCGCTGCATACGCCCGGTGCACCTGCACTCGCTGGTACTGGGCTCGCTGCTGCACCCGCACCATATGTACAGGTCAGTCGCTTAAGTCACTTACAGGGCACTCACTTATACAGGGAAGTCACTTATACATGAGTCACTTAATACAAGGAAGTCACTTAGAGATGAGTCACTTATACAAGGCAGTGACGTAGACATGAGTCACTTATACAGAGCAGTCGCCCGCTGGTGCGTCGTAGGGCTCCAGGGCGCGTTGCTGTCGCGCTGCATACGCCCGGTGCACCTGCACTCGCTGGTACTGGGCTCGCTGCTGCACCCGCACCATATGTACAGGTCAGTCGCTTAAGTCACTTACAGGGCACTCACTTATACAGGGCAGTCACTTATACATGAGTCACTTAATACAAGGAAGTCACTTAGAGATGAGTCACTTATACAAGGCAGTGACGTAGACATGAGTCACTTATACAGAGCAGTCGCCCGCTGGTGCGTCGTAGGGCTCCAGGGCGCGTTGCTGTCGCGCTGCATACGCCCGGTGCACCTGCACTCGCTGGTACTGGGCTCGCTGCTGCACCCGCACCATATGTACAGGTCAGTCGCTTAAGTCACTTACAGGGCACTCACTTACAGGGTTCTCACTTATACAGGGAAGTCACTTATACATGAGTCACTTAATACAAGGAAGTCACTTAGAGATGAGTCACTTATACAAGGCAGTGACGTAGACATGAGTCACTTATACAGAGCAGTCGCCCGCTGGTGCGTCGTAGGGCTCCAGGGCGCGTTGCTGTCGCGCTGCATACGCCCGGTGCACCTGCACTCGCTGGTACTGGGCTCGCTGCTGCACCCGCACCATATGTACAGGTCAGTCGCTTAAGTCACTTACAGGGCACTCACTTATACAGGGAAGTCACTTATACATGAGTCACTTAATACAAGGAAGTCACTTAGAGATGAGTCACTTATACAAGGCAGTGACGTAGACATGAGTCACTTATACAGAGCAGTCGCCCGCTGGTGCGTCGTAGGGCTCCAGGGCGCGTTGCTGTCGCGCTGCATACGCCCGGTGCACCTGCACTCGCTGGTACTGGGCTCGCTGCTGCACCCGCACCATATGTACAGGTCAGTCGCTTAAGTCACTTACAGGGCACTCACTTATACAGGGAAGTCACTTATACATGAGTCACTTAATACAAGGAAGTCACTTAGAGATGAGTCACTTATACAAGGCAGTGACGTAGACATGAGTCACTTATACAGAGCAGTCGCCCGCTGGTGCGTCGTAGGGCTCCAGGGCGCGTTGCTGTCGCGCTGCATACGCCCGGTGCACCTGCACTCGCTGGTACTGGGCTCGCTGCTGCACCCGCACCATATGTACAGGTCAGTCGCTTAAGTCACTTACAGGGCACTCACTTACAGGGTTCTCACTTATACAGGGAAGTCACTTATACATGAGTCACTTAATACAAGGAAGTCACTTAGAGATGAGTCACTTATACAAGGCAGTGACGTAGACATGAGTCACTTATACAGAGCAGTCGCCCGCTGGTGCGTCGTAGGGCTCCAGGGCGCGTTGCTGTCGCGCTGCATACGCCCGGTGCACCTGCACTCGCTGGTACTGGGCTCGCTGCTGCACCCGCACCATATGTACAGGTCAGTCGCTTAAGTCACTTACAGGGCACTCACTTATACAGGGAAGTCACTTATACATGAGTCACTTAATACAAGGAAGTCACTTAGAGATGAGTCACTTATACAAGGCAGTGACGTAGACATGAGTCACTTATACAGAGCAGTCGCCCGCTGGTGCGTCGTAGGGCTCCAGGGCGCGTTGCTGTCGCGCTGCATACGCCCGGTGCACCTGCACTCGCTGGTACTGGGCTCGCTGCTGCACCCGCACCATATGTACAGGTCAGTCGCTTAAGTCACTTACAGGGCACTCACTTATACAGGGAAGTCACTTATACATGAGTCACTTAATACAAGGAAGTCACTTAGAGATGAGTCACTTATACAAGGCAGTGACGTAGACATGAGTCACTTATACAGAGCAGTCGCCCGCTGGTGCGTCGTAGGGCTCCAGGGCGCGTTGCTGTCGCGCTGCATACGCCCGGTGCACCTGCACTCGCTGGTACTGGGCTCGCTGCTGCACCCGCACCATATGTACAGGTCAGTCGCTTAAGTCACTTACAGGGCACTCACTTAAGTCACTTACAGGGCAATCACTTAAGTCACTTACAGGGCAGTCACTTACATGGCTGTCACTTTAGTCACTTACAGGGCAGTCACTTTAGTCACTTACAGGGCAGTCACTTAAGTCATTTACAGGGCAGTCACTTACATGGTCAGTCACTTAACTCACTTACAGGGCAGTCACTTAAGTCATTTACAGGGCAGTCACTTAAGTCACTTACATAGCAGTCACTTAAGTCACTTACAGGGCAGTCACTTAAGTCACTTGCAGGGCACTCACTTAAGTCACGTACAGGGCAGTCACTTAAGTCACTTACAGGGCAGTCACTTACAGGGTTCTCACTTATACAGGGAAGTCACTTTTACATGAGTCACTTAATACAAGGAAGTCACTTAGAGATGAGTCACTTATACAAGGCAGTGACGTAGACATGAGTCACTTATACAGAGCAGTCGCCCGCTGGTGCGTCGTAGGGCTCCAGGGCGCGTTGCTGTCGCGCTGCATACGCCCGGTGCACCTGCACTCGCTGGTACTGGGCTCGCTGCTGCACCCGCACCATATGTACAGGTCGGTCGCTTAAGTCACTTACAGGGCAGTCACTTAAGTCACTTACAGGCCAGTCACTTACAGGGCAGTCACTTAAGTCATTTACAGGGCAGTCACTTAAGTCACTTATAGGGTAGTCACTTACATAGCAGTCACTTAAGTCACTTACAGGGCACTCACTTATACAGAGAAGACACTTACAGGGCACTCACTTATACAGGGCAGTCACTTACAGGGCTGTCACTTGTACAGGGCAGTGACTTAGACATGAGTCACTTAATACAGGGCAGTGACTTAGACAATACAGGGCAGTTGCCCGCTGGTGCGTCGTATGGCTCCAAGGCGCGTACAGGTCAGTCGCTTACAGGGCAACAGGGCACTCACTTACAGGGCAGTCGCTTACAGGCCAGTTACTTAGAGGGCTGTCAGGGCGGTCACTTATACAGGGCAGCCGCGTGTACAAGGCAGTCGCCGCATCATACTAGAAGTTTGACTTAGAAGTCCTCGTTTGTAAAAAAATATATGATTGAAATCGTTGCATTATTATGATAAAAAGATCGATATGTTTTCAGTTTTATTTTAATTCGAATCAAATAAGTGTTGTCATGAAATAAAACAGAAATATATTACAAAATATAAATATATTACGGCTAAAATAAAACTAAATGGTAACCAAAAACTTACAATTCAAAACTAAAACTTAAACGAGTTCTAATTTGATTTAACTATTTTATTTATAGTACAGAAACATAATTAATAATTAAATATAAGAATCATTCATACAATTTGTTTTCAAAATCAATGTCTTAAAATCCAGTTTGAGTTTTCATTCATATTTATACTTTTGTTATAAAATCGCTTCAAAGTACCGACGATGGCGCATCAAAATGACACTAGAACAGTCAGCATCAAATAGTTTGTGACACCCAAAGTAGTCAAAAAGTTCGCAACACGTCTTTGTTACAATTGGAATAAGGTTGTGTTGTCAACTTTTTGCTCGCTTTGCGTGTCACGAACTATTTGACGCTGACTGTACTCTAAGGACTCTTTAAAGTCCGGTCGCCGAGCAGATAGAATTTCGTCCAATGACCCCAAGCTACCCATCCTTATCGCTCGCGGGTAATTATATTGCTGTCGCGACTGTACGACGGGCGGCCGCATTGAGTGTGCCCGCGCGACAGCAATATAATTACGGGCGAGCGACAAGGATGGGTAGCTTGCGGTCATTGGACGAAGGTTTATGTGCTCGGCGACAGGATTTTAGTTACTCTGATGTGCGGTCGACTGTACTTTGCATTTTTACTTCGATTTTAATTAGAATTAAAATTATTCTATCGAATATGGCGACTGGCGACGCGTCATCAAGAAGAAAATGCCGCGAGCTCTGAAAAAACACATAAAATGTTAAATTCCATACTCAAATTCCATATTTATTGGTTTAGTGCTTCCCTGAGTTAGTGCCTGAGGTATGGGAGCGGTACGGGAGGGTGTTTTTGTGACGTCAAATGTCAGCAACTTGAGACTGATTTGATTCAGACTGGTATAGATGACCTACATTGAAATGTTCCACCAAACTCATTGACAGGGGGACTTCACCATCATTTAACTAAATTCCAACACAACATGGCAAAAATTGGAACCAGCGATCTGGTATTTCCGGGACGTCCACCCACAAGGTGGACCGACGACATCATAAAGCAGGACGCATGGAAAGCATTGGGGGAGGCCTATGTTCAGCAGTGGACGTCCTATGGCTGAGTTGATGATGATCTGGTATTGACGGTGGCGCCCCCCTGTCAATGTCACGGGTGGGACAGTTCAGTGTATTGGGTCTATATGCTCCCATGTGGCTCCTATACCACAGGCACTAGAGAGTACTACACACTGAGTTATGCGCTTGATCTATAGTTCTATGATGAAAATGCAACCCACACTCAAATACTTCTTTCTTTCTTTAAAAAACATACTAATTTTTAACAAAAAATATCTTTACCTTTACTTTAAAAATATTTATTGTATTGTAAACACAGCTCCGCCATTAATTTTAGATCAAGCCAACAGCTCATAACTTGTACCACAAGCAATACTTTTTTACCCGGGCGAAGTAGCTGCTGCCATACATGAGTAAGTTTTTGCATACTACCCGCATAATATTTTTAATACTTTTAATAATGTGTCGAAATTTTGTTTTTTTCTACCTTAAAAATTCTCATACATACTTTGATAATTGTTATTTTCTTAAATGTTAATATAATCTATTTATTTATAACATAGACCATTGTATGGGGTGGAGGGTTGGTAACCTGAGACACAGGAATCTTCCTAGTTCAGGTATCAACCCACTAACATTCTTACTTTGTTTTTACTGATTGTTTGTTATCATAATATTATCTGTTATGTTGGTGAGAAATAAACATTACTTACTTTACTTTACCTTACTTCCTACCATTAACGCTCAGTCTCCCGCCTTTAGGACCCAAACCTAGCAGTCTTTTCAACAGTCCCAGAATTTTAGACTCATTCCCTAATTCCAAGTCGTATTTTATATCAGACACCGGTGGATAACCACCTATATAATTATTCCTTTCTTTAGAAAAATGGTTCAACTCTCCATTCGCACTTTTAACTAGGGTATTTATCTCTCTCATCACAGTTACGACTGGTATGAAATTCCTTCTGTGTTTCATTAAGAATTCTAGCATTCTGAATAGTAAATTATCACTGTCGTTATCGTTGTTTCTGAATAAAGATATAAAACGCTTCTGCCTTGGTAGTTTTACTGTTTTTGTAGTTTTCTGGTCTGCTGTAGTGTTTTGTAGTTTTACTGTTTCGGTACTCATCTGATCTAATGTAGTGTTGTCTTGTAGTTCTACTGTTTTTGTAGTTTTCTGGTCCATAGTATTGTCTTGTAGTTTTACTGTATTTGTAGTCTTCTGATCTGATGTAGTGTCTGTGTCTTTTGGTGTAGTGATCGCGTCTTTTAAAGTAGTTTTGTTGGTTGCATCATTTGTGTTAATTACTTCAATATTACTGCTGATTCTTTTCTCTCTTTTATAAGAGGTTTCTTTTACAAACACATCTGTATCTTCTTGTGTATTATCTATATTTATTTCTGTTTTACTCTCGACAATTTTATTATTATTTTTCTTATTGTTTTGTTGTAAAAGTTTATACTTTCGAACTGCGGCCAATTTAGGTGATGATTTAGGTATTTCATCATCAGATTCTGTTGTGTACGGTGATGAGTTTTCAGTGTCTCTCAGAAAGTTGATGTATGTGAAGAATTCCCGTAGTTTTTCTTCTAGTATGTTCTTTTTTGTGTTCGATGTGAGGTGGTAGACGTAGAAACCTTGTGGTTGTGCGTTTTTGTCACCTGAAATAGTGCGAAATGGCGAGAATAAGTGAATATTAAATAAAATAATACTGTCAAGTCATAGAAGTCAATTTTGTAATATGTATCATTAGTGTGGTTGTTAGTGTTTTAGTGTGTTATGTTAGGTTTATTAATTAAAAAAACATTAAGCTCAAAAGTAACCACAGCTTCTACGCCATGGTACCAACTGGCGGTTAGTACTCAAAATGCATTTCATTAACCATGATCATCATCATCATCATCTCAGCCATAGGACGTCCACTTAATATTACACAAATATACGAGGACCACAATCATCGCTTATACAATACAATTATTACCATTTCCTCCTGCCCGCATATCATTGTGCTATGCGCAGTAAACTGTGCTGCAATATGTAAAATCTGTGCTACCAGTGAACTGTGCTACAAGAGGTACAATTATCTCACGATCTATCAACTCCGTATCTCATATAGATACTGTGCTGTGCAGCGCCCTGCCGCGCTTGCATTGCCTCCTTATCATTTATGATTGTGATTTGTGCTATTATCAAAGAATTGTGCTACAAAATGTAGTTGTGCAATACTGTGCTACAATAAGTACAGTCATCTCACGTTTGATACTGTACTGTGCAGCGCACAGTCCCCGCTCGTATAAAACAAATAATACTATTTTCCTCCCGCTCACTTATGATTGTGCTCCTTTCAGTAAACTGTGCTATAATGTGTACTAATTGTGCTACTACCAGTGAACTGTGTTACTACCAGTAAACTGTGCTACATCAAAAATCGTCTCACGTTCTATCAACTCCGTATCCCATATGGATACTGTGCTGTGCAGCGCACAGTCCGCGCTTGTATAAAACAGCTTTGCTCCTCCTTATTTATAATTGTGGTATTATCAGTGAACTGCGCTACTAAAAGTTCAATCGTCTCACTTTCTATCAAATCCGTATCCCATATGAATACTGTGCTATGCTGCGTACAGTCTCCGCTTGTATAAAGCAATAATGATACTCATTCCGCTCACTTATAAAAAAAAAGAAAAAAACACTTATGAATGTGCTATATTCTAATCTCAGTGAACTGTGCTACTGTATGTACACTCTGTGCTATTATCAGTGAACTGTGCTACAATATAGAGTGCGGTACTGTGCTACATCAAAAATCTTCTTACGTTCTATCAACTCCGTATCCCATATGGATACTGTGCTGTGCAGCGCACAGGCCATGCATGTATAAAACAGTTTTCCTCACTTATGATTGTGCTATGTGCTACTGTGCTACATTCAGTGAACTGTGCTAAATCAAAAATCGTCCACATTCTATTAACTCGGTACCCTAAATGGATACTGTGCTGTGCAGCGCACACTCCCCGCTTGGATAGAACCTGATCACTTATTGATTGATTGATTTTGATTGATTGTGCTATGTGCTACTGTGCTAATGCTCTGTGCTATAACAAGTACAATCGTCTCACGTTCTATCAACTCCGTATCCCATATGGATACTGTGCTGTGCAGCGCACAGGCCGCGCTTGTATTGCCTCCACGATCCGCACGCGGTGGCCACGAATGCCTTCGGCCGGATCACAGACTCGCTGTAGAACTGGTATGAACGCCAGTGGCTGCAGAAGACTGGTTAGATGGGAACTGGTTAGTTAGTTAAGTTAATTGAGGAAAGGAAGCTTTTTTTATAAGGAATATTAGTAATACAAAGTATACAAATTACTATAGGCTGAGTCAGTGTCTGAGGTATGAAAGTGGCACAGGAGGGTGTGTCTTTTTGTAATGTCAAACGGCGAGACGTCAGATTTGTTAATATGCCAATGTCACACCACTCCCGTGTCGCCCTCATACCTCAGGCACTGACTCAGTTATGCGCTAAGTTATGTAAGGACAACTATAAGAAAGTTAGTTAAATGTTTTATTTAAGAAATGTAAAGTTTATAATATTATTATTATGTCATTTATAAAATTATTAGAAAAGTTATTAAAAATTAGTCAACATCGTGATATAACCACCATAATAAACGAATCCAAAAAGTAAGTCGTTTTTTAATATTAAAGCATATTATAATGATACTCACATTTGTTGAGAAATCTTTGCTCATGTAGCACCACTTCGAGTTCGCACCCAGGTTGAGGACTAATCCCACCGTTGGGGTAGAAGTCCACGTGCCCAATTGGGGTTTTGAAGCCTGTAAAAACATCATCATCAATACGATGTCCACAGGACCTTCAGTGCTAAACATATAGGACTTCCCTAATTATTTATACATTGAAAAAACATAAAATGACAATCTTTTTTTGCAATAATGGTTTTAAGTTTTACGTCCCAGTTAAACCTAAATAAATTATAATAAGTCACAAACTAAGAAAATTACACTCAAAGTGCACCTGAAATATACGTGGTCGACGCTATTGCTATCAAATGAACGCATAGTCGTTAGTTTTAACGGAAAATGATAGTTTAGAGACTATTCCCACCTCTCGTTCCCACCGCTGCAACTCCTGTGTAGCCAAGATCTGCAGCTTTACCGCCAATAAAAACCTAACCAATGAAGGTCAAGTTTGTCCCGGGGAAAGTTAATCTGTTAATGAACCCGCAACGAATTTAATGAGTAATTGATGTAGCGCAAAACTTTGGACAACACCTGTGGAATGCACTTGTAGTAATGTACGGACGACGGCATTTATCTACCTAAACACTGATATTGCAGTGATAAATAAGGTCACCTCCAAAAGACAGACGAGATTTAAGGGACAAATAAAACATCTTAAATTAATTCGTTTTAAATAATACAACCATATTTTTACAATGCTAGTTTTCGAGATTTTTTGATGTTATGTCGAGTGGACCCGAAGTGCTCAGTGCGGTCCGGAAGCATGGCACCGATCGTGCCAGACAGTGCATCCGTGTACAAGGACGTCACGTCCGGCAGCTTATGTAAATAATGTGAAAATGACAGAGAGGGCAAAATATTACATTTAGTTTGTTAGGAAAAGTAAAAACAGAAACTAGCCTATTTTTTTTTTGTTTTAATGCTAGGGCCCAATTTTTCTAATATAATTAGATGCCCTATTAAAATTTCGTCTGTGTTTTGGAGGTGACCTTATAAATACTCTTTTAATTTATAGTCTGCATTATTAACAATACATACCAAATATCCCAGCATCTGTGTGAATAACGTCCACGAATTTCGCGTCAGATGGGTCCAGTCTCTGCGATAGGGGTAGCTTGTCGAACAGCGGCAGCGCCGGATCCAGACCGGTGATCCTGGAGACGCGGCCTGTGAACATCATCAGGTCATTCAGTCTCCACTAAAAACTCATAAAACTCATTTATTTTTGCAAACAGGCTTTTAAAAAGCACTTTTACACGTCCCAGTATTAACCCTACCACTGCTTCGGGACAATAAATGGGCCAGTGCTGAGAAGAAGCAGCGCAAGAAACTCAGTCACTATTGATAGACACTATAACTCAGTCATTTATTGATAGACACTATAAACTCAGTCACTATCACTACAGAAACAGAACTGTATCAGAGAACTGCTACAATATGTAGATTCTGTGCTACTATAAGTGAACTGTGCTACAATATGTAGTTTCTGTGAGTACCAAGAACCTACATATTGTAGCACAGCTTTGCTCTGTGACCAAAGCCAAACTTGTATTACGAGTGAACTCACCACAATAGTCGAGCGGCGGGGACCGAACCCGAGTTCCCCGGATCACGAGTCGGCCAGTCCGACCCCTTCACCGTTCGGCTATCGTGGCTTCAAATGTAGATTCTGTGCGACTATAAGTGAACTGTGCTGCAATATGTAGGTTCTGTGCTGCTGTCAGTGAACTGTGCTGTAATATGTACATTCTGTGCTACTATTAGTGAACTGTGCTACAATATGTACATTCTGTGCTATTATAAGTGAACTGTGCTACAATATGTAGATTCTGTACTGCTATCAGAGAATTATACTACAATATGTAGGTTCTCTTCTCAGCCCATAATGTTGTCCCTTAGTGGTGGTAGAAAGGGCAAGCCATATGCACAACATAATATATTATAATCCAAATACTTGTCTGGCTGGTGCCCATAGTACAGTCTCTGTGGGCTGAGTTGATGCTCACTAGTGAGCCCGTTTAAAAAATGTATGAAAAATTTAGTTTTTGAACGTTTCCCGCTAGGGGCGCTGTACAATCCGTCATACATTTAATGTCATTTTTTGACGCGTTCACTAGTGAGCGCGTTTGATGTAAACTCACACTAGGCCCTCTGCTTAGTTTGGAACTAGCTAGGTCAGTATAAAATACCCAAGTCTAGGTATTTAGAAAGAAAGAAAGTAAAGTATTTATTCGATGCAAGTACACAGCAAGATAATAACTAAAACTAGACAACAGAACGGGTACAAGGTACATTTATTTCAAAACTTACCCGACTTCAAGGCGGAACCAGCCACACCGGCGGACTGAGCTCCCAGACTGTGCCCGATGAAGTGCGTCTTGTTTAAGTCCAGGCCCCTGAAAATAAATTAATAAGTCTGATAGTCTTACAACGAAAGATGATGTGCTAATGTGATATCTTACCTGGAGACCATATAGTCCAGGAACTTGGTAGCAGAAATTGCCTGGATGCGGTCAGCACAATACCGGTCGTTGTAAAAATCCTTGGAGGAGGTCTTTGTCCAGCAGTGGACGTCATTTGGCTGAAACAATCTCGCTTACCTGGAGACCATGTAGTCCACGAACTTGGCGGCGAATTGTCCGATGTACCAAGTATTCTCCGCCGCCGTGAAGTACCACGGCCCGGCCTCCAGCCGGCTCAGGTCCAGGATTATGAAGTTGCTGTCCCCACGGAGCATGTAGGCTGTTGACAAGAACATTTATTTAACACCTGTATTCACAAACGATGCTTGCTTAAGTGAAGCAGCAAATCGAACGCAGAGCGTTGAATAGAGCTCTGTGATTGGTTCGTGTGTGACCCTGTGCGTCCACGCGCACTGTGAGACCTCATAGTAATGTTTGTGAATACGCACATTAGTCCATATCAAATCAAATATTTTAGCAATTCTGCAGGCTGTCAGTCACTTTGGTTCTCCTGCGGGTCTCCTCATTTCTGATTTGATCACACAGGGAAACTCCGAGCATAGCACGCTCCATCGCCCTTTGGGTGACCTTGAGCTTTATTACGAGACCCATAGTAAGCGACCACGTCTCAAATCCGTATACGATCACTGGTCAAAGACTTTTGTCTTGAGTCACTGGTTAACAATCCAGTGGCAGTGGGAGGGACACACATAGCTCGCAGCAGCTGGGGCAGAAAAGTTTTCGAGTGGCGACCATGGGCTGGAAGACGTAGTGTGGGTAGGCCCCCCACTAGGTGGACCGTCTACCTCATAAAGCTAGTAGTAAGGCGCGGAATGCAGGCCGCTACCAACCGGACGATATGGAAATCATTGGGGGAGGCTTATGTTCAGCACGGGACTATTCCCACCGCTCGTTCCCACCGCTGCAACTCCTGTGTAGCCAGGATCTACAGCTTGACCGCCAATAAAAACCCAACCAGTGAAGGTCAAGTTTGTCCCGGGGGAAAGTAGCACCTGTGTTCAGCAGTGGATGCCCTATGAAATGATGATGATTACTCACATTCTCTAACTAGCAGTCCGCTCCCATCGTCTGGCTGCTCCAAAAAGGCTCCAAAGTACACCACCGTCGGGTCGTGGAAGTTGAAGTGAGAAGCGAACAGGCTCTCGTCATCGTCTATACGTAGCTCTTGGTACACTGTTGGGTTGTGTCTGTAACATACAAATGCCTGTCTGAAGGTCTTTTATAAGAAACTAGCTTTCCGCCCGCGGCTTCGCCCGCGTGGAATTTTGTCTGTCACAGAAAAAAAATATCGCGCGCGTCCCTGTTTCAAAAAACGGGATAAAAACTATCCTAATGTCCTTTCTCGGGACTCAAACTATTTCTATGCCAAATTTCATCAAAATCGGTTCTGTGGTTTAGGCGTGAAAGCGTGACAGACAGACTGACAGACAGAGTTACTTTCGCATTTATAATATTAGTATAGATTGGGCATTCGATACCATTAGTTAGGCCCGGTTTCCAAAGCAGAGATGAGAGGGGTTTGACGAAGACCGTCCCATTCGCATTCGGTCCCATTCGCAAAGTGGTCACACTTTTTGAACCTACAAGTTGAACTATTGTTTCAAAAATGGTAGGCATTAACTTTATCCGAGTGTGACCATTTTACGAATTGTACAAAATACGAATGGGACGATCTGCGATAAACCCGGATGTGGGTTGTATAAATAACCAATTAGATTTCCGGACCAAAGCTAGACTTAGAGCTGGTGAACGCCAGACCTACGTCATTTTATACAAGCTGAAAGTTTGTCAGCGTATGCTCCCAATATAGGATAGAATGTTGGTGAATCATGAAGTTTGGGTCATCGTGGCTTTGGAAAAAAAACTGTCTGGCAAGCAGTAGGTTTGGCGTTCACTAGCTCTTAGTCTACAAGCGGTCAGGTGTTGTCGAAAAACGTGAATCTGATTGGTTATTCTAACACACACAAGAAATTACAGAAAAAAGCAGTTTTTACAGCTCATAAAAAGTATATCAACAGACGGTGGTGTCAAGTATTTAATTGCCGTTTTGTTTTAACGAAAACTCATCTCAAAAAGCAAACAAGAATCGAATTTTCGACGGCCTCAAACAAAACAGAAAAAGTGCCAAAACTTACCTAGTAAATAGTCTAAACTCAACATCGTTGTTGTCTCTAACAAACGGGCATTTGGTCTTATCCACTGGCAGTATCTGAAGCAGGGAATCCTCGAACTGCACCCCTGGTGGCCCTGGAACAGAATGATGTCATCTTTAGGTCATTTATGCCCGTTTTCACCATCAATCCCTAATTTTTAAGTGACCCCTTAGAGTAGGCGCACACTGTTGATTTTTAGTTGGCCGATAGTTGTGCCCGATTTCAAATTGTATGAAGAATCGGCCAAATCGAATCGGCGTAGTGTGCGCACTCCCATACATGCCCATACTGATCAACTGCCCGACTAAACTATCGGCCGACGAAAAATCAACGGTGTGCGCCTACTCTTAGAAAACAAAATTCCTGTTATGGTTTACCAAAGGGGTCACTAAAAATTAGGGATTGATGGTGAAAATGGTCTCCACTGCAGGAGCACGACCCTCGAATTTACCAGAGGCAAATGCAAACGAGTTGGGGGAGGCCTGATGTTCGCATCTTTTTCCTTTCATCATCATCATCATCTCAGCCATAGGACGTCCACTGCTGAACATAGGCCTCCCCCAATGCTTTCCATGCTGCCCGGTTGGTAGCGGCCTGCGTCCAGCGCCTTCCTGCAGTTCCTGCTACCATTATGATGTCGTCAGTCCACCTTGTGGGTGGATATCTTTTTCCTTTAGTCAAGTTTAAAAAAAAGGTTTTTTGTACGTTTCTTACTTCAGAACTCCGTCCAAAAAAATGATTTTTTTTTTATTGAAAAACTAATGTTTCAGTCTTATTTCAATTTTATCAATATCGGTTTCGAAAAACAAAGTCATCTAGACGGAACTGCAGATTTTGCTTTCTGTGACTTTAGTTGCGTATATGGCCAACAAGAAGGTTAGGCAAGATGTACTAAAAAGCAAAAAAACGACTCCAAAAAAGTACACTGCGAAAATATTGCATCATTTATTAACTAGCTTTTGCTCGCGGCTTCACCCGCGTGAATTTTAGTTTGTCACAGATCGTCATAAATTATAGCCTATATGTTATTCTGGGCTATAAACAACTAGCGGCCGCCCGCGACTTCGTACGCATGGATCCCGTTTTACCCCCTTAGGGGCCCGTTCCCGTGGGAATTTCGGGAATTCCTTTCTTAGTGCACCTCTACGGTACCTACGTCCCTTCCTTTCAAGTGCCTACGTTTAGCCGTTTAGGCTGTGCGTTGATATGTCAGTCAGTCAGTCAGTCAGTTTCTCCTTTTATATGTATACTAGCGGCTGCCCGCGACTTCGTACGCGTGAATCCCATTTTTCCCGCTAAATCCCGTTCCCGTGGGAATTTCGGGAATTCCTTTCTTAGTGCACCTCTACGGTACCTAAGCTACGTCTCTTCCAAATTTCAAGTGCCTACGTTTAGCCGTTTAGGCTGTGCGTTGATCTGTCAGTCAGTCAGTCAGTTTCTCCTTTTATATATTTAGATTTAGATAATACTGTAAAGTTTGATCAAAATCCGTTTAGTAGTTTTTGCGTGAAAGAGTAACAAACATCCAGACATCCAAGCTTTCGCATTTATAATATTAGTAGGAAGGATTTACATTAAAAATACCATGATTAATTTTAGTTCTCACTGTGACACATATATTCCAAACAGTTTATCAAGTTCCTAACAACTTTTATACATACAATTACATAACATAATGCAATACAACCCGTATTTAGACATACCGGTGTGTCCAGATGACTAGAAAACTGGTGTTATGTTAGTGCTTAAATGACGTAAGTGGCGACTGAGTTTGGACAGGAAGAAACAAGAAATGGGGAATTATTAAACCATTCATCATCAGGTCATGTAGTCTCCACTGCTGGAGCACGACCCTCTCTAATGTACCAGAGGCAAGAGGATTTGTCCTACACTCCCCACGCTGGCCAGACGGGTTGGGGAGGCCTGAAGTACGCATATTATGCCCGTTTTCACCATCACTCGCAAATTTTTAAGTGACGCCTATACACAACAGGAATTTTGTTTTCATAGAAAACTAGCTGACCCGGCGAACTTTGTTCCGCCTTAATGGCAATAAATAAGCAGACTTTTTTTTATTTCGAATATCCTATGTCCTTCTCCTGGCTCTAAACTACCTCCCTGACAATTTTCAGCTAAATCGGTTTAGCCGTTCTTGAGTTATAAGTAGAGTAACTAACACGACTTTCTTTTATATATGTCACCGTAAAATTGTGAATTCCGTCAGATTATAATCTGACGTAGTTAAATTACAATCTAACCTAACCTAACCCACTGTTAGTTTACAATCTAACGCGTTATATTATAAACTGACAGAGTTCACAATTTCACGTTGACATATATATAGATATAGATTTAGGGGTTGATGGTGAAAACGGGCATTAGTACCTTAGTCGCCTACGACATCCACGGGAAGAGTGAGGGTGGTCATTTTCTACTCTTTTGGTACAGTTCAGTAAAGTTATGTAGTAGAATGTGAATACATCTTTATGGTATACTAGCGGCCGCCCGCGACTTCGTAAGCGTGGATCCCGTTTTACCCCCTTTCTTAGCGGATGCCTAAGTCATAACATCTACCTGCATGCCAAATTTCAGCCCGATCCGTCCAGTGGTTTGGGCTGTGCGTTGACAGATCACTATGTTAGTCAGTCAGTCAGTCAGTCACCTTTGAGTTATACAATATACATATATATTTAGACTTACCATTATTGCTATCGGTTAGTGTGCATTTGAATTTTGTGCAACTCTCACACAATGGCCAATAACCGAAACCACCGCGTTGCAGCGGTACAGTTAACAGCAATATTTGTTTGCAAGTTGTCATAGACTATGTGGTCTTTTGGTAAGACCACCTATCTCAGACTCTGGTTTTATTTAATTCACACTAGCTTTCCGACCGCGGCTTCGCACGCGTTTAAAAAAGAGGGGTTATCCTGGAAATTATTCAAATTTTTCTCGCCGTAAGCCATCCTTGGACTTCTACGATCATTAAAAAAAAGAATTGGTAAAATTGGTCCAGGCGTTGTTGAGTTATGCGCTTACACATTTTGCGATTCATTTTTATGTTAAAGAAGATTAGGGGCGAAATTTTGGAGTATTGGTTGGTGGTATTTTTTTAAGCTAAGCTCGCACACTAACTGCGGGCGCGCGTCGCACAGTCGCGACAGCAATATAATTACGCGCGAGCGATAAGGATGGGTAGCTTGGGGTCATTGGACAAAATTCTACGTGCTCACGGACCAGGCTTTACCACCATATTACATTAGTCTGTCGCCATAGCAACAATGTTAACAGCGTTGTTGTGTTTCGGCAGTTGGAGGCAAGATAGCCAGTTCTTTTATGCTCACGAGCGTCTATTTCTTGTTTAAAAATGGAATCAAAAGTTGCAATTCGATGGCTCCTACGTATACTGGCGTAAGTGAAAAAATAGATTTTACAGGAGAGCCATTTAAGTGGCCAGAACCATATTTTTGGGTCATATCTTCTGACCTACTGAAACGAATTTAATGAAATTTCACATTTAGCCTTAACATGTAATGCTTTTGCTACTGCTGTTATCAATTTTTATATTTTTCTTATATATTTTGAGATTTTACGCATTGCCCTTTTACGTCGTCATATTTCTATAATTTCATGTATATTGTTCAACGTAAAGAGACTTAAATGACAACATAAATATAATATTTTAAGCGATTACTCTCTTTATTTATGCATGTAATTATTTTAATTGTTATCATGTGCTATATCAATAATAAATCAGTTAGAAAAAGTTGTTTAATGTATCGTTATTACGTTTAACGCAAATACGCCCATATACTGTGCTCGAGGTTTAGTTAGGCCTTTTAACATAATGTGTCATATTTTTAAAAATTATAAATAACTTGAAAAAATCGAACTGCCTAAGGCGGGAATTAAACCCACGATGCCTTAGGCAGTTCGATTTTTTCAAGTTATTTATAATTTTCAAATTAGTTTGAGATGCGACTCTTAACGCTAAAAATTAAATAACTATATAATGTGTCATAATTTATAAATAAAACAATTTGCTAAATATTTTCATGGCTTTATTTAAGATTTGGATTATAAAAAATATATGTTTATGTAAGCAACTACTCGTATAGATTGACGAATCGTATGATTGGGCTTTATACGTGGCGTAGTTTTGCACATACGCCTAATTGCCTAAAATTTTATTTTGTATCTAATGGAAAAAAAATTTTTTTTCTTACTGATGTTATAGATTAGAGCAAAGTGAAATCATTGCTTAAATAATTTGAAAAAGGAGTAAGCGGCAGTTTCGCCCTTATACGTAGGAGCCATCGATTAGGCATTTAAAAAGGTTTTACACACGTCCCAGTATAATAGACGTGTTGACACCACCAATCAATTGACGTACTTTTTAAAACTGTCAAAACGAGACTCCCATAGATTTCAACTCAATTAAACTACTTTTTTCAATTACAATGAAACCAAAAATTTTAATTTTACAGGTATTTTAAAATTCCGGACCAGACTGAAGTGGTATTTTTTTAAGTACTGATTTCGAATTATTGGGGAATGGTGTCAAATAGTCTATTTTACGCGTATGAAGCCGCGGGCACAGCTAGTTTATTACACGACTATTTGTGGCCGAGTGTACCAACCATATGTAGGTGAGGTACAGCATAAAATTTGCAACGATGCTCTGTCGCATGCTTCGTGGTTCCTTTCGTAACTTTATCGCTGTGGATATTGTAATAGCCCATAATGAGGACATGTTTCTCATATTTATAAATGTTGAAAATTTTCAAAGTTTTTAAGTTTTTCTTCCTTTTGTTACCCTATCCTATTCAATCTGGTGTATTCCACTCTGATCACCTGAATTTGATCAAAATGGACTCCAGGAGACATTTTGGTGTCCTTTGGTCACCTATTGGATTTGATCACCCAGGTGATCAAAATGGAATAGACCTTCAATATACGTTGTGTGACGTGAGGTGTCAACTGCGGGAGATGGCGGAGTTAATTTTAAAATTAAATTCCTTCATAATTCTTCCGTTTCTTCCAATATTTTAGTTATCTGTTATCGCGGGATTTTATTTCAATTTTTTTCTGATAAACATAAGTTATATTATTCTATTTTTTTTTTGTTATTATACAACCCTGACGAAGTCGGGGCGGGCCGCTTTGTTTGCTTGAACGCACTAATATCAGGAACTACTGGTCCAATTTGAAAAATTATTTTTGAGTTGGATAGCCTATTTATCGAGGAAGGCTTAATGCTGTATAACGTCACCCTACAGCCAATAGGGGCAGACCAGTAAAGAAAAATGTTGCAAAAATGGGAAACATTATTCAAACTATTTTCACGCGTACGAAGTCGCGCTTAGGTACATACGTACATTAAATAAGTATATTTCCTAACATCCAATCAAGACAATAATTCCATTAAAAAACCATCAACAACACTTATTATGGTGCATTAAAAACAAGCGAGTGCAACAAAAAATCATCGTTTTTTTTTTTCAATCGCAACGCTTGGAGGGCCACGTATTTGGCGCGAGATATTTCATAATAAACTGCTATGCGCTTATGTAAGTGCATCAATTAATGTACCGTTTGTAAGTAACACTTGGATATGTCTCAATTTATAAGCTAGTTATTTCCTATGGCTTCGCGCATTTGTGCCTTCTGTCACAGAACGACGGGATTTTCTTTTGGCCTCTTTAAATTTAAAGTGACCAGAATCGATTGAGACTAAATAGGTCAGTAAAATCAGTGAAAATAAATAAAACTGGTAAAAATCACAAGTAACCCATGACTTTTTCATACAAACTTATCAGTCTATAACTTCTATACCCCATTGATTTCGACATTGAGTTTTCCCAAAGTAGCTAAAAAGTTCGCATCGCGTCTTTGTTACAATTGAAATAAAGTTAAGTTGTAAATTTTTTGGCCACTATGGGTGTCATGAACTTTGTAAAAAAAGTGTACCAGTATAAGTTAGTGGTCATTTAGTAATAAAATCAACCTTGTAGTTAGTATTTCTTTACTAATAAGTAAGTACTAACTCTTACTTTATTAGGTTTATTACAGACAGACCAGTTTTTGTTTTAATTTTATTTTATTCTAATACTCCCCCTCTTCCCGTGGATGTCGTAAGAGGCGACTAAGGGACAAATATGCGAACATCAGGCCTCCCCAGCCCGTCTGGCCTAGCATACATTTTAGAAAATCCCTACTAACACTACAAACGCGAAAGTAACTCTGTCTGTCTGTCACGTTTTCCCGCCTAAACCACTGAACTGATTTTGATGAAAGGCATAGATATAGTTTGAGACCCTGGAAAGGACATAGGATAGTTTTTATCCCGGTTTTTGAAACAGGGACGCGCGCGACATTTTTTCTGTGACTGACAAAATTTCGGGTGAATCCGTGGGCAAAAGCTAGTAAAACATAACTGCTAAAATTGCTTTTCTTTTTCACTGAGAAAATCCTCTTTTAATATACAAACAGTAGTTTTAAGATAGCGGTTGAGGATTCCGGGTGAAGCTCGCTTCCTTATCCACTATCCAACAGATATCATTCAGATAACTTCCAAAAAACAAAACAAACTCACGTATCATCGACAAAAAACACGCCAACGGCAACGACGGCTGCATCGTAAAACACAGTAACTCAAAAAATCACAAAAATCGATCACAAAATTCTGCGCGCGAGTCGATGCGGTTAACACAGAGCGTGGTTTGGTAAGGACCGAACGTACGGGGTGATTTTTCCCACCAGTTTTCCTAGAAACTAGATTTCATAAATGCTTTGCGGCCGGTTATAGGATGTGTTCTTTGAAATCAATAGAAAGATGGATGCTTAGACTATATAAAAAAATCTCTGTATACGATATGAAATGTGCAATAATAATGCGAAATAAAAAAAAAATATTTATATTAAATTAATTAAGTTGCTTAGTTAAACTTAGCGAGTAGTATAATTTCATCAAAATTAGTTTATTTACTAATCCGGGTCTGCTTGACGTCTTAAAACGCTATGTCTAGGTAATAAAAAATGTAGGTATTTAAAAAAATACACGCTTTTTAAATGACTTCAAATATTCAAGTCAATTGTTTTTATTTATTTTAAGGTATGCTTTTTAAATTATTTAAAACTTCGACATTGTTACTTAAAAAAAGATTTTCTATTATTTCAAAACTGATCATACTTTCCATCAGGCGAGATGCCAGCTAAAAGTTTCTGTTGTTAAAAAAAAACTAACGCGGTATTTATTTTGTTACTTTTTATGTAATTTAAAAACTTAATGCCCTTTTTTATTATAATAGTGACTGAGTTTCTTGCGCTGCTTCTTCTCAGCACTGCCACATTTATTGTCCCGAAGCAGTGGTAGCGTTAATATTGGGACGTGTAAAAGTGCTTTTTCAAAGCCTATTTGCAAAAATAAATGAGTTTTATGAGTTGTTTTATGAGTTATATTGTTCGCAATTAGGTATTTCGTCAACTTTAATCTAATCTCTCGAAGACAGTTAACAGTATTGACAGGATACCCCGTCCAGTTTCCTCATAAAAACCGGTCCGTTGCGAGAACTCCTTTCCCTAACTAACCACTTATTAGCACTGTCACAGTGAAAATATAACCAGTAGGTAGTCTCTATTTATTTATTTATTCAAGGAAAATCTACAGCATATTCTTATAAGTAATTACAAGTACCTACCATGTTTAAATTGTATAGCAAGTAATGCCAATTACAGGTTTTCCTTAGTTACATAGTAAAATAAATGCGAGTCGGATACAATGATCAATGAACACATATACCTACCTATATCTAACAGTAGATAGATGTTGCACTACTTCACATTTTTTATTACTATTAAAATATGTTTGATTTTGAGTTTGAAGTATTTATATTTACTTAAACTTAAATTTTAAATTGTAAACAATATCATCACACTACATAACGCAACAGCGCCACAATTTAGCACGCGACTTAAAGAAAACATTCCAACATTACAAACCTCGCGATTGGAGGTGTATTTGATAACAGTACTTATTCATTAAATGTTAAATAAGAAAGAAAAAAAAAAGAGTTAGGAATTTAATAAAACCTTCACGTTTTATTCGCACGTATAAAGTCCGGTCGCCGAGCACGTAAAATTTCGTCCAATGACCCCAAGCTACCCACAAGGTGGGTCGACAACCTCATAAAGGTAGCAGGAAGGCGCTAGATGCGGGCCGCTACCAACCGGGCGATATGGAAATCATCGGGGGAGGCCTATGTTCAGCAGTGGACGTACTGTGGCTGAAATATTGATTATGATGATTCCCACCTCTAGTTCCCACCGCTGCAACTCCTGTGTAGCCAGGATCTACAGCTTGACCGTCAATAAATATTTTGATTTGCTTTTGTCGAAACTGTCATAGAAATGCTACTGCCATCTCTTTTACTGTGGCCTATGACGCAACATTGCAATTTTAATCGTGAAATATGGAAAACTGGCCTAGCCAGCTATTTGTGAAAATATATCAATATTAGTTTGTATTAAGGTAACCTACTTTTAAACTGTCAAGCCTCCTGGTCGACTAGTTTGATACGGGAATATTCCCACCTCTCGTTCCCACCGCTGCAACTCCTGTGTAGCCAGGATCTACGGCTTGACCGCCAATAACCCAACCAGTGAAGGTTAAGTTGGTCCCGGGGGAAAGTTAAACTGTCATTGGACCCGCAACGAAATTAATCAGAAGAAAGAAGAAGAACTACTGACTGTCCCCATCGGCCAGTTTGCAAGGCATTTTCCGACGAAAAAAAAAGAAAAAAATATTTGCTGTAACTCTCAAACGGAAGGAGTTATAATGAAGTTACGGCAAGTGCAATGGAGCGCGTCATAGCGGGCTATCATTATACTTATTAAATGTAATCTTGTATGATGTTAGATAACGCCCGTTTGCTATAATCAATTCCTATCCAAATCCGTCAGTCCACTGTCAAATCAATTATCCACAAATTCCAAAATATTACACTTTCTTATTGATTAAAGTTGTATAAACAATATGAAAATATGAGGACATCGAAAACCAAGGATATTTTGACCAAAACAGATTAAAATTTGGATTGAAATTGACTGTAGCAAACCGGCTCATGTCACTGAAGATTGAAACAAGGCTCGTATGTGTCTACTAGTTTTTGCTTGCGGCTTTGCCCGCGTGAATGTTGGTTTGGAAAACCGGGATAAATCTTTTTTCCCAGGTCCTAATGCAAATGTTACAATCTTTTTACATATTATTTAGATTTTAAAAGGTAGATGCAAATCGCGCAAAAACCAAAGGAAGTGAGATTAACACATTGATGGACAGTAATGTCCACAGGTGTTCAGGTAGTAAAGGATGATATGACAGAACGCCTATTATATAGACGTCATAGTTTTTACTCATTTTACATTGACACTACTCACATAGGCACTGTATGTGAATAAGTAGTGTCGTATTGGGAAGTAATTCTTAACCTGTACTGTCCACCAAAGTGTTAAATAAAAGGATTTTGTGTTATTTGACATTGAATATCAATGACGCGGACACGTTAAGAGACTTGAGACATCTTTTAGAATTCCAAAATACAGATACAGGCTGCTATCAATCGGCCAATCTTAAAATCATTGGGGGAGGCCTATGTTCAGCAGTGGACGTCCTGTGGCTGAAATAATGATGACAATGATACCGAAGTTGATCCTTTTTTGGCTTATTTCGGTGATGCTTACGTAAAATATACCTTTTTGACCCATTAAATGTTTATTTATTTATTTATATTAAATGTACACTGAACATCAAATAAACCGCACCTTCCGCGACGCGAACTTTAAAGATTTTCTTCTGACACAATCATGGTACCCCAACAATATTGGTGTTATTTGAAAGCCCAATAAATATCCTTAAAGAAAAATACATTTCATTTCTAAATAAATGATTAACATATACCATAAATGTGACTTGAAAATAGACCTCACTTTGGGCTCACCTCTGGGATCAATTAGACCAATTTTTATGGTTATAAAACCAAATAAAGATCTCACGTGTCCTCTTTAACAGATGGATAGCGATTAATCCCAACTTAACAGTTTTATAGTCATAAAAAATGGCTATAGCGTAACTACCTATTTTTTGAAGAAGTGTCTCTGGATCCTTGTAAAGACACATTTTTGGGGTAAAAACCTTTCCTTTAATGAAATGAAGTTTAGAACTAGGCTTTCAAATGGTACCAATGTTGGTGGGAAGTGGGGATGCATACGTTTGATAAGTGCTTGTCGCGGGAGGTGCGATTTATTTGATGCCGAGTGTATTTAACGCAGTTCTATTTCTTCCAGGGCAATCTGCGGGCGCATCGAGTCATACATCCAGTCGCTACCACCACCGTTCCGCCTACACCGACCTCTACTGGCTCGCGCCGCAAGCACAGAAGCTCGCACACCGGCTAGGGCGCCGTCTTTCAGCGTGTGCTGGTGCGCCACAACTAACGTGAGTACATGATCAGCAGGTCAGCAGTGGATACACTGCAGGAGCACAACCAAATGAAGGATTTCCTCAAATATTTTGTTACAAGAAACTATTGCCTCTAGGGTCTAAAGAGTCCTTTAAAGTGCTGTTTCATATCCGGCTCGAAGGACCATGAGACGCGACCGCGCGCCACTATAATGAGTGCTAAGGGTTTTGTTTTAATCCACAACGAAAAAGCTCTTGGTCTGCAATCTGAAATCAACCTTAGAGAAACTAGTTGACCCAGTGATCGAGGGGACCCAGTCTTGTCCCAACATAAAAAAGGATAGGTTAGGTTTCCTAACCTTTCCTTTACAAGTGCTAGATGTCTCAAATATTGCATGGGGGTTCCTTTTAGAACGTAGGTGCACACTAAGACGCTGGGCGCTGTAAAATCCGTCATACATTTAATGTCACTTTTTTACGCAGTAGACATCGAATGCGTTTGACGTAAACTCACTTCGCCCCCTGTACATCATTTTTGCCCATTACCAACTGTTTTTATCATCTTTTACAGCTACCAGAGGTGGTGAACGCAACCACCGGTAAACTAGAGAGTGGGCAGCCGTCGTTGCTCTGCAAGCAGAGTATGTTCGCGCGCTGGCAGCACGTCGTCAAGCGGCTGCCGCTGCTGCCGCAGGTAGGTTAAAGTGATAATAATCATTACATCACTAATATAGCATGCCCTGCTACCACTTCAGGACAACTTATGGTCTGGCTGAGAAGTGGCGGAAGAAACTCAAACGCGTCTGTCAAGTATTTGATAAAAAATGTACTAGTTGACAGCACGTCATCAGGCGGCTGCCTCTGCTGCCACAGGTAATCATCATCATCATCATTTCAGCCACAGGATAGCCTACTTGACACTGTCAACATCATCATTCAACATCATCATCATCATCATTTCAGCCATAGGACGTCCACTGCAGATCATAGGCGTCATGAATTATCATCATCAGTTCAGCCACAGGAATAGGCTACATGAAACCATTAGTCAATAAGATAGGTGACACCACTAGTCAATAGGTTACACGTTACACATCTCTAGTCAATAGGCTGGTTGATACCACAGGCTAGTCACTATTAGTCAATAGGCCACTTGACACCTTTTAGTCAATGGTCTAGTTGACACTTTTAGTCAATAGGCTAGATGACACTATTAGTCATAGGCTAGGTGACACCATTAGCCAATAGGCTAGATGAAACCATTTGTCAATAGACTGGTCATCACTAGTCAATAGTAGTGTACACCACTAGTAAACAGATTAGTTGACACAATTAGTCAATAATATGTTTGACACTAGTCAATAGGCAATTTTACACACTAGGGCTAGTTGACATCATTAGTCAATAGGCTAGTTTCACTACTAGTCAATAATAGTTGACACCACTAGTCAATAGGTTAGTTGACATTAAAAAAGTTAATTTATTGACTGCTACAATTTTTTTTAAATATTTCCCTTATTTCTCCGTTCCAGGACAACAATATCGGGATAGATCCGGTGGAGATGCCTGAAGACATGGAGCACTTATTGTACAACGAGGCGAAGCAGCTCTGCCCTACTTATCAGGTAAGTGGCATTTATATTATCTTTCTATACAGGGTGTTAGGTAAATGGGTATATGAGCCGACACTAGCCCATGTTAACATGGGCATATAAATGGTATGGTGAAGTCAGAAAATTGATATTTTCATTTTAATTATTTTTATTTTTATACAAATCGGATTTTATGAAAAAAAAAAAAACAATGGTGATATCAAATTTCTGACTTCACCATACCATTTATATATCCATGTTAACATGGGCTAGTGTCGGCTCATATACCCATTTACCTAACACCCTGTATACTTGTGATTAAAAGACGTAGCACAATAAAATTATCAACCCGGAAAGGGATTTGTAACCGTATCAACTCAGTATTCTTAACTAAAATAGAAAGACACGGGTCTTATTAATAAGTTACATTATGTACTCACGGCTTGACGTTTCGGCTGCGATGCTGCAGCCGTGGTCAAAAGCAGTTGCCTGCTTGTGACCACGATTACGATTAATAAACGTCGTGTTAAGACCTGTGTCTTTCTATTATAGTTGAAATGGAACGCGAAAGTTTAAAATCTTCTTATACAGGGTGTTAGGTAAATGGGTATATGAGCCGACACTAGCCCATGTTAACATGGGCATATAAATGGTATGGTGAAGTCAGAAAATTGATATCTTAATTTTAATTATTTTAATTTTCATACAAATCGGATTTTATAAAAAATATTTTGTATGAAAATTAAAATAATTAAAATGATAATATCAAATTTCTGACTTCACCATACCATTTATATGCCCATGTTAACATGGGCTAGTGTCGGCTCATATACCCATTTACCTAACACCCTGTATATTCTTCTGATTAAATTCCTTGAATTTGTACGCCGACCTTGGGCCAAACATAGTGATACCGACTTCATTTTTAACACCTGTAATATGTTATTTACCTATGTTCCACAAATAAACGAATTTGATTTGATTTGATTTGTGATAACCCTTTAGGAACTTAATAATGCAGAAAGCATTTTGCAGCAGAGGGAAGTCAATATTATACACTTTGAACTCCTCTTTTATTCTTCTGATTAAATTGTAGCTCGTATTGTCCTCGAAAATTCAAAAGTGAGATTTTACAATCAGTGAAGATAAAACTACTACAGTCAATAATTTACTACCATGTATAAGATTTTTTAAATTACCTGAATTTACAGATATTCAAAGATATCTGAATATTAGAGCTACTTTAAACGAATTTTGTAAGATTTTTTTCCTGTTCAAAGTTATCCAGAAAAAAACAAAGTTACCCAAGATGACTGTAATTCCATAGTTATTTTGATTTAAGCATTGAAGATATGCATTTCAATTCTCACTCAACTTTTATTTATCTACCCGCAGGTAGCAAAACAGTGTCTAATCGACGCGTTCGACAAAGCCAAACTAGGTAGGTGGGTGAAGAAGCCGTTAGAGCAGGATCAGTTTGCGTGCGAAGTGGCCGATGCGCCGGCGCACGTGCTGTTTGCTTAGGCGGGCCGCGCGCTGTCCGCGCCGGGGGGGGTGGCGGCGGCTGGAGGGGGCGGGGACTTAGGTGGCGACGATAGGGATGGTAGCTGGATGGATAGGGGTGTAATTGGAGACGATATAGGGGTGGAAATGGATGAATTTGGGTACTGGGGTGTAATTGGCGACGATTGGAAAGATATTGATCAAAACAATAGTGAGTTTATACGAGGTGATGCTAATAGGGGGAATTTGAGAACATTAGGCGTTGATATTGGGACGGATAAGGGGTACTGGGGTGTAATTGGTGACGATAGGGATGGTAGAGAGATGGATGAGGCTGAGTTTGTACAAGATGATTTTAATAGGGGGGATAAAAACATTAATAGGGACAATAGTGAGGGTAGTAAGACGAGAATTGCTGAGTTGGTACAAGAAGACGCTTATATGAAAGGTAGGATTAATAGAACGGATGATATTGGTATAGGGAAGGCTGTTGGAAGAGAAGACAGGGACTTGAATTGGGGCGATAGTGAAGGTACTGGGATGAATGAGGCTAAATCTGTTGGAAAAGTGGGAGCTAGTTATCGGACTGGAGCGCTTAGGGGGGGTAGAATCGTAACAAGAGATCGTACAGATGATGTTGAGGTGAAAAAGGCTGAGACTATTCAAGAAGACGCTTTTATGAATGATAGGATGAAAAGTGGGGACAATAGTGAGAGTATTAGAGTGGATAAGGCTCAGTTTATTAGAAGAGACTCTCTTAAAGGAAACAATACTGAAAGTATTAGGACGAGAAAGGTTAGATTTGTAGAAGAAGTCAGTTATAGGGGAGGCAGGGTGAATTGGGATGATACTGAAGGTTATAGGGAGGATAAGATCAGAAATAGGGAAGTTACTGAGAGTATTGGGATGGAAAAAATTGGACACGTCAGAAGAGAAACTTATAGTAAGCACCATAATGTTGATTTTACTACCAGGTCTGGACTAACTGGACACGATGCTAATGATATTAGCACAATAAAGGCTGGAATTGTTCGCGAAGACGATTTTAGAGTCCAAAGCGATGAGCCTGTAATTGAAAGTAAGGTTGATGAGCATAATTCTGAAGATGACAGCTGGGACGATGAACACCCAGATAATGATGTGTCATCAGACACCGACGACGCAGAAGAAATTGTGAGGCTGAAAAGTTATGTTGCTAGTATGATCGAAAAGGATGCAGCGAAATTTAAAGACGATGTAGTTGGTAATATTGATGCTGGTAAAAGAAAGAGCCGTAAAGATTCTTATGGAGATGACGCTAATGATGCAAGCAAAGGGTTCGTGTTGAAATCTTTTGATAAAGATAAACGGAAGAAGAATAAAATTGAATCCATCTATGACACTGTTAAATGTAGTCAAGGTTCAGAAACAATTAGTAGTATTAAAAAAGGTAATATTTCTAGCTTTAGTGATGAAGTTAGGCCTAAACCTAAAAGCTCAATCGCAGACAGACTAAAACAATTTACAGAGTTACAGAATGAAAATAAAATGGGTCTAGATAAAGGTCAGAGATCTGATACGAAAACAGAAAAAGATACAACAAAAGACGCTAAAATTAGTAATAAAAACAGGGTAACACAAGATCCAATAAGCGCGTATTTTATCAAAAACAACGCTAGGCACAGAGTTAATCTGGATGAAAAGATAAATAAAAATTTAAAGAAGCCAAACGTTTTTGAATGTAAAAGCACAGAAGTCGTACGCGTGAGAGAAACTTACCATAGGAGTTACAGATCACCAGACAGCGAAAGTTTTCTAGCAGATGTTCTTAATAAATACGAAAAAGACCCCCTCAATTTCAACACTGATACATTAGAGTCAGAAATAGACGAAATGTGTCAAAACATATTCGATACCAAAAACACTGTAGTTATTAAAAATGAATGCTTTTTAAAAGACGAATTGAGAGTTCAGATCGAATATACAAACGAAATAAGTAATGTAGTTGACGAACAAAATATATACAATAATAACAATGATAGTCTATACGATACAGAAGCGACGAGCGATCTAATGAAGGAATATGACAATGAATATAACAACACTCGTAGTCGGCACATAAATATTCTAATGAACAGGTTTAAAGACATGAAAATAAAGCACGAGAATAGCCTACAAACAAAAAATCTGGAAGCTTCCAAAATGGACACACCACAAGAAACAAAACCTAGCATCAATAAGTTTTTAGTATACGATTCTAAAGTCCGAGCGAGCTTCTTGAAAAGTTCCCAAGAAAGTCCCACTAGTCATGTCAAAATTGCCCCTAATCCTTACTCTACTATATGGTCACCGAATTTAACAGATTGCAATCCAGAACCTAAAGTAAAAGAATCAATTTCACAAAACGATGCTAAGTCACAAGAATCAATTTCACAAAACGATGCTAAGTCGCAAGAATCGAGCTCACAAGTTTCAAAAGATGATTCTATACCAAGTATGCAGAGTAAATTTTTGCTAAAGAAAATGCAGATGTTTCAAAATTTAAAGGATGTAACTTAGATTATTTCAATATTGATTGGGATTTTGATTAATTATGATTTTGGCGTGAAGTCGGGAGAAATATTCTAGCGGAGAGTCTTGGTATACGAATTTATATACAGTCAGTGTGAAATAGTTCGGTGACACCTGTAGTGGCCAAAAAGTTGAAACACAACCTAATTAAAAAAAAAAAAATAAAAAAAAAAAAATTCAAATTGTAACAGAAGACGTGTTGCGAACTTTTTGGCTACTTTGGGTGTCACTATTTGATTCTGATTACTGCAATTTAATTTCAAGTTATCTACTAATTTTTCGATTCAAAGTAATGTTAAAAAGAAATAGTATTATTGTCGAATTCAAAACTTACTTTATAGCAATTCAATGCCTTTTATAAGTTCATATATTTACTGAAGATATAACTTATTTTCCATATAACTCATATCATAAAATAGCGTCAAATTACACCATATAAAAAAGTAAATAGCGTACATAAATTCTCGTCTCGTAAACTAATCGTACAAAATGGGTAATGTATAATATTTTTGATACAAAATGGAGGGTAGTCATTGAAATACTTTGGGGGGTATTTTTGTTTGTAAAGTAGTCGTAAACCAGCCATCCCCGTCAGCCCCCACAGAAAAGTTGTCGAGAACATGCAATATTCTATAATATATGTGAAGTTTATAAATATATGAAATATGTATACTGTCTGCTTGAAGTGTAGATATAGACAATAGACATGCATGTAGACATGTGTGCTTTTATATAGTTACCATTTTGTTAATAATATCTTACTTATTCCTTATATATCACCATTTTTCCGCATAGGTGCTTCGTAATTTAATATTCTACATTATACCTCAATTGCATAGTTATATATTTATTTCAAATCGTTATTTATATTGCCTTTAATAGTCTATTTCATGTTCTAGCAACTTATTGCGGTGCGTATAGTGATAGAGTGTGACTCGCCTTGGCTTCAGTTTTTTAGTAAATTAATAGGAATAGTCAGTCTGTGCATCCTTTCATTTTTACCAAGAATTGTGTCAAAATTATGATGAATGTCACGATATTGTTGGCAAATCTGAGACGAGAACAGACTCTTTTACACCAAAAACTCTTTTATCTAAATATTATATTAAAGTCCAGTTTTTGATTAGGTAATATTATTTGAATGTTACTATGTTTTACTGGATAATTTTATGTGTTGTGTAACTCAATATGTATCACGATAGCTTGTAATGTAACAACCTGTTTCTAACAATGTCAATTTAGCGTCCTGTTTCTATTGATGTCAATGTAACGTTCTGTTTCTAATCATTTTAATGTAACATTCTGTTTGTAGAAAGTACAATGTAACAATCTATTTACAAGCTTTTGCGATACATGCTGAATTACACAAATAAGATCAGTACGTTGAAAATGACCGGATTTAATGTAAAATTGTAGTTCATTCGTTCATTTTTATTCTAAGTGGCAGCGTTCATAGAACATCTTTAAATTAATATAATGTCGTTTCTAAGTCATAAGTTTTAATACCATAGTTTAGGTTATCTAATATGACATTTAAGCATTTGTGTTATTTTAAAAGTGACATTTGTGTATTCAAATGATGGTATTTAATTAAAGGCAGGGCTTTAATATCTATGGGGTGTAAATTTACTCTCAACGGGGTGTAAAAATTTAATTAATTAATTAAAAACATAATGATTACTGTTAAACACGTGTTTTGAATCTGTAAAAAAGGATTAAAGATCCAGTTAATGAGAGTGAGGAATATACAGATACCATGCGCCACGGTTTATTTTAAATAAGGTAAATTATATGAAAGGTGCGCTTATTTGATAAAAAATATTAAGTTTTATGACTGATAGTATCTCCTCTCACAAAACAATTATAATGGTAAAATCTCTACTCTCTGCGTTAAGGGTAAACTTACACCCGTTAAATGCACGTTTAGTTTTAAGTTAAAAATCTTTGATACTTTGTTTTAGTGCCATACGTTCAAAAATTATAAGCTGGCTTATTTACACTTCATACTCAAATTTATATTCACACTATGATAGTAAAGCCGTATATTTACTTCAGTAAAGTATAATGTAACGCGCGTGGTTGACATAAGAGCATTACATGTAACGTTTGCACAGTGCAAGTGTGTTCAGAATGATACAAAAATAGAGCACAAGAGTTCAGTTCAGATGGCGTCCATTTGTGTTACTATAAACGGAACGTTACTATAAACTGTACGTTACTATAAACGATACGTTACATTACACGTTACATAAATTGAGATCCGGATTAAAATGTTAATGTTGATCATTATTGTTTGAATTACCGTTGATAACACGTATGCCGTTTAAATGCAAATATTTTATAAAGTGTTACCTATAATAGTATTATTATAATAGTATTATTATAATGTCAAAGTTGTAATGTTAGAAGCTCAGGATGTTTGAATGTTAGATTTTAAAACTGTTAGATATAAGTAATTTTACTAATTAAAAATTTTGGGTTTATTACAAAACTTTAAACGCTCGTTGAACACTTGTTTAAATTGACATTTAGTGTGGAAGTGACATTTTAAACCAGTGTTTAACGCGCGTTTAACTGTTTTTTTTTAATAAGGCCCTTTATGTCTGATTTTTAGATGCTGAGAAATTTGGTACTTTTAAAATGATTCCAAAATTAATATCCTAAAAAATACACAATTGATTTTACATTTTATTGATTTATTAAGTACAAAATACATAGAGAATTAGTTCTTTGTTGCTTTTATAGACTTTGCCACGTTTTTTTTAACCGATTTATTGAATCAATTACTAATTTCTCAGCAATTAAAATTAAATATAAAAACTACTTAATTTCAAACAGATTTATTGCTATTACTAATTTTGTTCACAATAGATCTCAGAAAGCTGGATTTTTGACGATATTTTGAGTTCCAATGTAGGATTTGTAAAGGTCATCCAAAATACTCACATTCAAATTCAAAATTCTGACTTATGGTAGCTACAGTCAGCGTCAAATAGCTCGTGACACCCAAAGTGGCCAATTTGACAACACAACCTTATTCCAATGAGGGCTATCCTTTTAGCGCTCACCAGTTAGCGCCACTGTAGAGTAAGGTCCTGTCACTTGCTAGTAGCGAAGACAGTGGCGCCAACTTGTGAGCGCTAAAGTGGTAGGAGGACTATCGCATTTGCACTCATCAAGATGGCGCCACTGTAGAGTAAGGTCCTGTCAATCGCCAGGGGTGCCAACTGTTAAGTATAAAACGATAGCCCTCATTGTAACAAAGACGTGTTGCGAACTTTTTGGCTACTTTGGGTGTCACGATCTATTTGACGCTGACATAGTAAAAAAGTCAATAATTTCTTAAAATTCAATTGTAACTAGATTTTAGTAGAGTTATTTAAGTATAGTATTTTGGATGGCCTGTATTAATGTTGTAAGTAATACTTTAGGTCAATTTTATGTTGTAACGAATATTATGATAGTTGTAGTAAGCGCACAATAAATATGTGAATTAGAATATTTCTTTTATTTAAATATACCAACCAATGAGGGCTATTGATTTTTTTAATTTTTTTTAATACACAACGAGGAAGCTCTTGGCCTGTATCTCACCTGATGGTAAGTGACGATCAGGCCGAAGGTGGAAGCGAGCTTCACCCGGAATCCTCAACCACGGAGGAACTGGCTATCTTACCTCTAACTGCCGGAACACAATAATGCTGTTAACATTGTTGTTATGGCGACAGACTTAAGTAAGACGGTGGTAGCTTAGCATTAGGAAGACTGTTATACTTTCACATTCCAGTTGGCGCCACTGTCGACTAAGGTCCAACTGGTTGGTTCTGAAATTGTTCGAAGCAAATAAAAGAAAGGGTCATTTTGGCACGTAATATAATTTATTGATACAGTTATGACACAGTAAAAAGTATTTTAACGCAGGTTTAGAAAATCCTTATCATTTACTTTTGTTAAAAAAAAAACATGATATGCCAATATACCAAATCAAGTAAATAGATTTTAAACTGAATTCATGGATCGACAAGAGTTAAAACCTATTGGGGATTCGAAGAAGATTCAACATTTTCATTATTTTACAACCTGTTGATTTATGATGATTAAGTAGGAGATTAAATTGGTACTTGAAAAGACAATTAACGCCCGTATTCACAAACGACTTGCTTAAGTGAAGCAGCAAATCGAATGCACAGCGTTGAATGGAGCTCTGTGATTGGTTCATGTGTCACCCTGTGCTTCACGCACACTATGAGACCTCATAGTAATTGTTTGTGAATACGGGCGTAACTCTTGGGTCTTGATCCATACTTCAGTTCTTATTGTGAAATACGCACGAAGAAAATTATTTTTGATTGGATATTTCAAATAAATGCTGTAGATATTTATATTTGACTTATACTATTTGATCACAGTTGCCCCGTAAACTACCTATAGACTTTAAAAATACTTTTTAACATTTATATCTTATAAATTATACAAATATTTTATATAAATCTATATAATATCTAAAAATACACCTTTTTCTTTGCCTTACGAACTATCAATGATAAAACTAAATAAAGATAAAATGGAAGGATTGTCTTCCAGATTTAAGAATTAAATAACAAAAATATAGGCATTAATTACAAATAATGGCGATTCGCTGAGTGGGTGGCGTTTATTTCGAGGTAGGCGTTATTTTAAAAGCTGTATAAAACAGTAGTTTTTAACAATAAAAGTAACTTGCCAAATGGACTATGGACGCAAGTAATCTGTATAAATTGATATTTAAATGTAACTTTAATGGACAAAAATTTATATAATATATGGATATATACATATATTATATGGATGAACATATAATAAATATTCGACTGTCTTGGAGTGGCTTATTGTGTAAAAATATGGTATAATAGTAAAAATACAATAACTATTCGATTTCGTCTTGGATTGGCTTATAAAATAGTTATATTTATATGAATATTGCTGGTCAATTAAATAATATAATTACTATTTTAAGTCACGATGTTACTATGGTAACTATACATATTTTTCTTGTATTCAAAACACATAAATGTGTCTAATCATACTATTGAAAAAACTACATTTTTACTGTAATGGAATCAAGTTTAGCATCACAATCTGAGGTAACTATGAAATAATTGGTAAATAAATGGTACCGTGCTGGCTATCTCAGTTGGCGCCAATGGCAAGTGACTCGATAGTGGCGCCAACCGGCAAATGACTTAAGGGTGGCGCCAAGTGGTATGTGCAAACAAACGAGACATTTCTATCATATTTACGCTTGCCCCTTGGTAAGTGACAGAACCTTACTTGATAGGGGCGCCAACTAGTGTATTCAAAATGGACAGTTCTATAATATTTACGTTCATCAGTTGGCGCCACTGGGTAAGGCGCCAACTTGTGAAAGAATTCGAGAGCATTCGTTAAAGTCTGAATCGTGCACAATAAATTATTTTGGTTGTAAAATCGACCTGTCCATAATTTTGGACACTTGACTTTATTCTAGGACTTATTTTGCCCTTAGCTGATACCAGTTAGCTCCAGCTTAAAGGACGAAGCACACTTATCAACTCGGAAACGGATCGTAACCGTATCAACTCTGCGGTGAGTATTCTTTATACGAAACTCCGTACTTACTGCAACGCACACTTATCCACATCGTATCTTACGCCCGTATTCACAAACGATGCTTGCTTAAGTGAAGCAGCAAATCGAACGCACATAGTCGAATAGAGCTCTGTGATTGGTTCGTGTCATCCTGTGGGTTGACGCACTGTGAGACCTCATAGTAATGTTTGTGAATACGGGCGTTAATCGCCTCGAAAGGCAATACAGTGTTGATTCCTTTCCAGGTTGATAAGTGTGCTATGATCTTAAGAATCTCCCAGTTTGGCCGGTTTGAATCAGCAGACGTCCTATGGCTGATCCGATGATGATAAAGAATCTTCTGTCTCGCTCTCGCACCTGCATTTCTTCAGCGCCGCATGCATAAGGGTCATCAGTTCTTTGTACAGCATACAATGGCGACTGGTCGGCTTGCATATCTCTCTGTGGTCAACTGGGACGCCGTATAGAGAGCCTATGCCTGCGTCTGGAAAATAAAGCCGAGGTTAGTTGAATTTATTTTAAAAAACATAATTAACTTAGCTGGGGCCAATAGTACCAGGGCAACAGATATACCGATTGGCCGTGTGGGGACGGCCGTAAAGAATACAATTCCCCACCGCCAACAGGAGGCGTGTCGTAAGAGGCGACAAAATCCTGTAGCACGAGATGGGCAGCAGCGTCTGCGTGCGAAATTTATAAAAAACTGCGCTCGCCAACCCGCCTGCCAAGCGTGGCGAGTATCGGCAATGATCCCCCCAATGAGGAACACAACAGCGACCAGGCCCCCAGTCTCCGGTAGCCCCGCAGTTCCTGGCTACGGTAGCGGTCAGGATAGCAGCGGGGCGGGGGGTGCTAAGAATCTCCGGAGGCGGACTGGCTACCCACACCAACGACGACTGGCCCTGGTAACGCATAATATACGCACATTGAGGACTGACGAAAGGATCACAGAGTTGGAAGACGAACTGAGTAGGTTGCGATGGAGTATAATGGGACTATCGGAAGTCCGACGAGAGGGCGAGGACACGATCACTCTAAAATCCGGCAACCTACTCTACTACCGGGAGGGCGAACAACTGTCCCAAGGTGGTGTCGGGTTTCTCGTCCACAAGTCCCTCATTAACAACATCATCACCATCGGAAGTGTGTCGAGCAGGGTTGCTTACCTGATACTCAGAGTATCCAAAAGATACTTGCTGAAGGTAATTCAGGTATACGCACCGACCTCTACACACCCAGATGAGGAAGTAGAGGCTATGTATGAGGACATAAGTAGGGCCATACATACTACTAAAACCTACTTCAATGTTGTTATGGGGGACTTCAACGCGAAGCTGGGCATGCGAAGTGATGATGAGCTGAGAGTGGGGCAATTTGGATGTGGGCAACGGAACCCCAGGGGGCAGAGGCTGGCCGAATTTCTGGAGAAGGAAGACCTCTTTGCGATGAACTCCTTCTTCCAGAAGCCGCCTCATAGGAAGTGGACATGGATGAGTCCCGATGGTTCTACGAAAAATGAGATTGACTTCATCATGACCACAAAGCGACGAATATTTAGTGATGTCTCCGTGATCAACAGGGTGAAAACCGGTAGTGATCACCGAATGGTCAGAGGCATACTAAATATTAACGTCAAGCTAGAAAGGTCCCGTCTGATGAAGTCTACGCTCCGACCCTACAATTCCCATATCCACTGCCCCGAGAGCTTTCAGCTCGAGTTGACAAATCGCTTTGCATGCCTGGAAAACTGCGAGTCAGTGGATGAGATCAATAACGGGTTCGTAGAAACTGTCCAGGCGGCTGGGCTTAAATTCTTTAGACCTCGTCGTAAAGACAAGCCGCAAAAGCTCACCGACCACACCCTCAACCTCATGGCAGAACGACGTGCAATGACGCTGCAGTCCTCCGTTGACGCTACGGCATATAGGCAGCTCAATAGACAGATAAGGAAGTCCTTGCGACATGATATTCGCAACTTTAATACTAACAGTATTAAAGAGGCGATAGAGCGGAACCAAGGCTCCAAAGTGTTCGCAAGAGACAACTCTATTGGGCAAAGCCAGCTGACGAAGCTAACGACGGCGGACGGTAGTGTAACGTCAACAAAAGCCGAGGTTCTAGGTGAGATCGAGAGGTTTTATGGACAGCTATATACCTCGGTCACCAAACCCGTTGATAGCTCAACTTCAGATCCAAGAGCTAAGCTAACTCGACACTATACCGAAGATATCCCGGACATCAGCCTATACGAGATTAGGATGGCTCTCAAACAGCTAAAGAACAACAAGGCACCGGGTGATGACGGAATAACATCGGAGCTTCTGAATGCGGGTGGAACACCGATACTGAAAGCCCTTCAGAGACTCTTTAACTCCGTCCTACTCCAGGGAACTACGCCAGAGGCATGGAACAGAAGCGTGGTGGTGCTCTTCTTCAAGAAAGGTGATAAGACCTTGCTGAAGAATTACAGACCCATCTCGCTTCTGAGTCATGTCTACAAACTGTTTTCGAGAGTCATCACGAACCGTCTCGCGCGTAGGTTCGATGACTTCCAGCCTCCCGAACAAGCCGGATTCCGAAAAGGTTATAGTACCATAGACCACATCCATACGCTGCGGCAGGTTATACAGAAGACTGAGGAGTATAACTTGCCACTATGCTTGGCGTTCGTGGACTATGAGAAGGCCTTCGATTCGATTGAGACTTGGGCAGTGTTACAATCTCTCCAGCGGTGCCGTATTGACTATCGGTATATCGAGGTGCTGAAGTGCTTGTACAAAAACGCCACCATGTCGGTCCGAGTACAGGAGCAGAGCACGAGGGCGATTCCACTGCAGCGAGGCGTTAGGCAGGGAGATGTTATATCTCCGAAACTGTTCACCGCTGCATTGGAAGACGCTTTCAAACTCCTGGAATGGAAAGGATTCGGCATAAACATTAATGGCGAGTACATCACTCACCTTCGGTTTGCCGACGATATTGTGGTCATGGCAGAATCGTTAGAAGATCTTGGCACAATGCTCGAAGACCTTAATCGAGTTTCCCAACAGGTAGGCCTGAGGATGAACATGGACAAAACGAAGCTTATGTCGAATGTCCATGTCCCTACCCAGTTTCAGTTGGGAGCTCAATTCTCGAGATTGTCGACAAGTATGTCTACCTCGGACAAACGATTCAGCTAGGTAGGTCCAATTTCGAGAAGGAGGTCAATCGTCGAATCCAACTCGGCTGGGCAGCGTTCGGGAAACTACGCAACATCTTTTCGTCCAAATTACCTCAATGCCTGAAGACTAGAGTGTATAACCAATGTGTGTTACCAGTGATAACTTATGGCTCGGAAACGTGGCCTCTCACTATAGGCCTTATACAGAAGCTCAAAGTTGCACAGCGTGCTATGGAGAGGGCTATGCTTGGTGTTTCTTTGCGAGATCGAATCAGAAATGAGGAGATCCGTAAACGAACCAAAGTCGCTGACATAGCCCGACGGATTAGCAAGCTGAAGTGGCAATGGGCAGGGCACATAGTACGCAGAACTGACGGCCGATGGGGCAGAAAGGTTCTGGAATGGAGGCCGCGTACCGGAAAACGCAGCGTGGGACGTCCACCTACAAGGTGGACCGACGACATCGTAAAGGTAGCAGGGAAGCGCTGGACGCAGGCCGCTACCAATCGATCAACATGGAAAGCATTGGGGGAGGCCTATGTTCAGCAGTGGACGTCCTATGGCTGAAATGATGATGATGATGATGAACAGATATACAAAAATACAAGGTAACATTCAAATCAGGGATGTTATGGATATGAAGTTTCGGTTATGGATACGGTTACGGAGATTAGAATTAGAAAAATGTAAAATCCAAATAGCAAGATGCTGCGCGACCCATATAGCCTATGATAATGGTAAAACAGGTGAGGATATCAAATTGTGCCAGGAAATGCCCGACAATTAACAAATATTAAAAAACATAAAGATTTAGACTCCGCCTTTATCCGAAACTATCCGAAACTTGAATCGGTTTCGGTTACGGTTACGGATATTTTTTTATTTCGGATATCCGATAGTTTCGGTTACGGTTACACATATCCATAACATCCCTGATTCAAAGCGAACGTGCGTCCACGTGCACTGTGAGACCTCATAGTAATGTTAGGCATTAGCTAAGGTGTTCTCTTACCAGCAGAAGGCACGCTCACGATCCTCAACCAAAGCACCGACATAAGAGTCTTGCATGTCTCCACCAGGCTCCGAACCGGCGGCCGGGACGGGTCCGTCGCCTTCAACCACCGGTCCTGCAGGGACAGGACGAGGGAGCAATCTGGAAAGGAAATGAAAGGTTTTTAGAGTTATATAAATTTTGGTCCTTCGAGCCGGATAAAAAATATTTGTACGTGAATTTTCCGTCTAGACTCAATCGTAATTTGAACACTAATATCCTAGCCGTGATTTTCTGATTAGTTTTCTATTAAGCGAAAAAATTGATTAGACAAGTGACAAAATAAATTGAGTGTAAATAATACCTACTATGTTATATGTATTAAATTCAAATTCTTCGATTTTGTAGGTAAGTAGGCTTTTAAAAAGCTCTATTACCTACTGTGTTTGAGATTTTTTTACTTTCGCACTTGATGGTGAGATGCAGTCTAGGATGCTACATATTATCTGCCCTGTAAGTGCCTATTCACAGTTTACACTCGCCTTGAAAAGCCCGCCTAGTGTTTGGGAAAGACAGCAGCAGGCAACGAATTCCAGTTCCTCTGTTCGTATTATGAAAGAGTGAAGAGAATGCGTGTGTGGCGGATTCAGGCACTTGCCACCAGCAAGTATTATCTTTCCTCTCATCCTACTACAATTTGATATATTAAGGAAGGTATAATTTTGTGTTGTCTTTGAAAAACCACTGACCTTTACTGATTTCCAAGATCTCAATGCTTCTAGCCGTGATGGGCGTCTTGATGTCCGCCAGCGGGGAGCCTCGATGCGGCACTGAATAGAACATGAATCCGGCACTGTTCAGCCAGAGGCTAGCTTGCTGCGATCTGGAGTCTTCTGTAAGGTAATCATTACATCATTCATCATCATCATCATCATCATTTCAGCCATAGGACGTCCACTGCTGAACATAGGCCTCCCCTAATGCTTTCCACGTTGATCGATTGGTAGCGGCCTGCATCCAGCGCTTCCCAGCTACCTTTACGATGTCGTCGGTCCACCTTGTAGGTGGACGTCCCACGCTGCTGACATAGCCCGACGGATTAGCATGCTGACGGATTACATCATTATCAGTCACTAATTAACTGTCTAATCCGTCGGGCTATATCAGCAACTTTAGTTCATTTACGGATCTCCTCATTTCTGATTCGATCTCGTAAAGAAACACCGAGCATAGCCCTCTCCATAGCACGCTGTGCAACTTTGAGCTTCTGTATAAGGCCTAAAGTGAGAGGCCACGTTTCCGAGCCATAAGTCATCACTGGTGGTAACACACATAGCCCGACGGATTAGCAAGCTGAAGTGGCAATGGGCAGGACACATAGTACGCAGAACTGACGGCCGATGGCAGCAAGGTTCTGGAACGCCACTTACCGGAAAGTGCAGCGTAGGACGTCCACCCGCAAGGTGAACCGACGACCCTTTACGAGGAAGGCGCTGGATGCAGGCCGCCACCAACCGGCCATTGCGGAAATCATTCGGGGAGGCCTATGTTCAGCAGTGGACGTCCTATGGCTGAAATGATGATGATGATAAAAGAAAGAAGTGGTTGCCCCCAGCAAACATGGCGGCGCACTGGTAGCAGACGAGGCGAAGAAAATCGATCAATCGCGATCAAACGCATCATTTCAGCCACACGACGTCCATTGCTAAACATCTTTACTGAATAATTTATAATCTTACCTTGACTGTTTGAAGACGAATCTTCTTCACTAATTTCTCTTTCCAACTTCACAATTTTACAATCTGCATTGGATTCATTACATTGTTCTTTATTTTCATCTTCTGTTACAATTTCTTTTTCACTATCTTCTATTAACACATTATCGTTTTCATATCCAATATTATTAACTTCATTAATATTACAATTTAACTCGTTCATTGCCTTCTCGTTTCTTTCATTAATTACATTGTCGTTATTATTTTCAATGTCGTTAGCATTAGTCGTTTCATTTTCGTCTCTAAATTGATTTTTTTCTTCGTTTGTTTTTGTGAGGGTGTTAGAAATATTGTCTTTTTGACTCTGCAAATAGGCTTCGTAAGCTGGAAAAAAAAGAGAAATTTTAGTTAAGTAGGTACACTACTTACTAACTTATCGTCAGATATCGAAATAACAAGAGTTTCTTAATATTCTGTCCACATGCAGTCGCGTGTTTTTCCTATGCACCTATAGTATCTCACGATCGCGGGAGTAAAGGTCATAGCAGACTTATCAACTCGGAAAGGGTACAACAACGTATCGCCTTTCGCGCACTGTCAACCGTGAGGCGAGACGTTTACGTTACGTTGCGGAAATGTGCGTTGCAATATAAAGGTTCATACAAAGAATACTGACCGCCTCGAGTTGATACAGTTACGATCCGTTTCCGGCTTGATAAGTGTGCTACAACCTTTAAGCGCGTCATCTAGTTCTAGACCACGTTACCTTCGCAATATATCTGTTTGATAAACAGTCCCCCTTTCGAATGGCCGACCCAAATGATCGGTCTCTCTCCCACGCCTAATTCTAGAAGCTGCTTCGTCATCTGCTCCGCTCTCTCGTGTAGCCGCAGCCTGGAAAATAAGATCATCATCATCAAGTCTTTTAGTCTCCACTGCAGGAGCACGACCTCCCTCCCTAATTTCATCATCATCATTTCAGCCACATGACAGGACGTCCACTGCTGAACATGGGCCTCCCCCAATGACTTCCATAAAGTTCCACATCGCACGGTTGCTAGCGGCCTGCATCTAGCGCCTTCCTGCTACCTTTATCAGGTAATTTACTGAAGACAAAATATGGAGTAGGTACATATTTGGTCTACACTCCCCAAGCTTCAGTCAAATGACGTCCACTGTTGGACAAAGGCCTCCCCCAATTATTTCCACAATGACCGGTCCTGCGCTGCCCGAATCCAGGCACGTTCACCAGAATATCGGTCTACCTAGTGGGGGGCCTGCCCACACACCTCTTCCGACCCTTGGTCGCCATCCGAGTGCTTTTCTGCCCCAGTGGCCATCATATCTGCGAGGTATGTGCCCCGCTGACTGCTAAGCAAAGATTCAGTCAAACCAACGTGATCACACGCAATCAGCCGGCGTGCAGCGATGGCGATCAGACTATGCATTGATCGCCATCGCTGCACGACGGCTGATCGCGTTGGTTTGGCTGAACCTTAAGGCCCAGAACACCCGAAACTGCAACTTCTAGTTACTTTTGAGTTGCATGGTTGCATCTAAGTTTCTGCCATAGATTCCGTTGAGAGACCACACATGACGCGACCCTTCAAACCAGTTTCAACGAAATCTATGGCAGAAACTTAGATGCAACTCAAAAGTAACTAGAAGTTGCAGTTTCGTTGCAATTGCGTTTCACCGTGTGTTCTGGGCCTAAGTGTAATTTATTTAATTAAAGAATCCAACAATATTTACCTTTTGCATTGCTTGATCCACAACGGCCTCCACAAGTACGGGTCGCTAGTATAGTTTATAGAAATGACCCTAGCTTCAGGATAGTCTTCCTTAATCCAGTCTCTTGGCCAGCAAGTGGAATAGCACTCATCACACACACACCCACACCCCACTTCACACTGCCTACCCTCAGTCACTTTGCACACACAATCCACTTCTTCTGGCTTCACTTCTTCACACTTCTCTTCTCTATTCTCATTTTCGAATAAATCACGAACGAACTGAGCTTGCGTTTCGAAGTTATCTAATATCTCAACTTGATCTAGAGTTTCGTTGAAAAACTTTTCCGTAGTAAACGCTTCATCGTTGGAAATGAGTTTCTTGAATTTGTACAAGTCGTCGATGTTTTTGAAGTCGTTTTCGAAGCTCTTCTGGGTTCGTTTGTCTATGCACTGGCAGGGTGAAGGTCTCAGAAGGGGAACCCTGCTGGGTTCGAGCTCGTACTTCTCCCGCCAGTCACCCTGTCTCCAGGTGTTGCCGAGGGATCCTGAAAAAGTTTTTTAGGTTAGTATTTTCTGTTTCATGATAGGGCTTTTTTAAGGCCGCCTTGATATAGCTATTAGCTACCACCTAAGGTTGTCCCCATATGTAACAACAATGTTAACAGCATTATTGTAGGTATTTTGGGAGTTCCCGACAATATTGTCCCATCGGGAATCGATCCCGGGACCTCTGGGTCTGAGACTGGTGGTCTTCCTAGTCAACAGAGATTTAAAGATAGCTGATGAAAATTCCTTTTAGCACAGAGTCCGTTTATGACCGACTGGTGGTCTTCCAACGGCTTTTACGTGTCAATAATCTTTTTGCCCTACCAGCGCTTCGAGAGTTCGAGACCATTTGGCAAATGCTGAGAAGAAGCGCCGGAACAAAGTCAGTCAACACATTGTGTGTAGAGTGATGGTTTTCCAAACCACATAGGTTTAAAGTCGCTGACATAGCCCGACGGATTAGCAAGCTGAAGGGGCAACGGGTCGGGCACAGTACGCAGAACTGTCAGCCTATGGGGCAGCAAGGTTCTGGAGTGGAGGCCACGTACCCGAAAACGCAGCTTGAGACGTCCACCCACAAGGTGGACCGGCGACCTCATAAATGTAGCAGGAACTGCAGGAAGGCGCTGGATGCAGGCCGCTACCAACCGGGCGATGTGGAAATCATTGGGGGAGGCCTATGTTCAGCAGTGGACGTCCTGTGGCTGAGATGATGATGATGATGAGAGCTGATGAAGATCCTCTTACCACAGAGTCCATGCACGAAGATGACGTCGATGCTGTGATGGGTGGGCGCGTGTAGCACCTGGCATTCCACCTTCGGGATCGGATGGAGGTGCTCCGTGCCGGCCACTCGTTGCTTCACCGGCTTGCTCGCTGAAAGAAGAGACAAGATTTGGGATATTATTAAGCTACTCAATCTTTGCTAGTTTTAGAAACAACGAGGATGGAGTGGAAAAGTCATCTACTTATGGCATACAACTGCACGCGGGAAGATTTAATGAAGGCTACTGACAACGCCACTTTTGTGGCGGGGTTTTGGGCTGACACTGTAGGTTTGTTGTCGACACGACAAGAAGAAGAAGATGGCATCCACCCCGAAACGACGAAGCCAGCAACACTGTTTACGTAGTTTCGGGTCCATCTGTCACCGTCTCTTATGTTGGCATCACGCTTTATGTGAGAGAGATGGCATCATTCGATAAGACATTTTTCGGAGTAACATCACAGGTTGACCGGAATGACTAGGATGCATTTTTCATTGAAGGTCATAGCAGATTTATCAACTCGGAAAGGGATCAACTCTGTATCGCCTTTCGCGCGCTGTCAGCCGCGAGGCGAGGCGTTTACGACACGGTGCGGATAAATGTGCGTTGCAGTATGGAGTTTTATACAATGAATACTGATCACCTCTAGTTGATACGGTTACGATCGCTATCCGGGTTGATAAGTGTGCTACATCCTTAAATAGGACTTCCGTCTCGTTCTGTGGATGTCGTAGAAGGCGACTAAGGCCGGGTTCCCACTATGCCGGACCGGCATTTCTGCCGGAAATCGGACACCGGACAAGGGTGTTCACATATCCATCCTAGACTGCATCCCACTTAACATCAGGTGCGATTGTGGTCAAATACCTGCCTTGTTATGCATAAAAAAAAAAAAAAAAAAAAACATTACACCGGATCACCGGATCCGAAATGCGAGCCGAATGAAGTGCGGGGAGCACGGGCGGGGCGGGGTGGGCCGCAACTCGTTCACATTACTCCGGTCCGGTGATTTTGCCGGCATTTTGTAGCGACAAAACGCTCGGTAAAAATGCCGGGCTCGGCGAAAAAGCCGGATCCGGGATAATGTGAACAGCTTCATACAATTTGTACCGCCGCTAGGCCTTCCGGCGATTTTACCGGACCGGGAGTTCTGCCGGTCCGGCATAGTGGGAACCCGGCCTAAAGCATAAGTATGTGAACATCAAGCCTCCCCAACCCGTCTGGCCAGCGTGGGGAGTGTAAGCCAAATCCTCCATTTACCTCTAGTAAATTAAAGGGTCGTGCTTCTGCAATGGAGACTTAATAAAGGACTTGATGAGGATTCTATGGTCTCACCTGCAATGGAAGGTCTCAGGGCGTGTCCAGCCAACAGCCTGTGTATTAGCAACGTGGCAGTACTCCATAGACACGATACACACCATCGTCTGCCAAAGAGAAAATAAATCCGTCATTAATGGGGCCCAAAGACTGAAGCGCACCAGACATTGTGACTGACAGTGTGGTGGTAATGAAGGGAAGACGGTTATAGTGCGACAAGGCTATCTATAAAAGCGAAAGGTTACTGATTGACTGACTGACTCACTCACTCATCACGAAATCTCAGAGAAACTACAAGTGCTAGGAGTCTCAAATGTTGCATGGGGGTTCCTTTTGGACGTAGGTACTCACTAAGACGGGATTTTGCAAAATTCAACCCCTAAGGGGGTAAAACGGGGTCCACGCGTACGAAGTCGCGGACGGCCGCGGGTGGAGTTTCGTAAAATACTTTCTTAGCGGATGCCTACTTCAAACATCTACCTGCAAGCCTTTCCGCCCGATCCGTCCAGTGGTTTAGGCTGTGCGTTGATTCAATAGATCACTATGTCAGTCAGTCAGTCACCTTTGAGTTATAATATTTAGATTAGATTTTCTCTGTGCTTTAAAGTATCTAAACAAACTGTTCAATTTAAAGTAAATAATACATGATCAAGATTTTACAAAGGAAAACATAATGGATTAACTCATCTGATAGATTGCGTCATAGCTAATAGAATTCAACAATTAGAGTTAGTCACTGTTGATAATTAGATAGATTAGACTACTGTCTGTACCTATATCTTTATTCTTTGTCTATTTTGTGATTATTAAGTAGTCAATTAATCCAACGGTACCTAAACTCAAAAAATAAACTTAATTAAACTAACAGTCTAACCTACCAACTTACTCATCTTTATTCTTTGTCTATTTAAAGTGATGACAATTAATCGATTAATTAATCTCTAACAACATTATACAAACTTGAAAAAAATGTTTTTACGTTTTTCCAATGTTTCTCTTCTCAGACTATAACGAAAAAACGCGTAAAACCTAAATCAGGTAAAATCTCCCAAGATTCCTACAATAAACTTAGGAATTTTTTTTTTTTTTTATTTTGGAATTTCTTTATTTGCATAATTGACATACATACATGTTTAGTTAGAAACATGATAACTTAAAAGCTAGCGTTTTTTATAGACTTAATAGTACGTCTTTATAAAACATGCAACATAATCATTTAATTTAAATCATAAAAAAAGAAAAAACTTAGGAATTGTTTAAAACGACTTATGCCCGTTTTCACCATCAATCCCTAATTTTTAAGTGACCCCTATGGTCCCTATATAATTTGTTTGGTTTTCATAGAGGGGTCACTTGAAAATTAGGGATTGATGGTGAAAACGGGCAGTGGAAACCTTTTTTTCAGCCATAATATCCTGATTTGCAACGAAACGAAGGAAAGTCGTTAATATACGGGACTAGGTACTGTTAATTATGAAAAATCTAAAACGTTAAAATAACGATATCGTTGTGGCCAATGAGATGCTGTCATAGTGACATTGACAATACGTCAACGTCACGCTAGCATCAAACGTCAGAATAGAGGGACGCGCGGAGACGACTCCGCGCGCTTTTGTGCTAAGTGATGAATTGTATCTAAAATAAGGCAATATAATGTGAAAGTTAAGTATCCAGTGTTTTATTTATGAGAATAGATCGACCGGCCTCTAATAGTACTTATTCCCAATCCCACATCTCGTCACACTGTGGGAAGGAATAAATAAATAAAAATATCACTACATAAAATATTATTACTTTTTAGGGCTCCGTAGCCAAATGGCAAAAAACGGAACCCTTATAGATTCGTCATGTCTGTCTGTCTGTCTGTCCGTCCGTCCGTCCGTCCGTCTGTCCGTCCGTATGTCACAGCCATTTTTTTCCGAAACTATAAGAGTATACTATACTGTTGAAACTTGGTAAGTAGATGTATTCTGTGAACCGCATTAAGATTTTGATGCAAAAATAAAAAAATAATAATAAATATTGGGGGCTCCCCATACTTAGAACTGAAACTCAAAAATTTTTTTTTCGTCAAACACATACGTGTGGGGTATCTATGGATAGGTCTTCAAAAATGATATCGAGGTTTCTAAAATACTTTTTTTCTAAACCTAAAAAAGTTGCCCCCCCCCCCCCCTCTAACTTCTAAAATACTTAATAAGAAAATGAAAAATCTAAAAAAAACATAGGTGATGTACATTACTATAAAAACTACCAACGAAAATTGTTTTGAACGAGATCTAGTAAGTAGTTTTTTTTAATACCTCGTAAACCGCTTATTACCGCGTAATCTTTCATACAAATAACATAAATTAAAAAAAAATCATAAATCAATGGTACGGAACCCTTTGTGCGTGAGTCCGACACGCACTTGGCCGGTTTTTGAAACAGGGACGCGCGCGATAAAGTTTTTCTGTGACAGACAAAATTCAACGCGCGAGGCCGCGGGCGGAAAGCTAACGTAAATAATAAATTAAAACTATAGTCCGAAGGAATAAATAAATAAAAAAATTAAAAACCTTGGGTTAAATTACTTTTTCTGCTTGTCTTACAAGTTCTGGTTTCCTAAACATGTACCTACATGATTTTAAAGTTGTACGTCAAACTTATTGTTTTTGTTTTGTTAACATAACCATTGTTGAAAAGACGTAATATTTACGTAGAAAAAAAAACATTTCACGTAGGTACATTATAATTTTAGTTGTAAAATTAGTATAAAAAATAGGTTTCCGCCCGCGCGGCTTCGCTCGCGTGGAATTTTGTCTGTCACAGAAAAACTTTATCGCGCGCGTCCCTGTTTCAAAAACCAGGATAAAAACTATCCTATGTCTTTTCTCGGGACTCAAACTATCTCTATGCCACATTTAATCAAAATCGGTTCAGTGGTTTAGGCGTGATAGCAAGACCACAGCAAGACAGACAGACAGACAGTTACTTTCGCATTTATAATAATTATTCTAGTATAGATTAATAAGTAAAAATTAGTAAGACTACACAGTTTCTAAAAAGTTCACTAAATTCTGAAGGGACTATTCCCACCTCTCGTTCCCACCGCTGCAACTCCTGTGTAGCCAGGATCTACAGCTTGACCGCCAATAACCCAACCAGTGAAGGTCAAACTTGTCCCGAGGGAAAGTAACTGTCATTGGACCCGCAACGAAATTAATCAGAAGAACATAGGAGTTCGAAGTTAAGGTTCGACTTCCAGTGTAAAGCGGATGACAGGTGACAAAACAAAGGTTTAATAACCTTGTTAAAGATGATCCACGCTGAACTGTCCCACCAAACTCAATGACAGGGGGGCGCTACCATCATTCAACTATACGGTTTCCAACATGGCAAAAATCGGAACCAGCGATCCGGTATTGACGGTGGCGCCCCACTGTCAATGTCATGGATAGGACAATTCAGTATTTTGGAACTATAAACAGTCAGTAGCCTCATTTAGGGGAACGGCAAATCTGAAGCATAATCTGAAGTGTCACTGGCGTTTGACGTCTCAAAAACACCCTCCCGCTTCCATACCTCAGGTACGGACTGAGTTAAGTGCTAAACCTTAACTTGCTAATGTCTATTTCAATCAGGGATCCAGGTCGCATAGTTACGTATTAAGATAATGGTTTCTACACGTGTATAATATTACTGGATGCGTCCTACGCCATGTTAGCACGTAAGGGATATGCCTTTATTAACAACCTACAAGATAATCATAGAATAGTTAAACCTACCCACCTTATTCCTTGTTAAAACTAAGGCCCGGTTCCCAAAGCTGAGAACGACGAATTTTTCTATAGAATTAAAACTCATTTACTATTTTTTGCAAAAAGGCTTTTAAAAAGCACTTTCACACGTCCCAGTATTAACCCTACCACAGCTTCGGGACAATAAATGGGCCAGTGCTGAGAAGAAGCAGCGCAAGAAACTCAGTCACTATTGTCAGCCTCCTTTTCAAGGGTTTACAATCTTTATAATATGTATACAAGTCATAAATATTGATGGTGCTATTATAATGTGCTTTATTATGAATGGCTCTTGAATCCGCAGTCCTATGCCTAAACCGTTGAGCTATTGTGGCCTCTTTCTATTACAGACGCCTATGGCTTCATTCAAACTATGTAACTAAATAGGTGTTATATCACAAAGATTATTGGTTAGATAACCACTCGTAATAAGTTTACTTAGTTAAGAGACCCACCCCCACTTATCCGGTGGATGTCGTAAGCGATTAAGGGATGTCTGGACTTTTCTCCCTGTTCCTGTTTATTTATTCATTTAGGAAAACTTAGGTACTATTTACTTACCTTACTGGAATGGTTAACGGGAAATACTAAATATTTTCCCTCCGGGCATTTTTTTAGACACTTTTATTTTTGTAGTCGCTCATCGTTACTGTACATTAAACATTGTATTTTTCTTAGTTTATTTTGAACTAGCTGTGCCCGCGACTTCGTACGTATGAAAATAATTTTATTTCCCGTTTTTGCAACATTCTTTACTGCTTCGCCCCTATTGGCTGTAGGGTAATTCCTCAATGGCAGTGGTTCTTAACCGGTGGTCCGCGGATCACTGGTGGTCCCTGGAGGCATTCCAAGTGGTCCACGAAGACATCGTAAAACGTGATAAGTCAACGCAAACGGCGCACCTCCCCTTTCATAGGATTTTGAAAAAAATAATAATAAGTAGTCCCGACAAGACAGAAATTTGGTAAAATGGTCCCTCGTGACTTACCTCCTTACTAATAAAACTTACACGCTCGTTGAACAGTGTTTTAAAGTGACCTGTGTAACTTTTTATTAGTAAGGGGGTTAAAGTTTAAGAACCACTGCTCAATGGGCTAAAACACAAAAATATTTTTTCAAATCGGACCAGTAGGTAGTATTATTATTATTCTGTGCCAGTAGTTCCTGAATTAGCGCGTTCAAGCAAACAAACTCTTCAGCTTTTTTATCTACAACGAGGAAGCTCTTGGCCTGTATCTCACCTGATGGTAAGTGACGATCAGGCCGAAGGTGGAAGCGAGCTTCACCCGGAATCCTAAACCACGGAGGAACTGGCTATCTTACCTCTAACTGCCGGAACACAACAATGCTGTTAACATTGTTCTTATGGTGACAGACTTACGTAAGATGGTGGTAGCTAGCCAGGCGGACTTAGAACAAGCCCTACCACCAACCAAACCGAACAGAAAAATCTGCCCCCACTGGGAATCGAACCCGGGATCTCTGCGTCTGAAGCAGGTGGTCTTACCACTAGACCACAGAGGCGGTTATATTAACTAATATTAAAGATTTGAACCTACCCTAATGTAATTTACATAGTGTAGTCTTGTACATATCATGTTACATATATCACGACACACATACATCCAGCAAGATGTATCCCTGATACTCGCTCTAAATAGAGCTACAATTGCTTGAATGGCTAAATTGGTGTCAGTCACTTAATATATTTATTGGTGTACTGACGCGATATCTGGGGTCCCTGGACTATCAGGGTCAAAGACAAATGATTATGATGTAGTTATATCTTTTAGAAAGAAACATTTATTGCTATGGGCATCACACAAAGACCAAAAAGGTAAATAAAAAAAGACAGAGGACATAACAATGGAAGAAAAAAAGCAGTGCCACCCTGTCGCACAGCGATGCCTATCGCAATGGGACCCCACTCAGTATATGCCATGGCCCACGGTGGGGAAGGCCACGACGCTGGTTTTCAGTGTGCCCCATGTCGAGTGGGAGTCGCGGACACTATACGATATCACGACAACTCGACCCCGGGACAACTCGACCCCGTCAACTCGACTCCGTCAACTCGACCCTATGACCATTCAACCCCTGTTACAACTCAACTCCTGCAATAGGGATGATGATGATGACTAGGTAATGAAATCGAAATCTGGGGGCACGGCAGTGCCCCCACCAAGTCGAGCAAAAAAGCGGCACGGCCGTACCATCCTTTTCTCGAAGCAATTCAGGCCATTTTCGACCGCCTGTAACTTCGTTGTGGATAAAACTAGAAGGCTGAATTTTCATTAGCTATGCAGGCATTGTAAAGACACGGTATATTTAAAATTTCATTCAATTTGAACCAGTAGTTTAAGAATTATAACGGGTCAAAGTTACTTAATTTTGTCACTCACTGACTGACTCACTGACTCACCGATCATCAAAATTCTAAGGCACTTCTAGCAGACATAGAAGCTTCAAATTTGGAATATAAGTAGTGTTTGGTGTATGAATCAAGGAAAAACTAAAATATTTGGGGGCACGGTAGTGCAACCGCCAAGTCGAGTAAAATTTTTCAATTTCGGTCCAGTTTTCTAGATACATAACTGCTGTCTACAAAATACAAAAAGAAATGAGATTTGGGGGCACGGTAGTGCAACCGCCAAGTCGAGTAAAATTTTTCAATTTCGGTCCAGTTTTCTAGATACATAACTGCTGTCTACAAAATACAAAAAGAAATGAGATCCCATCAAAAACAATACTTGTCAAAAAAACCAAGTCTCGCAACTCAGTTGTTCTACGGTAAAAAGTTGTGAGATCCATGTAATACCAAGTCCAGGCCAGGAAATCTTTAACGTTTTACATAAATATATTGAATTGGCCATCGCATGAAAACACGTGTAAATTAAATTATTTAGTGCGATGGCCAAGTCAATAATTTATGTAAAACGTTAAAGATTTCCTGGCCTGGACTTGGTATTACATGGATCTCACAACTTTTTACCGTAGAACAACTGAGTTGCGAGACTTGGTTTTTTTGACAAGTATTGTTTTTGATGGTTCTATTTAGTCCGTCAGACAGATAGTTAAAAAATATTACTCTTTTTTTCCATAATCGAATAATTACAGTGTTATATTGAGTTGAATTGTCATGTGACGTCACTTTTGAGTAAAAATTCTGCTCAAGCGTGACGTTTCGCGCCATTTTAACTCGATGTAGCACTGTTATTATTTAATTATGAAAGAAAATAAAAAATATGTGTCTAATATTTTCTAATTATCTGTCTGACGGACAAATAATTGAAATTTTGTCATCCAGCATATTCTAAATTCCTTCATGGCCCTTCATCACGCTACTACCCATGCGGCCATGGGCGTACCAAGCTTTGGTTTTAAAGACTTTTCTCGGTTAAGTCACATTAAGTTAGTTTGGGACTAGAAACGTAGTGTTAAATATCCAAGGATATTTATTTATTTATTATCACCACGTACTTACCTAAGTCATTTTTTGGCGAAAGAGACGCGTCGTATTGTCCAATCTCCTGAGAAGTTGCGAAAAATGACACGTACTTAGTGATAGAATTAAACGACGTTTTTTAATGCTGTTAGCTGCTGGGACACAGACACAAACAACAAAGGCAAGGGTATATAAGGTCTAAAGAACAACAACAATATTATTTACAGCTCTAAGTTTTTTGTCTGTAACAGTAGCCACTTCCTAACATAATAAAAAACGATTCAAGGTCAAAATGACCACTTTTCAATACGAAAATAAACTGCATCTCGATTACCCACTGTTAAGTGAGTCTATTATTATAATAACAAAATTATTTAACTGTCTGTCCAAAGGCGATTGAGACAAAATTAGTAGCATGCAACCCGTCTGGCCAGTGAGGAGTGTGAGGCCAAATCCTCCATTTGCCTCTGGTAAATTAGAGAGGGTCGTGTCGTGCTCCTGCAGCGGAGAACGATCGACCGAACTCTTAAGTTCTTCTGATTAATTTCGTTGCGGGTCCAATGACAGTTTAATAAAAAACTCATTTATTTTTGCAAATAGGCTTCTAAAAAGCACTTTTACACGTCCCAGTATTAACCCTACCACTGCTTCGGGACAATAAATGGGCCAGTGCTGAGAAGAAGCAGCGCAAGAAACTCAGTCACTAGTCAGCCTCCTTTTCAAGGGTTTACAGTCTTTAAAATAAACTTTCCCCTGGGACAAACTTGACCTCCACTGGTTGGGTTGGCGGTCAAGCTGTAGATCCTGGCTGCACAGGAGTTGCAGCGGTGGAAACGAGAGGTGGGAATAGTCCCGTTTTCATTGGTTGGATTTTTATTGGTGGTCAAATTGTAGATCCTGGCTACACAGGAGTTGCAGCGGTGGTAACGAGAGGTGGGAATAGTCCCGCGGCAGTCAAGCTGTGGATCCTGGCTACACTGAGATTGCAGCGGTGGGAATAGTCCCGCGGCAGTCAAGCTGTGGATCCTGGCTACACAGGAGTTGCAGCGGTGGGAACGAGAGGTGGGAATAGTTCCGTTTTCATTGGTTGGGTTTTTATTGGCGGTCAAACTGTAGATCCTGGCTACACAGAAGTTGCAGCGGTGGGAACGAGAGGTGGGAATAGCCCCGCGGCAGTCAAGCTGAGGATCCTGGCTACACAGGAGTTGCAGCGGTGGGAACGAGAGGTGGTAAAAGTGGGAATAATCCCCTAACCTACATATGTTATTACCGTTCTACAGGGTTCTAAACGATCACCCAGCAAACGTGTGTAGCGTATAACTTTATAAACAGCCGCGCTATAAGGTTTCGCGCCCTTGAAAAATGGTTGACTTTAGGGTGACCAGCCGTTAGGGAAAACTATAGGACATAGGTACCCTAAAAATACTTGTGAAAAATGTGTTGCACTTCTTCTATTTTATCTTATATTCTATTCTATTCTATCTTATCTATCAAATGCACTTCTATTTTATCTATTAAAGATTAGTAGCATGGATTACTTCGTTCGTCTCAGCCAAATGACGTCCACTGCTGGACAAAGGCCTACCCCAAGATTTTCCACAATGAACGGTCCTGCGCTGCCCGCATCCAGGCTCTTCCCGCAACCTTTACCAGATCGTCGGTCCACCGAGTAGGAAGCCTGCCCACGCTACGTCTTCCAGCCCCTGGATTACTTACCTACCTACATATTCAAATTCAAATTCAACTTTTATTGTATGTTACATTACAATTTAAAGTGTTAATTTTGTTTAAAATGAGAAGTGCACGAGTTTGTTGCCCTAACTTATTCTTGTACACATGTGTATTTTTAATTACCTAACTACCTAAGTATAAATGTTAAATAAATTGTATTTTCTATAATAAATAAAAAGGCTGACAAAGGTGACTGAGTTTTTGCTACAACTTTTCAGTAACTACTAGCCGATAGGCTATCCCAAAGGGAATGTTAAATCAAAATCAAAAATATTTTATTCAATTTAGACCACAGGTGGCACTTATGACGAAAATAAAAGCGCGTGTACCTACTTACCCATCTACTTTAATATTTTTTATTAAAAAGCTGGTGCGATGGTGTTCAATTTTAATTTATCATAATAAGTAGTCCTACGTATTCAAGAAAGCGCGTCCCTAAATCTCCCCAGAAACTCGATTTATGGTCACCCTATCGCATCGCACGCTTATATCGTATGAACGGCACCAAGCTAAAGAATATCAATGTTATGTAGGTTACAATAGATGCTATTTTACGATAAAGTATACCTACTAAATTATCAATTACTTACTGACTGTACATACGTACATAACGAAGTCATAATCTAACTAAAAACTGTAGCATTTTATGACCTGTATTCATAAAGACCTAATAAAATATGCGACAAAAAATATAGTGTTTTAAGCTATACCTAAACTAATAATTGAGGCTGGATTTTACTATTGTGTAGTTAAGTAGGTAGGTAACTAAAGAACATTGGACAAAATAGACCAAAAGTGAAGTAGTAACAAAATTTTAACTTGGAACTTGTTTTTACATGCAATTAATCACTCAAAATTAAGTTAAAATTTAGTTTACTATTATTTTTGCTCTATATGTTAGAGTAGGCGCACACCGTTGATTTTTAGTTGGCCGATAGTTGTGCCCGATTTTAATTTGTATGAAGAATCGGCCACATCGAATCGGCGTAGTGTGCGCACTCCCATACATGCCCATACTGATCAACTGCCCGACTAAACTATCGGCCGACAAAAAATCAACGGTGTGCGCCTACTCTTAATTTTTATATCTATTATTTTAGTACCAAGTAAATATTTTTTCTTTCTTTCTTAATACGTGTAAATCACCATAAAGACACGTACATTCGTTTTAGTTTATTCCCTTAGATTAATAAAATTTATTCCAGTAATCAACCGTTTAATGCAAATTGCAAAGTAGTAGGTAATTATTTTTTGTTTTTTGTATGGTTCAGGTGTCTTGAAAATAATTAAGTACCTACATACTAAACGACGTCGTTAGTTTTTCTCATGAAATTCAAGGAATTAGTTCAAAAGTATTTAAAAAAAGGAAAATAGAAAAAAGGAAATATTCATTCACTGTCTCGCATCGCAATAGCAGGTGGAAATTTTCGTAAAAACACAATAGAACTTAAAAATCTCGAAATGATTATTAAGAGACCATACTTAGTGAGTCCTATAATAAATAAATAAATATCCTTGGACATTTTACACTGCGCTTCTAATCCCAAACTAAGCAAAGCTTGTACTATGGGTACTAGACAACAGATATAAACATACTTAAATACTTTTTTTTGTATACATACATATTATACATAGTAACACCCAGACCCGTCACAGAAATTAAAATTACTTAATTATTAATTCAAATTCTGCCCGGCCGAGAATCGAATCTGGGACCTCTCGGAATAGTAGTCCGTTCCGAACCACTACACCAAACTGCCGACTATATTTATAAAGTTATCAGACACCCTGTTATTGATAAAAAATAATATAATTGCACCTCCTCCTTTTTCAAGTCGGTTAAAATGAGAAAAACAATCATTATTCAAAGTGAAGGGCCTTACGGAGGTGAACTTCTCTATATGAAGTTATGTAAGACAAGGCAAAGCCCAAAGGGCTTGCCAGTGTACCTTCAAGGTTTCTAATAGTTCATGACCAGTTTTAGAGCGTTTGAAACATTGTGAGATAAGATAAGATTAAACTTTACTTCCTTACGAAGTTATAGATTTCAATCTATCAAATAAACAATCAATTTTTTCATGTCTCATAAAATTAGTGGTTTTTGGATTTCCCACAAGTTTTCAAGACAGACAGACAGACATATCAAAACTATAAGGGTCAGGATCCTTGTCAGGACTGCGGAACCCTAAAAAGATTTATAAAATTAGTTTAGACAGGTGCGCATGTCTTAAACTTCCTTAACCAAGGCTTCCATTTAAATCAATTCAAAAACTAGAACATGGACCCTGAACGGCATTTAGAAGAGAGGAGGGAGGGACATTATGAATTTGTTGAAAAATTAAACATTACCCTCCATTTAGGTCTCACAGTCAGGTAAGTAAACGTCAAATTTTTAAAACATTACCCTAATTTTTAGGGTTCCGTACCTCATAAGGAAAAAACGGAACCCTTATAGGATCACTTTGTTGTCCGTCCGTCCGTCTGTCAAGACCCTTTATCTCAAGAACGCGTGAACGTATCAAGCTGAAATTCACATGAAATACTCAGGTCTATTGTCCCTTTAAGCTGTGAAAATATCAAACTTCTAAGCCAAGCCAATCAAAAGATACAGCCGATTATGTCGATATTTTCAACAAATTTTCGACACTCGCAAAGGAATCAAAACCTACAGGATACTTCCCGTAAACTCAGAATCTTGAAATTTGGCATAAAGCATTGTCATATAATGCAAATATAGGAAAAATTGCGAAAATTTCATTTTTTTAGTTATATAATATAATAAAAATATTTTAATAAAATGAAACTTACTACCTTATTTCTCACGAACGAATAAAGGTATCAAATTGAAATTTATACCAAATACCTAGATCTATTGTCCCTTTAAGAAGTAAAAAAATCAAACTTCTAAGTTAACGCGATCAAAAGATACAGCAGTTTATACCGACACCTTAGACGAATTTCCGTCACACGCTAGGGAATCAAAACCTACAAGGTACTTCCTGTGAACTCAGAATCTTGAAATTCGGCACGAAGCAACGTTATATAGTACAGATAAAGGAAAAATTGCGAAAATGATAAATTTGAAGTTATATAAAATTTAAAATATTATTTTTGCTTACATGACATAAAATATTTTTTTAATAATTATAAACTTACTACCTACCCTTTTTCACATGAACGCGTAGAGATATTAAAGTTGAAATTCATATCAAACACTTCTTAAATCTAATTGCCTCTAAACTGTGAGAAATTCTAAATCAACGCAAAAATTCAAAACGCTGAGGTAGGTTACCTATAATGCAAATATAGGAAAAATAAATAAATAAAAAATAATCATACCGTATATTTTGAAATTCGCCACTACTCGCAACGGAATCAAGTAAGTAATTTGATTTAATACGTCATAAATTGTAAACCGCTACGTTTGTACGGCGGAACCCTCGGTGTGCGAGCCCGACTCGCACTTGGCCGGTTTTTTTGAAAGTACAATCGGGTTAAACGTCAAATTTTTGAAACCTTACCCTACTTTAGGTCGTACAGTCGGTTAGATCTTCAAATTTTTTGAAACATTACCCTCTTTTAGGTCGCGCAGTCAGGTGAAAAACGTCAAATTTTTGAAACATGACCCTCCTATTAACGCACAGTCGAGTAAAACGTCAATTTTTTGAAACACGCCCCTCCTTTTAGACGCACAGTGGGGTAAACGTCAAATTTTTGTGCAATTCGTCATACATCAGTCATGAATGCTGTTAACATTAATCTACTAATAGGTCAGAGGTCGGCACGTGTTGATAAGCAACTGTTGCTACACTTTGTAGTGAGGGGACAACGTCGATATGTTGTCGATATGTTTCGCTGTTGTCGATAAGTTTTGTGAACAAAAATTGCCCTTTTTAACCTTAAATGGTTTATCTTTACGGGTTTTCTTTGTAGTATGGTTTTAGCAGACTGAAATAGAACCATGCTCTTCCTGAATGTTTAATGTGAAGACGACTTAGGAACATAATAATACGCCTTGCGAATATCTGGCCGACGTGGAGAGTGCAGGCCAAATACTGCATGATTTATGTGAACGTCAAGCCTCCTCAAGCCGTTTGGCCAGCATTAGACGAAATCCTCCACTTGCCTCTGATAAATTATCGAGACTCGTTCTCCTGCAGTGGGAACTGAACGACTCGTTAATGATGATGACGAAAATTCCCTCATAAGATTTTAGTGCACAAAATTAAGAAGGTGAAATCGTGACCAAAACACTTATAAAGTATATTGGTAGTTAAGTAACGTAAGGTCCAGTTTCCATCGAATGGAGAGGATTTGTTTGAAGCTGAACGGAGAAGTGATGTGGAAATAACGAAATCTGATAAGTTATCCATACTTATACACCTCTTCTCCTCTCCATTTTGGTGGAAACCAAAGTAGGTAATGAATAAGGTTTATACATAGAAATAGTATTTTTATAAAAAGGAACATCGATAAAATTTTGTACCGCACTACTAATCCCAACTAATATTATAGGGACTAATATTATAAATGCGAAAGTAACTCTGTCTGTCTGTCTGTCTGTCTGTCTGTCTGTCTGTCTGTCTGTCTGTCTGTTACGCTTTCCCGCTTAAACCTCGCAACCGATTTTGATGAAATTTGGCATAGAGATAGTTTGAGTCCCGGGAAAGAACATAGGATAGTTTTTATCCCGGTTTTTGAAACAGGGACGCGCGCGATAAAGTTTTTCTGTGACAGACAAAATTCCACGCGGGCGAAGCCGCGGGCGGAAAGCTAGTTAAAGATATTTAAATAGCTGTTTAACTGCATTATTCATTAAAAGGGTACTTAGATTCGACCTTACAGCCTTACAGTTTGACAAAGCAAACTCAAGTGTTTTATTGATACCTAGTCAAAGTAATAAAATACTATTTACTTATCTAAGTAGTAGGATCCATCATCATTTCAGCCATAGGACGCTGAACATAGGCCTCCCCCAATGATTTCCATAATGACCGATTGATATTACCTATTTAGTTACTCAATAACTTGTTTATTTAGGTAGATACTTTTTATCTCGCGGACACGCTTTTATTTTTGAATAAATAATATTTATTTTATAATTTAATTCTTTAAAAAAATATGCTGACTTTCTTGCGCTGCTTCTTCTCAGCACTGGCCCATTTATTGTCCTGAAGCAGTGGTAGGGTTAAAGCCTAATACTGGGACGTGTAAAAGTGCTTTTTAAAAGCCTGCTTGCAAAAAATAATGAATTTTTATTTGTTTTGGCGCTGGATGCAGGCCGCTACCAACCGGGCGATGTGAAAATCATTGGGGGAGGCTTATGTTCAGCAGTGAACGTCCTGTGGCTGAAATGATGATGATGATGAATGATTTTTTTTTATTTTTAATGCAGAATTCATACATTGATCGTTTCCCACCAAAACATTTGTAAATGATACATCGTGCCCCAATAACGTTATCAGTAACTGTTATCAGTTGTAATTGAGCAAATTGAGTCTTATCTCCTTGGACATTACATTATCTAGTTACGAAGGTACTATACATGTATGTATATGTATACGTATAAGTAGCTGTAAATGGTGATTAGGTTTAGCAGAACTCGCTCATAATAATAAAAAAAAATAGTAAAAAATAATACGGTCATTCTCCTGATCTGGATTATTTTGTTGATTACCCCGACCTTTTTTATTTTTGAATTTAGAGTAAGTTTAGGTAAAACATTTCAAAATAGACATTATTACGAGCATATTTTTTATATTGGCCCATCGGTAGCAAGCAGGAATAAAAAGTTATGCGACATCAAAATTTTCATGGTCGGGGTAATCAAAGTTGGGAGTCAGAGTAATCAAAAATAAAAAAAAATATTTTATTTTCTAAGGTTTTTTTTAAGTTATGGTAAAATAAATGTTATTATAACTAGCCATTTGTTATTTTGATGTATAAACGACAATATTGTAAAGTTTCAACAAAATCTGTTAAGTAGTTGTTGCGTAAAAGAGTAAAAAACATACATATACATAATACATATAATATTAGTGACTCAATGTCCTATGTCTCCTATATGGGACAGAAGGCGTCCACAACAGTCCTCCATCGCATTCGGTCTTGAGCTTCGTGTTTGATCTTGCTCCAAGTCTTAGCAGTGCGCCGCTATGTTTTTTTTGGCGCGACCACGTTTGCATTTTCCCTGGGGGTTCCAATCTAGAGCCTGCTTGGGGATGTGATCGGGGTCCCTTCGGAGAGTGTGGCCGATCTAGTTCCACTTGCAGCGTTTATTCTGCTGAAAGATCGGTATTTCGTGGCAGCGTTCCAAAAGTTCGTCGTTTGAAGATTTTGGAGAATTCGGCGAAGACAGCGGCTGAAGAAGATCTGCAGCTGGTGCGAGACAACCTTAGTGACCTTCCACGTTTCACGCCCATAGAGCAGAACTGGTTTGACGTTGGACCCGAATATTTTGATCTTGCGAAGTTGTGCGAAGGTAGCTCTGGCCTTGGCAATGCACGAAGTGATGTCCTCTTCGGTACCTCCAGGCTCTGAAACGATGCTCCCGAGGTAAGTGAAATTGTGGACTCGTTGGACATCCTCTGCACCAACGGTGTGCAATTCCTCACTCCAGATCGCATCTCTTGGGTCTTCTGGTACTGATATCCTTGCTTTACCCTTTTTTCGGCACAATAATTAGAAGTCCCTTATGCCAGTCGTCTGGGAGTTCCTCTTCCATCCAGATGTTTTCGAAGACAGGTGTCAGGACGTTAACGGCGGAGTTTACATCGGCTTACAGCATTTCAGCGGTGATAAGGTCGAGTCCAGGGGTCTTGCCAATTTTGAGGGATAATATTATGTATTAATAGGAGATAGGATTTCATTTTAGTAAAGGGTAATTTTGCTTATTAAACGTTATTTAGTTAATCATTTATTAGTAAAATTACAGTATTATTGATTACTCGGTGACAAAAGTCGGGGTAATCAAGGTCGGGGTAGTCAAAAAATTAAGGTTTATCCTGAGCCCTGCCCAATCTGTAAGTTGAATCCCATATGTTTTAATACACAAAAATGCGGTTACATGGACCATTATTCCTGTACATTCTCGAGAACTTTCCATGTAAAGAAACCTAAAAAAACAGGATAGAGTAAATCAATCGTGCACTGAACCAAGGTCGGGGTAATCATATTCTTATCTCGATAACTCCGAAATCCTGCGACGAGTTGCATTACCGATCACCTCGGCACGCAGGCCACCACTAAAGGTTCACGGGGGAGGATAGAGCTCGTTTCTTAATTGCGTAGCTAGGGACGTAGGCGCACATTAGTGACGTGTCGGGGTAATCACGGTTAACGCCCGGACACAACTTCAAATAGTTATTTTACAAAACCTTTTAGTCATATAGTTATATCGTATTTAATTTATCAATGTTTATTTAATCAGTAATCGATTACATAAGCATTGAAAGCGGTAATAATAACGGATTAATTTATACGAGCAAATTTGTTCTGAAATCGGGAGCGCGGACACGTCGTGGTAATCAATTTTTGACGACTTACGATTTTTTTTCAATTACTTAATTAACTATTATTAACTATCTCTGTGGTTTAACAACAAGAACCAAAGTTATACTATTAGATAAAAATATTTGTTACTAAAATATTATGATATTCGGGTACTTTTTGGCCCCGTACACGTTATTTTCTTGGCCGGTGGAATGACCCAATAACATCCAATAAACCTACATTAAATAAAATTTTCGAAAATAACTGATTTAAAAAGAAAAACCGAATAATAAGTAATTGAGAACTTCCCCTTTTTTTGCCGAATAGAGAACCTGTTTTTTGAAGTCGGTTAAAAATCAATTCAGTACAGTACAGCCTGACTGCTAAGAAATGTTACTGAATTCAGTCAATTTTTCAGTCGGATTTTTTAAATATCTTTGTTGCAATGTCAATAGTGGTCCAATGACAGTTCTTTCCCCCTGGACAAACTTGACCTTCAATGGTTGAGTTTTATTGGCGGTCAAGCTGTAGATCCTGGCTACACAGGAGTTTCAGCGGTGGGATTGAATGGTGGGATTAAGACAAGGTATCAATCATGATATTTTATCGTTAGGATTAAGCTTATGATGGATGGATTTGACCCATATAGATTACACTGTTTACGCCCAAAATAATATTTTTTAGCTCCTTAAATACGTTACATAAGAAAATTAAAAGTCATCACCAGGTCATTTTTAGTCTCCACTGCAGGAGCACGACTCTCTCTAATTTACTAGAGGCAAATAAAGGATTTGTCCTACACTCCCCACGCTGGCCAGACGTATTTAAGTATATCTTTGGGTACGGAATCCTAAGAAAATGCCTTTTCTGTGAGCAGACCCGAATTCTACGCAGACAAAACCCCGGGCAAAAGTTAGTGTAATAATGTAATTTATTTGGTCGCGTATTTATTTAATTTTGTCAGCACGTGTGCATTTTCCTACTTGGCGAATATCCAATATGGCGGGTCGTTGAACTGAGTTAGATAATGTGTGACATTGGTGAGTCACGCGTGCACATCTGCAATTAATAATTATAATTACATATTAACTTCCGTAATTAAGTTGTTTTATTATAAATCACGTTTATAGATTACCACTTTATTGTTTAAGTACCTACTAACTTTTTCGCGCGTTTTCCCTCGTGTATATTTCGGACTGTCACAGAAATACTTTTTCGCGCGCATGTCCTACAGATTATAGAGTAGGTATGGTTCAATTACAAGCAGACAGTTACTTTCGCATTTATCTTGATGATTACAGACTATTAACTGATAACGTACAGCTACTTATTTTAAACACACATGCCATTAACGTTTAAAACTTTATTTCCTGTGAGATAACACTACTAGCTACCAGTAAGTCTAAAGCTGGGTTGTATCATCTTACTTTAACTTAAACAAACGTCAAGTCTGTCAAATTCCATACAAAAGCACCGGTTAGTTACGGTCAATTTCGGTGGTGCAACCCAGCCTTAGTTATTTGTGCTAAAACTACAGATTGGGTACTGTATCTATAAAATTTTAAACTTTCGCGTTCCATTGCAACTAAAATAGTAAGACACGGGTCTTAACGCGACGTTTATTAATGAGTTACATTATGTACTCACGGCTTGACGTTTCGGCTGCGATGCTGCAGCCGTGGTTACAAGCAGACGTCGTGTTAAGACCCGTGTCTTACTATTTTAATAGTTGTATCTATAAGGAAGTTAACCAAAGTTCTTTCAAAGTAGATTAAGGCTGAGTTCCACCATCTTACTTTAACCGTAACTTTAACCATAACCGGTGTATTTGTATGGATTTTGACAGACTTTTGACTTTGTTATAGATAAAAATGGTAATAAGATGGTGCAATCCAGCATAAAAGTAGGGCAACACCCACTCTTCCCGTGGGTGTCGTAAGAGGCGATTAAGGGACAGATTTAAATATCAGGGGCCCTTAGAGACAATAACATTCTTGATAGTTTTATTTCCAAATCTCCTAGAAAGCGAAGGGCATAGCTGGGCATTAACTCGTTAATCCGTTAATCGTTAATTAACGAAGTTAACATTTCTATTAACGGATTAACTTTTAAGTTAACTTTAAAAAATGTTAACGGACTCGTTAACTTCCGTTAAATTATCCTAAGTCCGTTAATCCAGTACCTACTATTTACCAAAAAGATACAGCAGGCACGCTGAAAAACGCTAGAAAAACGCGTTCTGACAAGTACGTTCGGGCTTCCAGAACTTCCAGAACCCAAAACAAGAGTTTTTGTAACCAGATCACTAACGACACTTGTTAGTATGTGAGTTGTCCCACACTCTTGCAGCTGAATTTAAGACCAGTTTTCCTCGAACCGATTGAGCTGAAATTTGGTATACTTATGTTTGTACGATGACAATGCAATGTTATGGTATCATTGAGCTGGTCTGATGATGGAGTCATGAGATGGCCATAGGAACTCCTAAATGAAATGGTGGCATCGCATCGAATTTGGGCTCGTTGGATTTGTCTTTTCGAGCACTTTAGTACTAGATGATGAGTCAAGAGGTGGCCATAGGAATTCCTAAACGATACGGTGGAAACTTATCGAGTTTGGGCTTGCTGGATTTTGTATTGTAATTGAACCAAGGCTCTGAGATTGAGATACCTACTACTAAAATAAAAAGTGTAAAATCAAATTATAATAGTTAAAAAACTTTTTTAAAAACAAGCTTTTATACTGACATGCAGCTGTACTAAAACGAAAAAAAAGAATTGTACTTATGCAAGGTTCAAATAATTTCGAAAGCTTGTAGCGCAAACATAAAAGAGAAATAAATGCCATGCGCGATACAAGCTTTCGAAATTATTTGAACCTTGCATACAATTCTTTTTTTCGTTTTATTATCATGTGTTAACGGATTAACGATTAACGTTAACTTGCGTTAAATCTTCCGAAATGTAACGTTTTAACGTTTAACGAAGTTAATTTTTCTATTAACGGTTTAACGATTAACGAAGTTAACTATTTGATTAACGGTGCCCAGCTATGGCGAAGGGCACGACTTCTAAATCCGTCTGGTCAGCGTGGGGAGTGTAGGACAAAACTTAGGTTATTTTTAGACCTTAAAAACACGCTGAAAACTGAGTTCGAACTTAAATAAAGCCTAACTACGGCGTTTCTATTTATGAAAAGTTCTAGGTACAAGGTGGACCGACAACCTCATAAAGGTAGGAAGGCGCTGGATGCAAACCGCTGCCAACCGCATGTTATGGAAATCATTAGGGGAGGCCTATGTTCAGCAGTGGACGTCCTATGGCTGAAATGATGATGATGATTGGTTTCTTCAGTTAGACACACATTGTAGGTATTAAACCAAGATAATGGCTACACTAACTATGGTAAAAATATCATAAAATACTCACACTAAAGCCACCAAGTACGGATGCGCTTTGACATTCCCCTGGCCGCCATCCTGCGCTATAGTGACGTCACCGGAAGTCGCCATCTTGTCAACCGTCAATTATGTCAGCCAGCCGTCTGTAAAGACACGAGCCGAGGTTGTAACTAGATTTTAAACTGCAGTAACTTATTTACTTAACTTTTTATCGAGTTGATAAGATTTAGGAAATGTGGGTCAGTCAGGCCCTTTCTATAAAAATGCGGTTCGAAATAGATACAGCGATAAACGGGTTTAGCGATTATTTATGAGATGTCAAAACGCAATTTCCACGCACATTTATAGCGTTTAGTAGGTTCTTGAATAAAGTATGCGACGTAGTAATAGTAAACGGGAATGTACCCTCATAAATACCTACCTTGTTTGTACCACATGAAGCAATAGATATTATGATTATGATTATTACATAACACCCCTAGTCAATTGAGATACTTTTTGTGAGCTGTCAAAACGTTTCTTTAATAATGAGCATAGTTTATCAATTGACCTAATGAGAAGTTTTCAAATTACTTGTGTTTACATTAATTACAAATTATTAGTGCTTAGCTTACTGTAATCAATAAAGTATTTAATTCTATTCTATTCTAATAAATATCTAGTTATGTAGTTAATAACTATCGAATACTTAGTTCATAATAGGTTTGGATAGAGTAGAATAGGGCCACCCCTACTCAACCCAAGGAAATCGTAAGAGGCACTATTATGGCAAAAATATGCGAACATCAGGCCTCCCCAACCCTTCTGGCCAGCATGGGAAGTGTAGACCAAATCATCCATTTTCCTTTGGCAAATAATTGAGTGTCGTGCTCTAGCAGTGAAGACTTATGATATTTTTGTACAGCAAATGAGCCAATGATTTATTTTAAGTCTTCTTTTTTATTAGTCACTTCAAAGAATGATTGTGAACAGTACCAGCTCCTATTTCGTATTATTACGTTCAAACGAGTGTCAATTGGTTCGTTTTCATTCATGCCGTGTTGCTAAGCGGACCGATTACCATTCGACGCTTGCCAAATGTCGGCAAGGCCATGACCTAACGGCTATTTGAAATTACGAGTAACATTGTCTTTTCGCTAATATAAATTACAGTTTTAATTGAATTGTAGGTGAAGTTGGATTTTGGATTGTATAATTTGTGCCGACGTAAAGGGCACTAAAGGTAGCACACTATCAACTCTTGAAAGGAATCATTTAACTGTATCAACTAGAGGCGGTCAATATTCTTTAAACTCCATAGGTAGGTACTGCAAACTGCAACGTATATTTTTCTCATCGTAACGTAAACGCCTCTCCTCGCGGTTGACAGCGCGCGAAAGGCGATGACAGCTCGCGAAAGGTGATACGGTGTTGATCCCTTTCTGAGTTGATAAGTTTGCTATGACTTTAATACGTCTCAGCCTTACTTTTTTAACATAACCTCAGGGGCGTAGCGCGTAGCAACCGCCGTATCAGCCATATCAATGATACAGGGACCCCGGGCTACTGGGGCTAAAGGGGCCGAAATTGTTCAGATTGGACAGTAAGCAACTGCCTAGATAAGTTCTAGTTTTTTTTTCAAAGATTTTGAACTTGATTGTATGAAAATCCGCGACCACATTGCGAATCTTAACTCCTCCAATGTTCTGATTAATTTCGTTGCGGGTCCAATGAGAGTTTAACTTTCCCCCGGGACAAACTTGGCCTACACTGGTTGGGTTACTTATTGACTGTCAAGCTAGATCCTGGCCACACAGGAGTTGCAGCAGTGGGAACGAGAGGTGGGAATAGTCCCGTTTTCATTGGTTGGGTTTTTATTGACGGTCAAGCTGTAGATCCTGGCCACACAGGAGTTGCAGCGGTGGGAACGAGAGGTGGGAATAGTCCCGTAACCGCATTGCGTAACGACAGTCAAACAACCAAATGAACAAGAAAAGAAGACGGTAAATATTTTGATTCCACCACCATCCGTCGATTGAATCTTACGCGGTATTTATTGTTTGTAACACATTCTATTGTTCTTTAAAGGAAATGTCGTCTGACAACTAGTTAGTGTGTTTATTTGATTAGTAATTGTTTACTTCGAGTGCTTTCTCAATAGGGCACTAGATTTCACACATCATGTGAATTATTATGAAGCAAAGATTTGTATTTTTGTATGTTTGCAACGAATAAAACTCAATAAATACAGAATCGATTTCAAAAATTCTTTCACCATTAGCATGCTACATTCTTTATGAGTAACATAGGTATAATCAGATTGAAATTCACTAAGATAAAGCTAGTAATTAAATAACTCTACGCGGTGTCTTCACAAATTAAATAAGTTATTATAAAAACTACTTTCAATTAAATTAAAATTTTATTTATTGCGCAACATGAGGTATTTACGCAAATTGTTTCGCTTAGTTGGCATACAATTATGTAGTATGATAATCTGACTCATTTACGTTTATATGCTGTATTTATTACAAATAAATAAACTCAGTTGACTTTGGAAAATATTTTTACATGCAACATAACTACAGATCTATACAACGTTTTCTTCACAACTCCTAAAAAGTATCTCAATTGACCGATTCCCTATTGATTTGACATTCAATCAATTGCTGTACTTTTTTAAGCTGTCAAACGCGTTTCCTGATTGGGGTTTTTTTTATAATAGTACCGTTGTTTTTACGGGTTAATTTCTAAAGAATTCAGTTGTTAATTCTTTTTTCATGCAATTCAGTAACTTTGCTATAAAGAACTTAAACACGTCCCATTATATGTATTTTCGCCTTACTGCTCGGGGAATGATATGAGTACTAGGCCAGTCTAGGTACATAGAAAACACCCAGGCCGATACAAAAAGATGTTCATGCACTTATATGCACATATCGGACGGTGTTTCTTTACGAGATCGAATCAGAAATGAGGAGATCCGTAAATAAACTAAAGTCGCTGACATAACCTGACGGATTAGCAAGCTGAAATGGCAATGGGCAGTAGGGCACACTACGCAGAACTGACGACCGATGAGGCAGCAAGGTTCTGGAGTGGAGGCCACGTACCGGACTGCTACCAACAGTGCGATGTGGAATTCATTGGGGGAGGCCTATGTTCAGCAGTGGATGTCCTGTGGTTGAAATGATGATGATGATTGTGCGGAGATCGAACCCAAACCCACGACGTTTGTAATAGATTGTACGCGAACCACTAGGCCTTGCGGCTAATTTGAAATCAGTTGTGTAAATAATAAAATAACATCAGTTTCTAAAATAAACGTTTAGGACCGGAAAATCTAGTTTTTGTGTTGAAAGAACCTTTAATATCGTGTAAATTCATCCTTTAATGGCCGGAAATCAAAAAAAATCTAAATAAACAAAAAATCTTATAATACTAGAGATGCGCTTTGGTTTCGCCTGGGTTTAATAGTAGATGGCCTACTTTGTAAACTGACTTATTTATTATAAACTAGCTGACCCGGCGAACTTCGTACCGCCTTAGCGTAGAGATTTTCTTAATATTTTTTTCCGTAAGAACCATCCTTGGACTTCCACAAACATTTAAAAAAAAGAATTATCGAAATCGGTTCAGCCGTTCACACGTGATGCCGTGACAACGCGAAACGGGTTTCATTTTTATATATATAGATTTAGTAATAGGTAAGTCAACATTTTCAGTTAGATTTAGGTATCGCCATAACTCAAATGATTTAAAAAATCTATAATAGGTAGGTAACTACTGTTATATTACTAAAACTGATATCATTGTATTAATTAAAAAAATTATAATACTGTGTAATATTTTTATTTTGTGATAATTTTGTTTCGTAATATAGAACCTGTCGAAAATAAAATAAATGGGCCATTCTTATTCTTACGCATTTTTGTGTGAGATGTAAGAATAGCATATGTTTTTAAAGAAAATCAGTGCACTGTATATTAATTTACTTAGTAAAATGCCCAATATCATTTTTATCATAAAACTATTAGAAGAATATTAAAAAAAAGTTACAAGTCCAAAATGTCACGGACCGTGTAGTGTGAGATTCCCGGATTTGGACATACAATATTTTTTTCTGAAGAGATGTTATGTTATTTTGATAAATATTACAGTAATTATGCAAGATTAATACATGTTATATAAGACTGTTAAAAATTTATATCAATAATAATTACCATTTTTGATTTTGAACACCAAACATTGTGTGAGCAGTTTTTGTGTCACAACCACGTGCGCCACTTTAAATATGCGTAACTCGGTAAAAAACTATCTTTGATATTGACATCCCTTGCTAAGTTTTTTTAGAACAGTAACATTGTCATCTTATTAGATTTGCAAATGGCTGAACGTAGTGAGTGAGCCGCAAAAAAATATTTTCTATTTATTTAAAAAAAGGGACAACCATAACACGTCCATCCCGTGTACGGTTTTTAAAGGTAGGTATCAATGTCACGCTATTGTATAAAACATAATTATGTACCTCATGCAGTATAGTTTCAGATAATTGCACAAGATCTGCTAATTCACAGATAGTTTTTTGGATATATCGGACACGTTCCAAATTGTCACGGCCATGGTATTAAAAATGTGTCACTACCGCAAACTATTTAAGTACATGGTCGTGACATTACAACGCGTGGTTGTGACATTCTATTTTTATTATTTTAATAGTTTTTGTTGTTCTGCTAAATTATTTTGTGTATTGTGCAATTTTTAGGAGTAGCCTTTTAGTAAGTGTACTTATTTTTCGCTAGTATGATTTTCTAGATGCCACGAAGGAAAAATTATTGCACTTTCTCATTTCTGCAGTAATATCAAATTTTACTGAGATAGCTCCCGATAAAGGCCCTGCAGAGTTGGTAGGAGTTGTTTTAAAAGGAATTGCTATTAACCATATTTTTAGTGGTACGGTGACTATGAAACATGTTTAAGTTGTCAAAACCAACTGTTATGTGAATCCTACAGAAATCTCATATGATACTCAATTAGGTACCTACTGTGTTTAAGATTTACTAATTTGTTAAGCATATTATCATATCGAAACCATGTAGGTAGCATATCGGAAGCATGATCAGATAGTGCCAATAATAAAAAGTCTATTTTTTTATTATCTAGTAGATATATTAACTACCTGACGGTATTTTTGATCTCAATTTTAATTAAATTTTTGGATGTTCAGAAAAAAGTACATATTACCAAATAACACCTTTGTTGATGAAACGAATTTAGTGTATTTTATTGTTAATCAATTTAAACTATTATGATATAAATTTAACAACATAAATATTATTATTTACAGTAAAAATGTAAAACTGTCACATCCGTGTCATGTAGTGTCACAGCCGTGTTTACGTAGGCTATTTTGTTTCCTTTCCGAGGGCTTTAAGGTTGTCCATATACATCAAAAGTATGGTTTTGGTTTATACTTTCGATACACATCGCAAAAACTTTAAAAAAAAAATCTTTAATTTTTAAAAAAAATATGGCACAAATTTAAGAATGGCCCAAATAAGAAATAAACCTAATGATAGTCTTGTACTAAGTCTTGTACCAAAACGGAAATCAATAAAAATACTTTTAAAATGAGGAAATAAAAAAATCTTTTTTACCGTCACAACTCTACGACGCAAGCACCAAATCCATTCAGCCTCCACCATATTATTAGATTATAGTAAAATAGACACTGGGCTCGTATTTATGTAATAAGAAAAATTCGTGACAACTACAAACGATCACAGAACATTACACAAAAAAACTGAATTCATAAACTACAAATCGTCTTGTGTTTCCGCGAATATCATAAATCGTGTTAAAACTTTTTTGTTCAGTGAAACTTTTTAAAACAGATTTTTTATTGTCTGTGGCACGCAACCATCTGCGACGCGGTTTCCCGCCATCATGCTAGTTCGTCTTTCTTAGTACGTATCAAATCGAGGCTCGCAAGCGCCATCTATCCGCCTGACCCCGTACTTTTTTGACCTTAAAATGCGTTTACGTTTATAAAAATATTAATTTGTTATACAATGTTTTATTATTAAAAGTTATTTAATTGAAATAGAACTCTATAAAATATTTTATAGTCTCTTAAAACTTTATAATCAAGAAAAATTAAAATTGGTTTTAAAAAGTCTTGAATCGTGTGAACGCTTCCATAATATGTCGGTTAACCACTTGAACGTCAAATCTGACATTCTAATTTGAAAACTTGATCGTTGCTGTTGCGCGCTCCGTTTTCTTATTGGATTTCTTTCTCTTTGCATTCGCGATCCTTGATAGTAAAACGTTGAGTCGAGCTAATGCTCCTCCGTTCTAACTTCAGGTCTTGTGTGTGTTGAGAAAGTGACTGAGATAGTGACTCTGTTATATACCTACGTGTCGTGTTGAGATAGTGACTCTGAGAAAGTGAACTTTTACTTTTGTTTATGTGCTTGTGTGACCACAACCATGCCTCAGAAGATCTGCTGTGTTTCTTCATGCAAATCATCACTTCAAAATGGTTAGTAAATAAATACTTGTAACAGTAATAAATGGTTACCTACAAATAACCAACCTTATGCTTTACTTAGCTGCCAAGTGCCATAAAAATTTATTACTTTAATAAAACTTGTACCTACCTACTATTCAATCTCATCTTAATCTGATGATGTAGAATGAATAGGTATCTAAATAAAGTACAACTAAAGTCTTAACAACAAACAACCTTCAAACTTGTGAGAGTATAAATTTATTGCAATCCGTGATGATAAAATTAAAAAAAACACCTTATGTTTATGCCATCAAAAAATAAATTGTGAACTCATGCCAGATTATAATCTGGCGCAGTTAGACTACAATTTGTAATCTTACCTAACCCACTATTAGTTTACAATGCCACTCAATAATATAATACTCTAAACTAATGGAGTGCACAAATTGTTACGGAGACATAATAAAAGAAAATTCAATTTAAAAATAACTTGTATTTTAATATGTTGATGGCCACCGGTGGCTTTGGTCAATAGCCCATTTGCGCCAAGCTTCAGGTGTTACAACAAACTATAACTGAGAAAGATTACAATTTGACATTAACTTAAATCTCATTTTGCAGGTGCCATTCTTCATAGCTTTCCGAATCCATTGAAAGAGTTGGAAAAGTTTCGCACATGGGTGAAAAATGCTGGTATTGATGGAGAGGATGACAAACATATATTTGCCAACAGAAGAATTTGCCATCTTCATTTTAATAAAATATATCATTACCCGAAAAACAGATTGAGCAAACTGGCAATTCCAACACTGCATCTTCCAGGTATTTTAGTTAGTTATACATATACATATAGGACAATAATAATTATTACCTATGTAATATTTTTTTCACACATTCTAAAATTTTATTCACCGAGATAGTGTGGTACTAAATTTAAAAGTGGTCTTATGTTAAAGAGATGTGCAATTTATCTCACCAGCGCAGCTGGCATGTAAATTTGTGTAAAAATACATCCGTAATTATTAACTTTTAATTAATTACTTGTAATTAAACTAAGACACAGGTTATCATTACCTACATTATACACCATTCTTCCAAAATCTTAGTTGTTAATTTTGTAATAAACTAGTTGTACCTAACACATTTACCTAAGTTCCCTATAAAAATAGGGTACATAAATTTTGTGACACTAACTACTAACATAAATAAGTTCCTACTATGTTTATAATGTATAAAAGCCATAATAATTATGGATTGACATTTGTACCAAAATTATGGCCTTGCAGGATTGGAACCCGCAACCACTGTAGACTGGAGCGTGGTTTTCTTCTTTCGCATAAATTAAGTCCTGACATTCCTAATATACTAAGGCAACATCTTGCAATGTCACCATGTATGTTGTTCTACATATCTCCAAGTCGAGCAATTTTTTATTCTTATGACGGATGAAATATTAAATTTGTCTTTATTTTTTAGATGTCCCATCCAGTTACACAGCAGAGCCTATGGACGTGTGTGAGCAGCAGCCACCCACATATAAAGAGATCTATTGTGGTCCTAATACTAGTAAGTAAATATTATTAGTGTTCTCTTTTATAAAACAGCAAAACATTAAATGGTATTGTACCTATAGTTTATTTACAAATCAGTATGAGTTCATAAACAGTTATAAGAGTTTACAGAACTTTTAATTATTAACCCCCTTACTAATAAAACTTACACGCTCGTTGAACAGTTTTTTAAAGTGACGTTTAGTATGGAAATATCATTTTAAAACAGTGTTCAACAACTGTGTAACTTTTTATTAGTAAGGGGGTAAGATTATAACAAAAATGAAACAATGGACAAAATGTCAAGTGGCAAAAATCGGAATAAATAATAACCCAGCATTGATTGAGCCTATTGTAACTAGGACACTGAAATTTTATATTGCATAATATAAAAAATTATGCTGGACCTTGGAGGAGGGCTTTGTCCAGCAGTGGACGTGAAAACAAGGCACTGACATCATGTTTTTTTTCATTGTATTAAAATGAAAAGTGATGCCGTGGTCTTTCTTTTTAGTTCTTAAATTGTTCATATTTAAACAATACAAAAAGGCGTGTAATGTGTGGGTAAGATTGATTGTTACCTGTCAAAAATGCTATCCTGGGACGCCATTCGAGTGTGACGAGACGTTTAAGTGTATCTTCCCTTGTTTTAATCTTATGTAAAACTAATGCCATAATCAAATATCTGGTCGGATTATTTGTATGAAATTTTGTGAATTTGAGCAACAAAATCAGGTCTTAAGAGGTTATTATAATCTTTCAAAATACCATGCTCATTTGAACCAGAATGAAGTAAATTATAAAATTTATTTCTTTTCAGGTGCACCACAACCAACTTCTAAAAGGCCTCAGCCCATGACAATGGATGACCAGCAGCCAAGCACGAGCACTATGACTTACACTGGTGTTACTAGAAGTAAGTTTTGTTTTATTTTATAAATGAAAACTGATGCCCAGCCGGGCTAGGATGCGCGTCGTGATAAACTCATTTTAGACGACACATGTATGAGTTATTATTATTTAAAAAAAAAACATAACCCTCCTTCTGGCGTAGTCGGGTAAAAACATTACAAAAAGGCTCTCCGTGCGTGTAATGCGTAGGTATAGACCCAATATACTTAACTGTCCTATCCGTGACATTGACAGCGGGGCGCCACCGTCAATACCGGATAGCTGGTTCCGACTTTTTCCATGCTGGATGATGCTTTTACACTACGCGGAAATTAGTCAAGTCAATGTGAACACACACCGAACAGTGAGGTGGGGATGAAAAATAAATGATTTTCATCCCCACCCCGCTGTTTGGTGTGTGTTCACATTAACTTGACTTTTCTAATTTCCGCGCAGTGTAAAAGCAGCAGGAAACTATAAAGTTGAACGATGGTGGCGTCCCCCTGTCAATGAGTTTGGTGGGCCAGTTCAGTTTAGGTCATCTAAAACACCGATTGTTACCTGTCAAAAATGGCATCCTGGGACGCCATTCGAGTTTCACATTTACAAGAAGCATAAGCCGTATCTTACCTCTTTGTTTTAATCTTGGGTAAAACTCAAATTCAAATTAAAAATATTTATTGCGTAATTCTAATCCCATAATCTCAATATCTGGCCGGTTTATTTGTATGAAATTTTGTGAATTTGAGCACCAGAATCAGGTCTTAAGAGGTTATTATAATCTTTCAAAATACCATGCTCATTTGAACCAGAAGGAAGTAAATTATAAAATGTATTTCTTTTCAGGTGCACCACAACCAACTTCTAAAAGGCCTCAGCCCATGACAATGGATGACCAGCAGCCAAGCACAAGCACTATGATTTACACTGGTGTTACTAGAAGTAAGTTTTGTTTTATTTTATAAATGAAAACTGATGCCCAGCCGCTGAGCCGGGATAAACTCTTATGGATGATTTTAGACGACACATGTATGAGCTTATTTAAAAAAAACATAACCATACTTCTGGCGCAGTCGGGTAAAAACATTACAAAAAGGCTCTCCGTGCGTGTAATGTGTAGGTAAGGCCGATTGTTACCTGTCAAAAATGCCATCCTGGGACGCCATTCGAACTCGACATTTACGAGACGCATAAGCCGTATCTTGCCTCTTTGTTTTAATCTTAGTTAAACTCAAATTCAAAATCTTTATTGCATAACTCTAATCTCATAATCAAATATCTGGCCGGATTATTTGTATGAAATTTTGTGAATTTGAGCACCAGAATTAATTAGAGAAGAAGAGGTTCTTATTATCTTTCAAGATACCATGCTCATTTGAACCAGAATGAAGTAAATTATAAAATGTGTTTCTTTTCAGGTGCACCACAACCAACTTCTAAAAGGCCTCCGCCCATGACAATGGATGACCAGCAAGCAGCAAGCAAGCAGCCAAGCACAAGGACTCACAGTGGTGTTATTAGAAGTAAGGAAAATAATTTTTTTTTTTTATACATAATAATGTGGTTATATTAAACTAACTCTTACCATTTCTTAATTTTAAGGCCATATGTTCAAGAACCAATTTGAACAAGATCTATATAAAGCAGTCGCCAAAACACAAGCGGAACTCAGACGATGCAAAAAAGCAAAAGCGGGATTAATACAGAAGTTACAAATAGCCAAGAAATTGACCCGTTCCAAAGCTTATCAATATGTTACAAAAGACTTGTCACCAGCAGCAAAAACATTTTTTGATATGCAAATAAGACAATCTACAAAACACCCCAAAGGACATCGTTTCACATTAGATGAAAAGATATTGGCATTATCATTATATAAACCTAGTCCAAAGGCATATCGCTTGCTGAGCCAAATATGTGTTCTGCCGAAAAAAACTACCTTGAACAAATTAATGACGAAAACATATTTAATGCCTGGGATAAATGATATTATCTTTAATAATTTAAAGAAAAGGGTAGAAAAAATGCCTAGTAAGCATAGATATTGCTCTATAATATTTGACGAAATGGCCATTGCTGCCCATGTTGCATTTGATAAACATACCGATAAAATAAAAGGTTTTGAGGACGACGGATTCGAACGCGAAAGAAAATTTGCTGATCACGTGTTGGTATTTATGGTCAGAGGAGTATTCAAAAAATTTAAGCAGCCTGTCGCTTATAGCTTTTGTACTGGATCCACAAAAACGGAGAAGCTCAAAAGGCAATTAAAAACAGTAATTGAAAACGTTTTAGCAACCGGACTCAAAGTCATTTCGACAACGTGCGACCAGGGATCCACTAATATGGCTGCCATAAATTCACTAATAAATGACACCAAAGGTCATTATATAAGGCAGAATCAAGAATTTAAAGGGGGGTTTTTTGAAATCAACGAACACAAAATTTACCCACTATACGACCCCCCTCATCTTTTAAAAGGAATAAGAAACAATCTGATTACAAAAAATTTGGAATTTACTCTGAATGGGAAAAAGCGCACGGCAAAATGGGCCCATTTAGAAGCTCTATACAAAAAGGGCCCAAGCTATAAAGGCATGCGCTTAATTCCTAAACTTACCGCGCGCCATGTAATTCCTAATTTAATACCTAAAATGAAGGTTAAATACTGCACGGAACTTTTTAGTAAAACTGTCAGCGTTGCCATGGGATTTACAGCAGGTAAACATTTATTTGTACTTGCCTTTTATGCCAGTCATCATAGTCACGAATATTATAATTTATAACTTAGTTTCTACTGCAAGAGTTTCATGTCATCTGCTTGGAAATATTCCATGATTTCATAATGTCTAGATTCGTTTTTAACTGACTTTAACATAAGGATTTAATTTTACAAAAATGCATTGAATACATTGGACTTGACTACAATTAATTTGATTAACGAATTAATAAATTAAAATTAATTTGGTGCACGACACTATCTGGACTACCTTATAATAATTTTATTTAAAACAAGTATATAAATATATTTTATACTTGTATGTAACTATATAATGTGTTTGTTTATAGGAACTGGCAGAATCCCAAAAGAAGCTCAAGATACTGCAGAAATTTTATTATTTTTCGACAATTTGTTCGATTCCGTAAACGGTAGTTACAACAGAATTGAAAAGGGTAAAGTTTACCGATCTGCGGTCTCGCCAAAGTCACCACATCATAAGTTGTGGTATAAAAGTCTACCAATATTAAAATCCATGCAATTTGTTGGTGGAGCACGCTCAGGGGTGGTTCCATCTTTAAGAAGTTGGATTAAAACTATAGAAGCATTCCAGCAAATAACAAAAAAATTACATTCCATTGGGCTCAAATCTTTACTGCTGCGCAATTTCAATCAAGACCCTTTAGAAAATTTTTTTGGTGCAATAAGGGCTCATGGGCATCGAAATATAATGCCTACAGTGCCGGCATTTGAGGCTTCTTATAAAGCGCTTTTAATAAATAATATGGTGTCGCCTAAATCAATTGGGGCTAATTGCGAAAGTGATGATGGCTATTGTTTACAAAATCTCAAATACCTTTTTTATGAAAACATTGTTAGGCCCTTACCTAAAAATATAATAATAAATTTTGATCACATAAACATGGATCTAACCAACATTGATAATTTAATAAAAAGCCAAAATCCGTTAAACATCGAAAAATGCGCAGCAGCTGCTTATTGTAGTGGTTGGGTTATTAAAACAATTTATAAAAATATTGGTTATTGTGAAATGTGTAAAAGTGATTTAGAAGGGGATGGTGAAGAAATCTATTCAAAATTTATAACTATGAAAAAATATTCAGAAAAATGCAATCTTCACTATCCCAATAAACATTTGCTGGAATGCCTATTGCATATAGAAGAAATCACATTGTTAATTTTATCAACACAGTGTGAATCGGATCAAATATCCGAATATATAAAATTGGTAACCACTTCTCTTGTAACATTAAATTTTGTGACATGCGAAAGTCATAAAGAAAAAGTTAAAGAACTTATAATATGTAAAGGAATTTCCTTGATGATAAATGACTGGTGTAAAGAAATAAATAATATATTAAATGGTAAAAATATAGTTTTTGATGAAAATTGTCCTATGAAAATGTTAGCGCACAGATATTTTGTATCACATAAAAGTAAAAATAAAAGTTTTAAATGATTTACATATTTGTTTTTTATTTCTTTTACCTTGTTTAGCAATTGGTTATGTGCAGTTTTATTTTGGTAGATTTTTTTTTCCAAATTAATGCACTGTTGCATTGTTTTGGAAAAAAATCTACCGAAATAAAACTGCGCCTCAAAATAATATTTGGAATAATACCTGGATACGAACCATGAACGACGAAAGCACCGTGTTACAAGCAGAAGCGAGTACGGAGCTTGAGAACTAGATGGCGCCTCTTTCTATCAAAACCTTGAGACGGCTATCTATACGTAGTACTTATTCTTATCTATGCCCGCCATACTATTTTCCGATTACGTAGTTTCTTCACAAGTTTACCGATTCGCTTTGGCTAAAACTTAGTTAGCTCATATTGCTTTGCCATTAAAGTTCAAAATATATCGAGTTCACTACACGTGTAACCTTGTATAGCTGAATACTTTATCACATGTTTACAAATTTCATTTGCTGCCTCAACAACCTGTATAACAATGAGCTAAGGTCGAAATTCGTCTACTCAGAAACTGTTCTATTATGTCCCCATAGGTACTATCACTATACCAAGTTATCAGTGCAGTTGGATAGCTAACCACCTTTGTAGCAGTAGCAGTAGTCTAGTTAAATGACCGCAAAGCTAATGTTGTTTTGTAAATCCACGAATGAAATCATTGTTGTCAAATTGTTACAATCAAAACAATGGAATTTGATCGCGTTGAGTAGCAATGCTCTCTGTTATTGAATAGTATGTTACAAGCATGGACCAAGATGTATGATACTTATGTATCAACTTTTACTTTATAGTACGAGGTATTTACCATTTAAAATAGTATTCACACAAGTGGCACCTTTATTTTATTGTAAAGAGTAGGCAGGCAGCATTAAATTAATTACAATCGAAATAAAATTTAACTTTTATAAATGCCGCGTGAATCCACAAAGTGCTCTTATTCAAACATTCAACCATACCTACTTTTTAATTTTTTTCATTGCATTTATTCCTTTAAATTATTTATTTCTAAAATATTAAACTTTTTACATAACTATTTTATTGTTTTTATTAAAGTGAGCTGTGTGTGAAACGGAACGTCCATTAGAAGGGAGTGGGGGGTGGCCTTGACTTTTGACACTTACATATGAATGTTGCCTATAATAATGCTATCTGCTGTAAATGACGGAAAATATAAATGCTTCTGCGAAATAATACTAAATTATATATGACCAGGAACATAAAAACCCTGGCATAGAGGCGCTTCAATTGCATTTGATAGTGCAACACTGAGTACAGTCGTACATGTGTTAAATTAATAGGCTAAATTTATGTATCCGGATTCAGGATTACGGGCTAATTTGATATATTCATAAATGAACGAAAAATATTATTAAAGGTAACCTGGTTTAAATAAATTAAATGAAACCATCAATCGAGCTAGTAGGATTTATTTTATTATTCATCAATAATCAAATTCATAACTTGAATATTCAACTGCAATGTCTGCTCATGAACGCTTCAAACTCGGTACTTCTTTCCCAATTCCATAAAATTCAAAACTTAGAAAGTGACAAAAAACTTTAAAATAGGTAGTTGAAACTAGAGATGTGCCGCTGAGAAAGTTCTCGTTCCCGGCAATATTCCCAGTGAGAATATTCTCGAGAACCAAGAACGCTCCCGAGAATATTCTCAGTGTTCTCGATAGAATACATTTAGTTTTAATTTTAATTTTGTTGGTTATATGATATTATTTGTAATGTTTTGAAACTGGGCGTTAAGACTAGTCGTTATAAACAAGGCATGACACGTGTGAGTGAGATATTGCTGTCTTGCTCACTCTTTTCTTGGCGAACGCGTACCGCGGCTTTAGGACTCGGCTACGGTATTTGAACATCAGTCTGCCTCTGAGTTTTAAGGCCCTTGCCACCCTAGCGGATTGCAAGCGGATTCAAAGCGGATTTAAAGCGGAGCGGCAACGCGACGGAGACGCCGCGTGAAAATATCGTGAAGCTTCCCGAAGGCTGCTCAGCCGAGCTGGATTAGATGATTGACCTTTTTTCGAAGTTGAACCTACCTAACTGGACTGTTTGTCCCAGGTATACATTATTGTCAACAACTTCGAGTGTAGAGTCTCCAGCTTTTAGAGGAGTGGGTGCAACACGGTCTTTAGACATGATTTTTAAATCTTGTCCATGTTCATTTTGAGACCCACTCGTTGAGAGACTCTATTGAGGCCATCGAGCATTGTGCCTAGATCGTCCACGATCTCGGCCATGACTACGATATCGTCTGTTGTCTGGGTGATGTGCTCGCCGTTGATATTTATGCTGAATCCGATCTAGCCCAGAAGCTTAAAAACATCTTCCAGGGCGATGGTGATGACGTCGACGATGACAAAGCAGCTGATTGTACTCCTTCATCTTCCATCATGCCGTAGTGTATATTATTATGGTCTATCTATGGTACTAAAGCCTTTTCGGAAACCGGCTTGTTTGGGGGGCTGAAAGTCGTCGAGCCTGCTAACGTGACAATTCGTAATGACTATCGAAAACAGCTTGTAGACATGGCTCAGAAGCGAAATGGGTCTATAATTTTTCAACAAGGTCTTGTCGCCTTTTTTGAAGATGAGTATCACCATACTTCTTTGCCATGCCGTAGGCGTTATTCCCTCGAGGATGACGGAATCGAGCAGCTTCTGAAAAGCCTTTAGTGCCGGCGTTCCGCCTGCTTTCAGAAGCTCAGCCGTGATTACGGTGCCTTGCTGTTTTTCAGCTGTTTGAGAACCATTCTAATCTCGTACAGACTAATGTCCGGGATATATTCGGTAAGTGTCGGATCAATCTAGCTAGCACGTATTTACGTAAAATGTGTCAAATGATCCGTTGTCTGACGGATCTATCTATCGGACGGAGCTATCCACAACTTATCCAGAAGTGGCGAAACAGGCCCTTACTAAGCGATTGTGAAATAAGTCCTTAATGTCAAATAAGAATAGTTTAAAAAACTAAAAACACGCTTTTAATTACTAACAGCACTAAAAGGCCAAAAATCATCAGGACCCTGGACATCATCTAGCATTAAAGTGCTCAAAAAGACAAATCCAACGAACCCAACTCGATGAGTTTCCACAGTTTCGTTTAGGAGTTCCTATGGCCACCTCCTGACTCCATCATTAGGACCCTGGACATTATCTAGCACTTAAAGATCTCGAAAAGACAAATCCAATGACCTCAAACTCGATGTGATTCCGCCGTTTCGTTTAGGAATTCCTTTGGCCACCTTCCAGTCCCATCATCAGACCAGCTGGTACCACAATATTGTATTGTCATCTAATCTACATTATAATTGCCAAGTTTCATGATGATACAAGACTTAGAAGTACGTGTAATTCAGATTCTAAGATTCCATTACATAGTTAGTTACATACACGACGACCTAATAAAAGCGTGTTAAAAACGAAAAAATGGACAGTTACATTATTTAATTACGTGTAAAAAGAAATTTCTGTCATCTTACATATCTTTAAAACGACATTTCACGACGAAAAAAATAAAATACAGGGTGGCCAAAACAGTGAGGTCTAAAAGAAAAATTTAGATTCCTTACATCAAGGTGTACCTAAATCACCCCCATGTATATTATACGATTGTGCTTAGTTTAGGAGATAGAGTTAATTTTGTGATTTTTTAAAATTTTATGACCTAGTAGGCTTTAAACATTTTTATCTTTTTTTTGGGTTGACTTTTTTCAGATTTCTTTTTTTCTACAGATTTGTTATGAATTGCAGATGTTTGAAAAAAATAATCGCCTTTCTATCTTTGATTCAAGGTACTTTGATACAAAAGTTTTGCTAGAAACATTAAAATTATGCTTTTATCAGAACACTATCAAATTTTCAACTTAAAAGTTTAAGTAAAAAAAAGAACTTCCATAGGTCCAAAACCATTTTAAAAACTGCGCCGTTTCCTGAACATTCATAATAATACAAAAAAAGATCTACTTAATAGGCCACTATTTCCTGTAATCGGTCCACTAAAGTGGTAAGTCGGAGATTCCGTTACATGTTTTTGACTTTCTTAGAGTGAATTAATATTGGGAATCCTCTAAGTTTACATTACGTAGAACAGATTTAGAGCAGTAACTGGACAGAACATGTTTTTATTCTAAACGAGGAAGCTCTTGCCCTTCATCACACCTGGTGGAAACTGATGATTATGCTGAAGGTGGAAGGGAACTTCAACTACAAAGGAACTATGGCTTCCTACCTCCAAATTCCGGAACACATTGTTATTTTAAGTAAGTTTTGATGACCATAAACCAAATATCCCTCCTTCTTCTTCTCACTGTAGTAGGTATTTCAAGGGTAATAGTAAAATGTAACAACTGCCTCTGTCTTCAAGTGGTAAGAGGTAAGCTTCAGAGGTCCCGGGTTTGATTCCCAGTGGAGGTGAAATTTTCTGCTCGGTTTGGTTGGTGGTAGGGTTTGATCTAAGTCTGCCTGGCTAGCAACTCTATTTTCCTAAGTCTGTCACTATAACAATAATGTTAAAAGCATTACTGTATTCCGGCATTTGGAGGTAGGAAGCCATAGTTCCTCTGTAGTTGAAGTTCCCTTCCACCTTCAGCCTAATCATCAGTTTCCACCAGGTGTGATGAAGGGCAAGAGCTTCCTCGTTGAGAATAAAAACATGTTCTGTCCAGTTACTGCTTTAAATCTGTTCTACGTAATGTAAACTTAGAGGATTCCCAATATTAATTCACTCTAAGAAAGTCAAAAACATGTAACGAAATCTCCGACTTACCACTTTAGTGTACCGATTACAGGAAATAGTGGCCTATTAAGTACATGATTTTTTGTATTATTATGAAAGTTCAGGAAACGGCGCAGTTTTTAAAATAGTTTTGGACCTATGGAAGTTCTTTTTTTTACTTAAACTTTTAAGTTGAAAATTTGATAGTGTTCTGATAAAAGCATAATTTTAATGTTTCTAGCAAAACTTTTGTACCTTGAATCAAAGATAGAAAGGCGATTATTTTTTTCAAACATCTGCAATTCATAACAAATCTGTAGAAAAAAAGAAATCTGAAAAAAGTCAACCCAAAAAAAAGACAAAAATGTTTAAAGCCTACTAGGTCATAAAATTTTAAAATATCACAAAATTAACTCTATCTCCTAAACTAAGCACAATCGTATAATATACATGGGGGTGATTTAGGTACACCTTGAGGTAAGGAATCTAAATTTTTCTTTTAGACCTCACTGTTTTGGCCACCCTGTATAATAAAGGTGCAGTTGCCGAGAATATTGCCGGGAAAGTTCCCGAGAATATTCTCGGGAACACTGGGAATATAGCCTTTCACTGCAAATAGAGTGTATTGTTTAATATACACTTATCTGTCGACTTAATTTAATACTAATTTACTTGAGAAAGTTTGTTTATTTCCATTTGATAAACATGATTCTCAACCTTTCTCACTTAGGAGAACGCTCCCGGGAGCGCTCCCGAGAATATTCTCAGTTGGGAGAGCATTCTCGGGAACGGCACATCAATAGTTGAAACAGACTACAGCTAATTTTCATAGTGGACTGTACTATACGATAAACATGTCAGTCAATTTGACAACCTTTGTCGGAAACATTATTCAATGAAAATATTGTCCGAACCCTTAGTATTTCTCTTGGACAAATACATTAACACATCGTGAACCACTTTTCTTTCACGACTATAAAAATATTTTAGCAATTTAATTCATAAAATCAATTGCACACATTTAAAATAAAGTTTGTTTACACTTTGACAACAATAGACTGACATTCAAGGTGACATGTCAATGAAGTTTTCAGTTACTGTTGCCATTAAAAGAAATTAGTACCATTAGTTTTCCGCAACATGGCGAGGTTTTTTATGTTCCTGGTCAGGCTATATAAGGTGTTATTTTTTGTACTGATCATACTTTACCAACGCATCTAATAAAATCATACAAATACAACCCAAGTGTTTTTAAAAAAAAAATCAGGCTAGTTTTCGAGTAAAACGACAAAGAATGTTTCGAAAAAAATAAAAAATAAATCATCCTTTGAGCGCGGTGAGTATTCGTTTACGCACTATCGTAGTAGCCGGCCGAGGGCAACGACCACTGCCACGTGCCGCGCCGCGTGAGTCGGCCATATTGATATCGCTGCCAGTCGCTCCGCGCCCACAGCCCGCGCCGAGCCGCCGATCGGCATGCGGGAGCGCAACAACATAAATAATCGTCCCAGTCCGTCCAATGCGCCCAAACGTATTGCAGTGTATGTGTCATTTATTACAATGCCGCGCTTGATCAATAACAAAACGCAGGTGAAATTATGTTTCGGGCACACTAACTGGCCGACGAGAAACATTGACGAGTCGAAAACCTTCATACCTTGCTTGTTTGGAGCCGCGCAGCGTTTCAGGGAGCGAGCCGCCGAGCAGCAGCCTGACTTGACGAGATCCCGTGCGCTTCGAGGACGAAGTTCTGGATTTCAATTTCAATCACCGGCACAGTGCTGGCGGTACCCAGATGCGAGCGCCGCAGACGGCGGCTTTTGCGTAAAAATACGGAATGCCTTATCAAGGAGTTGTTGCCAGAGGGCCACGACCGCGACCTAGTTCTATCGATGGTTATTGCGGAAGTCTACCTAGGTACATACCTACAGTGTGATTTGGACAGATGAGTGCTTGTTTACGCGAAAGGGACTTTTTCCGTAAAAAAGTTAGTGCGCGAATTGTGAATACAACATCCGACGTGGTGTCTAGTGAACAGCAAGCAAGTGTGCAGCCCGAAAGCATTACCTCAATTCGATCGTGGCTAGATTAGACAGTGCAAGACAGTGTTTACGTGAACATTCAACAAAGGCTTGACGTTCAAAATGTATTGTGATTAGTGTAATAATAACCTAGGAACTTTAAATAACAACATTCAAAATAGGTAAATGTGTGAATAAGTAAAATCAATGAATCTAAAGTGTGATGGCAAATCATAATTTAGGAATTAAAACCAGGAAAATTGATCAGTGAGTTTTATTTACAACACCTATTCATATTCAATATTAGGGTGCATTTCCACTGAAGCGAAGCGAAGTAGTAATAGGTATGTACCTATCAATTTTTTATTACGTCTCTAAATAAATTGCGTAGGCATTACGAAACCGTAGATATTGAATTCCAATTTCTATCCTTTTTTAAATTTCTAGTTTAACGCGGATGATTCGCCTCGGTTCGTTGGAAAAGTCCCCCGCTATTACACTAATGAAAATACACTTATTTACCTACTTATGTAGCTAGATTTTGTTTCTCCCAGCGCGTAGTACCTATTAACATGACGTAACATCGTACATACTCACGAGTGATAATTTTTGGTAACGTAGGTTTAGTGTAATCTAACCTTTATGTGTGAACGTTGAATGAACGCGCGCGGCCATTGTTCGTACTCGTATGAATGAAATGAGTAAAGAAAGAGAGAGAGGCAGTGAGTGAAGACAGGATGGTTGTAAAAATAATATCTTTTTTTTGTTAGGAAAAGTAAAAACAAAAACTAGCCTGAATTTTTTTTTAAAAACACTTGGGTTGTATTTGTATGATTTTATTAGATGCGTTGGTAAAGTATGATCAGTACAAAAAATAACACCTTATATATGTGTTTTAATCTAAAATAACAAAAATATTTAACATCAATCTGTCCAAAGATTTTATCTTCTTCTTTGGTTTATGGCGATGAACTTGCGTTTTTTCGCCACTGAGGGCACACTATTCCGCCAATGTCACGTGCGCCAACCAAAGATTTTATGCTTTTCAAATGCGAAAAAGAAGATTCCGTGGAGGGTAGTTGAACGGGAAGCATGGTCGATCTATTTTAATGGTTTCAATTTATTATTTAATGGACTTTAGTGTACAAATTTGGTGTTATTTTGTGTTCTAAAGTGCAGTGAAGTGATAAATTATAAAAAACATTGAAATACTTCGAATTTGAGCGCGCATCGAGTGTCGAGTGGGTTGTCGTATGAACAACCCGCTTTGGACCCGGTAGCGTCTCGAAACCTGCTTACGGGCATACTTAACTCCACGGAATCCATGAAAAATCAATAGAACTGAAACACCCACGTTCTATTGATAACTTTGTCAATTATTTTTCACTCGACATTGGCAGAAATAAACCTCCCAGAGAGGTTTGGTTGCCATTAAAAAAAAAAAAAAAAAAAAAATGCGAAAAAACATGCTCACTGTCAAAAATAAAGATTAACAATACTACTGTTTTTAGTGATTGCTTTTATGCTATTACTTTTTTAACGTTGATATTGTTTATGTCTTCGCTCGATTCTGCTATTTAATGTATTATTTTAAAGGTAAACCATAATCTTATTTGTATCTCTAAGCAATAAATAAAATATTAATAAAACTGCTCTTAATATACATACATCCAAAAAAAACAGCAAGCATATTATCCAGTTGATTAAACTATTATAATATGCCAATGATATGCACATTAAAAAAAAAATCAATACATGTAAAACATGGGTACATTATTTTCCAAATATAGCAACACCAAATATGACGGCCATGGCACTTCTTTCAGTCACGCGAGAAAAAATCCGAATTTGTGATTAAAAATTCTGTTGTTAAAACTTAATGTTTAAACTTTAAAGTGTTGTTGTGTTGTTTATAAAGTGTTTGAGTGTGTATTTGTGTACTTTGGCTGTGTAGTTGGCTTGTTATAAGCGAAAAAATGCAGCATTTTTTCTGTTCTACATAATGTGTTGATAAAAAAACAACGATTTTTTGTGACTGCCCATCACAGGTAGGTCGCACTTTTTTCCTCGCTGTATTGATTAACTCGCCGACGAGTTTGTGATGCTCTGTAATTTTTACGTGGCGCTGGAAACACGCGTTTTCAGGCTAAAATGGGTTATTTTGTAGTGTTTACATGCCGAAATAAGTCTAAAAATGCACTTAGTTCGTGTAGAAAACATATTTTTTGTGGTTTATAGGTTTTAATTACTAAAACTTGCCATTAAATTCTAATTAAACACTCATTGATGGTAATAAAGTCGTCAATAACTTAAAAAATTGGTTTGTTTACTAAAATTGAGAGGTTATAGACACAAACTTTTGATTCTTACTTGAAAAAAGTTGGTAAAATTTATATTTTACTTGTATTCTACTTCATAGTACTATTTAAGTGCTTTTATTATTAAAAAAAACCTAAGATAAAACAATTTTTGTAATAAAAAATGCATAATAAGTATATACAATTATACATTTTCGTCTTTTTGCACTAAAAATTGTTCTTTTGTTGTTCTTTTAAAAGTGACTTAACCAAATAATATTTATAATTTTCAGATAACACCAAAATGAATCAAAACATGGTTGAAATGGATCCGCTCAGTTCGTACGAATACCCAGGCTACGATACGTACAACCCTGCTCCAATTATTACCCCAAATTTAATTCCCCCTAACATTATCCCCCCTAATATCATCCCCCCTAATATTATCCCACCCTACAACTATGACGTCAAAATGGAACCTCCACCGATGACAAACCATGAATTCTTCAACAACTTCCTTCAAAATGTCACCGAAAGCAACGTAAACCAAGAGAAAGTACATACAAACCTCAACGAAGAACCAAATAGAAATAACTTTAGTAATAATGTAGCACAAAATAATACAGATAATGACGTAAAACCTGATATTAAGAAAACGATTAAAAAGGAAAAATTAAAAGGGAAACGCAGCAGTTATTGGTCTGAGAAAATTACGGATGACAATTTCCAGTTTTACGGTTGTGCTATATGCAATATAAGTTACCCATCGTTAGGTGAGCTAGACCAACACGTTACTATACACAAAGATAGATTAACTAGCTACGATTTAAAAATTAAGAATTTAATGAAACGGAAGAAACTAAAAAAAGAACAAAAAAAGCTAAAGAAACTCAAAGGAAAGGTAAAAAAGGAAGACAAAGATTTTGAAATACCAGAAATTAAGCCAGAAGAAGGATATATAGGTAACGAAAAGGCAACGGAGTATAACGGTGAAAATTCAAATCAGAACAACGAAAATCAACCATCAAATAGTACGGATGATAAGAAAGATGTGAAATTGACGACTAACGAAAATTCAAATGCAACGGACAAGAATTTGGAGAAGATATACAAATGTTTCGCGTGTCAAAAACAGTTCACGCTTAGTTATTATTTGAAACTTCACGTTAGGTCACATACAGGTAAGAGTGAAGAAATTACGTTTTTAATTTTTTGTCTTATTATTTTCCTATTAAGGTACCATGGTATTAGGTAAAAGCTAAAAGCACATCAAAGCATACTTACACCATGATTCTAAAATGCCCTTTTTCCTACAAAGTTCACAGTCTGTATACAAGTTGTATTGCTATAAACGCGTTGACGGTGCGCTTAAAATATAGTATTTTAGAGTTTACTCAATATTTCTTTTTCAGCAATAATCAAAGTCAAAAACATGTGTTTCTGTCTCTATTTTTGTGTATTCTGTCTGTCTGTAATGTCTGTCTCCCAGTGTTGCCAGACGTCCCGATTTTGGCGGGACGTCCCGATTTTTAAATAAAATTTAAATGTCCCGCGCGGGACAGGCTCGGTCCCGCTTTTCGGAGAGAACTCGACCGTACGTGGCGTACGTACTAAATCTTATTTAAAATATTTTTTTTTTGTTAAAATACATTTTGTATGGCTACTTTTGCTATCTATTGTCACGTAAACGTAATTTTAAGTCAAATAAAAAGATAAATATTTGAAAACCTTTGATTATAATACGTTTTTTTACTATGTCCCGCTTCTGACGGAAGAATCCCGCTATTATCACTCAAAAAGTACCAAAATCCCGACTTGGCAAAAAAATAACTGGCAACGCTGGTCTCCACTGTCCTTATATTACAACCAGATAAGACCCCACTGTATTAACTTGATATGCTGTCTTCCATACATTGTTGACAATGTATTTTATTAAAAACGCATTGTTAATTTGATTTCAGACGAAAAACCATACACCTGCTCGGTATGCGGACAGTCGTTTATAACAGCAAGCAAACTGGGGAGGCACAACAAAAGAATTCATCTGTCCGTCAGATACCAATGCAGGATATGTTACAGGTTTTTTAATAGGTAAGTAAACCAACATGCATTGTGCCGAAGTGGTGGTAGGGCAAGCTTTATGCCCTGAAAAGAAGCGGCCGCCCGCGACTTCGCACGCGTGGATCCCGTTTTACATCCTTTGGGGTTGAATTTTCCCAAATCCCGTCTTAGTGAGCTCCTATGTTCTAAAAATCCTTTCTTAGCGGGATGCCTACGTCATAACATCTACCTGCATGCCAAATTTCAGCCAGATCCGTCCAGTGGTTTGGGCTGTGCGTTGATAGATCACTATGTCAGTCAGTCACCTTGAGTTATATTTAGATTAATTAATTATTTTACATTCGTTTTTAAAAAATCTGTTTTTATTTTTCAGGTTTGAAAATTTGACCGTGCACTTTGATAAGAAACACCCGGATGACAAATTGGAAGGAGAACCGTATGGTAAACATTATTATTTTGTAATCTTAGAAGTATTTATTAATTGAGAAACTCAACAGCTTATTTTACATGTTATGTTAGTTATCATTGCGACTATTTTTAAAGTGTGACGAATTTGCACAGATATATTTTGTGACGATTCATATTTGTGACAAATTTCAATAAAAATGCTTGTTCACAGAAAAACAAATTATTTTATTTTGTACTAGCATCGAATAAATACTCTTCTTTCTTTCTATCATGAAAGATATTATTTTTACTAATAAAAAGTTGCTTCGATTCCTTAGGCTTATTTAAATTTAAATAAAAGTATGATTTGCTTTCTATCCGAGACTTGTGCAACAAAATTGTGGTTTATCAGACAGATAAAATCCTAATAGGCTAAAATAGACTTTTTATAAACAATTGAAACTAATCCCTAACAACAATGCAAAAAAAAATATCTATAACTAAAAAACCATTTTTTCTTCAGACTTCAACGCAATCCTACCATACCTGAAAGAGCTAGAAGAACAACTGAGAGAGAAGGCAGAGGCAGAAGCCGAAGCGAAACCGAAGTCCGAGGACATGTGGGGAGACGTGTTTGAACACAACCAGACAACGGATAGTGGTCCCAGTGTACTACCTAAGGTAAAAATTCATAATAAAATAAATATTCTTGGACATTATACACTTCGTCTTCCAGTCCTGAACTAAGCATAGCTTTTACAATGGGTACCAGACAATAAAAGGTGACAATAGTATTCAAACCCAACCAGCGTGCTTAAAAAATTCCTAACCAGCATGTAGATAGTGGTCCCTATACAGTATTAAATTTAAATTGTTTTGATACATTGGAAAAGAAGTCTTCGCGCAAATGGATTTTAGCGCAAGTGTATCACGCAAGGGTCCTCAGGAACATCAGGCCTCCCCAACCCGTCTGGCCACAGTGCAAATTTAGCATTTAGCAGTCCACTGCTGGACTATGAGCCTCCTGCACTATAGTGGAGGGTTTTGCCATAATCCCCACGCTCGGCATGGTTAGAGATCGTAGTTTAAAAGATTGATGTTTTTCATAGAGCGCTGCTGTCCGTTCTCTGTTTGATTGTAGTCCCTAAGTAGCCTCTTACGACACCCGCGGGAAGAGTAGGGGTTGGTGACAAATGTATTCTACTTTGCCGTCCGCTTGGAAAAAAATTCCCATCCAGTCACACCCTTACTCGATGGAACATGGCGACGTGGCGGAGACGAGGTGAAAAGTCTAGCCGGAAACGTTGCGCATCCGCGGCGATCCGCTTCGCCTTGAAACCGCTTGTAATCCGTCAGTGTGCCAGCTCACTAGCAGTGCAGCCAGTAGCAGTGTGACACGTTGGGACAAAACATTTTAAAGAGATGTATCTTATAGATGCCCCATCGAGTAACGGTGTGTGTGAGCTTAAGAGCAAAATGACGATTTGTAAGAACTATTTATTAGTCTAAACAAATAAAGAAATTTTGACTTTGACTTTGTGACTGAATGGGAATTTTTTTCCCAACAAGTAACAGGGTTACCCGTTTGGGTGTGACTCGTTGGGAACAAGCGCTAAAAGTTTTTACTTTGACTTATTATTATTCACAGGACGAAGACACCAAACACTTCGACCCTCCCCCTCCCATCGACGTTCTAATCGAAGAGGTCAAAGTGGACCCTCCAGACGTCGACATCAAGCGCGAGTGCGACGACGACGCGCCGGCCGACGACGGCAGCGTCAAGGACGAGAGGTGGGTAGTTAATTTAGAATGATCTCGCGGTTGACAGCGCGCGAACGGCGTTGACAGCTCGCAAAAGGTGATGACAGCTCGCCAAATGCGATTACAGGTCGCCAAAAGCGATGACAGCTCGCGAATTGCAATGACAGGTCGCGAAAGGCGATGACAGCTCGTGAAAGGCATGACAGCTCGCCAAAGGAAATGACAGCTCGCAAAAGGCATGACAGCTCGCGAGGAGCAATGACAGCTCGCCAAAAGCGATGACAGCTCGCCAAAAGCGATGACAGCTCGCGAAAGGCATGACAGCTCGATGGCAGCTCGCGAAAGGCAATGACAGCTCGCCAAAGGCGATACGGTGTTGATCCCTTTCCGATTTCGAGTTAATAAGTCTGCTATGAGCTCCGTGAAGCAGCAACGCTATGCGAAGTCGAACGCACAGCGTTGAATAGAGCTCTGTGACTGGTTCGTGTGTCACCCTGTGCGTCAACGCGCGCTGTGAGACCTCATAGTAATGTTTGTGAATACGGGTGTAAGTCTGCTATGATCTCCCATCGACGTCCTGATCGAAGAGGTCAAAGTGGACCCTCCAGACGTCGACATCGACGTCGACATCAAGCGCGAGTGTGACGACGACGCGCCGGCCGACGACGGCAGCGTCAAGGACGAGAGGTGGGTAGTTAAAAATTATAATATAACCCAGGAAGAGTCCAGAACAACCCCCCTTCCATTCCATAGCTTGCCAAAAGCGATGACAGCTCGCGAAAGGCGATGACAGCTCGCCAAAAGCGGTGACAGCTCGCGAAAGTTGATGACAGCTCGCTAAAGGCATGACAGCTTGATGACAGCTCGCGAAAGGCAATGACAGCTCGCGAATGACGATGACAGCTCGCGAAAGGCGATGACAGCTCGCGAATGACGATGACAGCTCGCGAATGACGATGACAGCTCGCGAAAGGCGATGACAGCTCGCGAATGGCGATGACAGCTCGCCAAAGTCAATGTCAGCTCGCGAAATAGCTCGCGAAAGGCGATGATAGCTCGCCCAAGGAGATGACAGCTCGCGAAAGGCGACAACAGCTCGCCAAAGGCCATGACAGCGACTTAATATGACTTTTGGCGACATCTATCGACGCGCCACTACAATTACCCAACAGATGGCACTGACACCTACCGTACTATGGCGCCCGCCGCCGCGCCTGCAATCCTGCATCGCGGTATTAAAGTTTTTTACCCTGACTGAGTATACATACAGGGTGAAATTTTGTAATGCCACCTGGAGGGAAAGTACTCTTAATACTGTAGATAGAAAATTTTACTCGAAGTAAACATTCCTTTATTTTTTAAAAGAAAGAGAACTGAACCCACACACTACCCCCTGCGGTTGCTAAATGCAAAATTGGCTTGAGTAACTTCGTCACATTATTTTTTCAGGAAAGTATTTTGGTGTTTCAGAAACATGTGTATTCTGTCAAATATTAATAGAAACACCGAAATACTTTACTAAAAAAATTTACTCAGCCATTTGCACGAAAAAACTTATTGTTACTATTGGGTGAATTCGTTACATATTACTTATTTAATTTTGTAAATCTTGGTGTCTTTGTCTATTTGTCACAAAAAAATATCAAGTCACACTTTTCATTGTTTTGTATATTTAAATTGCAGTATAAACTGGTCACAGGTTTATTTTTTGTAATCATTATTTTCGACCTTTTATCCTTAAAAATCTAACAAATATTACAGCTCCTATTATTTCTATTCCAGATATTCCGACGACGATTACTTCCCATCCAACACATGGGCTGCCTCTCCCAAGATAGAGGACGTTCCTCCCCCCTCCCCGACCCGCCACAAAAGGACAAAAGGCGACGGCCCCCTCAAATGTGACGTGTGTTCTAAGAGCATTAGCACAGTGTCCTATATGAGGGTGCATATGCGGACACACACTGGGGAAAGGCCTTTTAAGTGTTATGTGTGTGGGAGGGGCTTTATTACGTCGAGCAAGATGCATAGACACGTGCTGACTCATCAGGAGACTTGGGAAGGTGAGTTACTTGAGTATTTTCCATGCAGCTTTCAAATAAGGGGGTGCATATGCAGCCTCAAACTGAGGAGAGGCCTTTTAACATCAAGCATGATGCATAAATACGTTTTGACTCGGAATGTCCTATATGAGAGTGCATATGCGGACCCATACGGGAGAAAGGCCTTTTAAGTGTTATGTGTGTGGGAGGGGCTTTATTACGTCGAGCAAGATGCATAGACACGTGCTGACTCATCAGGAGACTTGGGAAGGTGAGTTGCTTGAGTATTTTCCATGTAGCTTTCAAATAAGAGGGTGCATATGCAGCCTCAGGAAAGGCCTTTTAACATATAGCAAGATGCATAGCAACGTTTTGACTCATTAAGAGACTTAGGAAGGGGAGTTACTTGAGTATTTTAAACGTAGCTTCCAAATAAGGAGGTGCATATGCAGACATAAACTGGGGACAGACCTTATGACGTCAAATAAGATGCATAGAATCGTTACTTTAGTAATTTAGGTCAAAAAGCATCAGTACAGTGTCCTATATGAGGGTGCATATGCGGACCCATACTGGGGAAAGGCCTTTTAAGTGTTATGTGTGTGGGAGGGGCTTTATTACGTCGAGCAAGATGCATAGACACGTGCTGACTCATCAGGAGACTTGGGAAGGTGAGTTACTTGAGTATTGTCGATGTAGCTTCCAAATAAGGGGGTGCATAATATGTAGCCTCATAGTGAGGAGAGGCCTTTTAACATCAAGCAAGATGCATAAATACGTTTTGATTCGTTAGGAGACTTGGGAAGGTGAGTTCATCATCATCATCATCATCATTTCAGCCACAGGACGTCCACTGCTGAACATAGGCTTCTCCTAATGATTTTCATAAAAGCCGGTTGGCATCGGCCTGCATCCAGCGCCATCCTGCTAAAGCCCGGTCGCCGAGCACGTAGAATTTCGTCCAGTGACCCCAAGCTACCTATCCTTATCGCTCGCGCGTAATTATATTGCTGTCGTGACTGTGCGAGCTAGAGAGGTTATACCTTTATGAGGTCGTCGGTCCACCTTGCAGACCACTCCAGAACCTTGCTGCCCCATCGGCTGTCAGTTCTGCGTACTATGTAGGGAAGGTAAGTTACTATAGTAATTTAGGTCAAAAATCATCATCATTTCAGCCATAGGACGTCCACTGCTGAACATAGGCCTCTCGTAATGATTTTCATAAAGGCCAGTTGGCATCTGCCTGCGTCCAGCGCCTTGCTATCTTTATGAGGTCGTCGGTCCACCTTGTGGGTGGACGTCGTATGCTGCGCTTTCCGGTACGTGACCGAGGACCTCATAAAGGTAGCAGGAAGGCGCTGGACGCAGGCCGCTACCAACCGGTCATTATGGGAATCATTGGGGGAGGCCTATATTATTATGTTCAGCAGTGGACGTCCTGTGGCTGAAATAATGATGATGACCCCTACTGGGTTCTGTCAAAAGTTCTGTCCTTTCTGGACATATTGATACTTATGTGTCCTTTTTTTTATCCACAACGAGGAAGCTCTTGACCTGTCACCTGATGGTAAGTGACGATCAGGCCGAAGGTGGAAGCGAGCTTCACCCGGAATCCTCAACCACGGAGGAACTGGCTGTCTTACCTCTAACCGCCGGAACACAACAATGCTGTTAACATTGTTGTTATGGCGACAGACGGTAAGATGGTGGTAGCTAGCCAGGGGGACTTAGAACAAGCCCTACCACCAACCAAACCGAACAGAATAATCTGGCCCCACTGGGAATCGAACCCGGGACCTCTGCGTCTGAAGCAGGTGGACTCACTAGACCACAGAGGCGGTTTAAATATATTCTGATATATTTTTGTCTGTTTGTCTTCAGGTGACGAAGCTCCAGTGAAATTAGAAGATGTAAAACCAGACATGGAAGAAACGGGAAAAGATGGGAAATTGGATAAAAAGTAAGCAATCTTAAGTCATTCAAATTTTTTCTTAACTTTACTATCATATAAGTTCCTGATAGGCTATTTGCGAGCACTAGATAAATGATACTTACAAATCGTCAAATACCCTTAAGTTTATCTGACAGATAAGTTCCTGATAGGCTATCAGCAAGTTGTAACTAAAGCTATATTGCATAATTATAAATCGTCTACTAGTTCTCATGTTTATTTGACAGATCAGTTCCTGGTAACATATAAGCAAGTTGTAATAATTCAATTTGCATTAGTTACTTATCTTAGAAATCGTTAATCTTGGCTCTTTTAGGTATTTATCTGACAGATAAGTTCCTGATAACCTATCAACAAGTTGTAACATAAAAACAATTTGCATTTACACAACTTAGAAATCGTCACTTTGGCTTTATTTATCTTATAGATAACTTCCAGATAAACTATCAGCAAGTTCAAATCAAAGCTATATTAGGTACAAACTTAGAAATCATCAATTTTGACTTGTCAGGAATTTATCTGTCAGATAAGTTCCTGATAAACTATCAGCAAGTTTTAAACTAAAGTTTTTTTCAGGAGTCTAATAAAGAAGGCCAAAGCGAAATTCAACAAGAAGCAAGGTCCGGGCGAAAAGCAGAAGAAGTATAAGAAACGGCCGCACGCGTGCGAGTTCTGTCATAAACGGTTCCTGCATCTGGAGACTTTGCAGGTAATTGATATACAGGGTGGAATTTTGTAAGGCCACCTGAAGGGAAAGTACTCTAACGCACGTATTTACAAACATTACTATGAGGTCTCACAGTGCGCGTGGACGCACAGGGTCACACACGAACCAATCACAGAGCTCTATTCAACGCTGTGAGTTTGATTTACTGCTTCACTTGTAAGCAAAGCATCGTTTGTGAGTACGGGCGTAAATACTGCAGATAGAAAAGTGAATCTTTTTTTACACTACTTACTGGCATTAATAGATTCTGTTTAAAAATCTGGGAAAAGTATACCCAGAAAAAAGATATTTTTTTTAAAAGCCTTCTAGGTAGGTCATGAATGTTTGAAAATGTTACAAAATTCATGATAACTTCTAATCTACGAAAAATCGTAGAACATACATGGGGGTGGAATCGATCGGTATGGTCCTTACCTATCAGGTGGTCGGCTTGACACCTTACAGGAAACACCCTGTATATTATGTATGTCTAAAGTCTGGTCTGTGAGCACGTAGAATTTTGTCCAATGACCCCAAGCTACCCATCCTTATTGCTGTCGCGCTCGCACACTCACTGCGGGCGCCCGTCGCACAGTCGCATAGACAAAATTCTACGTGCTCACAGACCAGACTATGTAAAATGTAACAAACCATCATTATTTATATTCACAGGTCCACAAAAAGTGCCACGACGGTGAGGACCTAGTAATGAAATGCAACTTCTGCCTGGAGACGATGCCTGATGAACCGACGCTCCGGGAGCACGAGGCTACGCATAGCGGACCGAGGCCCTACCTATGCACGATATGCGGGAAGGGATACAAGAAGAAAGAGACCATGGTCAGTATTAGGAACTAGTATTTTTATCGCGTGACTGGTACTTAGTATTTTGGAACTAGTATTTTTATAGCATGACTGGTACTTAGTGTTTTGGAACTAGTATTTTTATCACGTTACTGTAACTAGTATTTTAGTCTTTCTGTAATAAAAAATATGCGGGAAGGGCTACAACAAGAGGAAAACTATGTATGGTAACTAGTATTTTTGTGGAACTAGTATTCTTATCACGTGCTTTGAGCTAGAATTTTAGTGTCATTATAACTGCGTGCCCTTCACAGTAAAAGGGAGACCATAGTTGGTATCTAGTGCTTTGTCACGTGACTGGAACTAGTATTTTAGACATTGTTTAAAAAGTGCACAAGATGTGTCGCATATTTATGTATTAAACTAGGATAGCGGTGCTGACTTTAGTGTCTGTGTAGTGATTAAACTATTTCTAAGAAATAATGTATTTTACAGTTGTTTGTTTTCTTAAATTAAAAAAGGGTCTAATATTATTATTAATAAAGATTTGATTTCTTTAAAAATACTCTTCATTCTGGTACAGGTATACCACCGCAAGCACCATAAACCAGACAAGGATTACATTTGCAACGTGTGCTCCAAGTCCTTCAACGCGCCGTGCAAGTTGCAACGACATATCGTCAGTCATAGAGCTGACAAATTCGTGCTTAGGTGAGTTACTGACGTCAGTTTCGGGACTATTTCCACCTCTTGTGTAGCCAGGATCTACAGCTTGACCGCCAATAACCCAACCAGTGAAGGTCAAACCATATGACTAAAGTCCGGTCGCCGAGCAGATAAAATTTCGTCCGATGACCCAAGGCTCATCCTTATCGCACGCGCGTAATTATATTGCTGTCGCGACTGTTCGACGGGCGGCCGCAGTGAGTGTGCGAGCGCGACAGCTATATAATTATACGCGAGCGATAAGGATGGATAGCTTGGGGTCATTGGTCGAAATTCTATCTGCTCGGCGACCGGACTTTACATCTGCAACGTGTGCTCCAAGTCGTTCAACGCGCCGTGCAAGTTGCAACGACATATCGTCAGTCATAGAGCTGACAAATTCGTGCTTAGGTGAGTTACTGACGTCAGTTTCGGGACTATTCCCACCTCTCGTTCCCACCGCTGCAACTCCTGTGTAGCCAGGATCTACAGCTTGACCGCCAATAACCCAACCAGTGAAGGCCAAACTAAATAAAGACTACCGCCCGTATTCACAAACGATGCTTGCTTAAGTGAAGCAGCAAATCAAACGCGCAGCGTTGAATAGAGCTTTGTAATTGGTTCGAGTGTCAACCTGTGCATGCACGCGTACTGTGAGAACTCATAGTAATGTTTGTGAATACGGGCGTAAATATGCAACGTGTGCTCCAAGTCATTCAACGCGCCGTGCAAGTTACAACGACATTATTGTCAACCATAGAGCTGAAAAAATCGTGCTTAGGTGAATTACATTCACAGATCACATAAACTAAAGGAAGATGTAAAAAGGGGGCGGGGCCAGTGTCGCAGCAATATGCCCAAAAATGGAACACATTGCTTGCGACAGCAATGATGACAACAGCGACGTAATATGTGTAAACTTTACATTGCTTGCGTAGTAGTAAAGATTATTCGAACGTTGAGTACTGAAGCCACAATAGTCGATCGGCGGCGGGGACCGAACCCGTGTTCCCCGGATCACGAGTCGGCCAGTCCGACCCCTTCACCGTTCGGCTATCGTGGCTTTGACACTCGTAGATAGTTTATTATTAACTAGCTTTCCGCCCGCGGCTTCGCCCGCATGAAATTTTGTCTGTCACAGAAAAACATAATCGCGCGCGTCCCTGTTTCAAAAACCGGGATAAAAACTATCCTATGTCCTTTCCCGGGACTCAAACTATCTCTATGCCAAATTTAATCAAAATCGGTTCAGTGGTTTAGGCGTGAAGGCGTGACAGACACAGAGTTGCATTCGCATTTTAGGCCCAGAACAGACGGTGAAACGCAACTGCAACTTTCTGATGATTCTTATGAATGAAACTGACACTGAAAGTTTCAAACTGGTCGCGTCATGTGTGGTCTCTCAAGGGACGCTATGGCAGAACTTAGATACAACTCAAAAGTAACTAGCAGTTGCAGTTTCGTTGCAGTTGCGTTTCACCGTCTGTTCTGGGCCTTAGGGATTAATACTAATACAAACCACCGATTTTATTTCACAGGTACGAATGTCCAGTGTGCGCTCACATGTTCAACACGAAATACCACGTCCAAATGCATCTGGCGACGCACCAAAAGGAGGGACTGTGAGTATTTTGGAACTAAAGCCCGGTCCGTGAGCACGTAGAATTTTGTCCAATGACCCCAAGCTACCCATCCTTATTGCTCGCGCGTAATTATATTGCTGTCGCGACTGTGCGACGCGCGCCCGCAGTGAGTGTGCGAGCGCGACAGCAACATAATTACGCGCGAGCGATAAGGATGGGTAGCTTGGGGTCATTGGACAAAATTCTACGTGCTCGCAGGCCAGACTATAGTATTTGTGAACTTATTAAAACAGGTTCATCCAGTGTCTAAGTAGCTCAGATGGAAAAGCAGTCGCCCGGCAAGCGAAAGGTGGGTTCGATTCCCACCTTAGGCAGTTCGATTTTTTTAAACTGATAAGATTTTCGTTCTGTCTCCTTCCAAAAGTTGATGTGCCCTAAGTGGTCTACATTGTTTATCTGCTTAAATTATAAGATAACTAGCGACCCGGCCCGGCTTCGCACGGGTGCTAAGTATACATACAGGGTGTCCCAGAATGGGTGAATCAAACTGCTAGGATGTAGCTCTACTAATGTACTATCCCTAAAAAATACGAAAAAAAATTAAAGCGCATAAGGACACCAAAAAAAAACTTGTTTTGAAAAAATGAAAATAAATCAGCTTTGTCTAAGTATCTGGCTATAATTGCTGCGTTTGGAGTTTATTTGTACTTTTTTCTTATTAAAATTAATTGTACATGATCGCTTCGTTTATCTGTAAACAAACTTTTGAAAATAATGACTAGATTTCGAGTTTAGAGCACTTTATTTAAAAAAAATCCGATCTCAAAAAATTTTTTTTTAAATATTTTTATGGATAGTACATTAGTAGAGCTACCTCCCCTAGCAGTTTGATTCACCCATTCTGGGACACCCTGTATAAATCTTCCTCTTCAATCACTCTTTTAAAAAACCGCATCAAACTCCGTTGCGTTGTTTTAAAAATATCAGACACACAGACATCAGGACAGACAGACGGTAAAACGATTGAGTATTGTATTGGAGTAGTATTTTGTACCTAGTATTTTATAACTGTTATTTTTGTCACTTGATTGTTGACCACTAATCTAATGGCATATTTTTTATGATCTGTCTAAATACAAATTCGCTATAGATATTTTATAGGAATAGGTTCCTATGACCTCGCTTGATTGTATATTATAATCCCATTTTATATTTATTATGTATACAATTTACAAAAAAATGTATTTAAGTATGTTTATATCTTTTGCCTAGTACCATAGTACAAGCTTTGCTTAGTTTGGGACTAGAGGCGCAGTGTAAAATGTCCAAGGATATTTATTTATTTTATTTAAAATACATATTTGAATAATAATGACATATTATTCCACTACTCCCACATACATATAATTTTAATAACAACATATTATTATCATTTTCAGCATAATGGAAGAGAATCGCAACGAAATCTTAGCCATGGTGCTCCAAAACGCTCGAAAAATACCCAAGCAAACTGACGGTAGTGCAAATCTAACGGATCTGATACCTTCAGACGAGCGATCGCGCGTTTGCAACATTTGTGGCGAAGTTTTTCAACATTTCTATTATTTAGAAGAACATCTGAAAGGCCACGGCTCTAGAATAGCTTTAGAAGATATAACCAAACCTGAAGAGAAAAAACACGTCTGCCAAGTTTGTAATAAGAGTTTTAAACTGCATTATTATTTGAAATTGCACAGTTTTACTCATACGAAGGAAAAACCATTTATATGTCAGCAATGTGGGAAAGGATTTATAACTAAAGGCAAACTCAAGAGGCATCTTGAGACGCATACCGGTCTCAAGAAATACCAGTGTCATATTTGTTACAAATTTTTCACGAGACCCAGTTATTTGCGAATTCATGTACGGACGATTCATGGGAACCAAGATTATAATTTTAGGCTTGAAAAGAACTATAGTGTTGGCGCCATGTCGATGTCGATGATGAGCCAATCTAGCATGTAGACTTGCGACTAAGTCGCAGAAGCGTGCGACTAAGTCGCAGAAACGTGCGACTAAGTCGCAAGTTTAGTGAAATTTGTTGCAGCAAAATTTTTAGCGCTTGACTCAGTCATAGACTTGCGACTAAGTCGCAGAAACGTGCGACTAAGTCGCAAGTCTAGTGAAATTTGTCGCAGCAAAATTTTTAGCGCTTGACTCAGTCATAGACTTGCGACTAAGTCGCAGAAACGTGCGACTAAGTCGCAAGTCTAGTGAAATTTGTCGCAGCAAAATTTTTAGTGCTTAACTCGGTCAGTGCCTGAGGTATGGGAGCGGCACGGGAGGGGTGACATTGACATATACAGGGTGGAATTTTGTAATGCCACCTGGAGGGAAAGTACCCTTATTATAGTTCCAAAATACTGAACTGTCCTATCCATGACATTGACAGCGGGGCGCCACCGTCAATACCGGATCGCTGGTTCCGATTTTTGCCATGTTGGAAACCATATAGTTGAACGATGGTAGCGCCCCCCTGTCATTGAGTTTGGTGGGACAGTTCAGCGTGGGTCATCTATACTGTAGAATTGTAGATAGACAATTTTACTCAAAGAAAACATTCCTTTATTTTTTAAAAGAAAAAGAAAACTGCATTCAAAGATTTTCCAAAATTTACCACCATACCATACAATTTTCTGTAAATAATTACAATAGGTAGTTTAAAATTTCATGGTTTTCCTTTCATTTGATTTATCAAGTTTGTTACAGAGATTTCATCTTTATACTTAACCCTAACAATCGATGCTATAAAAATACAGGGTGTAATTTTTTACGTATTTTAGTGGGTTCGATTCCCGGGTGTAGCAAGCAAAATTTTGGTAATGTTTGAATGCAGTTCTATTTCTTTTCAAAAATAAAAGAATGTTTTCTTTGACTCATTTTTTCTATCTACAATATTAAGAGTACTTTCCCTCCAGGTGGCATTAAAAAAATTCCACCCTGTATACTGGATTATTAGTTCCGATTTTTGCCACGTTAGACGACCATTCAATTCTGAAATTTACAGGAGGGCGCTACTGTCAATACTGGGTCGTTAGTTTTTTATTTTTGCCACATGACGTTTCAGAATCGTGTGACTATAATTATGACTTGATAGGGCATATAAATCTAGTCTCGCTGACGTTTGACGTTATAAAAACTCCCTCCCGACTGAGTTAGCGCTACAGCTTTAGATACAGTTACAGATGAATTCCATAAGAAATGCATTCAATTTTAGATTTTAAAGTGCACTAAGATTGAGCGTTGTTTGTTGCACTTAAAGCTTAGTGTTGCATTCTCTACCCGCTTAGATGACCCGGATTCCATTCCCAGTGGAGCAAAACTGTATGTTTGGTTGGTGGTATAGATCGTTTCATCCACGAAGACGCGCCCCACCATTCTTCCGCTAATGTTTGAGTGTTATCGGTACACGCTAAATGATCCATGAGTGCACACGCACACTACAATAATGCCTTATGGATTGCTCGGACCACACTACCCGCAAAAATCATAATAATTTATTCAGTTTAGACCACAAGTGGCACTTATGAACGTCAAAATGTAAATAATAAAAAAAGAAAAGGTAGCCCTTATGGGGCACTTTACATGTCTCCTTATCTTTTGGACACCCCGCGCGACCGAGACCAAACATTGCTAGGGCGCGTCCGAGTGGATGAAACGATCTATACAGAGTGTTAGGTAAATGGGTTTACACATGTTAACTTTTGCTAGTGTCGGCTTATAAACCCATTTACCCAACAACCTGTATAAGGCTTGTTCTAAGCCCGCCTGGCTAGCTACCACCATCTTACCTAAGTCTGTCGCCATAACAACAATGTTAACAGCATTGTTGTGTTCCGGCAGTTAGAGGTAAGATAGCCAGTTCCTCCGTGGTTGAGGATTCCGGGTGAAGCTCGCTTCCACCTTCGGCCTCATCGTCACTTACCATCAGGTGAGATGCAGGCCAAGATCTTAAAAAAACTAGTTATTTGAATTAAAATCGAAAAATCGACATTTCAAATATCGATATACGTGCAACACTAAGATTTTTATACCTCAGTGATTTTTCAATATTTGTATTTTTGTTACTTACCAGTGTTGTGTATAAATATTATTATTTTTGTATTTCTCATTAAAATTAGTAATGTATCGGATCTTGCCTTTGTTTACATATTTCTAAATAAATAAATATTGTAAATAGTTTAAATAAATTGTAAATATTATTATTATAATTAGAAGTCTTTAGTTTTATAATGTTAAGTTTAGTTTTAGCGAATTTTTAAATTGTTCCCGAACTAATATTAGATATTAATGTTTTTTTGTATATTTTTCTATTGAGACTTAATTTTTTTTAGATTTTTCTCGGACATTTTTACAATACATCACAAAATTTTCTTGTATCACAATTTTAATAGTATATTAATAAAATAACATGGCGTGCACCATCTTACAACGCGGTCGAGTTAAGGACATCGCACACTTATCAACCCGGAAACGGATCTTAACCGTATCAACTCGAGGCGGTCCGTATTCTTTGTATGAAACTCCGTACTGCAACGCGTACTTATCCGCACCGTAACTTACTGTATTCACAAACGATGCTTGCTTAAGTGAAGCAGCAAATCGAACGTACAGCGTTGAATAAAGCTCTGTGATTGGTTCGTGTCACCCTGTGCGTCCACGCGCACTGTGAGACCTCATAGTAATGTCCATACTGCGGTTGACAGCGCGCGAAAGGCGATACGGTATGGATCCCTTTCCGAGTTGATAAGTCTGCTATGAGTTTTGCGCACCTGGCACCCGTGACGTGCCTTCTTCTCAGCACTGGCCCATTTATTGTCCTGAAGCAGTGGTAGGGTTAACACTGGGACGTGTAAAAGTGTTATTTTAAAGCCTATTTGCATAAATAAATTATAGTCTGGTCTGTGAGCACGTAGAATTTTGTCCAATGACCCCAAGCTACCCATCATTATCGCTCGCGCGTAATTATGTTGCTCGCACACTCACTGCGGGCGCGCGTCGCACAGTCGCGACAGCAATATAATTACGCGCGAACGATAAGCTTGGGGTCATTGGACAAAATTCTACGTTCTCACAGACCGGGCTTCATTTTTTTTTAGCTTTTATGACGTCACAGTGTGCGGGTGAGTGCGAGGGAATGTCGCATTCCAGCGTGGTGCGCAGTTAGCTTAATCGAGTTGTACTTTCTATAACAAATGTCAAGTCTGTCAAACTTCATACAAAAACACCGGTTAAAGTTAAGGTGATGCTTTTTTATTGAAAATAATTTTACAGTTTTTGGTGGTTTTGGCCTTATTGTTAGCTAGGAGATATATTTCCAATGTCTTGAGATGTCAGACGACAGGGCAGGGCACATACTACGCAGAACTGACGGCCGATGGGGCAGCAAGGTTCTGGAGTGGAGGTCGCGTACCGGAAAACGCAGCGTGGGACGTCCACCCACAAGGTGGACCGACGACATCATAAAGGTAGCAAGAAAGCGATGGACGCAGGCCGCTACCAACCGGGCAACATGGAAAGCATTGGGGGAGGCCTATGTTCAGCAGTGGACGTCCTATGGCTGAGATGATGAGATGTCAGACGACAGTGTAGTCAAACATCATCATATCATTTCAGCCACAGGACGCCCACTGCTGAACATAGGTCTCCCCCAATAATTTCTGTACTGACCGGTTGGTAGCCTAACATGATTTTGTCATAAAATGTTAAATGAAAAATTTACTTCACTTGACATTATAAAAATATCATGAGCTAAAACTATTTATACCTATTCGAATCTATAACGTTACTCCAGTGCCAACTGGTGAACGCACAGTTGTCATTGGCGCCAACTGCTGAACGCATAGTTGTCAGTGGTGCCCACTGTTGAACGCTTAGTTGTCATTGGCGCCAATTGGTGAACGCATAGTTATTAGTGCGCCAACTAGAAAACTTATTTTTTTGTGGCGCCAACTGGTATTCGTATAATCGAGTGGCGCCAAAAGCCTATTCTGTCGTCAAACGAAATCATTTGTGGGATATATCTTCTAGTAAAATATGGTGTATTTCACAAGCATTTTTATACAGGGTGTAGGTCGCTTAATTAGTTAAGTTTGAGAATATCTGAGTTGATCTCTAGAATGCTAAGTTTTTGAATTATTTCAAACATATACAGATATACAGGTGTCGCACGCAAACCATACAGGTTTTAGCCACTTTGGGTGTCACAAACTATTTGACGCTGACTGCTTGAGGTTTCTATGAAACTGTGACTTAATTCGCGCTAAGCGTTTCGCTAACTCTTTTATAATGCGAACAGCTAGGGACTGGAATTCGCTGCCTGCTGCTGTCTTTCCCGAAGACTATAATCCGGGCCTTTTCAAGACGAGAGTGAATAGGCACTTACAGGACAGATATGTACCATCCTAGACTGCATCTCACTTAACATCAGGTGCGATTGCCGTCAAATACCTGCCTTGTTCTGTATTAAAGAACAGCACATTTGAAAACTCGCTGACGTTTTGACGTTACAAAAACATCCTCACAAAAAGTTATACTGCCGCTGAGTTTTGCGCTATACGTATGTTTTTAACGTTTTACCAATGTTTTTACACGATTAAGTTTAAGTTGATTATGTATTTAGCAATATGTTGGTATAATATGGTGTATATTTTCGGGTTGTTGATTATTTGTAAAAAGCAAATAAATGATTAAGTTTTATTCGTTGGTTTCATTTCATTCATTTATTTACACTAAAATTAATACTTAAAGAGGGTTTCAATATTTGAATTAAACTAAATAAAATCAATACTAAAGTCCGGTCGCCAAGCACGTAGAATTTCGCTCACACACTCACAGCGGCCGCCCGTCGCAAAGTCTCAACAGCAATATAATTAGTATACTTATGCGAGCGATAAGGATGGGTAGCTTGGGGTCATTGGACGAAATTCTACGTGCTCGGCGACCGGACTTTAGTGGTTCCAAATCGGAACCAGCGATCCGGTATTGACGGTGGCGCCCCACTGTTAATGTCACTGATGGGACGGTTCGTTGTAATTGGTCAATAAATGCTTGTGGCTATGATAGTGGTGCCCCCCACTGGTGAGTGAGCGCTGAAGCTGTTAGGACTCGCATTTAATCAAAATCAAAAATATTTTATTCAATTTTGACAAATATTTTGGCCCTTATGAACGTCAAAAATAATAATATCATTATAACAACAATGTTAACAGCGTTGTTGTGTTCCGACAGTTAGAGGTAAGATAGCCAGCTCCTCCGTGGTTGAGGATTCCGGGTGAAGCTCGCTTCCACCTTCGGCCTGATCATCGCTTACCATCAGGTGAGATACAGGTCAAGAACTTCCTCGCTGTGGATAAAAAATAAATAAAAGGTAGCCCATAAGGGGCATTTTACACTCGTCAGTTGGCGCCACGATCTTCCCATTCGCCAGGGGCGCCAACTCAAGCGCTTATACTTTAGCTTTCTTTTTTATCACCGGTAAATTATTAGGTTCAATGCTATTTACCTACCGATTATTAAATTATATAAATCGAAAATTTAGATTTTTCACGAAAAAACATCCTGTATTTCTGTGTAATCTAAGAAGTATGAGTTTCATACTGCTTCCTTCAAATTCTTTTTGGTAAATAAATGAAAAGAACAAATTGACAGGACATTTGACAGAGGATTGGCAATCATCAAAATTTTTGTGTTAAAAATCTTGTTTTATTTCACAAAATTTTTAGAAAGAATCCAAATGACTGGTTAAAAGTTGAAATGATTCAACGAACGAAGAGTTGAAGCAGCAGTATGGACCACACTGCTGAGACTTACAGAGTAAAGGTGAGTTCCAATGCTCGTTATAAAACTATGATGTTGTCATCATCATCATCACCTTGGCAGTCCACTGCTGGACATAGGACGCCTCCAACATTTTGCTATCTTCTTTTCCGTCTTATTGTGGGCGTCCCTACATAGGAAACGTGACATGTAGCTTAATGGATCACGTGCTAAACTGTGCCAAAAGTCGCGGGTTCGATTCCCGCTCAGTCAGTTTGTGGCATCCAACTTCTTTAGCGATTTTTCGCAAGTCGTCACTAAATACTATATTATTATGTGATCCCCAGTGAGATAACAAATTACTTAGTGTTTTTGAAGGGTTTAAATATTCCTGCCTGATGATGATCTTCCATCGCCATAGGTCCACCGAGACGAATCAACTGTGCGATGCCGAGCCAAGAATTCCTCCTGCTGTATGGACGGCTGCCCGAAGCCGAAGAAGAAAAAGGGCTCCAAATGCAAGACCAAAAAGAACCCATCGCTGGACACCATCAAGAAATCCCTGAGCGTTAACTGCTGTGCATGTTGTTGTGTGTTAGCAGACTACATAAAAGAAGCCTGCAAGCTTATATGCTCTTGTTTGAACGAAAAACCGACAGAGACCAGAATCTGCGAGTTGTTCTCCCAATTGTTGGAACTATCCTGGTGTCTAGGTTCCGATTGTTGTCATTTGATCAAGCATTTGTTCAGATTTTTGTGCGTTTACAAGAAGTGATTTGGTCTCTCAAACTTTTTGTGGCAATAAAAGTTTGTGATGTAGTTGGCGTTTGATTTTGTAAAAAGTCCGGTCGCCGAGCACGTAGAATTTCGTCCAATGACCCCGAGCTACCCATCCTTATCGCTCGCGCTATTATATTTCTGCCGCGACTGTGCGACGGGTGGCCGCAGTGAATGTGCTCGGCGACCGTATTTTAGTTGACATTTGAGTTATTTACAACTCGGTGAAGTTAACTGCGCACCTGGCTGCCGTGACGTCACATCGACACAGGTACGGTAAGGGCGATGCGTGGTGTGCGGGAGTCGCATTCTCGCGAGTTGCGCAGTTAGCTCGATCGGTTTGTAGATTGAGCAATAACTTTATGGCACAATTTTAGCAAAAAATAATTTATTTTTTGTCCTACCCCCAAAAAAACACCACTTGCTAAGCAATTGTGACAGATTGAATTCTGCAAAATTATAGATGACCCACACTGAACTGTCCCACCAAACTCAATGACAGGGGGGCGCTACCATCGTTCAACTAAATGGTTTCCAACATGGCTAAAATCGGAACCAGCGATCCGGTATTGACGGTGGCGCCCCACTGTCAATGTCATGGATAGGACAGTTCAGTATTTTGGAAGTATACGTGAATGCGCGGTATACTTAGTCGTAATATAAAAAAAAATACGAAGCAGTTTGGTGTGTAATGTAAAAATGAAAGAATTGCACACGTACCTTTAGCTACTCGAGACTGCAGATGAAGCTGTAGACGCATACGCGCATACGTAGCACACATTTCTCACAGTACACTATACAAAGCACACAAGTCAATTTAAACCATTAATACTACAAAATATCACGTGAATTTAATAATTTTGCGGAGCGATCACCACCATCACCCCCGCCCCGGCGGTGGTCGTTCGAAAACTGACAACTGACGAACAGCGACATCTAGCAAGTCACTGCGGAAACTAGTGGCGCCGCCATATATCCGTCCACTTCTTTTAGTCATCCTTATTATGGATAGTTATTTTTAAAGTTTAGTTAAACTAAGTAATTTTAAGTTTTTATGTTTTTTTTTTTAATTTAATTGTATGTCCTAATAAATAAAATTGTAACTAAGAATAGAAATAGGAAACGCGTTTCATGCGTGAACTGTGGAGTCAAATCAAATCCTTTTTTATTTATAATAATATTAAAGAACATTCAATCTGATTTTACTCAATTAACTCTAAAATTAACAATAATTAAAATAATGACGTCATGTGCTTGTATTTTCATACAAACTGATTTTGACAGCTTGAAAAGTAAGTCAATTGATTGGTCAATACCTGAATTTATTTCATTTCATTTCTCAATTTGTTTTCCAATAAATGGAGATTTTATTTTTTTGGTTTTTGGTTGGTTTGCTTTAGAATCAATTAATATATCAAATAGTTTTCGTAAAAAAGAATAATATAGGTAAAATACTAGGAATTTAAAGAAAAGTCAACAATTAAAACTAATAATTTTTATTCAATTACAAATACATATATAGCAAAAATGCCGGTGTCATAATTTTAAAGATTACAAATAGGATCTTAAAAATAAATTCTCGAAATACGGGGCGCTTAAATCATTTACTATATAATAAAACATTCTGTTACAAAAACTTAACTACGTACGGACGTACGTATAATATACAACGCATGCATATTTTAATAAATAATAACATTATATATTTATTTTATTTAATCTATGCATGCTTTTAAAACAATTGATTGTAGAATAAAGTTACCAGTGCTAAAAAAACTTTAAAATTAATATTTTTGCGAAAAATTTAAACTTACGTTTATAAAAAAAATTATACACGAAAAAAATCTTATTCTCAATTTACGAGCACAGCAGCAAATCAAACTATGCACTGTAGCATCTTAATTAGTTGTAATTTTTGAACAAAAATGTGTAGCGTCATTTGCTGCTGTATTTATTACCTAAAGATCATAAGAATCTTGGAATACAGTATAGAATTCAAGACAAAAACAGTTTTTTTAAGCTACACCCCGTACTAACACGTTAATAAAAATCAACTTGTCATTTTAACAACTCTAGACTATTTCTAGGTAATGTCAAATTGATTGTAGGGCCCGGAGCTAAAAAAATAAAAGAAAATATATGTTTAAATTACAAATAAAAATGGACCCTACACAACAACCTCTGATTAAGCTGGGCGTCATGTCTCTGATCGTTTTTTCTTCATTTGATTTACATTTTTTTTACATTTCGCCCATAAAAATCAATTTAGTTGCCGAATAAAAAACCAAAAAAATGAAATAAGTTAAAAAATCTACAAACGTAGGCTAGCCGAATGAATCTTAACCTTACATAGAGTGCTAACATATATTATATTTTGTTTATCATTTAATAATTATATGTATACAGTCGGTCACACGATATTACATCGGGTAAGAAATAAAAAAATATGTAAAATCATAAGTTTTCGTGTAATACTGAAAACGTTAATATCATTAAGTGTTTTTCGATTTTTTTACGCTAAAAAAAATGGAAAAAAATGAAAGAAATACCGACGAAATCGTGTGATCGACCTTTCTTAATATTTTTAAAAGCACAAATGGCGATAGGGCCTTGTAAAATGGTCTCGGCCCGTAGAAGAAGCATTTCATGCCAGTAACACTAAAGAATGCACCAAAAGGCCATACTCTGGGATTTTGATGAGAAATTTTCATTGTACTTCCAAAGGCGAGGTGAAAATAACCTTCTTATGTTAGTAAATTGCTTAAGACTTATTTTGTGACATTAAAAAAATGAGAAAAAAAGAAATGAAGATTTTTTTGGATTAATTCGAAGCTGAAATTTAGTTTTATGGAACGACACAGTGTAAAATTATTGTCAAGTCATTTTAATGCTAATTTATAAAAAAAATGTACTGTCCCAACATTTCCCATCAAAACCCCACTTAACAGCATGTGAACTAAAATTAAAAATTAGTAGGTATTTGTGTAAAAAAATACAATTCCACATAAGACAGACCATGGCAAGTCGCGTGTTTAAAAAAATCGCCTTTTCCACTCATTTCAACGAAATAAATTAATTTCTGCAAATCTTAACTATTTTCATAGCACTAACACCTACGCTGTGGCGATTCAAGCGCCATCTATGAAACCGTAGCTACCCATTTACCGAAATAGGTGGGTAATTTTTGTATTACATTATTATATTTGTACGAATATCAATTTTGATGTTCAACACAACTAAAAAAGTATATTTCTTTCTTTCTTAGAATAATAAAAAGACAGGTATACATACATATTCTGTACCAAAAATAAAATAATATTGCAGTAATATTTATTTTAATTACGGTATTACAGTTAACATTTAGTGAACACTAAAACAAATTTAGTGGATCACCACTAAACTAAATCTAGTGGACACTAAACTAATTTTAGTTTCATTAAGTTAGAAATAAGATTTAGTTTCTCCAAACTAAAACTTGACACTGATTTTTCATTTTTAGTTTTTCCTTTTTCGTCTTTTTAGTCTCTAAGCAGAAAACAACTAATTTAGTTTTAGGCTTAGTGAACAATCAAACAATCGAGTTCATTTCACACAAAAACCATACGAAAAGACCTTTCAATACAAAGACTTTTAATAAAATTAAAGTAGGTAAATAATAAGTAGTGCAAAATATATGTACGTGTACGCACACACAGCGTTGTAAATACGCTCTCAACCAAATGTATTGGCTAATATTAAAAGAGAAAAATTAAGAAATGTAAATAAAAATATGTTCACTAAATGTCGCTAGTGGTCTGTTTTAGGTTTTTGCAAAGAACAGGCTAATGCATTTTAATATTAAAAATATATTTTGTCAAATATTTTTTATAATAAATTAGGAGTGGCGCAAAAAATATTCAATATTTCAAAAATATGCGTTTAAATAAAAAATAAACTTTACTGTTTTCATATTTTAAATGCAAATGTTTCAGGTATTGTATATCATATAAATATAATATTGTAATATCATACACACAGCTAAGAGACAGTTTTTGCGAATACAAGACACTACGGGGTCGATTTTACATTTGTTTTTGATATCGATCCAACATATTTTTTCATTTTTTTACATTTGAAATTGCATATTTTGCTATTTATTGCACACTTAAAAAGTAATTTAAAAAATGTAAATCGGGTGTTTTAATTAAAAATACATTGAATTGATTTCAAAATACAAATTAGATTTCTGCGCTTCACAACTCAAACACATCCTATCTCTAAAACAACCAAAATACATTTTAAAATAATTGGGTAAAAAACTACTAAAAAATTACCTTTTGGACAGTAATAAAGGAAGCTCAAAATAAGTCTTGGTGGTTGGCTGTACCGATTTTGATAAGACTTTTAACTGGTGTGAAAGAGATAGCATGCGATTGCCTATTAGCTCACTCTAAGCTTAGTACATCGAGGCGAACCGGAACCTTATTTATAAAATACAAGTAAAACTTGAAAGCGAGATGGCAGTGTGTGTTTGTAGTTATATCTGAAAAAAAAAAGAACAAAAATTATCAACAAGAATTTTCGATAAATTGACCAAAAAAATAATGATCAAAAATAGGGACTTGGATGTCACTAGTCACTACGTTGCAAAAAGTGTAGCACGGTGTGACGTCACGCGGAATAATTTCGTGAATTATTGACTTGATTCGCGAGCAAAAGTATGGAATCAATCTATTCGTTTTGAGAGATATTTAGAACTAAATGATTATGAAGATTAAATAAATAAAAATGGTATCAGTTTAAAGGTTATATTAAAAACTTTAACTTGATACCATAGATATAAGTATTGAATTCTTCAGATAATAACAAACTCGGAATTTAGAACAAAATACTGGAGGTTGATTTAATACTTTTGCTCGTAAATATATTACATTATTTATGTTTTTTAATATTTATTTATTGACTATTTTTTATTCATAAATTTATTATTATATTATTTATTCGTAAAACAATAGACTAGCTATTATTTTATTAATAAATAACCCCAAAAATCATTAAACTCACCTCTAGGCGGGAATGAATCCAAAAATCAGTACAACTCACCTCTAGGCGGGAATGAATCCAAAAATCAGTACAACTCACCTCTAGGCGGGAATGAATCCAAAAATCAGTACAACTCACCTCTAGGCGGGAATGATACCAAAAATCAGTAAACTCACCTCTAGGCGGGAATGAATCCAAAAATCAGTACAACTCACCTCTAGGCGGGAATGAATCCAAAAATCAGTACAACTCACCTCTAGGCGGGAATGAATCCAAAAATCAGTACAACTCACCTCTAGGCGGGAATGAATCCAAAAATCAGTACAACTCACCTCTAGGCGGGAATGAATCCAAAAATCAGTACAACTCACCTCTAGGCGGGAATGAATCCAAAAATCAGTACAACTCACCTCTAGGCGGGCTGTGGCGTGCTGGACTTGTCCTTCTTTTTCTCTTTCTTCTTCTTCAAGAAGGAGGGCGTTCTCAGGCCTTTCTTCTTTTTCTTATCTTTCTTAGGAGAGTCCTCCGTCGACACCTCCTTGGAGGGTGATCCCTGGACCACCAAAAAAACTTATTGAACTACCAATAGGTAAACGGACATTAGGGGCCATCCATAAAGTACGTCACACGAATTTCATGATTTTTTGACCCCCCCTCCGTCCTTGTCACAGGTGGTCACATTTCTGAGACCCCCCCCCCCCCTCCCTAGTGTGACGTAACATGTTTTGCAATTTCACATCGAAAAATTATTAAATTAACAGCAGTTCCGAAATTAGTTTTATTTCCATTTAAATTAAGTATTTTTTTTTATGAAATCAATATTATCTAAATATATAAAAGGAGAAACTGACTGACTGACTGACAGATCAACGCACAGCCTAAACGGCTAAACGTAGGCACTTGAAATTTGGAAGGGACGTAGCTTAGGTACCGTAGAGGTGCACTAAGAAAGGAATTCCCGAAATTCCCACGGGAACGGGAATTAGCGGGAAAAACGGGATTCACGCGTACGAAGTCGCGGGCGGCCGCTAGTATCAAATATTTGAAACAATTGAAATGTGATGTCACGAAACTTAGGACCCCTCCCACCCCTTGTCACACCATGTCACACTTTGTCAACCCCCTCCCTCCCTCTTTACGTGTGACGTACTTTATGGATGACCCCTTATCAGTCAATGAGTCCCGGCTTCTACCAAGGCGGAGCAGAGCGGAGAAGTGTTTTGAATAACCAATCAGATTTCATTAATTCACTTAGGTATAACTTTTTATTGTTATCCAATTTTCTAGCAAAAAAATCGCGATATTGCGATGTAAAACGGAACAACCCCATCTATTGGTCGCCGGCACACAACTAAACATATTCAAAATTTCAAATTCTGTATGTAGGCCTGTTGAGGAGAAAAACTCTGGAGCCGATTTGGTAAAGTTGTATTTGTACTACACGCAGTAGATGTTGCTTTCACATATTCAATTCTTTCAGGGTTTTAGACCAGGTTTCCACCAAGGCAGAGCAGTGAAATTTTTTGAATAACCAATCAGATTCCATTGTATGCACATCTCCACTCAACTCCGCTTCGGTCGAAATGGCTCGCGCGGAAAAGAGTGTTTTCTATAGAATTTGACAGCGGCGGCGGCGGCGCTCATAGATAGCAATAGACTGACAGCTACGCACAGCTCACATATCTCTTGTCTCGCTTCCTCTCCGCTCCGCTTTGGTGGAAATAGCGGTCTATTCCACTTTGATCACCTGGCTTTGATGACCCAGGTGATCAAAGTCCACTTCCAGCGACAATTTAGTGTCCTTTGATCACCCACGGATATGATGCCCTGGGTGATCAAAGTGGACTCCAGTTAAATTATTATTTTAGTGTCCTTTGATCACCTACATACAAATCACACCTCCTCTTATACTTAATGTACGGACAAACATTGTTTAGGTAAGTAACGCTTTAAAATATAAAAAAAAATTAAACTGTAAAAACCACAGATATGGAACATATTAAGAAAATGTTAGTACTTACCGTGTCTATTCAGAGGAGGTGTGATTTGTATGTAGGTGATCAAATGACACTAAAATAATAATTTAACTGGAGTCCACTTTGATCACCCAGGGCACATATCCGTGGATGATCAAAGGACACTAAATTGTCGCTGGAAGTAGACTTTGATCATCTGGGTCATCAAAGCCAGGTGATCAAAGTGGAATAGACCGAAATAGCATGCTAGCTTCGCCGCACATCTCTCGTCTTCGCACCGCTCCGCTTTAGTGGAAACTGGGCCTTACATACGCCCTAAAACAGCCTACACCACTCCACTACTACAGGAACTACAGTCAAACGCTACCTGTAGGGATATAATAGTTTTTTTATTTGATTTTGCCTCACCTCTTTACTGCTATGCGAAAATGTGCTCTGGTGCGCATCCGAGTGATCCCCGTTGACAGTGTGCTCGCCTATGGAAAACCGGGTAAGTCAGAAACACGAAAAATAGTTTGCAATAATGGTACAACTCAGAAATTTGAGAAATTGGCATTATCAATTTACAAGATCAATCTATAATATAATGTAGTCTATCTTAAAATAAAAGCACTAGTTTAATTTAAAAGAATAACACCTAATGGTTGAAATCCAAAAGTACAAAAAGGTTTTTCTCTGTTCAAAAAAATTACGGGGTAAACGAAATTTCGAATAATTTAAATCTATTAAAAAAATTTAAATGGCTCTAAAATGTATAAACAAATATTAATTCTTCTACTATCTGTAATATTATCTGGCTATTGAAAAAAGTAAGTTTGAACTAAAACCATAATCCTCCTTCTAGCTCAGTCGGGTAAAAATAAAGATATTGTGCTATTTATTTCACACTGGTAAGTAAGATTAGTTGTAAAATTAGCCAAAAAAGGGTGTGAAAAAACCAGAACGTGCTAGAAAACGTGCAAAAAAAAGTGACTTACCCCGCAAAGTAAAGCTTCTCCCCCGGATCCACTTGAAAGCTTCGCATGCAAGCCACAGGCACGGTAGTGCGAGGCCAAGTTACACAAGTGCAAGCATTTATATCATTGATCTACACCAATAGTAAAAAGGTGCGTACGCAAAATTTTGTACAAGACACTGAGTTATTAGTAAATAACTTTTTTATTGATTAAGATTTTCATTATAGTCACCCGGTGTTTTTTCCCAAATATAAAAATTATACACCTCGTGACGTCATTTCACTCGTTAAAACATGTGCTGTAACGCTCAGTTATACAAGTAAATGCATTTTTTTTTTGTTTTTGTTTTCACAGATCAAGATGTACCATTACTCTAAATTAATTAATTATTAACTGAAATGTATAATATTCTCCATAATATTGAATGATACAAAGTATCTCTGGAACGCTGTGTTCACGAAAGTTTTGAAGGGAAAGAGCACTATTTTATTTTTCTCCGCTTTGGATTTGTATTTGAATTCAATTCATTTGTAGATCAATGATGTTAAATGTACGATTGATGTTAGTTATCACAAAAAGCACAAACATAGAACTAAGTTTAAAAACTAAATTTTACTATTAAAAGAAAAAAAGAAAGAAAAAAAATATTTGGCTAATTTTATTGTTGAAGTGTATTTAAAAAAAACTTAGTTCTACGTTTTTAATAGAGATAAAAAACGTAATAAATAACACAAAAAATATTAAAAATAGTTTAATACCACAAACATTCTTACAATAAGCACAAACAAAACATGTAGCAAGCGTTACATACAAACCGACGTTATAATTGAAGTTTTATGTATTAATGAAAGAAGTAAACCCCGCACTATGAAGACACCAAACTTTCAATATACGCAAAGCTTCTTTAATTATTTTAAAAGGTATTTCAATATTTAGAAGAATAACAGGTTTGAAAGATATTTAAAGGTATAGGTCCAGCAATTAAATCGGTAAGTGCCTGAGGTATGAGAGCGGCACGGGAGGGGTGACATTGATATATCGTGACGTGCCAAAGTATACAGGGTGGAAACGATAAGTGATCTCACTCGATTATTTCTAAACTATACAAGATATCAAAAAACTAATTACTGATCCTGAAAGTGCTTCACGAGTTCTATCAAACGGTACCAATAATCGGTTACATAATAAACTGGATCTATCCGAAAATTCAATGTTTCTAGCCTCCATACATTTGGTAAAGCCACAAATTATTGAATACTACACAAGATATCGTAAAACTGGTTACTGATCCTAAAAGTGCTTCACGAGCTCTATCCAACGGTATCAACAATAGGTTACAGAATAAACTGGATCTATCCAAAAATTCAATGTTTCCATTTTCCATACATTTAGTACTACCACAGTCATGGCACTCATTTCTTGATAATTATTATAGCAAGTAAAGCCTAAAACTAATGTTTTCCATAAATAATTTTAAATAAGAATGCAAATTATGAGTTTATTTTAAGTTTATTATTTAATTTTTTAAAAATACATTTATAACCGATTGAGTCCCAGACGGCATTAATTAATGTCATAACAATTGATTATCTATTGTGTCTAGATTCGCGGAGCTTGAAGGATTAATATTGTGTGGTTGGCATACATTTAGTATGGAAGCTGGAAACATTGAATTTTCGGATAGTTCCAGTTTATTCTGTAACCTATTATTGGTACCATTTGAAAGAGCTCGTGAAATACTTTCAGAATCAGTAACCAGTTTTTCGATATCTTGTATAGTTTAGAAATAATCTAGTGAGATCACTTAACGTTTCCACCCTGTATTATTTAGTCACGATAGCCGAACGGTGAAAGGGTCAAACTGGCCGACTCGAGATCCGAGGAACGCGGGTTCGAATCCCACCGTCGCTCGACTATTGTGGTGAGCCCACTCGTAACACAAGCTTATTTAGCTTACCACGAGGGGCTAATGGGACTATTAGTAATTTGGGCAATACAAATTGGTAATAATCTTTAAAAAAAATATGAAGGAAATCTGACGTCTCGCTGACGTTTGACGTAACAAAAACGCCGCTCCCATACCTCAGACACTGAGTTAAGCACTAAACCTATAGCATACCAAAATGTCATTTCATAGTACAGGTTTTATGACATGCAAATAAATTATAGAGTGCTAAAAAGAGCATAGTTAATTGATAAAAAAATAATTACATAGAGTGACAAAAGGACATTTATAAAGCCTGGTCCGTGAGCACGTAGAATCCCGTCCAATGACCCCAAGCTACTCATCCCTCACACTCACTGCGGGCGCGCGTCGCACAGTCGCGACAGCAATATAATTACGCGCGAGCGATAGGGATGGGTAGCTTGGGGTCATTGGACGGGATTCTACGTGCTCACGGACCAGGCTTTAGATATAGCGATTAACTGACAGAGCATACAGATCTGAAGTCTCGCTGACATTTAAGAGAGATTTTAGAGAGAATTACTAGGCTCTAACTTCTGACATCTTTCGGTTGATCTAGGGTGGTCATCCTCTCTCCTAATTGCCGTGCCCTACAGGGCCCATAATGTTCTAATTTTAAGTACATAATGGATGCAATAAAATATTGAGTATTAAGATGCCAGAGGGGCGTTGTCTGTGCGGTGCGTTAGCTGTGCGTCGACTGAGCGGTGACGCTCCGTCGTTCTACATATAAAACTGAACGATATGCCATACGATGCGTTGAAATGACGGACGGCGACGCAACGCACGCGCAACGCAAAAGGAGAGGAGGGAGACGAGGCGGGGAAGGGAGATGCGTTGAAACAACGGAGCGGCAACGCAGTATTAATTGCATATTGAAGGTGACAGTTGTTGCGTATTTAAATTATCGTCAAAATGAGCGCGGAAGATATTGATTTAGATTATCATAACTCATTAGTACAAGAAAGACCGCTTTTATGGGATAAATTACACTGAGATATCCTACACCAGCGGTTCCCGAATGGTGGTCCGCGGAACCCTGGGGTTCCGTGGAAAGGCCGCAAGGGTTCCGTAAAAAATATTATCCCACGTTTCGTGACCGACGTTGTTCGCTCGCACCGACTTGTTTACGAGGGTTCCGCTAGGAAAAGTATAATCAATTAGGGTTCCTTGGCAAAAAACAATTGGGAAACCCTGTCGTACACCAACGCTGCGACGTCGGAAATAGCTACGTTGACGCATCGCCGACGTAGCGCTCGTGTGGCAGTTACTGCGTTGAAATGCTTGCGTTGCGATAACGCGTCGCAGCCGCAACGCTCGTGTGGCACCTCTCTTACGTAATAAAAAACACCCTCCCGTGTCGTTATCATACCTCAGGCACTCAGTTAAGCGCTACAGCTATAGTAAGCATTTACATTGTTAAATTTTAAACACATGATATCAATGGAAAATTAATAGTACAGAAGACTGCAAATCAAGCTATACAATATAGCATTTTATGTTGAAGCAATAAGAGCTATCGTGTCATCCACGAAAACGCGCCCCACCATTCTTCCGCTAATGTTTGAGTGTTATCGGTACACGCTAAATGATCCATGAGTGCACACGCACACTACAATAATGCCGCTCGGATCGCTCGGATCAAAATCCCCGCACCCCGCGCGACCGAGACCAAACATTGCTGGGGCGCGTCCGAGTGGATGAAACTATCTATATTTTGCGACAAAAATATTATAGCTGATGTATTGTCGCTGTACAGTCACTGGCAAAAAATTCGTGATATCCAAAGTGGCCAAAGAGTTGACAACACAACCTTATTCCAATTATTGTAACAAAGACGTGTTGAGACTTTTTGGCTACTTTGGGTGTCACGAACTATTTGAAGATGACTGCTATGTCCAATAGTAATAGCTCACAGAAAAAATGGAAGAGTTATTCTAAGCATGTACAAAAAAAACAATACAAACACAAATGTAAACGAACTTAACACAAAAACAGACATTCCCTAAAAATAGCTAAAAAATGAGTTGATACACTATTCCACGCATTGAACAGAGGTACTTAAAAATGTTTTAATATAGAAATGTTGAACGCCAATTTTTTAATACTAATACTTCCTAAATAAATGAATGGTTAAAAAAACTTACAGTAATATATTGTTTTAAACACCCCATAGAGATATTTTTATTATTTATGCCCATAAAGGGCACACAATATCGTCTTAAATAACAAACTGAAATACATAGACAAAGTGAAAACTGCGATGGCTTCGCTGTCTCCTTTGAACTACAATTTCGCTATGAGAAGCGATCGCGACATCCTAGTGAGTGCAAATACGATAGCACTTATTTCGACGAAATTATGCAATATTGAAATATTTCAATAGCTATTATCTAGTTTTGTAGCCTCCAAATCGCTCGGATCGAAACTCTCTGACATTCTAAACTTCGATATAATTCTATAAAACAACGAATCATCAATCGGAGGCCAACTCGAATACTTCCTCGACCTCTTCAAATCTCTGGAATCGTACAGCAATCGCTTCTGATTCGATTCCGTCTCGATTTTCGAATCGAGATTCGATTCGCAAGTATTATAGTCTGTATTGCTAGCGCATGCTGTTGTGAAGCTATCAGTCGTGAACTGGCTATCATTGTATTTTTCTTGCAAGACACCGGATCTTTTATACCCTTCAAAATCTTCATCATCGTTTACGCTAACGAAGCTAGCGACTTTATTGTCGTCAAATTGTCTACTGTACCTCTTGACAGGTGTCATTTCTGTCAAACTATTGTCGAAAGACAGCCAGTATTTGATGCCGCCGCTATGTTCGGTTTGCGACATCGAAATCACGGGTGCTTTTTTGACGAATGGAGAACCTAAAATTGTGTCGTCTTTTTCGTATAGTACGCTCAAATCGTCGCCAGCGAAATTTGTGCTATTGTTTCTTATTGGAGATTCGGTGCACGATTCAAATGCTTTGCTTTCTCTGTTAGGAGACGAACATCTACTGTATTGATCTTCAAAAAAAGCTGTGTTCATATCTGACTTAGAATCCATGACAAAAGTTTCGTTTAGGAAATTTTCTGCGTCCGCTATTTGGTTTATTCTTATACGCTGTTCTTCGGTTTCGGTGTCGTTTGTAATGTATGGGATTTCGGATTCATCATTCATTGATGAATTACAATCTGTATCATCGGGGTCTTCATGGTAATTGTAATTATCATGCTCCTCACACAAGTACGTCTTGTCAGTAGCACTTTTTTCAGTAACATAAGTTATATTAAAATCAATTCCATTGTACAGTTCACTTTCATTATCAACCTTAACGTCATGCGAGAAGCGATCACTTTCCATTAGCAGTTTATCATTATTGAGACAGGTTTCTAAATCATTTGCATCTTGTAGGTTACTTTCAGTTAAAACATCTTGATTAACTGTTTGTGTGCTTTCAACTTCTGCTTCCGAAATAGCCAAATCTGTGTTTATACCATCATCGTCCCATAAAGGTATGGCAGTCAACAAAATATCTTCTGAATCTACAACTGTAACAACTTTTTTAGTATCTTTTTTAGCCTTATTCTTTTTGGTGCAAGCGAAAAATGCCGCATTAAAAACATAGTAAATTATCGCTTCTACAATTTTATTCGTTTGGTTAATTTCTAACTCGCTATTTTCAGTGGATACAGTCTCGTTTAGACAAACATTCGTTTCTATGTCATCAATTATCTTTTTTATTGAGAAGAACTCAGAACTTGAGTCAGAAGACTTCGTGTCCGAATTTTCTGATTCCACACTTTCTCTAACTTCAACGTTTTCAACTATGCTTTCAATATTATTATTATTAATAGCATCAATTTCGAATTCAGTCCTGATTACTCTATTTTCGACGTTATTAAAGAATTCTTCCTCTTTATTATTATTATAATCAATCCTGTTCAAAATGGAAGCAATGATATCTGAGATCACCTCCAATTTCTCAAATTCTACCGTCGAATCAAAGCTCAATACTTCAACACCAGAACTGACGCTGTAAAGACTGGATCTGACGTCTTTATTATCATTGAAATTAGGGTTATATTGCACTGTAGTGGTGCTCGCAGCCTCACTCGCCAAAATGTCGAAAATATCGTCGTATACACTCTCTATGACTTCATCTTCCACGGTTTCTGTTTCTTTATAAGCATCTATGGCAGTCTGAATTATATTTGTCGAAATAATCTCCAAATCGTTAGTAGTTATGTCAGATTCTTCGTCATTGATAAAGTATTCTTGTTTCACGTATTCCGTTTCAAGCATTTCCGTTGTTATTTTAATTTCGCTGGTAACACCGATTTCGTCTTTCAATTCGACGGCTGACACTGCTTTAGTTATTACATCTTCAATGATATTACTGACATTATTTACTGGACCTTTTTCTTTATCTACAGAATTATTAGAATCGTCGTAAGAACTTTTGGACTCTTCCAAAATTGGCTCCAAGATTGTTGCGTTACTTTTAGCAATATCTCGCCTTTTTTGCGGCGACTTTTTCGGGCTATCTTCTTTCTTCGCGTAGTCGTCGCAGTAAAAATTAATAGGAACGGAATAATCTCTAATATCCTTTTCTACGAGGTCTTTCACTGGACTCTCATACACCGCTTCCTCAAAATCCAGCTCATCAGTAAAGCTGTGGTATTCTCCTTCTATTGACTCCACAGTATTGTTATTTACTTCATCTATTTCTCTATGCTCTTCTACTTGAACACACTCAGCCCTATACACGTCATCTTCATAGACAACATCATTTTTCTTATCTTCAGTCAGCGTATCATCAATTTTCTCCTTTTCCGGAGAATCTTTCTCGATTATAGTCTCATTTTGGGACGAGAAACTGTTTCCTAGTTCGCCTAAATAGTTGTCTTCGTTGAATTCCTGACTTTCGACGAACTCCTCTTCCACTTTAGCCACTTTGAACACTGGGACGACTTTTTCTTCGACTTTAACCACGTTTATATTGGTCGCTTCCTCGATACACTTTTGGGGGATGTCATCGACGGAGAAGTACAACGAATGGCGTAATTTTTTGTTCTCTCTAATTTCCCACGCGTAAGAATTGTTGGTAGCGCCACAAGAGCGACATCTAGGTAAATGATAATGCGTCGGTTCTGGGTATTTGACATAATTATTGACAAAACCACTATGTGACCTTGTTCTGTACAACTTGGTAAGTTCAGAAACCCTTTGCCTTGGCAGAGACCTGGTTTTAAAGGCGTATTCTGACTTGCATCGTCCGTCCCACTCTATGGAGGGTATAGAATACAGACTTGATCTAGAACTAGCATTGCATTGAAGATCTAAAGTTTCAACCTTAACTTCGTCTGAGATTTTGAGTTTGTTATTAAGACTGATTTTGCATTTGGGGTGTTTTTTGGCGTTTTTTTCGGGGGATTCGTACTTTTTTAAAGCGTTTTCGAAGTTGGCATTGCGTGAATAGTCGTGGTAGGATCGTTTGTGCGACGAGAACGCGTCGTGGCGGCTTCTAGCGTGCGTTAGGCCTGCAAACGTGTTGTGGGTTAGCGAGCAAGCGGTACGTGCAAGGATAAGGTATGGATTATTTTTGAACCATGAATTCACCATCTAGTTTCTGATTTTCAAATGATTGAGTATCGAGTCACTTGTAGAAGAAACTAATGATTCTGTATTATCAATAGCTATAGACGAATAAGTATAGATAGTGTAATAAATTTATTAGACTCCAATATTTACAGAAGAATATTGGGGCTAAGATAGGGCTATTACAAGTGAATATACATGGTTCCTTATTAGCTCTTGTCGTTAACTTTTTTGGAAAAATAAATGTTTTCAATAGATACACATATAATATGTTAATGTTATACGGCACATATGATAAGCAATATGTAAATGTATGTATATCGATGATGTATTTGATAACGGCACAACAATACAAGAACACCAAGGGATAGGATACAAATTGTAGCTTCATACAACACAATGCGTAGTAACATCAATAACATGTAGCGTAACATCAACGTTGACCTAAGACGAACACAATCGATATTTTGTAGCCACGGACTGATTGTTCAAGTAAAACTAACCACAAATAGCTCCAAACTATACAATATCATGAAACAAACAATAACATATAGGGACATTATGGTAAGCTGAACACAAACAAATATTTCGTAGAGACGGACTTAATTCTCTTATAAAACCAACGACAAAGACCTAAGTAATGACAAAAAGACACACGACAACACAATGCGTAATTAATAACATCAATAACATGTTACAATAACATATTATAGTGTAACATCTCAACGTTGAGCTAAGACGAACAATTGAATATTTTGCAGCGACGGATTTATATTTAAGTAAAACAAAGACCCAACGTAATATCAACAAGATATACCATAACATTATTAACAATAACATATAGCGTAACATTTTAACATTGAGCTAAGAACATAATCAAATATTTCACAGCGACGTACTCAATATTAGAGTAAAACCAACGACAAACCCAACGTAGTATTGTCAAGATGGACAATAAAATTAACAATAACATATAGTGTAACATTGAAAGACGAACACAATCAAGTATCACAGCGACAGACTTATATTCGAGTAAAAAGTCAACGACAGAACAACCAAAAGACGTTATGACAAGACATACCTACACTATAACCCACAACCTGACACATAACCAAAAGGACCTCAAAAAACACGGCGTATAATTGGCGGACTTAATCACAGCATCCTCTACCAGACATTTCCCTTCCCCCTACCTTTAACGACCACGCGTTGAACTGCGGCGACCTGTTGCGACCTGACCACCACTTCTTTGGTCGGCGGCGGCGCGCTTGACACCGACGAATCAAGGAAGACCTCGTCGTCTGATAACAGGTTCGGATCGCGTGGTGCTTGATGTTAAATAATAAGGAAATTATCGAACAATGACGTCAAATATGAATATTGAAGAACGTATTTTAAGGCCCGTATTCACAAACGACGCTTAAGTGTAGCAAAAAATCGAACGCACAGCGTTGAATAGAGCTCTGTTCATGTGTGACCCTGTGCGTCCGCGCGCACTGTGAGATCTCTGTCAAGGACAGGATTTAAAAAGAAATTAGAAAGGAAAAAATAAAGATGTCACTTTCGAACAAACGAAACGCAATACGGCTTTCATTTTGCTCTGTTCGTATTATAACGAATTATGAAGAGAATCAATCTCATAGTAATGTTTGTGAATACGGGCGTAACAATCACAAAAGAGATTAGAATAGAAACAAAATATAAATACTTAATAGAAGAACGATATGGAAGAAGTATTAGAATAGGAAAGCAGATGAGAAAAGAGCTATGACAGAAACAAAAAGCATGACAAAGACTGAATGAGATATAAATAATCATGAAACGGTAAGTGACGTTATACGCCAACGAAAATCGTTGGTACAGCCTATGCGATAAATGAAGAAAGTAGATACATTGCTCTGTCTAGAAATCAAGTTAGACATAAGTTGCACCTGTCAAGAACTAACAATCTCCTCGTCGCCACTGAATTCTAAAAATAACGAACAACGCCCTAAATTAAAGGGATAACTGCAAACACTGTTAAAATCTTAAATACTTTACACTCAATCTTAAAATACTCTGACATCAACAAAGAAAGCCGAACTAAAAATTCTTTATGAACATCCATAACACCAAAATATTATTACATACTCGCAAGCAAAAGTATGGAATCAAATAAGAGGTGTTTGCTTCGAGAGATTTTAGAAACTAAATGACTAGGTATGTCTGTATCTATAGTATCAGTTTAAAGTTTAAAATAAACTTTAAAATGGTACCATTTATATTAATCTCCATTAATCATTTACTTCTTAAGATCTCTCGGAACAAATAAATTATTCCTACTTTTGCTTCAGAGTGTATAATGTAAATATAATAATATCGTCAACATACACAGCCGAGCCTAACACCACACCGAACCTCACCTCTGATGGGACCTCGGACCACAACCACGGGCGCCGGAGACGCGGTGCCGGAAGACAGGAACACTTCATCATCAGGCAACAGGTTCGGATCCGGTTGTGCCACTTCTTGGTGTTAGTAAACAATGGGGATTTGATGGAAGCCGTAAGGTAGATCTAACCAGTTGTGTATTGTTTTTGTACATAAATATACATTTATATGCTCGTGGTAATTATAATGTTTGACTTATGTGTGTTTTAGATTTATGTATAATGTGAAGATAGAAAGAAAAGTGTAAGATATTATGCAGAGAAATAAAAAAAACGTGTATGAAATGTTAGAAATCCACACCTTATTAGTAAAAGTACAATTAGAGATAATGACAATACGAACATTCTATAGTATATTTCAACATAAATTTCAATTACAAAAATAATATCTATAGGATATTCGTATTGCCAAGGTTATTAAAATTAGTGAATAAGAAGAAAACAAAAAATCGTGCATAAAATGCAACTTGCTATACGAAAACTTTGAACACATATTTTGTAACTGAAACACACATTTATTGTTAACTACAATAGAACAGAATTCGTATATTTGGAAAATCATCCTGTACTTTTTTAGACTAAATTAAGTAAAATATGAGTTAACTATAATAAGAAAGTAATGTAATTTTATGTTTTACTATTATGACCATTCCACCACCTTCAAAACTTAGAAGGTGACCGACATTATAAGAAAGAGATAATTGTACAAAATATGTGTTCATGAATATAATAATTATTAAATAATAATAACAAAACCAACCTTTAGTCCTGTCCGCGTGAGCGCGTTCGGCGTTCAGGAACTCATCTACAAAACCGTACCTTGTTATGGCAACACATGCGCTACTGTACAAGATTGAACAATGATAGTGGCAACACTGAGGCTTTGAAAAAAATTCTTTCGTTCGTTCGTTCCAGCTGAAAGACGTCTGCTGGACAAAGGTCTCCCCCAAGGATTTCCACAAAGACCGGTCCTGCACCTCCCGCGACCTTCACCAGATCGTCGGTCCACCTAGTGGGAGGCCTGCCCACGCTACGTCTTCCGGCTCGTGGTCGCCACTCAAGAACTTTCCTGCCGCAGTAGCCATCAGCTTTACGAGCTATGTGCCTACTGCCACTTGATTTTAGCGATTCTGCGGGCTATGTCAGTCACTTTGGTTCTCCTGCGGATCTCCTCATTTCTGATTCGATCACGCAGGGAAACCAAAATTTACCCAATATGATTTTGATTTCGGTTGGTATTATTTATCGCGCAAAGAAAGTTGGAGTGGAGGTCACGTACCAGAAAGCACAACGTCGTCGTCCACCCACAAGGTGGACCGACCTCATAAAGGTAGCAGGAAGGAGCTGGATGCAGGCCGCTACCAACCACCCATTATGGAAATCATTAGGGGAGGCCTATGTTCAGCAGTGGACGTCCTGTGGCTAAATGATGATAATGAACGAGGTATCTGTATATTTGTTTACCATTATCATTGTTTTTACTCACACAGTATAATTTGTTATAGTCGACACAAAAAAACATCGTAAAAAATAGTTTACGATGACAAAAAAGAGATGGGAGATTAAAAACAAATTAATTTAATTAAAAATGTGTCGACTACGCATCATTCATTGATTTTTTTTAAATTAGTAAATCAACTAACTACTTTTTAAAACTCAAAAACAAAATGCATCCAAATGCAAGACCAATTTTGATATCAAGAAAATCACATGCCAAAAAGTTTTATAGTATGGATGCATATCAAATATCAAACTACTCATAAAGTTCCGGACAGTTTTCTCTCGGATATCGATATGTTACAGTCAAAACTTATGATCGGTCAAAACCACTTTTGACTGCAAAAGTAAGTCAAGTGATTTTGACTGATGCCCTTGGTCAATATCACTTTTGAGTGATTTTTTCAGTTAAAAGTGGTTTGCCAAAACCAAGCGGTGGTCAAAACCAAGGACGTTAGTCAAAATCACTTTTGAGTAGAAAAAAATCTGTCAAAGTCAAAATTTCTTTATTTGTTTAGACTAATAAATAGTTCATACAAATCGACATTTTGCTCTTAAGGAGCCTCTACATGTCTCATAATCTTTTTACCCTACCAGCGCTTCGAGACCAACATTTGGCAAGTGCTGAGAAGAAGCGCCGCAACAAACTCAGTCACCACTGTCTGCCGGTTAATATAAATAAATAGAAATAGCAGTAGTAGGTACATTCGATTCATAACGATCAAAAGTGGTTTCGCCTAATTTTAATTTTTTTGTTCGCTCGTATAAGTAAAATCTTTGCACTCAAAAGTGGTTTTGACTAACGCGCTTGGGCAAAACCACTTTTGACTGCAAAAATCAGTCAAAATTGGTTTTGACCGATTATGAGTTTTGACTGTAACATAGATATATCGATGAAATATATTATTATCGATCACTTACCATCACTCAGCACGACCTCCGGTTGACTCCTCACTGGCGCTTGCTTGGTCTCTATTCTCAGCACTCGGTGTTCTGAAAATTTTAGATTTTATTTTAACAAGCTTTCCGCCCGCGGCTTCGCCCGCGTGGAATTTTGTCTGTCACAGAAAAACTTTATCGCGCGCGTCCCTGTTTCAAAAACCGGGATAAAAACTATCCTATGTTCTTTCCCGGGACTCAAACTATCTCTATGCCAAATTTCATCAAAATCGGTTGCGAGGTTTAAGCGGGAAAGCGTAACAGACAGACAGACAGAGTTACTTTCGCATTTATAATATTAGTTGGGATTGTATCTAAGTTATGTCATTTAATTTTTATTTAGGTAAATTGCTGATTTTGTAAATTAGAATTAGGTAAATTCCAAAATACGGGATGTATGGATAGAGCCCCTATCCCATGGAGACAACATCCCGTTTTTGCAGGTACTGTATTTTGTAGGATCCCATTTAGTAGTATACGCAATTTTCTGCATACATTTTTTGCAAACAACTGTACCGCAAAAAACCGTACCTGCGGAATACGGGACGCTGCCGTGTCAACACACAGGTCAATTTCGACGCCTTAGAGTGAAATCCTCTTTGGTGTAAAAGAAGTAATTTTTCAGGAGGAAGATAAAACTGCGTGTTACAAAATTTTTGTCGCGTCTTTTATGTTTTTTAAACTTAAAAGACGCCGTGTTTTGCTGTAATTATTTTGTAAACCCGCCTTTATATCCAGAACTGTTATATTCTGTAAGAGACTGAAATGCATAAAATGCATTATTATGGGAAAAAATGCATTCCCGAGGTTATCTAGATTCCGCAAAATTGGATGGCCCTGGACCTGGAAGTCTAATGCTTCAACCACACCAACGCGTGCAGATTGCCATCGCCGGCGCGATCATAGTCCAATGACAGGTCGCGCGACCCATGAGAGTCCGACCTGTTATCGCCGTACGGTTAGGCGCAAAATGACAAATCCATAAATTTTTTATTAATATATGATATTTTTTATTGATTAGTTTAACCGCTGAGATAATAATATAAAGTACTAATACTTTAGGTTTTAGGTTAGGTTTAAGATTTTTATGGATTTGACATTTTTCGCCTAAATGGCGCCGTGATCGCGCCGGCGATGTCGTTATACACGCGTTGTGGTTGAAGCATAAGAGTAGGCGCACATCGTTGATTTTTAGTTGGCCGATAGTTGTGCCCGATTTTAATTTGTATGAAGAATCGGCCAAATCGAATCGGCGTAGTGTGCGCACTCCCATACATGCCCATACTGATCAACTGCCCGACTAAACTATCGGCCGACGAAAAATCAACGGTGTGCGCCTACTCTAAGGCGACGCAGAAGGAGTAGTTATCTCACCATCCCTAGACTCTTCCTCGGTCTCCGAAGGAGCGCTGGCGGGAGAAGTTATCTGCGCCGCGCTAATCGCCTCAGATTCAGACAGGTCGGTGTCATCTGAAAATAATAAATACAAATATTATACTAGGTCCGGGTCACGTGATTTTTGGTACTAAATCCCGATCTGGATCACTTTCTAGCAACTGAACACTGTAATCCGGGCCTTTTCAAGGCGAGAATGAATAGGCACTTACAGGGTAGATAATGTACCATCCTAGACTGCATCTCACTTAACACCAGGTGCGATTGCGGTCAAATACCTGCCTTGTCTTGCATAAAATAAAACTGAGCTAGGTTGCACCATCTTACTTTAACTTTGACAAATGTCAAAAGTCTGTCAAACTCCATATAAAAACACCGGTTATCGTTATAGTTAAAGTTCACGTGACATTAGATACTGGTCCGCGTCGTGATAGTAGGTGCTAAGTCCGTGTCACTTTGTATCTTGGTCACTTACTCTTGGTACTAGGTGAGGGATACCTAGTATCTATGGCACTCATTAGTGGAGTACTAGTCACGTGATAGTAGATACTAGGAGCGAGGCCCGTAATATCAGCTACAGGATCCGCGTCAAGTGATACGAGTTCTGGATCATGTGATATTCAATACTAGTCCCTGTTCACGTGATATTTTGTACTAGGTCCTGGTCACGTGATACTCACACTCGTTGCCGCGCTGCTTGCGCTCCACCACGCGGCGGTACTCGTCGATCTCCCGGTCGGTCACGTGGTCGAACGGGTTGCGAGCGTACGGCGCGCTGTAGACGGTCGCGTTGTGCTGGTACCCTCGTTGGATGATGCCTTAGTTAGACTATAGCTAGACTATAGCTAGACTACCTAGAGTCTAGACCTACCTAGGGCCTAGAATAACAGCTATTGGATCTGGGTCACGTGATACTAGCCCCACGTCACATGACACCAGCCACTAGGTGCGGGTCACATGATATTAGACACTAGGTCAAAGTCACCTGAGGCCCATGAGGACCTCATGATGCCTCCTAGTGCCTTAGTTAGACTACCTAGTATCATCTTGGGCACTCACTAGTGCAGTATTGGTCACGTGATAGATACTAGTCCCGGGTCACGCGATATTAAGATACTAGGTCCAGATCACGCGATATTAAGCTACTAGGAGTGGGTCACGTGACATTAGATACTAGTCCCGGCCCGGGTCACTAGACATTAGATACTAGGTCCTGGTCACGTGATATTTTGTACTAGTTCTTAGTCACGCGATATTAAGACACTAGGAGCGGGTCACGTGACATTAGATACTAGTCCCGGCCCGGGTCACTAGACATTAGATACTAGGTCCTGGTCACGTGATATTTTGTACTAGTTCTTAGTCACGCGATATTAAGACACTAGGAGCGGGTCACGTGACATTAGATACTAATATTAGATACTAGTCCCGGGTCACATGATATCTGTGATATTTTGTACTAAGACTTGGTCACGTGATATTAGAAACTAGGTCCTGGTCACGCGATATTAAGACACTAGGAGCGGGTCACGTGACATTAGATACTAGTTCCAAGTCACGTGATAAGATACTAGGAGCGGGTCACGTGATATTAAATACTAGGTCCTGGTCACGTGATATTTGATACTAGGTCCGTGTCACGTGATACTCACACTCGTTGCCGCGCTGCTTGCGCTCCACCACGCGGCGGTACTCGTCGATCTCCCGGTCGGTCACGTGGTCGAACGGGTTGCGAGCGTACGGCGCGCTGTAGACGGTCGCGTTGTGCTGGTACCCTCGTTGGATGATGCCTTTGGATGCGGCGCCCAGGAGGACCTCCTAGTGGCTTAGTTAGACTACCTAGTATCATCTTGGTCACTCACTAGTGCAGTACTAGTCACGTGATATTAGATACTAGGTCCTTGTTACGTGACATTTTATACTAGGTCGGTGTCACCTTGTATCATCTAGGGCACTCACTAGTGCAGTACTAGTCACGTGATATTTTGTACTAGTTCTTGGTCGCGTTATATTTTATACTAGTTCGGTGTCACCTAGTATCTGGGTCACTTACTAGTGCAGTACTAGTCACGTGATATTAGATACTAGCTCCGGTCACGAGATATTATCTACTAGGTCCTTGTCACTTGTGATATTTTGTACTAGTTATTAGTGACGTGATATTAGATACTAGTCCCGGGTTACGCGATGCTAGGTCTTGGTCACGTGATATTTGATACTAGTTCCTGGTCACGTGATACTCACACTCGTTGCCGCGCTGCTTGCGCTCCACCACGCGGCGGTACTCGTCGATCTCCCGGTCGGTCACGTGGTCGAACGGGTTGCGAGCGTACGGCGCGCTGTAGACGGTCGCGTTGTGCTGGTACCCTCGTTGGATGATGCCTTTGGATGCTGCGCCCATGAGCACCTTAAGGGGAAAAAACAGTTGATTTTAAACCTTATGCCATGGTGATAGAGTTCAAAATGTAGCGGCAACAAATCGTCCATGACCATATACTTTGGATGAAATACACATAGAGAAAAATACTATAGTCTGGTCCGTGAGCACGTAGAATTTTGTCCAATGACCCCTAGCTACCCATCCTTATCGCTCGCGCGTAATTATACAGTGTGAGTCACGTTAAAGTGTACATATGAAAATAGATGAAACTAGACCTATTTTTATCGACAAAAAAGAGGTCAAAAAATTTTTGAGATTTTTTTTTAATTTTTTATAGAATTTTTTCTCTTCCAATTACTTATTGTAAAGAAAACGTAATAACTTTTAAACTAAGAGGTATATCCTGATAAAATAAAAACAGTAATAATGCTAAATAACAGGCAATACTAAAAAAAATCATAAAATACACAAAAAAAGGCCAACAAATAATAAAAAATGATACTTTTTAAAAAAAATCTGCTTTTAAATTCGTGTTTTTTTGGTTATTTGATAAATTTCTCCAAAAAATGCCCCTATAACCGGTGGTTTTTATTACTTTGTATTATTCTCTATCGTATTACCTTCGTAAAACCAAAAATCACATGTCTCTATCCCTATCACAACGTTTGCAATGATCGTTTGAACTAAGCCTCTCCGGGCGCGCCATTCAACGCTTCGTTAACAACGAAACTGAAAATGGCTCTAGATTTGTAATTTTGATAAAGACAAGTTAGATTTCAAATAAAAACAAAAGATTTTGAAGTAAAATAAGCATTTTAGTTAAAATTAAAATTGTCTCTACCTGTAGCGGAGAATAATGTTGTGGCAGGCCTTTGTTCAAACGATCATTGCAAACGTTGTGATAGGGATAGAAACATGCGATTTTTGGTTTTACGAAGGTAATACGATAGAAAATAATACAAAGTAATAAAAACCGCCAGTTATAGGGGCATTTTTTGGAGAAATTTATCAAATAACCAAAAAAACACGAATTTAAAAGCAGATTTTTTTAAAAAATTATCATTTTTTATTATTTGTTGGCCTTTTTTGTGTATTTTATGTGTTTTTTTAGTATTGCCTGTTATTTAGCATTATTACTGTTTTTATTTTATCAGGATATACCGCTTAGTTTAAAAGTTATTACGTTTTCTTTACAATAAGTAATTGGAAGAAAAAAAATTCTTTAAAAAATTAAAAAAAAATCTCAAAAAATTTTTGACCTCTTTTTTGTCGATAAAAATAGGTCTAGTTTCATCTATTTTCATATGTACACTTTAACGTGACTCACACTGTATTGCTGTCGCGACTGGCACCCGAAGTGAGTGTGCAAGCGCGATAGCAACATAATTACGCGCGAGCGATAAGAATGGGTAGCTAGGGGTCATTGGACAAAATTCTACGTGCTCACGGACCAGGCTTTAGCTCCAGCACGAAAAACTTTCGAGTTGGAATCGTTTGCGTATTCAAATCGCCATCAAAAGATTTAGTACGAAAACTACAACAGCGCCCTTGTGAACGTGTCGTAAAGTGAACTTAGTATAAGAAATGGTTGCACGAAACTTATTTTGAAAATCAAAATTGTCACGTTATTGTTTAATTCGAAGGTTGAGTATCGAATTTTGTCGAATACGCAAACGATTCGAAGACGAAAGTTGTTCATGCTACAGGTACAGACTGTATTCCGTCACGATAGTCCAAAATAGCCGTGTGGTTGCGGTTTATGTTTTTTCTATAACGTATATCTATAGTCGTGTTTTGTCTGTCAATGAACAGTGTTATTTGTCTATAAACTAGCTTATTCTTTGAATGTCCATTGAATGTGTATTGTGTAGTGTTATGGTACTTGTTTAGTCTATGGACGTGTATTACCTTGGGAACTAGGATGTGTTTGTGATTTTATGAGGATTGTGTTGTCTATATGGACGTTTATTGTCTATACGAGCGTATATTGTCTATGGACGTCTATTGTCTATGAACGAGCTTAGTCTATGGATATGTATCGTCTATGTGTCTATTGTCTATAGTACGAGTTTAGTATTTATTCATTTATTTATAGGTACAACAACAGTATGAATGTTTAGTACCTTTTATGGGCGTATACGATATTTTTTAGGCTTGTGTTCTCTTTGGGCGTGTGTTCTCTAAGGACTAGTTTAGTCTATGGATGTGTACTGTTTGCTGAATTGTCTTTGGTATACGAGTGAATAGTCTATGAAGTGTGTTTAGTCTATGCCCGTGTTTTGTCTATGAATAATATAAATATGGACTGTCTTTGAGGGCGTGTTTGTGTGTAAATAGGTCTATGGGTGTGGCAGTATTCTATGAGTCTATGGGCGTGTAATCTATAGTCTATGGCTCACCACGTGGTCCCCAGTGTGCGTATTGGCAGCGTCTTCTCCCACCAGCTTGCTAGCTTCGTCCCAAGTGACTCCCTCGAGGATATGCGACTGAGGTCCGGCGCTTATCTTGTCTGCGCGACGATTCTCTTTAATCTGTTGTTTAGATAGTTATTAAGAGTTTAAAAATAAATTATTACAAAAGAAAACTATTAAAAACAAGCTTTTTCCATCATCAGACCATATCCATAACATTACTATATTCCATTGTGTATGCAAAATTTCAGCTCAAGTTGTCAGGAAGTAGGTCTAACGTCCGTATTCACAAACATTACTATGAGGTGTCACAACGTGGCACACGAACCAATAATAACAGAGCTCTATTCAACGCTGTGCGTTCGATTTTCTGCTTGACTTAAGCAGGCATCGTTTGTGAATACGGGCGTATTTCACTTTGCAAGATTTTACCCTGAAGTATTTTTTGTAAATACCTATAGGAGATTATGTAGGGTTACAGGGGGCACAGTGACACACGGGGTACAGTAAAACAAGTTTAATATTTCTACCTCTTTTTATCAATTTATTTTTACTGGCCACACTGCTTTATTAAGCGTTCGCACTGCCATCTTGGTGCAGTTGTCTTTTCTCAATTTGAAAGCTGCCTGTTGAATTCTTGCAAAAAAACTGATTTTTGAAAGTAATTCGTATCTTTTTTCACGAAAAAGATTTCGATTTTATTAGTACACTGTTTACCAAAGGTATGTATGGCTATTTTTTTAATAATTCTTGCATATTTCTTGTAATATTGACATCAGACGAAGGCCGGTGTTTATAACCTAAAGAATGTTATATGTTTTTGTGTTATTGAAGGGGGTCATGGGGTACAGTGAAACGGGGCACAGTAAAACATGTTTCAGTGTAAGATAAGTTTTTTGTTTTGAGAAAACACCACAATGGTTCGTAACCGGAAAAGAAAAACGGATATAGGGCTTCCTAATGAAGCAGATATGAACTTATGAGAAGCAGAAAATCTGAAAAATGTTAATTTTAGCACATTGTATAGGTATTTCAAGAAAAAAAAGGAAAACCGAGAAGAAGAGGGACAGGTCGTGCGATATACGCCCAACTACAAAGTGCGAAGAGTGTTTACGGACTGTGCCCCAATCTGTTTCATAGTACCCCTACCCTAGTTTTACTGTACCCCAGATCTGGGGCACAGTACAACAAAAAATTGATCTCGAAAAAGTGCCAATAATTTAAGATTACTTATAGAAACATGTAGTTTGATATTGTTGATTATTAAAGGGATAGCTAATGTAAATTTTCTTGAAAAGAGTTTATTAAAATAATAAGATATTTTGTTTCTATGAACAAAAAACGTTTTTTTGTTTCATTGTGCCCCACCTTACCCTACATGTTTGTATTTTGCAGGGCTCGAACCCGTCACTTCTAGCATAGTAGTCTGGTACAGTCAGTGTGCATGAAATAAATCGTGACACCCAAAGTGGCCAAAAAGTTGACAACACAACCTTATTCCAATTGTAACAAAGACGTGATGGGAACTTTTTGACTACTTTTGATTACTTCGTGACCCACGAATTATTTCACGCTGGCTGTAAGCAAACCACTACATCAGGCCCGTTTAGGCGCGATTGGTCCAATTCGCAATTGGTCCAATCGTGAAAAATTTACAAATTCGCGATTGGTCCAATTCGCGGTTGGGCCAATTCGCTATTGGCCCAATTCGTTATTGGCCCAATTCGCTATTGGTCCAATTCGCTATTGGTCCAATTCGTAGTTAGTCCAAAATAGAAGGATATCCTAAATGAAAAAAATAAAGAGGTTATTCAACTTTACTACTACATAATATATGCAGAAAAAAGCGAATTGAATTGGACCAATAGAGAATTGGAATTTTTCACGATTGGACCAATTGCGAATTGAACCAATCGCGTCTAAACGCATCAGGCCGAAAGTAGGAAATAATTTTAGTGGTCATTTTGTATAATTAATATTAAACAATCTAATAATAATAATTTTTACATACCTGTTGTTGCAACGCCTTGAACTCCTTAGGGTTCGTGTTTTTGGGCACAAATTGTAGTGTATCAATCTTGACTGGCGTGCTCGAATGCGCCGGCGATCCATCCTGAACCCACTGCGTACGCAATACGGTCCACAATCCGACGTAGCGAGAGGGAAAGAGAAACAAATTAGTTAAAATGTTGCCATATAAAAAATATACAAGTGGGTAAGTGGTTAATGGGAAAGCATGAGAAAGAAAGAGAAAGAAACAGTGCTAGAATGGGATGGGTGTAACCCAAGATTCTCCCCAGGCCTGGTAGATCGAGCGTGTACAGTATAGTATGCATTTATTTATTTATTTGCGATTAGAGCAACGCAACACATTCATCATGCAAAGCATTCGATTTGACGTTAATTCAAAATCCAGTGTTGCCAACTTTAAAAACAATTAAAAAATGTTGGCAGCACTGCATCAATGTTTTGACAACCATATGACGTCAAAAAAAAAATTTGATTAAAAAAATGGGGAAGAAACAAAAAGGTAGTGCAGGATTTGGGATTTTTGTATTTGGCAACATTTTTGGCTAATTCATTTCACTTTTTTCTTTTTTTTTAATGGTAACATTTAAACCTCTTTCGCTACACTGTACAGACTCGATTTTTTTGAATAAAATTAATTTATGTATAGTTAATTTTATTCCAATACCAGGGTAGGGTAAATGAAATGCTGTTGATATAATGTTTGATATCAATTTTGTTTTCAAATTCAAAAGTGCACCAAAGATTAACACCGCCAATATTAATGTAATGGTATGAAGCTTACGTTATGAGTACCTACCACGTTAGTATAAATTATATAAATAAAAAACATTTCAAAATATCTTGCTAAGCGCAAAATTAGAGAATGCCCTAGCTAGACCAAATCTTCAATAAAATTTTTACAATAATTATGAGTCGGAGAAAGATTCTTGTGAAGAGAAAAAAATAATAATTGTTCAACCAATGTAAGAATGCGAGCAAAGTCGCAGGCAGAATTATAATAACTTTTTCAATTCATATTGGAGATCCACACTTGAATATAAGTCAAAATAAAATTATGAAGACTCCACAAAAAACAAATCATGTAAATCTTTAGTGAAACTGACGAATTGGATAGTATTATAACAAATTATTGACTCTGGGAAAAAAGGCTACCTTTTTATTGCCTAAAATTAAACATAATAATATTGAAATCAATTTGTTAGGACCGCCCAATACCTTAAAGAAACAAAAATAAATAAAGATACACCGTTAAAAATACTAAAGAATAATTAGAATTGGCCTAAAGTTGAATACGCTACAGAGTTGCGATTTATAGAGAAGATTTATTTGCTTGAATTTCTTAGAAAATGAAGCAATAAATACCAACAACTATAAATAATACTTCAGCCGTGTAAATCTGGCAGAATATAAAAGAAAAATACAGAGTCTTCCCGTGGATATCGTAAGAGGCGACTAAGGGACAAACATGCGAACATCAGGCCTCCCCAACCCGTCTGGCCAGCGTGGGGAGTGTAGGACAAATCCTCTTGCCTCTGGTCAATTGGAGGGTCGTGCTCCTGCAGTGGAGACTGAATGACCTGATGATTATAACTAGTAAGAGACCAGTAGTGAGAATATGAATAATATTTTTTCTGGCGTTTCCTCTCAGCACTTGCCATGTTTGTCTCGAAGCGCTGGTAGGGCCCAAAAGATAAGGAGACATGTAAAGTGCCCTTTAAATGCTACCTTTTCTTTTTTTTAATTACATTTTTCTGACGTTCATAACTGCCAAAATATTGGTCAAAACTGAATAAATATTTTTTGATTTGATTTGATTTTGCAAAAAAAAAATTAAGTCTATCCAATCGCAACTCCGTAACGCACACCCTTAGCCGAAGAACAAGTGTCAGTGGAAAGAAAATAAAAAAGAAGAAGAAAGAAGAAATAAAAAGAAACGGCACGAGTCAACGTGTTATTACCTCATCGTTGTTAGCGTCCACCCACTGCAAAAGATTATTGAATTAGTCACAAAAAACAACACAAAAAATCCTCAAAAAACTTCAAAAAATCCATTATATCAAAGCATTTCATCGTGAGAAGAAGCCAGCTTCATTGAAAGAGTTATTTTTGATTTTTTTGTAAATCTTTTTCATTTATTTTTAATTGTAAACATAGATTCTATAAGCACATTTTAAATACGCGAAAAAAAAGGGCCGATTTTTTCAGATTTTTTTTAAATCAAATTAATTTTTTGAATAAAAAAATCGGACCTTCTCTAATAAAAAATCTTTGATTACTACACACAATAGCAAAGCGTTATAGCTATGAAAAACAATCACCATATTTATATATTAATATCTTTATAATATCTTTTTAGTTATAAAAAAAATGTTCGATGATTCCTTGAAGTATAAAAAAAGAGAAAAATAATAAAGTCGTAGAAAAAGGTTATTCTTGAGCGGATTTGAGCGCACTAGTATATGAAAACTTCAAAAAATATATAGCATGTTGTTTTGAGACATTTTTTTAAATAACTATCTTCATCCCGCGGTTTTACCCATTTTTCCCCCTCCTACTATACTCTCTCCTTCTCTCTCTGACGAACTACCCTCTTTCTCTCTTTCTCACATTCATCTATGTATTAAAATGCAAATAAAGTATTTGAATCTCTCCCTTTTCTCTCTCATTCACTCCTTATCTCTCTCATTACCCCTCTTTTTATTTTATTAGTATAGACATTAGAAAATTAATTTATATTGCACAACCTTTCAATATAGCTGCTCTGATTTTATATCGATTATCAGTCTTCAAATAATAGGAATAAATGGAGAAATAATAAAATCAGTATATTTAATTCACTTTTCACATAAAAAATAAACAAAAATACTTCCAATCCCGTGACATGTCAATGTAAATTCTAACTAATTTATAATCATCGTTTATATGATTTTGTTCAACGATTCATTTGTTAAAAAAAGTATCTGATTCCCAATTCTAAAGTTATGCCACACAACTGTCACAATTATATCACTGTCACGTCACTTTCGCGTCACGTTCACGTCTCGCCTCTCTAGTTTTCTCAAAACAACATGCTATAGTTTTCGTGTAACGTTAGTAGTGAAGAAAACCTACATTATTATATTTATATTGAACGACCGTAGCACTATAAGATAAAACTGTTAACATGGCTATTGAACGCGTTGGTTTCTGTCAAACTGACATTTTGACCGCTGTCACTTGCTCACATTTTTTAAAACTAGCTCAATTGATTTTTGAATCTTAAGCAAAGGGCATGAAGTTCAAAGTTAAGGATTATGTAGCTCATTATTTAAGTTGGAGGTAAGATAGCCAGTTCATCCGTGGTTGAGGATTCCGTGTGAAGCTCACTTCCACCTTCGGCCTGATCATCACTTACCAACAGGTGAGATACAGGCCAAGAACTTCCCCTAAAAACTACCTAATTGAGCTAAAAATGTATAGCTTATTAAGCCAATGTCTGTATCTTTAGTTGATAGATCAGTAGCGAGTCAAAAATCTTGAGAGTAATGTCAAATGTCAAAAACGTCATGTCATTTTGACAGAAACCAACGACATCTATTTCTAAATAGTTGTCTATAGAAACTGTTTATACAATAATGAATAAATCGTTTTAATTCAAAAGATATAAAAGCAAAAATATAAACAGTCTAATATTTTTTTGGTTTTAAAATTAATTGGGGGGTTCCATAACATTACTATAATTTATTTCATTGATTCTATAAGAAGCATAGACAAGATAAATAATACTTAATTCACACAAACGCTGTTTTTTTACTTTGAAAACAGCTTATAAAGTTTTTAAACTTAATAACCGAGGTTTAGACTAGCAATAAAACTATAATAGATCGTTTCATCCACGAAGACGCGCCCCACCATTTTTCTGCTAATGTTTGAGTGTTATTGGTACACGCTGAATCATCCATGAGTGCACATGCACACTACAATAATGCCGCTCGGATTGCTCGGATCAAACTCCCCGCACCCCGCGCGACCGAGACCAGACATTGGTGGGGCGCGTCCGAGTGGATGAAACGAATTATACAGAGTGGTGACATCTTGCGGTCAAGTCAACTTCTGCAAGTTTCATTGCTAGTCTAAACCTCGCTATAGAAATGATTTGATTTTAAAATAAAACATTTGGAACCCCGCCGTACGTATAAATACCACTAACCCAAAATATTATAGTATAATAAAGAATATAAAATATAAGAATAACATTGGAATGTCTTAGAATTATACCGCATTATTTGAGACCTAAAATTGAACAGATAGTATTTATTCTTAAAATCTTTGATATAAATATAAGAATAAAGGATGTTAACAAAAACTTCTTGCAAACTATTTTGTATTTGCTTGGATTTTTAAAAAGTAGGTTTAAATAATAATTGACGTATAAATTATATCATTGTCTCTGATGTATAAGCTATACTCTTGTAGTTTCATCAAAATCCGTTGAGCAGTTTTTACGTGAAGTGACAAACATTCATTCATACTCAGAAACTATCTAGGTATATGATATTCGCTTATAAGTTCACCATTTTAGTGCTTGAAAACTTTATAATTCTTTTTGTGTGAAGCTACATCCATATTACAGCGGGGCATACAAATCGTATGCCCCGCTAACGCCCCACACATATGTGAACAGCCTCTATAATTCCTCTTTTATGTAAAACTTTATCCACAGTATAGCGGGGCATACAAATCGTACGCCCCGACAACGCCCCACACAATTGTGAACGCCCCACAGCAAGATTTTAAGAATAAAAACTGTCCGTCACATAAAATCGGCGGTGACAACGCTATAAAATTATATGAATATAGAACGCTTACATAATACATTATGACTTCTCATATTTGTGATAGAATAGGGCGTTATTTGATTTTATAATACGCTGCAAAAAATGGATACTTGACACCATTAACCAATTTCTTTATTTATAAACCACACTTCAATTAAATAGTTATCGGAAATGTGACGTCATAACTCAAGAGTTGCTATACAAATGATGGGATTGGTGTGTTTTGACAGCTAAAAAAATTAATTGATTGTGGTGCCAAGTACCTACCCATCTGTAGCGTATGAAAGGCCTTAGGCAGTTGTCCCACGACAAGAAGCGACTGTCAATTATTTTCTCGCTCAGAAACGTCACGCATGTCAAAGCTGGCAAACGTCATCCGCACTGTTGAGTATAATGATGGCTCAATGGCCTTCTCTTTATTTTATTTTATTATCTTTCAAAATTCTCGAATGTAACTAGGGTGATTGCTATAGTAATTAGCCTATACATAGTTATTGGCATATTGGATTGTTAATAAGTAAGAGACAAAAATATTTACTACATTGGACTGCGTATTTCTCAGAAAAAATATCCTCTCTTATTAACTTCCATTAGGCTTGTTTCTTTTAATTTTAGGCAAATTGGCCAATAACTATGTATTGGCTAATTAATTACTATAGCGGTCATCCTATGTAATTTTGCGTAGTGTAGTGTGACTTTTTTTCTTTGTTTTGAGAAAAACGGAGCCGGTATAAAGAACCTGCCACTAATCAAATGTGCAAAAGCGACTACGTTTCTTGACCGACAAAATCAGTAGTAAGTAAAGTCCGGTCGCCGAGCAGATACAATTTTGTACAATGACCCCAAGCTACCCATCCTTATCGCTCGCGCGTAATTATAGTGCGACGAGCGGCCGCAGTGAGTGTGCGAGCGATAAGGATGGGTAGCTATCTGCTCGGCGACCGAACTTTAGGAAGTTCATATTAGTCCGACTTTTTATGTCATGATGACACATCAGAAGCCATCATACATTTAATATGTATACTCTGTTTCATACATTTAATATGTGACACATCAGAAGCCATCACGACACGGCACGACACACAAATTTAAACGTTACCATACTGAATGTATGAAACGGGGCAACTCCCCGCTAATCCCCGCTAAATTTTGTCATTGTGTGCGTGCGCGCCGCATACGTGTTGGCGCGCTCACATACAAACCGCGCTCGGTGCGTTTCTATGAAGATGACCTACTCATTTGTATTTACTGTCTGTTCGGATGCGTCACGACACAACGCGTCTGACTAATATGAATCAGCCTTTACTTGTCGAAGGTACAACTACCAAATTCCACTTCTCTCCAGAACTCCAGAACCTCACCCTTCTGGTACACATGTTTAGGTCCGATATAATAACTCATTCACATTGCTTTTAGTGTCATTCGGCCATGTTTATTTACCAGCTTAAATTATTACGACATACGTTTTTAGAGCGAGAAAAAAAGTAGTACCTACTAGTCGCTTATTCGTCGTGGGTAAAGTCGCGCAGCGAGAGTTGAGGCGATCAACACGCGTCGCTTCACGCTTCATGTCGCGTTGCGTCGCTTCATGTCGCGTTGCGTCGCTTCATGTCGCGTTGCGTCGCTTCATGTCGCATTGCGTCGCTTCATGTCACGTTGCGTCGCTTCATGTCACGTTGCGTCGCTTCATGTCGCGTTGCGTCGCTTCATGTCGCGTCGCGTCGCTTAATGTCGCATTACGTTGCTTAATATCGCGTTGCGTCGCTTCATGTCACGTTGTGTCGCTTTAAGTCGCGCTTTGTCGCTCACCTAGATTACATCGCGTTCGCCTCAACTCTCGCTGCGCGAGACACAACCACCTAGCTCCCTAGTGTCCCTACTCGGCCTCGACTCTAAGATATTCTACCTTGGTGATCTTCTTGGGGTCGCTGGTGCCGGTCTCCAGAACCTCGACCTTCTGGTACACATGTTTAGGTCCGATATAATAACTCATTCACATTACTTTTAGTGTCATTCGGCCATGTTTATTTACCAGCTTAAATTATAACGACATACGTTTTTAAAGCGAGAAAAAAAGTAGTACTAGTCGCTTATTCGTCGTGGGTAAAGTCGCGCAGCGAGAGTTGAGGCGATCAACACGCGTCACTTCACGCTTAATGTCGCGTTGCGTCGCTTCATGTCGCGTTGCGTCGCTTCATGTCGCGTTGCGTCGCTTCATGTCACGTTGTGTCGCTTTAAGTCGCGCTTTGTCGCTCACCTAGATTACATCGCGTTCGCCTCAACTCTCGCTGCGCGAGACACAACCACCTAGCTCCCTAGTGTCCCTACTCGGCCTCGACTCTAAGATATTCTACCTTGGTGATCTTCTTGGGGTCGCTGGTGCCGGTCTCCAGAACCTCGATCTTCTGGTACACATGTTTAGGTCCGATATAATAACTCATTCACATTACTTTTAGTGTCATTCGGCCATGTTTATTTACCAGCTTAAATTATTACGACATACGTTTTTAGAGCGAGAAAAAAAGTAGTACTAGTCGCTTATTCGTCGTGGGTAAAGTCGCGCAGCGAGAGTTGAGGCGATCAACACGCGTCGCTTCACGCTTAATGTCGCGTTGCGTCGCTTCATGTCGCGTTGCGTCGCTTCATGTCGCGTTGCGTCGCTTCATGTCGCGTTGCGTCGCTTCATGTCGCATTGCGTCGCTTCATGTCACGTTGCGTCGCTTCATGTCACGTTGCGTCGCTTCATGTCACGTTGCGTCGCTTCATGTCGCGTTGCGTCGCTTCATGTCGCGTCGTGTCGCTTTAGCGACAGCGCACACTGGGTGACAAGTTGCGTTGCCTAATCGCCGCGATTGTCAATTTCACAACGCGACGGAGCCACGGCGATTAGACAACGCGACGGAGCCGCGGCGATTAGACAACACGACGGAGCCGCGGCGATTAGACAACGCGTCGGAGCCGCGACGACAGCTTATATTATATGAAATTGACAAGTCGTATTTCGTCGCACATCTAGGACATCGCGTTCGTCTCAACTCTCGCTGCGCGAGACACAACTACCTAGCTCCCTAGTGTCCCTACTCGGCCTCGACTCTAAGATATTCTACCTTGGTGATCTTCTTGGGGTCGCTGGTGCCGGTCTCCAGAACCTCGACCTTCTGGTACACGTTGGGCGAGTTAAGCCAGCGCGTGCGCTCGCCGGTCTTGCCTTGGCCTTTCTTCCACAGGCTGTGGAACAGATAATATGAGATAAAAATCAAATAAAAGCATGACACAACAAACAATAACATACTAGTGTCTTGCTCGCGCCCTAGTGTCTCGCTGAGACACCCTAGCGTGTCACTCGCGTTATATTGTGGCGCCCTAGTGTCACACTGTAACGACCTTCTTGCCTCCTGAGGGCTTAGTGCGAGTTTACATCAAACTGGTGAGCGCATTTAAAAAAAATCTATAAAGATTTTAATTCTTGAAAGTATCCGCTAGGGTCACTGTACAATCCGTCATACATTTAATGTCATCATTTTACGCAGTCACTAATGAAAACGATTGATGTAAACTCATACTAAGCCCACTGGTGTCTCGCTTGCGCCCTATAGTCTTTTTCACCTAAGATGATCCGTATGACGTTTCGAGTTTGAAAGATTTAGAGATGTCACATAACTAAACCATAGCGATTTATCTATCGATTTTTTTCGAAGAGTTAGTAAAACCTACTTTTAGAGAAATTTTTGTATAGGTGTTATTTAACAAAAAAACATGTTTTTTTTAATGACAAATATTATTGTAACAATTTTTTATTGATAATATTCAAATTTTATGGTTCGTGTTAAAAAAAAACGATTCCTAAAAAGTACTGGTTCTGTTTCTTTAAATTAAAAACTATTAATTTACTTTCAATGCGTTTATTAAAGTCAATAATCGAAAAATATAGTTGATTTTTGTGATGTTTTTAATAACTAAGTATTCACTGCAATCGATTAATGAACCGCGGAAATAATCGATTTTATTATACAAGAAATACCCCAGCACTAAATCTATTCCGTTTCACACATTGCGTACATTAAATAAAAAATATTTTAACATCGTATTTAATTAAAATATTATCAATAGATTCAGATTTTACTATATATTTCAAGACAAGTAGTTAATTCTTTTTTATCATATTGCTAATAAAATACAAATATTTTTTCAAAAATATTCTGCGTAGTATGCGTAATATGGATAACCTTGAATGTCATACGGATCATCTTACGTGAAAAAGACTATAGTGTCTCTTTGTATCCTGCTCGCGCCACATTGTCGTGCACTAGTGCCTCACTGGAACCCTAGTGTCTCGTTTACGCTCTAGAGTCTCGCTCGCGCCCTAGAGTCTCGCTCGCGCCCTAGTGTCTCGCTTGCGCCTTAGTGGCTTACACACGCCCTAGTATCACACTGTAACGTCTTACTTACCTCCTAGAGAATCTAGCGTCTCACTCGCGCCCTAGTGTCTCCCTGAGACACCCTAGTGTGTCACTCGCATTACAGTGTCGCGCCCTAGTGTCACGCTGTAAGGTCTTACTCGCCTCCTCGTGCCTTCAGTGTCGCTCGCGTCTTGACGCGAACAATATCAAGGTGTTGCACCAGAGTAAATACAAATGAGTAGGTCATCTTCATAGAAATTTATTATTCGTTCATTCATTGAATTGATCATTGATTGAATTGATTAGCAACTCACCGCTAATCAACGCTAAATTTTGTCAGTGTGTGCGTGCGCACCGCATACGTATTGGCGCGCTCACATACAAACCGCGCTCGGTGCGTTTCTATGAAGATGACCTACTCATTTGTATTTACTTTGGTTGCGCCCTAGTGTCTCGCTCGCGCCCTAGAGTCTCGCTCACGGCTTAGTGTCTCGCTTGCTTATGGCTTTAGTAGCTAAGTCGGCACGTCTCTCTGTGGGGATGTCATAACAAAGGACCAAATACTGACCCCTGCCTGTAGAGCTCCTCCTCCTCCAGCAAGTATCCCAGCGAGGAGACAGCAGGAGGCACCTCCACATCGTTCTTAGGTCGCGGTACGTCGTTCTGTGGGAAGAAAGATAAAATAATCAGTGAGTAAGAATATTTGGTAAAAACAAGAACTTAGTGCTCAATGCGGGTTTCATTCGCAGACTAAGAGCTCCTTAGTGTCTCGCTCGTGCCCTAGTGTGTTGCTCGCGACCTAGTGTCCCTGATAGTGGCGCCCTAGTGTCTTGCTGGCGTCCTTGTGTCTTACTTGCCCCCTAGTATTTCTGTAGTGTGTTAATGTATCACTCGCTTGCGCCCTAGTACTTCGCTCGCGCTCTAGTATCTCTCAAGCACTCTAGTAGTGTCATGCTAGCACCCAATAGTGTCTTTATCGCACCCTAGTTACTTGCTAGCACCCTAGTGTCTCATTCGTGTCCTAGTAGTATCTCACTCACACCCTAGTTGTACAGCTTAGTGTTCGTCCCGCCCTAGTAGTGTCTCGTACGCGCCCTAGTGTCACACTCACGCTCTAGCGTCACACTCACGTTCTAGCGTCTCGCCCTAGTGTCTCACTCGCGCTGTAGCAACTTCCTCGCTCGCTCGCAGTCTAATGACCTCGCTCGTTCACTCCCTAGTGACCTGCTTGCTACTAAAGCCTGGTCCGTGAGCACGTAGAATCCCGTCCAATGACCCCAAGCTACCCATCCTTATCGCTCGCGCGTAATTATGTTGCTGTCGCGACTGTGCGACGGGCACCCGCAGTGAGTGTGCGAGTTTACTGCTACTGACGGCCTACCTTGACGAACGGGTGGCGGTAGATGTACCCGGTGCAGAAGCCGGCGTTGTCTCGCTCGCACTCTAGTGTCTCCCTCGCACCCTAGTGGCCAGCTGTGATGACGTCATACCTTGACGAGCGGGTGGCGGTAGATGTAGCCGGTGCGGAAGCCGGCGTTGTCTCGTAAGCACCCTAGTGACTAAGCTCGCAACCTTGTGCCTCGCTTGCCCTATAGTCTGTCTAGTGTCTTTGAATGTCGCTCGCACGCGCCCTAGTGACTCCCTCGCGCTCGCTCTAGTAACTTGATTACCTCCTAGCTAGTGTCTCGCTAGCGCTCCAGCGCCCGCTCGCAGTCTGGTGACCTCGCTCTCTCGCGCTTTAGCGACTCCCTCGTTCCCTCGCTCTCTCTAGTAACCTGACTCGCTCGCGCTGTAGTGACTCCCTCTTTCTCTAAGTGACCTGCTGTAATGATGATGATGATGCTGGCACTCCAGTTACTTGTGTCCTAGTGTCTCCCGCTCGCCCTATAGTACCTTGTCCACGCCTTAGTTTCTTGGGTTGCCCTATGGTCGCACATTAGTGCCACTGGTGCCACTCTAGCTAGTGCCTATCTCTCGCTCTCTCTCTAGTGACCCAGCCTACCTTGGCGAGCGGGTGGCGGTAGCTGTAGCCCGTTCGCTCGCAGTCTAGTGACTTCTCTCGCTCGCACTCTAGCTAGTGCCTATCTCTCTCTCTCTAGTGACCAGGCCTACCTTGACGAGCGGGTGCCGGTAGATGTACTGTCGTCGCACTCCAGTTGCTCATGCCCTAGTGTCTCCCTCTCGCCCTATGGTCGTACTCTAGTGCTTCTGGTGCCATTAGCCTGTGGTACTGAGGGTCGTCGGCCTACCTTGACGAGCGGGTGGCGGTAGATGTATCCGGTGCGGAAGCCGGCGTTGTCCAGCATCCGCATGAGCGCCTCGAACTCCTCGCCGCCCACGCGCCACTTGCCCGCGTCGGACGGCGGCTCGCGGGCGCCCGCCCTAGCGTGTCGCCCTAGTGTCTAGCTGTCTAGTGTCCCGCTGGCGGCCTAGTGTCCCGCCCCAGTGTCTTGCTAACGCCCTAGTGTCTCGCTGGCGGCCTAGTGTCCCACCTTAGTGTCTTAGTGGGGCCCCAGTGTCTCGCTGGCGGCCTAGTGTGTCGCCCCAGTGTCTTGCTAACGCCCTAGTGTCTCGCTGGCGGCCTAGTGTACCACCTTAGTGTCTTAGTGGCGCCCTAGTGTCTCGCTGGCGGCCTAGTGTTCCGCCCCAGTGTCTTGCTAACGCCCTAGTGTCTTGCTGGCGGCCTAGTGTCCGGCCCCAGTGTCAGTAACGCCCTAGTTGTCTCTCTAGTGTCTTAGTAGCTCGCTCGCTCGCAACCTAGTGCCTTGCTTGCCCCGTAGTGTCTCTCAAGTGTCTTGGAGTGATTCTCGCACGCGCCCCAGTAACTCCCTTATGATCTTGTCCCGCTCTAGCGCCCGCTCGCTCGCAGTCTAGTGACCTCGCTCGCTCGCGCTTTAGCGACTCCCTTGTTCCCTCGCTCTCTCTCTAGTAACGTGACTAAGCTCGTTACCTAGTGCCTCGCTTGCCCCATAGTCTCTCTAGTGTCTTTGAGTGTCACTCGCACGCGCCCTCGCGATCTTGTGTCTCGCTCTAGGAACTTGATCGCCTCCTAGTGTCTCGCTAGCGCTCTAGCGCCCGCCCGCTCGCACTCTAGTAACCTGACTCGCGCTCTAGTGTCTAGCGACCTAGCTCTAGTAATGTGTCTTACCCTAGTGACTCGCTCGCCTCCTTAATCGCGCTCTAATGACCTTGCGCGCTTGCACTCTAGTGACCTCACTCTCTCGGGCTGCATAGCGACTCCTTCTTTCTCTAAGTGACCTGTTGTGATGATGCTGCCTATCGCCCTATGGTCGCGTCGCGTCCTACTCCTCTGGTTCCTGTGGTACTGAGGGTCGTCGGCCTACCTTGACGAGCGGGTGGCGGTAGATGTAGCCGGTGCGGAAGCCGGCGTTGTCCAGCATCCGCATGAGCGCCTCGAACTCCTCGCCGCCCACGCGCCACTTGCCCGCGTCGGACGGCGGCTCGCGGGCGCCCGCCCTAGCGTGTCGCCCTAGTGTCTAGCTGTCTAGTGTCCCGCTGGCGGCCTAGTGTCACGCCCCAGTGTCACGCCCGTGTCTTGCTAATGCTCTAGTGTCTTGCTTGCGTCCTAGTTTCTTTTCGCCCTAGTGTCTAGCTCCCTAGTGACTTGCTGGCGGCCTAGTGTCCCACTTAAGTATCTCAGTGACACCCTAGTGTCTTGCTTGCATGCCTGTATCCCACCCTAGTCATAGTGGCACCTTAGAGTCTTAGTGGCACCCTAGTATCTTGCTTGCGTCCTAGTGTCCCACCCTAAAGTCTCAGTGGCGCCCTAGTGTCTTGCTTGCCTTCTAGTGTCTTAGTATGTCGCTCGCTCGCACCCCAGTGACTAAACTCACGACCTAGTGCCTCGCTTGCCCCATAATGTCTCTAGTGTCTTAGTATGTCGCTCGCACGCGCCCTAGTGACTCCCTCGCGCTCGCTCTAGTAACTTGATTGCCTCCTAGTGTCTTTCTAGCGCTCTAATGCCCGCTCGCAGTCTAGCGACCTCGCTCGCTCACGCTTTAGCGACTCCCTTGTTCCCTCGCTTGGGCTGTAGTGACCTCCCTCCTTCTCTAAGTGACCTGCTGTAATGATGATGATGAGCTGGCCTACCTCGTCGCACTCTAGTTTATTTATTTATTTATTTATTAATGCAAAACACTTGTAAGCTTACAGAGCAGGTCCAAAGCGCTTACAAGCTTAAAAATAAAATAAACATATCATACATTTAGGTCACAAATAAAATACATGTAGTTGCTCGTGTCCTAGTGTTTCTCTCGCCCTATAGTGCCTTGCCCGCGCCTTAGTTTCTATGTGGTGCTTAAGGTCGTCGGCCTACCTTGACGAGCGGGTGGCGGTAGATGTAGCCGGTGCGGAAGCCGGCGTTGTCCAGCATCCGCATGAGCGCCTCGAACTCCTCGCCGCCCACGCGCCACTTGCCCGCGTCGGACGGCGGCTCGCGGGCGCCCGCCCTAGCGTGTCGCCCTAGTGTCTAGCTGTCTAGTGTCTCGCTGGCGGCCTAGTGTCCCGCCCTAGTGTCTTGCTAACGCCCTAGTGTCTCGCTGGCGGCCTAGTGTTCCGCCCCAGTGTCTAGCTAACGCCCTAGAGTCTTGCTGGCGGCCTAGTGTCCCACCTTAGTGTCTTAGTGGCGCCCTAGTGTCTCGCTGGCGGCCTAGTGTTCCGCCCCAGTGTCTTGCTAACGCCCTTGTGTCTTGCTGGCGGCCTAGTGTCCCACCTTAGTGTCTTAGTGGTGCCCTAGTGTCTCGCTGGCGGCCTAGTGTCCCACCTTAGTGTCTTAGTGGTGCCCTAGTGTCTCGCTGGCGGCCTAGTGTTCCGCCCCAGTGTCTTGCTAACGCCCTAGTGTCTCGCTGGCGGCCTAGTGTACCACCTTAGTGTCTTAGTGGCGCCCTAGTGTCTCGCTGGCGGCCTAGTGTTCCGCCCCAGTGTCTTGCTAACGCCCTAGTGTCTTGCTGGCGGCCTAGTGGCTTGCTGGCGGCCTAGTGTCTCACCTTAGTGGCTCCGTGGCACCCTAGTGTCACAGTGGCGCCCTAGTATCTCAGTGGCGCTCAAATGTTTCAGTGGTGCCCTAGTAGTGTCTCGCTCGCGCCCTGTAGTGTCTTGCTCGCGTCCTGTATTGTCTTTATCCCGCCCTAGTCCTCCTCGTGCTCTAATAGTGTCACGATCTGGCCCTAGAAGTAGCCGCTCACGCTCAAGAGACTTGCTTACCACCTAATACCTCGCTCACGTCTCAGTGTCTCGTTCAACCTCTAGTATCCCACCCGTGTCTCGCTGGCGCTTCAGCGCCAGCCCGCTCGCAGTCTAGTGACCTCTCTCGCTCGCACTCTTCTGTCTCGCTCTCTCCCTAGTAACCTAACCAGCTGTAATGACGTCATACCTTGACGAGCGGGTGGCGGTAGATGTATCCGGTGCGGAAGCCGGCGTTGTCCAGCATCCGCATGAGCGCCTCGAACTCCTCGCCGCCCACGCGCCACTTGCCCGCGTCGGACGGCGGCTCGCGGGCGCCCGCCCTAGCGTGTCGCCCTAGTGTCTAGCTGTCTAGTGTCCGCTGGCAGTCTAGTGTCACGCCCCAGTGTCTTGCTAATGCTCTAGTGTCTTGCTTGCGTCCTAGTTTCTTTTCGCCCTAGTGTCTAGCTCCCTAGTGACTTGCTGGCGGCCTAGTGTCCCACTTAAGTATCTCAGTGACACCCTAGTGTCTTGCTTGCATGCCTGTATCCCACCCTAGTCATAGTGGCACATTAGAGTCTTAGTGGCACCCTAGTATCTTGCTTGCATCCTAGTGTCCCACCCTAAAGTCTCAGTGGCGCCCTAGTGTCTTGCTTGCATGCCTGTATCCCACCCTAGTCATAGTGGCACATTAGAGTCTTAGTGGCACCCTAGTATCTTGCTTGCATCCTAGTGTCCCACCCTAAAGTCTCAGTGGCGCCCTAGTGTCTTGCTTGCAAGCCTGTATCCCACCCTAGTCATAGTGGCACCTTAGAGTCTTAGTGGCACCCTAGTATCTTGCTTGCGTCCTAGTGTCCCACCCTAAAGCCCTATTGGCGCCCTAGTGTCTTGCTTGCCCCCTAGTGTCTTAGTATGTCGCTCGCTCGCACCCCAGTGACGAAGCTCGCAACCTAGTGCCTCGCTTGCCCCATAGTGTCTCTCTAGTGTCTTTGAGTGTCGCTCGTTCGCGCCCTAGTGACTCCCTCGCGATCTTGTGTCTCGCTCTAGTAACTTGATTGCCTCCTAGTGTCTTGCTAGCGCTCTAATGCCCGCTCGCAGTCTAGCGACCTCGCTCGCTCGCGCTTTAGCGACTCCCTTGTTCCCTCGCTCGGGCTGTAGTGACTCCCTCTTTCTCTAAGTGACCTGCTGTAATGATGATGATAATGACGTCATACCTTGACGAGCGGGTGGCGGTAGATGTACCCTCGCTCGCAGTCTAGCGACCTCTCTCGCTCGCACTCTAGCTAGTGCCTATCTCTCACTCTCTCTCTCTAGTGACCCAGCCTACCTTGATGAGCGGGTGCCGGTAGATGTATTGTCGTCGCACTCCAGTTGCTCGTGCCCTAGTGTCTCCCTCTCGCCCTATGGTCGTACTCTAGTGCTTCTGGTGCCATTAGCCTGTGGTACTGAGGGTCGTCGGCCTACCTTGACGAGCGGGTGGCGGTAGATGTACCCGGTGCGGAAGCCGGCGTTGTCCAGCATCCGCATGAGCGCCTCGAACTCCTCGCCGCCCACGCGCCACTTGCCCGCGTCGGACGGCGGCTCGCGGGCGCCCGCCCTAGCGTGTCGCCCTAGTGTCTAGCTGTCTAGTCTCTCGCTGGCGGCCTAGTGTCCCGCCCCAGTGTCTTGCTAACGCCCTAGTGTCTTGCTGGCGGCCTAGTGTTCCACCTTAGTGTCTTAGTGGCGCCCTAGTGTCTCGCTGGCGGCCTAGTGTGTCGCCCCAGTGTCTTGCTAACACCCTAGTGTCTCGCTGGCGGCCTAGTGTCTCACCTTAGTGTCTTAGTGGCGCCCTAGTGTCTCGCTGGCGGCCTAGTGTTCCGCCCCAGTGTCTTGCTAACGCCCTTGTGTCTTGCTGGCGGCCTAGTGTCCCACCTTAGTGTCTTAGTGGCGCCCTAGTGTCTCGCTGGCGGCCTAGTGTCCCGCCCCAGTGTCTTGCTAACGCCCTAGAGTCTTGCTGGCGGCCTAGTGTTTCACCTTAGTGGCTCCGTGGCACCCTAGTGTCTCAGTGGCGCCCTAATGTTTCAGTGGTGCCCTAGTAGTGTCTCGCTCGCGCCCTGTAGTGTCTTGCTCGCGTCCTGTATTGTGTTTATCCCGCCCTAGTCTTCCTCGCGCTCTAATAGTGTCTCGATCTGGCCCTAGAAGTATCCCGCTTACGCTCAAGAGACTTGCTTACCACCTAATACCTCGCTCACGTCTCAGTGCCTCGTTCAACCTCTAGTATCCCACCCCTGTCTCGCTGGCGCTTCAGCGCCAGCCCGCTCGCAGTCTAGTGACCTCTCTCGCTCGCACTCTTGTGTCTCGCTCTAGCTAGTGCCTTTCTCTCTCGCTCTCTCTCTAGTGCCCCGGCATACCTTGACGAGCGGGTGGCGGTAGATGTATCCGGTGCGGAAGCCGGCGTTGTCCAGCATCCGCATGAGCGCCTCGAACTCCTCGCCGCCCACGCGCCACTTGCCCGCGTCGGACGGCGGCTCGCGGGCGCCCGCCCTAGCGTGTCGCCCTAGTGTCTAGCTGTCTAGTGTCCCGCTGGCGGCCTAGTGTTCCGCCCCAGTGTCTTGCTAACGCCCCTAGTATCTCGCTGGCGGCCTAGTGTCTCACCTTAGTGTCTTAGTGGCGCCCTAGTGTCCAACCCTAAAGTCTCAGTGGCGCCCTAGTGTCTTGCTTGCCCCCTAGTGTCTTATCGCCCTAGTGTCTAGCTCCCTAGTGTTTCGCTGGCAGCCTAGTGTCTCGCCCCGATGTCTTGCTAACGCCCTAGTGTCTTGCTTGTCCCCTAGTCTCTCTAGTGTCTTAGTATGTCGCTCGCACGCGCCCTAGTGACTCCTTCGCGCTCGCTCTAGTAACTTGATAGCCTCCTAGTGTCTCGCTAGCGCTCTAGCGCCCGCTCGTTCGCAGTCTAGCGACCTTGCTCGCTCGCACTTTAGCGACTCCCTTGTTCCCTCGCTCGGGCTGTAGTGACTCCCTCTTTCTCTAAGTGACCTGCTGTAATGATGATGATGACGTCATACCTTGACGAACGGTAGATGTGCCCTCGTCGCTCTTTAGTTGCTCGTGTCCTAGTGTCTCCCTCTCGCCCTATAGTGCCTTGCCTGCTCCTTAGTTTCTCTGGTGCCATTAGCCTGTGGTACTGAGGGTCGTCTGCCTACCTTGACGAGCGGGTGGCGGTAGATGTATCCGGTGCGGAAGCCGGCGTTGTCCAACATCCGCATGAGCGCCTCGAACTCCTCGCCGCCCACGCGCCACTTGCCCGCGTCGGACGGCGGCTCGCGGGCGCCCGCCCTAGCGTGTCGCCCTAGTGTCTAGCTAGTGTCCCGCCCCAGTGTCTTACTAACGCCCTAGTATCTTGCTGGCGGCCTAGTGTCCCACCTTAGTGTCTTAGTGGCGCCCTAGTGTCTCGCTGGCGGCCTAGTGTTCCGCCCCAGTGTCTTGCTAACGCCCTAGTGTCTCGCTGGCGGCCTAGTGTCCCACCTTAGTGTCTTAGTGGCGCCCTAGTGTCTCGCTGGCGGCCTAGTGTTCCGCTCCAGTGTCTTGCTAACGCCCTAGTGTCTTGCTGGCGGCCTAGTGTGTCGCCCCAGTGTCTTGCTAACGCCCTAGTGTCTCGCTGGCGGCCTAGTGTACCACCTTAGTGTCTTAGTGGCGCCCTAGTGTCTTAGTGGCGCCCTAGTGTCTCGCTAGCGGCCTAGTGTCCCACCTTAGTGTCTTAGTGGGGCCCCAGTGTCTCGCTGGCGGCCTAGTGTACCACCTTAGTGTCTTAGTGGGGCCACAGTGTCTCGCTGGCGGCCTAGTGTCTTGTCGCCCTAGTGTCTAGCTCCCTAGTGACTTGCTGGTGGCCTAGTGTCCCGCCCCAGTGTCAGTAACGCCCTAGTTGTCTCTCTAGTGTCTTAGTAGCTCGCTCGCTCGCAACCTAGTGCCTCGCTTGCCCCATAGTGTCTCTCAAGTGTCTTTGAGTGTCGCTCGCACGCACCCTAGTAACTCCCTCGCAATTTTGTCTCGCTCTGGCGCCCGCTCGCTCGCAGTCTAGTGACTCGCTCGCTCGCTCTGTAGCGACTCCGTCCTTCTCCAAGTGACCTGGTGTGATGATACTGGTGGTGACGTCATACCTTGACGAGCGGGTGCCGGCAGATGTACTGTCGTCGCACTCCAGTTGCTCGTGCCCTAGTGTCTCCCTCTCGCCCTATGGTCGTACTCTAGTGCTTCTGGTGCCATTAGCCTGTGGTACTGAGGGTCGTCGGCCTACCTTGACGAGCGGGTGGCGGTAGATGTATCCGGTGCGGAAGCCGGCGTTGTCCAACATCCGCATGAGCGCCTCGAACTCCTCGCCGCCCACGCGCCACTTGCCCGCGTCGGACGGCGGCTCGCGGGCGCCCGCCCTAGCGTGTCGCCCTAGTGTCTAGCTAGTGTCCCGCCCCAGTGTCTTACTAACGCCCTAGTATCTTGCTGGCGGCCTAGTGTCCCACCTTAGTGTCTTAGTGGCGCCCTAGTGTCTCGCTGGCGGCCTAGTGTTCCGCCCCAGTGTCTTGCTAACGCCCTAGTGTCTCGCTGGCGGCCTAGTGTCCCACCTTAGTGTCTTAGTGGCGCCCTAGTGTCTCGCTGGCGGCCTAGTGTTCCGCTCCAGTGTCTTGCTAACGCCCTAGTGTCTTGCTGGCGGCCTAGTGTGTCGCCCCAGTGTCTTGCTAACGCCCTAGTGTCTCGCTGGCGGCCTAGTGTACCACCTTAGTGTCTTAGTGGCGCCCTAGTGTCTTAGTGGCGCCCTAGTGTCTCGCTAGCGGCCTAGTGTCCCACCTTAGTGTCTTAGTGGGGCCCCAGTGTCTCGCTGGCGGCCTAGTGTACCACCTTAGTGTCTTAGTGGGGCCACAGTGTCTCGCTGGCGGCCTAGTGTCTTGTCGCCCTAGTGTCTAGCTCCCTAGTGACTTGCTGGTGGCCTAGTGTCCCGCCCCAGTGTCAGTAACGCCCTAGTTGTCTCTCTAGTGTCTTAGTAGCTCGCTCGCTCGCAACCTAGTGCCTCGCTTGCCCCATAGTGTCTCTCAAGTGTCTTTGAGTGTCGCTCGCACGCACCCTAGTAACTCCCTCGCAATTTTGTCTCGCTCTGGCGCCCGCTCGCTCGCAGTCTAGTGACTCGCTCGCTCGCTCTGTAGCGACTCCGTCCTTCTCCAAGTGACCTGGTGTGATGATACTGGTGGTGACGTCATACCTTGACGAGCGGGTGCCGGCAGATGTACTGTCGTCGCACTCCAGTTGCTCGTGCCCTAGTGTCTCCCTCTCGCCCTATGGTCGTACTCTAGTGCTTCTGGTGCCATTAGCCTGTGGTACTGAGGGTCGTCGGCCTACCTTGACGAGCGGGTGGCGGTAGATGTATCCGGTGCGGAAGCCGGCGTTGTCCAGCATCCGCATGAGCGCCTCGAATTCCTCGCCGCCCACGCGCCACTTGCCCGCGTCGGACGGCGGCTTGCGGGACGCTTCGAATATCTGCGAAAGAATTTATTGGATTAGATTACATTTTAAATTATTTAGACAATAATGCACGAAATTTTAATGTAAAAAATGTTTTTTTCAGTTGTAAAAAGATTTAGATTGGGATTAAGCCTTACCCTTCTAGCGTGATGGATAACTACAGTGATTGCTTAACCATCCTAGACTGCATCTCACTTAACATTGGGTGTGGTTGCTCCATTACCCCCTAGTCACACCTTAGTCTTAGTGTCCCGCCCTAGTTTTGCGCCCTAGTGTCCCGCTCTAGTGGCGCGCCCTAGTGTCCCGCTCTAGTGTCGCGCCCTAGTGTCTCGCTGGCGTTCTAGTGACTTACTTGACGTGACGCTCTAGTGTCGCGCCCTAGTGTCCCGCCCTAGTTTCGCGCCCTAGTGTCCCGCTCTAGTGTGGCGCCCTAGTGTCTCGCTGGCGTTCTAGTGACTTACTTGACGTGACGCTCTAGTGTCGCGCCCTAGTGTCCCGCCCTAGTGTCGCGCCCTAGTGTCCCGCTCTAGTGGCGCGCCCTAGTGTCCCGCTCTAGTGTCGCGCCCTAGTGTCCCGCCCGAGTGTCCCGCCCTAGTGTCCCGCCCGAGTGTCTCACTCTAGTCTCCCGCCCTAGTGTCTCACTCTAGTGTCCCGCACGAGTGTCTCGCTCTAGTGTCCCGCCCTAGAGTCCCGCCCTAGTGTCACTCTCGTGTCCCGCTCTAGTTTGTCATTCTAGTGTCTCACTCTAGTATCCCGCTCTAGTGTCCCGCCCTAGTGTCACTCTCGTGTCCCGCTCTAGTGTCACTCTCGTGTCCCGCTCTAGTTTGTCATTCTAGTGTCTCACTCTAGTGTCCCGCCCGAGTGTCCCGCCCTAGTGTCCCGCCCTAGTGTCGCACCTGTGCCTGCTGGGCGGCGTGTAGCGGCCGCAGCTCGGCTCGAGGCACGGCGGCGAGGCGCAGCTGGACGTCGCAGGCGGCCGCCAGATGGCGCGCCCTAGTGTCCCGCCCTAGTGTCTCACTCTAGTGTCCCGCCCGAGTGTCCCGCCCTAGTGTCCCGCCCTAGTGTCCCGCCCTAGTGTCCCGCCCTAGTGTCCCGCCCTAGTGTCCCGCTCTAGTGTCCCGCCCTAGTGTCCCGCCCTAGTGTCCCCTCTCGCTCGTCACCTGTGCCTGCTGGGCGGCGTGTAGCGGCCGCAGCTCGGCTCGAGGCACGGCGGCGAGGCGCAGCTGGACGTCGCAGGCGGCCGCCAGGTGGCGCGCCCTAGTGTCCCGCCCTAGTGTCCCGCCCTAGTGTCCCGCCCTAGTGTCGCGCCCTAGTGTCGCGCCCTAGTGTCCCGCTCTAGTGTCTCACTCTAGTGTCCCGCTCTAGTGTCGCGCCCTAGTGTCCCGCCCTAGTGTCCCGCCCTAGTGTAGCACCTGTGCCTGCTGGGCGGCGTGTAGCGGCCGCAGCTCGGCTCGAGGCACGGCGGCGAGGCGCAGCTGGACGTCGCAGGCGGCCGCCAGGTGGCGCGCCCTAGTGTCCCGCCCTAGTGTCCCGCTCTAGTGTCCCGCCCTAGTGTCCCGCTCTAATGTCTCATTCTAGTGTCCCGCTCTAGTGTCGCGCCCTAGTGTCCCGCTCTAGTGTCGCGCCCTAGTGTCCCGCTCTAGTGTCCCGCCCTAGTGTCCCGCCCTAGTGTCTCATTCTAGTGTCCCGCTCTAGTGTCGCGCCCTAGTGTCCCGCTCTAGTGTCCCGCCCTAGTGTCGCGCCCTAGTGTCCCGCCCTAGTGTCCCGCCCTAGTGTCCCGCTCTAGTGTCGCGCCCTAGTGTCGCGCCCTAGTGTCCCGCCCTAGTGTCCCGCCCTAGTGTCCCGCTCTAGTGTCCCGCCCTAGTGTCCCGCCCTAGTGTCGCACCTGTGCCTGCTGGGCGGCGTGTAGCGGCCGCAGCTCGGCTCGAGGCACGGCGGCGAGGCGCAGCTGGACGTCGCAGGCGGCCGCCAGGTGGCGCGCCCTAGTGTCCCGCCCTAGTGTCGCGCCCTAGTGTCCCGCCCTAGTGTCGCACCTGTGCCTGCTGGGCGGCGTGTAGCGGCCGCAGCTCGGCTCGAGGCACGGCGGCGAGGCGCAGCTGGACGTCGCAGGCGGCCGCCAGGTGGCGCGCCCTAGTGTCCCGCCCTAGTGTCCCGCCCTAGTGTCCCGCCCTAGTGTCGCACCTGTGCCTGCTGGGCGGCGTGTAGCGGCCGCAGCTCGGCTCGAGGCACGGCTGCCAGCCGCAGCTGGACGTCGCAGGCGGCTGCCAGATGGCGCGCCTGGTGGAAGGCCTCCTCGAGGGTCGCTCCGCAGCAGAGGGCGCCGGCGCTGCTGAGTACCAGCACGGTGGAGGTCGGCCCGAGAGCGCGGACCAGCTTGTCGCGCTCCTCGTTGTCGAGGACGCCTGTGGACAAATAATAAATTTAATATCCTTGGACATTTTACACTGCGCCGCTAGCCCCAAACTAAGCAAAGCTTGTACTATGGGTACTAGACAACGGATATAAACATACTTAAATAGAGATTCAATTGAAATGGATAAATTCTTTAATCAAAGAAAAACGGGTCTCAATGCAATACAATTTTCATGAGTTTTAGTACTCGCGGCTTGAACTTTCACATATATTGCTACAGACAATTCAATCAAAAAATTACAGTTGTTTGTACAAATTGAATTAGTTATTGGCCGTATTGGTTCCGGTAGAGCAGAATAGACATTGTCACTCATCCCGTGACATAATCCGAACATCAAGCCTCCCTAATCCTAAATAGAATTTGGCCTACACTTTCCACGCTCGCCAGACGGGTTGGGAAGGCCGGATGTTCGCATTTACGACACCCACGGGAAGACTGAGGAGGTCCAGTTGTGCCAGTTAAATAGGATCATGCTCCTGCAGTGGAGACTATGTGACCTGATGATGACTCCTAGAGTGAGGATCGTCCTAATACACTCTTCTTACCAGAAGGCCGATCATGGAAGAATAGGATTGGTCGTATATTGCCAATTTTTTTTTTTGCTCTATTGTTGATCTGTATTGTAATATCTTTGATACCAAATAAATATTATTTCTTTCTTTCTTTCTTTCAATTTGCGCTCCTGCAGTGGAGACCTGATGGTGACTCCTAGAGTGAGGATGATCTTATGTTCCCATGTTAGTCCCTTAGTCGCCTCTTATGCCATCCACGGGAAAACTGAAGGTATTCTGTCGTACTCTGGGATCCTATATCTACCAATTTTGCTTACCGTAAGGCGGATCATGGTAGGCGATGGGTCCCAACAGCGCAGCCTCGTGGCACAACGGCAGCACACCGCCCGTGGTGGCTGATACGGCCAGAGCGGATGGTGCACGTAGATGTAAGACGCAGCGGATGTCGGGACGTGTAGTGTAGTGTCACGCTCTAGTGCCACACTCTAGTGTCATGCTCTAGTGTTGCGCCCTAGTGCGACTTTAGCGTCGTGCCCTAGTCCCACGTTCTACTGTCACACTAGTGTCACGCTCTAGTGTCGCGCCCTACTGAAACACTAGTGTCACGCTCTAGTGTCTCGCCCTACTGTCACACTAGTGTCACGCTCTAGTGTCACGCTCTAGTGTCGCGCCCTACTGTCACACTAGTGTCACGCTCTAGTGTCTCGCCCTACTGCCACACTAGTGTCACGCTCTAGTGTCACGCTCTAGTGTCGCGCCCTACTGTCACACTAGTGTCACGCTTTAGTGTCTCGCCCTACTGCCACACTAGTGTCACGCTCTAGTGTCGCGCCCTAGTGCCACGCACTAGAATCGGGGGGAAGGGAGATCGCAAGAAGACTGAGGGTGGTCTTAAAGTGCCAATTAGGTCTAAAAGTGACCCGATGAGGACTTGACACTTACCGTAAGGCGGATCATGGTAGGCGATGGGTCCCAACAGCGCAGCCTCATGGCACAGAGGCAGAACACCGCCCGTGGTGGCTGATACGGCCAGAGCGGACGACGCGCGTAGATGTATGCTACACTCTCTTTATAACATAGACCATGGGGTGGAGGGTTGGTAACCTGAGACACAGGAATCTTCCTAGTTCAGGTATCAACCCACCAACATTCTTACTTTGTTTTCACTGATTATTTGTTATCATAATATTATCTGTTACTAGCTTTCCGCCCGCGGCTTCGCCGGCGTGGAATTTTGTCTGTCACAGAAAAACTTTATCGCGCGCGTCCCTGTTTCAAAAACCGGGATAAAAACTATCCTATGTTCTTTCCCGGGACTCAAACTCAATCTCTATGCCAAATTTCATCAAAATCGGTTGCGAGGTTTAAGCGGGAAAGCGTAACAGACAGACAGACAGACAGACAGAGTTACTTTCGCATTTATAATATTAGTTGGGATGTTGGTGAGAAATAAACATTACTTTACTTACTTTACTTTACTTTACTCTCACTTTACTGTCGCGCCCTAGTGCCACACTTTAGTGTCGCGCCCTAGTGTCACACTTTAGTGTCGCGCCCTAGTGCCACACTTTAGTGTCGCGCCCTAGTGTCACACTTTAGTGTCGCGCCCTAGTGCCACACTTTAGTGTCGCGCCCTAGTGCCACACTTTAGTGTCGCGCCCTAGTGCCACATTTTAGTGTCGCGCCCTAGTGCCACACTCTAATGTCGCGCCCTAGTGCCACACTTTAGTGTCGCGCCCTAGTGCCACACTTTAGTGTCGCGCCCTAGTGCCACACTTTAGTGTCGCGCCCTAGTGCCACACTTTAGTGTCGCGCCCTAGTGCCACACTCTAATGTCGCGCCCTAGTGCCACACTTTAGTGTCGCGCCCTAGTGCCACACTCTAGTGTCGAGCCCTAGAGCCACACTTTAGTGTCGCGCCCTAGTGCCACACTTTAGTGTCGCGCCCTAGTGCCACACTTTAGTGTCGCGCCCTAGTGCCACACTTTAGTGTCGCGCCCTAGTGCCACACTTTAGTGTCGCGCCCTAGTGCCACGCTCTAGTGTCGCGCCCTAGTGTCACACTAAGTGTCGCGCCCTAGTACCGCACTTTAGTGTCGCGCCCTAGTGTCACACTCGTAATGTCACGCTCTAGTGTCGCGCCCTAGTGCCACGCTCTAGTGTCACGCTCTAGTGTCACGCTCTACTGTCACGCTCTAGTGTCACACTTCAGTGTCGCGCCCTACTATCACACTCGTAGTGTCACGCTGTAGTGTCGCGCCTTGTGCCACACTTTAGTGTCGCGCCCTAGTGCCACGCTCTAGTGTCACGCTCTAGTGTCACGCTCTAGTATTGCGCCCTAGTGCCACACTTTAGTGTCACACTCTAATGTCACATTCTAGTGTCACACTAGTGTGGCGCCCTAGTGCCACACTTTAGTGTCGCACCCTAGTGCCACATTTTAGTGTCGCGCCCTAGTGTCACACTTTAGTGTCGCGCCCTAGTGTCACACTAAGTGTCGCGCCCTAGTACCGCACTTTAGTGTCGCGCCCTAGTGTCACACTCGTAATGTCACGCTCTAGTGTCGCGCCCTAGTGCCACGCTCTAGTGTCACGCTCTAGTGTCACGCTCTACTGTCACGCTCTAGTGTCACACTTCAGTGTCGCGCCCTACTATCACACTCGTAGTGTCACGCTGTAGTGTCGCGCCTTGTGCCACACTTTAGTGTCGCGCCCTAGTGCCACGCTCTAGTGTCACGCTCTAGTGTCACGCTCTAGTGTCACACTTCAGTGTCGCGCCCTACTATCACACTCGTAGTGTCACGCTGTAGTGTCGCGCCTTGTGCCACACTTTAGTGTCGCGCCCTAGTGCCACGCTCTAGTGTCACGCTCTAGTGTCACGCTCTAGTGTCACACTTCAGTGTCGCGCCCTACTATCACACTCGTAGTGTCACGCTCGTGTCGAGCCCTAGAGCCACACTTTAGTGTCGCGCCCTAGTGTCACACTAAGTGTCGCGCCCTAGTGTCACACTTTAGTGTCGCGCCCTAGTGTCACGCCCTAGTGCCACACTTTAGTGTCGCGCCCTAGTGCCAAAATTTAGTGTCCTATTGTTCTCTTGGATCCTATATCCTTCTATTTGACTTACCGTAAGGCGGATCATGGTAGGCGATGGGTCCCAACAGCGCAGCCTCGTGGCACAACGGCAGCACACCGCCCGTGGTGGCTGACACGGCCAGAGCGGATGGTGCACGAAGATGTAACACGCAGCGGATGTCGGGACGTGCTGCGTGAACGCTTGCGTGCAGGGAGAATCCTGTAAGAGAATTACCAATCAAATTGAGAACCTCTATTTTATTGAAGTCGGTTAATATAAGTGTAGAGTTTATTATGAGTGGATTACACGGATTCTATGCTTTCAAGGGTATCTAAGACCATCAGGGCATATTACTTTAGCCTTGAATTTTTTTGAAATAATCCAGCACTTTTCATTTTTTTTTTATTGGAAATACAGCGAAAGTTACAGCAAACGAGTTGTCGGGTTTCGGGTTATCGGATTTTCGAGTTGTCGGCGGTTGAGTTGTCAAATATTGTCAGAGTTGTCATGAAATCAAGTTGTCGGGGATAGAATTATCTTGAGTCAGACGCAAATTCGACATTTCCGAAGACGTTTGTGTACCATTGTCACTTTGCTTGAGAATCAAAGTTTCAGAGGTTCTGGAGACTTACCCTCTTGGTTGACGGGGAAGTTAGTGGTGCCCTGATCTTGCACAACACCCTGCATGTCAACCTTCACCAGCGAAGAAGCCGTCACCTCATGAGGCAGTAGTCCTCGAGGAGTTGTCAAGACTTGTTCCACAGCGGTATTCAGACGCGCGGTTATCTGACCGGCTAGACCAGCTGGAAATAGAATAATATACATTAGAAAAAAGAAAGAAAGTTACTTGTTGGTGAATAACATCCGTATTCACAAACATTACTATGAGGTCTCACAGTGCGCGTGGACGTATAACTGAATTTAAGACCAGTTCTCCTCAACCGATTTAGCTGAAATTTGGTATACTTATGGTACCATTGAGCTGGTCTGATGATGGAGTCAGGAGGTGGCCATAGGAAGTCCTAAACGAAACGGCGGAAACTCATCGAGTTTGGGTTCGTTGGATTTGTCCTTTCGAGCACTTTAGTGCAAGATAATGTCAAGGGTCCTGATGATGGAGTCAGGAGGTGGCCATAGGAACTCCTAAACGGCAGAAACTTATCGAGTTTGGGTTCATTGGATTCGTCTTCCCGATCACCTTGGTGCTAAGTGATGACCAGGGCCCTGAGATTGAGATATATACTAAATAGTGCAAAATAAAATTATAATAAAAAAAAAACTTTTTGAAAAACAAGCTTTTATTCTGAAATGCTAGTACTAAAACGAAAAAGAATATTATATGCAAGGTTCAAATAATTTCGAAAGCTTGTAGCGCAAACAGAAAAAAAAGAGGAATAAATTCCATGCGCGATTTGTTTTTCTTCTTCCTGTCGAGTACACTTCACTACTCGACAGGAAGATGAACAGGCCTGCTAATTCTACTTACTCTGCGTCCATCCGAACAGGTCAGCGAGTCGGTAGACCGCAGCCAGCTTGCAGCGGAGTATCTTCTCGCCCTTCTCGTAGCCCACACCCTCGATGCCTCGGATGTCGTTGATGGGCAGCACGCAGGCTGGACCCTGGGGATGATGGTGGTCAAGATTAGATAATAATTACAATCAGTAGAAAACTATGATATTTCAAGCCCACCCGAATGGACGACGACGCGAGCCGCCAGTCTGCTTGTCACCACGGCTGCAGCATAGCAGCCGAAACGTCAAGCCGTGAGTACATATGTACTTTATTTTCAGTTTGGCCCTAAGGTTGACTGGAGGAAAATGCCGAAAGGCATTAAATCCGCCTTATATGTACAATGTTTTATGTGCATTTAAGTTCAAAATAAATAAATAAAATACATAATGTAACTCATTCATTAATGTCGCGTTAAGATCCGTGTCTATCTATTTTAATTACATTACTAATGTTACAGAAACGTTGCTTCACCCCTTTATTGATTAAAAACCCAAAAAAAGGTTCGTTTCTCGTGTTGATGGATGGACTATGTACTTAAGTACTCAGAGGTTACCCTAGCTACGTAACACACATCTTACATGACTGAGTACCAAGCTTGTCAATGGACTATACTCTGTAAGACCTTTCAATATAGTCGTATTTTGCCATCAATTAGTCCGAGACTGTGTTGTGTAGAGCGCGAAGCACCAAGCTAGCTGATGGAATATACGCTCTAACACCTGGAGCTAAAGTCGCATTTGGCTACCACTTGCTCTGAATCTGCTGGAATATACAGCTGATGGCTTAAGTACTCTAACTCCTGGAGCTTCATTTGGTCGAAACCACCCAGTGCCTGGCCCGGCCAGTACAGAGAACAGATCTGGCAGATGGAATATGCATTATAACTCCTGGACTTACAGTATACAGTTGCACTTACCCTGAGGCTGCCAGTATGCAGCCGCCCGCCAACCATCTCCCTTATACGCTGCAGGAGAGGCGCGTCGCTTCCTTCATGAGCTTGCTGGTCCAGCACTCGCTCCAGCTCCTCACGGAACAGCTTCGAGGACATGAGAGCCTCGACGCGCTTGCGACGCTCCATTTCGCGGACGTCCTGGAAATGGTGAAGAAAAATTTTGTTGGTGGAAGTTTAATGCAGTGTACAACATTGGTACGAGACAAAATGGTCTATGACCATAGGATAATAAGTGTACTACGTACAGAAAGTTTTCTTCGCGAAAGTATTAAAAAAAATGTCTACTTATTGTCGTCAACAATGTAGCGTAATTTAGCTTGTTTCAGAGTCGAGCACCGTTTCGTTTGACTTGTGTGTGTCAGTTATCGGTACTATGCCGATGCGATAGGGCTGACGTCTCGCTTTGCGTGAGAGGGATGGCAACATTCGAAGAAACTATGCGAGCATCAGACCTCAAAGCGTGGGGAATGTAGGCCAAATCCTGCTTTGGTAAATTCGAGAGGATCGTGCTCCTCCAGTGGAGATGGGAAGAAGAGGGTTGTCCACTGGCAATGGAGACTAAAAGACCTTATATGATAATGACGATGAGTAATCCGCCTGCGTGCGAGAGGTGGGAATACTTCCGTCTCACAACTTGTCTGACCAGGGTGGGGAGTATATGCCAGCCTCTGGTAAATGGGTTAGAGGGCTACCTACTGCAGGAGGTGCTGGAGACTAAATGACCTGATGTCGATGGCGCCTCCTAGAGGCATATCACTCGGTACCCTCCAGGCATCGAACCCCCAAAAGAACTATCAGGTTCACACTTACAGCGTCGATGTCCGCGGGCCGCTGCTTCATCCTCTCGTCCTCTTCTTCACTCTTCACTGTTTTCAACGAGCAGGGCTACCCCGAAACGCTTTACGTAGTTTCGGATCTAACTATCACTATAGCTTTTGCTGTCATCTCACTTTGCGTGAGAGGAATGGCGACATTCGAACTTCGGATAACGTTTCTCGGAGTAACCCTACTGGAAGATGTGTTCTCGGAGGTGTATCAAAAGGATAATAGTAGGAATAGTTTCGGCAGAGACCCTGTCTTCCAGAGCTTGTTGTGTAAGTGTGGAGAGTGTATGCCAGCCTCTGGTAAATTAAATTAGAGAGGGTCATGCTCCTGCAATGGAGACTAACGCCCGTATTCATAAACGATACTTGCTTAAGTGAAGCAGAAAATCGAACGCACAGTGTTGGATAGAGCTCTGTGATTGGTTCGTGTGACACCCTGTGCGTCTACGCGCACTGTGCGACCTCATAGTAATGTTTGTGAATACGGGCGTAAATGATCTGATGAGGTATTTTTAATTTACTCACAGCGTCGATGTCCGCGGGCCGCTGCTTCATCCTCTCATCCTCCTCTTCAGCAGAGAGCGCCGCGTTCCCGTTCGGCACCGTCTCTGTGTCCGTGTCCGCCATCGCTGCCGTTTGGATCTGCAACAATTGGAAATATAGAGTTAATAAACCATTTTGAGTTTGGTTAAAGCAGAATATTATTGGACCACCCCTACTATTCCCGTGGAAATACGACAACTCGACCCCGAGACAACTTGACAGGAGAACTATAGTCTGGTCTGCGAGCACGTAGAATTTTGTCCAATGACCCCAAGCTACCCATCCTTATCGCTCGCGCGTAATTATGTTGTTGTCGCGCTCGCACACTCACTGCGGGCGCCCGTCGCACAGCCGCGCCGGCTTTAGACCCCGTCTTAACTTTGCCCCCCTTTGTCGCCATTATTAATTACGCCGAAATAAGGTGTCACTGGATGCGAGCGGCGCAGGACCGGTCTTTGTGGATATCCTTGGGGGAGGCCTTTTTTCCAGCAGTGGACGTCTTTCGGCTGAAAACAACGAACGAAGGTGTCAATGTGTTTATCTTAATGTGCCGTCGTCCGAACAAATAAGTATTGCATGCTCAATTTTATGAGTGTTTGTAAGTTGTAAACAATTTTATGACTATCACCTGCAAACATTTTCACAGAAATAGCAAAAAATAATATTCTATTCTATTCTTTGATTCCAGCCGAGTAGAATCCTACTAATATTACAAATGCCAAAGTTTGCATGTCTGGATGTCAGGATGTCTGAATGTTTATTACTCTTTCACGCAAAAACTGCTGAACGGATTTTGATGAAACTTTACAGTATTATTGTTTATAATCCAGATTAACATATCTTAGGCTATAATTTATGACGATATGTGACAAATAAATTTCAATAAATAAATAAGACGTGTCTAAAAAGCGCCATCTATCGTCATTGGTTAAAATCTACAGCGCTGGACAAACTACAGCTGTTTTTGACGTTCGTAAATATTCATGCGGGGGAAGCCGTGAAACGCCATCTATCAACATGATACCATACGGGGGTAAAAAGAAAGAGGTCCACGCGTACGAAGTCGCGGGCGGCCGCTAGACAAATAATTAATTAATACAATGTTATAACATTGATATAAGATTTGTAAATCATCCTGTAAAAGAGCGTTTTATTTTAACCAAGTTTATTCAAAATTTTGTGAGCTTGCTGAGTGGTTAGTTTTGTAACCACCGCATTTTTAACGTGCGAATTCGACATAAAAAATAAGAGTTACGAGTATTGTTAGCTTATTGTTATTCCAATCTCGAGCCAGATAATAAGCAGGTACACGAGTTCTGATGATATAATCTTAGGTTTTTTACCGTTATACCTATGTAGATGATATTATAATGGCGTAAGCGAGCCCACAAATTACTTTAAAATGGGGATGTTATGGATATGTAGTTTCGGTTATGGATACGGTTACGGATATAAGAATAATATTATACCGGTTTCGGTTACGGTTACGGATATTTTTTTATTTCGGATATCCGAAAGTTTCGGTTATGTTTACGGATATCTGTGCTTTAGAATGCAATTTGCAATAGTTGTCCAACACGGTTCATTCATGGCCGCACACTTTACATCGAATAAAAAGTAATAAGAAAAATAAAAAATTATACTAGATGGCATTATAAAGGTAAATCAGGCTGTTATGGCTTTACATAATAATGCTATACAAAAAACAATTTAAACTGCCTACATCCGAAACTTTTGAATCGGTTACGGTTTCGATATTTTTTTATTTGGGATATCCGAAAGTTTCGGTAACGGTTACGGATATCCATAACATCCCTGCTTCAAAATAACGAAGAATGTTTTAAACTGGGTTGCTGTAATCAATGCTAATCCGAATTCGTCCGTCAGCTGTCAAATTTAAATATGTTTTTGGTCAAAATATCCACGGTTTTCGAGGTTTTTACATTTTCATATTGTTTATGCGACTATTTAAACAATATGAACGTGTAAAAGCATCTAAAATTATGGATATTCAATCAAAAACAAATTGAAATTCATAGCCACGATAGCCCAACGGTGAAGTGGTCGGACTGGCCGACTCGAGATCCGAGGAACGCGGGTTCGAATCCCACCGCCGCTCGACTATCGTGGTGAGCCCACTCGTAACACAAGCTTATTTAGCTTACCACGAGGGGCTAACGGGACTATTAGTAATTTGTGCAATACAAATTGCTAATAATCTTTTATAAAAAAAAATTAAAAAAAATGACAGTTGAAGGACGGATTGGGATAGTTTACAACAATCTTAGTTTCTTTGGAAGCAGAGTAAAATATGCTAGCGGTACTTGTGTTGTGGAAGTAAAAAAGTTACACATAATACAGTAGTGATTTAGTAATTACTTTGGAAACTTACTACATAGTACATAGCCAGGTAAACCAAGTATGGCATCCACGAAACGACGTCTAGTGTATACTGGTGCACCATAATTTCACTATTAACTCGTACTTCTTTTCCTTTTACACGAATTTTCAAATAAACTAGATTGCTTCTAGAGGCACTCGAACCTGCGACCTTTCGGTTTCACTTTGGCCTTTACTTACACACGACTTTTCAAATAAACTCGATTGCTTCTACAGGTACTCGAACCTGCGACCTTTCGCTTGGAAGGCGTTACTAAGCACTATGGTACTCCTCCAAAAATACCACTCACTGAAAAATCATGAAATCTCAGAAACTGTTACACCTACAAACTTGAAAATTGGCAGGTAGGTTCCTTATAGGGTGTAGACATCCGCTAAGAACGGATTTTACGAAACTCCGCCCCTAAGGGGGTAAAACGGGGTCTACGCGTACGAAGTCGCGGGCGGCCACTAGTATCTCTATAGCTGAGTGGTTATAGTCGCTAAACAACAAAATATCGTGGATTCAACTCCCATCAGAAACTGTAGACTTTTCAAGTAAATAAATAACTTTTAATCGACTGTGGCTCCTTTCTTGATCCAAAAATCTACCCGTTAAAACATCATCTTCAAAAACAACCTTTGCACTCTCACTAAATAATTTCTACTGACTGTAATACAAATCACAACACTTATACAACATTTAAATATAAGTATTTATATAAATAGCTCAAAACGCAGGCAAAACCACTGGCGTTATCTACCACACTGTCACTCAAAATTAAATGTAAAATCACTGGTTTATTAATTATTAATTAACCAGTCATTCATTGAGGATAACTGCCATTTTAACTGCTCACTATTTAATTTAATAAACAAATATTTTAAATTAAACGTTGCATTAACATTCACGACGATATTCGGTGCCAATTAGCGACAAATATGTACATTAATTATAGATTATACGTGTTTAACAATAATTATACTGGTTTTTGACCGCGGCCTTGAGTCCATGAGTTACGCTCCTGATAACCGATTATATCAATGGGTGATCATCATCATCATCATTTCAGCCATAGGACGTCCACTGCTGAACATAGGCCTCTCCTATTGATTTCCACAATGGCCGGTTGGTGTCGGCCTGCATCCAGCGCCTTCCCGCTACCTATTTTTTTTTATCCACAACGAGGAAGCTCTTGGCCTGTATCTCACCTGGTGGTAAGTGACGATCAGGCCAAAGGTGGAAGCGAGCGAGCTTCACCCGGAATCCTCAACCACGGAGGAACTAGCTATTTTAACCTCTAACTGCCGGAACACAACAATGCAATATGAGGTTGTTGGTCCACCTTGCGGGTGGACGACCTACGCTGCGCTTTCCGGTACGCGGCCTCCACTCCAGAACCTTGCTGTCCCATATTTTTAATGTCGTGGAACTGTTGGGAATCAAATTATGAACTAGGGATGTTATGCTACGGATATGTAGTTTTTGTTATGGATACGGTTACGGATATAGGAATAATATTATACCGGTTTCGGTTACGGTTACGGATATCTGTGCTTTAGAATGAAATTTGCACGGGTCATTCATGGCCGCACACTTTACATCGAATAAAAAGTAATAAAAAAATAAAAATTGATACTAGATGGCATTATAAAGGTAAATCAGGCTGTTATGCCTTTACATTATACCTAAATGCTATACAAAAAAACAATTTAAACTGCCTACATCCGAAATTATCCGAAACTTTTGAATCGGTTACGGTTACGGTTTCGGATATTTTTTTTATTTCGGATATCCGAAAGTTTCGGTTACGGTTACGGATATCCATAACATCCCTGGTATGAACTTAATTTTTTTGGATACAATAGAGATATTGGACATTTGGGAATAAGCCCGACTCTACGAGTGGTTAAAACAGGTCACAGGTCGTCGGAAGTGTGTGGTATGAAGCAGTGTCGTTGCGTGGCTTGCGACGTTCGTATGGCTTCACCAATGGCCGACCTTCGCCCCGTGTAAAGAGGGTTATTGTAATTTATTTACACGCACACGGATGTGGGTGTGAAAAATCTGCTAGTGTTTTAGCTGCCTTCAAAAGAACCTTCTTCAGTGCAGTCGGGTAAAAAAGATTTTCAATTCGGTTGTTTTTGTATGTTCGTTCGTTCGTTTCAGCCAAATGACGTCCACTGCTGGACAAAGGCCTCCCCCAAGATTTTCCACAATGAACGGTCCTGCGCTGCCCGCATCCAGGCTCTTCCCGCGACCTTTACCAGATCGTCGGCCCACCTAGTGGAGGCCTGCCCACGCTACGTCTTCCAGCACGTGGTCGTGGTTTTGTATGTACCTATACTTAACTAAAAAAAAAGGAGAAGGCTCCCGATTTGGATTTACAGTGTAAACTCTTTATAACGTCACTCGATTTAACGACGAACCCCTTATAACGTAGAAACTTTACTTTGCAGCTTTGTTGGTTAACCTTAATTTTCTATCCGCTGTATTTGTCACTGCATTAAGGGATTAATGATGACATTGACATATTATGACGTGACTGAGCGTAAGAATCTCTAAGAAATCAGAAGGCTTACCATGAGTTTACGTTAGGTGTGCTCGCTAGCGACTGTGTATGACATATTGTGCAGCGCCCTTAGCGGCTACTTTCAAGAAATTTATTTATTTATTTTATTGGGCTATCAACATGAGATACAGTAACACAATTAAAAAATTAAGCCAAAGGTCTCTAGCTAACTGCTCCCACACAAACGATATAATAATATCTTCATAGATTTTTTTCAGGTACTCGCTAGCGAGCACATCTAACGTAAACTCATGGTAAGCACACTGAAATCTCGCTGACGTTTCACGTCTCAAAACACTATCCCGTTCCCGTGCCGCTCCCACACCTCAGGCATTGACTGAGTTAAGCTCTAGACATACATACTGAACATTGTAACGTTTTCCACAAACGAACACAAGCCTCATAAAGCCCATAAACTAGACGGGTAAGAACAATAGTCCATACATCATACGGAACCTATGTGGGTCAGACGCCGTCTTATGTCAATTCACGGTCACAGGGGTGAGTGACCGGCGGCCATTTTGGATTCTACGTATTGTCGCCGATCATCGATTTGGGAGTGACGAGCGAGTTTTTGTTGGGTGTCATATAGTCTGGCTTATAATGTATGAAACAAAAAACTAGGCAGTTTATAAAGGAGTTTTTAGTTTGATGGACAAGTTAGTCATACATCGGTCACTTATTTATTTTTTATTTTTTTATCCACAACGAGGAAGTTTTTTGCCTGTATCTCACCTGATGGTAAGTAATGATCAGGCCGAAGGTGGAAGCGAGCTTCACCCGGAATCCTCAACCACAGAGGAACTGGCTATCTTACCTCTAACTGTCGGAACACAACAATGCTGTTAACATTATTGTTATGGCGACAGACTTATGATCTTTATCCGACATCAAAAAGAAGGTTATTAATTTGATCCGTATGGTTAAATATTTCTCAGCGTTAATCTCTCGTTTGATTGAAACAGATTTTGACGCAGTTTTTATGTTTTAAATTATTGAGGAAACCATTCTTGGTCAAATGTATCGGAAACATACCCCAATTAGGCGAAATTTTCCGGTAGAAGTTCCTAATATTTCCTGCAATATCATTAAGTGGGAATTTGGATGAAATCTTCAGGAAATAATGCCCTAAATCGGGAACAATCGCGGGAAAGACCATTAAATATTGAGGGAAAACTGCTGGATATATTCCCAAAATTGGGAAATACGTGCTATCCTAAATTCAAACATATCCTACCATAACCATTAACCACTAAGGCGGCTTCAGACGCGTGTCAAAACATATCACTTTAACGAGGATCTGAAATTAATCCGGGCGCGTTTTAACGCGTTAGAACTGTCTGCTTAAATTTGGTTCCGTATAAGAAATGTTTTTAAATGGGCCGGCCACTGGAATTCTCTGGATTACAATGGAATTCTGGGGAGGGAATTCCACTAATTGACTGTAATGGCGGAGGGAAGTCGAACCATAACATCCAACTTCTATTATGTTCTTCTGAATTCTGATTAATTTCGTTGCGGGTCCAATGACAGTTTAACTTTCCCTCAGGACAAACTTGACCTTCACTGCTTGGGTTATTGGCGGTCAAACTGTAGATCCTGGCTACACAGGAGTTGCAGCGGTGGGAACGAGAGGTGGGAATACTTGGCTGTAATGATCTCCATAAAATGAACCCAGGCTGGAAATATTGCGGAAAGATACCGGAAACATACCCCAATTTTGCAAATATTTCCTGCAATATGCCAATTAAGTGAGAATATTCGGGAAAGCTGATAGACGCTGGGACAGAAAAGTTCTTGAGTGGTGACCACGAGCCGGAAGACGTAGTGTGGACACTGGACAGGCCTCCCATCAGTTAGACCGAAGATCTGTTGAAGATACATATAAAAAATACCCTTATGTTCAAAGGGTACTACAAGGTTCGAGACTATATTGATGACAAGGATGCGTGGTCAGTTCAGTCTGCACATATTTGATGTACTCGAATTTGGTTATTCTTACCGTTAGATAATTCCTGGCAATAAGTGGTGACTGAGTTTGTTCCGGCGTTTCTTCTCAGCACTTGCCATATGTTTGTCTCGAAGCGCTGGTAGGGCCCAAAAGATAAGGAGACAAGTAAAGTGCCCCATAAGGGCTACCTTTTATTTTTTTATTTTTTGACGTTCATAAGTACCACTTGTGGTCTAAACTGAATAAATGATCTAGATTTTGATTTTTTATTTTATAGTTAGTCCCACATAGTTGCCCTATAATACGAGCGCGTATCTCCAAAACCCCATTTTATAGGGCCGAACGTACTCCGAAATAGAACGAGTGCGATCGTGGAATGCGCTTCCGCCCATAGCGTTCCATATTTAAAATTTTCACCAAACTTTTTAATTTTATTCAGAGCTCGGCGCGCGCGCATTGTGCCGCGGTTTTTTTCGTTTGTTTTCGTATGGCGAAGGAATGCATTCTGTTCAGCCTAATCGGGTTGATCGTTTTTCTGGTGTTGCCAAGATTGGAAAACGTGTTTGTTTGTAATTGTGACGCGAAAGGTCTAGAAATGCCTGATTTGAAATTCAACAGGCATGTGGCAATTTTATGTGATTTAATAGCAAAGGTTTTGATTTTTTTATTAGTTCTCGCTGATATCTATCTGACGCTTGTATTTTGAAATGATGCTTTAGTACGAATCTACACTCAATCTCAAAACCAGATTCCAACCTTTATTGGAAGTCTGTATTTTGAAAACGATTCTTATTAAATTCAAATATTTCATTTGCTCCTCAGGTTAGTATCAATGAGAACTTACGACTAGTGTCAGTATATTACTTAGTAAGAAAAGAGGGCGCGTGTCCTCTTCCAAAACCGGGACTGAAAAAAATATCCGGCTTTTCCTGATTTGTATACTGTCACTAAACCAATTTTCATCTTTATCAATCAATGGTTTAAGCGGGAGAGACACAAATATTATCTATCGGCCTATAAAAAGTCTGTAGTCTGCGGTGACTCTTATGGTGGGTTGCACCATCTTACTTTAACTTTGACAAACGTCAAAAATCTGTCAAACTCCATACAAAAAACACCGGTTATCGTTATAGTTACGGTCAAAGTTAGGTGGTGCAACTCAGCCTTATAGATCTCTCTACCTAAGTTCTAACGATTGCCTTCGCAATCGCTGCAGCGCGGGATCATTGCGAAACTGCTAACTTTATAAATTATTAAGCGCTTTTTCGCCATAGCTCTCGAGGGATATGCAATCGCGACCAGAGTGCAAGCGACAGCGATTAAAAAACATACCACCGAGTAAAGAGCGCGTAGGGAAATTGATTGATCACTTAGGGCTAAATCGAACCTTAACTTAGAACTCCTCCTATGTTCTTCTGATTAATTTCGATTGATCACTTAGGGCTAAATCGAACCTTAACTTAGAACTCCTCCTATGTTCTTCTGATTAATTTCGATTGATCACTTAGGGCTAAATCGAACCTTAACTTAGAACTCCTCCTATGTTCTTCTGATTAATTTCGTTGCGGGTCCAATGACAGTTTAACTTTCCCCCGGGACAAACTTGACCTTCACTGGTTGGGTTATTGGCGGTCAAGCTGTAGATCCTGGCTACACAGGAGTTGCAGCGGTGGGAACGAGAGATGGGAAATGTGGGAATAGTCCCATTTAAGGCTGATTTCAATCACCGAATAACTTTTAACTGAAGAATAAAATTGGCCTTTTGACAGTTTCCGTATGGGAAATAATAAACATGTCAAAATGAATAAATATTCCTAAGGTAAAAGTGATTATTATCTGAACATTAAAAAATTTGCATCTAAAAAAAAGCGGAGGTAGATTAAGATTAAGACCACATTGTTCATAGATTACATAAAGAAATTTAATTAAAAAAAGACTATTATTACGTATACTTTCCAAAATAAATTGCACTACATTAGCATTATTTTGGAATAATACTTTGATTAATGCTAAGAAGTATGATCATTGAGGCCTCTCAGACACCCCACGCTGTATCATTTATCAAAACAACGAGGACTCTTTTAAGTTGCGCCGGCGCATCTAGTTGCGAAAGCGCGTTCGTCATTGACCGTTTTTGCAATCGAACAGTATGATCTCCGTTTCTAATATGTCTACCGCTTAACTCAGTCTGTGCCTGAGGTATGGAGCGGCACAGGAGGATTTTGACAGTTAAATGTCAGCGAACTTTAGTATGATAGGTCCAGACACGTCATAATATGTTAACGTCACCCCTCCCGTGCCGCTCTCATGCCTCAGACACTGACTGAGTGAGTTAAGAGTTAGACCACTGAACGGGATGTGTATAAGTGCCCTGTTAAGGGCCTATAATTATACTGATAAATATTTGATTTGATTTTGACATTGGAACGTTGAATTTGAACACCCATCCTCACTAAGATTAAACATACAGATAAAAGCTCATAAAAACTTTCATAAAACTCATCTATTTATGCAAGTAGGCTTTTAAAAAGCACTTTTACACGTCCCAGTATTAACCCTACCACTGCTTCAGGACAATAAATGAGCCAGTGCTGAGAAGAAGCAGCGCAAGAAACTCAGTCACTAATATTGATTAGAAATAAAAAAAATAAATAAAATAAAATAAAAGTTTATTTAACAACTTTAACATTTTTTACATTGCTTACATTGCATTGTTGTACATACATTTCCTTAAAGACCCGTTTAATGCTAAGGTTGTACCGACAAACGCTTCAGTTCATAAAGTAACTGAGATTTCTACGCTAGGCTAAGCCTGTCATGTAGACAATCTTTTGTCACAAGTTAACAAAAATATTTATATCATATGCGACCTCAACTCATCTCTATTATCTAAGAAACACGTCTCAAAACCGGTTGTAAACATCGACATTAATTTTACAGTCATTTCACATTCACGGAAGTGGCTTTTGCCTTTGATATTGATCTTTTTACAAATAAATAAATCTATTTCCATAAAATTCAGAAGCAATGCTAAATATCTAATAGAGGCTGTCTATAGCTGTTAGATGCATGCAACTGACGTGAAGACCCAACTAACGGATTTATAAATAGCGTTCTATTAATAGGCGTGCGTCAGGGTTCTATATTAGGGACATACTTATTGCTCATGGCAAGTGATTTTATGTTGATTTTGCATCATTTAATATTATTTTGATTTTTGTCACAAAAATAGATCGTAGGGAGGTGAACCAAGGATTGAAAGTGGATTTTCGATACTCAATTATTTCTCAAAGCATTTGAAATTATTATTATTAATCATGCTTTTGATAAGATATCAAGTGATTGTGATCTAATTAAATCTGATGGTAAACAGCCTAACAGTGCTATATTTTATTTATTGAATAGCTAATGCCCGCGGCTTTGCTCTCGTTAATTTTGATCTGTTACAGACAGAAATACTTTAACGAGCCCGTGTTTTTCTTTCATAAACCGGGAAAAAAACTCACGTTTCTACATCTAATTTCATCTAAATTAGTTTAGTGGTTTAAACGTAACAAAGTAACAGACCTAGTTTCGCATTTACTCGTATAATATTAGTAGTATTACGTGAATATTCCCACCTCTCGTTCCCACCGCTGCAACACCTGTGTAGCCAGGATCTACAGAAAAAACCCAACGAGTGAAAGTCAAGTTTATCCCGGGAGAAAGTTAAACTGTCATTGGACCCGCAACGAAATTTATTAGAAGAACATAGGAGGAGTTCGAAATTAAGGTTCGTTAGTAGTATTTAGCTTTATGCCACACAAATAAGTACATACAGCGAACTTAACAACACTCCGCGTCTGTTGCAATTATAAAATGAAAGAAATATATGTCAGATCGTGGCGTACTAAGACCTACTTATTACATAATTTCAAAGCGGGCCTTCCATACAGTACCATACAATTGCATACAGACGTCACAGCATAAAATGGACTCGAAGCATATGGCGCTAAACGGCCAGTCTAACAAGACCTATGGATACTTCTATCCTGCTCTAGGATTAGAAAAGTAGACGGGTCTATTAAAAATGGTGGTGGAATAATCGTAAACCCAGTTAGGCTTTGTAAAGCAGCTGAGCTATTTTAAGCTTTAATTCAGTGTTATTACGAACTGATGTTGAGTGCCATCGATTGTATTTTTATAGTGCTCACCTAGTTGGAAATATACTTGAATAGGTTTTGCAATATGTACCTTCTTTTGTTTTTAATAACAGAATGTTCTTTAGTATAGTTCTTGCAACTCACAATAGAGAGTGAGCTTTACTTGTGTGTGTACGTCTACATACATGCACATATCGATAGTGTTATGTTTGTCAAAACTTGTAAAACGAACAGTAGTGAGCCACCACGCCCACCTCACATGTAAAGCTAAAGCTCACTCGCCTTCTTAAATTGCAACAACTATAATATAAGAGGCAAAATGAAGGCAATTTTATCACTAGAAGTAGAAAAGAAGGGATCTCTTCCAGACAACTTGAGGAACATCCCAGCTTACTTGGGATGTATAATCAGTAGTGGTAGCATTTGTAATTTTTTTATCACCTTCATACAACTAAAACTCCTTTAATTTCAAGGCAGAACGTACACTTACTTTTACCTCACTCGTAATAATAACCACACCAAATGTATACTTTAATGCATTGATTCCCAAAGACCTTTAAAGGGGGCGCGGACCATCTGTGTACTTAAGTAGAAAAAATCTGCGACCGCTGAGAGAATGCATTCCAGACTGCTCGATACGACCAATAAAATAATCTTGACTGGAGGAGGGGGGGCGCGGAATTTTTTGTATGGTCGAAAGGGGGCGCGTCTTAAGTTTGGGAACCAATGCTTTAATGGCTAATGGACGGTGGCGCCACTGTCGTGACTGCATTAAGCTGTACTGGTTCTATTAAAAGTTTAAGGTCGCTATAGGATTTAAAAGAGCATATGAATTGCTATTTGCTGAATAAATGTAATGTTAAAATTGGAAGGTGCCTGTGACCTTCATTTTACTGTCGATGAAATCAGACAGCAAAGTGATCGTAGGGCATGCTATATTCTGGACTTATATGCCTCCATACTGGTATTAGAGTTTGATAACTGCCAAGTACAGTTGTAAACGAACTTAAGTCGCTGACATAGCCCGACGGATTAGCAAGCTGAAGTGGCAATGGACAGCCGATGGGGCAGCAAGGTTCTGGAGTGGAGGACGCGTACCAGAAAACGCAGCGTCGGACGTCCACCCACAAGGTGGACCGACGACCTCATTAAGGTAAGCAGGCAAGTACTGGATGCAGGCCGCTACCAACCAGGCAACATGGAAAGCATTGGGGAAGGCCTATGTTCAGCAGTGGACGTCCTATGGCTGAGATGATGATGATGAAGTACATTCAACATCCCATAAGACTGTTTCTGTTGCACAATAGCCTGTTAATATACCACGAAATAAGACTCTGTTTAGCTTGATATACTATCAACCGTAACTTACACCGAAAAGTACCAAAAACTTTCCCCAAAATGGCTCCATTGTTGTCAAAATTCACATAATTTCCGCGTAACTCGTGTCGACGGACTATAATCGCGGAAATTAGGTAGGGCCGACGACCGCGCCCTAATGGGCGTTAGTTTTCACTTCCTCATTTACATTTTGCAAATATTCAGTTGACCGAACTATAAAAAAGTCAATTTAGAAAAGACATCATATGAAATCTGTCGCTATAACAACAATGTTAACAGCATTATTGTGTTCCGGCAGTTAGAGGTAAGATAGCCAGTTCCACCGTGGTTGAGGATTCCGGGTGAAGCTCGCTTCCACCTTCGGCCTGATCATCACTTACCATCAGGTGAGATACAGGCCAAGAGCTTCCTCCTTGTGAATTAAAAAAAATACGGGCCAAGAACTTCCTCGTTGTGGATAAAGAAAAAAAACACTGTTATTGGGCATATTAACAACTATGCCCGCGAAAATAGTTTTAATAATATTACAATTTCTTAGCGATTAAGAGTCGCTCCTCAAACTAAATTTTAAATAAACAACTTGATAAAATCGAACTGCCTAAGGCGGGAATTGAACCCACGAATCATCCAGTGTCTAAGTAGCTCAGATCGAAGAGCGCCCGGCAAGCGAAAGGTCGTAGGTTCAATTCCCGCCATAGACAGTTCGATTTTTTTAAGTTGCTTTTTAAAAATAATATTTCCTGTTTTTGCAACATTTTTATTTACTGCTCCGCCCCTATTGGCTGTAGGATGATGTTATGTAGCCGAAACTCTTCCTCAATAAATGGGCTATAAATAAAACACAAACAGAGTTTTTCAAATCAGACCAGTATTTCCTGAGATTAGCGCGTTCAAGCAAAAAAATGCTCTTAAAACGCCTGTCTTTATTAAAATCTTATTTTCACTTGGAACAAAGAGAAACATCACCCTACGCAGTTCACATCCCTTGTCTATTACTGTCCTGCGACGTCACTAAGATGACGTCATCCCAGGGCCTACAGCACACGCTGACCTGGTTTCGCCCCTGCTTATTCATAAGCCGCCAAAGAACGCAACGTGAAACGTGACATGGCTCTTTTAAGCAAGATAGAGGCTTACTTTGTGGGTCTCACAATATGAATGGCTTTGCAGAAGTCGAGTCTGGGTAAATATTGTCAAAAGCTCAGAAAAAATATGAAATTACCCCTGGTTTTATGTTTTGTTGTGATTTAAAGCTTGAGAATGCTCATTCTATACTTAAAGTATGAACTTAAGTAGTGTTAATTGTGAAAAACGTTAAAATAACGGTATCGTTATTGCCAATGAGCTGCTGTCATAGTGACATTGACGTAATGTTAATGTCATGAATTGTAATTTAAAATAAGGCAATATAATGTGAGACTTATGTATCCAGTGTTTTATTTATGACAATAGATCTACCAGCCTCTAAAAGTAGGTAAAAAGATTTGAGATTAGGTACCTACTAAAGCCGAATTTTCAAGTTGATTTAGGTACCCTTCAATCAGATTAATTTAGAAACCGGGGGACACTTCAATTTTGCAGTGTGACGACTTCGATATTGAATAAACATATACAGTGTAAACTCTATACATAACGAGTCGGGACTGAGCATTTTTCAACGTTATAGAGAGGTCGTTAAATGTGTGACACGGTAGAGCGGATATAAAACAAAGTAAACCAACAAAGTCAAGCAATTTAGACGTTATAAGGACTTAGTCGTTAAATCCAGTAGCGTTATAAGAGTTTATTACACTGTAATAATGTTTCTATTCACAAATAATCCACAAAGTACAAGAAAACACAATAAACTCATCTTGATTTAGTTTTTCATTCACATCTCGCTCCAACCGCAAGTACATGGAGATAACAAAGAGAGGTCCATAAGAAGTGCGTGCGTCTAGTATCGATTACTCTGACCTCAAGCAAAATGGCCGCCAATTTTGTTTCTCTATAAGTTGATCCAAAACTCAGGTAGTCTTTTATTAAACCTAGATACAGAGAAGAAAACTCACTGAGTGAGATCAGTCCGAGTGCAATTTGTGTTAAAAAAATTAGTGTGGGGTTACTCCGAAGATAATTTCAGGCAATCTAGCTATCCTACTAATATTATTAATGTGAAAGGATGAATGGAATTTGGTATAGAAATAGTTTGAGACCCAGGAAGAAACATAAATAGTTTTTAACCAGGCTTTTGTATTCTGTGCCAGAACAAAATTCACGAAGCCGCGGTCAAAAGCTAGTAAGTAAATATTAAAACTTTATCAAACTTCTATTTCACCTGGAAACAGAGAACAAAGCAATCACAGTGTGAAAACTAAACGTCGTCTAATATCGATTCAGCCTCTGACACTTTGGCGCCCAACGTGGTGTTTCTCCGAAATAGATTCACGCCCGTATTCACAAACGATACTTGCTTAAGTGAAACAGCAAATCGAACGCACAGCGTTGAATAGAGCTCTGTGATAGGTTTGTGAGTCATCCTGTGCGTCCACGCGCACTGTGAGATTTCATAGTAATGTTTGTGAATACGGGCGTCAGATGATCTAAACATAGTAAATAAGTGAAAAAACTCATTGAAACTCCTTTATTTTACCTGAACAAAGCGAATGGCCCGAGAAAACTTAACAACACTAATATTGCCTCCCGACATATTGGCGCCCAACGTGGTGCTTTTTAAGTAGAGTCTACTTAATCTAAACATAGTAAATAAGTGAATAAACTCAATGAAATTCCTTCATTTTACCTGAACAAAGCGAACGCACCGACAGAAGAACGTGCGTGCGTCTAATATCGATTCGGCCGACCTCCGACACAGTGGCGCCCAACGTGTTGTACAAGTGGCGGAATGTAGCGAATGTTTTGCGTTACAGGTGGGTTATTGTCTACATTTACGTCAAAATGAAATTACTATTAAATAATAGAACCTCTACTAACAAAACTATCGCTTCGAGGGCAACATTTGGCAAATAAGGGCAGAGAAGAAGCACCCCAACAAACTTAGTCACCATTTTCTGCCAATCAATCATGTAACATGTAAAAATTTCGTTCGTTTCAGCCAAATGACGTCCACTGCTGGACAAAGGCCTCCTCCAAGGTTTTCCACAATGCACGGACATGCGCTGCCAGCATCCAGGCTCTTTCCGCGACCTTTACCAATTAGTAAAAAATTTACTCTTATTATATTATACTTCTCCATGCTAATGCATTACCTTATTGACATTTAATATGAACATAATCATAATTTTCAATTCATTCTGTGACACATGTTAAGAGTTGCGGTTTAGATTAATCTATGGATTATTGTCTGGGCCTAAATATGACTGTAACTTAGTTTTGTGAGCCTTAAATAAATAAATAAAATAAAAAATCAAGACATAACATCAGCAATTCCATAAGTATAGGTACAATGAAAATAAAATTGACATTGTTCAATACGCTGCCATCTTGTATTTAGAACAACCCCACCCCCAATTCGAAACAAAGAAATCCAAAGACAGAGCAAGGTTATTGCTTTATTATTGGAACAAACAAACTACCCTCATAAAACTTCTGATGGTGCAGATATAAAATTGGATAAACACGCGTTTCTTTCATTAGAGAATTGGGGTCGATGGACTGTTTATATGTAGTCTAGAGGACATTATGAAAATTCAAAGCGACTCCAAAAATAGTAATAAAACAATATTGCCCTACTTATTTACCTATTACCGATTATAAATATTTGATTGACGACCTAATAAAGGTAGCAGGAAGGCCGCTACCACTCGGGCAATATGGAAATCATTATGGAGGTCTAGGTTCAGCTCAGCAGTGGAAATGCAGTAGCAGCAGTATCAATGATGATGATGATGACGCGCAGCGCTCTATCTGCGTGACGTTGCAACGTTAACCATGATTACTTACTTAGATAAATGCACTTTAACCTACTACAAATGCGATTTTTCCCAATTAACTTTGATTTTATGCCTTGGAAAAAACGTACGACATTATTGAAGGAAGATTATTATGGTAGACGAGGTACAGACAACGTAACATTACGGTAAAATAATGTTTATTACTGAAGATTAAATAAAAAAAACACTGCGGGTCTTTAGTTGTTATAATAGAGCGATTTGAATATAAAAACGTAGTTTTTACGTAAAAGGTGAAAGAAGACAAAATATCCGGAGAAACATTTGAGTTTTACACAAAAAAGTACACATTTTTGTTAATTATTTAACACTCCATAAAAGGTGTCACAGAGCACACATAAAAACCTTTTTATGGACACATGTAAGGGTGTTGACATTTTTATCATGGGCTTCGTACCACATGTATGTAAATGAATTTAAAATGGAAATAGAAAACACTTCAGTTTGAATGTTTTTATTCTGTTGGGAGAAAGTTTCCTGCAGAAAGGAAAAATAAGATTTTAACTACAGATTGCCGAATTTTAATTCAAGATTAAGATACACTAGCCTTTGCCTGCACTTTTATTAGAATGATAAGAAACTAAAGAAATGTAATACCAAATCCTTTGTAAATTTTACAAAAATACATATTTTTTATGTAATTTTATAACTTTTCCATATTTTTTTCGTTCAATTTCTTTTTTTTTAGATAATTTAAATTTAAGTATAAATTTACTTGCAATAATAGTAATAATAATAAATAAATATCTTTGGACATTTTACACTGCGCCTCTAGTCCCAAACTAAGCAAAGCTATGGGTACTAGACGACGGGATAAACATACTTTACTTATGTATACAGGGTGTTAGGTAAATGGGTATATGAGCCGACACTAGCCCATGTTAACATGGTTATATAAAAGGTATGGTGAAGTCAGAAAATTGATATCTTCATTTTAACTATTTTAATTTTCATACAAATCTGATTTTGTAAAATTTATTTTGTATGAAAATAAAAAAAAAAACATGATATCAAATTTCTGACTTCACCATACCATTTATATGCCTATGTTAACATGGGCTAGTGTCGGCTCATATACCCATTTACCTAACACCCTGTATACTTTTTTTTTTTGTAATATTATCTTGATATGTTATACTATTTATACGGAACCCTACTAGTTAGTTCTCTTCAAACTTGGCCAGTTTTTTTCCTACTATCTAATCAAAAATTCACCCCACCATTCGGAGGGCAGGTCCTCCTAATGACGTACGCCTCGAGGGAATAGTGCGCCCTTTGATGGTATATTTAACGCTCTTGGATGTACAGATGCGAGTACATCAGTGATTACTTTTGGACTTGGAATATCGTACTTATTGCTATAGTTCTTGCAACTTACGAAGGCGGGTGAGCTTTAAGCAGGGTACTCATCTAGCCGTGTAGCATTTTAGGCAGGGTACTCACCTGCCATGTAGCACGTAACGTAGCATGTAACGTGTCCAACCTTCAAGTGAGTACGGCTCGTCTACGGTCATCGCGTATCTAGCTGCGAGCTCCTGGATCCTACTGCGAGCCGCCTTTGTGCTCGCAGTGATACCGCCACTCGGCGGGTCGCTGCGATTTCCCTGCGAACCACGCGCGAGCAGCTCGCAGCGGGCTCGTGCCTATATACTCACTTGATACAGTATCTGGTACATTACATGCTACACGGCTAGATGAGGAGTACCCTGCTTTAGGATCTGGGAGCTCGCAGCTAGATACGCGATGACCGTGGACGAGCCGTACTCACTTGAAGGTTGGACACGTTACATGCTACATGACAGGTGAGTACCCTGCCTTCCTTGTGTGTGTACGTGTACATTACATGCACTTAACGGTAGTGCAATGTCTATCAAAACATTTGAAAAACGAACAGTAGCGAGCCACCACACATGTAAAGCTCACTCGCCTTCGTGCTATTTGTGTCAAACTCGACGTGCCGTCATCTGAACAAACATGAGATATGTGATTCAAGAATACGAAGATAAAGGTTGATTGTTTTAGTGACGGTCAAACGTCAGCGAGACTTCAGATTTTTAGATTTGTATGATCTGTTACGTCATAATTATGTCAATTTGACCCCTCCCCCTCCCGTGCCGCTCCCATACCTCAGGCACTGACTCAGTTAAGCGCTATACATTTTTATTCAGACAGACCTACGCTTAAGACAATAAACTTCTTTATATTCCCGTTATCCTCTAATAACATAGCAAATGCGCCTTTTCTAAATATTCTTACAAAAATAATAACAGCCCATACACAGTTCAACGACCCGTGTACACAAAATGACTATAATTTTCTGTCTAGCCTGATATTTGAAAGCCATGGCTTCTACGAAAGTACGAAACCCATCAATTTGGTGTAGGTTGGGGAGAATGGAGCCATTAGTTTAAGTCAAGGTCGATTCAAGTTAAAAATAAACAAAATATTTTAAAAAAATCTAAAAATACAAACGTAGGTATTCCTCCGAAACAAACTTGACCTTCACTGGTTGGGTTATTGGCGGTCAAGCTGTATATCCTGGCTACACAGGAGTTGCAGCGGTGGGAACAAGAGGTGGGAATAGTCCCGTTCCTATCCTGCTAATATTATAAATGTGAAAGTTCGTTAAAAACTATTGAACCTATTTATGTCCTATCATAATAATGCGTATACTATAATCATGTGGTCTCGGCCCATTGCTTTCAATGTTTATTTGTGTCAATGCTATGCCCACATACATACAATTTGTATGCTCCCATACACTTTCATATAATCATATTCTGAATAAATCTTTATTTACGCCGCAAACGCACGGCGATATGGAAATGAGCAAAAAATAAATATGTAATCAGAAATAGGTACTACATCCGAAGACCACACGGGAAAAACAATGAATGTCACCTTTTTTGTGAAACTGACTTTTTAATGCCATCTGTTAGCTTTTTAGAGAAACATTCTATTACAAAAATCAGAATTGGGTAAAATCATCGTAGACAACTGTAATAGTTCAATTTGTGTTTGTTTGTCCATGGCAAGAAACGGTTATGTTATGGACCATAACTTAAAAGTTATTTAAACAAATCGAGTTTTAGAAGTACAGGCAAAGCATAATGTTAACATAGTAATAAGATGTTTCAATATTTCACATAGAGTATAAAATAAAAGAAATATAGACTTTTAAACTACCTATATAAAACTGTTTTTCTCTTAATTGTGCTTTTTTGACATTCTTTGTTTTTCCCGTGTGGTCTTCTACACACAGGTCTGTCCAGAGTGGGGAGTGTAGGCCAAATCCTCCATTAAAGTGTTTTGTATATCGTGCGGATTTCATCTCGGATGCTAGTCAATCATTTATTAGAGAGGATCGTGATCCTGCAATGGAGACTAAATATCTTGATGATAATGATAATGATGGTGATGAACAAAGAAGTTCACTAAGGTCCAGAGCAGATGGTGAAACGCAACTGCAACGAAATTGCAACTGCTAGTTACTTTTGAGTTGCATCTAAGTTTCTGCCATAGCGTCCGTTGAGAGACCACACATGACGCGACCAGTTTGAAACTTTCAGTTTCATTCATTAGAATCATCAAAAAGTTGCAGTTGCGTTTCACCGTCTGTTCTGGGCCTAAATGACAGAAATGAAATATCTTTAAATTGCCCAAAATTTAATACCACACAAGAAACAAAAGTACACTTTTGCGTAGCTTCTAAGTGCGTTTCTAGTCTGCTCTGCACACTTGGTATGATAAAATATTGGACAATTTGACGGAACGACATCCCTAAATAACGTCTTAACCTAACCCTTCAAATGAATTGGATAATTCCCAAATAGTCCCATTGAACGTCCTGATAAATCTCAATTATACTGTGCTTCATTCTTCAAGCTGTAATAAATCAGCCGCCATTGTCGCTCCAAAATAAAGATAGGCGTGGTGGTGACCACAGTCAAGGGGAAACGTAGGAAAGGAAAAAGTGATTCCATTTTTTCCTTTGAGGTACGGAACCCTAAAAAAACTGAAAGACTACCATACTGTTACTCAATGTTGTATGGATGTCTGGATGTTTGTTAGTCTTTCACGCAAAAACTATTGAACGGATTTTGATGAAACTTTACAGTGTTATTGTTTATAACCCAGAATAACATATAGGCTATAATTTATGACGATCTGTGATAAACTAAATTTCACTCGGGTAAAGCCGCGGGCAAAAGCTAGTATTAAATAAATCTGAGTAGAAGCTCAAGCTGAAATAGTACCGTCTCATTTCATAAACCGGGCCTTAACATTTAATTCTTGTTTTTTTAGCCCAATCAAGTTTTGATTCCCTTGTAAGTGGCATCAACATCTAAAGGTTTTAAAATCAAATTCAATAAAAGTTTAGAAAATATTACTCTTGTATGTTCGTTCGGAGCTATGACGAACATAAAATACTATTATATTATACTATGGCGCTTATGGTGGTACGATTCAACGGTGTGGGAGCGACGACCCTTGACTTTAGGTTTAGTCTGAATTGTGAATACTGATGACGTCGACAGTTTACACACCGTGGCTTCTTATGTGGTTATAATAGGGGTGATTTTGCAACGATAATGTATATCCTGAAGTGATATGGATTGTGATTATGTGTGTAGGGGCGTTACGCCTTGACATGATTGGCGTTTCTATGAATTTATTATTGAAAGTTCGATGGAGCAGTGGTGAGTCGTTTTGAACGCAGGTCCTGGGTTCGGTTCGTAGCGTGATCACTGTAGAGGAGATATTTTATATATACAGGGTGTCCCGTAATGTAACGTCAAGCCGGAACTGGGTGTTGAGGCAAGTTGTGCTGGTTATCAGAAAAATATAAAAAAAAATCTATGTGGCATATTTTAAAAATAATAGGCATTTAAAAAAAATCAAAAAATTCTACTCCAGGTGACGGTCCTTTTGCTCGTGTTGCCACAAATCTTCACTTTTTCCAAATTTTTTTTGTGTTATGTAACCCTGAATAATGCTTCTCTAAATTGTTATCAAAATTACAAAACCAGCTGCTCCAGCTTGGACGAAAAAAATACATTATTCCCAAAAAAAATTTCAAAATAAAAATTTTGCCTAGTTTAAACTGACTGTACTGAAAAAAAATTGTACTACGCGAGTATGGCAAGTGACGTCATAATTTGGCGCATTTAGTAAGGATTCCAAAATGGTATAACACTTGGTAAATTCTTGCTGTAATTGTCGACAATTTTTGGTTTTTTGGAAATAATCCCATTTTTAACTTTATCTACCTTGGTTAAAAATTATTATTCTAATGAAACCAAAATTCAAAATTCTGTGACTGACTACCGTACAGTCAGTCACAGAAACTTTTGTCACCATGACAGTAATTAGTAGTTGACATACTGTGACAAAAGTCACCCGTGCGCGCGCGCCTTTACTACCTGCCCTGCCTGCACTTGTACTTGGTAACAGGGATAATAAGGATATGAAGTTTCGGTTATGGATACGGTTACGGATATTAGAATAATATTATGCCGGTTTCGGTTACGGTCACGGATATGAAATCATTTCAGATTATCCGAAAGTCTCGGATAATTTCGGTTACGGAATTATTAGAATTTCAAAAATGTAGGTATAATACAAATAGCAAGATGCTGCGTGAGCGTGACCCACATAGCTACTTTATGTACCAACTAAGACGACACCTATGTATGATAAAGGTAAAACAGGCTGGCATATTAGATGGTGCCAGCGAATGCCAGACAAGTTGGTAACAAATATTAAGATTTAAGGTACAATTCCAAGACGGGCCGCAGACCGCAAACTGCAACCGCAAACTGCAAAACTATGAAATCGGCAGCGCGGCATTGCAGCTGCGGCGTGTATACTGCAAATTTCATAGAGTTTTGCAGTTTGGCCTTTATCCGAAACTATCCGTAACTTTTGAATCAGTTTCGGTTACGGTTATGGACATTTATTTATTTCGGATATCCGATAGTTTCGGTTACGGTTACGCATATCCATAACATCCCTGCTTGGTAAGATGGCCCTCTCCGTCCCGCTCATACCTTTTAAAATGGCTTCTCCACCTCACTTAAGCCAGAAACATAAATTTTGGGCACATTAGAATAATATTTTTAACCAAGGTAGATAAAGTTAAAAACGGGATTATTTCCAATAAATAATCCCGTTAATAATAAATTGTCGACAATTACAGCAAAATTTTACAAAGTGTTATACCATTTTGGAATCCTTACTAAATGCGCCAAATTATGACGTCACTTGCCACACTCGCGTAGTACAATTTTTTTTCAGTACAAGCAGTTTAAACTAGGCAAAATTTTTATTTTGATTTTTTTTTTTGGGAATAATGTATTTTTTCATCCAAGTTGGAGCAGCTGGTTTTGTAATTTTGATAACAATTTAGAGAGGCATTATTCAGGGTTACATAACAAAAAAAAAATTTGGAAAAAGTGATGATTTGTGGCAACACGAGTAAAAGGACCGTCACCTGGAGTAGAATTTTTTGATTTTTTTTAAATGCCTATTATTTTTAAAATATGCCACATAGATTTTTTTTTATATTTTTCTGATAACCAGCACAACTTGCCTCAACACCCAGTTCCGGCTTGACGTTACATTACGGGACACCCTGTATATATATTTTTTATAAATATCATTGGACATTTTATACGCTTCTAGTCCCAAACTAAGCAAAGCTTGTACTATGGGTACTAGACAACGGATATAAACATACTTAAATACTTTTTTTTGTAAATTCATACATATTACATATACATAGAAAACACCCAGTCCAATACAAACAAATATGTTCATGCACACAAATGTTTGTACTGTACGGGAATCGAACCCGCAACCTCTGGAATAGTAGTCCGTTTCGAACCACTACACCAAACGGCCGACGGCCGATTTGTTTATGATCTGTGTAGCCAGGATCTACAGCTTGAACGCCAATAAAAACCTAACCAGTGAAGGTCGAGTTGGTCCCGGGGGAAAGTTAAACTGTCATTGGACCCGCAACGGAATTCATCAGAAGAACATAGGAGTTCGGAGTTAAGGTTCGACTTCCCTCCACTGCACGGATGACAGGACTACAGGAGACAAAACAAAGGTTTAAGAAAAAGATATGCACGACGGAGTAAGCATTAGTATACGTTCTCTGTCACGCATAAGTGATGATCATCGTAATAAATGTTTCTTTCTTTTTTTATTAATCAATTAAAGGAACCTATCTTAGCTTAACTAGAATTTCTAGTAAATCCATCCAACCAGATAATACGTCCCTGTTTACACCACATGAACACCCATTGACTTCCACATACCTCAAAATTAGTATAATTATACCAATTAGCATAGCACAGCATGAGTTCATCGTACTGTATGGAATCATGGATGAACTACCAGAAGGCGATAATTTGGTTGAATGACAAGGTCTGTTCGGATGTGTTAACCGTCTGTGCTCTAGTGGTACCATTTCTCACACCTAGAAGTCCCGGGTTCGATTCCCGTGAAGACTCAATTTTGTACTCGCTTTTATTGGTGACTAGCGGCCGCCCGCGACTTCGTACGCGTGGATCCCGTTTTACCCCCTTAGGGTAGGGGTGGAGTTTCGTAAAATGGGTCGCCACTTTTAGAAAGTGTGTCAATTAAATACCCAGACCCAGCGGCAGCACTGAGTTGGCGCAATTGCGCTACACGGCGCAGTGTTACCAGCGTCTAAAGACACAGTGAACGTCAAATAGTGGATGTCACGCATCCAAAGTGGCCAAAAAGTTGACAACACAATCTTATCCCAATTGTAACAAAGACGTGTTGTGAACTTTTTAGCTACTTTGGTTGTCACGAACTATTTGACGTAGACTGTGTTAGTCTACCTTGTTGTATATTTATTTTATTTATTTTATTTTAAGTTTAAGCCGTATAACCCCCACCACCCACGCTAGGAAGCACCAAAGGGCGGTGAGTCATCGGCCGTTGAACCTGCGTAGGCGCAAGGAGGCTTTGATCGGCCACAGACTAACGGATGTCAGTAAGAAAGGTTTGAGAACTTATTGCAAATAAATTCACTTAAGTTAATAATATGGAAACCCAAAATCTTTGATTATTAATTTAAAACTGCTAGTAAATTAGATAGAGTTCGTAAGTGAGTTCGTGCCCCTGCAGTAAAGACTGGATAAATTAATTGTAATGATAGTTTAATTTCAAAATGATACCTTCACGTCATGTTCCTATGAAATAGTCTTATTGACAGAGACGGACAACGAAGTCATCTCAATAAAGTTCCATTTTACCAGACTGCGCCAAAATGGCGGTTAGTTCTTTACCATTAAAGAAAAAAGAAAAGGTGACCGAGTTTCTTTATTATTTACTAGCTTTCCGCCCGCGGCTTCGCCCGGGAATTTTGTCTGTCACAGGTCATCATAAATAAATAGCCTATATGTTATTCTGGGTTATAAACAATAATATTGTAAAGTTTCATCAAAATCCATTCAGTAGTTTTTGCGTGAATGAGTAACACACATCCAGACATTCATACAAACTTTCGCATTTATAATATTAGTACCTATGATTATTATTTAAACATCTTACAAGCTAACAGAATAAAAGTTCCAAAGCGATAATAAGATTAATTATACATTAATTATTATTCTTGCGTTGCTTTTTCCCAGGACTGGCCCATTTATTGTCCCGAAGCAGTGGCAGGGTTAAATTAATACTGGTAAAAGCGCTTTATAAAAGCCTATATGCAGAAATAATTTAGTGACGAATCCTAAAAATAAACTGACTTAATGGACCAACTGCATTTCAGACTTCCTACACTGTGGCGAACGCCAAACCAATCGACCGTGGCATTGCCAATCGATTCGCGACCCTCACGCCTACGACATTTGACTCATACGCCGTTGTCTAGGTATTTTACGTTGGTTGATGTAACAGAGTACTACTGGTCTTACATCTCTAATATGAATGCGAAAGTAAATCTGTCTGCTTGTTATGTTTAAACACCTCTGTGGTCTAGTGGTAAGACCACCTGCTTCAGACGCAGAGGTTCGATTCCCAGTGGGGGCAGTTTTTTCTGTTCGGTTTGGTTGGTGGTAGGGCGTTCTAAGCCCGCCTGGCTAGCTACCACCATCTTACCTAAGTCTGTCGCCATAACAACAATGTTAACAGCATTGTTGTGTTCCGGCAGTTAGAGGTAAGATAGCCAGTTCCTCCGTGGTTGAGGATTCCGAGTGAAGCTCGCTTCCACCTTCGGCCTGATCGTAACTTACCATCAGGTGAGATACAAGCCAAGAGCTTCCTCGTTGTGGATAAACTCAGTCAGTGTCTGAGGTATGGAAGCGGCACGGGAGGGGTGACATTGATGTGACAAGGTATACAAATCTCAAGGTCACCCAAAGGGCGATGGAGCGTGCTATGCTCGGAGTTTCCCTGCGTGATCAAATCAGAAATGAGAAGATCCGCAGGAGAATCAAAGTGACCGACATAGCTCGCAAAATTGCTAAAATTAAGTGGCAGTGGGCGGGGCACATAGCTCGTAGAGACGATGGCCGTTGGGGCAGAAAAGTTCTCGAGTGGCGACCACGGGCTGGAAGACGTAGCGTGGGCAGGCCTCCTACTAGGTGGACCGACAGTCGCGGGAAGAGCCTGGATGCGGGCAGCGCATGACCGTTCATTGTGGAAATCCTTGGAGGAGGCCTTTGTCCAGCAGTGGACGTCATTCGGCTGAAACGACGACGACGACGATACAAATCTGAAATCTCGCTGACGTTTGACCATCACAAAATCACGCTCCCTAAATCGATTTATATTATTATTAATTCCGAAAATTTTAGTTAAAGTTATCTTATCATTTAAGTCAACGCACTGTAAGTAGGTACGTTCGATAAAATTAAATCATGAATCTAAATAATCTAAGATTAGAGTGAAGATTAAAATATTTTTGATTTAGGTATTCAATGGAAAAAATATCTAGGCAGTTGACAGGGTATCAATCAAGCTAAAGAAGACACCAGTCCTTTATACCTTTAAATCGTCATCATCAGGTCATTCAGTCTCCACTGCAAGAGCACGACCCTCTCTAATTGACCAGAGGCAAATGGAGGATTTGTCCTACACTCCCCACGCTGTGGCCACTGGCCAGACGGGTTGGGGAGGCGATGTTCGCATATTTGTCCCTTAGTCGCCTCTTACGACATCCACGGCAAGAGTAGGCAATTGGTTTAATTCTACTTTCCAAAACTAAACCTACCTTTTAATGAATACATCTTATGTCGCTGACATAGCCCGACGGATTAGCAAGCTGAAGTGGCAATGGGCAGAGCACATAGTACGCAGAACTGATGGCTGATGGGCCAGCAAGGTTACGACATCATAAAGGTAGCAGGAAGGCTCTGGACGCAGGCCGCTACCAACCGGTCAACATGGTAATCATTAGGGGAGGCCTATGTTCAGCAGTGGACGTCCTATGGCTAAAATGACGATGATGATGATGACATCTTATGCAGTTGTGATAAAGTTCAAATTCCCAATGAAAATGTAAAGTTTAACGTGCTGTTGTTAGTACATTTAATTAGTAGGAAAGCGAGCAGTAAAAGCGTGACTTGCAGCCTATTCATGAACCATTGGGTTAGGTAATTGGGTAATAACGTATCATATAACGTAGCGCAGTGTTTGATGGACTGACGACCTTAAGAAGATAGCAGACAGCTGCTGCACGAAAAATGTTGCAAAGAGATTGGGTCATTTTTCAAGATAGAGTACTCTAAAAGATCGTCGTTTCAGCCAAATGACGTCCACTGCTAGATATAGCGTTGCCAGCCGTTTGGATAAAGCCGGACATAGGTAGGCTTTTTGATTGCGTGTCCGGCCAAAATAAACGGTGTCCGGCTTTTTTTTACATTTCGCAAACGAGCCCGCCCTCTCGCACTCCGCCACCAGATATGCGACTAGAGTTGCCAGGTGTCTGGTGAGCTACTACATGTAGCCTGCTACTTACTTCCTACGCTGGACGCAGGCCGCTATCAACCGGGCAACATGGAAAGCATTGGGGGAGGCCTATGTTCAGCATTGGACGTCCTATGGCTGCGATGATGAATCAAAAAAACACATATCCGCTCCGCTCTGGACAGCTCCGTCTTGGTGGAAACTGAGCCATAAACAAACATACACTTAGTAATGTGTGCACAAAAATATTCTTTAGAAAAAACGCCCACATCTTTTGTATCTGTATGACCTTATTTTCGCACGGACAAGGAGAAATCCGCCAACTCCAAATTGATAAGGAATTAAGGAACCATAACAGAGCAATTTTGTGTGAATCATGAATCGGTGCAAATAGGTACCAAGGTCAGTCAACACAGTTGAATGTTTGATTTGCTAATTATGTATTTATTCCAATGGACGTGATGTCATAATCCCTGTTGGCGATGGCCACCAGAAGTAGGTACTTAAGCTATAACTTCGTATTTTGTATACCTGAAAATTACAAACTAATCTACTTATTATTATTAACCTACTAAACTTACCGAAGTCCTGTGACTTACCTTGCATTTTGTTTGTATAGCCTGAATTGTATCTATGTTTAAGCTATGAGTATATTTACATCGTAGTAATAATATGTAAACTGTAAGCCGACCACATAACTTACACTGTATTATGTGATTTTGGAACATTAAATAAGTAAGCGAATCTGGGTGCGCGCGTAGGTAATAATATTATCGCGCGCCTAGAACATTCCGAGCTAGCCGTTAGCAATGCGGCCCGCTGATTGGCCGGAGGCCTCTCGCCTTTTATGGTAAGAAGCTTCTAGCGGCTCACCGCGCCGCACACGCGGCCGAGAGCCGCCAGCCAGTCGTCGTCGAACTCTCACCCTCTGCGAACGTACTAGTGCGCACACCCGGACGCGCCTTCATTTTCAACGTACCTACCTGGACTTTCATTTCACCTATCATCATCGTTCACCCATCGACCTACATCGCCTACAAAGTGGTCCTACGAGCCGAATCATCGATTGTGAATTGTGAGCACAGTGATCCGCCATCATGTCTTTGCTTCGCTCCCCCCGCGGCGCCGCTGTTAAAACACGCCGACAAATGATGGACGAAGACAAGACAAACAAAGTGAAAGTCGCTAGTGAAGTGTTGAAGAGTGAGGGCAGCCAGTCCACGCGCACATCGTCTGCAGCACGGCGACTCACTATTGCAGCTGCACGTAAGAGGGCGGAAATTGAGATCGAAGCGATCGAAGCCGCAGAAGCAGCCGCGAAAGCCGCCGCGAAAGCCGCCGCGGAAGCCGCCGCGAAGAAGGCGGCGATTCGTAAGTCTCTGATTGACATAGAATTGAACGCCGACCTTTCCGAGCTGGGCTCAGAGGGGAGGAGTGTGAGGTCATCATCGGAGAAAGTGGAAGCTTGGCTTGACACAACACACATTGCAACGACACATCGGGAGGAGAAAGTCACCTGCACCGCGCCCCAGCAGCGTACTGAAATACAAGAGCTGGCGGCTGCACTTACAGTTGCGATCTCCAATGCCGCTGCAATGCACCAAAACGACCAACTGTTGTCGAGATTGGCCACCTCCAAAGACTTGCCAATCTACTACGGTGACCCCCTCGACTGGTTACAGTTCCGGAACGCATACTTCGAGTCCACCGAGATCTGTAAATACACCGACATCGAGAACATGTGGCGCCTTCGTAAATGCCTACGAGGCGAAGCTAAAGACGCAGTATCTTCGCTACTTATTGACTGTACATCACCTAACGAGATAATCGACATGTTAGAGCTTCGGTTTGGCCGACCTGAAATTATCATGAACAAGATAGTGTCACAGTTGAGAAAAGTAAAACCACTAGCTGAAAGTTACTTTCTGCTTAACAGACTTTCTATACCTAGAAGCACAAAAAGTAGCCGCGGCCGGTGTTAGCTTCGTACACAACCAACACGAAGCCAGACGTAAGCCAGAGTACATCAGAAGCTCTCACAAAAATGTACTTGTGTCTACCAACTACGACCACAACGAAAAGTGTAACTTTTGTAAAACACAAACACACTCACTTGAACAATGCATAAAGTTCAAGCGAGCCCTACGAAAGGATCGCTGGCGTTTCGCACGTACAGAGAAACTGTGTTTTCAATGCCTACTACCACGACACGCCGATACTACGTGCACAGCCCCCGAGTGTGACGTCGAAGGTTGCGGACTAGGCCACCATCGCCTTCTACATTGGTCGAACCCGCGACCCCAGCTACAGACGGCATCAGAACGCGACGAACAGCGTCTCAGTGAGAGTGAATGTGAAAACGTAAACCACACTACCGCGCTTCAGTGCAACGAGTCCCAAGTACTACTCAAAATAGTGCCGGTTACAGTTTTCGGTCCGAAAGGCAGTATGCACACGCACGCCTTGCTAGACGACGGTTCGACCGTATCGTTAATCGCGTCGCGACTCGCGGATGAGGTTGGACTGCACGGAGCGCCTCATACCATGCGCGCTCGTGGTGCATGGGACAATGAAATGACATGTGATACGGAAATAGTGAACTTTGAAATAGCGAATAGAGACAATAAGCGTTTCAGTTTACAAGCTAGAAAGATTTCCCAACTCAATTTGCCAATGCAAAGTGTAGTTAATGTTGATTTTTGTAAATATGAATGTGTAAATATTGATTTGTGTAAGTGTAATGCCCAGCCTATGTTACTAATCGGGCAAGACAATTGCGACTTAATCGCTCCTATTGAGTGCATAAGGGGAAATCCAGGTGAGCCATACATGACAAAGACGTGCCTAGGATGGTGCGTGCACGGGACAACAAACAAGGTAATTGATTCATCTGTTTGCTTTACCACAAACTTGTGTTTTGTTGAATCCTGTGAACCAACTCAAACCGTCGCCGCCGCCTGTTGTAATAATACCGACGCGCTGGTCGGTAGCGCGGTCCCGCTCGCACTCGTTGCGTGCGAGCAGCCCCCAGTCGCGCCCCGCGCGCATAGCAACGCGCTGGCACAGAATAAGTAATAGTACAGGTACAGAAGGATTACTCCGCAAGACGATTTAAATAAATGCGAGTCTTGCTACGACGCGATACAGTGGAATTCAGCTCGCACAGCACTAAGTACTTACAATTTTATTCACCTACAAGTTTTGTCTCTTTCTATCGCGTGCCTCTGAACTCTTCTTACGCTGTTAGGGTTGCTGTCTAGTAGTGTCTAGTAAAAAAATAATTAATCTACTTATTTGTAATGAGGTACCTATGTAGGTAAGTACGCATTGATTATGGAAAACCTTGGGAGAGGCCTTTTACCAGCAGTGGACGTCATTTTTGGCTGAAACGAACGAACGCATTCTGAGCAGTAGTCATGGTAGGTTAGGTTCCTATACTATCCTAAGAATTATTGATTACCTACATGGCCAACATACCTTTCAGCATCTTTGGGAAGCGAAAAAAAAGATAAATCCGGTAGATTTCTTTTCGAATTTAAACACCCGAACGCCGCACAATAATATTTCTTTCTCTTTATGTCCATTTTTAAATAATACTTCGATCATAGAATTAGGTACTACAACGTGCCAGCGTCCTGACGGGCGCGCGCGTGACACTCGACTGATATAATACCCGCCGGCGGGGCGCTTCGCTGTAGGTAATTATCGGATGTACCGCGCGGAGTGAGCCAGGCCTGGCGCTGGCCGATAGCGCGGCCTCACTCGCACTCGGTGTGTACGAGCCGCCCCCACTCGGGCCCCACGCGTCTGCGGACGCCGCTTACATACCTACGGCGGCGCGCGCGCTCGATCTTACTTGCGACGACGAGATTTTAGGCAATGCGCAATGTAGAGAATTTATCAACTTGTTTAGTTACGAAATGTACGAACGGAGAATCGTTGCCGCGAACATTTGATACTGTCGAATGTAGTAATAACAATAGTAATAGCTTTGTTAATTTTTTTGGAACATGATCGATATTATGTGTACATGACTTGCTTCAGTTGCATGAGTTAGTTAGAAATTATGTCTCATTGGAATCGATAGGAATAATTAAACAGTGTAAATATAAAGATGATTTACTTGTGTGATTAATATTTTAGAAAGTTTAGGTAAACTTGTTGACGGTCTTTGGACCGAGGGCTTGCCGTGGACGCATGACGTCACTAACTTGCCGGACTCTTATTTTGTTCTATCTATGACTAGGTTATTATGATTATTTTGTATAAGTTTTAATTTAAGGCCGGGTAGCAGAGAAAATGGCGAAAATGAGGTTTTCATTTTTCATTTTTGAGGTACTAAACAGTAAAATTAAAGGCTAAGATTTTTATTGGGCATAGTTGAGGATATTTTCTAGGGCTATTAACGGATGGAAACACGATTTGATGAAGTTGACTCGATAGAATAAATTCCCAAAGTTACCTCTATTCGTTTTCTATTTATGGTTTTATTTTTAAAATAAGCGATTTGAGATTCTAAATCTTTTACTAAACTAAAGTTCAGAAATAACTTGAGGGCTTTTAACGGATGAAATTTTTATATTGCGTCTTATTTAGTTACTATGTTAAAAAATGTGGAAAAAATCGTCCATGACGGCTTGGACAATCTCAATCAGTCGCGCGGTGGCGCTTACGGAGGACGGACGCGTGTCAGTTTTTTGGCCGTGACAGTCCGCGATTTGTCAATATTTTTGACAATGATGACTTTGATGAGTCACAGTATAATAATATCAGTGTTACTGGAGAAAGCTTAAATTTTTGATAATTAAGAATTATCAATTTTGTCTACCTATTGAAATTTAAATCGTTCGCATCCTTTTAAACGAAGACTCTACTCATGATACATAGTACATTCCTCAAATATGAGATAAAATCAATGAGTTAAATTACATTTTAATAATACCTACATACAATCGTCTTACACTCTTTAGAAGAGCACACTGACACAAATAAATAATAAAAAATACTGTCTAAGGTCTGTAGCTAAAGGTCTAAGCTGTAAGATAGAAGAATCTTCTAGCCAAAAAGATGGCAGATGCAGCAGATGTCAACGGATTTAAAACTGGAGTTCATATGACTCCTTGTAGACTTGAGTCTCTAGAGCGTCCCTTCCTGCACCATGCGTAAGAATTTTCACAAAAATACTGTCTAAGGTCTGTAGCTAAAGGTCTACGCTGCAAGATGGAAGAATCTTCTAACCAAAAAGATGGCAGATGCAGCAGATGTCAACGGATTTAAAACTGGAGTTGATGTGACTCCTTGTAGACTTAAGTGTCTAGAGCGTCCCTTCCTCCACCATGCGTAAGAATTTTCACAAAAATACTGTCTAAGGTCTATAGTTAAAGGTCTAAGCCGTAAGATAGAAGAATCTTATAGCCAAAAACATGGCAGATGCAGCAGATATCAACGGATTTAAAACTGGAGTTCATGTGTATCCTTGTAGTTTTGAGTCTCTAGAGCAGTGGTTCTTAACCTTTAAGTCATGAGGGACCATTTTACCAAATTTCTGTCTTGTCAGGGACCACCTCATAATCGGTCAAAACCAGTTTGACTGCAAAAATCAGTTAAAAGTGGTTTTGACCAAGGTGTGCAAGTGCACATCGTGGCCCACTTGGAATGCCTCCAGGGACCACCAGTGGTCCGCGGACCACCGGTTAAGAACCACTGCTCTAGAGCGTCCCTTCCTCCACCATGCGTAAGAATGTTTCAAAAATACTGTCTAAGGTCTGTAGCTAAAGATCTAAGCTGCAAGATAGAAGAATCTTCTAGCCAAAAAGATGGCAGATGCAGCAGATGTCAACGGATTTAAAACTTGGAGTTCATGTGACTCCTTCTAGACTTGAGTCTCTAGAGCGTCCCTTCCTCCACCATGCGTAAAAGTTTTCCAAAAATACTGTCTGAGGTCTGTAATAAAAGTCTAAACTGCAAGATAGAAGAATCTTTTAGCCAAAAACATGGCAGATGCAGCATATATCAACGGATTTAAGACTGGACTGGCACCACCTTGCAATGTCATCCTCTCATTGTTATCTGTAATGTAAATTATTTTTAAAATGTATTTAAAAAATAAAATGTTCGTTTTATTATTTCAATAATCTGACCTCTCAACTCAACTACACTACACAAACACCTTTGTTCGCAACTGTACTGACGAAACCTCGATATTATACCGTTCATTTAAGATGGCAAGCTTTTTGTTGCGGTAATGCCTTCCAGGTAACCGTGTGTGATGCTTATTGCTCATAGTGATTTTCGATACAGAGCCCCGTACATACGTTATACATAAATTATAGAAAGAAAACACCCAGACCAATACAAACAAATATGTATGCAATTTTAGTATGATATTATTATTTATTAATAAACAAAAAGACTGAACAAAATTGATGCGTGTACTGATTAATGTAATTAACCACATGCAAAGCTTTGTGAATTGCAACAACTATAATTTATTATCCAAGCTCTAAATAATCGCTACTACGAGTAACTGATCATAAAATGTTTTTCCAATCGCTCAAGCTCCCGAGGATCTACCGATAGGTCGGGTGACGTAATCTTGAAATTCTTTTAGCCGGCGCGGAACTTCCGGAAGGTCGGGTGACGCCACGCCTCTTTGAACCGTGTTTACTTTGGCAGTTATATTCTATGTTTATTCGATTCTAAAATATATTCCCAAAAATTTTGAAAGTTGTTTTAATTTGTATCACTTGGATATGATTTGTATTAGAAAGTGCTGTGAGTGTGACGCTTGAACGGAAGGAAGTCAACCTAACCTAACCAACTGCGTATTTCCAAACTGCGTATTTCTATACTGTGTAGCCGCGAGAGCTCTTTGGCGCGCTGTCTTCGGCGAAGTATTGCGCGCGCAGATTTTGACAGCGCGAAATACCTACTTTAGCAGAAATACCAAGCCTTAATGAAAAAAATATTGTGTCACATTTACTGCGTGCTAATTTAGATGTTATTGTATTTGTTTACATGTTACCGCGTTTTTAAGACATTCGTCCTTCCTATCCTAATACCTACCTACTTATGGAAACTTTGTTAGAACCGCGCGACGCTTGGCTAAGCCGCGCTTGAGGCAACTGGCACTATAGTCTGGGACCAACAACGGGTGTGATGAAGTGACCAGTGAGTGACGCGCGTAGTTTTAATCTTGGTTTTGAGTGTCGCAAAGCGACACTAGGGGGGAGGATGTTGGCGATGGCCACCAGAAGTAGGTACTTAAGCTATAACTTCGTATTTTGTATACCTGAAAATTACAAACTAATCTACTTATTATTATTAACCTACTAAACTTACCGAAGTCCTGTGACTTACCTTGCATTTTGTTTGTATAGCCTGAATTGTATCTATTTTTAAGCTATGAGTATATTTACATCGTAGTAATAATATGTAAACTGTAAGCCGACCACATAACTTACACTGTATTATGTGATTTTGGAACATTAAATAAGTAAGCGAATCTGGGTGCGCGCGTAGGTAATAATATTATCGCGCGCCTAGAACATTCCGAGCTAGCCGTTAGCAATGCGGCCCGCTGATTGGCCGGAGGCCTCTCGCCTTTTATGGTAAGAAGCTTCTAGCGGCTCACCGCGCCGCACACGCGGCCGAGAGCCGCCAGCCCAGTGTTGCCAGAAGGTTACTTTTGTAACCTTTTAGGTTACTTTTGAACTGCTGTGGTTACTTTTAGGTTACACTAATGAAAAGGTTACTTTTAGGTGATTTTTCAGAAATTGTAGAATTAACTTTACAGGTTATTCAGTAAAAAATATTAATAGTGACAATTTAAAAATTATGTCATAAAGTGCATTTAAACTTGAATTTGATTTATTATTTGTTAAAAAAAAATGAGTTTTAGCGAATGTTTTTCGATAATAAAACGCAAATCCATGAAACGTTTTTATACGATTGGTCACTTTTCGAATTTAGATGATCAATTGTATTCATTTTCCATCCATGAACAACCTTACACAATCATCGCTCCGCACCCCCCCCCCCCCCCCCCCCCCCCCCGTATGAAGGTTACTTTTGATTCAAAAAGGTTACTTTTTTTTTATTTCTGGTAATTTCTGACTAGACCCGACTGGCAACACTGCGCCAGCCAGTCGTCGTCGAACTCTCACCCTCTGCGAACGTACTAGTGCGCACACCCGGACGCGCCTTCATTTTCAACGTACCTACCTGGACTTTCATTTCACCTATCATCATCGTTCACCCATCGACCTACATCGCCTACAATCCCGTTTTAGAATCGGTCAGTTTAACTTTGTATTCACAACTGACCCGGCGAACTTCGTACCGCCTAAAATTAATAATCATCATCATAATTTCAGCCACAGGACGTCCACTGCTGAACATAGGCCTCCCCCAATGACTTCCACATCGCACGGTTGGTAGCGGCCTGCATCCAGCGCCTCCCGCTACCTTTATCAGATCGTCGGTCCACCTAAATATAAAATCTCATGTAACATCAGAAATAATGTAGGATTCTAATGGTGAAAGAATTTTTCAAATCAGTCCAGTAGTTTCGGAGCTTATTCAATACAAACAAACAATCAAATCTTTTCTCTTTATTTGTTATGAGATTATTATGGATTTATATGGAAAATGATCTAGAATCTAGATAGCGCTGTGTAGGTTGTCTATATTCCCACCTCACGTTCCCTAGGTTATCTATGAACGGTACTATTCCCACCTCTCGTTCCCACCGCTGCAACTCCTGTGTAGCCAGGATCTACAGCTTGACCGCCAATAAAAACCCAACCAGTGAAGGTCAGGTTGTCTAAGAAGTATCTGTTGTTTAATTGGGTAGATGACACCATGTCTGTGCCTGTTTACTAGTGACGTCATAGGTTAGCTATGCTGCCGTCTATGTTTGGACGCCTATGACTTATTGCATTCTTTGGATGGCAGTAGTTTTTAGGATAGTCAAAAATGTGGTCATCAAAGTCAGTCAGTTTTGTTCAGTACTTAGGCCCTCCAGGGCGCTTATACACGTCCCAAATATAGCTTGCCCTACCACCACTTCGGGACAACATATGGGTGGTGTTGAGAAGTGGCGGAAGAAACTCAGTCACCTTTGTCAGCCTCTTTTTAAATTAGATACAGCAAATGAATGACATGATATTTAAACACGTATGTAGCTGTATTTTTTTTATCCGCAACGAGGAAGCTCTTGGCCTGCATCTCACCTGATGGAAGGCCGAAGGTGGAAGCGAGCTTCACCCGGAATCCTCAACCACAGAGGAACTGGCTACCTAACCTCTAACTAATAAAAATCAAAGGTTAAACAAACACAGTGTGACATCACTTGAAACAGTATCCAGCGGTCAAAAAATAAATGACGCATAATAATCTGTGCACCGAACGCATCGCGTTACGTTGTTTATCCTGTGGTTATGTCATGCGCTCGCGCACGTTTTATACGATGACAGCTACTTGACACGTGACTTCAATAAACAACCATTTAAATTCTTTGAGACCACACCTTTGGCTGCATGGGTTATATGGAATACTAATGCTAATGCTATGAATGCGAAAGTAACTGTCTGTCTGTCTGTGACTTAATCACGCTTTAATACTGATCAGATATTTTATGAACTAGGGAAAAAGTGGATAGTTTTTATCACAGTTTTTGAAAGGAGGCCACGGGTGCTTTATATTCTTTCTGTGATTATACGTGGGCGAAGCCGCGGGCAAAAGTTAGTTGAGTAAATACTATTCTGCATTCCGTGGCCATGACTAACAATATACTTATTCACAAATAGATTCGCTTTATTAATACAAATTAATTGTTTTGATGGACCAAAAAATAATTACATAAAATATTGTATTTCCATCTGGAAAAATATAATTTAGAAAATGTTAAAATCTTTTTCAAAAACGCATTGAGATTTAGTAAATCATAAAAATTAAAAATAATGTTCTTTATTCTCTCAACTGTGGCATTTTTTTTTTCTGTATAACGGTTTTTCGCAGTTTTTTCCTTGAACCGGTATTAGCCACTCACTATTTACTAATCAACGCATAACTTCATTCATAAAATGCTCAATTAATTACAACCAAAGCCCTATCGCAACAATATCGATTAAAACCCGTCAACCAAACATCCCTACACCTAGGGTTGCCAGGCGTCCGGCTTTAACCGGACATGTTGGGCTTTTTTCGGACGTGTCTGACCATATTTATATTCTCGTCCGGCCTGTCCGTCTTTTGTTAGTTGTCGAAAATCGAGTGCACAAGTAAAGCCATGATGCGATTTTTTATTAGAAAATATTTCTCTGCTAATAGAACATACTGGCGGCCGCCCGCAACTTCGTACGTGTGGATCCCGTTTTACCCCCTTAGGGTTGGAGTTTCGTAAAATCCGTTCTTAGTGAGCAGCTACGTTCTAAAAGGAATCCCCATTCGAAATTTGAGACTCCTAGCACTTGTAGTTTCTGAGATTTCGTGATGAGTGAGTCAGTCAATCAGTGACCTTTCGCTGTTAGATACATTAGGGCTTTTAAAAACTTATGATTAGCTTGTTGTATCCGGCGTTTAGGGTAAAACGTTCGACAAAATTAAGCACAGTCCGGATTTTGTGTTTCTGGATCTAGCAACCCTACCTACACCGCATAGTTACGGAAGCACCGTTCCGCAGGACGCTTCCAATTGGGGCCGCACCGGAAGTGGCGGCGGCGCGGGAAGATGGCGCGCGATTCGACGTTTGAATTTAAATGTTCGAATTTGGAAAAAATCTCATTTTGCGATAAACCCTCGAGAGAGGCGGACGTGTTTTATTATGGTTTACGCGTAATTAGGCTGTAAGTGTGTTTACTACTGCTTTGACATTTCTACTGACAGTGTGGTGGCTGGAATGAAGAAATGGTTAAAGAGTGACAAGGCAATTTGTAGGGAGATTTTGAATGTCATCACCGAATGACAGTAATATTGATGTCATTATTATTACTGGGGGCCTATTGGATGATTTATTGATGTATGGTGTGAGTAATGGGCTCGTAAAATGGTAATTTCGATAGCATTAGTCAAGGATAGTTAACATGACCAATTTTTATTCATACTGACACTGAAATTACTGCTAATGAAGTCCATAAACATTACAATAATTACTGAATATTAAACTACCTCCCAGTGTGGCCACCGTGTATCATAACAAGTAAGCAGGCTAGTCTAGAATTCTAGATTCTAGTATATTATGTAGGCCACTAACGGGATTATTCCTACGTATCGTTCCCACCGCTGCAACTCCTGTGTAGCCAGGATCTAGGTACAGCTTGACCGCCAATAACCCAACCAGTGAAGGTCAAGTGTCCCGGTGGAAAGTTAAACCTGTCATTGGACCCGCAACGAAATTAATCAGAAGAACATAGGAATTCGGAGTTAAGGATCGACATCTCTCCAGTGCAAAGCGATGACAGGTGATAAACTAACGTAGGCCTAGGCTTTAGAGTCAAGGTATTGACAGATGACTTGGATAGCGTCTAAACTTATATTATGCTGCCCACGTAGTACGTGTCAATACCTACTTACCACAGATCACAGAAACTAAAGTGAGATGTGATAAGGGGGCGGGGCCGGTGTCGCAGCCATATGCCCAAAAACAGAACACATTGCTCGCGCGCGAAAGCAATGATGACAGCAGCGACGTCATAATGTAAATAGTTTACATTGCTTGCGTAGTACTAAAGACTATTCGAACGTTGAGTACTGATACCGCAGTGGATAATAAGCACTATTTTGATCTTTGTGTGTGAATTTCTAAAGCGACACTGAGTTTAGAACTCAGAGCATTAGTTGGCATCTCTCTATTTCTCTATGCTACTTACATACGTAGTTTAACGGATCTCATATAGCCCTTGATCACACCATAGACAACAGTCTGACGCAGACAAAAACCTCCTAAATCCTACCCTATTTGTCATCGTCGTTGAAAGTTCCAATCCGCATTGCGCCAAAGTGGGGGGTAACGGCCGGACTCCCTAGTAATTGGGGAAAGCCTGGCGTTTAATAGCTTTCCAACTGTTGAGTTAGTGTTTTTATTGGACGTCGTATAGTAATAAATAAATAAAATATCCTTAGACATTTCACACTACGCCTGGGACTAAGCTTGAACTATGGGTACTAGAAAATGGATATTTATTTACTTATTTATTTATTTTATCACCAACAAGGTTACATTGTAACGTTCACAAAAGTAACTTAAAAAAATTACACTTGTTAAATGTTACATACTTTCGCCCGTATTCACAAACGATGCTTGCTTAAGTGAAGCAGCAAATCAAACGCACAGCGTTGAATAGACACATCTTTTGGTCTTGTCACCATTGCATGCATTACTTATTTGTGTAAAGATGACTGTTTTGTTGGTAGAGACAATAAAATAAATAGAGCTCTGTGATTGGTTCGTGTGTCACCCTGTGCGTCCACGCGCACTGTGAGACCTCATAGTAATGTTTGTGAATACAGGCGTTAAGCCAAAGCCTAGAGAATTTAATCCCGTCTACATCACCGTCTGTAAAACTCCATTACAACACCCATTCGTTATACGACGACAAACATGGTAAAATGTCTCGAATGTGTGGCGAAGACACACTTTGACCTATTTCAGACAGAGATAATGGCGCGGTTGCAAGACAGTTCTCGTACCTTTGCATAAATCCGTGAAAACGCCACTCTTGTAGCGGAGTTTTGAGCTGACAGTGCTGACACTGTATAAGTTTGTTGTCAACAGATAATTGAAGAAGATAAATCCGTAAACGCACCTACACTGTAAATATTAATGTTTCGCTTTTCAAACTGAAACCAACGTTCAATGGTCAAACAAAATTGATGTTTATTAAATCTTCGCAGACGACAAAGTCATTCCATTAATTCAAGTCCCCATAAACTGCAAGCGAAATCGCAGACCCATATGTCTCAATACGTAAGACATACTTTGTGCCTAATAAAATTATAAAAGCCATTCTGAACGTAGTCAAAAACCATTTCAATATATCACAGCTACCCTTCACAAGCGCATTCACATCCGTTAATGTTTTGGCATTTGTCCAAATGTCAAAGTTAAATCACTGTATGCTTTGGAGTCCCTGCAGAATACAGATTTTCTATCCAGATTCATTTATTTTGCGAGTAGGCTTTTAAAAAGCTCTTTTACAAGTCTCAGTATTACTTTGACCCAGGTCCACTGGCCCATTAGTTGTCCTGACCCATTAGTTGTCCTGAAGCAGTCTTCGGGACAACTAATGGGCCAGTGCTGAGAAGAAGCACAGTCACTATTCGTATTCGGCCAATAGTTTGGTCAGACACACAATCGGTGTAGTGTGCATATTTTCATACATGTTCATAAGTGCCACTTGTAGTCTAAACTGAATAAATATTTTTGATTTTGATTAACTGACCGACTAAACTATTGGCCGACAAAGTCTGCAGTCTGCGGAGAACCTTAAAGTTTAAATCAATGGTTTGTGAATTCTGTATCATGTGTAGTCTACGCCAGACGATGTAAAGCTGTTGGGAAAGATTTTAATGACGCATCTTGAAATAATGAGGAAGGGAAAAGAAAACGTTGTTACGTTTTTAGTTACTATCTGAACCGTTATATAAAATCTAACGAGTGTAGCTTGTACTGTACGCTCGACAAGATTCAGCTGATTTATCTGGTAATCATCTTTTTATTAATTACATTTATTAAATTATAACTAATAGTCGTTAATTATAGACAAATTAGAGGGTTGTTATTTAATTTAAAGTAAGATGGAAGTAATTTGGTGGTTAACCGTATTAAAAACAACGCTCAAAACTCAATTCAATATTTCAGTCATAGATTAGTTGCTTCCTTTGGGGCTAGATGACGCTGTGTGAAAATGTCCAAAGATATTTATTTTACTGCACTTGACAGTTACATGTAGATTCAGTCAGATAAATATCATGAAACGAATTGATGTTCATAAGTACTAAATCTTGATGTAAATTTTAGTTAAATTATGCTTCTTGTAAACTTATTTATTAGTTCATTCAATAAATAAAAACATTTTTCATTTTCACTGCAAGAGCAAGATTCTCTCTCGTTTAATCGAGGAAAATGGATGATTTGGAGCCATTTGCAGAATTTTACAAATTAATTAGGCAAAAAACAACTTTGTGGAACCTCTGTATTTTTGTTCTACGCCAGACGTCGCCGCGAAGGCGGAATCGATAGCTTTTTACGAGTTTACCGGCAACTGCAAGGGGAGGGGATGGGGAAATTTAATGAACTTAATTGTACAGGGTGTGCGTCGGTAACTCAGCAATATTTCATTTTATACGGATAACTCAAAATTGCGCCGCGATGCACCAAAATACTCCATTTTGGGGCAGGTCCAACGATAGTTCAAAGACTATGACAATCCTTTTCAAGGCGAGAGTGAATAGGCACTTACAGGGCAGATAATATGTACCATCATAAACCTTTGTTTGTCACCTGTCATCCGCTTTGCAACGGAGGGAAGTCAAACCTTAACTTCGAACTCCTCCTATGTTCTTTTGATTAATTTCGTTGCGGGTCCAATGACAGTTTAATTTTCCCCCGGGACAAACTTGACCTTCATTGGTTGGTTTTTTATTGGCGGTCAAGCTGTAGATCCTGACTACACAGGAGTTGCAATGGTGGGAAAGAGAAGTGGGAATAGTCCCGTTTCTAAACTAACAGTCGCTGTGCACTGCGCTAACTCATTTTGAAGAAGTGAGTTACCACCAAATCCCCAGTTGACTGAGTTGGCGCAATTGCGCTACACAACTCAGTGTCTGGCAAAGGGCGGTTTCCCTTTTTACGTGGAAGTGAAGGACTCTTGGCAAATATGAGAATGATTTTTAAAACCCGTTTTGCGAGGGTTCGCTCAACCCACATTATAAACGTAAATAAATTCTATATTATGTACAATCACGGTTAAAAACATGCTAGGTTATTTTACAATAAATTCCTTGAGTACCTATCTAATGCCCGTTTTCACCATCAATCCCTAATTTTTAAGTGACCCCTATGGTAACACATAACAGGAATTTTGTTTGCATAGGGATCACATAAACATTAGGGATTGATGGTGATAAAGCATTGTCACAGAATAAGTAATAGTACCAATTGTAGACACATTCATAATGGCTCTTGGCGTCTCGGTTCTGTTCTGTATCACTAATCTTAGGTTTTTGTTGTATGTGGCTAAGATTATTTTAAATAGGCAATAATGTAATGCAGGAAAATACATTAAGATATCATGTTGTCTCTGTACCACTAATCTTAGGTAATAGTGGTATGTGACTTTTAATTCGTTTTTAATGATTAAATTACTTACTTAATCTGTCGTGATGATATCTATGACCCACGTCTCGCGGGAGTCATGCACCGATCTGTAACAAGAAATCATGAATTAATTCAGATTCTTTTACAGTATGAAGTACCGGAAAACGCAGCGTAGGACGTCTATCCACAAGGTGGATTGACGACCTCATAAAGGTAGCGGGAAGGCGCTGGATGCAGGCCGCTACCAACCGATGTGGAAATTATTAGGGGAGGCCTATGTTCAGCAGTGGACGTCCTGTGGCTGAAATGATGATGACGAGTTTGATCCTAAAACTGCAAGCAGTCTCATACAAATGATAGGTCTTCGTTAACTGGAGAATAATCTCAACAAAGTTGCTAGTTTAATAACATCCATATTCCATAGCAGTTTGAGTAACTAAACCAAATGTAAACCGACCGAAATAAAGCAAGGTCGCGCACGAGTGTGCGGTTCGGTTCTCGAGTGATTCAAGTGCACCAGTCACAGGTCAATAGTGGGTATCATGTACTCATGGATATGTGTATATTTCAACCATGAAAATTGTAAAATGGCTGTAGATTTTCTTAATCTACATTTATAAAAGCGAAATCTCACTTACTCACTCATCACGAAATCTCAGAAAGTACAAGTGCTAGGAGTCTCAAATTTTGCATGGGGATTCCTTTTAGAACGTAGGTGCTCACTAAGACGAGATTTTGCAAAATTCTACCCCTAAGGGGAAACGAGATCCACGCGTACGAGTACGAAGTCGCGGGCGGCCGCTAGTAATAAATAATTACCTTACCACGCACTAGATTTTGCTCTGTTCAACTGAACTGTACTGCAATCCGTACATCTTACTTAAGTGCCACTTTGACATTCATGTAAGCGATCTAGCGCTGCATGTTTTAGGTTTGGTTAGACGACAGAACTAATGGCAGCAAACTTAAGTTTAATTAATTCATTTCAAAATAGAGCCAGAATTTTGCCAGCTTAAAGCAGTTTCAATGACTTAAACCTTACTCCTACGACTAGGGTTGCCAGGTCCAAAAACACGAAAGCCGGACTCGGTGCTTAACTTGGCCGGACATTTAGCCCTAAAAGCAGGACATACCTTTTATCATGTCAAGCGGGGGGGGGGGGGGGGGGGCAATTATTATCATGCTCAGCACTTCACTTCAAAAGCCTAAAATTCATAAAATTCATTTATTTTTGCAAATAGGCTTTTAAAAAGCACTTTTACACGTCGCAGTCCGCCTCTCCAGCTAACAAAAGCCGGAGAGGCCGGACAAGGGAATATTTGGCCGGACAAGTCCGTAAAAAGCCAAACATGTCCGGACACCTGGCAACCCTACCTACGACATCATACGACAGCGGTATTCCTATTCATGTATTTATTTCAGTTGTCAAAGTGCTGAACGGATGCGCATTTGTGTACCGTCACGGTCTGATTGTCATCCGATTTGACACAGGGTCACACTATAATGACGTATTTGTGTCAAATACAATCGATACATAAAGGTAGCAGGAAAGCGCTGGACGCAGGCCGTTACCAACCGGGCAACATGGAAAGCATTGGGGGAGGCCTATGTTCAGCAGTAGACGTCCTATGGCTGAGATGATGATGATGACAATCGATACAATGATGACTCGTAATACTGATGACCGTTGGGGCAGAAATGTTCCAAGAACCGGAAAACTTACGCCCGCATTCACAAACATTACTATGTCTCACAGTGCGCGTGGACGCAAGGGGACGGGGACGGGTGACACACGAATTAATCACAGAGCTCTATTCAACGCTGTGCGTTCGATTTGCTGCTTCACTTAAGCAAGCATCGTTTGTGATCTCCACTCTAGAACCTCGCTTCCCTATCGGCCGTCAGTTCTGCGTACTATCTGCCCATTTCAGCTTGCTAATCCGTCGGGCTATGTCAGCGATTTCGTTCGCGTGGGTGTCAAATCAATGAACACAGCCGAGAACAAATAACAGCTGTCAATGGCCCTGTGTTTAAATCTTGGCAGTTGATTGAGACCTCCGATCGATCGATGAAGACAGTCAATGAAGCTCTGTGGGATTGCCAATCAGAAGATCAAGATCGGTGGGTGTAATTGTTTGGAAAACTATAGTTCTTAACACCAGTTCTATATTAGTTTTACCCGCGGCGCCGTCTGCATTTCATTCTGTTACAGAAAGACTACGCTCGTATTCACATTACTATGAGGTCTCACAGTGCTCGTGGACGCACAGGGTCACACGCGAACCAATCACAGAGCTTTATTCAACACTTTGCGTTCGATTTGCTGCTTCACTTAAGCAAGCATCGTTTGTGAATACGAGTGTGAGTTTCTTGCGCTGCTTCTTGGCACTGGCCCATTTATTGTCCCGAAGCAGTGGTAGGGTTAATACTGGGACGTGTAAAAATTCTTTTTAACAGTGTACTTGCAAAAATAAATAGATTTTATGAGTTTATTGGTTAATAGTAGCAACTATCCAATTAAATACAAATCTGTTACCTAATTACCAATTAGTTAACACCACAAGCTTAAGACAATGCAGTTCAACGGCTTGATAACATCTGTACGGTAGTGAAAGTGAGCTTGTACTACCTTCAGTTAACGCTTTACTATATTATTATTCTAAACTGGTTTTTGTCCGCGGCTTTACCCGCGAAAATTTCAGACTGTCACCGATAGCCTACACGTGTACCGGTGTACCCCCTTCCAAAAACGGTACAAAAACTGTCCTATGTATAATGATTTAGCAAGATGAAAGGTATAGAGATAGTTTGAGACCTAGGGAAAAACCAAAGAACAGTTTTTATCTCGATTTTTGTTAGACCAAAATTCATGCGGGCAAAACCGCGAGTAAAAGCTAGTCTATACTAATATTATCTTTTCTTAAATTGTGTAGGTTCAAATTGTAAATTAACACGAATGTATATTAGAATTACTGTATCACTTAAATCAAAGCTAGACTAAAACGAATGTTGTGTTCAGCTACAATCGGAGTGCAAATTAATTGTTAATCTTTGTTCAATGTACTTTATTTTTAAGCCACGATTTGCAATCTGTTGCTGTACCTTAATAAATAAAAATAAATAAAAATAAAATTATAAATGCGAAAGTAACTGTCTGTCTTGCTTTCACACCTAAACCACTTAACCGATTTTGACGAAATTTGGCATAGAGATAGTATGAGTCCCGGGAAAGGACATAGGATAGTTTTTGTCCCGGTTTTTGAAATGTTTTTCTGTGACAGACAAAATACCACGCGGGCGAAGCCGCGGGCGGAAAGCTAGTTAAAAATAAAGAGGATTATACAAGAAGCGACAGTCTTCATTGGAGGTCACTGCCCTCTTTATCAATTGGGTAAAAGTTTCTACAGTCCTATACCCACACTTGAAATGTCAAGATGTCGCGCCTCTGACCTGTGATAACAATTTGTATGAATAACCACCTATCACAGAGTTAAATGACAAATTGATTCATAAAGTTTAACTGGCAGTTGTGACAGTTCTGATAGAGCAAGGAATTTTGTGACGCAACGATGGTTTTTAGGTCCATTTTGTTTTAAAACTAAAGATATTTTTTTTACTTTTATAAGGCAATTTTTTTTTTATCTATTTCTGTAAATAGGCTTAAAAAAAGCACTTTTACACGTCCCAGTATTAACCCTACCACTGCTTCAGGACAATAAATGGGCCAGTGCTGAGAAGAAGCAGCGCAAGAAACTCAGTCACTATTGTCAGCCTCTTTTTCAAAGGTTTACAGGCTTTAAAATGTACAAAGTTATAAATATTTATGCGAGCTAGGCAGTAACGCATCCCAAATATTTTTATGTTTTAAATAATCATCGACTTTATAGTAGCCCTTTTTCATAGTAGCTTTATTCACGTAATAAAACTTCAATGACAACAAATCGCTGAGTTGCGCTTGCGATCCTATCGAGTAATCGTTCTATCGAAATGACCCTTGTGAATACGGATTTAGAAATGTATTTCAATGGGACGACTTAACTTCTGAACGTCAGCGAGATTTTGACTATTTCAAAATACGTGAATTAGGCCACAGGTCATTTTCTCCATTAAAGGACGACCCTGTCTAATTGGCCAGAGGCAAATGGAGGATTTGGCCTACACTCCCCACGCTGGCCAGACGGGTTGGGGACGGGACTGTTCCCACCGCTGCAACTCCTGTGTACGTAGTACACATTTAATAAGGCGCGTCGTGAATCTTCGACCACGCAGACAAGGACAAAATTTTTCCGATTATGTTCCCCGTCGCACTTGCGCAAGCCCCGCCCATTTCATAATTACACTGCAGGCCAATTGTAACGGAATTACGGGGAATAAAATATTTATCTTTTTGCCAAAAAAAGTTTAATAGAGTATTTAAACTTCTTAAAAAACAAATTATAAATACACTTGTGGTACCCGTCGTTGTTCCCGATTTCCATAACACAAGTGCTTTTGCTACATACTTTGGGATCGATCGGAGCAATGTACGCGTCTAATATGTATTTATTTATTTACTAGCTTTTGCCCGCGGTTTCACCCGCGTGAGATTTAGTTTGTCATAGATCGTCATAAATTATAGCCTATATTATGTTATTCTGGGTTATAAACAAATAATACTGTAAAGTTTCATCAAAATCCGTTCAGTAGTTTTTGCGTGAAAGAGTAACAAACATCCAGACATCCAAACTTTCGTATTTATAATATTAGTAGGATTATTTTTGTGGGATGTATTTAATCCATAATTTAGAAATGTTAATATTTGCATGCTACATATAATTGTAGCGAATTACGATAATGCACTTTATTTTATTTATCATAACATTTTTAATATACTGTAAATATTTGAATTTCTGAATGTGAGAAGAGTAAATGCTGAATCTATTAATGAATTGTGAATGTGTAGATGTACGGAGATTGGAGGCTCACAAAAATAAAACACTTTTTTTGCCACTAAGTGTACTTTTGTCTGCAACGCGTCTACGCACTCTAGAGTATGGCGGCTGACTAACATGTGTCACAGCGCGCGCAAACATGACGCGGCGACGGACCAATACCGGCACAGGAAGAAGACGCGCCGTGCGTGGAGTATCCCGATTGGTCAATAGCATTTCCCGCGCTACTTAAATTCGTCTTCTGCGCAGGTACATCGGTGAGCCTTATTAATTGTGTACTACTGTACCCAGGATCTACAGCTTGACCGCCAACCAACCAGTGAAGGTCAAGTTTGTTACGGGGAAAGTTAAGGGGGTTGGGAACGTCTGAAGTTCGCGTATTTGTCCCTAAGTCGCCTCTAAGATATCCACGGGAAGAGTGGGAGTGGTCCTTCTATCTCCTCCTCTCTTATGAAATGCTCTCATCATCATCATTTCAGCCACAGGACGTCCACTGCTGAACATAGGCCTCCCCCAATGATTTCCATAATGACCGGTTGGTAGCGGCCTGCATCCAGCGCCTTCCTGCTATCTTTATGAGCTGAAATATTACGTTGTAAATATTGATTGTCTTCTAGTGTATGTCTTGTTGGTTGTCCTATTAAATAAATAAAATAAATGAAATGCTCTATTTAGCTTAAATTCGCCATTAATACCAACGAAATGTTAAACAACGGTATCAACGTGCTACTTGTGTTATCAAAAACTCACACCGAGACTGCTGATAACGTATAAATAAATTGTACAAGACAAATAGGTTTCTTTACGATAATAAATGATAACCAATGCAACGGTATCTGTTCGGTAACCTTGGGATTGTTTGTATGACTTGTATGAGACTTCGGGCGTGGTCCTTAATGGACGAATGAGGGCTATCGTTTTAGCGCTCACCAGTTAGCGCCACTGTAGAGTAAGATCCTGTCACTTGCTAGTAGCGAAGACAGTGGCACCAACTGGTGAGCGCGAAAGTGGTAGGAGGACTATCGTATTTGCACTCATCAAGATGGCGCCACTGTAGAGTAAGGTCCTGTCAGGGGTGCCAACTGTTAAGTATAAAAACGATAGCCCTCATTGATTAAGCTTCGGCCATTTCAGCCACAGGACGTCCACTGCTGAACATAGGCCTCAACCATGACTTCCATTCCACATCGCACGGTTGGTAGAGGTAGCATAGCATCCAGCTCCTTCCTGCTACCTTTATGAGGTCGTCTTCAATTTTCATCTGGTAAATTAAATTTGAACTACCGACCCTCGAATCAGTAGTCTGATACTGACAATATAGCCGTATCTGTAAGTCTAGCGCTTAACTCACGTCAGTGCCTGAGGTTTGGGAGCGGCACGGGAGGGGTGACATTGACATATTATGACGTGACAGAGCATACAAAAGACAATGCCGGAAATTGGCGTCTTTTTTTTTCGCGCGGCCATCGACCAATCCTTGTTTTTTGATTACAAAATAGTGTAATAAACCAAACTTACTATGACATGTATACCTCTAAACTCAGTCTGAACTGAGTTACGAGCGTTAGAAGTTTGATGATTTACATACTAGATTTGCTTTTTGCGAGCAAGTTTTGTAAGAAATTGCAACAAAATAGTGACATTGTATGTGTAAACAAACAATACCATCCATTAAAGGCTCCAGACATCAGTGTGGAGCAGAATCAGCGCAATAAAAAATAGCGCAATATTTTGTTGCAATTTCTAACAAAACTTGCGCACAAAAAGCAAATCTAGTATGTAAATCATCAAACTTCTAATGCTCGTAACTCAGTTCAGACTGAGTTTAGAGGTATACATGTCATAGTAAGTTTGGTTTAATACACTATTTTGTAATCAAAAAACAAAGTTTGGTCGATGGCCGCGCGAAAATAAAAAGACGCCACCTTCCATACAAAATCTGTCATTGCCATTTCAAGTCTAGCGACCGTTTGATGTTAACAAAAACACTTAAAAAAGGCATGTCCTTTAGGGTAAAATAACAGGTCAAATGAAGCACCAAGTCCGGTTTTTCGACCTGGCAACCCTCCCGTCCCGCTCCCATACCTTAGACGCTGACTGATGCCCGTATTCACAAACATTACTATGAGATCTCACAGTGCGCGTGGACGCACAGGGCGACACACAAACCAATCACAGAGCTCTATTCAACGCTGTGCGTTCTGTTTGCTGCTTCACTTAAGCAAGCATCGCTTGAGTTATCCGCTAGACATATTAGACATTGTGCTCATACAATCCCACTCAAACGGCCATCACAATATAACCACTTGCGCCGTGGCGTCTTTCCGTTCTATACATAGCCAGAACGCACCCATAGGAAACTGCTCGTGTATATTTCGGAGTGCCTGTTTGTAAATCTGTGACTCCAAACTATACACGAATTTTGCGTACTGATCGTGTATAGTTCGGAGGAGCTTAGTAAAAAAAGTCATCTCCAAACTATACTCGATTAGTTTCTACTACACCACTTACACTTGACTAGAGTGTGTTTAGTTGATATTGATTTAGTAAAATTCAGTAAAATATGGAACTATATTTAAAATTACATTTATATGATATTATTACATAAAATATTATTATTTTACTGAATCTATAATAAATCTAGATTTTTAAAACTATTGTAAGTGGTTTTTTAAATTAAATTGATTAGGTAGATTTCAAATTAAATAACAATTTAATTAATATGAGAGAGAGTGAGAGAAGAAAGTTCAACGCGCATTAAATACAATATTATGCGAGACTTTAAATGCTAGGTTTGTATTGTCGGCCGTTTGGTGTAGTGGTTCGAAGTGGTAGCGGGTTCGATTCCCGCACAGTACAAACATTTGTGTGCATGAACATATTTGTTTGTATTGGACTGGGTGTTTTCTATGTATTAATAAGTATGTATTTACAAAAAAAAGTATTTAATTATGTTCATATCCGTTGTCTAGTACCCATAGTACAAGCTTTGCTTAGTTTGGGACTAGAAGCGCAGTGTAAAATGTCTAAGGATATTTATTTATTATTTATTTTATTTATTAACTTTTATCTCAAGAACAAAATCATTTTGACATATTTCCATACCTACAATTGGTGAAATATCAGCCCCAAAACAAATATCTTTTCTATGGCAGAATAAGAAACACCAAAAAATCCTTTATCAAAACAATGACACGTGTCGTAAGATGATTCAATGTTTAAAGTAGACACGCAGATATGAATTAATCTATCTATAAAATAAAAATGAATTGATGTTCGTTAGTCTGATTAAAACTCGAGAACGGCTGGGCCGATTGAGCTGATTTTGGTTTTAAAATGTTTGTCATAGTCCAGGGTAGGTCTAAACGGTGAGCAAATACGCGCGCGATATTGTTTTTCTGTAACAGACAAAATTCCACGCGAGCGAAGCCGCGGGCGGAAAGCTAGTATGTAATAGAAAGAGAGGTCAATAAGTCAAAATGACTAGCATGCAACTACTCGCGTATAAATTGTAATCACGCACTTATTACAATACATACATGATTAGTCCGTATGCGTACTGGCGATGTATATTTTGGAGGAAGATAATTGACCTAAGTCACTACAAAGTATACGCGAGCAGTACGCAGCGTATGCGTACTGGTCGTGTATAGTTTGGAGGAGCTTAGTAAAAAAAGTCATATCCAAACTATACTCGATTAGTTTCACACCCTTGCGTTCTGGCTATGTATAGAATGGAAAGACGCTGCGCCGTGACATCAACATCACTAGCAAATTGGTTGCAAGGTCGCCGGATGGTTGCGAAATAATTTGGATTGTCTGCAGTGGGGCATTCAGAGGTTTGCGGTTTGATTCTGGTTGAAGTTCCTCTTTTGTATTATGATATTACTAGCGGCCGCCAGCGACTTCGTACGCGTAGATCCCGTTTTACCCCCTTCATATCTTACACGGTTTAGATTTTTTTTATACAAAATTAAATGTTTTTTCCCGCTAACTTCAATTCCCGTGGGAATTTTGCAATATCCTGTTGTAACTAAGCTTTAAGTTTACGAAGGTACCTGCATGCCAAATTTAATGCGGTTTAGATTTTTTATACAAAAGGATTTTCCCGCTAATTCCCGTTCCCGAGGGAATTTCGGTAATTGCTTTCTTAGTGCACCTCTACGGTACCTAAGCTACGTCCCTTCCAAATTTCAAGTGCCTACGTTATTTATTAGATGCGCAATAGTTAAATTTGAAGAGCGCCGAGCGACTGTTAAAAACATAACCCTCCTTCTAGCGCAGTCGGGTAAAAAAAGCTATTCCACTAGCTAGAGTCTAGCTAGTGGAATAGCTTTTTTTACCCGACTGCCGATTGTCTAGCTGCTAGACAAACTCGGAAATCGAAGAAACTTCTACAGAACCTTAGTATTGCAGTTTTAAAAGGCATTTTTTTTTTAATCAAACTTGAGCATAGGGCATGATGGTATCTGGGATTCGAAAAACCGGTAGATTTTTTTATGTAAGACAAGGCAGGTATTTGATTTAAATAAAAAAATCACGGTGGTATGCGAGCCCCACTTAAATATTTATTTTATTCTGTTTTTAGTTGTTATAATCAGCTATCACAGTTCATGGAGATATGACAAATAGACCGACGGATAGTGGAGTCTTATGTTTCCGTTTTTATTTACCCTTTGGGTAGGGAACCCTAAAAAAGAAATAGTCCAAAGAAAAAGGCTCATTTGAACAAACTTTCCACACATGTCAAATATGTATGTATGTAGTTACTAGCTGTTGCCCGCGGCTTCACCCACGTGAAATTCAGTTTGTCACAGATCGTCATAAATTATAGCCTATATGTTAATCTGGGTTATAAACAATAATACTGTAAAGTTTCATCAAAATCCGTTCAATAGTTTTTGCGTGATAGGTAACAAACATCCACACAAACTTTCGCACATAATATTAGTAAAGATAAAATCGTAAGCCGTATATTTTAACCCTGTGAAGGCTAAGTTGGCCCAAGTAACCTCAGTTACAAACTATACATTGTTACATATCCTTTCCTTCACGCAACCATAATGGCTTCCAAAAACCCAGCGGTATTTTTTATCTCATTTTCGACCGCATCTCGTCCGACCGGTTGTGACCGGCGGGACGGGTCGAAAGAGACGGAGGATGGACGTTTACCACAATGTAGTTGGTGTCAGTATTTCACGCAAAGTTTAGTAAGTCATTTGGCTGCAAAAAGGTTTTTAAATACTGCGTTTACACGTCCAAGTATTACTTTACCACTACCACTGCTTCGGGACAATAAATGGGCCAGTGCTGAGAAAAAGCAGCGCAAGAAACTCCGTCACCATAATTTATTTAGACCAGGGATGGCGAACCAAAACAAAGTATATTTATTATTATGTAACTTCATTAAATACTTTTTTTTCTTCATTAAACGGAGCGAAGGACGTCCACTCACAAGGTGGACCGACGACCTGATAAGGTAGCAGGAAGGCGCTGGATGCAGGCCGCTACCAACCGTGTGATATGGAAGTCATTGGGGTAGGCCTATGTTCAGTAGTGGAAGTCCTATGGCTGAGATGATGATGAGACTAAGGCCCAGAACAGACGGTGAAACGCAACTGCAACGCGACCAGTTTCGCGACGCGTCATGTGTGGTCTCTCAACGGACGCTATGGCAGAAACTTAGATGCAACTCAAAAGTAACTAGCAGTTGCAGTTTCGTTGCAGCATTTTTAGGCCTCAGCCTCGAACTTAGCGGGCAGCGGCGCGGGAGCGTCGTCATTTTTTTTTATAAAATTTTTGCCCACAATAAATCGAGCGTTAGGAATAAATTTGAATCGAAATAAAATTGTCGCCGTTGTTCAGACATTTCGTTTGCGAATAAAAACAAATATCTCGACAACACAACCCCGAACACAACACTTCGCCGCTAAACGGAACTTGTTGCCGCTTGTTTCGAGAACGGGTCTGCGTTGCCCGCCCCGCTCCCGCGCCGCCGCCGCTCTCGCCCCGCTGCTCGCTAAACTCGAGGCTGAGGCCTTAAGCTTAAAATCTCAATTCAGAAACCGGCTGTTACTTGGTTAGTATCAACAAACCTACCGAGTATACTTTAACTGTGGTTTAACGGTCGATACGTTCAAATATCCCAGAACCGGTACGGGCTAATATTTGATATTAGCCTAGCACTAAGCCGCTAAGTTGATTTTAAGCCTCGTCATCATACGGGCATAAGTCGCAATACTAAACTGATAAAAGTCCTAAAATTATTTTTTATCCATTATAAAAAGTATTTTTTATCCACAACGAGAAGATTCTTGGCCGTATTTTCACCAAATAGGTTTTGTGGTAGGTATATTATGAGTGAAAAGTTTGAAGAGACAAACAGTTACTTTTGGATTTATCTAATAACTAACGGCCGCCCGCGATTTCGTACGCGTGGATCCCGTTTTTAGGGGTGGAGTTTCGTAAAATCCTTTCTTAGCGGATGCCTACGTCATAACATCTACATGCATGCCAAATTTCAGCCCGATCCGTCCAGTGGTTTGGGCTGTGCGTTGATAGATCACTATGTCAGTCAGTCAGTCACCTTTGAGTTAATATAATATTTGGACTACCTAATATTATAAAGCTGACGAGTTTGTTTGTTTTCTTGAGCAAGCTAATGTAGCACTAATCTCAGGATTACTCAGGAACTATGGTCCGATTTGAAAAAATATTATTGTGTTAGACAGCCCATTTATCGAGGAAGGCTTTAGGCTACATAACATCACCCTAAAGTCAATAGAGGCGGAGCAATAAAGAAAAATGTTGCAAAAACGGGATATATTCAAACTATTTTTCACGCGTACGAAGTCGCGGGCACAGCTAGTATTAATTTAAGTACTAGATTTATAATCAAGAAAATTTGTGACTGTGTCTCTGACAATAATACCTATTAACAATTTTTTTCTGTAGTCAAGTCTATAGCACATCAAACCCCACATTTTTATAGCACAATCGCCCCTATAACCACTAATTAAGGTTCACATTGTCAAGCTTGTCGTGCCGTCGGTACACCAAGTCGCATTCATCGAAACTCCTCAATCAGTAAACGATAAAATGAAACAAGCAAACAAGGGCACGGCTATCTTATCGTATCTTGGAAACACTTGGTATTGATAATGCAGTTAAGTTGGTGTTGAATTTAAACACCCATTTCACCCAGTTAAACTTATCCTGCTTGATAGATCGATAGTTCATTGATACAAAACATTTAGGTAGGTACTTATAGATCGTTTCATCCACGAAGACTCCTGTCTGTCTGTCACACGTTAAAGATATATTTTTTTTATTTGATGATGGCATAGAGCAAGGCTGCTCAACCTTTTGAAGAGTCGGGCCAAACGGTGGATTGAGTCGTTAACGACGGGCCACCTACATTTTTGACAGCTAACTTCAGAGAGATCTTAAAGTTTGTACTGTGCCCGGCGGGATTTTTTATTTGGTGCGTTTTTTTTTTCAAACTGTACATGCGCGGGCCACTTAAAATACTTCTGGGGGCCACACTGTGGCCCGCGGGCCTGGAGTTGAGCAGCCTTGGCATAGAGAATTAGAGATAGTTTGAGTCCCAGGAAAGGACATAGGGTTTTTATTATAAACTAGCTTTTGCCCGCGGCTTCACCCGCGTGAAGTTTAGTTTGTCACAGATCGTCATAAATTACATATAGCCTATGTGATATACTGGGTTATAATAAAAAATAATACTGTAGTTTCATCCGTTCAGTAGTTTTTGCGTGAAAGAGTAACAAACATCCAGACATCCATACAAATTGTGGAAATCCTTGGGGGAGGCCTTTGTCCAGCAGTGGACATCTTTCTGCTGAAACGAACAAACGAAGCGAATTTGGCAAAACATTCTATCAACACTACACTGTACACGAGTGGTTAACACTTCCTGCGGGTTCCCCACTGGGTTATTTATAGCAGGTTCGACGCCGGAAGAGCCAAGTAGGTAAATAGCACATGGTTTGTCCTTATTCGTTAATGGGTCTTGTGTAAAAGCTTTAAGATAATTGGGTGAAGATAGTAAAAGCGTGTTTGGTATGGAGAAATTGAAATGGGATCGTTTCCGTGATTTCTGTGAAATAGGGAAAATGCTGATTTGAGGAAGCGATTATTACATAGATATTGGTTACTTACCATGTGTTATATTTACGCCTTTAGACACAAATGTACAATCTATACTTTACTTAATAAAGCTAAAGAGTTTGTTTGCTTGAACGCGCTAATCTGAGAAACTACTTGGTCCGATGTGAAAAAATATTTTTGTGTTACAGCCAATAGGGACGGAGCAGTAAAGAAAAATGTTGCAAAAACTGGAAATATTATTCATTTCCACGAGTACGAAGTTGCGAGCACAGCTAGTTATTGGATACAAAGACACAATAAGACGGTCTTGTCGCTAGAAAACGTTCTCTTCCAGACAAAAAAGGGCCATATTCTGACTTTATAATAGGTCCGAAACGAACGCGAAGCTGCGAGCAAAAACTGTACATAATTTTTTTTACCCGACTTTGCCAGAAGGAGGGTTATATCCGCACATGTCCCACTATCCTGTCATCGTCTGGAATGCTTTACTCAACTAGTACAAATTACTGTATTACGACCAACTATGTCATATGGCCTTGTCAACAGAGTTGAATCCACTCCCACTCTTCCCGTGTCGTAAGAGGCGACTTAGGGACAAATATGTGAGCATCAGGCCTCCCCAAAACATGTCTGGCCAGCGTAGGGAGTGTAGACCAAATCCTCCATTTGCCTCTGGTAAATTAGAGACGGGACTATTCCCACCTCTCGTTCCCACCGCTGCAACTCCTGCCAGGATCTACAGCTTGACCGCCAATAACCCAACCAGTGAAGGTCAAGTTTGTCCCGGGGGAAAGTTGAACTGTCATTGGACCCACAACGAAATTAATCAGAAGAACATAGGAGGAGTTCGAAGTTAAGGTTCGACTTCCCTCCATTGCAAAGCGGATGAAAGGTGACAACAAAAGTTAAATAATAACCTTTAAGATATGCACCACGTGTATCGTGCTCCTGCAGTGGAGACTGACTGACTTGAAGATGATAACATTCTGTGATTATTTCAACTGGTGTTATGTATGTAGTTGGTTCTATTAAGGTTCTTGAGATATTGAGGTACAGCCCGTTGTGTCCCAATGGGTAGAATAGAGAACCCTAATTTACCAGCGTCGTGACCTTCCCCAGTAATCCCCACCGTGGGCCACGGCATATGCTGAGTGGGATCCCATTGCGATGGGCATCACTGTTGCGACAGGGTGGCACTGCTCAGTTCACTATTTATTTCCTTGTAATATTTATGTGCTATCTCTGTCTTTTTTTCCGTATACCTTCTTTGTCCTTAACTAAGTGATGTTCATCTTAATAAATGTTTGTTTCTTTCCCTAAAAGTGACGTAAATACACACAGTTTCATATCACGACGTGGGCGTATTTACTGGCAATGACGTGTTGCAATTGCAACGCGTAAAGGTCACACGTATAAACGGAAGTTCGTTTATCTGGATGACATAATCATAATAACCAGGTCATTCAGTCTCCACTGCAGGAGCACGACCCTCCAATGTACCAGAGGCAAATGGATTTGTTCTCCACGCCGGCCAGACGGGTTGGGAGGTCTGATGTTCGGATATTTGTACCTTAATCGCCTTTTCAGGCCTATGTTCAGCAGTGGACGTCCTATGGCTGAGATAATGATGATGATGATGAATCGCCTTTTACGAAATCCACAGAATCTATCATCAGGTCATTTAGTGTTCACTGTAGGAGTACGATTCTCTAATGTACCAGAATGGATTTGTCCTACATTCCCCACGCTGGCCAGACGGGTTGGGGAGGCCTGATGTTCGCATGTTTGTCCTTTAGTCGCCTTTTACAACATCCACAAGGACTGCCATCATAAGGTCATTCTGACTTCACTGCAGAAGAACCAGTCTCTCTAAACCAGAGGCAAATGTATTCGGCCTAAACTCCCCACGCTGGCCAGACGGGTTGGGGAGGCCTGATGTTCGCATGTTTGTTCCTTCTTAGTGTCCTTATGTGACATCTGCAGGGCTTATCATCAGGTCATTTAGTGTCCACTGCAGGAGTATGACCCTATAAAGTACAAGAGTGGATTTGTCCTACACTCCCCACGCTGGCCAGACGGGTTGGGGAGGCCTGATGTTCGCATGTTTGTTCCTTCTTAGTGTCCTTATGTGACATCTGCAGGGCTTATCATCAGGTCATTTAGTGTCCACTGCAGGAGTATGACCCTATAAAGTACAAGAGTGGATTTGTCCTACACTCCCCACGCTGGCCAGACGGGTTGGGGAGGCCTGATGTTCGCATGTTTGTCCTTTAGTTTAGTTCTAATTTACGAAAACAAATGGAGGATTTCACCTACATTGTAAGGCGGTTATCACACTGCGCCGCACTCCGCCGCGGAGCGCGTGATTTCATATAAAAAATCACGCGCGCGGACGCGTTGTCAGTGTGAAGTGCCGCGCGTGTTTTCCATACAAACTGAGGTACTTGCATACAATTATTAAATCTGTCATTTGCGGCGCAGTGTGATAACCGCCTAATGTGTCTCTTTTGATAAAAAAATATGTCTAAGTTTTGCTATAATGTAGAAAAATACGTGTAAAGAGCCATGAAAGGAATCACCAACATCTTGCGTTCCTTCTTCACAGCACTGGCCCATTTATTGTCCCGAAGCAGTGGTAAGGTTTAAGTAATACTTGTGGTAATACAGGGACGTGTGAAGGCGCTTTTTAAAAGCCTATTTTCAGAAAATAAAGACTTTAAATACATCATCATCATTTCAGCCATAGGTCGTCCACTGCTGAACATAGGCCTCCTCCAATTATTTCCACAATGGCCAGTTGGTGGCGGCCTGCATCCAGCGCCTTCCCGCTACCTTTCAGAGGTCGTCAGACCACCTTGTGGGTGACTTTAAATACAAACGTATAGAATTTGAATAAGCACAGCAAAGAACATAAGAAGTTACGGCACCGCTAGATTATGTCTAATGTGTAAGTATTAAAATATGACTCATGCGACTTTACCGGTTACTTCATGTTTTTTACAGCAAGAGTACGTACAGTCGACTGCATAACACTTTAATTGAAAAAACATCATAATCGAATTAGATTCTGTCTCACATCGGCAGTTATACTTTGATACCTAGTAATAAAAATACTTTTGTTACCTAAAATAATAATATAAGACGTGGGTAGGTAGGTAAAGTTTTACAAGTGAGTAAGTAGTTAGGTGCTCTGCCCATTGCTACTTCAGCTTGCTTATCCGTCGGGCTATGTCAGTAACTTTACTTCGATCAAAATATTCGGGTCCAACGTTAAATCCGTTCTGCTCTATGGGTGTGAAACGTGGAAGATCACCAAGGTTATCTCGCACCAGCTGCAGGTCTTCATCAACCGCTGCCTTCGCCGAATTCACGGCATATACTGGCCCGAAAAATCTCCAACGTCGAGCTATTGGAACGCTGCCACGAAATTCCGATCGACCAGCAGATCAAGCGCCGCAAGTGGAACTGGATTGGCCACACTCTCCGAAGGGACCCCGATCACATCCCTAAGCAGGCTCTGGATTGGAATCCCCAAGGAAAACGCAAACGTGGTCGACCCAGGCAAACTTGGCGGCGCACTGTAGCGGACGAGGCGAAGAAGATCGGCAAAACCTGGAGCGAGATCAAGCGAGAAGCTCAAGACCGAACGAGATGGAGGACTGTTGTGGACGCCCTCTGCCCCATCTAGGGGACATAGGACCATAAGTCAAGTCAAGTTACTTCGTTTGGGTATCTCTTAATTTTGATACGATTCCTTAACACCTTCGCTGCCAGTCCAAAAAAGGCAATCGACGAAAATTGAGAAAAAAGAAGAAAAAAAAAAAGAAAATTTTACTTGGCCTGGTAGGAAAGTGCAGTGTCGGACAACATTGACCGCGTTGGCGTTTAATGTGTTAAAGAAATACTGAGCATATTAACCTTCTTCATTAGCAATGAAAGACAAGTCTCTGCGAAGACCTTTTGTCCGCGACTGTACCCAGCAGTCGTTGCGTAAACAAAGTTCATTATAGCTTTGCCATTTCGCAGATTGTGAGACTGGCTGCGCTGATAAGCACTTGTGCCAGTGCAAGATATGCTATGTGGCTATTTTACGCCTCTGGAACAATGGTGAAAACTAGACGCGCTCAATCCTTGAATTTACCAGGTGGGACAACTGATTTGATATATATTTCGTGTAGTTAATACACTTTAATAGTAAAAACCATATAATTTGACACCACAGTGTCCACAATTCTCTATACTTTCTCTTAGCTCAAAATTTTGGCAAGTTTTATAGCTTAATACTTCACGATTAGATGATGCCAAATATTTTTAGTACAAAAATTACTGCTTCATGAAGCGCTCCATAGAGCCTAAAATAAAAATCATGAAATTATTCACTGTTTCCCATCACCAACGCGTCCCTACTTTGAACAGTATTCCATAAATCAGACGTTGCTATTTGCAGAAAATTTTGACCCACCTTGTACAAATTAAACAATGTTGCCTCTTTTAATTTTAAAGAACTCAACATAACTGAAAGTGACGAAGCATTTATTAGTTCAAATTACTTTACAAAAACACTTTATTTTTAAGAATAAGTAATAAACACTTTATTTTATTTTATTCAGGACTCGTGAGCGGTAATATTATAGCTCTCACTACCCCACAGCCCTATCCAAACCGGTTCATCCAAAGCTCATGATCGCAACGGTACTCCGTTCATAACGTAACTTACACCCTGATCGCTTGACCTGTCCATAACTATAGGATTACCATGGCTCATGGAGTTTATGCTATAGGGGCTCTTTTAAATAATATCTTTCTGAGAGCTTAATCGTCTAATTAGAAAGAACCTTGATCCCTGTTTCTTTTATTCGCGCTAGAGCGCTTGATTTCGACCGCCGATTTCATCATTATTTTTTAAAAGTTCTTATACAAGGCAAGGAAATTTTCGCAGAAAATGCGTCGCCCGATGCCTTTAGGCAATTAAGGGAAAAATAAGCGAACATCACTTCTAGCCAGTGCCAGTGTAGGAACTGGGGAGTGTTCAGTGTAGGTCAAAGCCTGCACATTTCATCATCATCATTACAGTCACAGGATGTCCACTACTGAACATAGGCTTCCACCAATGATTTCCACATCACTCGGTTGGTAGCGTCCTGCATTTGCCTCCAAGCAAATTAGAGCGGGTCGTGCTGCTGTAGTGAATACTAAATGACCTGATGAAGTCTACTAATAGACAAACACTGATTACCTACTGCAGTATGCCTCACGGTCTACGTCATAATACTGACTCAGTCGTACCCAGTACATCAACCTCTAAATGTGTGTAGAAAGAAATACGTGTTATTTGGAAACGCCTCATATCTGGATCGCTGCCAATCCACCGAGTGTATCGACAGAGTCCGTTTCTATTGATATTACGGGACTATTCCCACCTCTCGTTCCCACCGCTGCAACTCCTGTGTAGCCAGGATCTACAGCTTGACCGCCAATAACCCAACCAGTGAAGGTCAAGTTTGTCCCGGGGGAAAGTTAAACTGTCATTGGACCTAGAGCCCTTAAAACGAGGACAGCCGACCATAAATGAAATGGGAAAAGGCACAGAAGAAGCTCATTGTTGTTTTGGTAGTCTTGGAAGAATCCCGATAGAGACGCGAAATAATAGTTAATTAACTAGTAGCAGCTCTAGCGCAAGACGTCCACCCGCAAGGTGGACCGACGACCTCATAAAGGTAGCAGGAAGGCACTGGATGCAGGCCGCTGCCAACCAGTCATAGGCCTATATTCAGCAGTGGACGTCCTATGACTGAAATGATGATGATGAAATTAACGTAGTTCCACTGGGAAAATCGTTATATATTCGTGTATAAATTGGAAATATCAACAAATGCAATCGCATTTCTAATCGCGACTAGATCATATCGAATATCGACATCCTGCCGATCGCATTTGTGCCGACAATCGATAAGACACGAATACCGACCGATATTAGGGTTGCTAAAGCCCGGTCTGTGAGCACGTAGAATTTTGTCCAATGATCCCAAGCTACCCATCCTTATCAAAATCCCAGTAATTATGTCGCTGTCGCGCTCGCACACTCACAGTCGCGACAGCAATATAATTACGCGCGTGCGATAAGGATGGATAGCTTGGGGTCATTGTACAAAATTCTACGTGCTCACAGACCAGACTATATTGTTCAATAATAATAATCGGCTAGTTTCCTAAAAAACCGTCGGTCGTTAGATTATTTTTATCAAAAAATATTGGACACGTTTGGTTATGGTGCGTTGAACTTCCGCGTGACGTCACGCCGTGCTTTTTTGCAACGTAGTAACGTCACGAGTCGCCCTACCTTAATTTTTTTCTTTTGTCATTTAACAGGGATACAAATAATTACAAATTACGTTCCTACTTCGTTAATTCAATATAAGGCCCGGTTTCAACCAGAGCAGAGAAGAAGCAGACCCGTACTTCCCAGATGGGAAGTGGAAATAATGAATCTGATTGGTTATTCAAAACACTTATATATGCTCCGCTCCGCTCCGTTCTGCTCCGCCTTAGTGGAAACAGGGACTAAGGCAACCCTAACAGCTCAGTCTTTCATTGAGCGAACTCGGGGATCGAAACGGTGCGATGACGTCACTTGGCGGGAGGCCAGCTGAGATCATAGAGTTCGTAATTGCAATTCATAATTTTATTTCTAATGCAGTTTCGCCTTAGATGAAGTGATATTGTGCCGATTCAATTTTGAAGTTAGCTTTTCTACGTTGTTTTGTAGTTCATACTAGCAGACTTATCAACTCGGAAATGATCAGTCAATATCTTTTTTTTAATCCACAACGAGGAAGCTCTTGGCCTGTATCTCACCTGATGGTAAGTGACGATCAGGCCGAAGGTGGAAGCGAGCTTCACCCGGAATCCTCAACCACGGAGGAACTGGCTATCTTACCTCTAACTGCCGGAACACAATAATGCTGTTAACATTGTTGTTATGGGGACAGACTTAGGTAAGATGGTGGTAGCTAGCCAGGCGGACTTAGAACAAGGCCTACCACCAACAAAACCGAACAGAAAAATCTGCCCCTACTGGGAATCAAACCCGGGACCTCTGCGTCTGAAGCAGGTGGTCTTACCACTAGACCACAGAGGTGGTTAACATCATAGCACATATCAACATATCTGTCAATATTAAGTCAGTTCAAACTTCAAATGCTTCCTACATCACCCGTAGCCAACAAACCCGCACGGAACACGTCATATCTTGTCCCTGGCAGGGATCCAAGTTGCTTTATTATGGGGCAGACTGGACAAAAGGAGGATCGCTCTGGAGATATGTCGCCTTGGTACTTTTGGCGTGCGATATTCCAGGAATGGCTTTTGCAAGAGATTCTGAAGTATTTTTGAAGTTCCAGAATAGGGGATCGGCAATACCTATTTATTTACACTTCGAACTCCTATTTTCTTCTGATTAATTCGTTGCGGGTCCAACGACAGTTTAACTTTCCTCGGGACAAACTTGACTTCACTGGTTGGGTTTTTATTGGCGGTCAAGCTGTACCTCCTGGCTACACATGTCGCCCTGGTAATTTTGGCATGTGTAATTCCAGGAATGACTTTTGCAAGAGATTCTGTAGTATTTTTGAACCTTAGGGGCAGATTTTTCAATCGTCGGATAACTTTTAACTGGAGAATAGCCGAGGGAAATTTCCCTGCTTCTCTTAAATTGGCTAAAGTCTCTCCAATACATAAATCCGGGCCTACAAGTGATCCAAATAATTATCGCCCAATTTCTGTATTACCAGTGATGTCAAAAATTCTTGAAAGAATGATTTTTACTCGTTTGGATGATTACCTGTCCTCCCTGGGTTTCTTTTCTGAATTTCAATATGGCTTTAGACCCAATTCAAACACATTAGCAGCTACCTTAGATTTAATTACTGATATAAAAACCAATATAGACAATAAAAAGATTGCATTGGGCGTGTTTATTGACCTAAAAAAGGCTTTTGACACTGTTAGCCACAATCTTTTAATTCGGAAACTTGAAAAGCTTGGGATCACCGGTTCGGCTCTACTAATGCTCAAATCGTATCTTAGTGATAGACACCAAATTACTAGGATTCATGATAATCAAAGTAGCGCGAAACCAATTACCTGTGGAGTACCGCAGGGGTCAATTCTTGGGCCACTACTTTTCCTCATATACATCAACAATATCACCGAAACCAAAGTTCATGGAAGGTTGACTCTGTACGCAGATGACACCTGTTTCTTCTATTTTGGAAATTCCCTAGACGAAATTATGGATAAAGCACAAGAAGATTTGAATACTATTTACAACTGGTTCCAATATAATTTATTAACGATAAATGCTTCTAAAACATGTTATTGTATTTTTAAACCTAAAAACAAAAAAGTCGTAAATAATTTTAAACTAACTATAGATGGGGAACCAATATCTGAAAAAAAAGAGGAGAAGTATCTTGGCCTAAGGATTGACAACCACCTTATGTGGACTTCGCAGATCGATTACGTTAGGGCAAAGCTCACCTCGTTTCTTGGTATTATAAGACATAATGTAAACTGCTTTCCACGTAAAGTTCGATATATGCTTTATAATTCATTTGTAAAATCTCATCTTATTTACCTGGTGGAGCTATGGGGAACGGCATCTAATTCGAAGTTAAAAAGCCTACAAATCCTGCAGAACAAAATAATTAAGTGTCTATTTAACTTTCATTATCGAACAAATACTGACAAAATTTACAAAGAAACCAAACTTATGAACATAAGCCAACTATATCGATTCCAAACACTCATACTCATCTACAAAATCCTACATAAAAAAATACATTCTAAAATAAAACTAAAAATCAATCATGAAACTCCAAAATACAGTCAACGAAGACCCAAAAAATTCTTCCTGATACCGGGCTCAAGAACAAATTACGGTCGGAAGGTTTTGACCTCTGAAGGAGCACTACTATTTAATAAATTGCCCGACCTTATAAAAAAATCAGAATCATTAAACGTTTTCAAACATAGACTCAGGGACCATATTTTGGAGGATGCACTCACGCTAAGACCGGTATAATAATATCAGGTGTTGAAGTATGAAATTGCCGTTTTGGAGAGTGAGTATTACAAAAAATCATTTCTTACAAACTTTATTACGAAAAAAATTTTTTTTTTTTTTTTGAGAAAACAGAAACCAAATTTTATAAAGTTTTATCTTTAAAGAATGTTTTGTGATTATGTTTAACTTTCAATAAATTTAAAATATAGATATCTTAGGAAAAAAAAAACTAATGAATATTGAACAAAAATAAAGATGGCAATTTCATACTTTTACCCCCCTTTAGTGTCTTAATAAAACATCTATTTAAATATTTAAAAATTAAGCTCTTTAAAAAGTAAAACAAACTAACATAAATTATATTTAGAAAAATTCATGTACGTCCTTTTGCGGGAATGGCCTTCCAAATCACGCTAGCCGGTCGACGTCGGCTCCTGCGCAGTCAGAGCGCCAGTCGCCGCCTGGCAGCCGCGCGCATTGTATGTATGTACAGTAATGTACAACTTAGTTTTATTCACAGTAATGTCAACCTAGAAAACTGAGTGTAAACGTATGTACAACAAAGTTCAAGTAAGTACAGGTTTGTTAGGACGGTTCCCGCAGAAGTACATCTGCTTGTTCTGGCTATTGGACAACTTGTAAATTATCTACCTACATAAAATTTGTTAATTTCTCATGTAAGTGACTGTAATGTTTTTAATGAGAAATAAATGTTCTTTAAACCTGAATAAGTTTGGCACATTGACAGTTTCAGTATGGGAAATATGTCAAAATGGCAAGTTTATTCTTCAGTTAAAAGATATCTGACGATTAAAAAATCTGCCCTAAGCATTCTTCTTACACACTAGAGTATCTACTTTAACTAATCCTTTCATATACATATCCATCGATACTAATTAATTGACATGTTAAAGCAGATAGAGTTACTTTGTCCGTCTGTACCCTTTCACAGTTAAAACACTGAACCGATTTTGATGAAATTTGGTATCGCAGATTAAATGTAGGATAGTGTTTTCCCAGTCACTAAAAGGGAAATACGGGAAGTCTTTCAGAAAGATATTTTTGTTAATGAAACTTTTTGTGACAATCCACGAAGGCAAAGTAACTTACGCCCGTATTCACAAACATTACTATGAGGTCTCACAGCGCGTGGACGCACAGGGTGACACACGAACCAATCACAAAGCTCTATTCAACGCTGTGCGTCGATTTGCCGATTCACTTAAGTGATGCTTGCTCAAGCAAGCATCGTTTGTGAATACGGGCGTAATAAATAATAATCATAATATTACGTAGTACTTCGTAACATTCAGTAATACAAAATGCCATACATAAAATAAAGACAGTTTTATATTTATAGCCTTCTTATGAGCATAAAAGCACGCACAAAAAATACTCCAATACAACGTAATGTCTGCTAATGCTCTTGATAACCCTGGCAATCATTTGATGATGTAATATGTACAGTCAAGAGCACATTAAACTATAAAATATTGTGAAAAGTCGCTCTTATTATTAATTGCAGAAGATACAAGTGTTTTGCTTAACAGGGCATCTGTACAAGTAATATTAGGCAGGTCATCGAACAGCGTAGCATTATTATAGCATTAAATGTACTTATTTTAGAAATATGTGGATATAGAAGCGTAGATTTAGCCTAGGCGTAGTACCGACTTTTAGTTGGCCGATAGTTGAGTCGGGCTGTTAATCAGTATGGAGATGTATGAAAGTGCGCACATTACACCGATTGATTCTTCATACAAACTAGAATAGTCATCGGTTGCCTAACGTCCTGTGATGCGTGCGTGCCTTATTCTGTGGCTCGACTTTCGCCTGGCGCGGCAGCCAAATAAAAAGCCTAACAAAAGCCGGACAGGCCGGACATCGGTTATTTTGGCCGGACACGCAATCAAAAAGCCTAACTATGTCCGGCTTTATCCGGACGCCTGGCAACCCTATATGCGCCTAGGCTGGGGAAAGAAAAAAGAAAGTCATGGCGTCTATGGCATGGGAAAAGTTAGTCCCTGAGAGATGTAGGTAGGATATTCCGATTAGCAACTCCTGTGTAGCCAGGATCTGGCCAAAACCCAACCAGTGAAGGTCAAGTTTGTTCCGGTGGAAAATTAAACTGCCATTGGACCCGCAACGAAGTTAATCAGAAGAACATAGGAGGAGTTCGAAGTTAAGGACAAGGTTGACAAGTGACAAACAAGGGTTTTGAGCCTTTAACCATTAGTAACCTTCAAAAAAGATTATATTGAAGAGAGAGACGCAGGCCGCTACCAATCGATTAACATGGAAAGCATTGGGGGAGGCCTATGTTCAGCAGTGGACGTCCTATGGCTGAAATGATGATGATATTGAAGAGTAGAGGTAGAATGTAAAATGCGTAGACCTCGCCTGACTCACGTGTCCCAGTCAGTATCCACTAAGGATGGACCAAGCGCATTCAAATTATAATAATGCATTGTCTGGCATATAACTGACTTAATAACATTCGCGTAGTGAATACAAATAACGTAACTTACGACTGGGGTCGCCATGATTTGGGTTTCTGCAAACTTCCCAATTTATAAGTGTTTTAAAGTTTTTTAGAATTTTCTTACTAAGAATACTAAATAGGCTCTAAATTAAAAAGATCTGTAAAGAGTCTGACAAAACTCCGACGGGGGCGAGTGGCGACTCGTATATTAATCAAAATTACCTGTAATAGTCGGTTATTCCGATACTTTGAGACTATCAGTGTCTTACCATTGTCGTATCAGATCGTTATCCATGAAGCAGTGGTAGGGTTAAAACAGGGACGTGTAAAAGAGCTTTTTAAAAACCTAATTTGCAAAAATGAGTATTATGAATGTGTGACAATCAACTAATATTTAGCCGTGACTTCACCAGCGCGAATGTCGGTCTGTCAAGTACTCACTATTATTCTGTGGTCTAAGATGCTAGGGAGTCCCACATTCAAATACCGGCATAAAAACTATTCTATTCTTTTTTCTGTGTTTCTAACATCTCCATAGCCATAGGTACCAAAGTTAACAGAAAAGCAGAGTCACTTTAAAATTTAAATAGTAGTGGATGGATAGTAAAAAGAAGCTACTTTATTCTAATTTTATTTGTTTTTAGTTGTTTCTTACGTAGCATGTCCCGATTCACAACCTATAACTGGTAACACTAAGAAATGTACGCAGAAAGCCGAGTTTTAAAAGGCGACCACGAAACAATGGTAACATATCGCATAAGTAAACGTAAGGTGAACTTATTGTACACTGGCCTTACGTACTTGTGACAGCCTTTTCCCTGTGATCCTGATTTTGGCACGCGTACGGTTAGCCCCAATTGCGCTAAAAATTGTCAACTGCAACGCGATTGGACTACGAACGAAAATCAGCTTTTTGACAAATCCGTGTCGCGGTATCGTTTTGACAGCTAGTTCAATACGTACTTGTTTGTAATAGGCACGGTAATTAGGGGCGATTTGGCAAAAATTTACATGTACATACAGCCTGTTGTACTGTTGTCCGTCTGTACAGTTAGTTTACAGTAAATCTGGACTTTTAACAAGTGGGTGAACTGAGTGAACTTTCTTATTGCGGTATGCGGCGACATTTGAGTAATTAAATTGGGTAGAGAATGTTAAAGGGCAAACCAGTAAATGTAAATTAGCATGAACTTAAAACGAAACTGTTGTTTTATAAAATCAGAAAATCTAATATTTCTTTGAAACTAAGCCAAAACAACTACTAGTTTCTTCATAAATTTTATACATAATAGTAAATATCCTTGGACATTTTTACACTGCGCCGCTAGTCCCAAATTAAGCAAAGCTTGTACTATGGGTACTAGACAACGGATATAGTCATACTTAAATACTTTTTTTTTTGTAAATACATACATATTATACATAGAAACACCCAGACCCGTCACAGAAATTAAAATTCATCATTTCAATTTCTGCCCGACCGGGAATCGAACCCGGGACCTCTCGGCATAGTAGTCCGTTCTGAACCACTACACCAAACGGCCGAGTAATATCTAACGATTGAACTAATAAAACATGGATGTCCGCTTCTAAGGGAAAATAAAAGGGAAAAAATATGCATAGCATACCTACATCTGAACAGCACATAAAATTACAAGGTACTACATTTTGAACCAGATGTGTGCATCTGAAACTTTGTAGTATGAAAATTGTTTTCATTAGAGACATCCACTCAACTTAGATAATTATCTTATCAGAAATATGTTAAAGTGGCTTTAATTCTTATAAGAAAACATTAATTACCTACCTAATTAATTATTATATAGGTATCTGTAGAAGTTATCTACCTAGAACACTACCTAAATAATAATAAATGAAAAAATAGACAATCTATCTCCAAAACAAAATAATCGTCAAAAAATACAATAATTTTCCAGTCCAAAACCGAAACTTTAAAAAACCATCAACGTATCATAAAAGGCTAATAAAACCAGTTTCCGTTACACCATAAATGAGAAGTAGCTCTTAGTTTTTACGCAGACCGAATCCAGTGGGCATTTTTTGCACCATACACTGCTGTTAACAGTTTTTTGTGAATAAACGTCTACAATCAGTGCTATTGTGTACGAGACGAAGTTCGTTGATTTTTGTACGGTAGATCATTGTCAGTTGTCATTTTAAATTGTTACGTGCTTTATACTCGGTGTATTATAGTATACTGCAAGCTCATAACTTGAGAAATTACCTAAAGAGAATAATTAACCACTACCATATATTATTATAGCACGAAATAAATTAATTTCTGTCCGTCATTACGTACGGTCCATACGATAAATTGGATTTAACGTTTTGTAGATAAAAAGTTTGTTATAATTAAAAGCGATTAATTACTGAGTAATTGATTATTATTAATAATTTATTACTCAATAAATAACCAACTTTATTGTTGTTTTAACAGCGCATTAATAATTTTCATTATGTAAGCCAGATAATAGTGTTTAAATATTATTATCACTTGTTCATAATTTTAATAAGCATAATTGCTTAACAAAAGCGAAAAAAACTGAAGAATTAGTTTAAGATTTAGTAATTTAAACTTTTATCGAAAATCCAACTCGAAAAGTGGTGCTATCAAATCAGAATCAGTACAAATTCAACCAATTAAAATCCGACCGAATTAAATACACCTATCATTATCCGAGGTTACGTTGTAATAAAGACGTAGCTCACTCAGCCGGATTACACGGTCAGCGGTGTCCGCCCGGCGGTATGAATGACATCATCTTTTTATTGAGTACATGATAACATGGTACATATTTAATTGAACACGGCGAGATACGCCCAAAATCTTACAGTATTACGTACGAAAATAGATTAGACAACTTCAAAGACGATGTAGTTGTAACAAATTGGATGTTTGGACGAAAATTATGTCTTGGTAGAGATTTGTAAGTGAAAAATACAGTTTTTACGGCTATAATAGCGTAGAAAACACACAGCGGTGAAGCCAATGTCTTAAATAAGACCGACTCGCCCGCGCTGTAATAGCCGCGACAAAAAACGACCCCGATACCGAAGACACACCCTACATTTATGTGTTCCACGGAAAAACTCGTTTCATACGAAAACCGCTGCAAACCAATTGGAAATGTAAACAGATTCGAACGAAAGAAAGCTAATTGCACGCAATACGCACCGGCAATCGGGTCTGGAGGGCAGCAGACGTCGATTTTTTTCTCAGTCACTTCACACACACTTCTCACTAGAATAGAAGCTATGTAACGCACTAAGCACTTAAACGACGCAACATCATACAAAATACACGCACTGAATGATCCTCTTTATATTTTAATGCACTAGCACCAACGACATTACGCGCAAACGCGTTTTGTAACTCAATTTCGTTCGTAAAAAAGAATACGATTTGCACGCCACCGGAGTAGATCGATGGTCGGCGCGAGCTTCGCTTTTTCGCCGCGGCGTCGCTGCTGTCAAGTGGTGACACTTTTTTATGCAGATGGCGCTGCAGGCGTTAATGTTGCTATACCTTTGGTTGTCAATTACCCCATTATAATCGTCGTTTATTCTGTTTATTTTATTTGGACTGATGACCAAACCAAATGTTTTAAGGTAATCTTTTAAAACTGAAGGACAAATTCCTGTCAAAAATTGTATTTAGTGTATTTGTAACCAGACGTACATAATTACAAACGAGATAAGTTCAGTACAGTACCTTGAAAACATTATTGCCCGATCGCGAACGTCGGTGCCCGATCGCGAACGTCTGTCTGCGACCGACGCGGACGAGCCTGAGTCCCGATTACGGTAATTTTTAACGTCTCCAATCCAGACACGCTTCTCGATTCTGCGATACGATTGGTCGTTCAACAGCATACGTCAGCTGTTTTGACCAATCGTATCGCAGAATCGATGAAGCGCGTCTGGATTGGAAACGTTAAAAGTTACCGTAATCGGGGCTCTGGTGCAAGAAATGATTTTTTCCTGGCGGCTTGGTGACTGGAATTGAACCGCCACCGGTGCAGACTGAGAAGATGGTGAATTGTCTGCACGTGAAAAAAGAGGTTGTCCGGCTTGCAGAAATTTATAAAAGTTACCGTTCCTTGTATGAAATTAAAAAATGTAAATAAAACAGCTCCCTCTCAATTGACACAATTTATTTTATCTCGTAAGCTCCTGTACAGTTAACAATTACGATATTATAACTACTGTAATAGATAGTGCCAACCTCAAGGGATTCAGGGTCGTTAATTAGGTTCGGTTTGGTGAATATTATTGCCACTACAAATTTCTTAAAACTCAGCCTAAATATTAAAAGACTCTACTAGTTAAGATAACTGCGCGATGTCAGGTCGGAAAGACTCCTACTTGAAGGATGGAAAAGTGGGTACCTTGGAAGCCATGCGGTTATAAGCCGTTACCCTGAACGTTCCTCTCTTCTTCCGGGGTCCAACGGGTCTCGCACACTTTTAGGCTACAAGCAGCGTCCTCCACGGCCTCAAGCGCGCAGTGCCAGATGAAGCTCTTGCATCTCCTCGACAGGAAAGCGTTCAAACTCTTGCAGAGACAGAGGTTTGATGACAAGGAGGAAATGCGAAGAGATCAGCAGTTTAGAAAGGAGAAATAATTCATACGAAATGAAGAGAAATTAAAATATATGAAATATCATCAAAACATTATGTTTAAATTATAAAATCACGCATCTGAAACGAAAAATACGAGTGTCAGCATCACAATATGTGGAACGTGGCATTAGGTTATGAAAAAAACCCGCAATGGAAAACAAATACTTACGAAGACTGTTCGCTAATGAGGATCAGTACTGTTGTAGAAAATTCAATAAAACTAGTATCTACGTTAATCTTTAAGACATAAGAAAGATATATCTTTTTGAATTATCCAAATCGGACCATTAGTTACGAAGATATTAAGTAATAAACATAGGCCGTTTTTGCCGCTAAAAGTCAACGTACGCAGGGCCGCGTGACGTCACTATATCCGAATCGAGCGCAGCCGGCGTACTATTGGGATGGAAAATATTTTTTTCCAGCTAAACTATCAGTTTTAGAAAAAAACTTTTAATAACATTTATTCATCAAAAGAAAGTAAACTATCGACCAGTAATTTTTTTTTTTAAATTGTGAAAAATAAGTATCGCTATGTCCAAAAACCACATTTTCATAGGATTCGATGCAATGCGGAGACGCGGTTGGGGTGAGTGTAACTTAATGATTGTTTGTATTGAACATAATAATACATAATATGATGCTAATACCCAGTTTCTGGCCTGGGGGGGGGGGATAAGTCATACCCAGCTTATAGCCTGGGGGGAGGGGCAAGCAAGCCTTACCCAGTTTCTGGCCTGGGGGGGGGGGGGGGTAAGTCATACCCAGCTTCTGGCCGAGGGGGAGTCATACCTAGCTTATGCTTATGGACTGGGGGTCAAGTCATAACCAGTTTCTATGGGCTGGGGGGAGGGGCTAGCCTTACCCAGCTTCTGGCCTGGGGGGAGGTAGAGGTCAAGTCATACCCAGTTTCGGGCCTGGGGGGGGGGGGTAAATCATACCCAACTTCCGGCCGAGGGGGAAGTCATGCCCAGCTTATGACCTGGGGAGAGGAGGGGGGCGGGGGAGTCATACCCAGCTTCTAGGCTAAGATTAAATAGATTTCCAGGAGGGAGCAGCTGGCCCGCCCATGGGAACGGCGAATATCTTTCTTTCTTTCTTTTAGTTAGGTTTAACGTAGGTGTAGCGTTCCATTGAATCGTATGAGCGTATGGATTTTTTGCGTTATTTTTCACAATTTCTATTTTCAAAAATTACCTATCGATAGCTTACTTTATTCTGATGAATAAATATCATTACAAGTTTTTCTCTAAAACTGATAGTTTGGCTAGAAAAAAATATTTTCTATCCACGCGGTACGCCGGCAGCGTTCGGATCGGATATAGTGACGTCATCGTCCTCGCGCCGGGCGGTCAGTGAACTTTTTTAGTAATTTGGCCATAACTTCGTCAATTTTTGTCGTAGAACAAAAATTTTTGGACTGTGTATTAAGGATTTCTTAGCCCTATAAATCTGCATTCACAGTTAAAAATCGAAATGATCCTCATTTGAGCTTCACTCGCAGTCTTCAGCAACCCAATACCCTCATCCGAATAGGATTTAGGGAATTTCTGAAAGAAACGATCACATGAAATACCACGTACTGGAATACGAAAAATATCAATCACGAAAAATAAATAAATTCTCCGACGGGAACTTACCTCATGTGTGTTTATTTTTAAAATATATTAAGAAATTATCGTGGATGCATTCTGCATCACACGATTTGAAACACAGGGGACTACATCCCCAAAAATAATAAAATTGCGGTTGCGCAAGATCGACCAAAATTCCAAAGTGATTTGACAGCTCAACTGACAGCCGCGAGTCATAGAGATCGCAAGACGTTTCGTTTCGCCGCTTAGAAAAGCAAACACCAATAAAAACCATGATGAAAACAACTTCCAGAACACTGAAAATATTCCATTAAAAAATAGAATAATCTAAATAAAAACATTAGGAAATGTTTCAATAAAATATATTTCGATTAACTGAGCAAAAAGCGCCATCTATTGCAAACCTTCTTCAATCAAACTTCCAAATCGGCCAATAGATGTCGCTAGTGGTATCCAAAATCAGAATATCGAGTAAGAAAATAAATTTGTGAAAAACAGCAAACGGCAACGTTACACTGGGCTTCGCTCGGCCTCGTCGGCACGCGCATCGACGATCGCCAAACGGCTAGAGTACCTTCTGTACTTACCACTCTGCCCATTGAAGCTGGAAAAGCTCTTCAAGCTACCAGTGCGCGTCCCTTCAAAAATAAACAAAGAAAAAATAATAATTATTGGATTTAAAGTTTTTTACGAGTTCTCGTAAAACATGATTAACCTTCAGCACTTCGGCAGTCAGGTTAAAGGGTCAAAAAATCTGAACGACCAGGGTAATAATAACACGGCAATAATTGTTAACTGCCGATATGATAGGAGTTTTTAACTTACTGGCAACACTAAATGGTTCTCTACTCCTTTTTACGCATCATCCCGATTTTCAAAATACATTTTCATTGTAAAAATATTTCCGCTGTTTATTATAAAATATTTATTTAATGCATTTTGTTAATCGAAAATGCAAAACCTTTTCTATGTTATTAAATAAAGGCTCTTTAGATCAAAATGTAATAAAATATTAACTTATTTAGAAATTAAATAACGTGGAATGAAACGTAGATACGTTTCATTTCACTGAAATCATTTAGGTTTCCCTTCATTTAATTAAAATGTTGATTATAAAATGTTTTGCAATAGGTAGATTACCTATTGACATTTAATTGTTTTAAGTAAAAATATTTTGTTTCTATACCTCTTGAGAAAACAATTTTTCTAGCTATAGAAAAAATATTTACCAAATAGGTATATACGCGAAACGGAACGTAACTGACAACGCGTGCAAGAAAATTAAAAAAAAAAAGACTTTTTGGCGGGAAGTCGAAAAGGGCGGTCTATCTGTTTTTATTTAATTCGTATTTTATTGTTAGTTTGTGTATATTTTGTAAAAAATTTGTTGTAAATTAGTAATTTAGTGTGATTAGTGTATATATTATATAGGGGTAAGTCCATTTGCATATTTATAAACTATGGAGACGGAACCAGCTCCTGACCCTGATCCTCCCCCAGCCACTCCACAATCTCAGTCCAATCCTTTATTGACCTTAATAGAGGCTGATAATTTCATATCTAACCAACATGTAAAAGAATTTGAGTCATTTAAACTAGTAACAAATAGAAAAACTCAGAAAAAAATTAACAAACATTTATTAAAGACCAAATCCTCTCCTAAAATGCACATTACCACTGCTTTTCAAGAAATTTTAACGCAAGCTCCTCCAGCTCCGGTGATCCAACATTCTCAACAGAATAACCAAATAATAGGCAGAAACAATTACCAGGATCAGGATGCAGGTCCTTTTCTGGTACATGTCCAACAAAAAGAAACTCCCAACTCTGGCTCCACTCTTCACCCCATCAAATTTGGGAATTTTCTATTCAGAAATAATTTAAAAAATATTTTGGATGATGGCATTAAACGAATAGGGCGAAATCGATTGGCAGTGACATTCAAAACACCTGGTGCGGCAAACTCATTTTTGTGTAATCCAATTATATTACATGATTATGTTTTATCTATCCCAACATACAATATCACCAAAATGGGCATTGTCAAAGGCATTCCCTGCGAATGGTCGCATGAAGAGATTGTAGGAAATTTAAGAGTTCCTGAAGGCTTTGGTCCAATCATTCGGTCTCGCCGGCTTAGCCGCAAAGTTACATCACTTGAAGGCCCTAAATGGTTGCCCACTCAGACGGTAGTCCTTACATTCGATGGTCAAGCTCTTCCTCCCCGAATTTATTCCTTTTTTTCCTCACTGCCTGTTGACCAGTACATATTCCCAACAATTCAGTGTTTTAACTGTTGTCGTTTTGGACATACCAGGGTTCAATGCAGAAGCAAACCCAGGTGCTTTAAATGCACCGGGGACCACTCAGGCTCTAATTGCGACGAGACAGATGTTTCCTGCATTAATTGTGCAGGGAAACATCAAGCAAATGAACAAACCTGTCCCGAATTTATACGACAAAAAAACATAAAGCATTATATGTCAGTTAACACAGTATCATATCTAGAAGCCTCTAAACAGTTTCCATTCACTAAGTCATACTCAGATGTCACAGCTAGTTCTCCCAAATCACCTTCACCTTCAAAACCTGTAACAGAACAAAATTCATACAAAAAGACAGTTTTTATAAATAGGAAAAGAATTACTCAGCTCCCACCAGGCTATGACAAGAAAGCACACGAGTCTTTAATTGATCATATTCCATCTCCACAAAATGGTTGTGGTTTCTTGTCTGAGCCCTCATCTGCAGGGGAATCTCACTCTGTCTCCTCTCAGGATCTAAATAATCTGCTGTCTTCATTGATTAATATTATAGTTAACTCTGCATTACCGTACTCCGTTGCCATTTCTTTAATTAACAACTTGTCAGTCTCTATTTATAACATTATCAAAAATGGATCAAATCCTCCAGTGGAATTGTAGAAGCATTTCGTCTAAAACAATTGAACTCATTACATTAATTAACCAACACCAGCCATTTGCCATAGCTGTCTCTGAAACCTGGCTGAAGCCAGGCTATAACTTTAGAGTTCGTGGCTATTCAGTCTTGAGAGATGACAGAGATGATGGGTGGGGTGGTGCCGCTCTACTGATTAAAAAACATTACTTATTTACATCACTAGCACTTCCTTCCTACAATAATAATCACTTGAATGCAGTAGCTGCAAAAATTGGGGATATTTCAGTACTGTCTGTATACATTTCTTGCAAAGATTCATCTGTTATTCCGATTTTAAGAAATTTAATCCTATCTCTTCCTGCGCCTGTGTTAATTTTAGGTGATTTTAATGCACACCATTCTCTTTGGGGTGCACCAGTCAATGATTCATTTGGTAGTGATCTTGTGGAGCTTATAGACGAGTTAAATCTGTGCGTTTTAAACGATGGTTCAGCAACAAGGAGACCCTGTCCCGGCCAATCTTTAAGTTTTGTCGATATCTCACTTTGTTCACCTACGCTATCTTTGAGTCTGAGTTGGAGATGTTTATCATCCACTTATGGTAGTGACCATGTTCCGATTGTCATTACGTTACCAAAGAACAACCGTTCTGTAGATCCACTTCCTCCCTTGCGTAAATATATTCTAAACAATTGTGATTGGTATTCATTTAGCATATCTGTTGAGCAGAAAGTCAAGTTATTGCCGAAAGTTTGTAAAGTTAACCTCAATAACTCATTTGACAGCTTAGTGTCAGCCATTCAATCATCAGCTGATGCAGTTTTTAAACGTAAAAATGTTGCCAACAATAAATTACCCTCACCGCCTTGGTGGGATCCAGAATGCACGGCGGCTATTAAAAAAAGAAAAGATGCCGAAAAAGCATGTCGCGATTCACTAAGTATGGAAAACTATTTAAGGCTTGGTATTTCTGCTAAAGTAGGTATTTCGCGCTGTCAAAATCTGCGCGCGCAATACTTCGCCGAAGACAGCGCGCCAAAGAGCTCTCGCGGCTACACAGTATAGAAATACGCAGTTTGGAAATACGCAGTTGGTTAGGTTAGGTTGACTTCCTTCCGTTCAAGCGTCACACTCACAGCACTTTCTAATACAAATCATATCCAAGTGATACAAATTAAAACAACTTTCAAAATTTTTGGGAATATATTTTAGAATCGAATAAATATAGAATATAACTGCCAAAGTAAACACGGTTCAAAGAGGCGTGGCGTCACTCGACCTTCCGGAAGTTCCGCGCCGGCTAAAAGTATTCAAGATTACGTCACCCGACCTATCGGTAGATCCTCGGGAGCTTGAGCGATTGGAAAAACATTTTATGATCAGTTACTCGTAGTAGCGATTATTTAGAGCTTGGATAATAAATTATAGTTGTTGCAATTCACAAAGCTTTGCATGTGGTTAATTACATTAATCAGTACACGCATCAATTTTGTTCAGTCTTTTTGTTTATTAATAAATAAAAATATCATACTAAAATTGCATACATATTTGTTTGTATTGGTCTGGGTGTTTTCTTTCCATAATTTATGTATAACGTATGTACGGGGCTCTGTATCGAAAATCACTATGAGCAATAAGCATCACACACGGTTACCTGGAGTGCATTACCGCAGCAAAAAGCTTGCCATCTTAAATGAACGCTATAATATCGAGGTTTCGTCAGTACAGTTGCGAACAAAGGTGTTTGTGTAGTGTAGTTGAGTTCGATGGGTGCCGGGAATAAAGCCACAATCGACAAAACACAATTTTACAGGAGAAGAGATTTAGTGTCAATTTTGAATAATTCTAAACTACGAGGCGTATCAAAACGGTTTGTATATCAAAGGATGCGTTATTTTTTCTGGAGTAACATTTAATGTGCATAAGGTTATAGTGCTTAGAATATACTTTAAAAAGGTAGAAATACATATTGCCGCTTCATACATTGAAAGTCGGTTCCGTAAGAGTCCATTGTGGTTTTATTCCGGTAAAAAGTGTGCAATTAATCAAACAGCAATAGTGTATTGCAGCCTCGGGCGCTGATCTGAAGGATACAGTAATAGCCGTTTGCTTGTAGAAGATTTAAATAAAAGTTTTAACATTGTATATGGCACGATTATTCCGGTCAACAAATTTTAAATGATGAATGGGAATAACGATTCAATATCCATAGTGCTTTTGGTAAATCAGGCAGTTTCAAAGATACAATTCTGAATAAAATTCAATAGGTGTATAGGGACCCGCAGTTTACTAAAATCACTTAATCGGAAAACTGCTGCTATGGCTATTGCGGCTTTGTTCCAGGCACCCATCGAGTTGAGAGGTCAGATTATTGAAATAATAAAACGAACATTTTATTTTTTAAATACATTTTAAAAATAATTTACATTACAGATAACAATGAGAGGATGACATTGCAAGGTGGTGCCAGTCCAGTCTTAAATCCGTTGATATATGCTGCATCTGCCATGTTTTTGGCTAAAAGATTCTTCTATCTTGCAGTTTAGACTTTTATTACAGACCTCAGACAGTATTTTTGGAAAACTTTTACGCATGGTGGAGGAAGGGACGCTCTAGAGACTCAAGTCTAGAAGGAGTCACATGAACTCTAAGTTTTAAATCCGTTGACATCTGCTGCATCTGCCATCTTTTTGGCTAGAAGATTCTTCTATCTTGCAGCTTAGACCTTTAGCTACAGACCTTAGACAGTATTTTTGAAACATTCTTACGCATGGTGGAGGAAGGGACGCTCTAGAGACTCAAGTCTACAAGGAGTCATATGAACTCCAGTTTTAAATCCGTTGACATCTGCTGCATCTGGCATCTTTTTGGTTAGAAGATTCTTCCATCTTGCAGCGTAGACCTTTAGCTACAGACCTTAGACAGTATTTTTGTGAAAATTCTTACGCATGGTGGAGGAAGGGACGCTCTAGACACTCAAGTCTACAAGGAGTCACATGAACTCCAGTTTTAAATCCGTTGACATCTGCTGCATCTGCCATCTTTTTGGCTAGAAGATTCTTCTATCTTGCAGCTTAGACCTTAAGCTACAGACCTTAGACAGTATTTTTGAAACATTCTTACGCATGGTGGAGGAAGGGACGCTCTAGAGACTCAAGTCTACAAGGAGTCATATGAACTCCAGTTTTAAATCCGTTGACATCTGCTGCATCTGGCATCTTTTTGGTTAGAAGATTCTTCCATCTTGCAGCGTAGACCTTTAGCTACAGACCTTAGACAGTATTTTTGTGAAAATTCTTACGCATGGTGGAGGAAGGGACGCTCTAGACACTCAAGTCTACAAGGAGTCACATGAACTCCAGTTTTAAATCCGTTGACATCTGCTGCATCTGCCATCTTTTTGGCTAGAAGATTCTTCTATCTTGCATCTTAGACCTTTAGCTACAGACCTTAGACAGTATTTTTGTGAAAATTCTTACGCATGGTGGAGGAAGGGACGCTCTAGAGACTCAAGTCTACAAGGAGTCATATGAACTCCAGTTTTAAATCCGTTGACATCTGCTGCATCTGCCATCTTTTTGGCTAGAAGATTCTTCTATCTTACAGCTTAGACCTTTAGCTACAGACCTTAGATAGTATTTTTTATTATTTATTTGTGTCAGTGTGCTCTTCTAAAGAGTGTAAGACGATTGTATGTAGGTACTATTAAAATGTAATTTTAACTCATTGGTTTTGTCTCATATTTGAGGAATGTACTATGTATCATGAGTAGAGTCTTCGTTTAAAAGGATGCGAACGATTTAAATTTCAATAGGTAGACAAAATTGATAATGTTTAATTATCAAAAATTTAAGCTTTCTCCAGTAACACTGATATTATTATACTGTGACTCATCAAAGTCATCATTGTCAAAAATATTGACAAATCGCGAACTGTCACGGCCAAAAAACTGACACGCGTCCGTCCTCCGTAAGCGCCACCGCGCGACTGATTGAGATTGTCCAAGCCGTCATGGACGATTTTTTCCACATTTTTTAACATAGTAACTAAATAAGACGCAATATAAAAATTTCATCCGTTAAAAGCCCTCAAGTTATTTCTGAACTTTAGTTTAGTAAAAGATTTAGAATCTCAAATCGCTTATTTTAAAAATAAAACCATAAATAGAAAACGAATAGAGGTAACTTTGGGAATTTATTCTATCGAGTCAACTTCATCAAATCGTGTTTCCATCCGTTAATAGCCCTAGAAAATATCCTCAACTATGCCCAATAAAAATCTTAGCCTTTAATTTTACTGTTTAGTACCTCAAAAATGAAAAATGAAAACCTCATTTTCGCCATTTTCTCTGCTACCCGGCCTTAAATGTTACTGCTGCAACCAAGCGGTTGTTGAGGAAAAAAAAGAAAGCTGGCTGGCAAAAGTTCTGTTCTTCTTTGTCGCCAGACACTCCACTCACTATTGTTTGGAACAATATTAAACGTTTTCGATCTTCTTTATCAATCGCAAATCGTAACTCTTTTAGTTTAGACTGGGTAAATGCTTTTACAAACAAATTAGCTCCTAACTACGTTCCTAACGCTACTCAAATGCCTTACACATATTCACTTTCTAATAATAACTGTTCTAACGACTATTTTAGCTCGCCATTTTCTATGAGAGAACTAAAATTAGTTTTAGAGCATGTATCAGATTCCTGCCCTGGCCAAGACAGCATTCCATACTCGTTTTTATCACATCTTACTGCGCCTTCTCTTTGTTATTTGTTAGATATTATTAATATTGTAATTGAATCCGGCTTAATTCCCTCTGCTTGGAAAATTCATATTATTATTCCTATTCTTAAACCTTTCAAAAATCCTGCAGAACCATCCTCTTATAGGCCAATAGCATTAGCATCCGTATTTTCTAAAATTGCCGAACACTTAATTAAAAATAGATTAGAATGGTTCTTAGAGCGAAATAATTTGTTGGGTAAAACTCAGTTTGGTTTTAGAAAAGGTAAAAGTACAGCGGATAGTTTGAGTATATTTTCTACAGACCTTCTTCTAGCGTTCTCAGAAAATAAATCAGTAACAGCAGCATTTTTAGATATAGAGTCCGCTTATGACAATGTTAATTTATTAATCTTAAAACAAAAATTAGAATCGCTACAAATCCCTTTTAATTTTACAAATTTCATTTTCAATCTTTTTACTGAACGAATGGTTACTGTGAGAGTTCCTGGTACTGATAACATCAAGCGATTTTTGTGGAAAGGTGTCCCTCAAGGATCCGTCCTAAGCCCTCTATTGTACGATGTGTATACTAGTGAACTCGAACGCGTTATTGCCCCTTCCTGTTCAATTCTACAATATGCTGATGATGTCTTAGTATACTCAGTTGATAATTGTATTGCTACGGCTTCCTCGACACTAGAAGAATCTCTAAACAACCTATCCCTGTGGTTATCAAAGCATGATTTATCCCTATCCGTCTCAAAAAGTACTATAGTGGTATTCTCTAGGAAAAGGTTGATTCCGGATATAATTATTAAAGTCAATGGCAATCAGCTTCCCATCGCTAATGAAATTTCTTTCTTGGGAAGGAAGTTTGATAGTAAATGTAATGGCCAATCTCATATCAACTACACTGTGGACAAATGTGAGAAAGGTTTAAATGTCATGAGAGCTCTCTCAGGGGTGTGGTGGGGTGCTCATCCTACGACTCTTAAGCTTGTTTACAACGCATTAGTACGAAGTCTTTTAGATTACGGCTCCTTCACGAACAGCTTGGCCTGTAACACTGCCCTTAGGAAATTTGACTTGGTACAATCCCGTAGCCTCAGAATTATACTTGGTGCTATGAGAAGTACACCAGTCAACGCCTTGCAGGTAGAGGGTGCAGATCCTCCATTGAACATGCGTCGACAATACCTTTCAGACAGGTTCATCTTTAAAACTGCCCAATTCACAGACCATCCTCTCTTCGGCAAACTTCAAACTCTAAACGAATTCATCAACGGTAACAATAGTTTCTGGCGTAACAAGCGTGTGCCACATTTAGTTTCTAGCTACCGTAAACTTATTCAACTTGATGGTGATATACTTAAGTTCCCGTGTCATCCGTTATTTCATTATCAACTCATTGATATTCTATTTGAACCAGATGTATCTCTCTCTATAGGCATTGGTAAAGACACTATTAACCCAAATCAAGAAATACAACGCTACATTCAGCAGAATGCCCCAGATTATGAAATATTTTTTACTGATGCATCTAAAACCGTATTACCAGATCAAGATTTTGACTTGAACTCTGATAACTTTGTCGGATCTGCCTTTTTAAGACAGTCTACAGGTTATTTTAAACTTTTTAAGTATCCAAGTTTGGCTTCCAATTATAGCGGCGAAGGTTTGGCCATCTTGGAATGTATTAAGTACATTTTAGAGCAGAAAATAAGTAATTCTCTGATATTATCAGACTCTCTGAGTTTTCTACAATCTCTTCTGGCGAACCCTTTCAACAAAAATTTGTATAACCCTTTATCATTATTGGTGAAATGTAAATTAAGAGAATGCTGTGACCAGATGTTAAGTGTGAAGTTGGCCTGGATTCCTGGTCATTCGGGTATTAAAGGTAATGAATCAGTTGATAAACTGGCAAAGCTTGCTTCAAGACAAGGCTATAATAATAAGAGTGTTTACTGTCAGGATCTGGCTTCGATTCCGCGCTATATTATGCTACAAGACTGGAGTCAGGATTGGGAAAGTTCTTCCCAACACAAAGGTAAATTTTTTCACCAATTTCAACCAAGTGTCTCTCTGAAGCCTTGGTTCTCAAAATTCCGTTTAAGCAAGGATATCACTTCCACTCTATCCCGTTTACGGTTTGGTCATTGCTCTATTCCAGCGCATTTGGCGAAACTTCACATTTTAGATTCCTCAATTTGTGATTGTGGCCTGGAGGAAGGTAGTATAGAACATATTCTATTTAACTGTACTCTATATAATTCTCTGCCCCTACATAGTATATTAATTAAAAACAAAGCCCCCCTTCCTTACAATCTTTCATCTATTTTAAGTATTACTAATAAAAAATATGTACATTCCCTTGTTAAATTCATTAAGCACCACTCTATAAAACTTTAAACTTATATTTTATATATTAAATTTATGTATTTTATACGACCTCAACCGCACCTAATATCCCAAGCCCAAGCCCAAGTCCCATCCCACTTGGTCCCTCTTCTTAACTCGTCCCACACTCACATGAAAATGGCACAAATCAAGTCGGCCTCGACGAGTATTGCCAAGAACAAAAAAGAAGAAGAAGAAAATTAAAAAAAATATTCAGTAGAAACCAAAATGGCTGTCGTTTAGGTCGTGCTTGTTGTTAAATTTTTTTATTTTTGCAAAATTTTAAAACTGTTGACATAAATCTGAGGTAAGATTTCCACTGCTCCACTTTAAACTTATTTATATTAAAATTACAATCCATAATAATGGTTTATTTCTTCATATAACAGGACAACATGGGGCGGTCGCCTAGCCCGCCGCGGCGACGCGACGACCGGCGTCGTGAGGACAGAAGAGACCGAGATAGGGACCGCGACAGGAGAAGACAGCGGACCCGGTCCCGTTCCCGGTCTCTAGAGCGGCGTAGACGGTCCCCGGACCGGCGGCGGTCCCCATCGCCGAGACGCAGAAGATCTCGCTCCATATCTCCAATACCTACCTCATCGTTCGCTCCGAAGCCGAAAAAGACGTTCGGAGAGCGTCCCATAGTCACCCCCGCCGATTTGGAGGGAAAAACGCCAGAAGAGCAAGAAATGCTGAAAGTTATGGGCTTCTGCGGCTTCGATACAACCAAAGGTAAGAAAGTTGACGATAATGTTGATGGAGATGTCCATGTTGTTCTCAAGAGGAAATACAGACAGTACATGAACCGGAAAGGCGGTTTCAACAGGCCTTTAGACTTTGTTGCGTAGTTGTTAGCCGTCATCGCATGTTAGACCTGCAGGGTCGACCGAGGAAGTTTTTACATGTGATATTATTGAAACTTGAGGGTGCTGCAGTATGCACGATGAGGCTTACTAGGCCGTCTGAGTATAAAAGACTATCGTCAAAATTATAATCGTTACTCTATCTGAATTCTAGTTAGATTTAAATTCTTACTCCCTTGCTAATAGTAAGTTACGTGCGTTAAACGCCAGCTTAAAATGATATTTCCAATTTTCTACACAAAATGCCACTTTAGACTGGTAGAATTTGCATAACTTTTATTAGTAAGGGTTGTATTGAATTTTTACAATGGATAGTCTTTTAAAATGCCTTGATTATTTTGCCTAAAATCAGGAAGAGGACTCAATTCTATCAAATTATTATTAGTTATTGAGAAGCAGCATTTTTTTAGGTTAAAAAAATGCTATACATTGCCTAGATCTTGAATTTGGGTATCAAAAAACATTGGGCTTAAAAATATTTCAATTTAAATAAGCAATAAAACAGCCAGATATAAAAATAACCTCATTTGATCAAAGAATTGAAATCAAATACAAAAAAAAACTTGTAGTCCTCATACATATCAATGTTTTCCATTTAAACTGGAATAATTTAGGCAATGACTTTAAAATCAAGGCAAATCTAACGTTGCATACTGTGCAGCCTCTCATCTAGTATTAAGTGTTACACATCCTGTTTTCATCTTTTCTACAAACTTTTTTTGAGTGTGACTGTTGTACTTTTGAAATGATAAACTAAAATCTGTTTCCGCTAAAAAAGCCAGCGTTTTTGGCTAGACTAATGCCCATTTTCACCATCAATTCCTAATTTTTGAGCGACTTCTATGAAAACAAAATTCCTGTTATGAGTTACCATATAGGGGTCACTTTAAAATTAGGGATTAATGGTGAAAATGGGCATAACTCAATAATATCACACAAAGTTCTTAGAACTCAAACCAATTTTTTTTGTTATTCCAATCTCTAGTTTTAAAAGTACAACAGTTCCATTCTGCCTTAGTGGTTGGTGAAAATATTATTCAGAATCTTCTAAAAAGTACAGTCAGTGACATAAACATTTTACAAACTAAAATATAATTCCAATAACTGTCACTATTGTTGAAACTCAATATTTGAATGAATCTCCCAGTTCATATCACCTTGTCTATATGAGTGCTGTCACTAAATCTCATAGACAATAAAAAAATAACTATTGTCTCATAGTGCGCCCTCTGTGGTCAAAAAACACAAGTTCATCATAATTCCCAAATGAAACAGACTATTGTCTCCTACTACTTTGTTAGGCCAAACCTCTATTGTGGAAAAATATCGCCATAAGAGAGAAAACGGAATGTTTTAGTCCATTTAGACCACGATTTGGCACTTAATAACGAGATTAAAAGGACGAAGAGAGGCATAAATACGGTCTTCCAAAGAAGAACTTCTAAAATCAAAAATATTTGATTCAATTTAGACCACTAGTCTATAATATATAAAGCTTGGCACTTATGAACGTCAAAATACAGTAAAATAAGTAGCCCATAAGGAGCACTTTACATGTCTCCTTATCTTTTGGGCCCTACCAGCGCTTCGAGACAAACATATGGCACAAGGACGGTCTTCCAAAATTTTCACCGACCACTGGCTATAGTTCTAAGTAGTGTTAAGTCCGTTGAACCAGTACCCGTGCGCTGCTATTGCCCGCGCGGGCCCAGACTAGCGCATAGCGCACCAAGAAGCGCCCTGAAGTCTCTCAGGTTATGGTTGACTGCCTTTACTGTCCGTTACCTCATTTATTTACTGCGGACTAACAGTTTTACCCGAAACGTCCATCAGTAAGTTTTTATGTTGGTAAAGAGTCGGTCAAAACTCCAATTTTTGTAATCTCATCTTGTCACCGTACAGTGACTTTTTCGAGAAAGATTTGTTGTTTATCGCTGTCTTTATCGACGAGTACTTATCTCATTTACTTACTGTGGACTAACAGTTTTACCCGAAACGTCCATCAGTAAGTCATGTACGGTAAAAATTACAGATTCTAAGCTATATTGAGTCACTGTCCACAACTGTCAATATGGTCTTATACTCAAATCACATGAGAAGTAATATAGAGGAATCCATTCGAGTTACTCCTGGTCTCATATCAGTCTTTATTGACCAGCTTGAAGCTTTACCTAAAATTCAAATTTTTCCCAAGAAAATGAAAAATTTGGGACTCTTTTCTGACTTGTTTTTGAGACTCGTGAACAGCCATTTTGTTATTTTTATTGAGAACAAAATGGCAGTTAATTTTTATTGATAAATCTGACAAAGAAAATTGAAACACATGCAAGCAAAGCTAGATTTTGGATTTGCATTGTGATATTTAACTGCTCAATAATTCCATCAAATTAATACCTGACTGTCCTTTTGAGCTCTCGTAAAAATGCAATAATAAGACCCCATTTCCATTCTTATTTTGTGTTTTTTATCGCACAGCTCCTTGGGACAGCCAGCCTTTTTTTTCGATATTTTTTGATAAAGAACCAGTTTATTTTTTGGTAAAAAAGACAGTAAAATAGGCAGAAAACCGTATAATAAGACTGAAGTAGGCCTGCCAGTTAACGTTGCCCGACGATGCGCCACACACAAAACCTTCCCATGAAATGGTAAAAATGTAAATAAGAATTTCATTTTTTTTAAAGAAAATTCTGGATGATAATTTTTTTTTGAAGTTTTTGCCAGTAAGTATACTACTAAACTTGCCGAGAAAACTTGCTACTTTAAAAGTACAGTCGGTTGCGGTAATTTGCATGATTTTTTAACCTTATACTCCCGAAAAAAGTCTTACGTTTTGTGAAGCTGACTACAAAACTCAGGTCGATTGAAAAAATTCAAATTAGCCATAGTTATTATTTACATTTTCATTGTTTTCTGGGAAGGAAACTTAGCAATAGTGTAGATACAGAGTTATTTACTATACACGTCATTATACACACCTCCCCTTTACCCCCTATCCTCCACAATGTACAATAGTTAAAGTCTGCTACGTCAGAATGTTGCGTCTCTGATATTTTTTGAGTTTTTGAGCCAAAAAAAACTTTTTTTTCGATAATTTTTTAACCTAAATTGATATTTTTTGGCTCGAAAAAAATGTCAGCGACGTTGCGTTCTGCCGTAACAGTCTCCATAGCCCATATTATACAATAATATACACAGGTTGCTTGAAATGTGATATTTTTTTAATTGATAATTATATTACTGCACACGCATCGCGCGGGGGCAGGCCTGCGAAACTACGTTGGGCCGGGACGACTTCAGGGCGTTTGTCACAACACCCACACTTTCGAATGAATCGGAAAATATCTGATTAAAAAATATCAGGCGTCAAAATTATCCGATATTTTTGAACACACTTCACAGAAACCAGAAATTGTAAACAGTTTTACATCAATAAAAATTATTACTACACCATCGATATTTTTCACTTACATAAAAGTAAAAAAACTATACCATAAAAATAATCCGACTGATGGTGTTTCATACAACTGTGTTCACATTTTTGAATAAATTTACACATTACAACATTGTAAAAAAGAACAAAAATGTAAAATGCACACTTTCGCGCCATTTTCGCTGAACAAGGCGCTATTTTTGCATCAATCACATTTTTTTGTTGTTTTACATCAAAATTTAACTACTTTGTATACTTTGGCATAATTTAATAATACTTTGAAATTATTTTGGTACATAAAAATATATTTTTGCACTTCACGAATATAGTGTACCTCTAAAACCGATTTTTTTTTTGTTTAAAAAAAAGGAAATAAAGAAATGATTCATTCCCACTGTATATACCACGAATTTATTTATAATTTATGACAAATAATAATAAAAATTATAATTTTCTTTAATATTTGGCTAAGTCAGAGTTTTATGTTCGAAATAACGTAGAAAATATGGCATCCTTGGATTTTTTCTTGTATAATTATAAGTTTTCTATAAACAAATATCCAAATTATTATATTTGTAAAGTGTCTAATTATTAATAAGTTTATTATAATTAATAATGGTATCTCCACGCTCTACAATGTAAGAAGTACTTAAAAGTTTACAAATAAAATGTAAATTCTAATACCAAATTATAAAATACTTTTAATGAAAAACTGTGCGTGCGAAGACCCATATTATAAAAATTACACCAATGTAAAATGTACCTATCGTTTAATTTAAGTTAAAAAATGTACGTTTATGTAAAAAGTGAGTTGTAATTTGAGTTCAATGTACATTTTGTATGGCTGTTTTGTAAGTAATTTTTTTATATTCACCAAGGATGTAAACTAAAAATAAACAAATTAATTTGAAGTAACTGTTTTTATTTTATTTTCCCTTAGCACGCTTAAACAGAATCTAAGGAGAAGGAGAGAATAGAAAGTTTCATTCAATTTAAGTTTGTACTTTTGAAAAGTATAAGTAATCGTACGTAATATATTTTTAATATTTTTTAGGTACACACATACACTAGCTGCTGCTTCGCGAGAGTATAAGAGCCCGGCCAGACTAGGTGCAGACTTTAAGTCGCCTGACAAATTGATCAGCTTCTAATTTGTGAGAAATCGGCCGATACCAAATCGGTGTAATGTGCGCACTTTCATACCAAACTAATTCATACTGATTAACTGCCCGACCAAACTATCGGCCGACAAAAAGAATGAGATGGCGAGATTATCATCAAAAGAAAATACGTTAAAAATTCGCACGGTCCGTTATTTTAAAACGACTCTCGCACTTTTGTAATACCCTACAGTTACATTTGCATCTGCAGCCATTGTGTTGAACCAGCTTCACTCAGGACGGCAATTTCAATGTCAATACCAGATAAAACTAGTTTTAAAACTGTTTAAGAAAGTTCCGATCTTGGTACGAATTACAAAGAGATAACAGCTGCTTGGGAAAATATAACAGTTTTTGAGGCAGTCTAGTCGACTAAGGTCATAGCAGACTTATTAACTTTGAAAGGGATCACACCGTATCGCCCTTTCACTGACAACCGCGAGGCGAGCTGTTTCGTTTCGGTGCGAATAAGTGTGCGTTGCAGTATGGAGTTTCTTACAAAGAATACTGACCGACTCGAGTAGGGATTGCAATTGCTGGATCCAGCATACAGCAATCCAGCTGGATCCAGCGCCTTTTTAAACATGCTGGATCCAGCATACAGTGCTGGATCCAGGGATGCGGATCCGCAAAAGTATAATTTTCTATTGCTTAGTTTCGAATTGCCGCCATTTTCAAAACGGCGCGGTGACGTTGCCGTTCTGTTATTGTGTGCGTTGACCGGGCCTCTCCGAAGTTACTGGTACGTTAGTGTGCTTGAAAAATCCAAAAAAGTATGAAGAAGAAGTAAAAAAAACTGTATTTTTTCCTTTGGCAAAAAAGAATGCGATGGGACACGAGATGAATACTTTGTTAAATCGAGTAAATAAACAAAATAATATTGTAGAGCCGGTGCAAGAAGAAAAAGATATCATGGAGTTAGAAGAGAATGGTTTAAATGATGACGCAGAACCCGTGAAAATGACTTTAGAGCAAGAGCTTGAGATGGAACTTAAAAGAGAGAAGGAGAACTTTAATAAACAAAAGCCAAAGCCAAGATTAGATTACGAAAAGGTACTGAAAAAAGAAATGAGCGTTTATGAGACCGAACGAGTGCGAGGTGAATATTTATCTATGGTGTATGACTATTTAATGATCCTAAAACCGACTAGTGTAGAGGCCGAAAGGGCATTTTCAGCAGCCGGCTACATATGCAGTTCTGTGCGGTTGGGAGTTTAGACTATAGATAAAATTTGTTTTCTAAGGTCTTACTTCCAGAGGATTCAAAAAAGACATGGTCAGTCTCTTGTCGTCAGATTTTAAACTGCCTAATTATTGCAGAAGATTATTTCGGATTCGTAACTTCGATTGATACAAAAAATTGATTGCAGATTAAATTACGGTCCTTTTCGCCTAGTTAATTTTATAAGAATTTTTAAGACTGTTTGTCCTACTGATTAGCCGTATTTCATAGATTATCGTAAGAAGTACGATAATATAAAAATGAATCGCAATATGTGTTGGTAAGCGCAGACCTCAACAACGCCTGGACCATTTTTTTTTAATGTTCGTTGAAGTCCAAGGATGGTTTTTACGGCGAGAAAAATTCGAATAATTTCCGGGAAAACCCCTCAAAACAGCACTTTTTTCACGCGGGCGAAACCGTAGACGGAAAGCTAGTTACTTAATAAAAAAGCCTTAAAAATGTCGCCTTTTTATATTCGTTCCACATTTTGCTGGATCCGCGCTGGATCCAGCTGGATTCAGGTCAATCCAGCAAGAATCCAGCTGGATTGAAAACGCCGCTGGATTGCAATCCCGAGACTCGAGTTGATACGGTTACGATCCTTTTCCGGGTTGATAAGTGTGCTATGTCCTTAAAAGCTTTTTTATGCATAACAAGACAGGTATTTGACCACAATCGCACCTGATGTTAAGTGGGATGCAGTCTAGGATGGTACACATCACATCTGCCCTGTAAGTGCCTATTCACTCTCGCCTTGAATACGCCCGGATTATAGTGTTCAGGAAATACAGCAGCAGGCAGCGAATTCCAGTTTTTGCATTTAAGATGCTATTATACCAGTTGAGTAGGTTTTAAGACAACATGTTTCGATGTAAAATATGGGTACCTAGTAGTGACCGTCCTTTCTGACGCACATAATTTGGGTTTTTAAATTTATCACTACACTTATGAATAAAAAGCAAAATAGCTTACCGTAGTCTGCTGACCAATCATTAATTTCCGTCGACCAATTAGATTTTTCTGTTCACCAAAACATGAATATTGCTGACCCGTTAAATAACACCCAAATTAAAATAATAAAAAAAGAACAGACTATAGTTTCCGTTCGGTAGTCTGTCCATTGAGCTCCTTTTAGTTTTCAACCGACTTCAAAAAAGGAGGAGGTTCTCAATTCGACCCGTATGTTTTTTTTTTTTTTTTTTTTCTATGTTTGTTACGCGATAACTCCGCCAATTATGAACCGATTTGAACAAATCTTTTTTCGGCGTATAGGTAATACCTCAAGGGTGGTCCCATTTAAATTTAATAATAGAAAAAACAACGCCCAAGGGTGGAAAATTGGGGATGAACTTTTTTATACGCAATATCTCCGCCGATTATAAATCAATTTGACTGATTATTTTTTTGTTGAATAGGTATTATCAAAAGGGTGGTTTCATGCGAATTTGAAGAAAATATTTCACCCCCAAGGGTGGAAAATTGGGGATGAACTTTTTTATACGCAATATTTTTAATTTTTAGTTTTTTTTTGTGTTCACGCATTTGAAGTCGGTTTTATTTTTTTTAAAAGTTAATTATTAATTTGTAAATTCAGGGTATGCTAAATAAAAAATATTATTCGTTTATTCAACTTTATTTCCATAAAAATAACATAGGTACATTATCGTAGAGATTCTTTATACTACGCTCAACAGCCAGTTTGTTTAACATAAAAATAAGTAGGAACTAGCGGTAATAATACTAGTACTTTTACAAAGATGAAACAGCAAATAATTTAAATTATAAATGCATAAAAATCGGTAAATAATACAAATAATATTCTTAACATAGGTCCTACAAGGTGGGGTCGAAATAATTATTAATAAGTCAAATCAAATACTTTTATAAAGCTCTCTTTCTGATAATACAATTTGACTGTATTATTTTAGATAGGTACAGACTGCCTCTCTGTATATTTCAAAAATTTAATGGTAAATTCGCAAGGCATTCCATATTATTTATACTTCACTGGTATTATTAATAATATTTAAGTAAATGTTTTATTCAAATATAATTATGTAGTTGTGTTTATAATTAAATATATACCACAACACATACAACGAAACACACACAAAACATATTATTAATTAAGATTACAATAATACTAAGTCTGCTAATAAATTTAATTAATGAAAAACACATATTAAACGCCATATTTAAAGTAAGTGGTTGAAAAGTCATCTACTGCAATGTATTGGTTTGGGTTTTCTTTATGTATAATAAGTACATATTTACAAAAAAAGTAGGTACAGTCAGCTTCAAACAGTTCGTGACACCCAAAGTGGCCAAAATGTTGATAGCACAACCTTAATTCAGTTGTAACAGACGTGTTGCGAACTTTTTGACTACTTTGGGTGTCACGAACTATATGACACGTACATAATTTAAACTTTTCTATCGTTTTCTGGTACTCATAGTACAAGCTTTGCTTAGTTTGGGACTAGATGACGCAGTAAAATGTTCAACAAATTTAATTTTAAACAAATTACGCGCTAAAAAGATAATACTGTTGAATCAAAGAGAGCAAATTAATTATAAATGTCAATTTTTGCATTTCATAAACAACTATCTATCTATTTATTTATTAATAACATATTAATTAACACACGTTTTAGTGTGAGCGGTGACTGTAAAATAATGTA